>NC_141697.1:41477335-42907335 GCF_964263255.1 Lissotriton vulgaris
AGGAGACTAAGACGGGCAGAGATCACACGGCAATATTTCTGAGAAAGTAATGAGACACAGACAGGCTAAGATTATGAAGTACGTAGTTTAATTTTCACTACGCCATTCAAATCATACCACACCATGGTAACACAATGTCAATGTTCATGACTGGCTGGTCACAGTTAACCCCACTGTGACCTGTCCTGTGTGTTGAGGGCAAAGTTAACGTTTGCGTCCACGCATTACAGGGTGGGATTGACGTGGCAGGGTGTCAAGGCTTTCGGTGTTGCCTGGCTCTGTGGATTGTCGCCTGCTGCTCCTACGCATTTCTTGAACAGGAGTGCTTGCGCCACTTCTGCTGGTGGATTCTTCACTTTCTCCCACAACTGTGTCGCCAGCAGTGGCTGCGACACAGATGTAAGCATCAGCTCCATGGCAGAGGTTACTCTGCCCATCCCCCTAGACATATCGGTGCAGCAGTGCACAATTGCATCCTGCATAGCTACAGAATGTCTGCACAGGGAGGTTGCAGTGCAAAGCGGTTCAATGCTTTGGTCTGCTGCATACCCAGACGATCCCTGCGCCTCTCCAAGTGGTCCCTATCCAATTTGTCGCACAGGACAGTCATGCACTGGGTCATGTCTGTCATGCCATTTGCCAGCGACTGCATGCTGTCCGAAATGTTTCCTATGCCCTTGTCAATGTTTTCCATCTTGATGTTAATTTTTTTTTTTTTTAAAAACCTTTATTGTTCGAAATGCATATTACACAGCGCTTAGCTTACAACCCCTCCGGGCCAGCCACGTTAGTCAATAATCAGATGAGTTCCATTTGTCGAACACAGCCTCAAGGCCGACAGCCCTGAGGTTCGGCGGCGTAGTTTGTTTTATGGCAGCATTTCACATTGTGCACAGTAGATAGCATTATAATCATGTATGTACGTTGGTTTTCCATTTTTTGTTTTTTGTTGTTAACGTATTTCCTTGGTCACCAAACTGCGGTGATACTTCTCAGTGTCGTTATATGGACAATGGCCCTTACTCACTAATTGGTGCTATGGGTAAATGTGCCGGCGGAATCCGCCTGTTAATGGGGCATAATGTGTAAATAGTAGAGGATATAGCAGCACGACATCTTAAGTGAATCGATGTGTCAGTGTCTATGTGGCATGTTAATCCTAGCAAGAGTAGTGAGTGCTGGTGATGGTGTCTAGCAGGGAGCACTCCGACTTTTGAGCGTTACATTCAGAAGTCCCATAGTGTGTTGTGTCAAGGAACAAACCTCAAGTAGCTTGCTCAGAAAGAAAATGGGACCAATCTAACAATAAAACAACAGAACAATAACTTGGGGGGTATGCGTGAAAGGGAGGGGGGGAGCCTGGGTGGACGTGTCCTTGTGCGTACTGAAAGACAATTGGTGTCATTGCGCCAGCAGTGTTCTAATGGGTGGGCAGGAGGGTGTAGTGTTCGGTTCGTATATGTATCTACATGAGAAGGGGGTGTTCCCCGCCGTAAGGGCGTGCAGGTTGCTACTCCTGGGCCCAGGTCATGAAGTGGACCCTGGTCAAAGTACACACCAGGAGTTATGCACTCGGGGGTGTGGGCGGGCAAGGGGTACCAAAGGTGTCACCACTAAATGATCAACTGAGCAATGTATGCCTTACAAGACGTGGGTGCAGCACTGGAGGTGGCTAGTGCGGTATGTGGCACGTTATGATGGTGCATATGCGCAGGGAGACGGAAACAAGCCATAGGAGCAGGGGGGGTTGGTGGGCACATGCGTGTTCCGTATTGTCTCCCGCAGTGGGGGGTGTTGGGGTGGGGGCGCCACCTCTTTTATGTAATCCCCTGCTCCAGGCACGTTTGTCGGAAGGATTGAAGGATATCATCCCATTGTTGTGCAATAGGGAATTTCCTGAGCCCTGCCGTCTCCTCTCGGTGCAAGACCGTGCTCTCGGCTCATGCCCAGTTCATGAGAGAAAGGCACCAGTGTCGTAAATGTGGGGGTGAGTCGGCTTTCCACCGCTTGGTAAGCAGCCGCTTGGCTGTGATCAGCCCAAGATCCCAGTATCGGGCCTGAACTTTGTTCAACTTTGTGCGTCGGTATAGGCCCAGTATACAGGCCTCCCAAGTCCGTGGTGCATGTTCGCTAGTGCATTGCGTGCGCATCGCAGTCACCCCATCCCAATACTGCTGGAGGTCAGGACATAGCAAGAGCATATGGAGGAGGTCTGCCCCGACCAAGGAGCAGCATCTACAGGCAGTGTCTGTTACAGAGAAATATCTGTTGATTTTGCCCGGGGTGAGATATGCGCGGTGCAGTATGTATAGCTGTATAATTTTGAAGCGAGGGTTGCGCGGGACATTGACCGGCCCAGCCAGTATCATTTCCCACTCCTTTTCTGTCCAGTCCCTCCCTCTGTCCGCCGCCCATTTGTCTCTCAGCTGCACAGTAGTAGGTTGAGTGTGGAGGAGAAGAGCCTGTGCTAGCCATTGTATTATGTGGGAGCCTTTGCTCATAACGTGTAGGTATTGTATGAAGTGGTGCATAGGCGGCTCTTCGGTCAAGTCACCCCAGGCGACAGTCAGTGTACGGACGAGAGACGCGTGCAATAGGAACTGCCCAGTCGGGAGAGATGTGTCCGCTGAAAGATTCGCAAAGGGGAGGAGAGCACCATCCGAGAACAGGTCTCCCAGCGTGTCTACCCCTGCAGCAGTCCAGCTGTCTAGGACTGTCGTAGTCAGTGCCCCAGCTGCTGTCGGGGTGCCCAGTAAAGGGAGGGTTGGAGCATATGGTACCGTCGCCAGAGTAAGGCGCAGGCAGCGCTGGAAACATCTACGTGCTACTGCCAGGTATAGTTGCGAGGGACGGTGAGTCCGGGTTAATGGGTGAAACAGCACATGGATCTGTAGCAGAGTTCAGACAGTAGTATCGGTGGCCGTGTCCCCCAGGTTTTTACCACCCAGCCACCCCAACACCAACTGCATCTGTGCGGCTAGGTAATATAGCTCAATGTTAGGAACTGCTAGTCCTCCTGCGTCCGGGGGCAGATATAGCTTCGTCAGCGCAATGCGTAGTCGGCCTTTATTCCAGATCAGGTCGCGAAGCAGAGCTTCGAGGTCCCGGAAGACTCGGTTGGGGACGTAGGTCGGGATATTTGCAAAATAATACAATAGTCTGGGTAAGACTATCATTTTTACCAAGGCAATCCGGCTGGGGACGTTAAGTGGTAGAGTTTTCCAGAACCCTATTTGCGACCGGATGGACGTAATCGCCCGCATCAGGTTCCCCTCTAAGATATCCGGAGGATTCCGGTAAATGTGGATACCTAAGTATCTAAATGTCGTGGGATACCACTGTAACTTTTCACCACCCAGGCATATCTCACACTCTGACGCATCCGGGTCAAAGGAATAGGCCCCCGAATTAGCCCAATTAACTTTTAATCCCGACATCTGTGAAAAACATCAGCAAGGGATGCTGGGACATCAGTTAGATCTTTAATATAGAGGAGGAGATCATCCGCATACAGTGATACCTCATGAAGGCCATCCGCCATCGATATGCCCCACTCCGCGCCTCGGGATCTGAGTATTGCGGCCAGGGGTTCCACAGCCAGGGAGAATAGCAGGGGCGATAGGGGGCATCCCTGTCTGGTGCCCCTCTGCACCTGAATGGGGTCAGAGAGCAGTGCTCACGTACAGACGCGAACTGTGGGTCTATGATACAGTAGTCCAACCATGGTCTCGTAGTCGTCCCCCCATTCGAATTTGTCCAGGACTGCCCGTAAGTACGGCCATTCCACCGAATCAAACGCTTTCTCCAGGTCCAGCACTAGGCAGCCAGCGCGTGGCCATTGGAGCGTAGCGTATTCTTGCATGCGGAATAAGCGACGGATGTTATAAGAGGTGTGTCGTGTTGGTACAAAACCGTTTTGGTCATGATGCACTAAAGTAGGTACCAGGGGGGCCAGTCTTCGGGCTAGCGTGGAAGCGAGTATTTTATAATCTGTATTGAGAAGGGCCAGGGGACGGTAGGAACCTAGTCGTTTGCCATCTCTATCTGGCTTGAGTAAGGATACGAGGATGGCTTCATTAAGCTTCGGGGGAAGAGAGAAGTCGTCCGTGGCTGCATTGTACATTTTTTGCAGTTGGGGAATGAGGATGTCCGAGCTGGCCTTATAGAATTCGGCTGGCAAGCCATCAGGGCCTGGTGATTTACCATTCGAGAGGTTGAAAATCGCATCGCGAAGTTCCTCGGGATCTAGTGGCGCTCCTAGGTCATCTTGCTGCGTGGTCGTTAAAACGGGCAGGGGTATGGGTGCAAGATATTCGTTTATGGCAGGCAGTGGGAGATTCAGCCAGGAGCGATATAGCTCCGAGTAATGATTTATGAATGCCTCATGTATGTGGCGCTGCGTGTAGAGTAAGCTGCCCCCCTCCGTCTGTATCGCTGAAATAGGTGTCGCGCGGTCTTCACGTGCAATTAACCAGGTCAGCAACCTGCCAGGTCTGTCACCCTGTCGATGCGTGCGGGCAGAGTGTGCCGCGAAATTAATGTTTCGCAAGCGTTCCAGGAGGTGATCATGTTCCGCTCTGGTCGCCGTCAGGCGATCATCCGCACCTCCCACTGCTTCCCTTTCATGGTTTAGCAATTCAGTCTCCAGTCTCGTCAGATCGTCTTCCAACTGCCGTCGCATGTGTCCCTGTGTACCCAAACAATGTCCCCGTGTCACCACCTTGAAGGCGTCCCACTCTATTTGGGGGGAGGATGCCGTACCAACATTGAGCTCAAAGTACTGAGCTGTTTATGTGAGTAGGGAATCGCGAAAAGTCGCGTCCAAAAGGAGTTCTGGTTGGAGGCGCCAAGTGGGAATGGGGCTGTGTGGACGTTCCCATGCAATATTCAGCGTGTGGGGGTTGTGATCTGAATGTGTGCGGCCCATATATTGCGTGTCTGTGACTAGTGGGAGGAGGTCAGAGGTGATCATGTATCGTTCTAAACGCACATGTAGGGCATGCGCACCCGACCAGTAGGTGTACGTCTGGGTTGTGGGGTTTCGTGTCCTCCATGCATCATGTAGGTCCCATTGTGTGGCCCAGTTAATAAGGGTTTTCGTAGTAGTGTGTGCTTGGGCATTAGCTGGGGGTGTGGAGGACCTATCCAGGTTTACATCTAAGACACAGTTGTAGTCGCCCCCTAGGACCCATGGGATCCCATGCCAGGCCGCTAGCGCCGTTGAGAGACGAGTAAAGAAGGTGCTCTGCTCGGTGTTTGGGGAGTACAGTAAGGCCAGCACTACAGGATGTCCATCAAGTCTACCCCTGACCATCACATATCTGCCCTCAGTGTCTATCTGCACGTCCATGGTCGCCCAAGGGGTGCCTGGCCTAACCCACAGAAGCGCCCCACAGGCAAACGAGGAATAGTCAGTGGCGTAAAGCTGTCCACTCCATCTTCGGCGCAGTGCTTGTACCTCTGTCTTGTTTAGGTGCGTCTCCTATAGTAGAGCCACATGAAATTTGTGGCGTTTCAGGTAGGAGTATATCTGATAGCGCCTCGACGGTGTGTGCATGCCCCTAACATTCCACGTACAGCTCTTGATATCAGCCATAATCAACATAGGAGTGGGAGCCACCTCCCTCGCCCATCCTCCATCCCTCAGGCGCGCACCCCCACTAGTCTCTTGGCGTCCCTCCCCCGCCCACATCAGACACAGGCATTGTCACTGTAAGAGGAACCCAGGCATTTCCCCAAGAGTAAGGTTGGGATAAAAACCATACAGCCCAAACAGTGCAAAACAATAACAAATTCCAAAAGGTCGGCTCCGTAACATGTCGCCGTCCAAACACTCTAATGAGTTAAGAAGCTATACAAGTCTAGGGGGTGGGGGGTAAGTGGTCGGTAGCAATAGTAATAAGGTATTATGGTTCACAATGAAGGAGGGAAGAGAGGGATAGTGGGGATGGGGGCTCCACCGCCCACCCCAGGCCGTGGAAGTCTTGCCACAGCTGATGGGCGTCTCCTATTGCCACCCACCAAGTCAAATAGGAAAAGATATCCATTCACAGTCACATGCTGTAGGAGAGAAGGTGCAGAAGGCACAAGTCATCAGCAAACAGTGTTCACACAGTTCCACCAGGAGGGTGGTCCTAGTAGTAGGAAAAGGGTTCTAGTACCTTTAGTCAAATGTGTAGGATGGATGCAAGGGGTTACTCACTGCGTCTCGTCGATGTTGGCAGCCGTTGAGCAAAGGGATCTCACCCATACCCCCCCAACAAACCTCTAGTAGCCAAAGGTGCGTTTGTGCCAGGTCACTGAGGCCAGCCGCCGCAAGGCTTCGAGCTTAGGAGTTTCGGTGGTCCCTCCTTAGGCCAATAGCTCTGCCGTTTGTGGTGTGATGTCTGGGAGATCGACGGATCGTTGAGAGTCCGGCAAACCATAAATGGCTTCGTCGTCACTGGGTAAGGCTCGTGGGCTGGTATGCAGTGCGGACGAGGGTGTTGGAGAGCTGCTGATCTCCGATACTTTGCGCAGTGCATCCCGTTGTTCCTGTAGTATCTGGTCCGCCGGGGGGGAGCATGCAGTTGCCTCCTGTGAGTGTTGTGGCGTGGGTGACTTGTGTTGACCGCGTCGTCTCTGTCCTCTGGCGCGCGGCATCGTGGTAGTGCCTTTGGTCTTCCTGGGCGTCTCCTCCACTCCGCCATCCAGCCAGGCTTCCACCTCTTCAGGATTTGAATTTTGAATTTGAATTTGAATTTAAAAACATTTATATAGCGCACTTCTACCATGCGGTTTCTTGGCGCTTTAGGATTGCGAGGGGGGGTAGCAGGAGTGGAGGGGTATCAGACCTTGTAGGCTTGCGAGAAGAGCAGCGTTTTGAGACCCTTCCGGAACTCAATGTAGGAGGGTGTCATGCGGAGTTCCGTCGGGAGGGAGTTCCAAAACACAGGAGCGAGAACTGCAAATTTTGTTCCTCCGGCCCTTTTCTTTCTAAAACGGGGGGTGGTTAGCAGGGCCTGGCGGGTGGATCGAAGCTCTCTACCAGGCAAGTAGGGTTTGATGGCGGAGCAAATGAACTCCGGGGCGGTGCCCATTTTGGCCTGAAAGGTGGTACAGCCAAGTTTAAACAAGGCTCGCTCTTTTACCGGCAGCCAGTGCAGTGCCTGCATAAGGGAGTGACTCGATGGAATTTAGGCAGACCGTAGATCAGGCGGACGGCCTGGTTCTGCACTAGCTGCAAACGGTGAATGGCGTAGGCTGGGGCGCCATTGTAAATGATGTTGCCGTAATCAAGGCGCGAGAGCACCATAGCCATCATTATGATCTTTAAAGCAGGTAGAGAGAAAAAGCGAGAGACCTTCCTGATAGTTCTAAGGGAAAAAAAACAAGAAGAAACAACCGAGTTGACCTGTGAGTGTACAGAGAGTGAAGAATTGAGAAAAATACCAAGGGTTTTGACCTTGGGGACTGGGAGCGGGGGAGCACCAAGTGAGGAGGGCCAGTGGGAGGGGGACCAGGGACTGCAACCACCTCCAGTCAAGACTAACTCCGTCTTATCTGGGTTGAGTTTGAGGTGGTTGCAGTTCATCCAGTCCTGGATGAACAGCATGACGGACTGGACGTTCTGGGAGGAGGAAGAGGAGTGGGAAAGATTAAAGATTAGCTGGAGGTCATCGGCGTAATTGAACACCGTGACCTCGAGCTGCTGTAACATAAAAATAAGAGGGTAGATGTATAAATTAAACAAAAGAGGGGAAAGTGAGGAACCTTGGGGAACTCCACATACAACCTTGCGAGGGGCAGCGGTGAAACCAGCTAGGTGGACCGCCTGAGCCCTATCACTCAGGAAGGACTCAAGCCAGGCCAGACCCTCGATGCCCGCCGCCTTGGCCGTGAAGAAGTGTGGTTTGTCCTGTGCCACCACGCGTAGTCTAGCCGGGAAGAGGAGAGAGTATTTAAGGCCCAATTGTCTCAGCCTGCGTTTCGCCGCCATGAAGGTGTGTCTTTGTCTCTGTACCTGAATGGTGTAGGCAGGGAAGAACATCACTGTGGCATTTTCAATCCGGATTTCTCCAAGTTTCCTGGACTCACGCAGGATAGTGTCCTGGTCCCTGTAGTTGAGGACACGGAGGATCAGCGGTCTGGGGTTGGAGCCCGGGGGGAGGGGTCTAGTAGGGACACGGTGCGCTCTCTCCACCACTAAATAAGGCGATAACACACCTTATG
Source organism: Lissotriton vulgaris (assembly GCF_964263255.1). Lineage (NCBI taxonomy): Eukaryota > Metazoa > Chordata > Amphibia > Caudata > Salamandridae > Lissotriton > Lissotriton vulgaris. The sequence goes on from NC_141697.1 coordinate 41,485,547, forward strand.
GCAGGAGGCCCTTGAGCCAGTCTTCCACGTGCCCGGTGGGGTCTGTCCCCTCCCATTTTTCCGGTATGCCTACGAGTCTTATGTTGTTCCGTCTCGCCTGCCCTTCCGCGTCCTTCACCCGTTCCTCCAGGAATTCCACCCTATTCAGAAGATCGCAGACATGTTTCTCGGTCTGATTCACTCGGGGTTCAAGAGCAGTCATCGAGCCCTCCAGTGTCGTAGTACGATCCTGAAATTTCTTATGATCAGCTCTCAGATGTGTCAGGTCAATCGCCATATTGTCTATCTTAGCCTCCAGGGAGGTACGAGTCTGTTGGAGAGACGCTTCCAGGCGTTCCATCACAGCAAGGATGTTGTCTAATTTCGACGTTACGGTGTCAGAAGCCATCTTAGGCGGTGATTTGGTTTGTTTCCCTTTAAGCGATGTGCCACCCGTGCCCGTGCGTGTCCTCACTCCCCCAGACATGAGCAAGACGTGGCAAGAAGACGTTGTCTATGGCGATGTGTATAGGCAAAGGATCTAGCGCCGCAATGAATGTGTTTGAGCGGCTAGGGCGCCAGATCGTCAATCTTTGTGAGGGGCACCAAGCCGTGTCCAGAGGTAGAGCTCGGTGGTGGCCTTTTCCAAGGCCCACTACATATACCTCAGTTACTCAGTTTTCGCCTTGCAGGTAGCCTTATCAGTGTCCCAGTTCCAATTGGTGGGTGGAGATCGGCGGTTCGAGCGAGGGGAGCCCGCACCCAGCGGGGTAGCGTCGCAGGGTAGCGCCTCAATGCGCCAAGGAAGTGCTGTCAGAGAAGCCTATGTAGTTCTCCACAAGTGTGGTCCCGCAGATGCAGGCATGCCTCGCCCAGCTATCGAAAGAGGCAACCAGGTGGGGTCACCGTGGTTTCAGCATGTGTCCACTGTTAGCAAGGGGGGGAGCGCGGGGAGACCTCTAGGTGGCAGCGCCACTGTGGCAGGGGTTGGTTGTCTGCAATCGTCTCCCCGGCGCCCACCGCCCACGTGTTCAGTCTCCTTACCCTTGGAGGATGTCCGTGCTAATGGCGGCCGGCAGGGCTGAGGCGTCACTCGTGTCTTACTTCAGTTCCCCACCGCCTCCTGGTTCGGCTTCCTGAGTGACCAGTTCAAGGGGTGGCCGCAGTCTCTCTCCCACTGGCGCCGCTTCAATTGGTGTTCCAAGGAAGCTGGATTGTGTTCTCTCAGCCCCACGGTGGTTAGGGCCCAAGGCAGCCCTCTGCCGTTCACCGGCTGGTCGATGCTCAATCCGCCAAGCGCAGCGTTTCCCCTCGAATCCTCCGTCGCATGAAGGCGCCTCTCCCCACCAGCCGTCCCGCAGTAATTTATGAGGCTATGTGGAGGCAGGGCAGTAGGGGTTAGACAGCAAGCATGAAGGGGCCACTTGGCTATGTCTGACCCGCTGGTGCTGGATTGGATGCGTCTTCAGGCTTGCCGCGCCAGCCAAAGCCTCGGCCTCGCTTAGCTGGTCTTCCCGGAGCAGGGTCCAACCAGTGCGGCCGCAGGGACTCAACCTCCGCCGGTGCGGTTCTCGGCCAGCGAGGCGCTGAAAACTCGGTCAAGGTGTCGGTGGGGGCTTCCTCCGGTTCTGCCCACGCTGTGTCCCAAACAGGATAAGATTGACGGAGAAACGGCCTCGGGAAGGGGAGCCCAGAACGGAGCTCTACCTCGCCACGTCCGTCGCCATTGCGCGCCAAGCCACGCCCCCCTTCCATCTTGATGTTAATGCTGCGCACCTGCCTGTGAACTGACGTCATTGCCTTTGCCTGCAGGCGCTGGACCTTCAGCAGGGTGGCCTCCAGACCGCAGAAGACCCCATCAGCTCCCTGCCCTTCACCTCTCTCCCGTGCCCTTCGGCCTCGGACACTGGCCTACACAGCTCTTGGAGTGGGCTGCTGCTCAGCGTTGGCTGACTCTGGTGGATTGCTTGCCATGTCACCCTCCTCCTCTTCCTCCTCAGATGTTTCAAGGATGCAGAGAGGGGGCACATCAAGCCGCCTTGCCCTTCCCTGCACAAGTGACGGAAATGATGTTGGTGTGGGGGAAAGTGCTGCTGCTACTGACTCCTGAGTCCCAAACAACAGAGATGACTGAGGCTGTGGTGTGGTTGTTCGCTCAGGTGTCTTGGCTGCCTGTGCTGTGGTATTTCCTTGCTGAACTGCGCTGGGACCAGCTTCATCTCTCCTCTTCTCCCTCCTCTATGTTGTTGGTGCCCTCTACTCCCTCTCCTTTGCTGTGCTGTGCGATGACTCTCCTGTGGACAGACATGGACATTGTGTCAGTGGAGTACTTCACCTGTGTGTCTTGATTAAATAACATTACTATGACACATTTGCCTGCTCCTCATCTGCTTCTGGTAGTAGTGTGTGGCATCCCTTGCTGTATTCTATGGTGACTTCATTGATGTATCTACCTATGACTACGTCCCCCTTGATGCATTGCTGGACATTAGTAAAACATGTTCTGGAGTGTGATGCAGGCACACACAGTGGGGAAGGGGAACAGGGAAATGGGTAAATAATTTTGTCCATGCTTCTTACCTTGTTATTTTGCAGCTCTGGCAGAGCTGTCAGCGTCCCCAATGCCATGGATGCTTTCCACAATGTCTGTGAGTCGTGGGGCTCTGTTTTTGCCTCCCCCCGTTGCTGCAGCTTCTTTTCTGTGGGCAGCCAATTTCTTTTTTGTGATGATACGCAGGTCGTACCACCTTTTTTTGAGGTCATCTATTTCCCTGTGGGTGACCCCAATGGAATTTACCTTGGCTTGGATGTCAAGCCAGGTAGTGCGCTTGACAGACTCTGCAACATGCAGAGACTGTTTGCCAAATATTTTGTTGTGGTGTTTCACCACCTCCTCAACCAGCACCTGCAGTTCTGCAGGGCAGAATTTCATCTTCCTCCTGCGCTCTGCTGCATCCTTCTGGCCATCCTGTGTCTCCATTGTGCTGTTCAGGTATGCTCAGGGAAGCCTGCTCCTCTATCTGTCCTCCCAGGTAATGGGGAGGGATGCTTGATTCTGATTGGTTGATTCCTCTGTACCTTTGTTGTTGGGTGTGGTGAGTGTTCCTGATTGGTTCACAGGCTCACATGTTTGCGTGAGTGCAAGATGCATTTTGTGTAATTATGCATAAAGTTTGTGAAATTTTCTGGTAATTTCTTGTCACTAAGCTTCATAGAATCAAACGAGTTATGCCCACCCCTAGTTTTTATGTGTCGCTATAACAGGGTATCTAAAAACCTGTTACAGCGGTACCTGTGATTGACAGAGCAGCCACACCTCATTGGCTATTGTCATTAGTTTCATGTATCGACAGGAAGGTTATCCCTAGGCAGTCAGCCCCATCACACATGTTCTTCGGCCTTTGGCCTTGCGCGATGTTGGTCTACTCCTAAGCCCCTGTGGTTGGCCAAAAACACCCCACTGAGCACAGCAGAGTCCCTGTGTTCATGGCCGCAACATTTCTCTTCATGTTGCGGCCTGTGAATCACATCACTCCTGTTGGAGCGAAGGGACCAATCGGCAAAAGCCCTCTTGGGCAATCAGAATGCTCTTTTCTTTTAATTAGCGGTACTGCTGGAGCTCCGCATTACACCCCTAGGGTAACTCTCCAAATATCACTACATTATTAACCTTAATTTTTTGAAAACATCTGAATGGATTTACACCAAATTACAAACGCCTGCTTTCTGAATAACGATCTAGCTTTCTGCCAAATTTGGTGTCGTTTTTTTTCTCTATCACTCCCCAAAATTCCAATGGGAAATTGCATGTGAAAAAATGTTTTGGGACCCACCCATTTTTCTTGGTCCTCGCTTGATGGTTCTCCCCAAAACTTTGCCAGTTGACACTCGCTTCGGTGACATTTTTTCTCTTACACACACCCACACACACACATACACACATATATATCCTTGAGTAGCACAGCACTGGGACGCTCACTCAGGGCTCAAATGCAATGTATCTGTTTATTGAGCAAGCACCTATGTATGACACGTTTCATCTGACAAGTGGCCTTGATCACATGACATTGTACACAAACCATAATGCTTTTAAAAACAACAGACATAGAAAGTGAACTAAGTGAGAAGCACACATACAGGCGCTATCAGGGTCCAGTTGATTAGTCGAATAGCCAGGTCTTCAGGGGCTTTTGAAACTCTGAAAGAGATGGGGATATCTGTAGATGAACCAGTGACGTTTTAAGGCATGGGCAAATTGGGCTCTGGCACAGGGCCCCTACCGTTCAGGGGGCTCCCTGATAAAGCCAACTATTCTGTAGAGAGTCTTGCCCTGATGACCGTGAATACTTTTTAAACAGATTGTTTAAAATATCATTTTCCTTTAATTTATTTTTAATGTGGGTGATGTGTGAGAGTCTATTACAGACATTTTGCGGAGAAATGTTGTGTTGATGTTTCATGCAACATCCATAAAAACGTTTATTTTAGCTCAAAACAGACTATCATATGAGAAATGAGAGGGTGTTACAGAGATTATCTACAGTGATATTAGTGAGTTGCTGCTGTGTCACGATATTTGAAAACACATCACTATCCATGAATATTAGATGTAAACACCTTTAGAATTTGGACAAGTGTGCCTCTGCACTGTCAGTGACCTGGACAAAGAGGGATGGAAGAGCTGAAATTGGATCATAAAGTCAAAGCTGTTCTTTACAGGGGCCCCCAAAATACATTTGGCCCAGGGCCCCCTCATCCTTAAAATGACCCTGAGTTGCTTGTGACACAATAAACATGAAAATAGGACTGTGGATAAATGGCCACACTGACTAACCCAAACAGGTCGGTAGATGCCATCTTTAAACAAAGGAAATGTCTATAATACAATTGTAAGATGTGTAATCCTACATTCAAGAACAACATGTAAGGTCAACCAACTACATTTTTGGCTAATGAAACAGAGGGAAAATACTAGGGGGCATATTCACAACTAATGTGGCGGAGCGTGGCGTTAAACCAAGAAGGCTAACGCTGTGCTCCGTCACTTTAGAAACGCAGGGCAGCACATTATCTACAACAATACAGTGCAGCATAGCGGCCCACTTTTAGAATATTGATGACATAAAAATTGAGGTTAAAAATATCGAAAAAAGTTAATAGACTACAAAAATATCGACTCTCGTACCTAAACAGGTAAGTACAAAAATCCATTCAGTAGTTATGGAGATGTTAAAGAATGACCAAATTAGATTATGTAGAGGTGTGATCCCTTCGCGAATCCTCCTGATCTTGTGCAGAGATCTGATTGGCTTCCAACTCTTCAACAAGGAAGTATTGGCAGCCGCTCTCAGCAGAGTCCCAAACAAAGAGCTAAAAAAAGGGAAGTGGACAGGGTAGGGTAGGAATATCCTGACCCCTGGCCCTGGCGCTCCAGGGATCGTGGCAGGGCAAAAAAGAAATACAAAATAATCTTTATGGCAAAAATCGTGGAGAATTTGCGAGAAAAAAAACTGCATGCCCTATTGCACTTGTTTAAACATGGGCCCTCAGGTGGGCCATGTCCCAGAGGTTTTATTATAATTTTAATAAGGGGAGAGGGCACACAAGACTCCCCTCCCCATTGCCAATCTCGGTCCCGGGAACTGCCACCTATCTGGGGCCGGCCAATTAAAAATAATACACAGAAGAGGGCTGTGCTGCTGTCCTCCTGAGGCTCTAAGGGCCCTAGGAAGACCACCTCCCCGGGGCATTTATTATTTAACCAGAGAGGGGCTGTGTTGACCCTCCTCCATTGCCTACAAGGGCCCTAGGGCCACCACCTCCCCAGGGCCACGTATATATTAGAGAGAGGTGAGCCGCGCAGCCCCCCTCCTGTCCCATGTACGGTATCGGAGACCACCCCCTCCCCGAGGCTTTCTAATTTGTTTAGAAAGAGGAAGGTCGCATGGCCCCCCTCCCAGGCCATTCTTGGCTCAGGGGACCACCACTTCCTTGGGGATGCCATAAAAAATGAAAGGAAGGTGCAGCTCGGCTTCCCTCCTTGAGCCATTAATGGCCATGGGGACCACCACCCCCAGGGCCTATGGCCTGGGCTGCCCACCCACGGGACATAGCTGTCTTCTCTCGCTTGATGGGATCTTCGACAGCTCCCACCAAGCGAGAGCAAACAGTAACTCTGCTGCCAGCGAGCAGGAGCAGGAAAACTGTTCCTGCTCGATGGGAGTGGAGTTTTCATCTTGGGCAGGAAAACAGATGAAAAAATTGCTCCCATATGTAGTGAGCAGCATTTTTGGCTGTTCCCTATGGCTGGGAGCAATGTCGGCTCCTGCTGGAGGCTGGGGGCTGGCAGGGGCTGTGGGGGCATTTCGACCCGCCGGTGGTTACCAACGTTGCACACTGGGTGCCCAGAGCACCTTGCGTATAGAGGCTAGGTCTCTGGGGATGGGGTCCCTTGGGTCAAAATTGGTCTAGGAAGAGGGGCTGCATGCCCCTCTCCCCAAATAGGTTTTGGCCGGGGATGGGGTCCAGGTGGTCAAAATCGGCTCGGGGAGGATAGCCGCGCAGCCCCCCCCTCCATTTAGTAAAATATAAATGCAGAGACCCCGGGCTTTTTAATTTCCCTGATTAAACTCATCTTTAAGGCACTTAAAGAGCTCACTACTTGCAGAACTTCTGCCGCTGAGATTTGCTCCTCCTCCCATTGTGAGGACCTAGCAGTCTTCTTTATTAGTAAGGTGGAAGGTATCTATTGAGCTTTCCCTAGCCCTACAGGATCTCGGCAGAATACCATAGCCACCTCTAAAACTACCATTACGCTATCGTATCTTCCGGAGCTTTCTACGGAGGATTTTAATAAATTTGTAATTAGAGTGAAGTCGGGTTCCCCTAAAGATCCTCTGCGGCCCGCTCAATTTAGAGAATCTGCCTCTCTTTGTCTTCCCCCGCTTTGCAAGCTTATTAATCTGTCCCTGTCCTCAGGCTCTGTTCCTTGTGCCTGGAAACAGGCACAGGTAATTCCTATTTTTAAAAAACCTGCCCTAGATCCTCAAAAATCTGAGAATTATCGTCCCATTTCTCTCCTCCTGTGGGCTGCCAAACTGACCGAGGCCCATGTTAACACCATCTTAGTCAACCATCTCCATTCTGCGAATATTTTAGATCCTTCGCAGAATGGCTTTAGGCCCGGTCATAGCACCGAGACTGCGCTCCTGTATATGGCCGAACATCTTCGCATGTTGGTGGATTCTGGTCATACGGCGGCACTGGTTCTCCTTGATCTCAGTGCCGCTTTTGACACTGTTCCCACGACATTTTACTCCTTCGTCTGGTTGAGGCCGGGGTGGATAATCTGGCTCTTGAGTGGTTCAGATCCTTTTTATCTGATCGCTCCTTTAGGGTCACCACCCCTCCTTTTGAATCTAAACCTCATGCGATCGCCCAGGGAGTCCTGCAGGGATCGGCTCTCAGCCCCACTTTATTCAACCTTTATGTGCAGCCGCTAGCTGCTGTCGCCTTGCGTGGGAACCTATCCATGGTGTCCTACGCAGACGACACTCAGCTGGCGGTCGCCATCAGTGGGGCTTCCGATCTTGAGGCTGCTAAGTTCCGTGAAGGACTTATATCCGTGGCTCGCTGGATGAATGACAATTTCCTGCAATTGAACGCCAAGAAAACCGAGGTGCTCATTGTGGGGAAACAAACTCACTTATGGGGCGATAACTGGTGGCCGCACGAGCTTGGTCCTACCCCTACCCCCGTCACCGAGGTCAAAAATCTTGGGGTATGGTTTGATTCCCAACTGAGCTTCTCTATCCACACCAAAAAGATTGCTGCATCGTGTTTTGGGATTTTGCGTCAGCTTCGATCCACCTTTAAATTCTTCGACGCTCCCACCAGACAACTCATTGAACAAGCCATGATTCTGTCTAAGCTAGACTATGCCAGTTCTCTTCTTCTTGGAGTTAATCAGGCTGAACTCTCCCATCTCCAACGCGTCCAGAACGCTGACGCCAGGGCTCTGGTTGGCTTACCCAAATTCTGTTCAGCCAGAAAAACCATTCACAAACTCCACTGGCTCCCGGTTGCTCAGAGAATAATGTTCAAATCTCTCTGTCTGTCGTTTAAAATCCTCAAACACTCATCCCCTCAGATTCTGGAGCATCTCATTTCCCTTTACGTTCCAGCACGCTCTCTGAGGTCTTCTGGTCTCCACCTAGCCATAGTGCCTCGCATTAAGAGATCCAGGACTGGCGGCCTCTCTTTTAGAGTTCTTGCCGCCAAGCTATGGAATTCCCTTCCTGCCCACATACGTGCTATTGATGGGCTCTTCTCTTTCAGGAAGGCCGTTAAGACCTTTCTTTTCCCCCCAGCTCCTTAGTGCTGTTGTGTTGTGTTTCTGTTAGACTATCTGTCCGGCTTTCTGTTCTGTCAAGCGCCAGGACGCCCCTTTGCTGGGGCATCTGTGGGCTCAATAAATCCGAATAACATAACAAATGTAAATGCCCCAAATAATCTTCAAGCTCAAGCTGTTTGGCCATCTTCCATTTTCCACAGTAGTGTGCAAGGGTCTTCCTGACTTTTCCCCTGTTGATGGACAGTTTACCAAAAGGCCCCTGAGCACACTTAACACCTTTTTTGGTGATGCCTTCTTGATGCACAGGAGTATGAGGACATGCCCACCAAACAATGAAATACTTACTTCATATAGTTAAGAGGAAGTACCTTTATTTGGTAGAGATTCTCCTCTTTGTAGTCTCTTTGTGTTCTCTTGATGAGAATTCATGTTATCACAGATTTGGGGATGAAGACAATGCAGAAGCAATCACATTGCTGAAATTACATGCACATAAGGACTATGTACTCTCATCCACCACCAAGACCACCACCCCTGCCACCCCCACACGCACCAGTCGCCTGACCGCCTGGTCCAACGTCAGTGACAAACACACCATCAAGCCCATGAACTCCATCCACTCCGGATCCTCATCTGACCCATGCCCTCACCATGTTATAAACAAAGCAAGCACTGCCATACACACCATCTCAAAAAAATAATCAACATCTCCTTCAAGACAGCAACCTTTACGGAGAGCTGGCAGCACGCCGAGATCAACACCCTACTGAAGTAACACAAGGCAGACCCAAATGACTTAAATAACTTGCGGACCATCTCCTTTGCTAACTTTCCCCACAAAAGTCACGAAGAAGATTGTCAGCAGACAGCTGACCCGCTACCTAGTAGACAACGACATCCTGGAACCATCCCAGTCCGGCTTTTGCAGCAACCACAGCACCTTGACGGCCCTCATCACCACCACCAACGACATCTTGATCCTAATGACCAATATGCGTTTGGAACACCCACACTGGGAGATAATCCTCACGGGCGACTTCAACTCAAACCTTCTACAGGTACCGGAGGACGAAGTCAAAATCAATGCTGCAAATGAAATCTGGAACGTCTTGCCGCAGGCAGTTCCTCAGGTAGTGCAGAAGGATAAGGAAGGTAAACAACTCATGTGGGACCTCGAAAACCTCGATCTCCGAGCACTAAATGGAAGAACTAATCAAGACAACCCCCCCTCAATGACCTACATCGCCCATAACTCCTGTTCGGTACTGGACCATACATTTGTTACACTACCCCTGCTCAGTCAAATACAAAACTTTCATATCATCTGTTCCCTGGACAGCGATCACTCTAAACAACATCTTGAGATCACAACGGAAATACCCAAACTCGAACCAGCTCCCATGTTACCAGGCAACCTTACGACGATTAATCCGAAGCGGCTCAAGTGGACAAGTGAATCCCTCCCACAAATAGCTAATGACGCCAAAAAACTATTAGAAGACCTCCTCACTGAGAATGCCCTGAGCCCGATCATTTGGAATAATTACATGATGCAGTTCCCTAGGACCAACTCAAGCAACATAACAAGATCCTCTTCTAAATTTAAGAACGCATTTAATAGATCAGCACTACCATTAAAGAGACACTTGAAAAAACGTATACGTCAAGCACGTGGACACACCCAAAACGCCAGTGTTTGGTCAGCAGTACGCAAGGTCAGGACTCAATACAAGAAATTAATATGGACTGAAAAACAAACCCTCCAAAATGAGTTCTGGTCTAAATTACTGCATAACATCAAGATAGCCGACTCGCGGGCTTTCTGGCTGCAAGTTAACTCTGTAAACCGGACAGCCCAACCAATAGGCATGCCTGCATAACAATGGTCTCAACACCTAATGGATACATTTTCAATCAATAACAAGAGCGCAGCTACCATCCTGCCTTTCGAAGCAACAGATAACCCAGTGCGGGAAGTCACTACCCCAGTCCAGCAAGGGAACAGCGCAAAGGGAAACGGACCAATGGCATCATGGCCCAGGCATGATGGCGAACAAAGTATTTTAAAAAATAATTGGGAAAAGCAGGCAAGACAGCGCCCCAGGTCCAAATGGCATTCCACAAGCCATTTACAAGATGGATCCGCAGTATTGGGCTAGCAAATTCAACTTACTGTTTCGAACAGTAACTAACACAGGCGGTATTCCTGAGAGCTGGAGGGGAGCTATTATATCCCCAATCTATAAAGGCAGAAAGCGCAAGGATCCGAATAACTATCGCCTGATTGCCCTCCTTGACGCTGAATCAAAATACTATGCGTCACTGATACTAGCGGACGTGGCTGAATGGTCAGAAATGAACAGTAAAATACCACTGAACCAAACCAGCTTTCGGCGCGGCATGGGTACAACGACAAATGCCATGGCCCGATGCCTTATTGCCGAGAAAGGTCTACAGAAATCACATGACCTTCATACCTGTTTTGTAGACTTTAAAGCTGCATTTGTCCGTGTCAACAGGCAAATGCTATGGGCAAAATTAAAACATCAGGGCCTCCCGGACTCAATTCTCTTGCCCATTATTAACCTCTACACTGAAACCTGGATGCAGGTAAAAGTTGTAATGGGCGTAGTCTGACCAGGAAGATCTACACTGTTGACGGACTAAAGCAATTATGCGTCCTGGCCCCACATCTATTTAATTTATTTATGAGCGACCTGGCAGAAAGCCTAGATAAGGTTAACGCGCACCCTCCTAAGTTAGGCACCCTTCGTCTAACGCATTTATCGTACGCGGACGATGTGGTACTGCTGAGCCAGACAAGAATTGGCCTTTAACGTCTCCTAGACGACTTGTCCGCCTACACAAAAAGGAACCTGTTAACCATAAACATCAAGAAAACAAAGACAATGCTCATATCACGACGACTCAAAAATCCGCCAACCTTCCGAATAAACAACAATCAGCTGGAATCCGTCAATGATTATAAATATTTGGGGGTATACCTAGATAAGCATTTAAATTTCCTAGAGCATCTCAAAGCCATGGAAAGAAAGGGGGCCGCATTATTGCACGCCTTCACCAACTTGGCAGCTGAGCTAAAGGGCCCTCTTGTCTCCCCCCTGCTAATTGCAATGAAAGCCAAACTACTGCCTACAATAGTGTACGGGAGCACTCTGCACCACGGGAAAAGCGCCACCCTCCTGGACAAAATACAAACTAAAGTCTAAAAATGGGTCTTCTTATTACCGAATAATTCTTCCCCAGCGCAAGTCAGACTCGAACTTGGATTAGAATCTCAAGTCTTACTGAAAAAATATGAGGAGAACAAAATGAATGGTGCACTCTGGGGAGTGATCCAGACAAGCCTGAACTCTGAGTACTCAAAATATCTAAAGCTTATAGGAACACGGCCCTTAACCTGCGTAGGCTCCACAGTGTTCTCGCGAGGGCTCCAATTCTCGCCGAGCCGGCAGTGGTCGCCTCCTTAGACGCCACTATGGCTTTCGACACTATCGAATGGCCCTATCTCTGGGCGGCTCTCGCTAAGTTTGGCTTTGGTCCTAACTTCATCGCATGGGTCAGGCTCCTTTACGAACGACCATTGGCTCAGGTTGTGGTAAATGGTAGATGCTCCGACCCCTTCCCCTTAGGCCGTGGCACTCGTCAGGGCTGTCCGCTCTCCCCGCTTCTATTCGCATTGGCGCTTGAGCCCCTTGCTGCGTGACTTCGGTGGGAACCCTCTATCAAGGGGATCCGATGGTCTCCAGATCTTGAGGATCGTGTCTCCTTGTACGCGGATGACATCCTTCTTTATCTTACTTCCCCTCAAAAGTCGCTTAACGTCCTCTTCGACGTTCTTACGTCCTTTGGTAAGAACTCGGGATTAGTCATCAACTGGACCAAGTACTGTGTTTACGTTATAGCCGGGGCGCTGCCGCCTCTGCCTCGCAGGTTTCCCATATTGGTAGCGACTGATGGCTTCAAGTATCTGGGGATCTATGTCTCTATGGTCTCTTCGGTCCGCTATGAGCGGAACTTGTATGCTCCGCTCCGCAGACTCAAGCAGGACGTGCGACGGTGGCGTGAATTGCCCCTATCCCCATTGGGCCGAGCAGCACTCTTTAAAATGATGTCGCTCCCCCGGTTTCTTTACGCCCTGCAGAATTTTTTCGATCCTGTCCCTGCTCGCTACTTCCGTGAGGTTGAGAGTTTACAGCGACAACTGATTTGGGATGGTCGTGCCCGTATTGCCTTGTCCAAGCTCACCCTCTCATGGTATGATGGTGGTATTGCGTTGCCGGATATTAGACGCTATTACTGGGCCTCACACCTGAGCGCTATCAACCATGCGACGTACGCTTCGGAACCTGCTCCCGCCTTTGCTTTGGATAAACTATTATTGCCCGGTGGCAACTTTAATAGGGCTCTGTACTCAAAGTCACCCTTTCGACTCCTTACAGGCCCGACGAAGTGTGCAGTGCGGGCATGGAGAGAGGCTACTGTGGCCACGGGCTGGGGTGGTAGGCTGACGCGTATGACGCCATTGTATGACTCGGATCGATTGGGTAATCTGTGGAAGACGAAAGGATTTGAGAAGTGGGACATGATTGGGATCAGTAAGGTGGAGGATCTGTGGGCACGGGGCGCTGTGAAATCCTTTGAGGTATTGAAATTGGAATACCGGCTCGATGATAGGGAGCACTTCCGATATATGCAGGTTCGACATGCCCTGTCCTCTGTCTTTCCCTTTGGTACCGATATCCCGCAGTCCTCCCCTTTGGAGGATCGTGTTTTAGACGGCCATGTCCCCGATAGCACTATTTCCCTAATATACAAAAAGCTTGTCAACAACAGGGCTGACCAACTTGAGAAACTTCGTGCTTCCTGGACGGCTGATGGACTCGAACTCGATGACGAGGACTGGCAGTCAGCTGTATCCTCCCCTAAGGAGGTGGCTATCCCGGCTCGGCTTCGTTTTGTCCAGCTGAAGATCCTCCACCGTGTGTATCTGACCGGAATGCGTCTGGTACGAATGGGTTTGGTTTCGGATGGACGGTGCAGGCGTGGATGTGGTATGGATGGTACCTTCCTTCATGTTCTGTGGGAATGCCCGATGATTGCAGCCTTTTGGTCTAGAGTGCATGATGTTATGGGTCGTGTCACCGGGATCCCCCTCCTTCCCGAAGCACGACGTTGCCTGCTCAATGTGTGGGAACCGTCGGATTGCAATGCTGCCCAGACGCTTTGGGTTACTCTGGGCAACATGGTCGCAAAGAGAGATATAGCGCAGCTCTGGGGCTCCCCTAGATTACCATTGCTCAGTGCCTGGAAAGAGAACATGGACTGGTGCATGTTCCGAGAAAAAACTGTGTATGAGGCGCGGGGGCGTCCCAAGAAATGGTCCAGGGTCTGGGCTCAGTGGAATTCGTACCGCGGAGACATTTGCTCCCCTCCACTAGACTATGAGGTTCCTCTCCCCTCTTCTCCATGATTGGCGTTCCTTTTCCAATTTCCAGTATAGCCTTTGCTTTCTCCCTCGTGCTCGCCCCCCCCTCGCCATATGTGCTCCTTTATTTATTAGCGTTCTTTCCCCCCTTCCCCCCCCTTCTGCGACCCTTGCCATTATGATACCATGTGTTTGTGTGTTGTTGTTCTTTTCGACAAAATCATAAAATTAAACCTTTCCTATCCTATTTGATATGGTGCTATGTTCCATCCGACAATGTAGTCTCGAAAGATTGCTTTAACAACGTACTGTCTCCAAATTTACATTTCAACCATCCGTTTATGTCATAGCGGCCGGCCCTGCGGGGTTGTAGGCAGACGCTGTGTACTGTGCATTCATAAATAAAGGTTTAAAAAAAAAAAAAAAAAAATATCTAAAGCTCTCACTATAGGAAACTGAGCTCGGAGCACTGTGGGAAACAAAACTCCCAGCCCCTTCGTTTAACGAGGTAGTCAAAAGGACTGCTAAGAAACACTCGTTCCTCAACGACAAAATAACTTTTAGTACCCGGTCTCACGCTTGGATGACTATTAAATCGTACACAAAGCCCGCACCAGCACCTTATTTAGACACGGCATTCTCGTTGAACTTTAAACGTAAATTCCTCCACTTAAGGCTGGGCGTTTTACCCACACGACTAGACCAACCTAGATGGAGACCACAAGTAACAACGGAATGTGATCTTTGCTGTGCAGGTAACCAAGACTTTATACACATAGTCTGTATCTGCCCAGCTATGTATCACGGACGGCGGTACTGGCTTAAGGACAAACTCAACGAGCTAGGAGTCCGTACCTGCCGATCCGCGATAGTCCAGGCCTTATGTTCCGCGGACGCCCAACTGATCTGTAGACTAGTAAAATTCCTGGATAGTTTTGTGGAAAAAACAAGGCACGCTGCCACTGGCCGGATCCCCATTGAGACTTAAGATCATTGTTGATAGATAAATCTGTATCGCAGTAAATCTTGCTATGACTGGTTGGACTCTTTGTAACCCAAACTTTTTCTTTTATCTCCTTTCCCTGTCCTTTTATTATTTATTTCTTTGCCAAAGTTTTAAAAGTTTGTTTTAAATGTTGTGGAATGCTACAAATTGTAATGGTTTTAATTAACCGAACAATAAAGAATTTACTTACTTAATGGACAAAGGAGAACCAGCCGCACTCATACTTCTGGACCTATCAGCAGCCTTCAACACGGTCTGCCACTGCACCCTAACAGCACGCCTTCATGACGCTGGAATACAAGAGATGGCCCTGGCCTGGACCACATCCTTCCTCTCGGCCAGTACCCCGAATGTACGCCTCCCACACTTCTGCTCCAAGATCACCAAGATCATCTGCGGCATCCCACAAGGATCATCCCTCAGCCCAGTACGGTTCAATATCTACATGGCACCACTCGCCCACGTTGCTCAACAACACAGCCTCAACGTCATCGATGCCAACAACACCCAAATGATCATATCACTCACCAGAGACACCCACACCACCAAAGCCAACCTCCACAGGGGAATGAAGGTCTTTGCAGAATGGATGATGGACAGCAGGCTGGAGCAGAATTAAGACAAGACGGAGGTCCTCATCCTCAGCAACACCCCATCAGCCTGGGACAACTCATGGTGGCCAACATCGCTAGGAACAGGCCCAGCACCCACCAACCAAGCACACAACCTGGGGTTCATCCTCAAATCCTCCCTCTCCATGACCAAGCAAGTCAACGCTGTCTCCACATCATGCTTCTACATCCTGCGATAGCTCCGCCGTATCTTCAAAAGTATCCCCTCCAACACAAGTACAATCGTCACCCAGGCCCTCGTCACCAGCAGACTGGACTGCGGGAACACCCTCTATACAGGAACATCAACCAAGCTCCTGAGACAGCTGCAACACATCCTGAATGCCTCGGCACGACTGATCCTCAACACCCCCCAACACAGTGACATCACACACTACGTGAGAGGCCTGCATTGGCTCCCCATCAACAAGAGGATCACCTTTAAACTCCACATCCACACACAAAAAGCCCTACACAACGCCGTACCAACATACCTCAATGACCGACTCAGCTTCTACACCCCTACCCTCATCCTCTGGTCTGCTAACCTCGCCCTCGCCACTGTTGAATGCATCCAGAAATCCACCGCCGGAGGCTGATCCTTCTCCCATCTCGCCACCAAGACCTGGTACACTCTCCCAAACAACCTACATCAGACCCAGGAGCTGTTGCCTTTCACAAAACTCCTCAATACCTGGCTCTTCGATCAGTAGCAGCCCCCTCCCCTCCACCCAGCGCCTTCAAGCCATCACAGGTATGTAGCGCACTTTAAAAATATCCTGTTTGATTGATGTTTGAGAGTGCCACTGTCAACTATGGGCAAACCTTCATATTCCTCAGCCATACTCAGTAGGCACTCCACAACCACAACCAGAAAATACTAATATGGACGTCTCCCATCCGACACCACGTTGCCTGTAGTCCGTCCAGCCACCCTTGCCCTGGACAACATTCATCCCTTCCACAGTACAACTACATGCGGCTGATAGATATCCCACATCAAGAAACAGACCTGGTAGTCCCTCCC
The DNA here is from genome assembly GCF_964263255.1 of Lissotriton vulgaris. Taxonomy (NCBI): domain Eukaryota; kingdom Metazoa; phylum Chordata; class Amphibia; order Caudata; family Salamandridae; genus Lissotriton; species Lissotriton vulgaris. The sequence continues at coordinate 41,501,972 of NC_141697.1, forward strand.
TGGACACCAACACATTAACCATGACCTGTACACCTTCATGAGACTCTTGTGTAACTGTCTATCAGAGCAGTATGGCAACCCACCCCCCAGCAGATAGTAACCATCAGGTGTGAGTATTTACCACAATGGATGTAGTTGATCATACATTCTGACCTATGTGTGTCCACAACCAGACTCAGATCCCAGTGTATGTATGGCTTGTGTTTGTTCAACACTCTGGCATACTTTGACTTATCCCAATACGTATGTTGTTGACTGCGGGAAAAAATATTTCTACATCAATACCTATTGTGTTATATTTATTTTATTCTCCATCTTGTGAGTGAAATGTGCGTAGGTGTTAGGTGCTGTACAAAGAGGTGGGGCATCCAAAGTTCACAGAAGGAGATGTGATGCCTTGCAGTTTCAGTCTCCCTATATGTGGATAGGATAGCAAAAAATAATAAACATACACCTAATAAGTAGTATGTTTCTTTGTCTAGCCGGACAAGGCTTTTATTTTAAATGATCAAGTTCATAGAGAGAGTTTTAGGACCAAGATAACAAGTGGGCACAGCCGTGACCCACAACATTTAAGACAAAACAACAAAGAAATGGCCCAAAAGGCAAAGCGAAAATCTATCTGTATACTATTGTTCAGTGCTACAGACTCAATCTCTTAAACATAACCATACCATTGCGTCAAACAATATAGCATTCATCATATTGCATATGGGGTTTTTTGTCGACGACGTTTCGATGCCTTTTTAAATTATGACATCATCATCAGGACAAGAATTATCAGCATTATTGTTTTGTTCAACAATTATTAACACAATGCCTATTATCGCATTACTTTACATGAAGGAAATGGGAGGCAAGGGGGAAGGAAAAACAGAAATTGTATATAAGTATCAGCATGTAAGGAACAATTTAAAAAAAACATGAGTGACATGAGAATTGCGGCGAGTGAAAAACCATGCATATAGCTGAGTGGAGCAGATAATCGGCGAGTGAAGGGGAGTTCCAGGTCTCTATTAAGATCAATAGCAAGTGAGGGTAGAAAATATTAGTCATGATTGCCCGACCGTTCCTGTGATGAAAAGGCTAAGTCGTGAATGGCGTGAAAAATTACTGTGCCTAAATTCATGGAAGTGTCAATAATCATGGGCGAGGGTACATCGTGGATGGCGTGAAACATTTATTGGCTAAGTCATTACTATGGCAATATTCGCGGGCGTTGGCAGGAGAAGAAACCTACATGTCGGTTTACTTGCTGGTTGTCTCGTTCTGGGTTATTGAGGAGAAACCACAGGGCTAATGGCATTCTGAGGAAAGAAAAATGTGACGTTAACGGTACCGGTCTGTGAATGAGGCGGGGTGCCGGATTGAGGGTGGTGAACACAGTTACCTTTCAAAACAATTCCGGGGCTTACATCAAGGTTGTTTGGAAACGCCAGGAGCGCGATGGCTCAATCTGAAAGGGAGCGGGCGGTTAGATACTTGCATGAAAAAGTATCAGGGTGCTCAAAACAGAGTTACCGGCTGGCGAGATTCACTTACTTGTATTGGCAGGATCACTGTGGCTAATACGGGAGTCCGATGGAAGTGAACTTCCGAGCAACAATGGGAGCTAGCTAATCAACCCTCATGGTCTCAAGAAATCGATGATGGACTTACTGTGACTAGGTAGAGCAGTGCGGCGGCCATATTGGAGTGGTGATAGCCACATGGTCTCTAAAAATCGATGATGGACTTACTGTGACTAGTGCGGCGCCAATATTGGAGTGGTGAAAGTGATCAGCGTGATTGTGTTTAACTAAAAATGCAGCATGCATTAACCGCAATATGTGACTTCTTTAAAAAACAGTTTAAATGATAGGAATGACATATAACTGAGATTACAATAAGGAGGTCCAGTCCTCAAGACGGTTAAGGCCTTTTCTGATACTGTCAGTTTTTAGAATCCAATGCAGTTCCTTTTTATTCAGCAATTGGGATAGATCTGCTCCTCTTGGAGGTGGTTTGATGATAGAAACAACTGTCTAAAGTAATTCATCTTCGCTGTGGCCTTTTTCGTGGAAATGTTCAACTAGTGGTGCATTGGGCGTGTTACACCGGATCCTGCTTCGGTGTTGGCCAATTCTTAGTTTTACTTTATGAATAAGCATGCAGGGACAGAAAATTGCATATACCAAATTTACAGAGTTACAGTTGGAAAAGTATCTTCGGTCAAATTTAATAGTACCATATTCAAAAGAGCCTTCTCCTATGTCTGGGCACTGCTGGGAGTCCTATCCAGCCGCCCCTCCTATGTTTGGGCACTGCTGGGAGTCCTATCTACACCCCCCTCCTATGTCTGGGCACTGTTGGGAGTCCTGTGCACCCACCACTCAGATGATGCATCGTACACATACATTACAGATGTGTGTGCGGCACTTATCACTATTGCAATGCTGATATACGCTAGCGTGTGGCGCACCGTACCCCGACATTAATGGGGTATGTGTGTCACGTATCACTATTGCAATGGTGATATGCGCAGGCGTGTGGCGCAACGTACCCCGACATTGATGGCATATGTGCAGCACGTAACACTACTGCAATGTTGATATGCGCATGCGTGTGGCGCAAAGTATCCCCGCCATTGATGGCGTATATGAGGCACGTTTCGCTATTGCAAAGGTGATGTGGGCGGGTGGTGCACCATACAGGTATATTTAAGTTGTTGTGGTACGTTGTACTCACCGTCTGCGCCGTCGTCGGTTTCGATGTACGAGGTCGTAGGGGTACAGGACTGGGATGACACAGACGATGGGGTTCATGTCGTGTATGTCGCGTACCTGGGTGCAGTTCGGGTCATACTCTGCTTTTAGAGCAGTTTTCAGCTCTCATAGCAAAAGAGCCGTACGACACGGATTGTACTTCCTGGTTCGAAAAGGGCGGCCTATTTACGTTCGGACATAGCGTACCGCGTCAGCCAGATCAATCTGTATGTACTTTGTAGTTGTATGGTGTTTGGTACGAGTCGTACGGAGTGGCGCTTAGGGTTCGGATCGTACTTGCTTGTTCGTACGGGCACGTTGAAGGTGTACGATTCGTACAGGAAAAACGCTCCGTACAGCTTATCGGAGCGCTTTTTCCAGAATCGGAATCGACCCCATGGTGTTTTTGTGTAGATTGAAGCAAAGACTGTACCCCAAGTGTCACAGTCCTCCACGTGTGGTGCAATCCCCAGTGGTAAACAGATTGTCAGAATTCTGTGTTTTTCATGAGGTGTACTATCAGGAAACACTGCCTCTATTTGAGTAAATTTTTGAGTTAACCAGAACGGAATTTGTTTCCTTTTTGCGGGCAATTTACCAATGACTAATTGTATAGTCTGTGGTGTAATTTTGTTTGTGTTCCCTTGGTGAGGCATGTGCTGTGGAATCCTTATAGCAGGTTGGACCGTTAAAGTTCGCATGACATATTGAACCAACTGTCTATGTATTTTAATTAACTGTTTCAGTTGAGCTAACAGTTCTGGACCGGTCATTTGTTCAATGTCAGGATGTGGTGTATAGCTGGCTAGTACTGGCCATATTCCTCCTGGTCTACCTAGTGGACCGAGCCTGGTAATGTGATTGTGATGTTGTAGGACGTCTTTAAACCATAGATGATGCTCTTGGTAAGTTAATGGAATTTCAATGTCCTCGAAAGGAATGTATTCCGCTGGAGGTTCCTCTACTTTGTAGTAGTGGACCTCGTGTATTAATGGATTTGCTGCATGGAGCAGAATCCATGAATAGAATATCTCTGTCTGCCAATACTCATGTGTCTCTATAACAAAGATTACTTTACCACCTCTCGATGATACTCCATTATTTATAAGTTTGTAAGTTATAGTTTTTCTTACATTTGCCTGAATGTGTATAGCATCTGGGTCGTTCTTATTGAAACCTGTAGTGTTTAGGTTTTAGTTCAATTGCTGCTGCTGCAGCAACTCTTTCCTCGTCACTCTCTGACATTTTGTTGACCGAAAGTTTGCAGAGCAAGTTTCAAGGAAACAAAGATAAGGTGCACAATATTTTTGGAACAATGTATCCTTCAACGTTGAATAAACCATAAAACTAATACATAGGATTTTTTCGTCCTACTTAGTTTTGGCGGATATTTTATCCTTTTACCCACTCCAGACGTCTATTGGAGTATTTTACGGGAAAAAGGGGTCTGTGTGAAAAGCACGACTGAGTTACTCTAGTATCTAGCGTTAAATTAGTGCCTTATCAAACGTTGGGCGCCATATAGTGTAGTTCCTATATTCCCAATAGGCTCTACGCATTGGAATAATATATACTATAGATTAGACGTAGGACTGAGGTCGACTAGGTCTTTATCAAATATATTAGACTTAATTGTGAGTCCCAGCTAGCTCAGAGGTCACTAGAAACTTTCTCGAATGAACAAGACGGGATTAGTTTCTGACAACCGCATAAACATGACAACTTTGTTTCCCAAGAATAAGAAATGTATCCCTAGAGTCGCGGAAACAATAGATAGTTATTTCACTCAGTCAATCGTGCGTGCTTCGTTTCACCAGAGGTGCAGAGAAATAAAGAGACGGGCATTTTCAAAAAAAGTATTTATTGAACAGTCTTCTTTCTCATGCAGAAGAAATGAACTGCTACAATCGTAATACTAGTTGCAAAGTACAATGCGTACAGTACGAAGAGTATTATAAAATAATACTGTAAAAGCATGGTATGGTTTCTAAGCCATATAAAATAACATACATAAATAACAAAGACTAAAAAGTACTTAACTGGTGCTTCTAAAATATGTCTACCCCGGTATACCTAACCTATGTCTAGTACGAGGGAATAAGTAAGTGAGGTGTAGCTTAGTTTCAGTATTCTTTGCCAAGAATCTAATCCAAGAATTCTCTAATGGGTCTAATCAGCTCCGTACCTTGGTTCAGAATGTAGGAGGTCTGGTATCTCTCTCTCAACAACCCGCAAGGGTAGCTTGGAAACACTGGAGCTGGATTTCTCGGCAAGAGAAAAGACAGCGTCTCTCTCAGTGCGTCTGCTGGAGGGTCAGCTTCCTTCGGCACTTGCTGCGGCGAACTGTGTCATGTAGGTAGATAGTCGAACTGCTCCAAACCACCCTGTGTTTGCCTGTGCAAGTGTGGGCATATTTATAACTTGAAGGTGCCGAGTTTGACGTAAGGTTGGACATAATAACGTCATCAAAGACTCAGTTCTTTGAAAACTCCGAGTTCTTGGACAAATCAATATTCAAGCAAGGGGAAGTCCCTGACTCCTGAAGTCGGGGTTGTCAAAGAAATTGTTGTGGATTTTCGGAACTAGTGGCAGTAGCCATGCCGTATTTGGACTGCATAGGCAAAGTCTAAATATAGTTATGATTTCTATGCCTATATAAGGATAGGGTGATTTATACCTATATATGGGCATGAATCGGAAATTTCACAATAGGGTTCTAAAATGCTCTACAACAGAATGACTATCAGACTCGGGCTCTCTTCACCAGATATAATGCACTGTGTTGCCTCACTTCGTCATTTCTTTGAGCCCTTTCACCAGGCACCCGTGTTTTTTCCCACTGCACTGTTATCGTTTAATCCACTGAAATATCTAAATCCAAATCACGCCAACATTGATCAAATGAAGTTTCTTATTTGTATTTAAGGAAAGATGCATTCATAGGAGGATGGAAATACATTTTGGAACGCCATCCTTCCTTTGGAAACCGCAAATATATATGTTTCTCAACATAAATAAAATAGCTTGGGATATTGTGGCGTACAAATAATTGCATTCTATAATTATCATGCAGTGTGTACTTAAACAATAAATGTTACCTTGTTTACAAATAATGTTACATACACTACACCAAGTGGAAACCAAAAGTTTTATTCTGATTAGATAGTTGACTATATGTGGCCACCAGTACAACAAAGAATGCTGGAGACAATAGGTCTAACTTTATCTCTACGTATTATTTAAATCACCACTATGCGCATTTTAGGGTTAATGCCGTTGAAATAAGACATTTTCACACTCTTTGCATGATGTCTCTACTGTACAGGTATGGACGTAGGGACTCAGAGACCAGACCTCCAGTAGGGAGGGCTGAAGTAGAGCTCCATCAAACATATTTCTTATGTCACATATTTCTTGCAAGTATTTACTATCACTTGACTTGCATTATGACAATGATCCTGTGGTTGGCCAAAGGATGTAGCCAAGAATTTGAGGATGTATCTGCGGCCCTTGGAGGATGATCTGTGCTGAAATTGTTAATGTGTGTGTTAAGGTGTGGGAGCCACCTTTTATATCTCAAATGAAAAACAAAAAATGTTCAACGAGCGAAAGGGCGCTAATATTTTTGAGCTATTGGCATTGTAGATAACAATGCCATTCATTTGTGTTTTGAAAACCTGCAAGTGGTGCGTAAACACACACTTTGCAATTGTAGTTCTTGCCCACCAGAATCAAGGCTGGCAGTAAAAGAGGCGCAGTTACTGCAAGTCTTGCATCTTGTAAGCAAGAACAAGAAGTACCAATTGTGTGTTAGCGCACCACTCTACTTTACTCCATGCCGCTCTGCTTAATCCACGCCACTCTACTTTACTTTACTCCGATTTACTCCACGCCACTCCACTCAACACCACTATGCTTTACTCCACTCTTTTTTACTCCACGCAACTCTGCATTATTCCACTCCACACAATTCTGCTTTATTCCACACTACTCAACTCAACACCACTCTGCTTTTCTTCGATCTGCTTTACTGCACCCTACTCAGTGCCACTATGCTACTCCACACCACTCTACTTTACTCTACTCCTCAATGCCACTTTGCTTTACTCCACTCTGCCTTATACGCCACTCAACAACTCTCTGCTCCACTTAACTCTGCTCTGCTTTGCTTTACTCCATTCGACTCTGCTTTACTCCACTCTACTTTACTCCTCTCTACTCCACTACACTTTACTCCACCCTGCTTTGCTCCACGCCACTCTGCTTTGCTCCACGCCACTTTGCTCCACTCCTCTATGCTTTACTCCATTCAACACCACTCTGCTTTACTCCATTCAATGCCACTCTGCTTTGCTCCACGCCACTCTGCTTTGCTCCACGCCGCTCTGCATTGCTTTACTCCATTCCACTCTACTCTGCTTAACTCCATGCCGCTGAGCTTTATTCCACGTCACTCTGCTTTACTCCACTCCACGTCACTCTGCTTTATTCCACGTCACTCTGCTTTATCCACTCCATGCCATTTTACTCCACTCTGTTTTACTCCACTTCCCTTTGCTTTACTCCACTCCACTTTACTCCACTCCACTCTGCTTTACTCCACCTTACTCCCCTCAGTTTTACTCCACCCCACTCTGCTTTACTCCACTGCATGCCATTCTGCTTACTCCATGCCACTCTGCTTTACTCCATGCTGCTCTGCTTTACTCCACTCCATGCCACTTTGGTTTACCCCACTCAGCTCAGCTTTACTCAACTCCACTCTGCTTTACTCAACTCCGATTTACTCCACTCCCTGCCGTTCTTCTTTACTCCACTCAAGGCCACGCTGCCCTACTTCACTCTGCTTTACTCAACGCCACTCTGCTTCACTCCACGCAACTGGCCTACGCTCTACACAACTGCATTCCACTCTACACAATTCCATGCCACTCAGCTCTACACAATGGCACCACGCTCATCACCACTCAATACAATGCCAGTCCATGCAACACCACTCTACTCTATGCCACTTCACTCTACGCCACTTTACTCTATGCCACTTCACTCTACGCCACTTCACTCTACACCGCTCCACACAACGCCACCCCATGCAAAGCCACCCAATGCAACTGCACTCCACTTTACTCAATTCTGCCCCATTCTACACAACTGCACTAAAAGCAACTGCACTCCACGCAGAATCAATCGTTTTAGCGCCATCCAATTATTAATATTATTATTATTATTACTTCTTTCATGTTTTTTACACAAGTATTTGTGCTCTGAGTGTAGGTGCTGTTCGATGGCCCTTGAATATATTCTTCTGTTTTCTTCACCACAGACTACAACTTTATGACACTGTCTGAAATACTGTATGTTGTCATCATTTTGTTCCTCTTCTTGTTACAGCACTATCTCCATTGCTTTTCAACTGTTTGTTTATTTTTCTCTATGCATGTGCCGTGATGTTTAGATGTATAGCCCTCAGGTTCTTCCAAATTCTAGTGGTTTCCATTGAATATTGGCCAGTTTTCCCTTAGTGGAGCACCTTCAGATGCAAAGTGCACATCACTTCCAGTGTGCTTTTTTTTTTTTTTTTACAAACTGGAAGGTCAAACAACTGCCACACCAGTGATTCCTTCTCTGGTCTTGTAACTTGTGGTGCTGCAGCAGTGCTTAATGTCTACATCTTCTGATAGTGAACCTTGCATAGTTATGGTGGAAGATTCACTTGGGGTTTGCTGGTCTGCAGTCCTTTCTTAGGCTATGATGGCTTTGGCTTGCATGTACAGAAAACTATCTCTGTTAAACACCAATCTAGTACTGGTGCTTAGAAAACGAATTTGAGGTTGTTTCTAAAGGGTATGGGCTTTCAAGTGGCTGCTGTAATCCTTTTTTTGACCTCCCATAGGTACTGCAGTACTCCTGAGAATCTATAGAACTAATTAAAAGTTTGTTTGGGAGTCCCATGTGGGTTTTGCTCCCGGTTCCGGGTTCCACAGGGGAACCGTGACACCCAGAACTATTGAAAAAATAGTTGTATTCACTATGAACACGTAATTTTATTTAAACAATGAGATCAGACGTTTCCTCATAGGCCCAGATACCAAAGGCATCTTGCAGTCTTTGGAGGAATTATGGCGTTTTTATTAGGCTTGGGCAACATTTTTATTATCAGAGTGTAGTCTTGGTAATTTTGCTTAACAAAATTGACATACATTTCCTGAGATTATTGCTTTTTCTTTTTTTATTTTCCCAGAAAAAGCAGTATTTATAAAACTTTAAATATTACATTTGTATAATGTACAGATGACCATATAATTGTTCTTACATGAAAAACCAGAAAGAAAGAAACAAAAGATCAATGGAGATTATTTAAACCAGCATAACCAGTGTGTGTTATGGCTCTACCCCCCCATCTAGCTCGTTTGAACTTCACCGTTTCTATAAGCCTTGAGTGGCCGATCTGAGGGCACGTGAGGGAGTGTATGGTGTGAAAAGATTTTGAAGATCAGCCGCAATCCCACCACTTATGGCTTTGTGTACCAAAGTTAAGACTTTGAATTCAATGCGCTGTTTAATAGGCAGCCAGTGGAGTGTTCTAATACCGGCTGATGTTGGTTGTCCTCTGTGCAACCCCGAGAGAAGCCTGGCTGCCGCGTTTTGCAAGGACAGCAATTTTTGTAATTGAAATCTATCAATTCCCAAAAACAGTGCATTGTAGTAATCAAACTTTGATAGAAAAAGGGCTACCATCACCGTTTTTTGGAGCTCCTGAGGTATAAAAGGGAACATTTTTCTTAAGGTTTTCAGAAGAAAGAAACCTGAGGAAATGAGGCTGTTCACCTGCGCACTAAAATTAAGTTTGTTATCGAAAATGACCCCCAAATTTCTAACCTTTTCGACTGGGCGAGGGCTTTCTCCGACCCCTAACGGCCACCAGGTCTGATTCCAGAGGGGTTGGCCTGGCCCAAACTCCCTCACCTCTGTCTTTTCTGTATTAATTTTCTGATAACTCTGACCCATCCAAGCCATGATGTCGGTAAGGCAGGTATGAAACCTAGCTGCTGTAGTCTATGGCTGGTTGGTTATGGAAATGTTGAGCTGAGAGTCATCGGCATATGTAACCAGCCCAAATCTGTGTTTCCTGACTAAGTTGGCCAGAGGAGTAACCTACAGGTTAAACAGGATTGGCGATAGCGCAGACCCTTGTGGTACTCCACAAGGGAGATGAAAACTCTCTGACTGCATGCCACCCCAAAACAGTCTCTGCTCTCTTGCTTCCAGAAAAGAGGACAGTAGGGAAAGGGCAGTCCCTCCGACCCCTATATCCTTCAGCTGCTGCACCAAGACAGTGTGATTTATGGTGTCAAACGCGGCTGATAGGTCAAGGAGTTCGAGGCCCGCCCTTCCTCCTTCGTCCACAGCCCTGCAAATCTCTTCAGCTGCAAGAATTAGTGCCGATTCGGTAGAGTGACGAGGACGGAAGACATGCTGTGAAATATCTAGCAGGTTATTCACATCAAGATAGTCTGTTAACACTCTACAGAGTTGTTTTTCTAATACCTTTGCAGTAATAGGGAGACCAGCAATAGGTCGATCATTTTTGGGTTCACCAGGATCTAAGTTTAGTTTCTTTAGAAGAGAAGAAATAGCCGCCTTTTTCCAACTAGTAGGGTAGCTGCCCATGGCTAAAACGTGATTCAGGATGGGGGTGAGATTTTTACAGATCTTATGTGCTGATTGGTGCATAATAGAAGGAGGGCAAGGATCCGTCTGTGCCCCAGATTTTATGGAGAGTAAGAGTTTTTGAACCTCTCCGTTGTTCATTGGCTGAAAACAAGTCAGCTTGCATTGTGAACTTATTTTAGGCACTGGCATGTTCTGGGATCTAACGGGGCTAGGGAAATTATTATAGATTCCCGCACCTTCCCTTGAAAATAGTCCGCCACTTTGTTACATAAATGTTGGTCTGGCTTAAAAGGCTTTGTCCTGCTGTGGCTTAGCCAATAGATTGACTGATTTAAACAGCTCCCTAGTGGAGTTGCCTGCCTCTTTTATTTTTGCTGTAAAGAAATGTTTTATTGCAGCAATAATTGCTTCTTTATATAACCAGATAGTATGATTGTACACAGCCTTCTTTTCACAATCATAGTTTTGCCGCCAGTGGCGCTCCGCTCTTCTGCAGTTAATTTTTAGAGTTTTGAGTTCTGGGTATACCATGGTGATGAGGTTTTAAATCTTTTAACCGTCATTAGTTTTTTAGGTGCAACTTTGTCCGCTGCTGATGTTAGCCAATCATTAAATTGCTGAGCTGCCTTGTTGTTGTCGCAGTCTAAAATGTTCGGAAAAGAGTTAAGCCCAGTCTCAAAGTCTCCATCTTTGATTTTGTCCCATCGTCTAATTAATACCTTGGAGACTTTAGCTTGAACTCCTGGTCTGTCCATGGTAAGGCTTGTGTACATGAAACAATGATATTTGGGTCACCGATAAAAATCCCATCCAGGGTATGACCAGCCAGATGGGTGGATCCTATTACTAGTTGTTTGAGGTTAAACGCCTCAAGGTTATCTAACAGCCTGGCGGTATCTACATTGTTATTTGCTTCAAGATGGTAATTAAAGTCCCCTAGGATGGTGAGGGAGAGCGGGTCAATATAAGATCCAAGGTACATCAGAAGAGTTTAGGAAAAAGCCCCTCTAGTTCCCGGTGGTAGATATATCAAAATCCCCTGAAAAAACTGCAAGTTATTGAGTTTGATGCGGAAGTGCAATGCTTCCGCCAGGAGAGTAAAAATCTTCTCAATCTGTACTTTAAAATAATCATGATAGATAATCACTATCCCTCCCCCTTTACCTATTGCTCTGTCTTGAGAGAGATACGCATAGCCCTGTGGAATTACAACATTCCAGTCGGGAACTGAGGTGTCGTCCGTCCAGGTTTCAGTTAAAAAGACTAAGGGCCAGATGTAGGTCGCGCAATAGCGGTCGGTAACGGCTGAAAATCGGTAATTTTAGCCGTTACCGACCGGTATCCAGAAAATGAGATGTAGGAGTGTAAATTTTTCCAAATCGGAAAGTATGAGTCTGTATTTTTCCGATTCGGAATATACCGAATCCACATTTACCGAAGTCTTATTTACCGAATCGGTAAATAAGAAATGGTAAAAAATGGCCATGGAGATGTAGGAAACCAGAAAAATACAGAATTCAAGGAAATTCGGTATTTAGGAGTCGGTATTTACCATGGATTGAAAGCAGGTGGTAACCAGGTGCAGGCTAAATAATAAGGCCCCAAAATGCAACAGTGGAACTAGAATGTGGGCTTTCTACGTCATAGCAAGGCAGCAAAGACTACAGGCAGCAGGAGAGAGGGAATGGCTAAGGGAGGAGCAAGTGTACAGGCAGAGGATAACACTTTTCCAACTGACAGAGCCAGAAATACTTCAAAGGTGCAGGCTACACCCCCAAACCATCCTGAACTTGATCAGGGACCTGCACCCACTACTGGAGCACATACCACCAAGGGTGCATGCTATCCCACCCCACGTGCAGGTGCTGTGTAGCCTACACCTGCTTGCCTCTGGGAGTTACTAAAGTGTGATAGCTGCAGTAGGTGGTGTGTCCCAGAGCTGCCTGTCCCGTTTCTTCAGGAGGTTCCTTGACACCATGATGCAGAGGATGGAGCATTATATTTCATTCCTTGACACACCTGCGGAACTTGCAAAGACCAAGACTGATTTGTATCAACTGGCACACTTCCATCACGTGATAGGGTGCATAGATGGCACCCACCTACCACTCTGCCCACCTGCAGCCACAGAACCCATATACAGTAACCGGAAGTCGACGCGCTCCATCAATGTGCAGGTCATATACTACGCTGGCAACATCATTACAGACATCATGGCTAAATTCCCTGGGAGTACCCATGAATCGTATATATTCCAGAAAAGTGGGATATACACACCCCTAGTTGCTGGAGACTTTGGGGACGGATACCTGCTAGGAAAATGACTTTGACACACCCTGAATGTCATAGTAGATGAATGTATCATGATAATGCAACTAATGGCACTCTTTCTCCTCCCTAGGCGATAGTGCATATGCCCTGCGGTCCTTTGTGCTCACCCCCTACCTCAACTCATCCACCAGGAGTGAGAGGCATTACAATGTGGCTCACAGATCTACTCGCAACGTTGTGGAGCGCACATTTGGACTCCTCAAGAGCAGGTTTCGCTGCCTCCACAAGAGTGGAGGGGCACGCCAGTATACTCCAATCCTCTGCTGCAAAATGATAGCGAGCTGTGCCATGCTACACAATCTTGCCGCCAAGGAAGGCACAGAGGTGGAGATCACACATCATGAGGACATTGATGATGACACAGAACAGGCAGAGCCCTATGCTACAGTAGCAGCACCAGCAACAGATGGGAGACTATGATGGGCAGAGATCACACGGCAATATTTCTAAGTAAGTAATGAGACACAGACAGGCTAAGATTATGAAGTACATAGTTTAATTTTCACTACGCCATTCAAATCATACCACACCATGGTAACACAATGTCAATGTTCATGACTGGCTGGTCACAGTTAACCCCACTGTGACCTGTCCTGTGGGTTGAGGGCAAAGTTAACGTTTGCGTCCACGCATTACAGGGTGGGATTGACGTGGCTGGGTGTCAAGGCTTTCGGTGTTGCCTGGCTCTGTAGATAGTCGCCTGCTGCTCCTACGCATTTCTTGAACAGGAGTGCTTGCGCCACTTCTGCTGCTGGATTCTTCACTTTCTCCCACACCTGTGTCGCCAGCAGTGGCTGCCTGTTGCGTAAGCATCAGCTCCATGGCAGAGGTGACTCTGCCCATCCCCTAGACATATCGGTGCAGCAGTGCACAATTGCATCCTGCATAGCTACAGAATATCTGCACAGCAGGGAGGTTGCAGAGGCAAAGCAGTTCAATACTTTGGTCTGCTGCCGCAAACCCAGACGATCCCTGCGCCTCTCCAAGTGGTCCCTATCAAATTTTTCGCACAGGACAGTCATGCACTGGGTCATGTCTGTCATGCCATTTGTCAGCGATTGCATGCTGTCCGAAATGTTCCCTATGCCCTTGTCAATGTTTTCCATCTTGATGTTAATGCTGCGCACCTGCATGTGAACTGCCATCATTGCCTTTGCCTGCAGGCACTGGACCTTCACCAGGGTGGCCTCCAGACCGCAGAAGACCCCATCAGCTCCCTGCCCTTCACCTCTCTCCCGTGCCTTTCGGCCTCGGACACTGGCCCGCACAGCTCTTGGAGTGGGCTGCTGCTCAGCGTTGGCTGACTCTGGTGGATTGCTTGCCATGTCATCCTCCTCCTCTTCCTCCTCAGATGTTTCAAGAATGCGGAGAGGGGGCACATCAAGCAGCCTTGCCCTTCCCTGCACAGGTGACGGAAATTATATTGGTGTGGGAGAAAGGGCTGCTGCTACTGACTCCTGAGTCCCAAACAACAGAGGTGACTGAGACTGTGGTGTGGTTGATCGCTCAGGTGTCTTGGCTGCCTGCGCTGTGGTATTTCCTTGCTGAACTGCGCTGGGACCAGCTTCATCTCTCCTCTTCTCCCTCCTCTCTGTTGTTGGTGCCCTCTCCTCCCTTTCCTTTGCTGTGCTGCGCGATGACTCTCCTGTGGACAGACATGGACATTGTGTCAGTGGAGTACTTCACCTGTGTGTCTTGATTAAATAACATTACTATGACACATTTGCCTGCTCCTCATCTGCTTCTGGTAGTAGTGTGTTGCATCCCTTGCTGTATTCTATGGTGACTTCATTGATGTATCTACCTATGACTACGTCTCCCATGATGCATTGCTGGACATTAGTAAAACATGTTCTGGAGTGTGATGCAGGCACACACAGTGGGGAAGGGGAACAGGGAAATGGGTAAATAATTTTGTCCATGCTTCTTGCCTTGTTTCTTTGCAGCTCTGGCAGAGCTGTCAGCGTCCCCAATGCCATGTATGCTTTCCGGCTCCAGGGTGGATTCGACAAGCTCCTCAATGTCTGTGAGTCGTGGGGCTCTGTTTTTGCCACCCCCTGTTGCTGCAGCTTCTTTTCTGTGGGCAGCCAATTTCTTTTTTGTGATGATACGCAGGTCGTACCACCTTTTTTTTAGGTCATCTATTTCCCTGTAGGTGACCCCAATGGAATTTACCTTGGCTTGGATGTCAAGCCAGGTAGTGCGCTTGACAGACTCTGCAACATGCAGAGTCTGTTTGCCAAATATTTTGCTCTGGTGTTTCACCACCTCCTCAACCAGCACCTGCAGTTCTGCAGGGCTGAATTTCATCTTCCTCCTGCGCTCTGCTGCATCCTTCTGGCCATCCTGGGTCTCCATTGTGCTGTTCAGGTATGCTCAGGGAAGCCTGCTCCTCTGTCTGTCCTCCTGCTCTCCAAACTGTTCAGTTGGACTGCACCTGCATGGGTGTGGGCGCTCCCAGGTAATGGGGAGGGGTGCTTGATTCTGATTGGTTGATTCCTCTGTAACTTTGTTGTTGGGTGTGGTGAGTGTTCCTGATTGGTTTACAGGCTCACATGTTTGTTTATTTCAAAATTCCGAATCGGTATTTACCGTATCGGTATTTTCCAAATCAGTAAATTCCGATTCGGTAAAACCCATTCATTCCTATGGGCCAGGAGGCCCATAGGAACGAATGGGTATTACCGATTCGGAATTTACCGATTCGGGAAATACCGATTTGAAATTTCGAGTGAATCCGAATCGGTAAATTTTACTTCTTTTTTACCTACATCCCATTTTCCGATTGTGAAATACCAATTCGGTATGAGTCGGTATTTAAGAGTCGGAATTTTTTTTTTACCTACATCTGGCCCTAAGTCTGGTGAGGAGAGTTGTATCAAGTCTTCCAATTCGTATTTATGTTTACCTACCGAGCGAGCATTAACTAGCAGGCATGTAACATGTTCTGTTATTGGTGCCTTGGTTTTTTGGATCATGTGTCCCCTTTACCTTTTCTCTTTCTTTAGAGCCCTCACGTCTAATAATGGAGGGTTCTTTTTCCTCACCTCCATTCGCTATATTACCTGTGGCCATAAGTCCCCTACCAGTGTTAGCAGGAAGTCTAAAGGTGCAGTTTATACACCTAGCCATATTGTGAGGGACACAAGCGATACTCCTTAAATCTAAGAGAGATTGCCTAACATAGAGTCCTGGTGCGATTTTTTCAGGGGTTCTGGTGCTGGTTGCATTCCGGGAGCTGACGGGCACAGACGGGCTTGCCTTTGGCGCTGGTTTTGGCAGGCCAGCGGCGCACCCGCTGCGGATACTCCATTGCGTCCAATATAGTGGTGGGCCTGGAAAGACTGGAGCATCAACCCCAGTGCAATGCGGTCCCGGACTAACTTCTGGGTGCCACAGGGGTCGAACGCTCTGAAAGAACGTAATCACGGGTAAGTTCACAGATATATATGTGTTTATTGTAATGTATATATTATTGTTATGTAATATTTAAGGCTAAAGAACAAATTGAACTTGAGCCGATATCAGATTAAAAATTTGAAGTTAAAACAATTTCGGTAAAGAGATCAGAGTGAGTGCAGTATTAAAAAACAGCAATAGCAGTAAAGGTTTCACCAGCACGCCAGGCTACACAGTTGCAGCGGGCCACACACAGTCTTCCAACAGGAAATAATCGAGCTAGCTTCCTACCACCCACATATGAACCAGATCTGCTGGGCCCTGCCTGCATCTCGGGCAATTATCATTTTCCCTTTTTCCCCAGCTAAACAGTTTTGCTGGGGTGAAATATACATTGTAAACTGTTTTGAAGTGTTGGGCCTTCAGGTTGGCGGAGAGAAAGACCTTCTTAGAAAGAGTCAGGGACCAACTTAGATCCACGTCCTGATTCCCTACCTTGCCTGCCCAAGCAGATTCGGTTTTTACTAGGTCGTCTTGAGCAGCTTTTTATAAAAAAGCAATATATATCCTTACTTCGGGGACTTTTATATAAGATGGTTTCTAGCAGCGGGATCCTGTATGTGGAGATGATATTAGATAAGAATCATCTGATGGTTTCCCTGATTTGGACATACTTAAAATGCAATCTTGGGTCGATTTTATACTGCCGCTGTAGCTCTAAAAAAGGAATCATTCCATTCCCATCTATAAAATTCTCTATTCTACTGACGCCTGCCTGCTCCCAATGTTTGCCCATCCCATCAAAAAGAGGAGCCTAGAAAACCGGAGAGTGCCACAGGAGTAGATATTTCTGGAGCCTGGGGATATTTAAGAGCTTAGAAGCTTTGTGCCAGACACTTCAGGCAGCAAAAAGAGGCTTGAACCTTGTTATTTTATAGTAGCTAGCCACCCGATGCCTGAGTAGGACCCCTGTTGCAGCTCCCCCTATAACCAACTCAAAGATTGAGGGGGGGGCTTCCCATTCCTGTGCACCCAAACGGATATCTAGCCCCATATTAGATTTAAACAGGATAGCCATTTGTTGCAGTGCTATTGCCCAATAGTAAAATAGTAAATTGGGGACCGCCCCACCCCCGATCTTGGAGAAGAGTCAGGAATTTCAATGTTCGCCTGACCTTCTGATACTGCCAGATAAATTGAGAAAAAATTCTGTACAGTTTTTGAAAAAAACGCTGGCTCTGACTCCAACGGGATACAATAAAGTAGATATAACGTTTTTGGAAACATAGTAATTTTAGCTACGTTACACCTACCTATTATTTACATATGTAATTTATCTATTCTTTTTAGATTTTGAATATCTTATCCATGAGGTCAACCATGTTCGTTGTCCAGATAGAACCCACATCCGCAGAGATGTCGATCCAGAGATAGGTGGCTATCTTGGTCCTATGGGGATCCTGACAAATAATACTTTTTGTGCAGACAATCCTGGTTTTGTCAGCGCTTAAACAATATCCTGACTGCCTATCAAACTCTTTAGCCAAAACTTCGTTCCTCGCAATTACTCCCATTGGATCAGGGGTGACAACAGCTCATCAATTGTATTCTTGCATATAGTTGTACATACATAGCTCCTATAGCCGATAAAATACGTAACCTGAACCCATTAGATCTTAAGTTGTCCCATAAGTATGCCTGCTCAACTCGATCAAAAGCTTTTTGGGCATCTAGGAGAATCAGAGCCATCTGTTCTCCCAAGAGATCCGCTAAGTCAAACAGGGAGATTACCCGTAGTAAGTGATCCGTGGTGCCTCTCCCTGGGATAAAACCATGTTGCCATGGACTCACCAATGAGGTAATGACTTTACATAATCAGAGTGCAAAGATCTTCAAGTATAGCTTTCATCAGCATTAATCATGGAAATGGGACGGTAAGAGGCTGGATCCTCAGCAGGTTTGCCTTTCTTCAAAAACAACTATGTCAGTGCCTTGCCAAGATTGAGGTGGGTGCCCCTTCTGTTGTACAGCCAGGAACAAATCTAGGAGCGGGGGCATAACTCTGGTTGAAGTGCTTTATACAATTCCATCGGATTCTATCTGGACCTGCTGCTTTTCCTGTCACCATTGCTTGTAGAGCATCAGTAACCTCACTGATTGTACTATCTGCCTCCAATTCATCCAGAATGGGGGGTTCCTATCACCTACAAGCCCAGTGGTCTCTATTAATTTGTTCTTCGTCTAATAGATGTCCCTATAGAATTCCGCAAATACACTAATTATTTCTTGTGGATCTGTTGCCAAAGTCCAGTCTTTCCTTCTTACCCTTGTAATGTTGTTTGTGACTGCCTTTTGTCTAAGGCGAAGTGCTAAGTGTTTGCCTGTATTTTCCCCGTACACATAATTGTCCCTAGTATAAATTTAGAAAACCTCTGCCAGTGATTTGTTGTAGAATCCATTTATTTCTGCCTTTACCTTTATGACCTCCAATTGCAGCTGAGCTTGTAGGTCCACCTGTTTTTAGCAATGACGGCTGTGTGCTCCTCCTTGCATTTCGTCAGCTGATCTATTAGTTAACGTAATTTCTCTCTCTGGCTCTTCCATGGGCGTAGGA
This sequence comes from Lissotriton vulgaris, assembly GCF_964263255.1. NCBI lineage: Eukaryota > Metazoa > Chordata > Amphibia > Caudata > Salamandridae > Lissotriton > Lissotriton vulgaris. Next base: position 41,520,734 of record NC_141697.1, read on the forward strand.
GACACTAAAATTCTGGGGGCGACAGGGACAGCCATGTGGACTTTCCAGTGACCCTATACAAATCACGGCCCGTTAAACCGTTAAATAAATATAATCACATACTTTCGAAGTGAACTATTGAGAAAAGCAGGCATGTTGTCACAGTTTGCATTTTGCTTTATTGTTATTTACATTCAAATAGTAATCAAACCAAATGTTAAAAAACACATGCATATGAATCGTGCATCTTCAAGCACCAAGCAAACAAAGGTCGCAGACTTAGGGTGTGGCGTCGTGTTTGCAAGTGCATTATGGTTTGAAAAGTACCTGCTGCTGTATTTCTGGTCTCCATCAATTTTCAGGCAACAATAAAAATGTGAAGATAACTTCGGTGTTTAATGTTCTTTATTGAGAGAGGTCGGAGGTTTGTCTAGTGGAAGTTTTGACTCATGGTAAGGTATACAGATCAAGGGGGGAGTTGACCACTTGTCCTGTGTCACTAGGATCACCAATTGCGTGTTTGTTCTTTCTTATAAAAGAACCCTCAACTACGGACACAGGCATAGGGCGGGATATGTTGGTTCTCTGCCTATGTGTACCGTAACAGCATGATCATTAGGTCTTTTCTTTGTAGGTTATGCTGTCCTCCACCAGGAGGAAGACCCACTGGTTTGACAGTAGTGGGCAGATATAAAAAAAAAAGGTTGTGCAAGTGTTCAAGTCAAGGTGAGTTAAAATTCCTAATTCCAGTCTCTTGTGTTTTATTCTTGAGGCATGTGAAGTTGGAAATTAAAAGAACAAGGTTGTGCGTTTGTAGACTTAGTTACTGGTCTAATGCACTAGTGATAGAGATAATTAAGGTCAACATGTTTCAGCCTCTTGGAACCTCTAGAGGCTTTCGTCAGGACCATTGGGATTAAGAGCTACTTCTGGTTCTTAAGTGTGAAGAAGGTGATGTTAACTTACCCACAACCTTTTGCGGGGTGGGTCAGATCTATTTGGTCTGTACCTAAAGGAGAAAAGAAAAGAAAGAGGCAAAAGGATGCATGCATAATGTAGGCATATTGCATCATTGTAATTAGCAAATCTCTTTTTTGTTGGCTGTTACATTTTCCAGTTTCCCTATGAAATCCCATTAGGAAAAGGGTACTTGTAAGCATTACTATTATATGATGCAAGGCTTGAGAAGTGTGTAGCAGAGTGAAGGTTGAGAACTTTTGGCTCAGATGGCTATTCTTAATTAACGTGCATTATTATTGTAAACGACCGCTGTACCAACGGTAAAGCAGGTCTGCGCTTTGTTTTTCCAATAGGTTGTTGTAACATGAATGCGCGGGTGAGGCTTAAAGGCCGTTGAATGTGAGCGCGTTGGTATACGAGAACTATTGGTTCAGAAAGCTATTCTTATTTAACATTCATTGTGAATGTAATCAACCATCATGCCAGCGGTAAAGTAGGTCTGCACGTTATTTTTCAGGCTGTTGATGTAACATGAATGGGCTGGTGAGGCTAAATGGCCCTAGAATGTGAGCACGTTGATATACGAATGGCGCTCTATGGTGCAAATGAATGGAGCGCTTTTAAGTTAGGTTGGCGAGCGGGAATTATGAGCGTATGTCTCATCTTCATTTCATGGTAAGGTAGCCACTGGGGGTGATATGTCTGCTGAAAAGAATGTGTACCACGCAGCTCGCAAAATGCATATCATGTAAATAGGTCAGTGAGTTACTGCTTTTGTCTGAGAGATTCTTTTGGTATTTGCAGTTTGTAAGTTAAAATCCTAACATTGAACAGATGGCTATTAACCATCATCAAAAAGCTGCATGAAAACTTCAAGGTATAGATTGGAACGTTATGATTTTTCCCCATTCTTTCCATATCCTAATGTTGGAAAATGGGTTCATTAGGATAGAAATCAATTCTGATTATTAAAGAGAACCCCCCAACCATGGTGTTATGTTTTAAATTCTGAGTTTGTGCTTCTCATATGTTGCAAAGCCACCCTGTGCCCTGGGCACTCCCCAACTTTTTGATGGCTGGTACTGGTGGTACCTGACTGACCCTGGCCTCTGCCTAAACAGGCCCAGGGCCAGTGCTATTCTGAAAGAGACAATTGAAAATACAGTGAAAACACCTACATACACTAGGGTGCACTATGGGTTAGGGTACCCCTATGATTGGCATGGCCTCTCCTATAAGGCCCTAGTACATAATAGAGCAGCGGGATTAGAACTACCTTTCAGTCCCTAGAATATAACAGGGCATAGCAGTTTAGAGGCCAGCAGCCCTTTCTGCGCTTGCATGTGTGCACTGCTGAAGCCTGAAGTCAGTTTAAAAGTAGCCCTGTGTTGTAGGACTGCTTTTAAAATGCAAATTGTGCCCAAACTCCACTTTTGGGTTTGGGGAACTTACAAATTGATCAACTACAATGTTGGGGCAAAATTCATTTAAGTGGAAAAATGTTTTCCACTTAACTATGGCTGTATCATATTTGCCACATGATACATCATCTGCTGCACAATCTAACAATTTCACCCAAAACTATTTTTTAGCTCAAACTGATCAAAAATTACAAAAAGAAATGTGGCTTATGTTGCTGTGAAGTGTAGGACCCTTTGCAAGGTTAACTGGTCACCTTTCCCAGTGCTGCATTTGTATTTTACACTGGTACAAATGAGGCAAAAGCTTTGCAGAGGCTGTTAGTATGTCTAAATATGTCAAAATACTAAAGTATCATAAAATGTACCGCATTACGGGGCAGCCTTTTTATTGTTGCATAATTTAGACAACACTGCAACATAACTCCAGTGGCCCGAAAGCAGGCTGCACATGTTAAAAGTGTTTGTGCATGAAGCAGAGACCAATAATTTTGCAAACTATGGGGCTGATTACGATGGCAGACGGACTTCAGTCTGTCCGCTATCGAATCGGGGAATGGGACAGATGGCCTTCAAGGTGGTGGCCCCACGATAAGCATTACAGTGCGACCGCCACTACGGCTTTCGCTGTGCCTATCTTTTAAATTGCAGCAGGTGCTGCTGGCTACATCACCTGCCGCAATGTAAAAAAGGGACATGTTACATACATCACTGCACTACGTGGCAGGCACAATGCGGTGGCAGGCACAATGCGGTGCCTGCCACATGGTGCAGTGATATGTAGGGGTGACAAATGCAAAAACAACAGTTGATGGACAGAATGCAGAACAATGTCATGCATTCACCCCCTTTGGTATCGCTGTGATATGTAGTGGTGGTCCCATGCAAAAGAATTTACGAGAACAATAAATATAGACACAATTGATTCTATATTGATATGACTTGTCCAGCCGGACAGAGGTCTCAATGTTTTACTTCAGGAGGAATAAACAAGGAATTTCCTTAGACAATTCCACGTAGTGGGGCACAAGCCTGTACCCTACTTTAGCACATACAGATTAGTACATTTGAAGAAACAGGGAACAAAAACAGGGCTTTTAGGCAAAAGCTTCAAGGTTCTGAAATAACAATTAGAACAGATAATTCAAGATGCACCTTTACATACATGATACATGGTGTAAATAATGTATAAGGTACACAAAAGGTCGACGGCGTTTCGATCCCACTAATTAATCATGGGGATCATCATCAGGAGATTGATTAAGGCCTAATTGGTTCAAGCCTCTATTGCCTAGGAAAACCTAGATCGTGCGAGGTGGATAGGGTTTGTAGTCTGGGCCTCCCAGGATCGGGACCCGGGGAGATCTCGTTGGTTGCAGAAGGTGCCGGTTCAGTCGTTTTTTTATGACTGAAAACCGACTGAACCGAAAACATCTGAATGGATTTACACCAAATTACAAACGCCTGCTTTCTGAATAACGATCTAGCTTCCTGCCAAATTTGGTGTCGTTTTTTTTCTCTATCACTCCCCAAAATTCCAATGGGAAATTGCATGTGAAAAAATGTTTTGGGACCCACCCATTTTTCTTGGTCCTCGCTTGATGGATCACCCCAAAACTTTGCCAGTTGACACTCGCTTCGGTGAAATTTTTTCTCCTACAGACACCCACACACACACATACACATATAAATATCCTTGAGTAGCACAGCACTGGGACGCTCACTCAGGGCTCAAATACAATGTATCTGTTTATTGAGCAAGCACCTATGACACGTTTCATCTGACAAGTGGTCTTGATCACATGACATTGTACATAAACCATAATGCTTTTAAAAACAACAGACATAGAAAGTGAACTAAGTGAGAAGCACACATACAGGCGCTATCAGGGTCCAGTTGATTAGTAGAATAGCCAGGTCTTCAGGGGCTTTTGAAACTCTGAAAGAGATGGGGATATCTGTAGATGAACCAGTGACGTTTTAAGGCATGGGCAAATTGGGCTCTGGCACAGGGCCCCTACCGTTCAGGGGGCTCCCTGATAAAGCCAACTATTCTGTAGAGAGTCTTGCCTTGATGACCGTGAATACTTTTTAAACAGATTGTTTAAAATATAATTTTCCTTTAATTTATTTTTAATGTGGGTGATGTGTGAGAGTCCATTACAGACATTTGGCGGAGAAATGTTGTGTTGATGTTTCATGCAACATCCATAAAAACGTGTATTTTAGCTCAAAACAGACTATCATATGAGAAATGAGAGGGTGTTACAGAGATTATCTACAGTGATATTAGTGAGTTGCTGCTGTGTCACGATATTTGAAAACACATCACTATCCATGAATATTAGATGTAAACACCTTTAGAATTTGGACAAGTGTGCCTCTGCACTGTCAGTGACCTGGACAAAGAGGGATGGAAGAGCTGAAATTGGATCATAAAGTCAAAGCTGTTCTTTACAGGGGCCCCCAAAATACATTTGGCCAAGGCCCCCCCCCCATCCTTAAAATGACCCTGAGCTGCTTGTGACACAATAAACATGAAAATAGGACTGTGGATAAATGGCCACACTGACATTAACCCAAACAGGTCGGTAGATGCCATCTTTAAACAAAGGAAATGTCTATAATACAATTGTAAGATGTGTAATCCTACATTCAAGAACAACATGTAAGGTCAACCAACTACATTTTTGGCTAATGAAACAGAGGGAAAATACTAGGGGGCATATTCACAACTAATGTGGCGGAGCGTGGCGTTAAACCAAGAAGGCTAACGCTGTGCTCCGTCACTTTAGAAACGCAGGGCAGCACATTATCTACAACAATACAGTGCAGCATAGCGGCCCACTTTTAGAATATTGATGACATAAAAATTGAGGTTAAAAATATCGAAAAAAGTTAATAGACTACAAAAATATCGACTCTCGTACCTAAACAGGTAAGTACAAAAATCCATTCAGTAGTTATGGAGATGTTAAAGAATGACCAAATTAGATTATGTAGAGGTGTGATCCCTTCGCGAATCCTCCTGATCTTGTGCAGAGATCTGATTGGCTTCCAACGCTTCAACAAGGAAGTTTTGGCAGCCGCTCTCAGCAGAGTCCCAAACAAAGAGCTAAAAAAAGGGAAGTGGACAGGGTAGGGTAGGAATATCCTGACCCCTGGCCCTGGTGCGGGGCCCTCCAGGGACCGTGGCAGGGCAAAAAAGAAATACAAAATAATCTTTATGGCACAAATCGTGGAGAATTTGCGAGAAAAAAAACTGCATGCCCTATTGCACTTGTTTATACATGGGCCCTCAGGTGGGCCATGTCCCTGAGGTTTTATTATAATTTTAATAAGGGGAGAGGGCACACAAGGCTCTCCTCCCCATTGCCAATCTTGGCCCCGGGAACTACCACCTCCCCGGGGCTTTTATTATTTAACCAGAGAGGGGCTGTGTTGGCCCTCCTCCATTGCCTACAAGGGCCCTAGGGCCACCACCTCCCCAGGGCCACGTATGTAATAGAGAGAGGTGAGCCACGCAGCCCCCCTCCTGGCCCATGTACGGTATCGGAGACCACCCCCTCCCGAGGCTTTCTAATTTGTTTAGAAAGAGGAAGGTCGCATGGTCCCCCTCCCAGGCCATTTTTGGCTCAGAGGACCACCACTTTCTTGGGGATGCCATAAAAATGAAAGGAAGGTGCAGCTCGGCTTCCCTCCTGGAGCCATTAATGGCCATGGGGACCACCACCCCCTGGGCCTATGGCCTGGGCTGCCCACCCCCGGGACATAGCTGTCTTCTCTCGCTTGATGGGATCTTTGACAGCTCCCACCAAGCGAGAGCAAACAGTAACTCTGCTGCCAGCGAGCAGGAGCAGGAAAACTGAAGTTCTCGACTTTTCAAAACCTGACAACGTAATCACAACAATTGATCGAGCCCTGACAACCCCTTTGAGTCAATATCCAAAGCGTCCTTTCAATTGAAGTCGCAGATATCAACTTCGATCAAATATCTTTACCAATTGAATGATTCTCAACCGACATCACTTACCTGGCTAGGAAGTGTATGTTTCACTATTTTAAAGGGTCTACATTCAAATGCAATATATCTATGTCCTGATGATGGTCTTATGAAATAAGAACGCAAAGACCAAAACGTCGACAACAGTGTCTAATTCTGCACGTGATTCAACTACCACTTTTGATTTTCATCTATGCTTTGATTTGAAATCATTGTGTTTAATCTGTCAGCAGTTAGACCTTTTCCTGATATATCAGTGGAATATGTAATTTTCTACCTGTATATCACATATGCATTCTTCTGTACCCCATTTTATGAATGATTAATCTTTTGTGTCTTCAAGTAAATAACAAACTTTTTTGACTCAAATCACCTGGTTATTGTATTATTTTGCATTATTTTGCATGATGTTAGTGTGGTAACATTTGCTTTTATTAGAAATGTATTTGTCTCAGCCATTAGTCAATAAGAGTACGAGTACCTAATTAATTCAAGCACCGCACTTGCTGAGTTTCTATATCATAAACAAAATCCCTTGCTGGCCCAACCTGTTAATTACCTCTCTGCCCTTGCCCGCAAGGGTACATTGGGTTGCTCACCTTGTCTCAATTCCCATATGTAGTGAGCAGCATTTTTGGCTGCTCCCTATGGGTGGGAGCAATGTCGGCTCCTGCTGGAGGCTGGGGGCTGGCAGGGGCTGTGGGGGCATTTCGACCCGCCGGTGGTTACCAACGTTGCACACTGGGTGCCCAGAGCACCTAGCGTATAGAGGCTAGGTCTCTGGGGATGAGGTCCCTTGGGTCAAAATTCCCCCTGTTGATGGACAGTTTACCAAAAGGCCCCTGAGCACACTTAACACCTTTTTTGGTGATGCGTTCTTGATGCACAGGAGTATGAGGACACGTCCACCAAACAATGAAATACTTACTTCATATAGATAAGAGGAAGTACCTTTATTTGGTAGAGATTCTCCTCTTGGTAGTCTCTTTGTGTTCTCTTGATGAGAATTCATGTTATCACAGATTTGGTGATGAAGACACTGCAGGAGCAATCACATTGCTGAAATTACATGCACATAAGGTCTATGCACTCTCATCCACCACCAAGACCACCACCCCTGCCACCCCCACACGCACCAGTCGCCTGACCGCCTGGTCCAACGTCAGTGACAAACACACCATCAAGCCCATGAACTCCATCCACTCCGGATCCCTATCTGACCCATGCCCTCACCATGTTTTAAACAAAGCAAGCACAGCCATGGCACACCATCTCAAAAAAAAATCAACATCTCCTTCAAGACAGCAACCTTTAAGGAGAGCTGACAGCACGCCGAGATCAACACCCTACTGATGTAACACAAGGCAGACCCAAATGACTTAAATAACTTCCGGACCATCTCCTTTGCTAACTTTCCCCACAAAAGTCATGAAGAAGATTGTCCACAGACAGCTGACCCGCTACCTAGTAGACAACGACATCCTGGAACAATCCCAGTCCGGCTTTTGCAGCAACCACAGCTCCGAGACGGCCTTCATCACCACCACCAACGACATCTGGATCCTAATGACCAATATGCGTTTGGAACACCCAGACTGGGAGATAATCCTCACGAGCGACTTCGACTCAAACCTTCTACAGGTACAGGAGGACGAAGTCAACATCAATGCTGCAAATGAAATCTGGAACGTCTTCCTCAGGTAGTGAAGAAGGATAAGGAGGGTAAACAACTCATGTGGGACCTCAAAAACCTCGGTCTCCGAGCACTAAATGGAAGAACTAATCAAGACAACCCCCCTCAATGACTTACATCGGCCACAACTCCTGTTCGGTACTGGACTATACATTTGTTACACTACCCCTGCTCAGTCAAATACAAAACGTTCATATCATCTGTTCCCTGGACAGCGATCACTCTAAACAACATCTTGAGATCACGACGGAAATACCCAAACTCGAACCAGCTCCCATGTTACCAGGCAACCTTACGACGATTAATCTGAAGCGGCTCAAGTGGACAAGTGAATCCCTCCCACAAATAGCTAATGACGCCAAAAAACTATCATAAGACCTCCTCACTGAGAATGCCCTGAGCCCGATCATTTGGAATAATTACTTGATGCAGCTCCCTAGGACCAACTCAAGCAACATAACAAGATCCTCTTCTAAATTTAAGAACGCATTTAATAGATCAGCACTACCATTAAATAGACACTTGAAAAAATGTATACGACAAGCACGTGGACACACCCAAAACGCCAGTGTTTGGTCAGCAGTAAGCAAGGTCAGGACTCAATATAAGAAATTAATATGGACTGAAAAACAAACCCTCCAAAATGAGTTCTGGTCTAAATTACTGCATAACGTCAAGAGAGCCGACTCGCTGGCTTTCTGGCTGCAAGTTAACTCTGTAAACCGGACAGCCCTACCAATAGGCATGGCCTGCATAACTGAATCGCAATGGTCTCAACACTTAACGGATACATTTTCAATCAATAACAAGAGTGCAGCTACTATGCTGCCTTTCGAATCAACAGATAACCCAGTGCGGGAAGTCACTACCCCAATCCATCAAGGGAACAGCGCAAAGGGAAACGGACCAATAGCATCATGGCCCAGGCATGATGGCGAACAAAGTATTTTAAAAATAATTGGGAAAAGCAGGCAAGACAGCGCCCCAGGTCCAAATGGCGTTCCACAAGCCATTTACAAGACGGATCCGCAGTATTGGGCTAGCAAATTCAACTTACTGTTTCGAACATTAACTAGCACAGGCGGTATTCCTGAGAGCTGGAGGGGAGCTATTATATCGCCAATCTATAAAGGCGGAGAGCGCAAGGATCCGAATAACTATCGCCTGATTGCCCTCCTTGACGCTGAATCAAAATATTATGAGTCACTGATACTAGCGGACCTGGCTGAATGGTCAGAAATGAACAGTAAAATACCACTGAACCAAACCAGCTTTCGGCGCGGCATGGGTACAACGACGAATGCCATGGCCCTATGCCTTATTGCCGAGAAAAGTCTACAGAACTCCCATGACCTTCATACCTGTTTTGTAGACTTTAAAGTGGCATTTGACTGTGTCAACAGGCAAATGCTATGGGCAAAATTAAAACATCAGGACTCAATTCTCTTGCCCCTTATTAACCTCTACACTGAAACCTGGATGCAGGTAAAAGTCGATAACGGGCGTCGTCTGACCAGGAAGATCTACACTGTTGACGGACTAAAGCAAGGATGTGTCCTGGCCCCACATCTTTTTAATTTATTTATGAGCGACCTGGCAGAAAGCCTAGATAAGGTTAACGCGCACCCTCCTAAGTTAGGCACCCTTCATCTAACGCATTTATCGTACGCGAACGATGTGGTACTGCTGAGCCAGACAAGAATTGGCCTTCAACGTCTCCTAGACGACTTGTCCGCCTACACAAAAAGAAACCTGTTAACCATAAACATCAAGAAAACAAAGACAATTCTCATATCAAGACGACGCAAAAATCCGCCAACCTTCCGAATAAACAACGATCAGCTGGAATCCGTCAATGACTATAAATATTTCTCGGAAGGATCGAATGGAGCGGCTGACGTGATCCACGCACGCCGCCGCTGTGCTTCCTGTTGTGCTGTAGCCCCGCCCTCGGAGGTAATGGTGATGCCGAGACGCTGAGAGACGCTGAGAAAACGCCGAGAAGTAGTCGTTTTGCACCAAAAGTTTGATGGTTCTGATGGTTCTGACGAAGCCCGGTGATTAACGGCCCTGTCCCTACTCCGAGCCAGCTTCGGTCTTTGAGATTGAATTCTCGGCAGACAAAACAAGACAGGTGGTGATTGATGTACACCGGAGAGGTATCGTGGGCCTTGCCCTATCTCATTTTTCTTGACTCTTAGTGTCTGTATCTGGCATCTGGAGGATTTCTCCGTCTTGCTCTTGCTTCATTCTGCAGCCCCTATTTACCAGTCTCTGCAGCTTTTCTGTGCTCGACCTCTGACCTCTGACCTCCAACCCTTGCTGCTCTGCAGTTCTGCGTGCAGCTCGCTGGTTTGTTCTGTGTTGTCGTGGTTGTTATTTGCCCCTCTCATCTCCCTCTCTGCACTTTTCATTGATACTGAAGCTCTTCCGGGATCCAGCCTCAAGCAGGGGGTCTTTTTCACCGAGAGGTTGATGGTGATTTGAACCGATCTGTCCTGTCCCTGACTGCCATTTATACCCCTATTTTCGTCAACAACTATAAAAAGGGAGGAAGGGCATAGGGGCCACCGCCTGATTATGTCAGTAAGAGCGAGGGGTAAGCAGGCTAAGCAGGACCTTGATCTGCTGAAATCAATTAACAAGACCCTGCCTGCTGATAAAGGGGTAAAAAAAAACAGACGGAAAAATCACCAAAAGAACGCCCTAAGGCAGAAGACTGCTGAGATGCATTCAGACAGAAATAAATACGAAGTACTAAGAGAGGAGAATGAGACTGAGGATAGCGAGGATATCGAAGTCAATGAGGCCGAGGTGGAGGTAGAGGTGGAGGGGGAGACAGGTGGAGATACGGGGACCCAGGACCGCCCCGACCATTCAAAGGAGTCAAGCTTGACAGTAGCTGCTGGGAAAAGTACAGTGAAAGGCAAAAAGGACGATCTGGAGACGGAGGAGAAAACCATATGTGCTAAAATGACCTTGAGGGGCGCTGCAGTCAACAAACCATCCACACCACAAGGCACTGGGAGCCAGTTAAAACAATATCCTCTTTTCTCAAAACCCCTTCTCCAACAGGGGCAACAGGGGCAGCTCTCAAGTACCCCGATGCGGGGTGGGCAAAAGCGGGAGGGGAAAAAAGATGCCCCGGGACAAAAGGCTCATAGCACTGAAGGGGTACTAGACAACTCCACAATGCCTGAGATGCCCGAGACAATTCCATCAAAGGGGGTAGATAAGGAGTTGGAGCATCCCGAGCACTCCGAGGAAATCATATCTGTGGCTCCCCTAGCACTTATAACATCGGCTCTGGATACCAGCCAAAGCCCCGAGCTGATCATGAAAACCGCTAGCCAAGAGTTAAGCCAAGAGCTAAGCCTGCGGTCATCGCAAATATCAAAAGAGGATGACCTACTCTCCCTTCCTAACACCACAAAAACGAATTCCGTTGAATTTCTGCTTGCAACTATCCTTCAGGAACTAAGAGATTTTAAAGAATCTCAGGCACAGGAGATTGCGCAATTACACACTAGGCTCACAAAAATGGAAGAGTGCTTTGGGAATCTTCCTTCAAAGATCAATGAGGCTGAGACTCGGATCTCATCCCTGGAGGATTCACTGTCAACAATGCAGAAAGATCTATCAGCGGCCAATAGGGAAAGAGCCCAGTTAGTGGAAAAAATGCAGGACCTCGAAAACTACAATCGAAGATCAAATTTGCGTCTGGTAGGTATACCAGAGGGGGTCGAAGATAAGGACGTAGTCAAGTGGTCGGAGTCTCTCCTGAAAACAGCCATACCGGAGCTCCAAGGCGACTTGACTATCACTAGGGCACACAGAGTCCCGGCATATAAACCCAATACCTTGAAATATCCGCGTACAATTCTACTTAACTTTTCAGATTTTAGGGTGAAGGAGAGAATTCTAAACACAGCATATTCCAAGAAATCATTCAATGCAGAAGGAATAAACAATTTTCGAATCTTCTCGGATATGTCAGCGGCTTCTGCCCACAGACGTCGAGACTTTGTCAAAATGATAGACTCTTTCAAAAGCAAGGGAGCCCAGGCTATGATTGTGCAACAGTCAAAACTCAAGGTCCTGGCTAAAGGGAGGTTCTTTATTTTTACAATTGTCCACGAAGCCCAGTCCTTCCTGGAAGGATTAGGAGGATAACCCAGCAGATCTCCAGCTGTATCATACTCCTAACCGATTCAAGAGTTTAGTGTATAACAGCTCTGATCGTCAAGGGGGAGGGCGCCCATAACAGGAAGCACAAAAAGGATGCAATGCAATGGCATCCAACAAGAAGAGGGGGGATCCGTCCAACTGAGGGGGGAGGAGGGGGGTCTGGGGTGGTGAAGGGAGGTGTTGCAAGGGGAAAAACGAGAGTTCAAATGCAATGTGTTTTTCTACATTTCTATGATTACAGTACGAGCAATGTTATTCTTTTTCATTTTTTATTTTTATTTATTTTTAATTTTTTTTGCACAAATAATTATTGCACTTGCCAGTTTTGCCCGTATGGATTATAATAAGTTATCAAGTTTCTTTGAGTATACTTGCTTATTTTGTACTAGAGGGCTCTTAATCCTTCAAGTCTGTTCTGCTATTTGTATCAGCCTGCTGATTAATTGCATATTTGCACAGTTGCTGCTCGTTTGCACATTTGTACATTGCAATTTAGATTTTTTCTATCAATATCTGCTGCTGCTATTACATTATTATGTATCGCCTATCGGTTATATATGTTGTTGTTGTTGTTTATATATTTATAGATTTGCACATTTGCACACTTCCTGAGGGCCTCGCCCATCATCTCGAGTATGCCCGTTTGCAGATTTGCACATCTAATCTTAGATTCTCTAGGAATATTTCTGTGAATATTTGCTGCTATTATGCTACCGGCCTATATTGTTATATACATTTATATTACCTATTAGTTATATTTGTTGCTGCTGTAGTTTTTTGTTTATTTGCAGACTTGCACACTTGCACATTGGCTGAGGGCCACGTTCAACATCTCGTATACGTTTGCTTGCATATTTCCACATTTAAATCCAGTCTCTTTACGAATACTCCTGTGAATATCTGCTCCTATTATGTTATGGGTCTAGACTGCTATATATATATATATATTATTTATTGATTATATGTGTTGTTGCTGTTGACTCTATTTTTGTAAATTTGCACACTAGCGTATTAGTTGAGGGTCACGCCCAACATCTCGAACATGAAATAATATGGTGAAATTTATTTCTTTAAACGTTAACGGATTGAATAATGTTCGTAAAAGGAATGCTACTGAGTGCTGGCTGAAAAACCTTTCACCAGATGTCATCTATTTACAAGAAACCCATCATAAAGACCATGCAGAGTCAGCTAAACTCTTCAAAAGCTGGGTGGGCTATAACATATCTGCCCCTGCTGGGATGGCTCAGAGAGGAGTTTCCATACTAATAGGGAGACATGTAGGGTTTAATCTTGAAGGGTCTTGCACGGACATTAGAGGTAGATGGGCAGTTGCACACGGTAAATTAAATAACGTCAGTGTTATTCTTGCTACTGTTTATGCACCAATTCTTGACGACCCTCAAGTTATTCTACAAGTAAAACAGGCAATAACTGGTCTGCCCGGGCCAATAATCTGGGGGGGAGATTTTAATTTATTGCAAAACCCGCGATTGGACTCGACTAAGATAGATCGTCGTCAGAATAAACCCCAAGTTGCCTTAGCAGTCCAAAGTTGTAAAATAGATCTTGATCTTATTGACCATTGGCGAAAGTTAAATCCTATCAAGCGCGAGTACTCATGCCACTCAGCAAAATACAATTCAGCGTCAAGGTTAGATTTTTTTCTGTCATCCCATGATTTAGTATTATACAATTATGCCCATCTACCTAATGCTTTCTCAGACCATGCAGCTCTTTGTATGGAGGTTAATCTGGGGAATCATGAAACTAGATCTAAAAGTAGATGGTTTTTTAATAAACTCAATCTTCTTGATCAACAATGGTGCACAGATATTGATGAAAGGATTGAGCAATTTTTTATACAGAATAGAGGTTCAGCCCCATTAAATATAATCTGGGATGCTTTTAAAGCAACTCTTCGTGGAATAATTACATCTAAAGAAATCCCTAAGTTGAGGGCAAAAAGGGAGGAGAAAATCAAACTCCAAACTGAACTCTCACAGGCAGCCCAAGAGCATTTTAGGGTCAGATCTAAGATCTCTGGTCATAAACTCAACATGGCAAAATGCAAAATGAAGAACTTTTATTATGAATTAGGCGAGACAAATAGCAACCTATATGCACAAAAAATATATGAAGAGAGTGAATATACAGGAAAGCTTCTGGCCTGGCAATCTAAAGAAGAGCAGGTTCACAATAGAATAGATCAGCTATTAGATCCTATTACTAAAATACAAGTTAAGACCACCACCTCTATTGGCGATCTGTTTTTAAAACACTATGAGGGAATTTATCCAGTATCTGAAGGGGCTACATTTGACTCTACCTTGGAATTTTTTTTAGAACAACTTGAAATACCTAAATTTAATTATCTTACTCAAGACTTCACATTATTGGAATTAGAGGAAGTGATAGAGTCTTTCCCCAACGGCAAGGCCAACGGTGAGGATGGCCTTCCCATCGAATTTTTAAAAAGATTTGAGGGAACACTACGCAAAGAACTTCTGAAATTAGTTAATAACTTACTCCAAGGTGGTCCCCCACCGGATTCCTTCCATATAGCGGTGGTGGTCAGTATTTTAAAAAAGGGAAAGAACAAGGAAAATATAAATTCATACCGCCCGATTAGCCTTCTGAATACAGATTATAACATTTTTACAAAACTTTTAGCAAACCGATTAAACAAATAATAGGATCCCTGGTAGCTCACGACCAGTGCGGTTTCATCGCAGGCAGACATCTTCATTCCAACACTACATTTTTATTAGAGGCACTAGATTATTTTAAAACTAATAAGGTGAAGGCTCAAATTTGGTTTTTAGATGCGGAGAAAGCCTTCGATCTAGTCTCTTGGGATTGCCTGTTTGCAATTTTACGTAGTTTTAATTTCCCGAATGTTTTTATTTTTCTCTTACGACAATTGTATGTGAATTCTAGGGCACAAATTATCATTAATAATACAAATATTGGGTCCTGTAACGTCACTAGAGGTACGCGACAGGGATGTCCCCTGTCGCCAATTTTATTTGCATTATTTATCGAACCTCTTGCAATCGCCATCAGGAATATTAAAGCTGACACAGCCCCAATATTAGGAATGACAAATATAAAACTGTATGCAGATGATATTGCCCTTTTTATAGATTCTAAACCCTCTAGTCAACGGAGGATTTTAAAAATCTTCTCTGATTTTCAAAAGCTGGGGGGTTATAAAATTAATGTAAACAAAACAGAAATTATTCTAGTGAACTGCACTATAGACACTTTAGCTCCGGAATTCAGGCGGATATATAACACAAATCCCAAAAGATATCTTGGAATATTTGTATCAGATAGCCTAGACGACCTTTTTGCACTAAATTTTTTACCTTTATTAAAAAAGGTGGGCTCACTTTTAGACCGGTGGAATTTGTTACCCCTGTCTATTATAGGACGGGCATCGCTAATTCGTATGTCGGTATTACCCCTCTTTAATTTCCTTTTTTGTGCAATTCCCTGCGCAATCCAGGCCTCTTATTTTAAAAAAGTAGAAGCGTTGATTTCTTCTTTCCTATGGGCAAAAAAATCTCCCAGACTTGCACTGAGCACTTTGTATTTATCATCTACACAAGGAGGGCTGTCCCTCCCAAATATTAGAGAATATTATTTTGCGTCTTTTGCACATTATAGCCACAGGTTTTCTGTTTTAGATTTTCACGAGACGGATGATTTTTTTATCAAAAGGATGCTGCCGGAATTGAAAATTTATGACCCAGTAAGAATCACTAAAGATCCAAAAAAAGTACGCTATAAATCCCTGCAGTGGATCTTTAAGATGAAAACTCAGTTTTTTAAGTTCTATGGATTACCTAATTTTAGCAGCAAGACAAATGTAATGAATTTTAGCTTGGGAGACGCTGGATGTATGGACAAATATATATATTAACTATTTGGAAGGAGAATGGCTTCGAGAAAATTGAAGACTTCCTCTTGGGTAACAGATGGAAATCCTGGGATGAAATCAATAGCAAATTTTAAACGTATGCAATTCTTTAACAAATGGTTGATATATAGAACTCCGTCCTTTTTGCATAATATCTTCCCCCAAATAGCTGACAAATGTTTCCGATGTGAAGGAAAAGGCACGTGGAAACACATTGTTTGGGAATGCCCCAAAATCCAGGTATTATGGAAGGAAAAAGAAAAATATCTCTCAATTGTCCTTAAAACTAATATTGTCCTGGATGAATTGACTTCCGTCCTAGGTTGCTCTTCTATTCATACCCAACACGATGAGTCCCTTTTTATAGCTTCTTTAATAGCTAAATCCCTTATATCACAGTCCTGGAAAACAGACCTTGTCCCATCTTTCCAAGCATGGAAGATAAAATTACTCCGAATCCAGGATAGGGAAAGAAAATATGCTTTAAGATCAGGGGCTCTGAAAAAATATGATAAATTTTGGAGTGGGTTTGATCCTTAAATTTGCCTTGCTGCTATTCAATCGGATTTAAAATTGGTTTATTGAGTTCGTTATGCATATGCACGATGCACTTTACAAATCTAGCTATGAAAAATTAATGGAGAAATCTCACAGGGAGATTAAAGTTCCTATATTATCTTAATTCTAACAAAATCGTTTGATTATTAGTGAAAGTCTGTTGCCTGTTTGCTTTTACACAATTTTGCACTCTATAATTTAAATGTTATAACTAAAAACTGTATGGTTGTTTTCAATATTTTTTTCTTCTAGACTGTATTAATTGGATTTCAAATATGTTATGTCTCTTGTACTGTACTGTATTGTTATATATGAACTCTCAATAAAAAAATAATAAATAAAAAAAATGACTATAAATATTTGGGGGTAGACCTAGATAAGCATTTAAATTTCCTGGCGCATCTCAAAGCCATGGAAAGAAAGGGGGCAGCATTATTGGACGCCTTCACCAACTTGGCAGCTGAGCTAAAGGGCCCTCTTGTCTCCCCTCTGCTAATTGCAATGAAAGCTAAACTACTGCCTACAATAGCGTACGGGAGCACTCTGCACCACGGGAAAAGCGCCACCCTCCTGGACAAAATACAAACTAAAGTCTACAAACGGGTCTTCTTATTACCGAATAATTCTTCCCCAGCGCAAGTCAGACTCGAACTTGGATTACAATCTCGAGTCTTACTGAAAAAATATGAGGCCATCAAATTTTGGTACTATGTCTGGAGGAACAAGGAGAACAAAATTAATGGTGCACTCTGGGGAGCGATCCAGACAAGCCCGAACTCTAAGTACTCAAAATATCTAAAGCTCTCACTAGAGGAAACTGAGCTCGGAGCACTGTGGGAAACAAAACTCCCAGCCCCTTCGTTTAACCAGGTAGTCAAAAGGACTGCTAAGAAAGACTTGTTCCTCAATGACAAAATAACTATTAGTACCCGGTCTCACGCTTGGATGACTATTAAATCGTACACAAGGCCGCACCAGCACCTTATTTAGACACGGCATTCTTGTTGAACTTTAAACGCAAATTCCTCCACTTAAGGCTGGGCATTTTACCCACACGACTAGACCAACCTAGATGGAGACCACAAGTAACAACGGAATGTGATCTTTGCGGTGCAGGTAACCAAGACTTTATACACATAGTCTGTATCTGCCCAGCTATGTATCACGGACGGCGGTACTGGCTTAAGGACAAACTCAACGAGCTAGGAGTCCGTACCTGCTGATCCGCGATAGTCCAGACCTTATGTTCAGCGGACGCCCAACTGATCTGTAGACTAGTAAAATTCCTGGATAGTTTCGTGGAAAAAACAAGGCACGCTGCCACTTGCCGGATCCCCATTGAGACTTAAGATCATTGTTGATAGATAAATCTGTATCGCAGTAAATCTTGCTATGACTGGTTGGACTCTTTGTAACACAAACCTTTTCTTTTATCTCCTTTCCCTCTCCTTTTCTTATTTATTTCCTTGCCAAAGTTTTAAAAGTTTGTTTTAAATGTTGTAGAATGCTACAAATTGTAATGATTTTAATTAACCGAACAATAAAGAATTTACTTACTTAATGGACAAAGGAGAACCAGCCGCACTCGTCCTTCTGGACCTATCAGCAGCCTTCAACACGGTCTGCCACCGCAGCATACCAGCACGCCTCCATGACGCTGGAATACAAGAGATGGCCCTGGCCTGGACCACATCCTTCCTCTCGGGCGGTACCCCGAATGTACGCCTCCCACACTTCTGCTCCAAGACCACCAAGATCATCTGCGGCATCCCACAGGGATCATCCCTCAGCCCAGTACGGTTCAATATCTACATGGCACCACTCGCCCACGTTGCTAAACAACACAGCCTCAACGTCATCTATGCCAACAACACCCAAATGATCATATCACTCACCAGAGACACCCACACCACCAAAGCCAACCTCCACAGGGGAATGAAGGCCTTTGCAGAATGGATGATGGACAGCATGCTGGAGCAGAATTAAGACAAGACGTTGGTCCTCAACTTCAGCAACACACCATCAGCCTGGGACAACTCATGGTGGCCAACATCGCTAGGAACAGGCCCAGCACCCACCAACCATGCACACAACCTGGGGTTCATCCTAAAATCCTCCCTCTCCATGACCAAGCAAGTCAACGCTGTCTCCACATCATGCTTCTACACCCTGCGATAGCTCCGCTGTATCTTCAAAAGTATCCCTTCCAACACAAGTACAATCGTCACCCAGGCCCTCGTCGCCAGCAGACTGGACTGCGGGAACATCCTCTATGCAGGAACATCAACCAAGCTCCTGAGACAGCTGCAACACATCCTGAATGCCTCGGCACGACTGATCCTCAATGCCCCCCAACACAGTGACATCACACACCACCTGAGAGGCCTGCATTGGCTCCCCATCAACAAGAGGATCACCTTTAAACTCCACATCCACACACAAAAAGCCCTACTCAATGCCGTACCAACATACCTCAATGACCGACTCAGCTTCTACACCCCTACCCACAGCCTCTGGTCTGCTAACCTCGCCGTCGCCACTGTTTAATGCATCCAGAAATCCACTGCCGGAGGCTGATCCTTCTCCCATCTCGCCACCAAGACCTGGTACACTCTCCCAAACAACCTACATCAGACCCAGGAGTGGTTGCCTTTCACAAAACTCCTCAATACCTGGCTCTTCGATCAGTAGCAGCCCCCTCCCCTCCACCCAGCGCCTTCAAACTGTCACGGGTATGTAGCGCACTTTACAAATATCCTGTTTGATTGATTGTTTGAGAGTGCCACTGTCAACTACGGGCAGACCTTCATACTCCTCAGCCATACTCAGTAGGCACTCAACAACCGCAACCAAAAAATACTAATATGGACGTCTCCCATCCGACACCAGGTTGCTGTAGTCCGTCCAGCCACCCTTGCCCTGGACAACATTCATCACTTCCACAGTACAACTGCATGCGGCTGATAGATATCCCACATCAAGAAACAGACCTGGTAGTCCCTCCCTAGACACCAACACATTAACCATGACCTGTACACCTTCATGAGACTCTTGTGTAACTGTCTATAAGAGCAGTATGGCAACACCCCCCAGCAGATAGTAGCCATCAGGTGTGAGTATTTACCACAATGGATGAAGTTGATCATACATTGTGGCCTATGTGTGTCCACAACCAGTCTCAGATCCCAGTGTATGTATGGCTTGTGTTTGTTCAACACTCTGGCATACTTTGACATATCCCAACGACTCTGGGAAAAAATACTTCTACATCAATACCTATTGTGTTATATTTATTTTATTCTCCATCTTGTGAGTGAAATGTGCGGAGGTGTTAGGTGCTGTACAAAAATGTGGGGCATCCAAAGTTCACAGAAGGAGATGTGATGCCTTGCAGTTTCAGTCAAGGGGGTCCAGAACACAGTGTTTGGCATCATTGGTGACACTGCAACCAGCAAGTTCATGTGGGAGAGTGTGACAGTCAATAAGGTGTTGCTGTTGCACAGAAAGGCAAGATGCCAGACCAGGTGACCTGGGAAATGTGCATGGCCCTCTGCCTCTCAACGTCTTCTCCGAAGACGACCCACCTTCCTTGGGGGACCCTCATATGCAGGCCTTGACGGTGTCTGGGACTCTCCGTCAGATGTATCCACCTCCTCCTCTCTCCCTGTGCCTGTTGGCAGTCTTTGCCTGGATGTTTGTGGCCGAGTGACACAGGGAGGGTGCTGCATGTTGTCAGCAATCCGACGGAGTGAATGGCTGGAGTCCCTCTCCACCGTCAAGAGCTTATCCAGTTTTGCCTCCATCGTCCTTGGAGTCGTCGTTGACTGGCGTGTTGCTCAGCCTGCTGGTTCTTTAAAGCAATGAAGGCCCCCACTTCCTGGCTGAACTCCCTGGTATCCCGCCGGTATCCCTCCATGATGTTTCTGAGTTCAGACATACGGGGCCGGTCAGCTTGCTGCTCAGGTTCTCGTCTCTTCCTTGAGCCACTCCCACCACCACTGCCCACACGAGCCTGGCCTGCTGTTGTGGGCACATCGGCTCTGCGGGACACCTGAGGGTTGACAGTGGTGGTGTTGTCTGCCTCCTCCTGGGTGTCCGCAGAACCTTGCCCTCATTGTCAGACTGGCTCAGTTGTGAATTGTGGACAGGGCTCCTAGCTGTCTGCTGGGATGTGGCAGGAATGGGTGTGGTGGTTGGCGCAGATGCCCCTGATCCAGCTGCTGCACAGGTTTGGGATCCAGAGGTGCCAGGTTGGTCTGTGTCATCCATGGAGTGATGAGAGGTGTCGCTGTTGGTGGGATCAGGGTCCTGTGGAGCCTGCGACTGTGAACCTTGTCCCCCCCTTGTTGGGGGTAGATTGTGCACGTTGCCCTGTGTGTGAGAGACAGACAATGTTAATGGCATGTAATGCAAAAAAAATATGTTTCATATACATTTTCGTTATCACGGTTACACCTGCTTTAGATTTTTCACACTGTTCAGTGGTGGTGTCAGATTGATCTGTGTTCAGGACATATTTTAATGTGAGGGTCTATTTACATTGAATGGCACTGGCAGGCATTTCAGCAGTGATTTGACAGTCATTGTGCACCACACCTATGCCAATATGGATGCAACACTTTCACACTGTAGATCCCCATAGTGTGATAACAGTACAGGTGTTTCCCGCATCTGTGCCATGGAAGTGGCACATTGCTTTAGTTGTGTCGCTGGTGCAACGCTGATCCAGCAATGCTCTGAACAGCCCTATCTGCACAATGCTGTGTCAATCCTTACGTCTGCTTCAGGCATGCACATGTTTTTGAGGCAGCATGCGCATGAAGGTGGCTGAGTGAAATTGTTAATATTTCAGTCAGCCACTATTGGGAGGTGTTGCTGTGCTGTGACAGGCAACCAATGCACACTACAACACAACCACGCCATGACCAGTCCACATACTTCTGCCGCAGGGCTTTACAATGTGACACATCTCCCATGTGCATCACCTTGTCAATACCCAGCACCATTGCAGTAATATTTGTGCGTCCGCTGCGTCAGTAACGTGTAGCTACGGCATCATGGTATGAATGCAAGTGACTTGTGAATCAGTCCTGTGCATTTTTGGCTTAGATGCTTCATCAAATCTGTATTTGTAGTGTTACATGAGGGTGGTGACAGTGGGCCACTACATTGCCTGTCCCAGCTGGCTATGTTTATGTAAGGGGTGTGTGTGACAGGCTGTGCTGATAGTTTGAGTGTGCGCTGGAACTGTGCCTCACTCATGGTGTGGCTGTCCCCCTATGGAGCATGGTGCCATGACCATGGTTGTGAGTTCCGGTTTAAGATATCTGACCTTGTTGTCCTGATGTTACTGTTTGCACTGGTCACAGGGTGACCTTTTGCAGCATACACCATGGCCCAGTGTCAGCTATGTTGTCAGTACTTTCTCACTCCCTGTACATTGAGCATGGTCCATGGGTGTGTACCTGGTCCATATGAAATGCTTGCAATTGGGCTTGTGCGTACACAGTAGTGGTGATAGGGTTGTCCTTAGTTTAAGCTTCTTCACCATCCCCCTTGCAGCCTTCTGGCCCTGAGCCTTGCACCCAACCCCATGCTGTTGACCAGTGTTAGGAGTCATATCCACACCCCCCTCCTATGTCTGGCCACTGCTGGGAGTCCTATGCATACCCCCTTCTATGCCTGGGCACTGCTGGGAGTCCTATGCACACCCCCTCCTATGTCTGGGCACTGCTGGGAGTCATATCCAGCCATCCCTCTTATGTCTGGGCACTGCTGGGAGTCATATGCACACCCCCTCCTATGTCTGCGCACTGCTGGGGGTCCTGTGCACACCCCCCTCCTATGTCTGGCCACTGCTGGGAGTCATATCTACACCCCCTTCTATGTCTGGGCACTGCTGGGAGTCATATCTTCTCCCCCTTCTATGGCTGGGCACTGCTGGGAGTCATGTCCACCAGCCCCCTACTTTTGGCCTATGCTGGGAATCATGTCCAGCCACCCTCCTATGTCTGTGCACTTCTTGGAGTCATGTCCCCCAGCCCTCTACTTTTGGCCCATGCTGGGAATTATATCCAGCCACCCCTCCAATGTCTGGGCACTACTGGGAGTCATATCCACCAGCACCCTACTTTTGGCCTATGCTGGGAATCATATCCACACAGCCCTCCTATGTCTGGGCACTGCTGAGAGTCCTGTGCATCCACACCTCCTATGTCTGGCCACTGCTGGGAGTCCTATGCACACCCCCTCCTATGTCTTGGCACTGCTGGGAGTCATATCTACACCCCTTCTATGTCTGGGTACTGCTGGGAGTCATATCTACAACCCCCTCCTATGTCTGGGCACTGCTGGGAGTCATATCTACACCCCCCTTCTATGTCTGGCCACTGCTGGGAGTCATATCTACACCCCCTTCTATGTCTGGCCACTGCTGGGAGTCATATCTACACCCCCCTCCTATGCCTGGGCACTGCTGGGTGTCATATCCAGCCACCCCTCCTATGTCTGGGCACTCCTGGGAGTCATATCTACACCCCCTCCTATGTCTGGGCACTGCTGGGGGTCATATGCACACCCCCTCCTATGTCTGGGCACTGCTGGGTGTCATATCCAGCCACCCCTCCTATGTCTGGGCACTGCTGGGAGTCATATCCAGCTACCCCTCCTATGTCTGGGAAGTGCAGGGAGTCACATCCACCTACCTCTCATGTGTCTGGGCAATGCTGATGGTCCACCCATGTGACATGTGTTTTTTGTATACTCACCAGGCTCAACGACTCCTGGAATTCCATGTACTCCCACCGGTGGTAGCAGGGCCACGACCTTCTTCTCCTATGGTTGAAACTGTACTGGTCTGCGGTGACCACCACCTCCAGTGTACTGGCTATTGGCGTAGTCCTCATCCATCTTGTGTTTGACCATCTTCCGCAGATCGTACCACCTGGCCTGGCAATCCTTCCCGGTGCGCTTGGTGGGTGCAACAGCATTAACCCTATTGACGATCCTCTCCCACAGCCTGGTTTTGCCAGCTATGCTGATCTGTCTGACCAATTCGCCAAACAGCTGTGGCTCTACTCTGATGACTTCATCTGCAAGGATCTCCATCTTCTGGTTTGTGAACTTTGGATTCGTTGGTGTAGTCATGTTGTGGGGTAAATGTGATTGAGGGGTGACTGTGTGTATGGATGGGGGGTGTGGGTCAGAATGTGAAGGGGTGTGTGGGTCTGAATATGATTGTGGGTGTGTGTGAAGGTGGATGTGTGCAGTTGTTGGTGTGTTGTCAGTCTCTGTAGGTAAATGGGTATGTTGCAAAGGATGCTGGTTTGTGGGTGTGAGCCCTATTTATTGGTCAATTTGTGGGTGTGGCTTATTTTGAAATTTTGGGTGGGAGTGTTATAAGGGGTGGGTCTGAGTTGGGCCCTCTGTTTGCCACTTTTGATTTGGCCAGGACATTTCTTTGTACACAGGTGATATGTTTTGTGGTGTTGTGCGACTCTTTTGAACACTCCTTGTGCTGTTTTTGGGGTACGCGTGTGTTTTTTTGAGGGGGGTTCGTTTTGTACTTTATTTTGTAGTTCTCTCATGCGCGACGTATTTACAGGGTACGCGTGCGCTTCGTTGAGGGTGGTTTGATTCGTACTTTATGGTGTAGCTCTCTCATAGGCGACGTATTTACGGGGTAAGCGTGCCCTTCGTTGAGGGGGGGTTCGATTCATACTTTATTGTGTAGCTCTCTCATACGCCACGTATTTACGGAGTACGGGTACGCTTCGTTGATGGGGGGTTAACTTTCTGTTTGATTGTGCGGCTCAATCATACGCAATGTTTTCCGTACAAATCGCAGCTCATACGCGACGGCCTTTTTTACGTACGAATCGCAGGAACGGTCTCCAATCAGGATCGTACTTGGCGGGTCATATGCCATGTTTACAATTCGTACGGTTCACTAGCCGAGTCCGTATCATACGGTTCTTCACTGGTTTTTCATACGGTTCGTAAACATTTGGACGGAACCTTTGTAAACGGATCATACTACTTAATTCGGACGGCATTGTACGAATCATACGGAAACGGCTATAAATACGAATCGTAGGACTGTTTTCTTTTTGGAATCGACCCCTTTGTGTGGAAAAATACAAATAAGTGACCTCTTATTAATGAGTAAGGCATTATGCACTATGGCGAACACGTATTTTCTCTTATGTTGTGTTAAATTAATGGAGGCATGCTAGCCAAGCTGGCACCGTAGTCATACTCTCTGCAGCCCGCAGCTAGGGCAGCTGTAATAGACTATTATCTTATTCCTATGCCCCTGCTCCTCTCCAAAATGCCTTTCAATTTTATCCTGACTACAAAGCAGATGAATAATATGAGTGAGACACGTAACGTTTAAATCAATCATGCAGACTTCCTGTCCCCCCTAAGTAGACAGTGGGAAAAGCGATGTACTACAGTACAGGGAAAGGATTAAGGAATGGAACATAGATTGTATTTGGCACGTTGGATACAGTCTATCACATCCACAAAAGTAAAGGCACTTATTTAGTACCACCTTACTCACTGTCCTCATACTCCAATACACTTTGAAATTACTTTTTTTCCGACAAAATAAATTTGCTTGGCAGTAGGAAAAGCAAACTTAACTTACTGTATTTTAGGGAAAGTTAGAGGGATTAGGCCAGGCAAGTAGACGTTTTACTGAACATAATCATTTGCCTAAGCTTTGGCGAGTGAGTCACTGTGGATGAAAAATATCACTTGGCCAGAAAAATGTGTTGCATGCAAAGAATGGACTTTTAAATTTTTGGTAGGTCTGGGACAGAACTAAGGAAAGAATAAAGGAGTGAAGTACTAGGAAGTGACTTGGTGGGCAGTGGGGTGGAAGGGTGACACCTGGTTTCCGCATTTCCATGCATTGAAAACTTTGTAAATGCCACATTAATTTAAGTACATCACAAAAACAAAACAAATGCCAATACTGGAAATACTTTTTTTCTTTTATTTTTCAAAGATCTGCTGTGATTTAAACATAGCAGTCTGTTATTTATTCTATTGTTATTTTATTATATACGTTTCTTATTTTCAGAACGCTTTTTTCATTTTCTCATTTTCTGAAAGTCTTTTTTGTGCATGTACAAAATATACAGATATACAAAATATACAATTTTATACAAAATTTACAACAATACTCTTTTGACTCCTACACAACACATCCATACCATACCTATCACACTACAAACGCTACAAAAACATTCACACACGTAAAAAAAATTACCTCTGAGGTATAGGTCAATGTCAACAAGAAATTATAAACTTTACCAAATTTTTAGACAGATTGGATGTCACAACTTTTCACAAAAATCCAATGATTCACAAAAGTTCAAATCAAGTCAGAAATTGATCTAATATCCCTAGACTTTTTCATTTGTTGACAACAACCACAACAAGATCTACGCGTTTCGAACACCCTGATTGCGGGGTTCTCCTCAGGATCAACACGATTTCTTATGACTTAACGTCAAAGTTAAGGACCAGTAGGGGTGATGTGTTAGATACCCTCACAAGCAACGGATGATCACTTGGGGTGCCCGGTGTTAGTGTCTGCTTGACTAAACCAGGCGTTCTTTGTATCCGGGGGCTTAGTGTTCACATGGCCGCCACGTATCTTGAATAATGCACTCAATGCGCAAAGTCTTGTCAGGTTTCTGCGATGTGGCGTCTTCGCGGTGTGGGCAGACAGTCCATATATTTTGTACATGCACAAAAAAGACTTTCAGAAAATGAGAAACTGAAAAAAGCGTTCTGAAAATAAGAAACGTATATAATAAAATAACAATAGAATAAATAACAGACTGCTATGTTTAAATCACAGCAGATCTTTGAAAAATAAAAGAAAAAAAGTATTTCCAGTATTGGCATTTGTTTTGTTTTTGTGATGATAGTAGGCGTAGCCTTACTGTAGAGGAGCCTGGACCCTGTTCTGTTCCTAACATTAATTTAAATAGACACACACTGCACAGTCAACACTGCAGTGCCAAATTGCACTGTGCAACAGTTAGGTCATCATGGGTGGCGCTGGCAAAATGCTATAGGTAGGAAGGTAATGGATGATTGTTGATGAGTGGGATACATAATATCTGTCTCGCTGGCAAAATACTGCGAGTCAAGGAAGTAGTCAGAAATACCACCCTAAACCTTTGAATCAAAGCTTTGATAAAACTATCACAAGCAAGGGAAGTAGGTGAGCGCGCCCCTATCCTGAAGAGCTACCTTGTTTTCTTAGCAAACCAATTATCCATCATTGCATTGTTCTTCTAGTTGTCTTAATCTTCGCCCTTGGCTTTGATACACATCATTTAAGCTTTACATGCCTTCATCCTGTCCTTCCCCCTAGAAAGCCATCCATCCATATATATCCTTCCATCCATGTATGGCTCTCAGCGAACCTGTTACCAACATTTATTTACCCACCCACGCATACTTTCACCCATTTACCCATCCACTTTAACCCACCTGAGGATTCCTTTCACCCACCCAGGCTGGCATCTTTTCACCCATACCCTCTCACCCACCGAAGCAAGCATCCTTTCACCCGTATACCCTTTCATCCATCCTTCACACATCATCCTTCGCACACTAACCTATATGCATCCTTTCACCGATGCATCCATTCACTCATATTACATTTCCCCATCCTCTCTCCTTCCATCCTTTTTTCCCTTTTCCATCAACCCATCATTGTTAAAGTTATTATGAACCTTTGTCTGCTGAGTTGCAGATAGAAGAGGCCATTAACTACTCAACTCCCATGGTATCTGCTCAAGCAGGGTGTTCACAAGTCAACGCACTTGCAGTGATATATTACTAATTGTCAATAAGCAAGCAATGTTACTTACCACTGCCTGTCCCTGTCATCGTTGGGACCCCTCTTTTGACCGCTGCTACAGCATCAGTTCCCCTGGTGCTCTCACTGCCGGCACCGGTGTTAGAAAAAACATTAAATATTTTTGATTCCAGATACACCACCCCATATTATTATTTTTAGCAAAATACAACCACAATACATCACTATAATTTGGTTATAATTTTGATATAATCTATCAAAATATCATGTGGCGCATTTTGTTCATTGGCAAAGTTTGAAAAAGTCAAGCCAACCTAAAACCTTTTGTAATTGAGAGAGAGAGCTATGATGGATCTGAGTTATCGAAGTGCAATGAAGGGGTGCAATAATTAGTCAGTGAAGGATATTTGGTATTGGTTGGCAAATGCAATTGGGCCCCCATTTCCCAATGCCATGGGGATACATTCAGGGGGGCACAACATGTGCCCCTGTCTGAATTCCTTACCCCCAGTTCCAGAATGGCATGGAGATCACCGTCCATGCCGTGCTGGAACTTTTTGAACGTTTCTGATTGCAGTGCTTGTTTTGAAGGCACTGCCATGGGAACAGCCAAAGGACTGCCGACCATATTATCAGTTGCACATTGTCAACTTGTAATACGGTCATTTATCCTTGCGCAGCTTTGGCGCAGAGGAGGCGACATTGTGCCGATTCCGCTGTGCCAAACTTGAAATCAGGCCCAGTATTTTTACCTTTTGATATTACTTTCAGCGATATTTCTGAAAACTAGATATTCATGAGACAATATTTTTGTATTACAATATTTTTTTACAATATTTTGTTCAAACACCTTAGGATAAAGTACTAGAAAGTGATGCTTTTGTGAAGCCAGTCTACAATAAGTAATGAAAAGGATAGTGCCTCTTTGAAGATAGCCTGCAATGAGGTATTGAAAGAATGATGCATAATTGAAGATAAAAAAGCTTCAATGAGTAGCTGGCAAAGGGATAAAAAAGAATTTAACAACGTGAAAGTGACTTGTCCCATTCCTGTGAGTGATCTTTAGCAGGGCAAAGAATTCCATAGCAACACTAACTGGTATCTTATTGTCATAGTACTACCTTACAGCTCTCCATCTTAAAGAGATTCCATCAGGCACCAAAGCAACAGGAATAGCCTCCTGTCCATGACATCTTTGGTATTCGTTTGCCCTCTCTGCTGGGAGGCAGTGCTGAGCAGTCTCAGCAAAGGATGCACATGTGGCTATTGTGAATAGGAGCTCAACATCACTATCATAAATATCTGCTTTCACTTATATTGATAACACAATTATCAGAAACAAAAATATTGTCAATATTAAATTGAGATATAATAGCACAAAAATATCAGAACATCAAATATCGACTACATAAATATTGTTACAAATCAATGCTTTTGAAGCAAACACATACATACATCAACCAATGACAAAAAAAAATTGAAATTGCCATAAAAAAATATAATCAGTATACTAACAACATTATATCAATTCATATATTATGTAAAAAAATAAAGTACCCCAAGAAATTAAACCAAACCAAATTATAAAATAAATACAGAAATAGATTTATAACATTTAAACAAGAAGCTTATTTTCTTCTATACAAACATAAATAATACATCCACATATTCTGATTTATATATAAACAACTTTAAAAAAAAACTCTGGGTCCCATAATAATGTTGTGCAGAAAGGCATCCGACAGCTCTTCAGGGGTTTTTTGCCCGACATCAGAGGTTTCTGTCCGACCACCTTATTACAATACTGGCAGTCAGAGGGACACCCACACAGAAAAATATTGCTCCGCTTCCGACAGGCTCACAGAGCCTGTCAGGCTGGCGGTCGGAAATGTAATCCCCAAATGGCAGCAGAGCCAGCCTTGACTCCACCTATGGGATTGCAATTTAGTTTTCTGCCTGCCCTTTCAGGGCGGACCGCCCGTCTGTCATGAAAAGGCAGGTGGAAAGTGACTTTGGGGGCCCTAGCAGGGCCCCCCTAACCCTTGGCCCTGTGCTATGCATCTCTGCATCATGTGGCAGGTACTGGATGGTGCCCGCCACACAGTACGGGGATTATTAAACTCTGCATTTTTTACATTGTGGCCTGTGCTGCGAGCAGCAGCACAAATTTTAATGGAAAAAATACAGGATCCAGCCACCAACACAGTGGTCTGATCATAATCTGATGACCGTGACCTTCAACTTCTTGTCGAGCAGTCCCACTTATGATACGATATCATTATCGGACGCACGTTTGACTGGCATCGTAATCGGCCCCTAATCAGAGTTTACCATACAAGGCCATAACTGGGAAAAAAATCGAACTAGAAGAACACAAACCAACAAAATCACAATAGTAACAAAATTAATCAATAAAATGTAGCATCCAATTTAAGTAACAATAAAAAGGCACACAATATGTAACTAATCACTACTCCAACATTCACAAAAGCTTCAAGAAGATGACTGCTGAATTTTCCAAAGAAAATTGACAAAGATAAGAGGAAAAATATACACAACTGCCTTCAAAAGTAAGTAAAATATAAATTATGATAATTATAGACTGATTACGTTCATTGTGATCATAAAATAAAACATTAACCAAACACTGTACTACTTTTATGTCTCCTACTATAGATACTACAAAGCAGTTACTGCAATGTCGAGGAAATATAAAACTGCACACAGATGATAAAACTTAGGGCCTGATTATGAGTCTCGCTGTCCATGGACCTCCAGACTCACGGTGCCGCAGCAGTGGCGGTCCAGCCACTGCCGCATAGGCAGTCCGACCACCCCATTACAAGTTGGGTGGTGGGATAGCCATTGCACCACCTCAATCACCAGGGATCAAGATCAATGACTGTGGCATGGCCACCTTGAAGCCGTCGTATGCTTGGCAGGATGCCACTGTCCCACTAAGCACATTACGAGTTTCCTATCCGTCACGGTTTTCATGGTGGTTTTTCCTCCATGGCAATGAGGTGCATGCAAGGGGACTGTGCATGGACCCCAGTACCTGCATTTCATGGACTGCAGCAGTCCATGCCGTGCAGGTACTGCCTTTGATGTTCCCATTGCTGTGCCCATTTGATAGGCAACACCATGGGACCACCAAAGAACCACCTGCCAGTGATTAAAAAAGTAATAATCTGCTGGGCGGTGCACACATGGATTTGACAGTGGGGATGGGGCACTGGCATGGCGGTCTGCTCCAGCACCACCAAACTCGGAATCAGGCCCTTTGACACCTGCACAAAGACTAACAAAAGTAGGTTTTCAAACATTTAGGGACTTATTAAGGCTTTGGCGGTCTCAGAGCGGGACCACCATGCTGCAGCCCTAATGTGAGACTGCCAAAGCCATCAAATACTACCTGCCAGAGTACAACTTATTTTTACTCTGGTGGGCAATTCTTTGGCAGCCCCACTGCAGTGCCTTTGAAAAAGGCACCGTAATGGGAGCGTCAAAGGCAGTTCCTGCAGGGCATGGCCTGCAGGAACTTGGGTGCATGTACATAGCCCCCAAGACCCTCTGCATGCATCCCATGGTACAGAGGCAACAGGGGGCCTTTGTTTAATCACACCACACTTTTCATGGCAGATGCACTGCCGTGAAAGTGTGGCAGACAGGAAACTGCTAACATACTTGTGCACCACCAGCATATAAGGGGCCTCAGGCCGCTGCGCCACCTCCAGGGATCCTGGCTGCAGTGGTCCCATAGTGGACCAACTGCCATAGTCCTAATGCTGCAGGCGGACTGCTGAACTCAAACTAAAGAAAAACTCACCGTAAAATGGTTAAAACTAAACAAACTCCCTCAACCAACCAATAGATGTGTAAAAGAAAACTAAACATTTTTTTCCCAACAGGAAAGGACACACCTGAAGCACATGACGGAAAACACCAAAAGAAAAACAAAAAATACAAAGTGCAATTTCGAGCATACACAGATATGTAATTATAAACAAGCAAATAACAGAGGTAATTTTGCATGTTAATGTTAAACATATTCATAATTTTTTTAACATGTAACACTTTAGATCATTACACTGTCAGACAAAATGACAGAAAGAGCAAGATACATCACCTCACAGGGAAACAATTGTTCTCCCACATTACCTACACTTACAGTGATAGAAACAATCTGGTTTTGGAACTGGAATTGAGTAAATATGACTGTAATGCA
Organism: Lissotriton vulgaris; assembly: GCF_964263255.1. NCBI lineage: Eukaryota > Metazoa > Chordata > Amphibia > Caudata > Salamandridae > Lissotriton > Lissotriton vulgaris. Next base: position 41,552,532 of record NC_141697.1, read on the forward strand.
TGCTATGAGAGGGCAACAACAAAAGATGACATTGTTATTAATGTAAAGGAACTCAACTATCTCCCAATTGTCACAGAAATCGAAGTAAGTATGTTCTATAAGATATAAAAGAGGCAAGTACCAGTTATCAAGAGCCCACAACTAAAATATTAAAAGATTTACTTCCCAAAATCCCCAAGTACATATGAGGTTAGCTACTACATTTGCTCACATTAAAAAGGTTAGTAGTAAGAACTAAGAAAACACCACTGAGACCCTCCTGCCCATGAAGATATTAAGATACCCACGTGTCTGAACACTTAACCATCACACACAGTGAGGAACCCTTTATTTTACACGATAACCTAAACAGCGAAAATTAAATCATAGTATTTTCTACCACAGATAATTTAATAAAACTAAACCAATGGCAAACATGGTTGATGGATGACACATCCAAAATGTGTCCCAAACCTTTCACCCAAGTATACACCATATATGATGAGTACCAAAATATTAACATACCATTTGTATATGTCCTACTACCTAATAAACAAATAAGTACCTATACTAAACTCATAACCCTGATTAAAAATAAAAAAACTATTACACCGAACATTAAATAATTATAGACTTCAAACAAGCCATGATTTAAACAATACTAAACGTTTACCGCACACAGTCATGCAAGGCTGTTGACCCCCTCCACCAATCTAAAGTACACAACAAACAGCCACTTTGCCTATGAAATTAAAAAAAATTATAGCCTACGTCCTTGTCACAGAAGTAGCTAACCGCTGTAGCTTACTAATAGAAAGTACTTTCTACCAACATAATGAACACAAACGGAGTCCCCTAATGGACTATTTTGAAGACACCGGGGTTGGCAGACTGCATCGGTGAGGGCACAACCAACCCAAATTCCAAAATTCCAAATATTGTTGTGGAATGTCTTTGACAGCACCATGGCACAGGAGGCCAAAGCTAACAATGCCATGGAAGGATGTCATTATGCCTTTCAATCCACTAGGCAGAATCCAACCTTCACTATACACATTCATTAAAACCATACAAAAAGAACAAAGCTACTAAGAGCTACGATTTAGACTCTTTGGCAACAAAAAAAGAATACATTTCCTAGAATCAATAGCCAAAACTCTATTGTAAGAAAAAAAGTTAACTCTCTATTATCCAAAACGGCAAAATATCAATCCATGGCAAGACCAAAACAATAGTTTTTACCCTATTAATGAACAAATTATTTTTACAAATCAGTTTAAAAAACAGAAACAAATTAAACTGATGAGTATGTATGTTAATCCTTTTTTGTTTTAAAATAGCAAGTATCACCATATATAATACCAATAAAAATTGCATAAAGCCAATGGCATAAAACATGTAACAGAGAATTTAATACACAATAATGGAATTATTTACATTTTCATAAATGAAAATGTCATTTCCCACCCAGAAATACATGATTTAAAAATAACTTACACTTCAGTAGCTGCAAATATTTCTTCATAGTGATGTACTTAAAAATATAATCCACCAACAATGAAAAAGTAAATATAGATAACCCTACCAAAAACCAAAATAACACAGGTCCGCTACTAATTCATCCAAGCAATCCAAAATCAAATATAACCATAAAAAAATATATTAAAAGAAGAAAAAACTTACAGGAAAACTGAAAACCAAAATGATTAATATTGGTTTACTAGACGCCAAAATGATTTCCTTTAGAAAAAAGAAAGGGAAAAGCCAAATGTACATAAGATACCTTCTGATCCTGTAAAAAAAGAGAAAGTACCCACCCACAAAGAACAGTATATTCAAACATCAAAATTACATATTGGTTAAGTTATACAATACCCATAATATAACAGAATGCAAAATATAAGAATGATATCTTACTAACATATAGCATCTATATGTAATGAAAATGACAAATAAAAACATGAAAATTACTATTAAGCTTAACAAAAAACACAAAGCATCACTCTAACTACTAATTACTACTGCTCCCTATGTCATCCCTACCTTCAAAACCCCCCAAAAACCTTAATAAAGGTCTTACTTGCTCCTACAAATGGCAGCACCTTACCCCAATGTTTTTGCTGGAAATTGAAAATATACTAGAAAGGTAAAGTTAGCAGGGCAAAAAAGGGCCAATAAATTACATTTTTAAAAGTCAGTTTTCCTACATAAAATAATGTGGACTAAAAAATAAAAACATGTGTAAAATGTATTAAAGATGCTAAACTGTATTAAAAATGTTAAACATGTTCAAAATGTTTTTATAAATATACCATTTATGTAAACTTTAAAATAAATAATATCATCAAAGCAATCATATTATTAAAAATATTTTTAAAATTATAAAATTATATTTCTAAAAATGTGAGTGAAACAACGCTGTCATTGTAAAAATTAAAAAATGAGTTAGGCAAATGCTAGGAAATTTTGAACTGTACAACACTGTATATATTGTTCAAAGTTGTTTTAATATTTGCTATTGTTTTATTAAAAAACAATGTAAGTATGTGTACTATGTGTAAACATATGTACACTAGAGAAAACATGTTCATATACATTTAATACATAAAAATAAAAATGTTTATAAAACAAAATTATTATGTACCTTTATTATAATAAAACATTATAAACAATAACCTTGTTTACTAAAATAAAATTCAAACTTCAATAAACAATATTCTAGGGACACCGGGGGGGGTGAGGGGGGGGGGTGGTTACATCTAGTATTTCCATTCCAGTTGAAACCATTTTGGAAAAGCTGTTGGACATTAAAGGAGTTACATTTCCTATTCCCACTCCAATCTAAACTATTTTGGGGAAGGTGTTGTACACTAAAAGGGTTGCATTTACTATTCCCACTCCAATCTAAACCATTTTGGGGGAGGTATGGGACACTAAAGGGGTTACATTTAGTACTCCCATACCTATCAGCGTGTTTTTGTAGAACGTGTTTGTCAGTAAAACTTTTCAATTTATTATACTTATTTTGAATACATATATAAAATATTTTACAATTACAAATCTTATAGGTAAATATTTAACTTTCCATAAAATATAGATCTTGGCTAAAAAATATATTGTTATTAATAACTTAAAAATTTAAAGTTTAAAAGAAATATATGTACCCTACAAAACCAAAAGAAATACTATTATTTAACAAAACAACTGATAATTAGCATTTCAAATATAAATTAATAATTACATATTAAAAAGCTGTGAGTCATGTTTTCTTTATTCAAAACATAGCAATGTTCATAAAGATTTTTTATAGTATTAAATATTTTACATTGTTTGCAAATTTACAATATTTTTCTAAACATAAAAAAATTAAATGACATCCATTTTCAGATAACAAAATAAAATAATTACCAAGAACAATATCTATAAATACATTTTAGATGAGTTTGTCAAACTTAAGTACATTTTATATTATAGACAGAAATATATACATTAAAAAAAATATTTTCCAAAATGTAAAAAAAATGTTTTTTACAATTATTCTGAATATATGTGTAAATAATAATGTAAATAAAATAATTAGCACACATATTTGAAAATCTACATATTTGAAAAATGTCCCTATTCTTTTCCTCTAAAAACCCAACATCCCACTCAAATAAGTATAAAATATTTCAAAATCAATTTAAATTTTAAATAAGAAATAACATTTGAACTAATTTACTATAAAAATTAAGCCCGGGCGGAGTTGGCAGAGTGCCTCTTCCCAGAGTTCCACAGAGTTAGAAAAAAACTCTGTGGAACTCTGCTCCTCTGCACCCTCCCTAATTTAATTATAAACAAAAGAGACTTACCTGCGGTAGCATCTCCAGGATGCCTCCTCCTTGCCATGGTCTCTCTCTCTCCCCCTCGTCCTCGCTGTCCTCATCCACGCAAACCCCTACATTGTACGTCTTGGGCGCATGCATGTGCGCATGCAAGACATACAAGGTAGGGGTTTGCGTGCGCGCAAGACGTACAACGTAGGGATTTGCCTGAACAAGGCCGGCGAGGACGAGGAGGAGAGAGAGACCATAGTGAGGAGGAGGCAGCCCGGAGACGCCACAGCAGGTGTGCCTTTTTTTAAAATAATTAAATTAGGGAGGGTGGAGGGGCCAGCTAACTACGCTCCCCCACAGAGTCTGAGTTTTGCCTGAACTCTGCGTTGTCAATAGAGCCCGGAGTAGGCAAAATTTCGTAAACCCTGCAGGCGGACCAGAGTTCTCTGCCTGGGGTTAATAAAAATTCACTAAACACATTAACACAAAAATAACAGATAAATATAATATAACAGAATAAAAACACAAATAATTTATCACTTAAAAACTATGGGCATCATTACGATGGCGGGTGGACAAAGTCTGCCCACCACCGTAATGGAGTACGGGACCCACCGCCGATGATGCTGGCTGCAGACCCGCTCGCAATGTAAAAGGACTGTGCACAGCATTGCAATGCACAACATGGCAGGCACCATATGTTGCCTGCCACGTAGTGCATTGCATTGAGGGGGGGTACCACAGGTACCCCCATGTGCACCCACCATCCCCCCAACAGGCCCCCAACAGCAAGAACCGTATGCCTTTCCATGGCGGCATCGTCGCCATAGAAAGGTAATTTCCTGCCTACATCATAATGTGGATGGCGGTGTCTTGCAGACACCGCCACCATAATGTGTCCCTTTTCCGCCTGGTTGAGAATTCGACCAGCAGAAAAGCGGCGGACGGTCTTTTCTTCTGCCACGGTGCCCCGCCATACTAATATGGTGGGGGTGAACCAGGGTCATATGGCGGGCGGATCGAGTATTATGGGCTACAAACAAACAAAATAATTGGGTGTACAAAAACATTTCCTTCATCATTGGGTTGCATCTAAAGGACCAGCTGAAATTAAGTCAGAACAATCAAAGTGAATTTTAAAGTTTGAAACAGTGATAAATGTATTTACTCATTAATTCACTCCTTATTAGTCGATCAGCCATATTTATCCCTTTTAATATGTTTAGTATTTACTCTTTTCCTTATTACTCCTTGCATATTATTGTATTGATTTTTAATCTAAATCACACAATATAGCTTTATTGCCTGATGAAGCGGGCTCTACTGGCCATTAAATGCCCGAGCTGAAGGAGAAGGCCTTTAACAAGGGAGTGGGCCTTAAATGGCCATAAATGGCCTGTAGAGTCTGCTACGGAGTGCCCTAAGGCTATTAGAACATTACATCCACAGAGGGCAGAATGTTCTTATTTGTAAAAAAAGGCCTCACAAAGCCCGAGGGGGTTGAAATCCCCTCGGGCCTAGTAAGGCCTTTGTTCACAGCAACAGCTGCAAGAGACAACATTGGAATGTTGGAGCTACAGGCCTCTACCGGCCATTAGAAGCCCAGACCACTACATTGTTTTCAATTGAGCGCAATTGAGCGCTCAACATTCCAATGGTCTAATAGCTAGCGGTCTAGCTCTTCTGGGAGGCAGGGCTTAAAACGACCGAAAGCCCAGGGCTCCCCGAGGACTCAAGGTTGGTGGCAGCACCTGAGGTTCTCTGTGGGAACCGCTTGCAATACCCAGCGCCATATCGCGCACATTTACTTGCAGAAAGCCTCAGATAGCGCTGGCATGATTTAGATGTCGGTGCTGTCTTGCCTTATTTTAACAGAATATTTTTTAAACCACTTACCATTAATGTGCACTGTGTAGCTGCTAAGCTTTATTTTGATCTGTACCTCGCCCCATTCTACCACGGCTGACTGTGCCGTTTGCGTGGAGGACGAGGTGCCATCTTTGATCAGGCTGGACCGGAGCTAGCGGTCTAGCTCTTCTGGGAGGCAGGGCTTAAAACGCCATGTGCTTCCAGGAGCGCAGCGGGCGCGACAATGGCGCGCCGAAGGTGCGCCTAAGGTAAGCCCGACTGTGCCCGTCCGCTGCCGGTCGGGGCCAGGGGCCATAAACTATGGCCAAAAACATACTTACTCTTTTAATGATTTACTTACTTTGAGACCCGCTGACCATCTCTACCCGCCATTACCCCTGTATGTACAAAAACGTACTTCTTCGTACGGGATCTCTAAAATCAAGCTTACAGCTGGGAGCCCCACTTTTAACCCATGCCCATGTGCTGCCCCTCAGTCCTTATTTAAACCACAGATTAAACTTTGCTGTATCTATCTCAATACGCGATCTATGGTTAAACATCAAATGGACATATTTCTCTTGCTGACATCTGAGAAACCTGACATCGTGCTACTTACGGAGACTTGGCTTAACCAGGACTCTTTGCCTGATATTCTGACCTCTGTCCCATCTGATTATTATATTTTAAACGTCAACTGACCAGCTGGTAAAAAAGGTGGAGGAGTAGCTGCCATCATTCACAAAACTCACAAATTCATTACACTCCCTCCCCTTGCCCTGGCCAACACAGAGAATATTGTTTTTAAAACTGACACCGATAGTGGAGCACTACTCACGAGCAAGGCCATAGCCTGGATCAAATATGGTCTCTTAATCTTTCCCTATCCATTTCCTCTATAACTCCCTGTATTTGGTCGGACCACTTCTTTATACATTTTACACTTACCATCGAGAGAAGCACAAGACAATCTTTCCAGGTGGGTGGAAAAATTAGGAAATGGAAGGGCATTAACACATCGGCTTTCTTGGACACTTTGGCCACTACCCTTCCCCCAATGACTAAAGACATCGATGTCATAGAAGAAACCTTCTCACACTGGATCCAACGGGCAGCTGATATCCATGCACCCTATGTAAATTTCCCCCGCTCACGCCCTAACGACGCACACAAATGGTTCACCCCACAATTGAAGATCTTAAAACTTGAAGTGCGTCAAAAAGAGAGGAAGTGGAGGACCAGGTATCTACCACAAGACAGAGCTAATTATTGTTTGGCTCGTAAAACCTATCAAAAATCAATTTTAAAACAGAAAACTGATTATTTTTCAGGAAAAATATTGAATTCACAGAACAAGACAAAAGATTTGTTCAACATAGTAAACGATCTTTGCAACAATGTTAGAACCACCCCTCTGATCACTCCCACACAGGAGCTTTGCGACTCTCTGAATGTTTTCTTTCTAAATAAAATCATCACTTTAAAGCAGAGTATTTCAAACTCTTTGCCCCTTGTCCCTCTGGATGATGTCTACTATAATCCTTCTACTTTGGAAATTTTTCATCCCATCGAGGCTAAAGTCTTGCACGATCTCCTTACACGTGTCAAGTCGGGATCACCTGATGACATCTGTCCCCCATATATTCTCAGAGAGGTGGGGTCGGCTATTCCACATGGCGTTCTTTCGTTGCCTAATGAATCCCTTCTGCAGGGCAAAGTGCTGAGCAGCTTTAAGAAAGCTTTAAGAAAGCTTTGCTCATTCCACTGATTAAAAAGTTAGGAGCAGATCCACATGACCCTATACGTTTTAGGCCAATATCTCTTTTACCCTATACATCAAAAATCTTGGAAGCCCATGTCTCCATGTGTATGTTTAAATTTATTGAAAAATCTGAATATCTGGAACCTAACCAGGCTGGCTTCCGCCCCTGTCACTCGACGGAAGCCGTGATCCTTGCTGTCCAAAACACTCGAAGACACAATGCTGACAGAGGCATCCACCAGGCCCTCGTGCTCCTTGATTTGTCGGCAGCGTTCCACACGGTTGATTATACCATTCTTATCAACCATGTCGAACAAGCCGGCCTCAGGGGCCCTGCTTTAAGCTGGATCACCTCTTTTATCACCGGACGTACGCAATCGGTGAGACTTGGCACTTTCACAGCTTGCAGAACCCCCATTACATGTGGGGTACCTCAAGGATCTTCATTATCACCTTTATCTCCGTCCACTTTTATACTCCCTAAGGAACGCCAAAGTAACCATTTATAACTATGCGGATGATCTCCAACTTGTCTTTCCTCTAAACAATACAGACTCCGTGGTGGAATTTCAGAACACCATGACACACATACAGAGGTGGATGAACCTCAACCACTTAAAGCTGAACCCAGGCAAGACAGAACTAATCTAAGTGAATTAAGTTGGAGTCCATTCTTTTGGCCACCTAGTATGGGGGTCCCACCAACGAAATCTCCCTCGGTTAAAAGTCACACTTAGTGCTGATCTCTCCTTGAAAGGACAAGTTGGTACAGTGGTCTCCGCTAGTTTTTTTCAACACAGGAAAATGAAAAAAATTGCCCAGTTCCTGACACTACCTGCACTCACTCAGGTTATTATTGCTCTTGTTCTGTCCCGACTGGACTTTTCAAATAGTCTTTACCTGGGACTTCCAGCGGGCTTGTTAAAAAGACTCCAACTTGTTCAGAATCAAGCTGCCAGGCTTATTCTGCAACAACCAAAATGGCAGTCTCTCAGACCTGGTCTGAAACAACTTCATTGGCTGCCTGTGATGCAGCGGATTGCGTTTAAAACAGGATGCATTATTTTTAAAACCCTACAAGATACTGGTCCAAAATCCATAAAAAACCTTGTTTCTAGATACAATCCCTCTTTGAATCTTCGCTCTGCCTACAAAGCTTTATTGGTTGTCCCGACCTTTAAGAAAAAACGTTTTGGCGGCTGCTGTTTTGACCATCTCGCAGCCACCTTTTGGAATTCTCTACCACTCCCCTTACGAATGAGTCCAGACCTTCTTACTTTTAGACATTCTCTTAAAAGATGGCTTTTTTATCAGGCTTACCTTTGAGTATTTTGTGTGTTATGTTCCTTCCGATAGCGCCATGAAGCCTACGGGCGTACGAGCGCTTAACAAATAAATTATTAACATAACATAACATAATAAAGATTGACAATTACTACTACTTCTACTACTAGTAATACTAGCACTCATTACCCCAGAGGAGGTTGCGTATGGGATAGAGTGTAATTCATCCTGTATCATTGTGAGAAGCTGTCCTGGTATATGATGTCCATTAATGTAAGTGGGCACCTTGCACCAGTCCAGACAACCCTTATGATGATTTAAGAGGTCTCAAACAACCTTAGAAAGCTATCCAAGTGGTAGCTCTAGAGAGCAGCCTTCAGGTTTAGTCTTGAAGGAGTGTAAAGCATCTTTTTTTTTACCAGAATGCAATCACATAGTAAAGATTCAATGAAAAAGAACCACAACAAGTATTTATAAAAATATGTATTTATTATATAGCACTTTCTAGTATGTTACAGCATTTCCCACATCCATGTGGGAGATGCTGTAACATAACATACATATTTACTGTGATTTCTTTGCTAAGGTATTGTGTGCTTTGTGTCTATCTCCAATAGACACAAAGCACACAATACCTTAGCAAAGAAATCACAGTAAATAGCACTAATACGCAGTGGGCCCCAGGGGCAGACCAAACCATATACTAAGAAAGTGGTATAAGATCCACGACTCAAAGTAAGTAGATAGGGACCCCACGGAGAGCGGGTGCAGTGTGTGAACATTGCAGCATGCTTCGTACAAGTGTATGTGCAAGTCGCGGTTGGATCATTAAAGATTTGGGACACTTCCCAGTGGACCCTGAAGAAACCCCATGGAATACAGAAGGTTGGAGACCCACCTCACCCACGGATACCGTGGTACCCACATTACCTATTATAGGGAAGCCACGTGCATAGGTGTGAAGTGGCGTCGGAAATCGCTGACTAACCCAATGGAGGACTTTAGGAAAGCACTGCTGCTAAAAGAGGAGAAAGTGTCTGGAGGAATCCAAACATGGATTCTGGGAGAGGAGTACCTAAAGCAGAGGGGACAGTGTCTATGTCACTCAGGGGTGACCAGGAGACTTGAAAGACAGATGCCCTCTGATTTCGGGTGCTTCAGGTAAGATGACAGTGACCTTACCTCTGCAGCTACGAGGACCAGGCGATGCTGAGGATAACCAGGACCCATATACGAGCTGTCCCACTAAGGATGTCGAGTTCTGAGGGGTTGGTGTCCTTGGGAGCACAAGCAAGCCTTGGCAAATGCAACCCATGCAGGAAGTCAAGAAGGTGCACAGTTGGGACCACCAAGGTACAGGAGGCCCACCAAAAGCAGGGGAGTCAGGGACGACCCTGAGCAATCTGGGGAGCCCAAAAGAAACAAAGGTGACCCTCAAATCCTCGAATTGATCCACAGGCCTGAGGCACAGGATTTGCAAGAGGACCTCAAGCAGCTCCCCAAAAGATACACGCCACGATGCACACAATGCGGTGTGGCTGTAATTTCTGGTCACTGTAGATACTCGAGGTTAAGCCTGCTTGGAGCCCGAAGAATCTTCTTGCAAAGATGTCAACAAGCCTTTGCCACTGCAAAGCGGACACAGTACTCAGGGGTTAGGTTATTGCAACCTCCACGAGGACTACTGGCCTCAAACTTGATAAGAGGGTAGAGCAGGCCTCTGGAGTGGGGGAGAACCACCACTTGTGTTGCAGAGCCCACGGAGTCTACATGAGCTCAGGATCTGCAGACCGGTCGGCTTAGTTGTGGTGCCTGCGAATGCAGGGGAGTGACTTCTTCACTCCAAGGGAGATTGCTTTGGTAGTGCTTCATAGGCCTTGGAAGGTTCCTGTATGATGCACAGGCAGAGACGATGCAGCAGACTCAAAGGGAGACAAATTCAGGTCCAAATGAATTCAAGCGAAGTCCAGAGTGCCCAGATGGTAGAATTCTGAATCCTATCCCACAACAAATCTAGGGACCCTGGTAAGCCCTTAAGTACCTTAGGGAATTGGTTGGGAAGATTCAGGGTACCCTCCCAGGGGAGGGTCTGGACAGGGGGGAGGTTAATCCGATGTCCTTTGTCCAGTTTTGTGCCTGAGCGGGAGCCGACGGCTCCCAGGACTTGTATGAACTACACTATGCCCCTCATGCAGACTTTCAGGCTCTGGCAAGCGCACCCACCCAGCCCTAATACACTAAATCCTGTCTGGGAGGTAGTCACAACTCCCCTGTGACAGGATGCCTATTGTTCTACCTTCCCCTGCTCGAGCTTGGATCAGCAGCAGGAGGGCAGAAATGTGTGCAGTCCGGGTCTAGAAGGCTGGTACCAAGAACACTGGAAGCCTAACAGAGGGCTCTTCCAGTGCTTGGAATCATACCTCCCACCCCGTTTACGTTGTGGGGGTTTGATTCAACATGTTTGATACCAAACATGATAGGATTCGTTACAGTTGTTTTTGAGATAGCCATTGCGCGATTACACAGTGCCCCTCTATATAGTACATGGCTGCTTCACTGACAACCCAGAAGAATGAACTCCATAGGCTGCAGGGGTGTCCTGCTCATGCGGGAGCATCCTCTCACTTAGAACCAAGCACCCTGCCCTCAGAATTGTAAAGGCCTGCTATAGGGGTGACCTATAGATTTTAAGTGCAGTGACCCTTAGATATAGTAAACCTATATCTTTAGTAAGGGGTGCATGCACCAACATACACAGGCTTCAATGGCAGGCCTGTAGTTCCATTTTGAAAGGTCTCTCAGGGGTAGCATTATACATGCTGCAGCCCATTGGAGACCTCTGGGTTACCTATGCTCTGGGTACATGGGTACCATATACTAGGGACTGACAAGGGTACCCCAGTATCCAATCTGGGGTGTACCAAAGTACATAACACAATAGTTTAAGGAGATAGCAGATAGACTGGGTACCTGATTAGCAGGATCCTAGTCAAACTAGTCAAAACCAGCATCACATCAAGCAAAAAGTGTGGGTAACCATAAGAAGCAGATTCTACTTTCCTACAGTTGTCATCAGGGGTGAAAGGGCATATGATACCACTCCCGCCATACCGATATTTTGGTAAATTGATGTTCATATCATCAGCATGGCCGGCATGATTGTTTTAATCATGTCCCATCATTATAGAGCCTGTCTGGAAGCCTTTCTGTGGTTTTGTTTTAAATGAGTTTTATTCATTTTTTCAACACAAGCAATGATAGACATCGTGATACAATATAAAGGCTTCAGGCATATACAGCTGGCGGGACAGACGAACATGTCTTCCCTCAGACCGAGATGACAATCGAGGTTGAAATGCCTAAATGGAATATGGATGTCAGAAAAGCGGCTAGTGACCGCTATAAGAAGATGCGATAAGGAAATCAACAACCAAACCCACCCCCCCCCAACCGCAAACCAGTCCCCCCTCCTCCACCCCATCCAGTGCGCCAAGTACCGGCAGAAAGTTTATCAGTAAGCCAATGTCGACCGGTGTAAAGGACCAGGTGTTCAATGAGAGTCACGTGGAGCATCAGTGAGGCGTAAAACTCAAAGATACCTAGGGCAAGTGACTTCATTGAATTCTGTGGATAGAAGAGACAGCAGTGGAAGCCATGTTTTACGGAAAGTGATATTGGAGTTTGTGACCATGGCTTGTATGTGTTCCATTCCAAGGGTGAACCAGAGTTTATGTAGCCACCCCGTGCGGGTGGGCTTGGTGGTGGAGCCCCACAAGGATAAGATGTGCTGTGTAGCTGCTTGCATAGCTATCCCCATTTGGCGACCCTTCATCGATTTTAGTGAGAAGGTGAGTGCGTTGGGCAGGCCGAGAACAGTATAGACTGGGAACCTTGGGATATCTGTATCAAAGGTGGAGTCGATGTCATCTAAGATTGCCTCCCAGTATCTCCGGAGTTCTGGGCATTCCCAGAGAAGATGGGTCAGTGTGCCCTGCGCCCCGCAGCCCCTCCAGCACAGCGCGCTACGCACTGGATTTCCTTTGTGTAAGCGGACCGGGGTAAGGTGCCAATACATTGCTAGTTTCACCGCAGCCTCTCTAGCAGCAGTATTACGTGGGGTGTGTGTGGCCCTATAGTATACCTCCTTCCATTCTTTAGGAGTTAGCGTCCTCCCTAGCTCATCCTCCCAGCACCTCTGACCCGGTGTTTTATCTGGACTAGGTGGTGGTGTGAGCATCTTGTAGAGTTCTGAGATGAGATGTTTGTCCGTGTCCTTAGTGATAAGCCACTTCTCGAAAGATGTCATTTGGCGCCCTACCAGTGTAACAGTGGGAGGGTTGTTGAGCCAGTGTTGAAGCTGAAAGTATTGGTAGATGTGGGGATCGTCTATCCCGTATCCTTGCTTAGTATCGGAAAGAGGGAGAAAACCCTGTGTGTCAAAAAGGTCTCCGGCGCAGCAACACTCGGTGCCGCGCCATTGTGAGAATGCACGTGGATCGTTGCCCGGAGGAAATTCCGGATTGTCCAATAAGGGAGTGAATGGGGACGGGAAGGTCGTCAGTTCCCGCTTGAGGGCAACACCATCCCAGACCTTCAAAGTCGTGCGGGTAATAGGGGATTTAAATAAGTAGCGTGGCCGGTGTTGCTGGGTAAGGAATGGGATCCTCCAAAGTGCGGTTTGAGCCATGGCCCTATCCTGGAAGAGCCATCTTTTCTCCGATTCGGGCCTGTACCACTCTACCAGATAGTGGAGCTGAGAGGCTTGAAAATATTGCAGCAGATTCGGGATGCCAAGGCCCCCCTCATCCATGCTCCTAAATGCCAGCTGTTTATGGATACGCGCTCGCTGACCTTTCCAGATGAAGTTGTGGAGATCAGCCTGTAAGTCCTTTAGGGTGCCCGCAGGGGGCATGACAGGGAGGGTCTGAAAAAGATAAAGAAGTCTAGGCAGAATGGACATTTTCACCGCCGCAACCCTCCTTAAAAGAGAAAGGGGTTGTTTCGACCAGTGTGCGAGATCTGTCTGGATCTGGGTTATTAAGGCTTTGTAATTAGTAAGGACCGATCCAATGACACCGGCAATGGCGGTGTCATTGGACTGCGCATTCTTGCCCAGCGGTAATATCAGGGATTTCCCTCTGTTAACGCGGAATCCCAAGACGGATCCAAACCTGTCAAGTTCCTCCATAAAGGCGGGTATAGAGCGGGCAGGGTGGTCGAGGGCCGCTATGACGTCATCAGCGTATAAGCTTATCGTGTGGGGCTCACGGCCAAAGGTGATGCCATGGATGTTGGGGTTATCCCGGACCTTCTGTGCCAGAGGTTCTATGTATAGTGCAAACAGAAGGGGAGAAAGGGGGCACCCCTGTCTGGTGCCGCGCTGGATCTCGAATGGGTAAGAGCGCAATCGCCTAGCCGTACCCTGGCTTGGGGATGGCAATAACAACTAGCAATCCAAGCTTGAAATCTATCCCCTAACCCGAAGTGCTGCAGGACTCGTTGTAAGTAAGGCCATTCCACGCGGTCAAACGCTTTTTCAGCGTCAATACTAAGTAGCGCAGAGTCCGAGGATTGGAAGTGGGCCTTGTCGATTAGGTGCAGTAGCCTTTTAGTGTTGTCACTACACTGTTGGTTGGACACAAAGCCCGATTGGTCTGGTTCCAAGATCCCCGGCAAGCAGGGGCCAAGACGCCCGGCGAGGATACCAGTGAAGAGCTTCAGGTCGAGGTTCAGTAATGAAATCGGGCGGAAGGCAGAGCAGTGCGTGGGTTTCTTACCCGGTTTGGGCAATACTACCACCTCAGCAGCCAGCATATCCGGGGGAATGGAGCCCCGGCCCTCAAAGGTATTAAAGAGGCGGGTGAGCACCGGAGCCACCTGTGAACTAAAGGTCTTATAGAATCCTGCTGAAAAGCCGTCGGGCCCTGGGGATTTAAGCAGGCGTAGCTGGGATATGGCCGCCAACACCTCGTCCTGGCGAATGGGGGCTTCTAAGGCATCTCTGTTCGCCTGGGAGGATTCTGTGATCGCCGTTGAGTCCAGGTACGTCTCGATATCCTCAGGAGACATTACCTCAGCCCCGTACAACGAGGCATAGCAAGATCGGAACGCCTCGGCGACCTGGGCATCTTCCATGAGAACCGCACCAGTGTCGTCCATGAGGCCAGTGATCTTGGAGCGCTGGGTCTTGGTCCTCAATGCGCTTGCCAGCAAGCAACCGGTTTTGTTACCACCAACATAATAGGTATGTCGGAGGCAGAGGGCGGCAAATTCAGCCCTGTCCGTGTCCAGGCTGGCTAGTTGGGCTCTGGCCGCTTTTAACTGTCTGCACACTCGGGGAGTGCAGGTGCGACTATGAACTCTTTCCAGTTCTAAGACCTGTGCGGTGAGATCATCTCGTTTAGCTTTGCGGTCTTTGGCCTCAGCGGCAGCTATGGCGATAAGTTCGCCCCGGATGACAGATTTAAGAGCCCCCCACAGGGCCGTCACAGGTATCCCGGGCGTGTCGTTGACGGCTAGATAGTCATTAATGCAGTCGCTGATCCTTTTGGTAATCTCTGGGTGCTGCAGTAGGGTTTCGCGCAAGCGCCATGAGCCTCGGGGTGAGAGGGCGCCCGGATGTGGATCGACAGCTCCACCGCGTCATGATCTGAAATGGCCACGGGTATTATGCTAACCTCATCCAGAGTAGCGAGCAGTTCCGTGGAACACAGGAAGTAATCAAGCCTGGCATACGTATGATGTACGTGTGAGTAAAATGTGAACTGTGATGCTTGTGGGTAAGCGGCTGTCCATAAGTCCGTCATACCCCTTTCCTTTAGCCATGCAAGCCCCGTTGTCGCGATCGCACCTGTATCCCCATATCTGCGTCCCGACCTGTCTGTGTGGGTGTCCATGACTATATTAAGATCCCCGCCCAGGAGTAAAAGCGAAGCAGAGGATTGAAGTGACTCAGAGATGGCGCTCTTCAGGAATGTCTCTTGACCCGTGTTCGGGGCGTAGATAGATCCAATCGTGAGGTGTGTATTACCAATCCGGAATGTGTATGCCAGGAGGCGGCCCTTTATGTCCCCAGTTTTGTCCCCCACCTTTCCTTTAAAGTGTTTCGATATCAGAATTGCCACACCTGCCTTCTTCGTGGGGAGAGAGGAAAAAAACAGCTGAGGGAAGGAACGGGATCGCATTCTATGCCAGTCTTTGGGCAGGAGATGAGTCTCCTGTAATAAGCAAATATCAGCACCAGAGTGTTCAAGGTAAGAGATAACTGCCCTTCTTTTGATGGGATTGTTTAACCCCTTCATATTGAGAGTTAATACTTTCAGCTTGGTGTCAGCCATGAGAAGGTGAGTGTGTGGTATAGCGCAAGATTGGAGACATTACTAGGCTGTCCATGAAAGAGCCCTTTTGGCACACTGGATCCCACCCTCGGCCCCTCCCGCACCCCTCACACCCCTCTCTCCCACGGTCCCCCAACTCCCTCCAAACCAAGTCAAGTTTTGAACATTTCTGACCAGAACCCACTCCCAACCCCAACTGTGTTCCCCTTCCCCTCCCCCTTTGCCCCCTTTCCTCCCACCCCCTTCCCAACAACTGAAACCCCAACTTCATCATAGTTCTGGGCCTATCCAGACAAAGTTCAGGCCCACAGAGTTTTCTCGTGGAGGAGTGTGTGGCAGTGGAACCCCCGTCGGCTCCCCCCATTTCCCCCTGACCTGCAAATTCTGGAGCGGATAGATCCCCTTACACAGCAGCAGCCCATAACAGTCCTTCATGTCATTACCCGAGCCCCTTAAGCTCATTCCGGCGCTGCCGTGTCCTTGGATACTTCCTGGATGGCTGCAGCTTTCTCCTGCGCCACCAGTTGGGGGTCCGGCCTCAGGGATTTCTTGGGTTTGTTCCGGCGCCTGACTCGTTGCCATCCATCGCCCGAAATATGGGGGGATGACCCTGGCGAGGGGTGGCCGGTCCGGTCGTCTCCCCCCGAGGACTCGTTGAGGTCTATTCCCAGGAGTGTGCACGTGTCATGCAAGGATCGGAGCTGATGTAGAGATCCATTGCATTTAAAGATTATGCGAAAAGGATGGCCCCACGAGTATGGAACACCCTTTTCTCGCAGGAACGATGTGACCGGTTTGAAGGATTTCCTCTTCTGCAGGGTGATGGCTGAGAAGTCCTGGTATAATGATATGGAGTGGCCTTGGAGGGTTAGGGGCTGTTTCTTGCGGGCTTCCTGAAGAATACGCTCTTTCAACGAAAAGTCCGGGAGGAATGCTAGGATGTCTGGGGGGGGAGCAGAAGCACGGCGTGCCAGACCCACCCTGTGTGCTCTGTCAATGCGTATGTCCAGGCCTTCATCGTCCCCCAAAATGTCTCTGAATAAGCCCTGCAGGAAGAGAGCGATGTCTGACCCTTCCATTTTGAGTGGCATGCCCCGGACCCTTATGTTATTTCTTCGGGACCGGTTTTCAAGGTCTTCTGCGTGGGCCTGTAAGTCCATCTGTTGGTCTTGGAGGCGCACCACCTCCTGCTGCAGTTGTGCTATTTCTTCGCCCTTGGAGAGGTCGGTTTCCTCCACTGCCGCAACTCGTTCCCCCAGTCCGTCCACGTCCCTTCGTAATTCCTTGAACTCCCCAGCCATGTCTTGTTTCAACGTTTGGAAGTCATCTCTCAAGGTGTTAAAGAGAGTTTCTAGGAAGGACTTGGTGATGGGGCTTTTGTCTCCTTTGGGGGCTCCTTTTCCCAGCACCTCCGTTATTGTGCGGCCTGTCCGGCGATGGCCCGTGGCCATCGTGCTTAGGGATAGCGGCCGCAAGGACCCCCAACCGTGTCCCCAGCAATGGGAGCAGAGTCAATATGTAGGGGTTTAGCTGCAGCTGGAGCAGATAAGGGCCCTGTCTGTCTGTCCAGGCCCCACGAGTGATATAGGCGTTAAGTGGTGTCCTAAGTCTCTGCAATGGGACGCCCAGCCAGTGCCTGCCTGTTTAGGGTGTCGGCCTCCACACTTCCCCCATGAGTTGGCACCGCAAGTGCGTCCGATTCTGGTCCTCCGCCCTCGGGCCCCAGGTCTCGGGCCTCGGCGCGGCCTTACATTACTGCCCACTAGTGCGAGTCTCCGGCTGCAGCCTCCGGCGCTTCAATCGCTTAATGTCTGTGATCGGCAGCCAGGCCCACTGGTGTCAATGCTAGGCCCGCAAGCCGGGGGCTCAATTTTCTCTCTAGGCCGCTAGGCACAACCCTCGTTCCTGAGCAATGCGCACTCACCGGGGATATGGCGCAGGCCGTAATGTCGCTCCTCTCCGCGGGCAGATCCGCACCTTCTCTTGGCTTGCTGGAGCAGCGACAGTACTAGGGGGTGACGCCACCACAAAGCGAGCCTCCGGGCCAGTCCTCTAAGCCGGGGGCTCGAGTATCGCGGCAATCCGGCTGCGGCGACCCCGGTGCTCCGTCGCTCCTCGCAGTGGCGGAGTACCTCCAGATGATCTCCGTGGCTCAGCGCCGCCTCCTACAACGTCCCGCACTGGGGTACAAGCCCTGCAGCGGGCCAGGAGCACAGCCACTGCCCCCGACAGCTGCGCACCCTCGTTCACAAAATGGTGGGTCTGGCCTCCGCCGGGGAGGAGAATTCACTCACGATCGCCTCCGGACACCGGCAGCCGCCGATGACAGCTGGAGCAGGTTCTCAGGGCTTCGGACCACCAGCGCTTACTTTCTGGGGGCCGCTGTGAGGGGTACAGGCGAGGTAAAGGTCAGGATGGGGGATTTGAGCCGGGAGCCTCACTCGGCAACGTCCGTCCCGGTCGCCATCTTGGCCACGCCCCCTTTCTGTGGTTTTGAAGATTTCCCGCCCCATTGAGCCTCAGCACTCAGTCTCCCATAACACATGACCCTTTCTTTATTGCCCATCTTGTTGAGGATTGAACATCCTTCTGCTTCAGCTTCCCGTGGCCAGGCAATACTCTTACATCACAGTATGCTGAGATGATGGTAACACTAGTCTGTTTTTTTCTTCTCCATATGAGACTGGCATCTTTAAGACATGTACCTCCATCTTGTTTTGTAAACAGGTAGGCTTTGGTTCCATTACCTTTCTATGATGAATTACCCCCGAGGGGCATTAGTAGACTGAACACGTGTTTTACGCTGTGAAAAGGCTCAGTTAAAATTTGCCTTAAAAATCCTTTTCCTCACAACATTCTGGGGAATGTGCACTGATTTATATTATCTGGCTTACAGGAGGGAATTGTCCCCCAGGGAGGAAGGAACATGAGATTCTTAGCATGACAAACTGCCAATTCATTTATGCCGTGGAGATGAGTTGATTGTAGAGTGACATCTTAGTGGATTGTTATTTAAAACACGTGTTAATGGATTTGGCTTCAGAGAAACAGTGAAGAAACAGGAGATGTGAGGCTGATTACTATGTGGGATGCACAGTTTGTTCATTCTGCCTACCTCTGGAGCAAAGTCAGAGAAAACAAGCAAGCGAGTCTATGATAAGAAACACATCACCACAAAACAAAATAAAACAAACACCAATGTCCTTCAGCACCAACATATATCGATGTAATGCTCTACAGGGATTGAAAACTGAATCTAGTTGGCCAATATATTCCATAACTAAACAATACATCAGTCTTTGCCAACCTTTTCAGCCACTCTCTACTACAACTCTTACATTCCCATAACACTTCTACAAACCCATTCAGTCTCTCACCCACCTGGAGAAGGGGGTGGTTTAGATAGTACTATGACCTTTTGTGCCTTCAGTGAGATTCTTTTTATGTCAAAGGGAAAAAACATGCAGCAGAATTTCTGACTTGGATGTTTCCTGCATGCACTGATACATCTGACAATGGGAAGTAAGGTCAGTGGACACATTTCTGTGACAGGAAAGATCACAGATTGGCTGTTTTCTTAGCTTGGATCAAAGAGGGACTAGAAAAGACACTTCTGCTGTGCTGAGGGTACATCTTGTGAGACTAGGAAAGTGCACTTTGGGACATCTCTACTGTTAGAGTTGGGGGTCTCTGGTTGGTGCAAGTATTCACTTGTGACAAGCAGGGACCCTCTCATCTAAGTCAGGGTGAAGGATGACCCCTTTAGAATTAGACAAAGCTAAACTTCGGGCGTTATAGGTTAAGCATTTGTAGATACACACAGTAAACACATCAACTGCACCACAAAGGGACACCAAACAGTTTGTATATAAAAAATAGTATTTATATATATATATATTCTCAAGCAGACTTATTACAAGATCCAGTAACGTTGTTCAAGTGGGCCAAAATACTTTCAAAATAAAGATTCCTCTAGAACACTTCTCAACACAGGTTTAGTTCAGTGGGCAAGGGTGTTGATCCTTTAAAAATACTTCTTCAGTTTTTAGGTACTCTAGGCCAGTCTTGGGCCAGCTGGGTGCTTTGTAGCGCTTCTGTGTGCTTTAAACAGGAGAAATAGGCAGGCCCTACCAAGACTCACGCATCTAGCGTGAGCAAGCGTACGCGGCGTACAGTTCCCCTTTCGAATGAGCGTACAGTTCACCAAAAGCAACACGAAGCGCACAGGCGGTGGTGATGCAAGAAAACATACAGTTTAGCCTTCAGCGATGAGCGTACAGTTCACCACAAACACAGGAAGCGCCCAGGTTGCGGCGATGTTTAAGCAACGTACAGTCTAGCCTTTTGCAGCGCACAGTCTCCTCGACGCGCCCCGTACCGGCAAGATGCCACCAGAGGAAGGGGCGCCCAGATCTTATGGCCGTGTGCACAGTACCTTTTACTTTGAGTGGCGAAGGCCTAGGCGGGGCGCACAGCGGCTCTTGACACAGGGCGAGGCTGGTGTCCGAGGCGTTCGGTCTTCCTCGGGTCTGCTCTTTGGATCTGATGCCGAGGTGGGGACTTCAGGCGGGAAGCGTGGGGGCACTCAGCGAGCCTCCAGCGGCGAGGTGGCAGGGGCGGCCTGGCACAGTGGGGGAAGAGCGGCTCAGCAGAGCGGGGCTCTTTCCCGGCGGGAACAGCCAAGCAGCAGTACTCACGGCCCAAGGAAGGGTTGAGGGAGAGCACCTGGGTCACGGCTCCGGCAGGGGAGAAATCCTCAAGGCGATCAGCAGACGAGCAAAGAGCAGGTTGAGCCAGATGATCCTGTGGCTCAGGTCAGGGGGCAAGCTCTTCTTCCAAGCCCTTGGAGATAGTTGAACAAGCACAAGTTTTCTTAGGATTAAAAATGCAGCAAGTATTTTTTGTAAGTTCCGTTTCTCTCCCTTGGCAGCAAGGTCACCACTGCAGGTCAGTCCCCAGGAGAGGGACAGTCTTCCTCTTTGAAGCTTTCCCAGTGCCTCCTCCTCAGGCAGAGATTCTTCTTGGTTCAAGCAGATCTAGCTTGTTAGGAGCAGGGCTCCTATATTTATACTCAGTTTCTTTTGTCTTTTCTGGCCAGGGGGGCCTTTGCATATAGCCCATTTCAGTTTTGAAGCACTCTGTTGTGCTGTTCCTGGCTTTTCCTTTCAGTGTGAGGGGCAGGACCATTAGCCTGGTCAGCAGTGGTAAAGTGCCCAGAGTCATTAAACCAACAAAAACAGGTCAGTGAGAATATTGGAGGAAGGCAAAAAGTTGAGGGATGACCCTGCAGAAAGGGCCAAGACCAACATTTACCCACAACCTCTTGGGCAGAGTCAGCCTCAAGACCACCTTTCTAGATCACTGCCTGTTTCAATGTGGATTTGCTGATACTTTTCGAACTGCTAATTGTAGCAACTAACAAGTAATTAGAAGAAGAATGTAAATTGTCCTTTTTTTCCAGCCCATCAGCTTTTCTAAGGTTGTCAGGTTGTGCCTGAAAATGAATTTTTTTTTTGACCTTGAAGATTCATTTTGCATTTGACGGAAAATAAATTGTATGTTATTTAATATAGCTAGACGCCTCTAACCCAAACTCACTACTGAAGACCAACAGTGACTCATCTTTGAGGTGAATGGTCATGAAAGCAGGCTCTGTTGAAATTGTCAGTTTACAGTCCCACGGGTCAGACTACGGGCATCAGAAGTGGATCACCGAGACATATAGGACACAGCAGCTTTCCAAGTGTCCAAGAGTGGGACAACCTCGGCATCCTGGCCACAGGGTACATTGAACTGTCATCTGGAAGTACATGCTGTGCTTAAGTTGTAAAAAAACAATACGTTCTGGGGCCCAAAGAAGCTACTCACTGTTGTGGTTCTGAATACTGAGGCTGCTAGTCTTGAATACCCCTAACGCCTCTTTCATCCATTACTAGATACTCCCTGTCCATTTAGCTCCCTCTTCCAATGTATTTTTCATCTCTGTTTCCTTTCTCTGCCACTGTTTTCCAGCTTTCTATTCTTGCTTTACCCATTTTGTGTTTATCTCTCTCTTGCTCGGAGTGAAATTCTGATGTGGAAAGACAAGCCAGTGCACAAACATGACTGCCAGTGGGCCCCACCTGCAACCACCGTCTTTGACTTCTGGCGTCGTTCCACTTAAGTGGAAGCGAGCCATGGTTCGACCGATCCTGAAGAAACCTAGCCTGGATGGAAGCAAGCCGGAGAGCTATCGGCCTATTTCACTCTTGCCGTGGCCGGCCAAGGTGATGGAGGCACACGTAAATGCCGCGCTCTCAGAACATCTCTGTCGAGCTGACATACTCGACGCTACGCAGAATGGGTTTAGGGCAGGTCACAGCACGGAGACGGCTCTGCTGTATATGGTGGAGCACCTCCGCTCCGTGCTTGACGCGGGACAAACGGCAGCGCTGGTGCTATTAGATCTAAGCGCTGCCTTTGACACCGTCTCGCACCCTATCCTTCTGCAGCGTTTAGAGGATGCTGGTGTTTCCGGCATAGCACTCGACTGGTTCCGGTCGTTCTTATCAAACCGGGCCTTTAGCGTGACCGTCCCACCCTTTCAGTCTAAATTCCACCCGTTGAACCTGGGCGTCCCCCAAGGCTCCTCGCTGAGTCCTACGCTGTTCAACCTGTACGTAAGGCCGCTAGCTGAGGTTGTCAAACTATGGGGTATGACCATGGTATCATATGCCGATGACACCCAGCTAGCGGTCACGATCAGCGGGGATGCGGAGGTCGACGCTCCTAGGTTTCAACAAGGACTGAGGGCGGTCGCTAGGTGGATGACGCTTAATTGTCTCCAGCTAAACGCTAGTAAGACCGAGGTGATGGTATTTGGTAGGCGACCGGAACTGTGGGGAGAGAGATGGTGGCCGGAGGAGTTGGGTTCCGCTCCCATCCCAGTCGCCGAGCTTAAAAACCTCGGGGTCTGGTTGGACCCTTCCCTTACGTTTGCATGCCACACTAAACGCACGGCTGCTTGCTGCTTCGGCATCTTGCGTGGGCTCCGTCCGGTGCTAAAGTTCTTTGATGCCCCCACCCGGCAACTCATGATCCAAGCTACCGTCATATCTAGATTGGATTATGCTAGCTCTTTGTTGGCCGGACTGAATGTAGCTGAGATAGGGCGCCTGCAGCGGATCCAGAATGCGGCTGCGAGAGCGGTGGTGGGTCTTCCTAGATTCTGTCCCACCTCCAGCACCATTCGAGCATTGCACTGGCTCCCTGTGGCGCAGCGGATTCAGTTTAAGGTCCTCTGCGTCGCCCATAAGATCTTGAAGGGGTCCCCTGCAATGATCCTCACGACACTCATGGCCAATTACATTCCGGCACGACCCTTAAGATCGTCAGATCTCGATTTGGCTGTGGTCCCGCGCTTTAAGCGAAGCAGGGCCGGTGGTCGCTCATTCCGAGTGCGGGCCGCTGCTCTGTGGAACTCCTTGCCCCCGGCAATTCGCGCCATGAGCGATGTGCTCTCTTTTCGTCGCGCCTTAAAAACATTTTTATTTCCTTAGTTTGTGTGTTCTGTGCTGTTTTATTTAGTTGTGTTGTGTAGCTGCCTTGTCTGGCGCCAAGACGCTCCTTAGCTGGAGCATTTGCGCGCCTAATAAAAACCACATAACATAACATAACATAACATAACCGCCTCATATTAAGCACGGAGGGGCAGATTTACAAGAAACTGGCGCATCTGTACGGATGCGTCAGTTTTCCTGCACCTCCATGCGAAACAAATCAAATCAAATCAAGACATTTATAGAGCGCACTACCTACCCATAGGGTCTCGAGGCGCTTGGGGGGGGGTGCCGCTACTGCTCGAACAGCCAGGTCTTGAGCTTCTTCCTGAAGGGGAGGTGGTCTTGGGTCAGGCGCAGGTCAGCCAGGAGGGAGTTCCAGGTCTTGGCGGCCAGGTAGGAGAAGGACCTTCCTCCTGAGGTGGCTCTGCGGATGCGTGGGACGGCGGCGAGGGCGTGGCTGGCGGATCGGAGGTGGCGTTTGGGAGCGTAGAAGTTGATGCGGTTGTTGAGGTAGCTCGGTCCTTGGTCGTGGAGAGCTTTGTGTGCGTGGGTAAGGAGGCGGAAGGTGATTCTCTTGTTGACCGGGAGCCAGTGCAGGTCTCTTAGGTGTCCGGAGATGTGGCTGTGTCGTGGGATGTCGAGGATGAGTCTGGCTGAGGCGTTCTGGATGCGCTGGTGTCTCTTCTGGATCTTGGCGGTGGTTCCGGCGTAGAGTGCGTTGCCGTAGTCCAGTCGGCTGGTGACGAGGGCCTGGGTGACGGTCTTCCTGGTCTCTGTGGGGACCCACCAGAAGATCTTCCGGAGCATGCGCAGGATGTTGAAGCACGACGAGGAGACGGCGTTGACTTGCCTGGTCATGGAGAGGGAGGAGTCCAGGATGAAGCCCAGGTTGCGTGCGTGGTCCGTCGGTTTGGGTGCGGTGCCCAGGGCGGGGGGCCACCAGGAGTCGTCCCAGGCGGAGGGCGAGGAGCCCAGGATGAGGACTTCCGTCTTGTCCGAGTTCAGCTTCATGCGGCTCGACGTCATCCACTCGGCTACCTCTCTCATCCCTTCGTACAGGTTGGCTCTGGCGGCGGCGGGGTCGTTGGTCAGGGATAGGATCAGCTGGGTGTCGTCGGCGTAGGAGATTATGTTGAGGTTGTGTTGGCGTGCGATGGCCGCGAGGGGGCTCATGTAGACGTTGAAGAGAGTCGGGCTCAGTGAGGATCCTTGAGGGACGCCGCAGATGACTTTGGTGGCCTCTGACTTGTACGGTGGTAGGCGGACTCTTTGAGTTCTTCCGTCGAGAAAGGAGACGATCCATTCCAGCGCCTTCTCCTGGATTCCGACGTTGCTGAGGCGCTGCACTAGGGTGCGGTGGCAGACCGTGTCGAAAGCCGCGGAGAGGTCTAGGAGGATGAGGGCCGCTGTTTCCCCGTTGTCCATCAGGGCTCGGATGTCGTCAGTGGCAGCGATGAGGGCGGTCTCGGTGCTGTGGTTGGCACGGAATCCGGACTGCGATGGGTCGAGGGATCCATTCGTCTCGAGGAAGGTGGCCAGCTGTTTGTTGACGGTCTTCTCGATGACTTTGGCTGGAAACGGGAGTAGAGAGATGGGGCGGTAATTCTTGAGTTCGGTGGGGTCTGCTGTGGGTTTCTTCAGTAGGGCGCTGAGTTCGGCGTGCTTCCAGCTCTCGGGGAAGGTGGCGGTGTCGAATGAGGTGTTGATGATGTCCCGCAAATGGGGTGCGATGACAGCGTCGGCTTTGTTGAAGACGTGGTGAGGGCAGGGGTCGGTCGGAGATCCGGAGTGGACGGAGTTCATCGTGTGGACGGTGTCTTCGGTGTTGACCGGGGTCCAGGCGCGGAGGGTGGTGGTGGGTGGTGTTGCTGTGGTCGTGGCGTGCGTCGGTTGAGTGCTGAAGCTGTTGTGTATGTCCGCGATCTTGTTGTGGAAGTAGGAGGCGAGGTAGTTGCAGAGGTCTTGCGAAGGGGTGATGTCGTTGTTTCCGGCGTTGGGGTTGGAGAGCTCTTTCACGATGTTGAAGAGTTCCTTGCAGTTGTGTGCGTTGTTGTCCAGTCGGTTCTTGAAAGCAGTTTTCTTGGCGATGCGGATCATTTGGTGGTGTTTCCGGGTGGCGAGCTTGAGGGTGGTCCTGTTGTCCGGTGTGGGTTCCTTTCTCCAGGCTTTCTCGAGGGCTCAGCAGTTCTTCTTGGAGCTCTTGAGTTCGTCGGTGAACCATGGGGCTTTCTTGCTGCCGGGTCTGCTGGGTGGGGTCCTCAGTGGGGCGAGTTCGTCCGCGCATTTGTTGATCCACTTCGTGAGGTTGTCGGCGGCCTGGCTGGGGTTCGCTGAGCTGGCCGGAGGGTGCTGGCTCAGGGAGGCGGCGAGCTGGTCGGCTGTGATCTTGTTCCAGCTTCTTCGGGCAACCTGTTGCTGGTGGTGGGGGGGTCGTCGTTCTTCTGAAGGTGAAGTGGATGCATCTGTGATCCGTCCAGTGGAGTTCTGTGGCGTGGCTGAAGGCGATGTCTTTGCTGGATGAGAAGATGGCGTCGAGTGTGTGTCCGGCGAGGTGGGTGGGGGTGGACACCAGCTGCTTGAGTCCAAGGTTGGCGAGGTTGTTGAGCAGGGTGCCGGTGTTGCAGTCGTTGTTGTTCTCCAGGTGGAAGTTGAAGTCCCCCAGGAGGATGTAGTCAGCGGAGGGGAGGGCGTGCGGGCTGACGAAGTCGGCGATGTCCTCGCTGAATTGAGTGCGTGGTCCCGGAGGTCGGTAGATCAGGGTGCCTCTGAGGGTGGTCTTCGGGTCGGTGTGGATCTGGAAGTGCAGGTGTTCGGCGGAGGGTGGGGTGTTGTCGGTGCTGGTCGTGATGCGGATGGTGTTCTTGTGGATGATGGCGATGCCTCCTCCCACCTGGTTGGCGTTGCGGTCCCTCCGGGTGATCTTGTAGCCCTCTGGGATGGTGATGGCGATGTCGGGAGCTGAAGAGGCGTTCATCCAGGTCTCCGTGAGGAAGGCAACGCCAGGGGCTGTGGTGTCGAGGATGTTCCAGAGTTCGATGGCGTGTCTGTGGACGGAGCGGGTGTTGAGCAGGATGCACTTGAGGTGGTTGCTGCTGGTGTTCGGCTTGGCGGGTGCTGGTGCGAGGCAGGTCCGGATGCAGGTGAACTTGCAGGTGTTGCAGCTGAAGGGTCCGTGGACGCGTCGTGGGGTGGCTCTGCTGCATCCTGGGACTCGGCCGGTGTTGAGTGCGATGAGGGTGGCGGCGGTGTACGTCAGGCGGGTCGGTCGGGGTCCTCGAGGGCCAGGGGTCCTGGCACTGGGCGCGGTCCAGGCGCGGACGGGCGTAGACGGGCTTACCTTTGGCGCGCCTTCGGCGCACAATCAGCGCGCCCGCTGCGCGTGACCGCTGCGCGTTCGCACGGTCGCCATATAAGGCGAAGTGCGCGGGTGGGCGGAGTAGCTGGGAGGCGGGAGCGGGGAGGGTACAGAAGGGAAAAAGGGGCGTGGTAAGGGGCGGTGGCGGGAAGCGGGGAGGGAGAGCGGAGGTCGGCGAGGTAGGCGGGCAAACAGGAAGGAAAACGCAAACACGGGCACGAAATTAACAATAAAAACAGGCACAAAGGAGAGAAAAAAACAATACCAAGGCAAAAATAAACAAACAGTTAGAGCAAACCGGCAGGCGAGCACGGACCACGCCGCTCGGAGGAGGGGGCGTGGTCAGCGGCAGCGAGGCAGGCAGCGAGGCAGTAGGCAGGGCGAAGGGGCACACGCAGCAGCTGGTGGCCGTGCGGCGCGGGGGTGTCCCACAAGTGGGTCACACTCACCTGCGTCGCACGGTCGCCATATAAGGCCAAGTGCGCGGGTGGGCGAAGCAGCTGGTAGGCGGGAGCGGGGAGGGTACAGAAGGGAAAAAGGGGCGTGGTAAGCGGCGGTGGCGGGAAGCGGGGAGGGAGAGCGGAGGTCGGCGAGGTAGGCGGGCAAACGGGAAGGAAAACGCAAACACGGGCACGAAATTAACAATAAAAACAGGCACAAAGGAGAGAAAAAAACAATACCAAGGCAAAAATAAACAAACAGTTAGAGCAAACCGGCAGGCGAGCACGGACCACGCCGCTCGGAGGAGGGGGCGTGGTCAGCGGCAGCGAGGCAGGCAGCGAGGCAGTAGGCAGGGCGAAGGGGCACACGCAGCAGCTGGTGGCCGTGCGGCGCGGGGGTGTCCCACAAGTGGGACACAACCCTTGTGACACCATGGATGCGCCATATTTACAATACAGCGCACCATGGTGCAAGGATTAACAGAGCAGTCATACATTTTGACATATCTGTTGGCGCAAAAATCACGCATTGCTGGAGTTGTGTCGCAAGCATGACGCAACTCCAGCAATGCACAGGTAGGCCTATTTCCAATACACTGCGTCAATTCTTATGCCTAATCCAAGTAGGCGTAGGGTTTTGACGCAGTGGCATCCTAAAAGTGACACAGTGGCGCTCTAAAAGTGACGCAGTGAAATCTACAAGATTTCACCGCGTCACTGCTACGACGCTTTCCTGCGTGGGAAAGCACATCCTGCATACATTATACCTGATACAGGTATGATGTGATGCAGGGCTTTACAAGGTGACGCATCTCCCTAGATGCATCGCGTTGTAAAAGGGTCGCAACGTGGCGCAAGAGTGTCGCAACGTGGCGCAAGAGTGTCGGCTCGAGTCTGAGCGTCTTGCATCTCCTCGTTTTTAGCCCTTCCTCTTCTCGCCCATCCTGTTCTCCTCTCTCAGTGGAGCTAGTGCGGCACCTGTGAGAGTCCTCCTTTCTTATTCTCTTCGACAAAAACACCGCCTAGAAAAGCCTCATTATTCCCGTTCAATTCAACATGAAATAAAATGGGTTCATTTTTGGTTTCCATGGGTTGCTGTTGTTCTAGACAACTTTCTGTTTACCGCAAAGTGCCCCGATCTCTGTTTTTAGTGCAGCGCCAAACGCAGACTGTTCGAAATAGGGGGTAAATATAAAAGCAAACATTAAACCAACAATAAAGGGACGAATTAGAAACAGAAAATGGAACAGGAGACGTCGGCCGAAGCTGCGGTCCCACCTGGCCCTGATTGCGAAGAAGTCTGCAGGGCTTTGAGGTTTGGGAATAAAAAGCCGAGGCGCGCGGCGGGACCAGGGCTCTCTTTGTGGCGAGCCTTTCTGAGAGCAAAGGAAGCAAGAGCGGCGCAAACTTCAGCCGGCAGGAGGTGGCGGTGCCAAGAGCCATCTCCCCGCGCGCCCTGGCACCGAGGCCGGCCTTCCGCGCGGAGCTTTCTTCCAGCGGGGCTGGGGCCGCGGAGCCGGCGCACCGAGGGAGCCATTCTGCACCGAGGCCTACAAAGCGGGCTCTTTGTGAGTCGCTCAGCTGCATAACGAGGCCGACAATTCCCATCAGAAACATCTCTTGACAGGAAATATCAAGGGAGCCAATTATGTCTGAGTAATTGACGATTTCGGGGTTATTGTGGCAACCCTGATTGTGACAGAATAAATGAAGAAACATGGTAATTGTTTTATTTTTGAAGGGAATTAAATATTTGTTTGTCAGGGGGAGGAGGGTTGCATTGCTTGCGTGCATTAGCAGGCAAAAAGGATGCGCATGTTTTGCAGCCTGTTCATCACACACCCGACGCCTGCTCATTAGAATGCAAATGAGAGGCGAGGCGCAGCGAGAAGGGGGAGGTTTGAAGAGGCCGGGAGAAGGGCTGGTGTGAGCAGATCGGGAGGAGAAAAGCGGCCCTGGAAAGTTTTCAAACCACGGTAACTACAATTATAACTCCTCCAGGCTCCTGGGTTTAATTTCGGAACACATTCTTTGTCAGGGATAGCCAGAGATACACCATCTAATTACAGAAACTGTGAACGCGGAACTGACTAGCATATGTTGTTTTGAATCCTAACGAGCTAAAACCGTCCCTCCATCGCCCAACATTTAAGGTTTCGGAATGTAAAGTCTCGGACAGCTAGCTTCGAAAATAGCCACGCTTTCCTGTAGATCAGTGGCCCCTGTCAGCAGGAGTCTGCAGGCTCTCGGTTGCCACCCACGCCCGCCGAGCGTCTGACAGCGCAAGGGCTTCATACGCCAGCCTGTCTGGACGAGAAGCAGCCAGGTGACTCAAGCACGGCGCTGTTCTGTACCAACCAATCTCGCAGCTCCCGTACCTGGCCAAACTCAAAGAGAGATTGGTCAATAGACAACTCACCACTTTTCTGGAAACCAATAACCTACTGGACCCCTCCCAGACTGGCTTTAGGACCATCAACAGCACCGAGGCCACTTTACTTGCTATATCCAATAATATCAGATCCCTGGTGGATCAAGGTTGAGCCGCAGTATTGATCCTCTTGGACCTTCCTGCGGCTTTCGATACCGTATCTCATAACAATCTACTACGTATCCTCCATGAGAAAGGATCACACTCAAAAGCTGCGACATGGTTCGCATACTTCCTGAAAAACAGAACTCCAAATATTCAAATGGGATCTTGCTCCTCTACCCCAAAAAGCATTAAATATGGAGTCCCAGAGGGAGCTTCTCTGAGCCCCACCCTTTTTAATGCGTATGTCTCCTACCTAGCAGACATCAGCAGGAAATGGGCCTTTGATATCTGCTCGTTCGCCGATGATACACAATTAATGATCCCCCTGGTTGACAGTCCAACTAATATTGACACTAAGAGCAACCTAATCAACTGCCTCACCGAAATTGCAACTTGGATGACAGAGCACTCCCTAAAGCTAAACGCCGGAAAGTCAGAGATCTTGCTCTTCGGGGGTGCAACGCAATTTGGGATAGCAGCTAGTGGCCCCAAGCATAGGGTACAGCCCCTGAACCCAAATGTGTTGCAAAAAATCTGGGCATCCTATTCGATAATATCTTATCCATCCAGGATCAGGTACGCACGCTATGTGGATTTTTTTTTGCCATACTGAAACTTTTCAGAAGTCTTTTTCCTTGGATCCCTTTGAATTGCAGGAAAACAGTCACACAGGCCCTTCTCCTGAGCAGACTGGACTATGGAAATGCACTTTATGATGGCATGGCTGATTACCTTTCTCTCGACTTCAAGTAGTCCAGAACGCTGCAGCTAAACTAGTCTGCAATGAAAACGGATACAGTTCAGCATCCCACAGCATGAAGGAACGACACTGGTTGCCGGTGCGCCAAAGAGCCAAATTTAAGCTCCTCTGCTACGCACACAGAACCTTACATGAGAAAGGCCCACACATTCGGTGAGACAAAATGGAATTCTATTACCCATCACAAACCTGAGATCGCGCCATCAGGCCCTTGCAAAGGTCAAACGTACTACCAAAGTCAGGATGTGTGATGGCTCCTTCTCTAAGTCAGCTGTGGGACCTCTCACTTGACTTACACCTGACAGATGATAATCTGGTTTTTAGAAAGAAGCTAAAAACCTTCCTATTCCACAGACAATAAACTATTTAGTCATTAATTTAGAATAACATGTGCCCTTCCCTTACTGCATTGCATTTGGTCCTAGCCTGTGATGTCCTTTGGAATGAATGTAGCGCTCTACAAATATCAATACAAATAGTGGGGTGGTCTTCTGGTTAAATCGTCTTAAGGCAAGATACATTAAACTATAACTCAGCAATAAGATAAAAGAAACAGGTGCCTATGAATCCTTTGTACATTAACATTAAAGTACAAGGTCTAGCCAACAACGTTCTTAAATAGTTTCATATCATACAGAAGAAGATCGGCTTCTGAAAATGCGCCTGAATTTATATGTAGAGATAGTTGCCAAGCGGAGATCAACATTTGGATACTAACACTGTAGTGGATTCAGGGAGTGCAAGTCCCTGAACCTTTATGACTGACACTCCGATATAGGGTGTTGAAACAGCATACACTATCTGAAGCTTATCTGCCATTGAATATAGTGAAAATCCTGTACTTGAATGTTACAAAAGGGACACATTGGGCCAGTTTTACTAACACTGTGCTCTGGGTTTGCGTACCAGCCCAAAAGTTTTTTTTGTTAATTTACTTTCCAGGGCGAAACTTGTTTTACCCTGGAAAGTAGTCTGAAAATTATGCAAACCAGCGTGAAGCGCTGCGTTGCTTTACTTAGCGTCAAGGGAGAATTCCATTGGTGGTGCATGGGCATTCTCATGCAACCACTCATGGTTTTTGATGCAAAACCCTATATACTAATGTTTGTGACTGCTTACTGGCACTAGTTTGGTACAATGCACAATAGTGTGCCTGCTGTGACTGGGATTCGAAGCTAATGAGCTATTGAGCCTCAGCTTTAGGAGGAGGAGGAGTTCCGTTTCGCTTCAGTGCTTGTAGCCACGGCTAGTTGGAACCGTCAACGCCAACGCAAGAGACCGGGTTTGGAGATTGGGGTCAGACCGGTGAGACCGGCAGCCAGCAACCGACAACCGGAGCATGAGCCAGAGTCAGAGCCGGAGTTAGAGCGGGTCCGCATTGAAGGCAAACACTCACCCACTCTTGCACCGCTTTCGTCCCTCTGAGGAGGAGGCGCTGAGGAAGAAGCCCTTGAGAAGCGCAGAGCAGAGCGGCACGGTGCTGAGCCGTGATTGTACCAAAACTCGGGAGACTGGATTTATCATGGCTAGGCAAAGATAGGCACACAGAATAGGAACACACAATGCAGTATGAATGAGTAGGCATGTAACTACATCTCGAAAAAATCAATAAGAGAGCAAGGGTATGCGGGGCATGTCCTGTCCCCAGAAGTAATATGATGAAAACAATGTGGACTAGACCACTATGTGTGTGTGCGATTATCTTAGTCACTGTTTAGTGGCCTGGATTATGGACCCATTAGGTGTTATTAAAAGACCCCTCACGTACCAACCTGGTTCGTGTCATGCTTCATCATTGGGGTCCCAATCAGGCGGCCGAATGCCACCTGGTTGTGCTTCGACGCCTGACTACAGCGGAGCGGGTGTTGGTGCAAGAGTGTGATGTGGATAAAAAATACCTCTGGGAATCCTTACCTATGTTTTTATTATTGGTGGCCCAGGGTATAGGTTAAAAATATGTGTAATGCAACTACTATAGGGGGAATTTCCCTATGAGTTGCCTTATGTGCGGCGGTATACATGTTTCAGCCCCCTCTAAGCGTTTAGCGGGGCTTTCTTCAGGACCAGAGGAGAAGAGTGTGTGGCGAAAAGAGGTTTGATGCCATGTGAAAAAGGGTGTTTTCCTACATACTCGCTAAGGTGTGTGGTCAAAAAAGGGAAGAAAAGTGTTGACGTACTTACGGACACTTGCAAGTATCAAAAAACCCTGTATGGAAGAAATAGACAGTACACAAAATGTATTGTTTAGCAACATAAAATGCAATGTTAGAGCATTGTGGCAATGTCATGCAGTAGTCATTTTACCGACCATTGAGGTGACTAAGAACAGGCTCAGGCGGAGCGGCATGCATGAAATACTGTGTTGCATGCCATGGCTGAATTACTAATAGCAGTATAATTATGGAACAGTGAGGTGCTGTGGCAGAGGTATGCTATATACAGCCCGTGGTGCGCTGGTGAGTGCACTAAGTTATGGTGCACTGGAGCGTGCTGAAGGGCCGATGGGGAGGAGACCCATTGGTCCATGGCGCGCTGCGTGCAATTTTGTTGAAGGCATGCAGATAACACCACAAGCTGTTTAGGGTAATTTACCGTGAGGCGACCGCTTGATGTGTGTGGTACAATTATAGTGCTACCACAAAAATAAATAGTAAAATAAGTAAGAGAAGTAAGAAAAGTTAAAAATGCACCAATATTTACAATTCTATGTGGTTGAATGGCAGTATACGAGGTCGGGGAGGAGGCACTAGGCATGACCAATCTGGAAATGAAAATGGTACAAAAGCACTGATGTGAGCTGTGACCGGGCGGTCAGTTCACTGGTGATGCAGCGTGTAAAATGCCCAGAGGCTTTACTTGATAATGAAGTGTCCTCCACGGTAAACCTGTTTGCGGTCCCTCGGCGTCCCGGCTGGTAGGTGTGCGCCGGAGGCTGACGATTAAGTAGTCTGTGAGGTTTGTTGGGAACGAACGCCGGATCGTATCCGGGTCACGTGGGATGCATGCACCCGTCAATCGGGGCATGCATAGATTGCTAGTAGTACTAAAACGGGAGCAGCGGCCATCTTAGAGAGGTGCGCGCCGTATCAGGGGCAATACTAGGAATTATGGAATTAAATGAATGCTGGCAACGGGTGCACTGGAGAGAGGTGCACGCCGTTTAGGGGAAATAGTTAAATAGATAACGCCTAGTAATGGGTGCAGAGGGGCTACATTGTGCGTTAGGAGACCGCTTTTCAATGAAAGCCAGTGGATGCCTATACAAAGTGCCTGCTCCTCTTGGAGTGCATGAAGTCTCACTGTTACCGAGCCGGAATAATGTAAAGAGGCAACATTGTTGCAGAGCACTGGGTTGGGTAGGGGGTAACAAGTGGAAGACTAGTGGGCAAACATGGATGTTGTTTGCTGTGGAGCTTAAGCATTGGCAGAACCTAGATAGGGTGTATGTTCCTGAGATATCAGGTATGTGTAGTATCTCCGCAGGTGTATAGGGCTGGTCTAAGGCACATGTGTGGTTAAGTGGTGACCGGGTGCCTAAGTGGTCATGTCACAGTTAGCTGGTATGGTGCGGGGCACTGGGGGCTAAAGGGTGGATTAAGTCGTGTTTTAGTGTTTGCTAAGGCTGTTCCATGGAATATTGTCATTGAGACCAGTCTTGTGACTGAAAAGATGGTAAATCCATCTCTGTTCTTTGTGAAGTAGTTGTTGCTGGATGTTCGGCGTGTTAGGATCCATGGCTTCAATGATCACCCATTTCATGTCGTTGGTGGTGTGCCCCGTTTCGAGAAAGTGGTTTGTCATCTTTGTTGTATTCTTTTTGCACCTGATGGTGCTGCGGTGTTCGCATATGCGTGTTTTGACCTTTCTGTCGGTCATGCCGATGTATGTGAGATTGCAACGGCATACAATGCGATATATTATGTGCGCTGTGTTGCAGTTGGTGTGGGCACGTAATTCCCATGTTTTGCCTGGCTCTAGGTCAAGAGTCTTTGTGGTGCTCGTGAGGTGGCATACACTACAGTCGCCACATGCAAAATGGCCTGTGACCTTAGGCAGACCCCATGCAATAAGGACAGTGTTTTCTTCTTTCCGATTGATGGGTTGTGGTCTTGTGGAAACTATAGCGTCTTTGATGGATTTGGCTTTTTTGTGGGAGATGAGGGGTGGGTCCCATTTGAGATTTCCTGTCCAAATGATCTTCCAATGTTTCTTTATAATGGTGGAGACTTGATTGGAGACCGCGTTGAAGGTGGTAACACATGCGAGTGGTGTTAGTCTGGCTGCACAGGGCAGAGCCTCAATCAATCCGTCGCGATTTTGGTTTCTGGCTCGTTTTCTCGCTTTTTCTGTGATCCGTTTTGGATATCCACGGTTTCGGAGTTTCTGACTTAAGTCTCTGGCCTGCTCTTTGTAGTCAGAGATTTGGCTCCAATTGCGCCGGAGTCGTAAGTATTGCCCGTAGGGCAGGTTCTCCCTCTACTGCCTGGGGTGAAAGCTGGAGAAATGAAGCAATGAGTTGCACGCAGTGGGTTTGAAATGTGTTTTGCTTTTCAAATAGCTGCCTTCTGCCTCAATGTCAAGATACAGGAATGTAGTTTTCTGCTGATGAAAGGTGTGAGTGAATTTGAGGTTATGGTCACAAGTATTGAGCCATTGACAAAAGTTGGTAAGTGACTCAGTGTTGCCATTCTAGATGAGTAAGATGTCATCAGTGTGGCGTTTATAAAATTTAATTTCTGGGAATTTTGACTCATTGTTGGCAAGGGGTGAGCAGGGGTTATTTTAGGAGTGTAATCTCCTTGTCCTGACTAGAGGAGAGGGTCCCTACTTGTCACAAGTACCTACCTGTGCCAACTAGAGACCCCCAAATCTAACATAGGTGGCAGCAAAAGGATTTCGGATTTGCATTTGTAACTCATGTACAGTGACTGGTGAACACTACTTAGTGAGTGCAGACCATAACGATACCACATACTTTTTGGTAGATTCCTTTTTGAATTTTTTGATTGCCTATTTTTGAAAGTTAATTAAACAACAAGGGGTGGTGATGGACAGAGTTTCTGAATTAAGCAGAATACTCTCATCCAGTCAAGAGATCAGGGCTAGATCCAACACCGTTTTTTAGCTCACTGCACCATCCCAGCTCAGAACCTGGCTATATGCAAATTAGTCTGTTCCTGTCCCAGTGCATGATGGGAACAGGGCAAACCAAACTAAAAAGCCAATCCTTTCACTGGGAAGGAAACAAGCTTCCGGGGACCGGTTTCTGGCATTACAGCCGTCTTTGGCCCGGCTTGCTTGAATCCTGATGGTGCAATGAGCAAGGGACTCACATCTGAGTATACCCTTCCACGCTTATGGTGGACAAAATAATTAAACAACAAGGGGTGGTGATGGACAGAGTTTCTGAATTAAGCAGAATACTCTCACCCAGTCAAGAGATCAGGGCTAGATCCAACACCGTTTTTTAGCTCACTGCACCATCCCAGCTCAGAACCTGGCTATATGCAAATTAGTCTGTTCCTGTCCCAGTGCATGATGGGAACAGGGCAAACCAAACTACAAAGCCAATTCTTTCACTGGGAAGGAAACAAGCTTCCGGGGACCGGTTTCTGGCATTACAGCCGTCTTCGGCCCGGCTTGCTTGAATCCTGATGGTGCAATGAGCAAGGGACTCACATCTGAGTATACCCTTCCACGCTTATGTTGGACAAAATAATTAAACAACAAGGGGTGGTGATGGACAGAGTTTCTGAATTAAGCAGAATACTCTCACCCAGTCAAGAGATCAGGGCTAGATCCAACACCGTTTTTTAGCTCACTGCACCATCCCAGCTCAGAACCTGGCTATATGCAAATTAGTCTGTTCCTGTCCCAGTGCATGATGGGAGCAGGGCAAACCAAACTACAAAGCCAATTCTTTCACTGGGAAGGAAACAAGCTTCCGGGGAACGGTTTCTGGCATTACAGCCGTCTTCGGCCCGGCTTGCTTGAATCCTGATGGTGCAATGAGCAAGGGACTCACATCTGAGTATACCCTTCCACGCTTATGGTGGACAAAATAATTAAACAACAAGGGGTGGTGATGGACAGAGTTTCTGAATTAAGCAGAATACTCTCACCCAGTCAAGAGATCAGGGCTAGATCCAACACCGTTTTTTAGCTCACTGCACCATCCCAGCTCAGAATCTGGCTATATGCAAATTAGTCTGTTCCTGTCCCAGTGCATGATGGGAACAGGGCAAACCAAACTACAAAGCCAATTCTTTCACTGGGAAGGAAACAAGCTTCCGGGGACCGGTTTCTGGCATTACAGCCGTCTTCGGCCCGGCTTGCTTGAATCCTGATGGTGCAATGAGCAAGGGACTCACATCTGAGTATACCCTTCCACGCTTATGGTGGACAAAATAATTAAACAACAAGGGGTGGTGATGGACAGAGTTTCTGAATTAAGCAGAATACTCTCACCCAGTCAAGAGATCAGGGCTAGATCCAACACCGTTTTTTAGCTCACTGCACCATCCCAGCTCAGAACCTGGCTATATGCAAATTAGTCTGTTCCTGTCCCAGTGCATGATGGGAACAGGGCAAACCAAACTACAAAGCCAATTCTTTCACTGGGAAGGAAACAAGCTTCCGGGGACCGGTTTCTGGCATTACAGCCGTCTTCGGCCCGGCTTGCTTGAATCCTGATGGTGCAATGAGCAAGGGACTCACATCTGAGTATACCCTTCCACGCTTATGGTGGACAAAATATTTAAACAACAAGGGGTGGTGATGGACAGAGTTTCTGAATTAAGCAGAATACTCTCACCCAGTCAAGAGATCAGGGCTAGATCCAACACCGTTTTTTAGCTCACTGCACCATCCCAGCTCAGAACCTGGCTATATGCAAATTAGTCTGTTCCTGTCCCAGTGCATGATGGGAACAGGGCAAACCAAACTACAAAGCCAATCCTTTCACTGGGAAAGAAACAAGCTTCGGGGGACCGGTTTCTGGCATTACAGCCGTCTTCGGCCCGGCTTGCTTGAATCCTAATGGTGCAATGAGCAAGGGACTCACATCTGAGTATACCCTTCCACGCTTATGGTGGACAAAATAATTAAACAACAAGGGGTAGTGATGGACAGAGTTTCTGAATTAAGCAGAATACTCTCACCCAGTCAAGAGATCAGGGCTAGATCCAACACCGTTTTTTAGCTCACTGCACCATCCCAGCTCAGAACCTGGCTATATGCAAATTAGTCTGTTCCTGTCCCAGTGCATGATGGGAACAGGGCAAACCAAACTAAAAAGCCAATCCTTTCACTGGGAAGGAAACAAGCTTCCGGGGACCGGTTTCTGGCATTACAGCCGTCTTTGGCCCGGCTTGCTTGAATCCTGATGGTGCAATGAGCAAGGGACTCACATCTGAGTATACCCTTCCACGCTTATGGTGGACAAAATAATTAAACAACAAGGGGTGGTGATGGACAGAGTTTCTGAATTAAGCAGAATACTCTCACCCAGTCAAGAGATCAGGGCTAGATCCAACACCGTTTTTTAGCTCACTGCACCATCCCAGCTCAGAACCTGGCTGTATGCAAATTAGTCTGTTCCTGTCCCAGTGCATGATGGGAACAGGGCAAACCAAACTACAAAGCCAATTCTTTCACTGGGAAGGAAACAAGCTTCCGGGGACCGGTTTCTGGCATTACAGCCGTCTTCGGCCCGGCTTGCTTGAATCCTGATGGTGCAATGAGCAAGGGACTCACATCTGAGTATACCCTTCCACGCTTATGTTGGACAAAATAATTAAACAACAAGGGGTGGTGATGGACAGAGTTTCTGAATTAAGCAGAATACTCTCACCCAGTCAAGAGATCAGGGCTAGATCCAACACCGTTTTTTAGCTCACTGCACCATCCCAGCTCAGAACCTGGCTATATGCAAATTAGTCTGTTCCTGTCCCAGTGCATGATGGGAGCAGGGCAAACCAAACTACAAAGCCAATTCTTTCACTGGGAAGGAAACAAGCTTCCGGGGAACGGTTTCTGGCATTACAGCCGTCTTCGGCCCGGCTTGCTTGAATCCTGATGGTGCAATGAGCAAGGGACTCACATCTGAGTATACCCTTCCACGCTTATGGTGGACAAAATAATTAAACAACAAGGGGTGGTGATGGACAGAGTTTCTGAATTAAGCAGAATACTCTCACCCAGTCAAGAGATCAGGGCTAGATCCAACACCGTTTTTTAGCTCACTGCACCATCCCAGCTCAGAATCTGGCTATATGCAAATTAGTCTGTTCCTGTCCCAGTGCATGATGGGAACAGGGCAAACCAAACTACAAAGCCAATTCTTTCACTGGGAAGGAAACAAGCTTCCGGGGACCGGTTTCTGGCATTACAGCCGTCTTCGGCCCGGCTTGCTTGAATCCTGATGGTGCAATGAGCAAGGGACTCACATCTGAGTATACCCTTCCACGCTTATGGTGGACAAAATAATTAAACAACAAGGGGTGGTGATGGACAGAGTTTCTGAATTAAGCAGAATACTCTCACCCAGTCAAGAGATCAGGGCTAGATCCAACACCGTTTTTTAGCTCACTGCACCATCCCAGCTCAGAACCTGGCTATATGCAAATTAGTCTGTTCCTGTCCCAGTGCATGATGGGAACAGGGCAAACCAAACTACAAAGCCAATTCTTTCACTGGGAAGGAAACAAGCTTCCGGGGACCGGTTTCTGGCATTACAGCCGTCTTCGGCCCGGCTTGCTTGAATCCTGATGGTGCAATGAGCAAGGGACTCACATCTGAGTATACCCTTCCACGCTTATGGTGGACAAAATATTTAAACAACAAGGGGTGGTGATGGACAGAGTTTCTGAATTAAGCAGAATACTCTCACCCAGTCAAGAGATCAGGGCTAGATCCAACACCGTTTTTTAGCTCACTGCACCATCCCAGCTCAGAACCTGGCTATATGCAAATTAGTCTGTTCCTGTCCCAGTGCATGATGGGAACAGGGCAAACCAAACTACAAAGCCAATCCTTTCACTGGGAAAGAAACAAGCTTCGGGGGACCGGTTTCTGGCATTACAGCCGTCTTCGGCCCGGCTTGCTTGAATCCTAATGGTGCAATGAGCAAGGGACTCACATCTGAGTAAACCCTTCCACGCTTATGGTGGACAAAATAATTAAACAACAAGGGGTAGTGATGGACAGAGTTTCTGAATTAAGCAGAATACTCTCACCCAGTCAAGAGATCAGGGCTAGATCCAACATCGTTTTTTAGCTCACTGCACCATCCCAGCTCAGAACCTGGCTATATGCAAATTAGTCTGTTCCTGTCCCAGTGCATGATGGGAACAGGGCAAACCAAACTACAAAGCCAATTCTTTCACTGGGAAGGAAACAAGCTTCCGGGGACCGGTTTCTGGCATTACAGCCGTCTTCGGCCCGGCTTGCTTGAATCCTGATGGTGCAATGAGCAAGGGACTCACATCTGAGTATACCCTTCCACGCTTATGGTGGACAAAATAATTAAACAACAAGGGGTGGTGATGGACAGAGTTTCTGAATTAAGCAGAATACTCTCACCCAGTCAAGAGATCAGGGCTAGATCCAACACCGTTTTTTAGCTCACTGCACCATCCCAGCTCAGAACCTGGCTGTATGCAAATTAGTCTGTTCCTGTCCCAGTGCATGATGGGAACAGGGCAAACCAAACTACAAAGCCAATTCTTTCACTGGGAAGGAAACAAGCTTCCGGGGACCGGTTTCTGGCATTACAGCCGTCTTCGGCCCGGCTTGCTTGAATCCTGATGGTGCAATGAGCAAGGGACTCACATCTGAGTATACCCTTCCACGCTTATGTTGGACAAAATAATTAAACAACAAGGGGTGGTGATGGACAGAGTTTCTGAATTAAGCAGAATACTCTCACCCAGTCAAGAGATCAGGGCTAGATCCAACACCGTTTTTTAGCTCACTGCACCATCCCAGCTCAGAACCTGGCTATATGCAAATTAGTCTGTTCCTGTCCCAGTGCATGATGGGAGCAGGGCAAACCAAACTACAAAGCCAATTCTTTCACTGGGAAGGAAACAAGCTTCCGGGGAACGGTTTCTGGCATTACAGCCGTCTTCGGCCCGGCTTGCTTGAATCCTGATGGTGCAATGAGCAAGGGACTCACATCTGAGTATACCCTTCCACGCTTATGGTGGACAAAATAATTAAACAACAAGGGGTGGTGATGGACAGAGTTTCTGAATTAAGCAGAATACTCTCACCCAGTCAAGAGATCAGGGCTAGATCCAACACCGTTTTTTAGCTCACTGCACCATCCCAGCTCAGAATCTGGCTATATGCAAATTAGTCTGTTCCTGTCCCAGTGCATGATGGGAACAGGGCAAACCAAACTACAAAGCCAATTCTTTCACTGGGAAGGAAACAAGCTTCCGGGGACCGGTTTCTGGCATTACAGCCGTCTTCGGCCCGGCTTGCTTGAATCCTGATGGTGCAATGAGCAAGGGACTCACATCTGAGTATACCCTTCCACGCTTATGGTGGACAAAATAATTAAACAACAAGGGGTGGTGATGGACAGAGTTTCTGAATTAAGCAGAATACTCTCACCCAGTCAAGAGATCAGGGCTAGATCCAACACCGTTTTTTAGCTCACTGCACCATCCCAGCTCAGAACCTGGCTATATGCAAATTAGTCTGTTCCTGTCCCAGTGCATGATGGGAACAGGGCAAACCAAACTACAAAGCCAATTCTTTCACTGGGAAGGAAACAAGCTTCCGGGGACCGGTTTCTGGCATTACAGCCGTCTTCGGCCCGGCTTGCTTGAATCCTGATGGTGCAATGAGCAAGGGACTCACATCTGAGTATACCCTTCCACGCTTATGGTGGACAAAATATTTAAACAACAAGGGGTGGTGATGGACAGAGTTTCTGAATTAAGCAGAATACTCTCACCCAGTCAAGAGATCAGGGCTAGATCCAACACCGTTTTTTAGCTCACTGCACCATCCCAGCTCAGAACCTGGCTATATGCAAATTAGTCTGTTCCTGTCCCAGTGCATGATGGGAACAGGGCAAACCAAACTACAAAGCCAATCCTTTCACTGGGAAAGAAACAAGCTTCGGGGGACCGGTTTCTGGCATTACAGCCGTCTTCGGCCCGGCTTGCTTGAATCCTAATGGTGCAATGAGCAAGGGACTCACATCTGAGTAAACCCTTCCACGCTTATGGTGGACAAAATAATTAAACAACAAGGGGTAGTGATGGACAGAGTTTCTGAATTAAGCAGAATACTCTCACCCAGTCAAGAGATCAGGGCTAGATCCAACATCGTTTTTTAGCTCACTGCACCATCCCAGCTCAGAACCTGGCTATATGCAAATTAGTCTGTTCCTGTCCCAGTGCATGATGGGAACAGGGCAAACCAAACTACAAAGCCAATTCTTTCACTGGGAAGGAAACAAGCTTCCGGGGACCGGTTTCTGGCATTACAGCCGTCTTCGGCCCGGCTTGCTTGAATCCTGATGGTGCAATGAGCAAGGGACTCACATCTGAGTATACCCTTCCACGCTTATGGTGGACAAAATAATTAAACAACAAGGGGTGGTGATGGACAGAGTTTCTGAATTAAGCAGAATACTCTCACCCAGTCAAGA
Organism: Lissotriton vulgaris; assembly: GCF_964263255.1. Lineage (NCBI taxonomy): Eukaryota > Metazoa > Chordata > Amphibia > Caudata > Salamandridae > Lissotriton > Lissotriton vulgaris. The sequence goes on from NC_141697.1 coordinate 41,594,857, forward strand.
GATCAGGGCTAGATCCAACACCGTTTTTTAGCTCACTGCACCATCCCAGCTCAGAACCTGGCTATATGCAAATTAGTCTGTTCCTGTCCCAGTGCATGATGGGAACAGGGCAAACCAAACTACAAAGCCAATTCTTTCACTGGGAAGGAAACAAGCTTCCGGGGACCGGTTTCGGGCATTACAGCCGTCTTCGGCCCGGCTTGCTTGAATCCTGATGGTGCAATGAGCAAGGGACTCACATCTGAGTATACCCTTCCACGCTTATGGTGGACAAAATAATTAAACAACAAGGGGTGGTGATGGACAGAGTTTCTGAATTAAGCAGAATACTCTCACCCAGTCAAGAGATCAGGGCTAGATCCAACACCGTTTTTTAGCTCACTGCACCATCCCAGCTCAGAACCTGGCTATATGCAAATTAGTCTGTTCCTGTCCCAGTGCATGATGGGAACAGGGCAAACCAAACTACAAAGCCAATTCTTTCACTGGGAAGGAAACAAGCTTCCGGGGACCGGTTTCTGGCATTACAGCCATCTTCGGCCCGGCTTGCTTGAATCCTGATGGTGCAATGAGCAAGGGACTCACATCTGAGTATACCCTTCAACGCTTATGGTGGACAAAATAATTAAACAACAAGGGGTGGTGATGGACAGAGTTTCTGAATTAAGCAGAATACTCTCACCCAGTCAAGAGATCAGGGCTAGATCCAACACCGTTTTTTAGCTCACTGCACCATCCCAGCTCAGAACCTGGCTATATGCAAATTAGTCTGTTCCTGTCCCAGTGCATGATGGGAACAGGGCAAACCAAACTACAAAGCCAATCCTTTCACTGGGAAGGAAACAAGCTTCCGGGGACCGGTTTCTGGCATTACAGCCGTCTTCGGCCCGGCTTGCTTGAATCCTGATGGTGCAATGAGCAAGGGACTCACATCTGAGTATACCCTTCCACGCTTATGGTGGACAAAATAATTAAACAACAAGGGGTAGTGATCAACAGAGTTTCTGAATTAAGCAGAATACTCTCACCCAGTCAAGAGATCAGGGCTAGATCCAACATCGTTTTTTAGCTCACTGCACCATCCCCGCTCAGAACCTGGCTATATGCAAATTAGTCTGTTCCTGTCCCAGTGCATGATGGGAACAGGGCAAACCAAACTACAAAGCCAATTCTTTCACTGGGAAGGAAACAAGCTTCCGGGGACCGGTTTCTGGCATTACAGCCGTCTTCGGCCCGGCTTGCTTGAATCCTGATGGTGCAATGAGCAAGGGACTCACATCTGAGTATACCCTTCCACGCTTATGGTGGACAAAATAATTAAACAACAAGGGGTGGTGATGGACAGAGTTTCTGAATTAAACAGAATACTCTCACCCAGTCACGAGATCAGGGCTAGATCCAACACCGTTTTTTAGCTCACTGCACCATCCCATCTCAGAACCTGGCTATATGCAAATTAGTCTGTTCCTGTCCCAGTGCATGATGGGAACAGGGCAAACCAAACTACAAAGCCAATTCTTTCACTGGGAAGGAAACAAGCTTCCGGGGACCGGTTTCGGGCATCACAGCCGTCTTCGGCCCGGCTTGCTTGAATCCTGATGGTGCAATGAGCAAGGGACTCACATCTGAGTATACCCTTCCACGCTTATGGTGGACAAAATAATTAAACAACAAGGGGTGGTGATGGACAGAGTTTCTGAATTAAGCAGAATACTCTCACCCAGTCAAGAGATCAGGGCTAGATCCAACACCGTTTTTTAGCTCACTGCACCATCCCAGCTCAGAACCTGGCTATATGCAAATTAGTCTGTTCCTGTCCCAGTGCATGATGGGAACAGAACAAACCAAACTACAAAGCCAATTCTTTCACTGGGAAGGAAACAAGCTTCCGGGGACCGGTTTCTGGCATTACAACCGTCTTCGGCCCGGCTTGCTTGAATCCTGATGGTGCAATGAGCAAGGGACTCACATCTGAGTATACCCTTCCACGCTTATGGTGGACAAAATAATTAAACAACAAGGGGTGGTGATGGACAGAGTTTCTGAATTAAGCAGAATGCAATGAGCAATGACTCACATCTGAGTATACCCTTACACGCTTATGGTGGACAAAATATTTAAACAACAAGGGGTGGTGATGGACAGAGTTTCTGAATTAAGCAGAATACTCTCACCCAGTCAAGAGATCAGGGCTAGATCCAACACGGTTTTTTAGCTCACTGCACCATCCCAGCTCAGAACCTGGCTATATGCAAATTAGTCTGTTCCTGTCCCAGTGCATGATGGGAACAGGGCAAACCAAACTACAAAGCCAATTCTTTCACTGGGAAGGAAACAAGCTTCCGGGGACCGGTTTCTGGCATTACAGCCGTCTTCGGCCCAGCTTGCTTGAATCCTGATGGTGCAATGAGCAAGGGACTCACATCTGAGTATACCCTTCCACGCTTATGGTGGACAAAATAATTAAACAACAAGGGGTGGTGATGGACAGAGTTTCTGAATTAAGCAGAATACTCTCACCCAGTCAAGAGATCAGGGCTAGATCCAACACCGTTTTTTAGCTCACTGCACCATCCCAGCTCAGAATCTGGCTATATGAAAATTAGTCTGTTCCTGTCCCAGTGCATGATGGGAACAGGGCAAACCAAACTACAAAGCCAATTCTTTCACTGGGAAGGAAACAAGCTTCCGGGGACCGGTTTCTGGCATTACAGCCGTCTTCGGCCCGGCTTGCTTGAATCCTGATGGTGCAATGAGCAAGGGACTCACATCTGAGTATACCCTTCCACGCTTATGGTGGACAAAATAATTAAACAACAAGGGGTGGTGATGGACAGAGTTTCTGAATTAAGCAGAATACTCTCACCCAGTCAAGAGATCAGGGCTAGATCCAACACCGTTTTTTAGCTCACTGCACCATCCCAGCTCAGAACCTGGCTATATGTAAATTAGTCTGTTCCTGTCCCAGTGCATGATGGGAACAGGGCAAACCAAACTACAAAGCCAATCCTTTCACTGGGAAGGAAACAAGCTTCCGGGGACCGGTTTCCGGCATTACAGCCGTCTTCGGCCCGGCTTGCTTGAATCCTGATGGTGCAATGAGCAAGGGACTCACATCTGAGTATACCCTTCCACGCTTATGGTGGACAAAATAATTAAACAACAAGGGGTGGTGATGGACAGAGTTTCTGAATTAAGCAGAATACTCTCACCCAGTCAAGAGATCAGGGCTAGATCCAACACCGTTTTTTAGCTCACTGCACCATCCCAGCTCAGAACCTGGCTATATGCAAATTAGTCTGTTCCTGTCCCAGTGCATGATGGGAACAGGGCAAACCAAACTACAAAGCCAATTCTTTCACTGGGAAGGAAACAAGCTTCCGGGGACCGGTTTCTGGCATTACAGCCATCTTCGGCCCGGCTTTCTTGAATCCTGATGGTGCAATGAGCAAGGGACTCACATCTGAGTATACCCTTCCACGCTTATGGTGGACAAAATAATTAAACAACAAGGGGTGGTGATGGACAGAGTGTAGGAAGGTGGATATCTGACTATGGTTACCCCCAAACTTTTTGCCTGGTGTTTAGCTGGTTTTTGACTTAGTTGGCCTGGGATCCTGCTATTCAGGGCCCCAGGCTAATTGCTCTCTCCTTAAAATGGACTCCATGTACCTTAGGTGCATAACACAATTGGAATTGGTTCACCTTATAGGCCCCCGTAACAGTGTACCATAGGTACCCAGGGCATAGGTGTAGCCAAGGCCTACCAGGGGCTGCAGCATGTATTGTGCCACCCCTGGCCTGGCCTCCATATTTGACACAACTGGCTGATTACTCAGCTGGGGTTAAGTTGGTGTAATCACCTCTTACTTAGGTACAGTATGTCTGTGCCTAACCCTCAACTGGACACATATGTTCCTATCAGCCACTCCTATGGAAGGCCTCATCAATCCTGGAGGCAGAGTGCTTGGAAATATGTGAGATGGTGCTCTAGCGTGAGCTGAGCCTGTCTGCAGCTGTCGGGAACCACTCCCTAAGCTGTTCCGGGATATTGCCATACCATATACTCTTAAGTGCATTATAATCCTCGCGGTTATTTGCTATCTTTGGTTTGGCTTTATCAAAACATGTCGAGTAAGGTGTCATACGAATTGGAATACTATCCCCTCACCAATTCTGGCGACGGGGATAGCATTCCACCCTTCTAGAGGGACACGACATGTGTGTAGCCTTAACCCCGGTTAAAGTTAAACAGAGCCTCAGCATCACAAAATGGATGCTGCCACCACAGACACATGTCTGACCTCCTGCTGCTGGGAGTCCTTCCAGCGAGGAGGGCCTGGACAAAGGGTTTCCTGCCTGGGGAGGTGCGAGCACCACCCCAGACAGGGTTTTGTGTATTGGGTAGGACAGGGCTGATTAGATTGAGACATGCCTGGGGCACACAAGGTGTCCCTGTGCATAAGCCAGCCCAAACCGGTTCTGGGGCTTTCCAGCCCCAGTCCTGGCGAGGAGCTGGACAAAGGAGAGGGGGTGTAACCACCCCCCTTCCTGGTCCCACCCATAGGGGAGGGACCTAGCAGGAGATCCACCCCTCAGATGGGAATAAGAGAGGGAGCAGTGCCATTGCACAGCAGATCATCCTGAAATCAACTTTAAACAAAGAAGAAGACTGGACTTCGACATTCTGCTGCACAGAAGACTGAAGAGAATCTCCCTTGTGGCCTAGGAGTGGCCACCCTGTGAACACAGGTACCAACCAGCGACCCGACGTCTGCTTTGCCGCCGCCTCCCGCCGGAGACCGAGCCCAGAGCCCGACAAGAACCAGACTCCCAGACCTCTCAGAGCCCGATCCACAGTCCCTGCAAAGAAGGGACCCGTGGAGGCACCGAGTGACGTGGGACCGGACCTCTTGGAAGACACTCGAACAGCTGACTGCGCAGCTTCTGAGGCATCCTCGACGTTGTGCTTTGGGGATTGAGAACCCCCACCACCGAGCAGCCCTTGCACCGAAGATCAGCCCTCCAGCATCTCCACGATCTGCGTGGGGCCCTTTTGCATTGTGCCACTCGACGCGCCATCCCGGCCACTAGCCACGTGGTCAGCGGCCATCTTGGCGACGAACCCGAAGATTTACACAGCAGGTCTGGTTGCTCCAGACCTACCCAAGCTCCTGTAAAAAGGAGCACCCGCTCTGACCTTGCTTGTCCGAGTGTTAAGCATCTTTCACCTTCTGCCTGGATTGCCTTTGCCAAGGCCTGTTTGCTCCGATCGAGGTGCCGACACCGCCAACAGCGAGAAGCCTGCGTGGGACAGCTCGTGACCGACTCCTGGACGTCCTCGACCCCGGGTATCCACGTGGCTGCAGAAAGAAGCTACCCGACAACGCCTGTTTGCACCCGACATCGCCTGGTTCCAATCTGGTTCCACGGTAGTCACTGGCTAGTGACTTTGAACATTGTCCCCTCTGCTTTCAGGTCTTCACATCTTCAGATCCACCCTTGGATCCACCGGAACTCTTCTCATCGAGCCGCCTGCAGCATTTTCAGCTCCAAGCACCATCGACCAGCGTGACGAAACCCGACACTACTTCGACCCTGTGCACCCGCTTCCTGTGGGTGAGGTAACTCAGCTCCGCCGGTGCTCCTGCACTGGTACACATCCCAAGGGCCTGTGTTTTAAGTTTCAGCTCCGTAGGTCACTCGGAAGGTTCCTAACTCTCTAACTTTGTGCGTTTTACGCACCATAGACTTTGTATTGAAAAGTGCGTGCACTTTGAACACTGCACCTGAGTCCCGTGGGCCTTTCCCGACTTAGTTATTTCCAGTCTCGAATAGCTCCAGCGATTCCCAAGGCCCTAGGCCTCTTCACTTTCCTATTGGTATCTCTTATACCACTTTCTTAGTATATGGTTTAGGTGGCCCCTAGGGCTCATCCATATTGTGCAACTTTTGTGTATTTTAAACTGTCTTGTGATTTAACGCTTGTGCTTCTGTGCTCATAAAGAGTCCAGGGGATTTTATAGTTAATAAATCAATATATATTTTCAATATATATCTGTGTGGTGTCCCTTTCATTTGGTATTCAAGGGGGTTGTGTATGGTATAACAGCTGGCTTCACATGCCTTTCAGAGTTTAGCCTAAGACTGCTTTGTCCACGTTACCACTAGGATAACTGGTCTACAAGGTTGAATTACAACCATCATCATAAGGGTTGCTTGGCATGGTACAAAGTGATCACTAAGAATTGGTGAGCATTATATACCAGGCCAACTTCTCACATTGGTGAGCAGCGGATTGGGATCTGAGCTTGCTGTTGTTTTACCATTACAATCTTTGAGATTATCACTTGAAAGATCATACAGGTACCTGCTAGGTACATATAAAACAAGACTAGTATACTTAAGTTCTACTGAACTTAGTTGTTGTAGAGCAAAGGGAGTAGCACACCCTAGCTACAACTACTAAATAGGTTTAGTAGGTAAACACCAGTGTAGGTAGATTGCAACACATCCACCCACACTAGAGCAATGTCTGGAGCAGAGGGGTCCAGTGGACTTACTCCTGTTGAGAGTGACCCTCCAAGGGCACCATCCAAATTTGCTATTTTTTCCTTTAAGGAATTAAGACAGCTTTGTGTCTTAAGGGGTCTGAAGACAGGGCCTTCCCCTACTACAGATCACCTAAGAGAGCTCTTAGACCAGTCTGAGACTCTAAAGCCCTCTAAGGCAAACCCCACAGGGGAAGCTGAAGGAGGCCATCCTTCAGAGGATGACACTGTAGACACCCCTGCCCCTATCATCCTGGTAGATGAGGAAGCCTCCACCACTGGAGCTCCTCAGGTAGATGTAGAGGAAGAAGAAGAGGAGGAGGAGGTGGAAAGCAGTGAGTCAGATGATGACAGAAATAGTCAGGTGCTGGTCAGTAGACTGAACCAGGCTAACTTAAGCTTACTTGGGAATGAATCAGGTAACAACCCATTCAGACCCCCAGGTGGACTTAACCAGAGGCCTAGGAGGAGAAGGACTCACTCAGGTGACTCTGACAACTCCCATGCTTCTAGAGGCTCTCATGGTCACTCTAGAAGAGAGATGACTAGCCCTCAGAGAAGGGAACATGAGGCCAAAATGAGAGAGGCTGCTTTGAGGATCCAGAGACAAGAGTTAGAAGTTGCCCTGGCCCAAGAGAAACTTGCTAGAGCAAGACAGCCTAGAGAGAGTGGATTAGGATCCACTGGTGGCAGCACTATCCAGAAGGATAAAGACAGGTCCTTTGATACAAGAAACCTGAGTAAGATTGTGCCCCCCTACAAAGCTGGGGATGATATCCACAAATGGATGACTGCACTTGAGAGAGCCTGCATGGTACAGCAGATCCCTCAGGAGCAGTGGGCAGCAATCTTGTGGCTCTCCTTTGAAGGTAGAGGCAGAGACAGACTCCTCACAGTTAGTGATGAGGATTCTAGAAACTACATGGTCCTGAAGAGTGCTCTGATTGATGGGTTAGGCTTAACCACTGAACAGTACAGGCTAATGTTCAGAGATACCCAGAAGACACAGACTCAGGACTGGTCTGAATTTGTTGAATGTGCCACTAAGGCTCTGGAGGGCTGGTTGCTGGGAAGTAAGGTTACTGACTATACAGGATTGTATAATTTAATTATGAGAGAGCAAATCTTAAGTAATTGTCAAAATCAGCTTCTACATCAGCACCTGGTTGACTCTGATCTGACCTCCCCACAAGAATTGGGTAGGAGGGCAGACAAATGGGTCAGAACCAGGATCAGGCCTAAGAACCAGGGTGGTGACCAAAAGAAAGAGACTACCAAGCCTCAAGAGAAGGGTGGGGATAAAAGTAAGGAAAAGACTTCCCCAGGGCCCCAAAACTCCAAGAATGGGGGTGGGTCCCAAGACACTTCTACAACCCAGAAAAAGCCTTATTGTCATACCTGTAAACAGGTGGGGCATTACAAAACAGATAGCTGTTGTCCCAAGAATGGCAATAAGGAGAATATACCTCCAGCTTTAGGTAGCCAGAGGTTGACCCTGAGAGCACAGTGCAACTCAGTCAGAGAAAGAAAGGCACACATGGTGGAGAGTGATTGGAGGAAGCTGAGCCCTACAGAGGAGACTCACTTCAGTACTCCATCTCAACACCAGCCTTTGACTTTGCAAAGACACACCACAGGTAGAGATTCCCTATGGTGGAGACCCTCAGATACCCTTAGGGTGAGGGATTGCTTAGTGGACCATGGGACAGGGGGTTACCAAGCCAGAGCTGGTACTTCCTTATATGGCCACTTAGGCAATATAGGCTTACCTGGTCAAGGATAGCCTTATCTCCTTTCGTTTGGGGGGGGGGGGGGGTTATGTAGGAAGGTGGATATCTGACTATGGTTACCCCCAAACTTTTTGCCTGGTGTTTAGCTGGTTTTTGACTTAGTTGGCCTGGGATCCTGCTATTCAGGGCCCCAGGCTAATTGCTCTCTCCTTAAAATGGACTCCATGTACCTTAGGTGCATAACACAATTGGAATTAGTTCACCTTATAGGCTCCCGTAACAGTGTACCATAGGTACCCAGGGCATAGGTGTAGCCAAGGCCTACCAGGGGCTGCAGCATGTATTGTGCCACCCCTGGCCTGGCCTCCATATTTGACACAACTGGCTGATTACTCAGCTGGGGTAAGTTGGTGTAATCACCTCTTACTTAGGTACAGTATGTCTGTGCCTAACCCTAAACTGGATACATATGTTCCTATCAGCCACTCCTATGGAAGGTGGAGTTCTGGACTTTTTGGTTCCGTCCAGAGGTGTCAGGGCACAACACCCAAAGACCCCGGAGTTCCACCTGTCTTGGTGCGCAAATGAACAGAAACACGGGCTTCTCGGTGGTGGCGTCAAAGACCAAAGGTTTATTACTGCAGGGACACAGAAGTCACAGAAACCACACATGGGCAGATTCTAGGAGCCTGTTCAATTTGTACAAAGAGGGTTGCTCCTTATATACTAAATTTTTAGCTGAGGGCGAATTCTTTACATGTAATACATTCTCAAAACCTTTGTGTCTAAAACAATAAATATTTGGCGTTACACAGGAACCATTGATAATATCGGATGCCAAACATTACGAAGAGGGGTTCCCACTAGTTCATCACAATCCCTTGTCAATATTGCATTCAAGAGCCGGACCGCCTCATCGTAAATTTCGTTGCCTCCCCCTAATAAAGATTCAGAAAGAAAGGAATGGAGCCAGGTGTGGAAGATAGAAAAGTGGGATAAGGGATGTTTGTGGGTTGTAAATGGGCAAGGCTACCGGCTTCGGCCGCCTAATCATGATCGGGACAATGGTCACGAGAACCAGTTCAGTTGGGCTGGCCTCGGGCAGAGGAGGCAGCCTTTGTCGAGTCATGCAGCTACAGCGTGATCTGGTTTAAGGTGCACGTGTCATGAAAGAGGTGAATCTCCGGCTAAGGCTACGTGTCCTTAATCGAAATGAAGTGATCAGAGGTTATTGCGTATGTGAGGGCAAGAAACACAAAATGGCTGCCATGGTCTAAGATGGATGCCGTGGGTAGATCAGAAATGTGTTCATAACCGGAGTGCTCTTGCTCGTAGCATAGCGAAAACACCAGGATATGCTAAATGGATCATTTGCGGTTCGCCGATACCAATATTATGTATTTCCGACAATATTGAAAACACGGGTTCAAATCGTCACGGAACCTCAGACCCTCCTTTTGCCCTTACATAGGCAATTACTCAGTCTATGTCAGAATCTAGTTCTATGCTCATCAGGTCAGTGACATGCTGTTGTATCATCATCCTTTCTCGTGCCTTTTCTCCAAACGCAGGTGGTTTTCTAAGACAAGTTGCAGCACAAAGACTACACAGAGCAGGACCACACTGGATAATCAGGCAGCATGAGAAGAGGAATACTAAGATGACACCAATGACCATCAGAACCTTCCATCCCCACGCGGATATCAGAGTCCAAAACCACTCCATGAAGGACCAGTTTCCTTTGTCTACATGAATAGAGTCGGAAATTTTGTGTAGCTTAGAGATCGCCTCATAAACTGTTGGAGCATTATTGGGAATAAAGACACAGCAGCTCGATTGGATCATTCTACATACCCCACCTCGATCTGCAAGTATAACGTCTAGAACCATACGGTTCTGCAACGTCATGAGTCTATCCGCCTGAAGCTCAGCTGTTAAATTGCTAAGGGCACCAGCAGTTTCGGTAATAGTAGATTCAACTACCCGTGTTAGCTGACGTATGTTTCTACTATTGGCCATAGGCCCCCAGAACGGAAGGAAGCCTTTGAAGAAATCTCCAGCTTCCTGACCAGCGGTATCTTCCTTGCTGAAGACACCTCTCGCTACTCTGGTCTTGTGGTAGTCAGATGAAGCAGTGTATGTTGGAGGCAACAATCGAGCAATATAACATGACCCTGAAAAGTCGGCAGGCAACCATGTATATGCTCGGTCTTGACAGATGAAGTAGGTACCCCTAGCAGTAAGGAAGGCAGGGGAAGAGTTAGCCGGAAACACATAAGTCTCTACGCACTCACTCCTCCCTAGCTGAGCTCTCGGATTTCTCCCATTACCTTGCAAACAGAACTGACCTCGGTGAGGTACAACCCAGATTGGGGTTGAGCTTTTACGCTTGCTTTCTCCCAAACTAAGGCGATACTCTGAAGAATTCCAACTTAAATATACTCGCAATTCGTCTCTAGGGTAAGATGGAGTATTATTGACGTCCTTGATCATGTCAATAATTCCCTGGACTAAGGCTTTGTTGGCAGAGTTATATTTAGTGGAACGTGGTGGACGCGGAGGATAGGTTTCAAGGGCATAAGCAAAGATTGTTTGAAGGGCCTGAAATGATCCATTGTAGCTGAAAGGCAAAACCAGATAGGGAATGCCTTTATCCATAGTGTGGGGTATCAAGCCACACACCCAGCAGTCTGTAGTGTTAACTACCAGTTGGTGTTGGTGCAAGAGCTGTACAAAAGTGTTGTTAATGAATTCTGAGCGTTGAGCTTGCTCATGTTCAGGAAACGAGTGAAAAGAGTGTATAGAGGAAACAGTAGAAGTAGCAGGATTAAGGGGAGGTACTGTTGTTACTGGCACAAAAATCAAACTTATACCGAAAACGATTCCACCCACCAACGTTATCAAAACAATTAAAAATGTAATGGCACATTGCATCAAAAAGCATTTGCTGTGAAGAATTCTGTAAAGTCTGTTTCTGCGAACATAAATCACATTTTCTCGTTGCAGCGCAGGAAGCTCCATCTTCTACAATCCGCTCGCGACCACTGATGATGTGTACGTAGATGAAAATGCCTCTATCAGCCCTGGGAGTTCCCAGAACCAACAGAAAGATCGACCTTGTGTCAGACCCCCGCAGATTCAACTAGGCACACAGCCACGACCCTACGGCTACCCAGACGGCAAGGCAATTTTTAAAAACAATAAAACAATAGCAAACTTCCTGGCTGTAAGCAAAAGTTCAATATTTCAAAATATCACAATAGGCAGTTGCCTGCTTTATTTGTCCATTTTACGAGGTCGTAAATTGTATTTTTGCTTCGCAGGTACTGTTTGATCGGCAAATAGCATGTCACTGGTAGCTGTTGCAGTGTTCAGGTTCGCAGGTGATAGAGGTTTTTCTGATGCAGGGGACAAATGTTCAGAATTCAAAGGAGTCTTTTCAGGAGGAGAGTCAGATTTCGGAGTGTCAGTAATCAATTCGGCATCGCTGAAAGGGATGAACTTTGGTGTGCGTTCAAATTCGGAGGCACCAATTCCCTTCTTCACCCAGTCGTCGTAAGGAAGTGGCAAAGGTACACGCTTAACATGAGATGCGTGCACCCAATACTTGCGACCAGCTACACGAACTGCTGTTCTCGTTGCAAGCAGGACCTGGAAAGGGCCGACGTATCTGGGCTGAAGATTCTTCGTCCTCGCGAAGTTCCGGATTACAATTTGGTCGCCGGGTTTCAGCTGATGCCCTGGACTCTCCGGAGGCTTTGGCAATGCATCGAAAACCTGTTGGTGAAAAAGACTCAATTTAGCAGTCAAGTCGTAAAGGTAGTCGATCAACATAGGATATTCTAGAGAACAAAACTCCTTAGGTCTCGGCACACCCCAAATATTTGCCGGGCGGCCAAAAACGATCTCATACGGGCTAAGCCCCACTCTAGAATGTACAGTTGCTCTCGTTGATAATAAAGCCAAAGGAAGTGCGTCTGGCCAGGACAAACCTGTGGAGGCTTGAATTTTGGCTAGTTTTCGTTTGAGGGTGCCATTGTAACCCTCAACTAAACCAGCAGACTGGGGATGGTTTGCACTGTGAAACTTCTGTTTTATATTCAGACCGGCACACACACTCTGCATAACTTTCCCTATAAACTCACTTCCGTTATCTGACCATACAATCCGTGGCATTCCAAATCTAGGGAAATATTCTTTGAGAAGAATTTTGGCAGTTGATAGGGCAGTATTGTCCTTTAGTGGATATGCTTCGATCCATCTGGAAAAAGCACAGACTACCACCAGAACGTATTTCAGATTATTACAGCGATCCATATGAATGAAGTCTAACTGAATCACTTCAAAAGGACAGGAGGGAGGAGCGAAGTGACCAGCAGGAGTTGGAGTTCCCTTGCCAGGATTATGCATCAGGCATACCATGCAATTTTTCACCACTCTCTCTGCACACTTACTAATCCCATCATTCTTCCAGACTGGAGCCAACATCTTACAGATTCCTTTAGAACTTATATGCGCTACTCCATGCGCCATCGTCACTACTGCAAGCACATACGCATCAGGCAACATCCAACGCTGCTGTTCTGTCAAATCAATCCAACACCCATTCGAATCCAACTTGCCCGTACTCTCTCTCCATACGCGTTTTTCCTCCTCAGTTGCCTCTTTCTGAATCTCTTTCACACTATCCATTGTATCCTCACATATTCCAGATTCAGCAATCCACCTTGCGGACATAGCAACATACATTCTACTCATCATGTCTCTAGCTGTCTGTTTAGCGGTCTCATCAGCAAAAGCATTCCCACGACCAACATCATCCGTGATTGCTTTATGAGCACTGCACTTTACAATCGCAACTTCAGTCGGCAAGGTTAGAGATTCCAAAAAGTCGTTAACTAGCTGACCATGTTGAATCTTAGTCCCATGGGACGTAATGAAACCTCTTTCTTTCCACAACCGGCCAAAACTATGGGCCACGCCAAATGCGTACTGACTATCTGTAAAAACATTCACTCTCTTTCCCTTAGCTAAAACACACGCTCTGGTTAAAGCTATTAATTCTGCAGCCTGGGCAGAATTCTGACTCACTCTTGCAGTCTCCACAATCGTCTTCAAAGTCGTTACTGCGTAAGCAGCAGTCACATCACCATTCTCCAATTTAAAACATGACCCATCCACATACAACGTGCCATCTGGATCTGATAATGGAGTATCCTTTAAGTCAATACGTCCTTTTGTCTCTTCCTCCGTTCTAAAACAACAATCATGTGGCTCGGAATCACTCGACTCTTGATTAGCCGGCAACAGCGTTGCTGGATTCAATACATTACATCTTTTGATCTGAATATGACTCGCTAGTAATGTCAGCTCGTAACCAGATAGTCTCGCACTGGTAAGGTGTTGTGTCTTAGTTCGGTTCATGAGTGTATCCACCGCATGAGGAACCATGACCACTAGCATGTTGTTCATCACCAAACCAGCAGATTGTCGAATGGAAGCCGCAGCTGCCGCTGTAGCTCTCAAACAACTAGGTAACGCTCTAGCTACCGGATCTAGTGTTGATGAAAAATACGCACAGGGGCGTTGTTTATCACCAAATGTCTGTGTCAGAACACTCAACGCGCAACCTTCTCTCTCGTGAACGTAGAGCGTGAATGGCTTACTGTAATCAGGTGTACCCAATACAGGAGCTGAACACAATGCTTTTCGCAACTCAGAAAAACTCTCTTGACATTCATCAGACCATGGTACCGGACTCGGAACATTTTTCCCAGTCAAAGCTACCAATGGTTTTGCTAAAAGAGAATAATTTGGGATCCATTGCCTACAGTAAGAGGTAATACCTAAAAAGGCACGTACTTCTCTCTGTGTGCGGGGAACACTCATCTGCGTAATTGCTTTTATCCTCTCTGGGGTCAACTTCCTTCCCTCCTTTGACAAGAGATGACCTAGGTAGGTCACTTCTTGGCAGCAGTATTGCATTTTTGAAGGTGATACCTTGTGATTCAAATTGGACAAATGATGCAATAACGAAACCGTAGCTGCTTTGCAAGTTTCCTTGTCATCGGCAGCCACTAGAAGATCATCTACATACTGCACTAGTGCAGAACCTGGAGGAAGGACAAAGGAATCTAACTGACTTTTTAGTGCTTGACTATAAATAGATGGGCTCTCACAATAGCCTTGTGGAGCGCGTTTAAATCTGAAAGTTCGACCTCCTAGACAGAAGCCAAAAATATCTCTGCTTTCTTCGGCTATCGGAATGCTGAAAAAGGCATTCTTCAAGTCGATGACTGAAAACCATGTGGCTGTAGCAGGAATCAATGTTAACAAGGCAGTGATGTCTGGAACCACAGGAAACTGCGGGACCACAATCTTATTGACTTCTCTGAGGTCGATGACAAACCTGTACACTGGAGGCTTTGTGGGATCAGTTCGTTTCAAAATCGGTAATACAGGACTGTTACAAACATTTCCTCTAGTTTCTTCAACCACACCTTTCTTAATTAAATCTTGCACAATCAATAAAAGTGCACGCTCACCTTCACTAGATATTTTATATTGAGGAATTCTTGGAAATTTCACATTTGCTTTCAAGGTTACTACATATGGTGGTATCTCTAAAAGGCCTACATCATTAGGACCAGTCGCCCAAAGAGAATCGGGGAGTGAACGCAGCTCTGGCGGGAGTGCATCCATTGACAAGTACATCGGAGAGGTGATTCTTTTACCCAACGTAAGCTGTACCCCTTCCGGAGAACAGTACAATGTCGCATATAGGCGTTTTAACAAGTCTAAACCAAGCAGATTTTCATTACAACCTGTCGTCAAAATCAGGGGTGCTTTTAATTGGCACGGTCCAACAGAAATAGACAAAGGACCAGATATGGGGTTGTAAACAGGGGCGCCTGAAAAACCTACAGAAACATTTGTTGAGCCGGACAAAGGTGCGCCAGGGAGTTTCGCATGAATGGTAGAACTTTTTGCTGCACCAGTATCCAACAGAAACGGTTCGACTACACCTGATGTTGCTACTGCGACATAAGGCCCACTCTGATCCACTGGAACTGATACTACTCCCTCTCTCTGTCCATGGCTGTCCTAGTACCCATTTTGCTGAAATCCCTCATCCGCTTCACAATAGTCCTCAACAAGATATTGTTGGGATCTATTTTGCTGGGCAGACTGTCCATTTCGTTGATCAAAGTGATTGGAAGGACGTCCATTCGTCTGTGGAGGCATAGCACCTCGCCCTCGACCTCTAGAATTCTGCACAAAACCACCACGACCTCTCTGAGCTGCTGCTGCTGCATTATTTTGCGCTAAGATCGGACACTCATTCTTGTAGTGACCCTCTTTCTTACAGTACGCACACTGGTTCCACTGATATTGAGGTCTAGGTGAACTATAATCTGTCCTTTGATATGAACCTTGCTGCGTGTTAGTTTGATTCATGCGAGGCGGATACGCCTGTTGCAAAAGAACTTTAGTCTTTAAATCTTTCGTTTTCTTGTCTGATTTCTCTTTTTCCTCTTTATCCCTATTTTCATAATACTGTGCAGTTGCAAGTATTTGCGCAGTTGTAGAAACAGCCCACGCACTCTCTGAATCCTTTAATTTATTGCATAACTCAGGTAACAAATTATGCACAAATTTATCGACAAACAGTCTCTGTCCTCCTTCTGTGCTCATATCTTGACCACTATGATCTACAAAAGTCTCTTCGAACCTCGTGAAAAAGTCGGAGACACTTTCGTCTTTCTTTTGCCTGCATGCGGATAACTTGTCCCAATTAACATGCAATGCGGGCATCAGAGTCTTCATTAAGTCTATTATCCTACCTGGAAGATTAGCAATTAGAGGTTCTGGTTTGGAACCACCTATTTGCTGACCATCTGCTGCAATGATAGCTGCCCAATCACCACCTAGGGCAACTGGATGATTCTCTCTACGAATTTTAGCCCAAATTGGTTGCGGAACTACATTGCCAAATAACATGTCAATGTCCGCTAGGTTCATAACACAAGCCTCAACTGTTTGTGTTAGTTCCTTATAGTATCCAGCAGGATTTTTACGCGGGTCTGGCAAGGCCTGTTTTACTGCCAATACTTCAGCTCGCTTCCAAGGAATGTGTATCCACACTCTCTGGAATTGTGCCGGAGCGGCTGCAATACCAAGGTTTACATTAGCTTGCACAGCTTCACGCCAAATTGGAGGAACCTCCCTCATCGGATATTGGCGACTTAGCTTCGTCTTACCTTTCTCTAAATCTCTTGGTGAACGAAGAGATGGATCATTTCTAAAACTTAAGATCAGTTCCATCGCTTCTTCTATATTTTCACCTACTATCATTCCTGCAGCAAACTCTTTCTGAACCTTAATTAAATCTTCTAAATTCGATTCAACATCATCTTCTTCTATCTCCTCACGTAACAGCGAGCACATCTCATCAAAGACATACCGTTGCGTTGGCTCCTTCCACTGCATAAATGTATCTAGCACGTCTCTCGTACTATATCTCCTACTCTTCGAAATCCATCTGAGAGCCGTGGAATCTAAAATTCCCCGTTCCTCAGTGCTTGGATGCTGACTGCGTCTCTGAACAGAGTCAGAAGTAGGAGTCTTGATTAAAGTTTTATAGAAAGGAGACAGAATGTTAGAAACAGAATCAGTGATTCTTCGACGAACAGAAAGTGGAGTCAACACACTCGCAGACGTAGAGAACACAGTAGAGGTAAGAACAGATAGCGGAACAGTAGGAGTATCGAGGAAGATACTTTGTGGAACAGTAGGTGTAAGCGAGACAGATACAGGTATAGAAGTTGGCAACCCAGGAGGAGGAGGAGCCGTAGGAACATTCACATTGACCACAGGAGGTACAGGAACTGAGGGGCAGGGGCAGGAATACCAGGTTGTCCAGCAACCGGCAATTGAACATTTGGTACAGGTGGAGCCGTAGCACCTTGTGCATACGGTGGAGGTGATTGTAACAAATAAGACAACAGAGGATCGTTTTCTGGGTCCTCTAGTATCTTAGCTGTACTCGATGGCAAGGCAGGATAGCACTTGTCGATCTTTAAATTATGCTCTCTAAGGAGGCGCTAGGGGGCGCACAGCGGAATGGCTGCCTGAACTGCAGCTCCGCCAGGCGATATCACGCGATGTGATCCATTACCACTTAAACCCCACCATTCCACACTGCGCGACCTGTATTTGATGTGGGAAGATGTGGAGCAGAAGCGGACAGGCGTGGAAGTGCTTGATACCCCCAGAGCGCAAATAAAATACCGAGGTAATCGCGGCGTACACCGTGATGCCTGACAAGATGGCCGGCGGACGACTGCGAGAGCCGACCGAACAACACAGGTACAGCAGCGTACTGTCCGAGTAGCCCAGAAACTATCGCCCGAGGGTGTGCGCAGATTGCCAGGCCCAGCGGGTTCAATTCCATCGCACCAGCACCGCGATACACGGGCGGAATGAGTCCAAACTTAAGACGGCTGCCTGACAATATGGCGGCGCCCACTGCCGACACAGCGGACCCTGGGAAATAGCGTCGGCGATATCTGGCGCGGAGTGCTGGGCTCACTACTGACGGTCTGGCGGGGTTAAGAGCGAGATACACCGCTATGTGCATGAGAAGCTGAGGACGGCGCGGTGCGGGCCTCCGGCTATCGGCCAATCCAGCTAACAGTAAATTTGCGTCCGTGGTACCGGCAGGTGCAGGGAGCGAGATAACGCACGAGCGAAGAGGCAATCCATTGCCAGGTTGATCGCACAGTGCCGCACCTAGGTCACGGGTGCATATCTCCCCCTTCCTTCATATTGCTGCAGAAGTGCTCGAATCGCATCCCCCCCTAGAGCGCTGGCGAAATGCAGCTGCTGGAGGCCATTTTGTAGGAGAACTACCATCGCGTGCAGCTGCTGGCTACCACCAAGGAGGAAACACGGCGACTGCGACCAGAGTAACGAGGGCGTCTGGACCCGCATTGCGGAAAGTGCGCTCACCGGCCACCACTATGGGGAAGCCAGATAAACAGCAACCGAAGCTTTCCTTCGACAACAAGAGGGTGACTAAACCTGCGGACGACATGGCGGAGGCCGGCGGTTCCGCTGAACCACTGCCTAATACTAACATTGAGAAGATCCTGCTGGCAATCCAATCAAATCTGCAGGACATCAATGGCAAACTGGACAATCTGACATGCAGGATGGATGGAATGGCTGCCCGACAAGATAAACATGGCGAAAGGTTGGACGAAGCGGAGACGAGAATATCTGCCGTCGAAGATGAAGCGCATACGTCCACCACTAAATGCGCGGGAATTGAACGCATTCTGGAGGTGATAAAAGCGAAGGAGGAGGATTTGGAAGCGCGCTCGCGGCGCAATAACGTGCGAATCACGGACCTGCCAGAATCGACCAACACGGGGCGCATGGAACACTACATCGAGGGTCTCTGCAAGGATATCTTTGGGGCGGAGGCCCTATCGCAGATCTTTATTGTCGAGAGGGCCCATAGATCACTGGGCCCCAAGCCACCGCCCGGCGCGACACCCAGGCCGATAGTGGCGCGGATCCTAAATTACAGGGACAGAGACGCGATCCTCAGGCTGGCGAGAGAAAAGGGCAAAATCACCCATCAAGGCAACTCTCTGGAGTTTTACCCTGATCACACGGTCGCTGTGCAGCAAGCACGTAAGGAGTACGCCACAGTGAAGGCTAAGCTACGAGAATTGAACATTGGGTATTCTATGCTATATCCTGCCCGACTTCGTGTGGTGTGGAAGGAGCAGACGATCGTGCTGGCGACGCCTAAAGCGGCCCTCGAATTTGTCAAGAGAGTACGTCGAGAGGCGAGGTCGGAATCCCGGGACGACCAGAATGAAGCATCGGACTGATGTCACTGTAGATATCCACGTTGGCGCACTGGTAAGGATTGCCGCACAGATGACTATGTAAGACTGCTTGGTGGCCCTCCTCAGCTGCATTGCACAGGGTACGCGGACACGAGGCTACCAAAGTTGAGATGTTGGAGTTTCAATTTGACAATGTGCGGTGGGACGGCGGGGACAAGCTGGGATGGCAGGGGAGGTCACACACTACTGTCCTGTGCTGCCACGGATATTCATAAATTGTCCTTGCTGCTATGCCTACTCCGCTGAAGTATTGGTCACACAATTGTATCACACTGTAATTGAGGCCGCAGCTGCGAGCGATGGGGCAAAACCCTTTATTTTAGAAATGTTCACGGACCCTCAGAACTGGGCAGAGAAAGCAGAGGGAGTGGCAGTCCATTGTACACTTTGATTCGTATTGCATTGCGTTGTGTAGACTGACAGTGGTGTCATTGCCCCCACGCACTGCTGGGCTCCGTGGAATGTGTAACCAATTGTTTGCAGTGGGCGGGGAGGGCTGTGCGCTGGATATATGGGGCCCGGACGCTTCCGTACACATCTGTTCGCTGGGAGACGCAACTGCATTTTCCTTAAAGCTACTCCATTAATGGCACCCAGCGGGGGGATGGTGGGGGGGGAGGTGGGATTGTGGATTGATGGACACATATATTGCGACTATGTCTGATTCTGTCACGTATCGCCTACACCCGTACATCGGGTGAAGAGTTGCGCTACTGGCGGATCTCCATGTGGGTAATACCCAACACAAGTTTTGCCATGAGCACCGAGTTGTTGGTTAAGTGTTTGAGGGAGTTGTGCTCAGAAGGGGTAAGGCTTCGGCAGGTTGGGGATGCTGGAGTGGGTGGGTTTTGGGGAGGGGGGAAGTTTGACTGTTTTCTAAGGCCGATTGCATTGCGAAGGTACACACTATTCAGATATTCCTTGAGGGGGATTGTTATTGCACATTGCGACCATGGTAGTGGGTGGGATCAGGATCCGGGCAGGATACAGGGATGTGCGGGTGCGTCTGGCATAGAATCATTTGTGTACACCAGGTTCTAGGACTGACAGCGTTAACTGTCTAAACGTGCTCACTTGGAATATTCGTGGGCTTTCTCGCCCACAGAAAATTAGGCAGGTATTTGCCAGTCTTACTAGATGGAATATTGATATAGCATTCCTGCAGGAAACACACCTGGCACCGCACACTCACGCTACACTGGGGTCGAGGTGGGCGGGTACTTCATACAGAGCCTCATACTCATCTTATTCCCGGGGGGTGCTTATACTGATCAGGAAAGGGGTCAATTTTGAGGAGAAACATTTGACACAGGACCCAGCTGGCAGGTATGTGCTAGTGACGGGTACATTGAGAGGCCAAAACATAACACTTCTAAACGTGTACGGCCCTAATATTGACGCGCCGGAATTCTATCGTGACGTCTGGGGACACCTGCAGAAACATGCTTGCACGCACATTTTATGCGGGGGAGACTGGAACGTGACACTTCGTGATGGACTGGATCGCTCCTCACAATCAGTGGAACAACACAAGCAGTCGAGACTAATGGTGGGTCACATGATAGAGGATCTAGCGTTAGTGGACATTTGGAGACTACAACACACTGACGACCCAGGGGCTACACACATCACTGCATCCCACAATAGTTGGTCCAGACTGGACTACTGGTTAGGTTCCAAGGATGTTGCGCTGTGGGCGCGTAAGTTACAAGTGCTGCCACGCACGCTATCGGATCACAACCCGGTTCAATTACAGTTGGACATACCTCATTACACACCCCCTCCATTCCAATGGCGTTTCAACTCCCAGGCCCTCACAGACCCATTATATGTAGACACCCTGACCAAGGCGATCAAAGACTACTTTGCTAATAATTCTCACACTACTGAGGACGCATGTCTACTCTGGGAAGCCTTTAAGGCCACGATAAGGGGAGTCTGCATTAGCACTACTGTAGGTGTACTCAAAGACATACGGTGCCAAATTCGCCGCTGCGAAAGCCAGATGAGGGACTTAGAATTGCGCTATGAACAAACGCAGGACGTATTGTTGTTGCCCAAGCTGCGTGAATTACACACAGAACATGCCGATTTTGTAACGGCAGAAATAAAATACCTAGATCGCAAACACGAGGCCAGGGCTTTTGGGGAAGGGGGCAGACCGGGGAAAGTACTGGCACAGAAAATATGTGAGGGACGAGGACACTCGGCGATACTCCGAGTCAAGTCAGGGGAGGGGAGTTTGCAGACACATCCAGCAGATATAGTTAAATGTTTTGTGGACTCCTATAGCACACTATACCAATCCCAACCAACAGCTACTACTGAGGAAACATATGACTACTTACATGAGGTGGCGATTGGCTGGCTGTCGGATGCCCACAGGGAATATCTGGCTCGACCGATCACAGTCGAGGAGGCCACTGAGGTGATCGCCTCGCTCCCAAATGGAAAGGCCCCAGGCCCTGACGGGTACACGTCCGAATTTTATAAAAAATTTGTTGATATCATCGCCCCATATCTGGTGGACATGTATGGTAATTCCTTTGAGGGATCATTGCTCCCCCCCACTCTGCGGGAGGCAATGATCATAGCACTCCTTAAACCATCCAAAGATCCGGAAAATTGCGACTCCTATAGACCCCTCTCCTTAATCAACGTAGATTCGAAAATACTCGCAAAGTTGCTGGCCATTAGGCTATCCCCACTGATGACTCGACTGGTGCTCCCGGATCAGGCGGGGTTCGTCCCCACTAGATCCACCTCGCATAATACCAGAACCCTGTTTGCGCTGGCGCACTATTTGGAACCCTCGGTTAAGGCAGTAGCTGTCATGCTCGACGCTGCGAAAGCGTTCGACTCGATCGAATGGCGTTACATGCTGACTGTCCTCAATAGGATGGGGTTCCCTAAAAGGTTTGTCCAGTGGGTCTCCTTGCTGTATACTAAACCATGTGCAAGAGTTCGTATCAATGGTTATGTTTCAGCTCCATTTAACATTGGGCGAGGCACAAGGCAGGGTTGCCCCCTGTCACCCCTGCTCTTCGCGCTGGCGTTAGAACCACTAGCGTGCATAGTGCGTCAGAATTACAAGGAATCAGCATTGCAATTTGTGTCTAGGCCACTGCACATATCACTCTACGCAGACGATATGTTATTATATGTTCGCGAACCGGAGACACATCTGAATCCGCTGCTTAGAGAGTACATCCGGTTTGGGGGTCACTCGGGGTTAGCAATAAATTGGTCCAAATCCTCACTCATACCTCTCACCGACGCCACTACCCCCTTTGCAATGGATTATCCACTAGAATGGCAGCAGGACCCGATTCGATACCTAGGGGTCATGTTCCACAGGGACCCGGACGAAGTCATGCGAGCAAACTACGGGGTGGTACTCTCCAGGCTGGACGATAAGGTCCGTCGCTGGATACACTTACCATTATCAATAGCTGATCGTATAGCGATAGTTAAAATGAACATTTTGCCCAAACTATTGTATCTCTTTAACAATATACCCATCACACCTACGAGAGAGGTCTTTCAACGCATAAAGTCACTAGTACTATCCTTGATATGGGCGGGTAAACAGGCTCGTATTGACCTGCAAACACTGACGCTCCCGATATCGAAAGGTGGATTCGGGGTCCCAGACTTTCTGCTGTATTACCTTTGTGCCCAGGCACAGTACGCAGCGTATTGGTACCATGAGGTCCCCTATATCACTCACGCGGCCATTGAGGAGGGGGATGCCCATCCCGTTCCCCTGTCGGCGATATTATCACACACCAGACCTCCACTTCACAAAAGGGACATCAACACTGTAGACACCACGATCAAAGCATGGAACAAACTAGGCCAATTGGCTCACAAAACCCCGTTGTATGCACCGGAGATGCCATTGCAGCACCATCAGGCCTTGTCCGTCACTAACGAACAAGTGGGGATGTCACTGTTGACACGAGCTGGAATCGACAGGCTGGGTGACGTGTATCAGGGGGGCACATTCATAGACATCGACAACTTGCACTATATCAGGAACCAATCTCCTATGTTCAAATTCACATATTACAGGCTGAAAAGGGCATTAAGAGAACACTATCCATCGTTCCCAGCGGAACCGGAAACTCTAGCGCCCTTACAAATGCTGATCACCACAAGGGATCTATCTCACTTGGTGTCCAGATTGTATAATGCTGCACAAACGGAAATAGCAGGCCACACACTTAAGGCTAAGGAGAGATGGGATGCGCAGTTTGATACTCCCCTGACAGATGAGGAATGGTACAGCACATGCGCACTTACACAAATATTGACACCCAATGGGAATCTGAGAATTATACATTTTAAGTTCCTACACCAAGTCTACTACACACCGGTGAAAATGCGTAAATATGGGCTACAAGAGGACGACAAATGTAAGCGTTGTGGTGGTGAGGGTGCGGACTTTGTACATCTGGCGTGGCAGTGTGCGAAAGTAGCGGAATACTGGGTGGAGGTTACAGCCACTCTATCGGTCATATTGGAAGATGAGGTGCGGTGCACGCCACAGATCTGCCTGCTGGGTATTCTACCTCAATTCAGAGCACTAAAACGCAAATTCTGTGCAATCGCACTACTGTTGGCCAAAAGACAGGTGGCGCAATGCTGGCATAGCCGTAGAGTACCAACTACAAAAGTGTGGCTGCATGACATGTCCGTCTGCCGGGATAAACTACAAACTTACGAGGAAGACTTGCCTGTAAAATCAAAGCCGAAGGACATATGGGGCTTTTTATCAGAATACCTAAATTCCTTGCAGGAAAATGAGGAGGACTAGCTGATACACTAGAATGACTGATGTGTGGATGACTGATGGTTGCATGGGAGTTGACTGAGGGCGGTACTGGGAAACACCGGGACACTGCTCCACCCACTGTATAGGTTGTATATGAGGGCGATGTAAGGTCTGGGAGTTGGGGACTGTTTTAGTTCTGTTTATAAAATTACAAAATGTAAGACTCATACAGCCTGACTGCTAAGAGTGCTGCGTAGGGCAACTGAGGCGGATCTGCCTACTGTATTTGCACTGTTTATTATGTATCACGTATGCTATATTGGACGAACATAGTCACGTGGCGAGCCGACCTCAGGGTTGTAGGCTCATGCAGTGTACCATGCTTTATGTTAATAAAGGTCTTACACAAAAAAAAAATAAAAAAAAAAAAAAAATTATGCTCTCTAATGGCCACCTCTATGGCCTTCTCACACTCATTATCTTGCAGCTGCTTAGCCGCTTGCTCCAGAGTCAACTCTTCTTGCTCTTTCTGTTCTTTCTTTAACCTCTTAATTTCTCTCTGTTTGGATTCTTTTCGCCAGTAACGGAAAGAATCAAACATTGCCGGCCGGGCTTTCTTCCTAAACAATTTCGCTTCTAAATTATCAAGAATTTCGGGTTCAAAACTACCATGCAGTGGCCAACTAAGGACACCATCTTTCTCAGTGTATCGGACCCACACCTCATTATAAGATATAGGACCCACACCATGTTTACAGTACAAGTCATATAAGGGAGTCCCAATCGGAGGAACCAGACATGAGTCCTCCAATCGTGAGTCACTGTTGCAACCAAAACAAGACAACATACAATTTCTCCGACTTACCATTTTGCAATCCGGAACACAAAAACAAACAAAACAAGAAACAGATATGTGCACCTGAACCAAGAACTTAGGCCTACCAAAGCGAACTGATGTATCGATACCCAAACTAAACCAAATAGATTATCGTAACCAGAACAACTAGTGATAATCTTACGAAACCAAACCAAACCAAGAACCAAAAAGGATTTTAACAACCCTCACGAAGTAACCAACTAGCAACCACTAAATACTTAACTGAGGCACTGAAGACGTCACCAAGGAGAAACCCGTCACGTTTCGCTGTACTAAGGGCTGCACCTCGGGTCCAAGACAGGGCGACGGTCAAGGCAACGGCCCACTGCAGCCGTCCGAACGGGAACCCTCGTGGAAGAGAACTTCGGGCCACTTTTGCGATATGCCGGGATCGATGAAGTGGGGCGCCTCCCTCAGGAATCTTCACACGAAGCTTCTCGAACTCTTCAGACTTTTGGACCGGTACCGAATGACGTCGCCCCACGTTGGGCGCCAATTGGAGTTCTGGACTTTTTGGTTCCGTCCAGAGGTGTCAGGGAACAACACCCAAAGACCCCGGAGTTCCACCTGTCTTGGTGCGCAAATGAACAGAAACACGGGCTTCTCGGTGGTGGCGTCAAAGACCAAAGGTTTATTACTGCAGGGACACAGAAGTCACAGAAACCACACATGGGCAGATTCTAGGAGCCTGTTCAATTTGTACAAAGAGGGTTGCTCCTTATATACTAAATTTTTAGCTGAGGGCGAATTCTTTACATGTAATACATTCTCAAAACCTTTGTGTCTAAAACAATAAATATTTGGCGTTACACAGGAACCATTGATAATATCGGATGCCAAACATTACGAAGAGGGGTTCCCACTAGTTCATCACAATCCCTTGTCAATATTGCATTCAAGAGCCGGACCGCCTCATCGTAAATTTCGTTGCCTCCCCCTAATAAAGATTCAGAAAGAAAGGAACGGAGCCAGGTGTGGAAGATAGAAAAGTGGGATAAGGGATGTTTGTGGGTTGTAAATGGGCAAGGCTACCGGCTTCGGCCGCCTAATCATGATCGGGACAATGGTCACGAGAACCAGTTCAGTTGGGCTGGCCTCGGGCAGAGGAGGCAGCCTTTGTCGAGTCATGCAGCTACAGCGTGATCTGGTTTAAGGTGCACGTGTCATGAAAGAGGTGAATCTCCGGCTAAGGCTACGTGTCCTTAATCGAAATGAAGTGATCAGAGGTTATTGCGTATGTGAGGGCAAGAAACACAAAATGGCTGCCATGGTCTAAGATGGATGCCGTGGGTAGATCAGAAATGTGTTCATATCCCGGAGTGCTCTTGCTCGTAGCATAGCGAAAACACCAGGATATGCTAAATGGATCATTTGCGGTTCGCCAATACCAATATTATGTATTTCCGACAATATTGAAAACACGGGTTCAAATCGTCACGGAACCTCAAAGGCCTCATCAATCCTGGAGGCAGAGTGCTTGGAAATATGTGAGATGGTGCTCTAGCATGAGCTGAGCCTGTCTGCAGCTGTCGGGAACCACTCCCTAAGCTGTTCCGGGATATTGCCATACCATATACTCTTAAGTGCATTATAATCCTCACGGTTATTTGCTATCTTTGGTTTGGCTTTATCAAAACATGTCGAGTAAGGTGTCATACGAATTGGAATACTATCCCCTCACCAATTCTGGCGACGGGGATAGCATTCCACCCTTCTAGAGGGACACGACATGTGTGTAGCCTTAACCCCGGTTAAAGTTAAACAGAGCCTCAGCATCACAAAATGGATGCTGCCACCACAGACACATGTCTGACCTCCTGCTGCTGGGAGTCCTTCCAGCGAGGAGGGCCTGGACAAAGGGTTTCCTGCCTGGGGAGGTGCGAGCACCACCCCAGACAGGGTTTTGTGTATTGGGTAGGACAGGGCTGAATAGATTGAGACATGCCTGGGGCACACAAGGTGTCCCTGTGCATAAGCCAGCCCAAACCGGTTCTGGGGCTTTCCAGCCCCAGTCCTGGTGAGGAGCTGGACAAAGGAGAGGGGGTGTAACCACCCCCCTTCCTGGTCCCACCCATAGGGGAGGGACCTAGCAGGAGATCCACCCCTCAGATGGGAATAAGAGAGGGAGCAGTGCCATTGCACAGCAGATCATCCTGAAATCAACTTTAAACAAAGAAGAAGACTGGACTTCGACATTCTGCTGCACAGAAGACTGAAGAGAATCTCCCTTGTGGCCTAGGAGTGGCCACCCTGTGAACACAGGTACCAACCAGCGACCCGACGTCTGCTTTGCCGCCGCCTCCCGCCGGAGACCGAGCCCAGAGCCCGACAAGAACCAGACTCCCAGACCTCTCAGAGCCCGATCCACAGTCCCTGCAAAGAAGGGACCCGTGGAGGCACCGAGTGACGTGGGACCGGACCTCTTGGAAGACACTCGAACAGCTGACTGCGCAGCTTCTGAGGCATCCTCGACGTTGTGCTTTGGGGATTGAGAACCCCCACCACCGAGCAGCCCTTGCACCAAAGATCAGCCCTCCAGCATCTCCACGATCTGCGTGGGGCCCTTTTGCATTGTGCCACTCGACGCGCCATCCCGGCCACTAGCCACGTGGTCAGCGGCCATCTTGGCGACGAACCCGAAGATTTACACAGCAGGTCTGGTTGCTCCAGACCTACCCAAGCTCCTGTAAAAAGGAGCACCCGCTCTGACCTTGCTGGTCCGAGTGTTAAGCATCTTTCACCTTCTGCCCGGCTTGCCTTTGCCAAGGCCTGTTTGCTCCGATCGAGGTGCCGACACCGCCAACAGCGAGAAGCCTGCGTGGGACAGCTAGTGACCGACTCCTGGACGTCCTCGACCCCGGGTATCCACGTGGCTGCAGAAAGAAGCTACCCGACAACGCCTGTTTGCACCCGACATCGCCTGGTTCCAATCTGGTTCCACGGTAGTCACTGGCTAGTGACTTTGAACATTGTCCCCTCTGCTTTCAGGTCTTCACATCTTCAGATCCACCCTTGGATCCACCGGAACTCTTCTCATCGAGCCGCCTGCAGCATCTTCAGCTCCAAGCACCATCGACCAGCGTGACGAAACCCGACACTACTTCGACCCTGTGCACCCGCTTCCTGTGGGTGAGGTAACTCAGCTCCGCCGGTACTCCTGCACTGGTACACATCCCAAGGGCCTGTGTTTTAAGTTTCAGCTCCGTAGGTCACTCGGAAGGTTCCTAACTTTCTAACTTTGTGCTTTTTACGCACCATAGACTTTGTATTGAAAAGTGCGTGCACTTTGAACACTGCACCCGAGTCCCGTGGGCCTTTCCCGACTTAGTTATTTCCAGTCTCGAATAGCTCCAGCGATTCCCAAGGCCCTAGGCCTCTTCACTTTCCTATTGGTATCTCTTATACCACTTTCTTAGTATATGGTTTAGGTGGCCCCTAGGGCTCATCCATATTGTGCAACTTTTGTGTATTTTAAACTGTCTTGTGATTTAACGCTTGTGCTTCTGTGCTCATAAAGAGTCCAGGGGATTTTATAGTTAATAAATCAATATATATTTTCAATATATATCTGTGTGGTGTCCCTTTCATTTGGTATTCAAGGGGGTTGTGTATGGTATAACAGCTGGCTTCACATGCCTTTCAGAGTTTAGCCTAAGACTGCTTTGTCCACGTTACCACTAGGATAACTGGTCTACAAGGTTGAATTACAACCATCATCATAAGGGTTGCTTGGCATGGTACAAAGTGATCACTAAGAATTGGTGAGCATTATATACCAGGCCAACTTCTCACACAGAGTTTCTGAATTAAGCAGAATACTCTCACCCAGTTAAGAGATCAGGGCAGATCCAACACCGTTTTTTAGCTCACTGCACCATCCCAGCTCAGAACCTGGCTATATGCAAATTAGTCTGTTTCTGTCCCAGTGCATGATGGGAACAGGGCAAACCAAACTACAAAGCCAATCCTTTCACTGGGAAGGAAACAAGCTTCTGGGGACCGGTTTCTGGCATTACAGCCGTCTTCGGCCCGGCTTGCTTGAATCCTGATGGTGCAATGAGCAAGGGACTCACATCTGAGTATACCCTTCCACGCTTATGGTGGACAAAATAATTAAACAACAAGGGGTAGTGATGGACAGAGTTTCTGAATTAAGCAGAATACTCTCACCCAGTCAAGAGATCAGGGCTAGATCCAACATCGTTTTTTAGCTCACTGCACCATCCCAGCTCAGAACCTGGCTATATGCAAATTAGTCTGTTCCTGTCCCAGTGCATGATGGGAACAGGGCAAACCAAACTACAAAGCCAATTCTTTCACTGGGAAGGAAACAAGCTTCCGGGGACCGGTTTCTGGCATTACAGCCGTCTTCGGCCCGGCTTGCTTGAATCCTGATGGTGCAATGAGCAAGGGACTCACATCTGAGTATACCCTTCCACGCTTATGGTGGACAAAATAATTAAACAACAAGTGGTGGTGATGGACAGAGTTTCTGAATTAAGCAGAATACTCTCACCCAGTCAAGAGATCAGGGCTAGATCCAACACCGTTTTTTAGCTCACTGCACCATCCCAGCTCAGAACCTGGCTATATGCAAATTAGTCTGTTCCTGTCCCAGTGCATGATGGGAACAGAACAAACCAAACTACAAAACCAATTCTTTCACTGGGAAGGAAACAAGCTTCCGGGGACCGGTTTCTGGCATTACAGCCGTCTTCGGCCCGGCTTGCTTGAATCCTGATGGTGCAATGAGCAAGGGACTCACATCTGAGTATACCCTTCCACGCTTATGATGGACAAAATAATTAAACAACAAGGGGTGGTGATGGACAGAGTTTCTGAATTAAGCAGAATGCAATGAGCAATGACTCACATCTGAGTATACCCTTCCACGCTTATGGTGGACAAAATAATTAAACAACAAGGGGTGGTGATGGACAGAGTTTCTGAATTAAGCAGAATACTCTCACCCAGTCAAGAGATCAGGGCTAGATCCAACACCGTTTTTTAGCTCACTGCACCATCCCAGCTCAGAACCTGGCTATATGCAAATTAGTCTGTTCCTGTCCCAGTGCATGATGGGAACAGGGCAAACCAAACTACAAAGCCAATTCTTTCACTGGGAAGGAAACAAGCTTCCGGGGACCGGTTTCTGGCATTACAGCCGTCTTCGGCCCAGCTTGCTTGAATCCTGATGGTGCAATGAGCAAGGGACTCACATCTGAGTATACCCTTCCACGCTTATGGTGGACAAAATAATTAAACAACAAGGGATGGTGATGGACAGAGTTTCTGAATTAAGCAGAATACTCTCACCCAGTCAAGAGATCAGGGCTAGATCCAACACCGTTTTTTAGCTCACTGCACCATCCCAGCTCAGAATCTGGCTATATGAAAATTAGTCTGTTCCTGTCCCAGTGCATGATGGGAACAGGGCAAACCAAACTACAAAGCCAATTCTTTCACTGGGAAGGAAACAAGCTTCCGGGGACCGGTTTCTGGCATTACAGCCGTCTTCGGCCCGGCTTGCTTGAATCCTGATGGTGCAATGAGCAAGGGACTCACATCTGAGTATACCCTTCCACGCTTATGGTGGACAAAATAATTAAACAACAAGGGGTGGTGATGGACAGAGTTTCTGAATTAAGCAGAATACTCTCACCCAGTCAAGAGATCAGGGCTAGATCCAACACCGTTTTTTAGCTCACTGCACTATCCCAGCTCAGAACCTGGCTATATGTAAATTAGTCTGTTCCTGTCCCAGTGCATGATGGGAACAGGGCAAACCAAACTACAAAGCCAATCCTTTCACTGGGAAGGAAACAAGCTTCCGGGGACCGGTTTCTTGCATTACAGCCGTCTTCGGCCCGGCTTGCTTGAATCCTGATGGTGCAATGAGCAAGGGACTCACATCTGAGTATACCCTTCCACGCTTATGGTGGACGAAATAATTAAACAACAAGGGGTGGTGATGGACAGAGTTTCTGAATTAAGCAGAATACTCTCACCCAGTCAAGAGATCAGGGCTAGATCCAACACCGTTTTTTAACTCACTGCACCATCCCAGCTCAGAACCTTGCTATATGCAAATTAGTCTGTTCCTGTCCCAGTGCATGATGGGAACAGGGCAAACCAAACTACAAAGCCAATTCTTTCACTGGGAAGGAAACAAGCTTCCGGGGACCGAATTCAGGCATTACAGCCGTCTTTGGCCCGGCTTGCTTGAATCCTGATGGTGCAATGAGCAAGGGACTCACATCTGAGTATACCCTTCCACGCTTATGGTGGACAAAATAATTAAACAACAAGGGGTGGTGATGGACAGAGTTTCTGAATTAAGCAGAATACTCTCACCCAGTCAAGAGATCAGGGCTAGATCCAACACCGTTTTTTAGCTCACTGCACCATCCCAGCTCAGAACCTGGCTATATGCAAATTAGTCTGTTCCTGTCCCAGTGCATGATGGGAACAGGGCAAACCAAACTACAAAGCCAATTCTTTCACTGGGAAGGAAACAAGCTTCCGGGGACCGGTTTCTGGCATTACAGCCGTCTTCGGCCCGGCTTGCTTGAATCCTGATGGTGCAATGAGCAAGGGACTCACATCTGAGTATACCCTTCCACGCTTATGGTGGACAAAATAATTAAACAACAAGGGGTGGTGATGGACAGAGTTTCTGAATTAAGCAGAATACTCTCACCCAGTCAAGAGATCAGGGCTAGATCCAACACCGTTTTTTAGCTCACTGCACCATCCCAGCTCAGAACCTGGCTATATGCAAATTAGTCTGATCCTGTCCCAGTGCATGATGGGAACAGAACAAACCAAACTACAAAACCAATTCTTTCACTGGGAAGGAAACAAGCTTCCGGGGACCGGTTTCTGGCATTACAGCCGTCTTCGGCCCGTCTTGCTTGAATCCTGATGGTGCAATGAGCAAGGGACTCACATCCGAGTATACCCTTCCACGCTTATGGTGGACAAAATAATTAAACAACAAGGGGTGGTGATGGACAGAGTTTCTGAATTAAGCAGAATGCAATGAGCAATGACTCACATCTGAGTATACCCTTCCACGCTTATGGTGGACAAAATAATTAAACAACAAGGGGTGGTGATGGACAGAGTTTCTGAATTAAGCAGAATACTCTCACCCAGTCAAGAGATCAGGGCTAGATCCAACACCGTTTTTTAGCTCACTGCACCATCCCAGCTCAGAACCTGGCTATATGCAAATTAGTCTGTTCCTGTCCCAGTGCCTGATGGGAACAG
The DNA here is from genome assembly GCF_964263255.1 of Lissotriton vulgaris. NCBI lineage: Eukaryota > Metazoa > Chordata > Amphibia > Caudata > Salamandridae > Lissotriton > Lissotriton vulgaris. The sequence goes on from NC_141697.1 coordinate 41,626,986, forward strand.
GGCAAACCAAACTACAAAGCCAATTCTTTCACTGGAAAGGAAACAAGCTTCCGGGGACCGGTTTCTGGCATTACAGCCGTCTTCGGCCCAGCTTGCTTGAATCCTGATGGTGCAATGAGCAAGGGACTCACATCTGAGTATACCCTTCCACGCTTATGGTGGACAAAATAATTAAACAACAAGGGGTGGTGATGGACAGAGTTTCTGAATTAAGCAGAATACTCTCACCCAGTCAAGAGATCAGGGCTAGATCCAACACCGTTTTTTAGCTCACTGCACCATCCCAGCTCAGAATCTGGCTATATGAAAATTAGTCTGTTCCTGTCCCAGTGCATGATGGGAACAGGGCAAACCAAACTACAAAGCCAATCCTTTCACTGGGAAGGAAACAAGCTTCCGGGGACAGGTTTCTGGCATTACAGCCGTCTTCGGCCCGGCTTGCTTGAATCCTGATGGTGCAATGAGCAAGGGACTCACATCTGAGTATACCCTTCCACGCTTATGGTGGACAAAATAATTAAACAACAAGGGAGGGTGATGGACAGAGTTTCTGAATTAAGCAGAATACTCTCACCCAGTCAAGAGATCAGGGCTAGATCCAAAACCGTTTTTTAGCTCACTGCACCATCCCAGCTCAGAACCTGGCTATATGCAAATTAGTCTGTTCCTGTCCCAGTGCATGATGGGAACAGGGCAAACCAAACTACAAAGCCAATTCTTTCACTGGGAAGGAAACAAGCTTCCGGGGACCGGTTTCTGGCATTACAGCCGTCTTCGGCCCGGCTTGCTTGAATCCTGATGGTGCAATGAGCAAGGGACTCACATCTGAGTATACCCTTCCACGCTTATGGTGGACAAAATAATTAAACAACAAGGGGTGGTGATGGACAGAGTTTCTGAATTAAGCAGAATAGTCTCACCCAGTCAAGAGATCAGGGCTAGATCCAACACCGTTTTTTAGCTCACTGCACCATCCCAGCTCAGAACCTGGCTATATGCAAATTAGTCTGTTCCTGTCCCAGTGCATGATGGGAACAGGGCAAACCAAACTACAAAACCAATTCTTTCACTGGGAAGGAAACAAGCTTCCGGGGACCGGTTTCTGGCATTACAGCCGTCTTCGGCCCGGCTTGCTTGAATCCTGATGGTGCAATGAGCAAGGGACTCACATCTGAGTATACCCTTCCACGCTTATGATGGACAAAATAATTAAACAACAAGGGGTGGTGATGGACAGAGTTTCTGAATTAAGCAGAATGCAATGAGCAATGACTCACATCTGAGTATACCCTTCCACGCTTATGGTGGACAAAATAATTAAACAACAAGGGGTGGTGATGGACAGAGTTTCTGAATTAAGCAGAATACTCTCACCCAGTCAAGAGATCAGGGCTAGATCCAACACCGTTTTTTAGCTCACTGCACCATCCCAGCTCAGAACCTGGCTATATGCAAATTAGTCTGTTCCTGTCCCAGTGCATGATGGGAACAGGGCAAACCAAACTACAAAGCCAATTCTTTCACTGGGAAGGAAACAAGCTTCCGGGGACCGGTTTCTGGCATTACAGCCGTCTTCGGCCCAGCTTGCTTGAATCCTGATGGTGCAATGAGCAAGGGACTCACATCTGAGTATACCCTTCCACGCTTATGGTGGACAAAATAATTAAACAACAAGGGATGGTGATGGACAGAGTTTCTGAATTAAGCAGAATACTCTCACCCAGTCAAGAGATCAGGGCTAGATCCAACACCGTTTTTTAGCTCACTGCACCATCCCAGCTCAGAATCTGGCTATATGAAAATTAGTCTGTTCCTGTCCCACTGCATGATGGGAACAGGGCAAACCAAACTACAAAGCCAATTCTTTCACTGGGAAGGAAACAAGCTTCCGGGGACCGGTTTCTGGCATTACAGCCGTCTTCGGCCCGGCTTGCTTGAATCCTGATGGTGCAATGAGCAAGGGACTCACATCTGAGTATACCCTTCCACGCTTATGGTGGACAAAATAATTAAACAACAAGGGGTGGTGATGGACAGAGTTTCTGAATTAAGCAGAATACTCTCACCCAGTCAAGAGATCAGGGCTAGATCCAACACCGTTTTTTAGCTCACTGCACTATCCCAGCTCAGAACCTGGCTATATGTAAATTAGTCTGTTCCTGTCCCAGTGCATGATGGGAACAGGGCAAACCAAACTACAAGGCCAATCCTTTCACTGGGAAGGAAACAAGCTTCCGGGGACCGGTTTCTTGCATTACAGCCGTCTTCGGCCCGGCTTGCTTGAATCCTGATGGTGCAATGAGCAAGGGACTCACATCTGAGTATACCCTTCCACGCTTATGGTGGACAAAATAATTAAACAACAAGGGGTGGTGATGGACAGAGTTTCTGAATTAAGCAGAATACTCTCACCCAGTCAAGAGATCAGGGCTAGATCCAACACCGTTTTTTAGCTCACTGCACCATCCCAGCTCAGAACCTTGCTATATGCAAATTAGTCTGTTCCTGTCCCAGTGCATGATGGGAACAGGGCAAACCAAACTACAAAGCCAATTCTTTCACTGGGAAGGAAACAAGCTTCCGGGGACCGAATTCAGGCATTACAGCCGTCTTTGGCCCCGCTTGCTTGAATCCTGATGGTGCAATGAGCAAGGGACTCACATCTGAGTATACCCTTCCACGCTTATGGTGGACAAAATAATTAAACAACAAGGGGTGGTGATGGACAGAGTTTCTGAATTAAGCAGAATACTCTCACCCAGTCAAGAGATCAGGGCTAGATCCAACACCGTTTTTTAGCTCACTGCACCATCCCAGCTCAGAACCTGGCTATATGCAAATTAGTCTGTTCCTGTCCCAGTGCATGATGGGAACAGGGCAAACCAAACTACAAAGCCAATTCTTTCACTGGGAAGGAAACAAGCTTCCGGGGACCGGTTTCTGGCATTACAGCCATCTTCGGCCCGGCTTGCTTGAATCCTGATGGTGCAATGAGCAAGGGACTCACATCTGAGTATACCCTTCCACGCTTATGGTGGACAAAATAATTAAACAACAAGGGGTGGTGATGGACAGAGTTTCCGAATTAAGCAGAATACTCTCACCCAGTCAAGAGATCAGGGCTAGATCCAACACCGTTTTTTAGCTCACTGCACCATCCCAGCTCAGAACCTGGCTATATGCAAATTAGTCTGTTCCTGTCCCAGTGCATGATGGGAACAGGGCAAACCAAACTACAAAGCCAATCCTTTCACTGGGAAGGAAACAAGCTTCCGGGGACCGGTTTCTGGCATTACAGACGTCTTCGGCCCGGCTTGCTTGAATCCTGATGGTGCAATGAGCAAGGGACTCACATCTGAGTATACCCTTCCACGCTTATGGTGGACAAAATAATTAAACAACAAGGGGTGGTGATGGACAGAGTTTCTGAATTAAGCAGAATACTCTCACCCAGTCAAGAGATCAGGGCTAGATCCAACACCGTTTTTTAGCTCACTGCACCATCCCAGCTCAGAACCTGGCTATATGCAAATTAGTCTGTTCCTGTCCCAGTGCATGATGGGAACAGGGCAAACCAAACTACAAAGCCAATTCTTTCACTGGGAAGGAAACAAGCTTCTGGGGACCGGTTTCTGGCATTACAGCCGTCTTCGGCCCAGCTTGCTTGAATCCTGATGGTGCAATGAGCAAGGGACTCACATCTGAGTATACCCTTCCACACTTATGGTGGACAAAATAATTAAACAACAAGGGGTGGTGATGGACAGAGTTTCTGAATTAAGCAGAATACTCTCACCCAGTCAAGAGATCAGGGCTAGATCCAACACCGTTTTTTAGCTCACTGCACCATCCCAGCTCAGAATCTGGCTATATGAAAATTAGTCTGTTCCTGTCCCAGTGCATGATGGGAACAGGGCAAACCAAACTACAAAGCCAATCCTTTCACTGGGAAGGACACAAGCTTCCGGGGACCGGTTTCTGGCATTACAGCCGTCTTCGGCCCGGCTTGCTTGAATCCTGATGGTGCAATGAGCAAGGGACTCACATCTGAGTATACCCTTCCACGCTTATGGTGGACAAAATAATTAAACAACAATGGGTGGTGATGGACAGAGTTTCTGAATTAAGCAGAATACTCTCACCCAGTCAAGAGATCAGGGCTAGATCCAAAACCGTTTTTTAGCTCACTGCACCATCCCAGCTCAGAACCTGGCTATATGCAAATTAGTCTGTTCCTGTCCCAGTGCATGATGGGAACAGGGCAAACCAAACTACAAAGCCAATTCTTTCACTGGGAAGGAAACAAGCTTCCGGGGACCGGTTTCTGGCATTACAGCCGCCTTCGGCCCGGCTTGCTTGAATCCTGATGGTGCAATGAGCAAGGGACTCACATCTGAGTATACCCTTCCACGCTTATGGTGGACAAAATAATTAAACAACAAGGGGTGGTGATGGACAGAGTTTCTGAATTAAGCAGAATACTCTCACCCAGTCAAGAGATCAGGGCTAGATCCAACACCGTTTTTTAGCTCACTGCACCATCCCAGCTCAAAACCTGGCTATATGCAAATTAGTCTGTTCCTGTCCCAGTGCATGATGGGAACAGGGCAAACCAAACTACAAAGCCAATTCTTTCACTGGGAAGGAAACAAGCTTCCGGGGACCGGTTTCTGGCATTACAGCCGTCTTCGGCCCGGCTTGCTTGAATCCTGATGGTGCAATGAGCAAGGGACTCACATCTGAGTATACCCTTCCACGCTTATGGTGGACAAAATAATTAAACAACAAGGGGTGGTGATGGACAGAGTTTCTGAATTAAGCAGAATGCAATGAGCAATGACTCACATCTGAGTATACCCTTCCACGCTTATGGTGGACAAAATAATTAAACAACAAGGGGTGGTGATGGACAGAGTTTCTGAATTAAGCAGAATACTCTCACCCAGTCAAGAGATCAGGGCTAGATCCAACACCGTTTTTTAGCTCACTGCACCATCCCAGCTCAGAACCTGGCTATATGCAAATTAGTCTGTTCCTGTCCCAGTGCATGATGGGAACAGGGCAAACCAAACTACAAAGCCAATTCTTTCACTGGGAAGGAAACAAGCTTCCGGGGACCGGTTTCTGGCATTACAGCCGTCTTCGGCCCAGCTTGCTTGAATCCTGATGGTGCAATGAGCAAGGGACTCACATCTGAGTATACCCTTCCATGCTTATGGTGGACAAAATAATTAAACAACAAGGGGTGGTGATGGACAGAGTTTCTGAATTAAGCAGAATACTCTCACCCAGTCAAGAGATCAGGGCTAGATCCAACACCGTTTTTTAGCTCACTGCACCATCCCAGCTCAGAATCTGGCTATATGAAAATTAGTCTGTTCCTGTCCCAGTGCATGATGGGAACAGGGCAAACCAAACTACAAAGCCAATTCTTTCACTGGGAAGGAAACAAGCTTCCGGGGACCGGTTTCTGGCATTACAGCCGTCTTCGGCCCGGCTTGCTTGAATCCTGATGGTGCAATGAGCAAGGGACTCACATCTGAGTATACCCTTCCACGCTTATGGTGGACAAAATAATTAAACAACAAGGGGTGGTGATGGACAGAGTTTCTGAATTAAGCAGAATACTCTCACCCAGTCAAGAGATCAGGGCTAGATCCAACACCGTTTTTTAGCTCACTGCACCATCCCAGCTCAGAACCTGGCTATATGTAAATTAGTCTGTTCCTGTCCCAGTGCATGATGGGAACAGGGCAAACCAAACTACAAAGCCAATCCTTTCACTGGGAAGGAAACAAGCTTCCGGGGACCGGTTTCTGGCATTACAGCCGTCTTCGGCCCGGCTTGCTTGAATCCCGATGGTGCAATGAGCAAGGGACTCACATCTGAGTATACCCTTCCACGCTTATGGTGGACAAAATAATTAAACAACAAGGGGTGGTGATGGACAGAGTTTCTGAATTAAGCAGAATACTCTCACCCAGTCAAGAGATCAGGGCTAGATCCAACACCGTTTTTTAGCTCACTGCACCATCCCAGCTCAGAACCTGGCTATATGCAAATTAGTCTGTTCCTGTCCCAGTGCATGATGGGAACAGGGCAAACCAAACTACAAAGCCAATTCTTTCACTGGGAAGGAAACAAGCTTCCGGGGACCGGTTTCGGGCATTACAGCCGTCTTTGGCCCGGCTTGCTTGAATCCTGATGGTGCAATGAGCAAGGGACTCACATCTGAGTATACCCTTCCACGCTTATGGTGGACAAAATAATTAAACAACAAGGGGTGGTGATGGACAGAGTTTCTGAATTAAGCAGAATACTCTCACCCAGTCAAGAGATCAGGGCTAGATCCAACACCGTTTTTTAGCTCACTGCACCATCCCAGCTCAGAACCTGGCTATATGCAAATTAGTCTGTTCCTGTCCCAGTGCATGATGGGAACAGGGCAAACCAAACTACAAAGCCAATTCTTTCACTGGGAAGGAAACAAGCTTCCGGGGACCGGTTTCTGGCATTACAGCCGTCTTCGGCCCGGCTTGCTTGAATCCTGATGGTGCAATGAGCAAGGGACTCACATCTGAGTATACCCTTCCACGCTTATGGTGGACAAAATAATTAAACAACAAGGGGTAGTGATGGACAGAGTTTCTGAATTAAGCAGAATACTCTCACCCAGTCAAGAGATCAGGGCTAGATCCAACATCGTTTTTTAGCTCACTGCACCATCCCAGCTCAGAACCTGGCTATATGCAAATTAGTCTGTTCCTGTCCCAGTGCATGATGGGAACAGGGCAAACCAAACTACAAAGCCAATTCTTTCACTGGGAAGGAAACAAGCTTCCGGGGACCGGTTTCGGGCATTACAGCCGTCTTCGGCCCGGCTTGCTTGAATCCTGATGGTGCAATGAGCAAGGGACTCACATCTGAGTATACCCTTCCACGCTTATGGTGGACAAAATAATTAAACAACAAGGGGTGGTGATGGACAGAGTTTCTGAATTAAGCAGAATACTCTCACCCAGTCAAGAGATCAGGGCTAGATCCAACACCGTTTTTTAGCTCACTGCACCATCCCAGCTCAGAACCTGGCTATATGCAAATTAGTCTGTTCCTGTCCCAGTGCATGATGGGAACAGAACAAACCAAACTACAAAGCCAATTCTTTCACTGGGAAGGAAACAAGCTTCCGGGGACCGGTTTCTGGCATTACAGCCGTCTTCGGCCCGGCTTGCTTGAATCCTGATGGTGCAATGAGCAAGGGACTCACATCTGAGTATACCTTTCCACGCTTATGGTGGACAAAATAATTAAACAACAAGGGGTGGTGATGGACAGAGTTTCTGAATTAAGCAGAATGCAATGAGCAATGACTCACATCTGAGTATACCCTTCCACGCTTATGGTGGACAAAATAATTAAACAACAAGGGGTGGTGATGGACAGAGTTTCTGAATTAAGCAGAATACTCTGACCCAGTCAAGAGATCAGGGCTAGATCCAACACCGTTTTTTAGCTCACTGCACCATCCCAGCTCAGAACCTGGCTATATGCAAATTAGTCTGTTCCTGTCCCAGTGCATGATGGGAACAGGGCAAACCAAACTACAAAGCCAATTCTTTCACTGGGAAGGAAACAAGCTTCCGGGGACCGGTTTCTGGCATTACAGCCGTCTTCGGCCCAGCTTGCTTGAATCCTGATGGTGTAATGAGCAAGGGACTCACATCTGAGTATACCCTTCCACGCTTATGGTGGACAAAATAATTAAACAACAAGGGGTGGTGATGGACAGAGTTTCTGAATTAAGCAGAATACTCTCACCCAGTCAAGAGATCAGGGCTAGATCCAACACCGTTTTTTAGCTCACTGCACCATCCCAGCTCAGAATCTGGCTATATGAAAATTAGTCTGTTCCTGTCCCAGTGCATGATGGGAACAGGGTAAACCAAACTACAAAGCCAATTCTTTCACTGGGAAGGAAACAAGCTTCCGGGGACCGGTTTCTGGCATTACAGCCGTCTTCGGCCCGGCTTGCTTGAATCCTGATGGTGCAATGAGCAAGGGACTCACATCTGAGTATACCCTTCCACGCTTATGGTGGATAAAATAATTAAACAACAAGGGGTGGTGATGGACAGAGTTTCTGAATTAAGCAGAATACTCTCACCCAGTCAAGAGATCAGGGCTAGATCCAACACCGTTTTTTAGCTCACTGCACCATCCCAGCTCAGAACCTGGCTATATGTAAATTAGTCTGTTCCTGTCCCAGTGCATGATGGGAACAGGGCAAACCAAACTACAAAGCCAATCCTTTCACTGGGAAGGAAACAAGTTTCCGGGGACCGGTTTCTGGCATTACAGCCGTCTTCGGCCCGGCTTGCTTGAATCCTGATGGTGCAATGAGCAAGGGACTCTCATCTGAGTATACCCTTCCACGCTTATGGTGGACAAAATAATTAAACAACAAGGGGTGGTGATGGACAGAGTTTCTGAATTAAGCAGAATACTCTCACCCAGTCAAGAGATCAGGGCTAGATCCAAAACCGTTTTTTAGCTCACTGCACCATCCCAGTTCAGAACCTGGCTATATGCAAATTAGTCTGTTCCTGTCCCAGTGCATGATGGGAACAGGGCAAACCAAACTACAAAGCCAATTCTTTCACTGGGAAGGAAACAAGCTTCCGGGGACCGGTTTCTGGCATTACAGCCGTCTTCGGCCCGGCTTGCTTGAATCCTGATGGTGCAATGAGCAAGGGACTCACATCTGAGTATACCCTTCCACGCTTATGTGGACAAAATAATTAAACAACAAGGGGTGGTGATGGACAGAGTTTCTGAATTAAGCAGAATACTCTCACCCAGTCAAGAGATCAGGGCTAGATCCAACATCGTTTTTTAGCTCACTGCACCATCCCCGCTCAGAACCTGGCTATATGCAAATTAGTCTGTTCCTGTCCCAGTGCATGATGGGAACAGGGCAAACCAAACTACAAAGCCAATTCTTTCACTGGGAAGGAAACAAGCTTCCGGGGACCGGTTTCTGGCATTACAGCCGTCTTCGGCCCGGCTTGCTTGAATCCTGATGGTGCAATGAGCAAGGGACTCACATCTGAGTATACCCTTCCACGCTTATGGTGGACAAAATAATTAAACAACAAGGGGTGGTGATGGACAGAGTTTCTGAATGAAACAGAATACTCTCACCCAGTCACGAGATCAGGGCTAGATCCAACACCGTTTTTTAGCTCACTGCACCATCCCAGCTCAGAACCTGGCTATATGCAAATTAGTCTGTTCCTGTCCCAGTGCATGATGGGAACAGGGCAAACCAAACTACAAAGCCAATTCTTTCACTGGGAAGGAAACAAGCTTCCGGGGACCGGTTTCGGGCATTACAGCCGTCTTCGGCCCGGCTTGCTTGAATCCTGATGGTGCAATGAGCAAGGGACTCACATCTGAGTATACCCTTCCACGCTTATGGTGGACAAAATAATTAAACAACAAGGGGTGGTGATGGACAGAGTTTCTGAATTAAGCAGAATACTCTCACCCAGTCAAGAGATCAGGGCTAGATCCAACACCGTTTTTTAGCTCACTGCACCATCCCAGCTCAGAACCTGGCTATATGCAAATTAGTCTGTTCCTGTCCCAGTGCATGATGGGAACAGAACAAACCAAACTACAAAGCCAATTCTTTCACTGGGAAGGAAACAAGCTTCCGGGGACCGGTTTCTGGCATTACAGCCGTCTTCGGCCCGGCTTGCTTGAATCCTGATGGTGCAATGAGCAAGGGACTCACATCTGAGTATACCCTTCCACGCTCATGGTGGACAAAATAATTAAACAACAAGGGGTGGTGATGGACAGAGTTTCTGAATTAAGCAGAATGCAATGAGCAATGACTCACATCTGAGTATACCCTTCCACGCTTATGGTGGACAAAATAATTAAACAACAAGGGGTGGTGATGGACAGAGTTTCTGAATTAAGCAGAATACTCTCACCCAGTCAAGAGATCAGGGCTAGATCCAACACCGTTTTTTAGCTCACTGCACCATCCCAGCTCAGAACCTGGCTATATGCAAATTAGTCTGTTCCTGTCCCAGTGCATGATGGGAACAGGGCAACCAAACTACAAAGCCAATTCTTTCACTGGGAAGGAAACAAGCTTCCGGGGACCGGTTTCTGGCATTACAGCCGTCTTCGGCCCAGCTTGCTTGAATCCTGATGGTGCAATGAGCAAGGGACTCACATCTGAGTATACCCTTCCACGCTTATGGTGGACAAAATAATTAAACAACAAGGGGTGGTGATGGACAGAGTTTCTGAATTAAGCAGAATACTCTCACCCAGTCAAGAGATCAGGGCTAGATCCAACACCGTTTTTTAGCTCACTGCACCATCCCAGCTCAGAATCTGGCTATATGAAAATTAGTCTGTTCCTGTCCCAGTGCATGATGGGAACAGGGCAAACCAAACTACAAAGCCAATTCTTTCACTGGGAAGGAAACAAGCTTCCGGGGACCGGTTTCTGGCATTACAGCCGTCTTCGGCCCGGCTTGCTTGAATCCTGATGGTGCAATGAGCAAGGGACTCACATCTGAGTATACCCTTCCACGCTTATGGTGGACAAAATAATTAAACAACAAGGGGTGGTGATGGACAGAGTTTCTGAATTAAGCAGAATACTCTCACCCAGTCAAGAGATCAGGGCTAGATCCAACACCGTTTTTTAGCTCACTGCACCATCCCAGCTCAGAACCTGGCTATATGTAAATTAGTCTGTTCCTGTCCCAGTGCATGATGGGAACAGGGCAAACCAAACTACAAAGCCAATCCTTTCACTGGGAAGGAAACAAGCTTCCGGGGACCGGTTTCCGGCATTACAGCCACCTTCGGCCCGGCTTGCTTGAATCCTGATGGTGCAATGAGCAAGGGACTCACATCTGAGTATACCCTTCCACGCTTATGGTGGACAAAATAATTAAACAACAAGGGGTGGTGATGGACAGAGTTTCTGAATTAAGCAGAATGCAATGAGCAATGACTCACATCTGAGTATACCCTTCCACGCTTATGGTGGACAAAATAATTAAACAACAAGGGGTGGTGATGGACAGAGTTTCTGAATTAAGCAGAATACTCTGACCCAGTCAAGAGATCAGTGCTAGATCCAACACCGTTTTTTAGCTCACTGCACCATCCCAGCTCAGAACCTGGCTATATGCAAATTAGTCTGTTCCTGTCCCAGTGCATGATGGGAACAGGGCAAACCAAACTACAAAGCCAATTCTTTCACTGGGAAGGAAACAAGCTTCCGGGGACCGGTTTCTGGCATTACAGCCGTCTTCGGCCCAGCTTGCTTGAATCCTGATGGTGTAATGAGCAAGGGACTCACATCTGAGTATACCCTTCCACGCTTATGGTGGACAAAATAATTAAACAACAAGGGGTGGTGATGGACAGAGTTTCTGAATTAAGCAGAATACTCTCACCCAGTCAAGAGATCAGGGCTAGATCCAACACCGTTTTTTAGCTCACTGCACCATCCCAGCTCAGAATCTGGCTATATGAAAATTAGTCTGTTCCTGTCCCAGTGCATGATGGGAACAGGGTAAACCAAACTACAAAGCCAATTCTTTCACTGGGAAGGAAACAAGCTTCCGGGGACCGGTTTCTGGCATTACAGCCGTCTTCGGCCCGGCTTGCTTGAATCCTGATGGTGCAATGAGCAAGGGACTCACATCTGAGTATACCCTTCCACGCTTATGGTGGATAAAATAATTAAACAACAAGGGGTGGTGATGGACAGAGTTTCTGAATTAAGCAGAATACTCTCACCCAGTCAAGAGATCAGGGCTAGATCCAACACCGTTTTTTAGCTCACTGCACCATCCCAGCTCAGAACCTGGCTATATGTAAATTAGTCTGTTCCTGTCCCAGTGCATGATGGGAACAGGGCAAACCAAACTACAAAGCCAATCCTTTCACTGGGAAGGAAACAAGTTTCCGGGGACCGGTTTCTGGCATTACAGCCGTCTTCGGCCCGGCTTGCTTGAATCCTGATGGTGCAATGAGCAAGGGACTCTCATCTGAGTATACCTTTCCACGCTTATGGTGGACAAAATAATTAAACAACAAGGGGTGGTGATGGACAGAGTTTCTGAATTAAGCAGAATACTCTCACCCAGTCAAGAGATCAGGGCTAGATCCAAAACCGTTTTTTAGCTCACTGCACCATCCCAGTTCAGAACCTGGCTATATGCAAATTAGTCTGTTCCTGTCCCAGTGCATGATGGGAACAGGGCAAACCAAACTACAAAGCCAATTCTTTCACTGGGAAGGAAACAAGCTTCCGGGGACCGGTTTCTGGCATTACAGCCGTATTCGGCCCGGCTTGCTTGAATCCTGATGGTGCAATGAGCAAGGGACTCACATCTGAGTATACCCTTCCACGCTTATGTGGACAAAATAATTAAACAACAAGGGGTGGTGATGGACAGAGTTTCTGAATTAAGCAGAATACTCTCACCCAGTCAAGAGATCAGGGCTAGATCCAACATCGTTTTTTAGCTCACTGCACCATCCCCGCTCAGAACCTGGCTATATGCAAATTAGTCTGTTCCTGTCCCAGTGCATGATGGGAACAGGGCAAACCAAACTACAAAGCCAATTCTTTCACTGGGAAGGAAACAAGCTTCCGGGGACCGGTTTCTGGCATTACAGCCGTCTTCGGCCCGGCTTGCTTGAATCCTGATGGTGCAATGAGCAAGGGACTCACATCTGAGTATACCCTTCCACGCTTATGGTGGACAAAATAATTAAACAACAAGGGGTGGTGATGGACAGAGTTTCTGAATGAAACAGAATACTCTCACCCAGTCACGAGATCAGGGCTAGATCCAACACCGTTTTTTAGCTCACTGCACCATCCCAGCTCAGAACCTGGCTATATGCAAATTAGTCTGTTCCTGTCCCAGTGCATGATGGGAACAGGGCAAACCAAACTACAAAGCCAATTCTTTCACTGGGAAGGAAACAAGCTTCCGGGGACCGGTTTCGGGCATTACAGCCGTCTTCGGCCCGGCTTGCTTGAATCCTGATGGTGCAATGAGCAAGGGACTCACATCTGAGTATACCCTTCCACGCTTATGGTGGACAAAATAATTAAACAACAAGGGGTGGTGATGGACAGAGTTTCTGAATTAAGCAGAATACTCTCACCCAGTCAAGAGATCAGGGCTAGATCCAACACCGTTTTTTAGCTCACTGCACCATCCCAGCTCAGAACCTGGCTATATGCAAATTAGTCTGTTCCTGTCCCAGTGCATGATGGGAACAGAACAAACCAAACTACAAAGCCAATTCTTTCACTGGGAAGGAAACAAGCTTCCGGGGACCGGTTTCTGGCATTACAGCCGTCTTCGGCCCGGCTTGCTTGAATCCTGATGGTGCAATGAGCAAGGGACTCACATCTGAGTATACCCTTCCACGCTTATGGTGGACAAAATAATTAAACAACAAGGGGTGGTGATGGACAGAGTTTCTGAATTAAGCAGAATGCAATGAGCAATGACTCACATCTGAGTATACCCTTCCACGCTTATGGTGGACAAAATAATTAAACAACAAGGGGTGGTGATGGACAGAGTTTCTGAATTAAGCAGAATACTCTCACCCAGTCAAGAGATCAGGGCTAGATCCAACACCGTTTTTTAGCTCACTGCACCATCCCAGCTCAGAACCTGGCTATATGCAAATTAGTCTGTTCCTGTCCCAGTGCATGATGGGAACAGGGCAACCAAACTACAAAGCCAATTCTTTCACTGGGAAGGAAACAAGCTTCCGGGGACCGGTTTCTGGCATTACAGCCGTCTTCGGCCCGGCTTGCTTGAATCCTGATGGTGCAATGAGCAAGGGACTCACATCTGAGTATACCCTTCCACGCTTATGGTGGACAAAATAATTAAACAACAAGGGGTGGTGATGGACAGAGTTTCTGAATTAAGCAGAATACTCTCACCCAGTCAAGAGATCAGGGCTAGATCCAACACCGTTTTTTAGCTCACTGCACCATCCCAGCTCAGAACCTGGCTATATGTAAATTAGTCTGTTCCTGTCCCAGTGCATGATGGGAACAGGGCAAACCAAACTACAAAGCCAATCCTTTCACTGGGAAGGAAACAAGCTTCCGGGGACCGGTTTCCGGCATTACAGCCACCTTCGGCCCGGCTTGCTTGAATCCTGATGGTGCAATGAGCAAGGGACTCACATCTGAGTATACCCTTCCACGCTTATGGTGGACAAAATAATTAAACAACAAGGGGTGGTGATGGACAGAGTTTCTGAATTAAGCAGAATGCAATGAGCAATGACTCACATCTGAGTATACCCTTCCACGCTTATGGTGGACAAAATAATTAAACAACAAGGGGTGGTGATGGACAGAGTTTCTGAATTAAGCAGAATACTCTCACCCAGTCAAGAGATCAGGGCTAGATCCAACACCGTTTTTTAGCTCACTGCACCATCCCAGCTCAGAATCTGGCTATATGAAAATTAGTCTGTTCCTGTCCCAGTGCATGATGGGAACAGGGCAAACCAAACTACAAAGCCAATTCTTTCACTGGGAAGGAAACAAGCTTCCGGGGACCGGTTTCTGGCATTACAGCCGTCTTCGGCCCGGCTTGCTTGAATCCTGATGGTGCAATGAGCAAGGGACTCACATCTGAGTATACCCTTCCACGCTTATGGTGGACAAAATAATTAAACAACAAGGGGTGGTGATGGACAGAGTTTCTGAATTAAGCAGAATACTCTCACCCAGTCAAGAGATCAGGGCTAGATCCAACACCGTTTTTTAGCTCACTGCACCATCCCAGCTCAGAACCTGGCTATATGTAAATTAGTCTGTTCCTGTCCCAGTGCATGATGGGAACAGGGCAAACCAAACTACAAAGCCAATCCTTTCACTGGGAAGGAAACAAGCTTCCGGGGACCGGTTTCCGGCATTACAGCCACCTTCGGCCCGGCTTGCTTGAATCCTGATGGTGCAATGAGCAAGGGACTCACATCTGAGTATACCCTTCCACGCTTATGGTGGACAAAATAATTAAACAACAAGGGGTGGTGATGGACAGAGTTTCTGAATTAAGCAGAATACTCTCACCCAGTCAAGAGATCAGGGCTAGATCCAACACAGTTTTTTAGCTCACTGCACCATCCCAGCTCAGAACCTGGCTATATGCAAATTAGTCTGTTCCTGTCCCAGTGCATGATGGGAACAGGGCAAACCAAACTACAAAGCCAATTCTTTCACTGGGAAGGAAACAAGCTTCCGGGGACCGGTTTCGGGCATTACAGCCGTCTTCGGCCCGGCTTGCTTGAATCCTGATGGTGCAATGAGCAAGGGACTCACATCTGAGTATACCCTTCCACGCTTATGGTGGACAAAATAATTAAACAACAAGGGGTGGTGATGGACAGAGTTTCTGAATTAAGCAGAATACTCTCACCCAGTCAAGAGATCAGGGCTAGATCCAACACCGTTTTTTAGCTCACTGCACCATCCCAGCTCAGAACCTGGCTATATGTAAATTAGTCTGTTCCTGTCCCAGTGCATGATGGGAACAGGGCAAACCAAACTACAAAGCCAATCCTTTCACTGGGAAGGAAACAAGCTTCCGGGGACCGGTTTCCGGCATTACAGCCGTCTTCGGCCCGGCTTGCTTGAATCCTGATGGTGCAATGAGCAAGGGACTCACATCTGAGTATACCCTTCCACGCTTATGGTGGACAAAATAATTATACAACAAGGGGTGGTGATGGACAGAGTTTCTGAATTAAGCAGAATGCAATGAGCAATGACTCACATCTGAGTATACCCTTCCACGCTTATGGTGGACAAAATAATTAAACAACAAGGGGTGGTGATGGACAGAGTTTCTGAATTAAGCAGAATACTCTCACCCAGTCAAGAGATCAGGGCTAGATCCAACACCGTTTTTTAGCTCACTGCACCATCCCAGCTCAGAACCTGGCTATATGCAAATTAGTCTGTTCCTGTCCCAGTGCATGATGGGAACAGGGCAAACCAAACTACAAAGCCAATCCTTTCACTGGGAAGGAAACAAGTTTCCGGGGACCGGTTTCTGGCATTACAGCCGTCTTCGGCCCGGCTTGCTTGAATCCTGATGGTGCAATGAGCAAGGGACTCACATCTGAGTATACCCTTCCACGCTTATGGTGGACAAAATAATTAAACAACAAGGGGTGGTGATTGACAAGCTTCCGGGGACCGGTTTCCGGGGACCGGTTTCTGGCATTACAGCCGTCTTCGGCCCGGCTTGCTTGAATCCTGATGGTGCAATGAGCAAGGGACTCACATCTGAGTATACCCTTCCACGCTTATGGTGGACAAAATAATGAAACAACAAGGGGTGGTGATGGACAGAGTTTCTGAATTAAGCAGAATGCAATGAGCAATGACTCACATCTGAGTATACCCTTCCACGCTTATGGTGGACAAAATAATTAAACAACAAGGGGCGGTGATGGACAGAGTTTCTGAATTAAGCAGAATACTCTCACCCAGTCAAGAGATCAGGGCTAGATCCAACACCGTTTTTTAGCTCACTGCACCATCCCAGCTCAGAACCTGGCTATATGCAAATTAGTCTGTTCCTGTCCCAGTGCATGATGGGAACAGGGCAAACCAAACTACAAAGCCAATTCTTTCACTGGGAAGGAAACAAGCTTCCGGGGACCGGTTTCTGGCATTACAGCCGTCTTCGGCCCAGCTTGCTTGAATCCTGATGGTGCAATGAGCAAGGGACTCACATCTGAGTATACCCTTCCACGCTTATGGTGGACAAAATAATTAAACAACAAGGGATGGTGATGGACAGAGTTTCTGAATTAAGCAGAATACTCTCACCCAGTCAAGAGATCAGGGCTAGATCCAACACCGTTTTTTAGCTCACTGCACCATCCCAGCTCAGAACCTGGCTATATGTAAATTAGTCTGTTCCTGTCCCAGTGCATGATGGGAACAGGGCAAACCAAACTACAAAGCCAATTCTTTCACTGGGAAGGAAACAAGCTTCCGGGGACCGGTTTCGGGCATTACAGCCGTCTTTGGCCCGGCTTGCTTGAATCCTGATGGTGCAATGAGCAAGGGACTCATATCTGAGTATACCCTTCCACGCTTATGGTGGACAAAATAATTAAACAACAAGGGGTGGTGATGGACAGAGTTTCTGAATTAAGCAGAATACTATCACCCAGTCAAGAGATCAGGGCTAGATCCAACACCGTTTTTTAGCTCACTGCACCATCCCAGCTCAGAACCTGGCTATATGCAAATTAGTCTGTTCCTGTCCCTGTGCATGATGGGAACAGGGCAAACCAAACTACAAAGCCAATCCTTTCACTGGGAAGGAAACAAGCTTCCGGGGACCGGTTTCTGGCATTACAGCCGTCTTCGGCCCGGCTTGCTTGAATCCTGATGGTGCAATGAGCAAGGGACTCACATCTGAGTATACCCTTCCACGCTTATGGTGGACAAAATAATTAAACAACAAGGGGTGGTGATGGACAGAGTTTCTGAATTAAGCAGAATACTCTCACCCAGTCAAGAGATCAGGGCTAGATCCAACACCGTTTTTTAGCTCACTGCACCATCCCAGCTCAGAACCTGGCTATATGCAAATTAGTCTGTTCCTGTCCCAGTGCATGATGGGAACAGGGCAAACCAAACTACAAAGCCAATTCTTTCACTGGGAAGGAAACAAGCTTCTGGGGACCGGTTTCTGGCATTACAGCCGTCTTCGGCCCAGCTTGCTTGAATCCTGATGGTGCAATGAGCAATGGACTCACATCTGAGTATACCCTTCCACACTTATGGTGGACAAAATAATTAAACAACACGGGGTGGTGATGGACAGAGTTTCTGAATTAAGCAGAATACTCTCACCCAGTCAAGAGATCAGGGCTAGATCCAACACCGTTTTTTAGCTCACTGCACCATCCCAGCTCAGAATCTGGCTATATGAAAATTAGTCTGTTCCTGTCCCAGTGCATGATGGGAACAGGGCAAACCAAACTACAAAGCCAATCCTTTCACTGGGAAGGAAACAAGCTTCCGGGGACCGGTTTCTGGCATTACAGCCGTCTTCGGCCCGGCTTGCTTGAATCCTGATGGTGCAATGAGCAAGGGACTCACATCTGAGTATACCCTTCCACGCTTATGGTGGACAAAATAATTAAACAACAAGGGGTGGTGATGGACAGAGTTTCTGAATTAAGCAGAATACTCTCACCCAGTCAAGAGATCAGGGCTAGATCCAAAACCGTTTTTTAGCTCACTGCACCATCCCAGCTCAGAACCTGGCTTTATGCAAATTAGTCTGTTCCTGTCCCAGTGCATGATGGGAACAGGGCAAACCAAACTACAAAGCCAATTCTTTCACTGGGAAGGAAACAAGCTTCCGGGGACCGGTTTCTGGCATTACAGCCGTCTTCGGCCCGGCTTGCTTGAATCCTGATGGTGCAATGAGCAAGGGACTCACATCTGAGTATACCCTTCCACGCTTATGGTGGACAAAATAATTAAACAACAAGGGGTGGTGATGGACAGAGTTTCTGAATTAAGCAGAATACTCTCACCCAGTCAAGAGATCAGGGCTAGATCCAACACCGTTTTTTAGCTCACTGCACCATCCCAGCTCAGAACCTGGCTATATGCAAATTAGTCTGTTCCTGTCCCAGTGCATGATGGGAACAGGGCAAACCAAACTACAAAGCCAATTCTTTCACTGGGAAGGAAACAAGCTTCCGGGGACCGGTTTCTGGCATTACAGCCGTCTTCGGCCCGGCTTGCTTGAATCCTGATGGTGCAATGAGCAAGGGACTCACATCTGAGTATACCCTTCCACGCTTATGGTGGACAAAATAATTAAACAACAAGGGGTGGTGATGGACAGAGTTTCTGAATTAAGCAGAATACTCTCACCCAGTCAAGAGATCAGGGCTAGATCCAACACCGTTTTTTAGCTCACTGCACCATCCCAGCTCAGAACCTGGCTATATGCAAATTAGTCTGTTCCTGTCCCAGTGCATGATGGGAACAGAACAAACCAAACTACAAAGCCAATTCTTTCACTGGGAAGGAAACAAGCTTCCGGGGACCGGTTTCTGGCATTACAGCCGTCTTCGGCCCGGCTTGCTTGAATCCTGATGGTGCAATGAGCAAGGGACTCACATCTGAGTATACCCTTCCACGCTTATGGTGGACAAAATAATTATACAACAAGGGGTGGTGATGGACAGAGTTTCTGAATTAAGCAGAATGCAATGAGCAATGACTCACATCTGAGTATACCCTTCCACGCTTATGGTGGACAAAATAATTAAACAACAAGGGGTGGTGATGGACAGAGTTTCTGAATTAAGCAGAATACTCTCACCCAGTCAAGAGATCAGGGCTAGATCCAACACCGTTTTTTAGCTCACTGCACCATCCCAGCTCAGAACCTGGCTATATGCAAATTAGTCTGTTCCTGTCCCAGTGCATGATGGGAACAGGGCAAACCAAACTACAAAGCCAATCCTTTCACTGGGAAGGAAACAAGTTTCCGGGGACCGGTTTCTGGCATTACAGCCGTCTTCGGCCCGGCTTGCTTGAATCCTGATGGTGCAATGAGCAAGGGACTCACATCTGAGTATACCCTTCCACGCTTATGGTGGACAAAATAATTAAACAACAAGGGGTGGTGATTGACAAGCTTCCGGGGACCGGTTTCCGGGGACCGGTTTCTGGCATTACAGCCGTCTTCGGCCCGGCTTGCTTGAATCCTGATGGTGCAATGAGCAAGGGACTCACATCTGAGTATACCCTTCCACGCTTATGGTGGACAAAATAATGAAACAACAAGGGGTGGTGATGGACAGAGTTTCTGAATTAAGCAGAATGCAATGAGCAATGACTCACATCTGAGTATACCCTTCCACGCTTATGGTGGACAAAATAATTAAACAACAAGGGGTGGTGATGGACAGAGTTTCTGAATTAAGCAGAATACTCTCACCCAGTCAAGAGATCAGGGCTAGATCCAACACCGTTTTTTAGCTCACTGCACCATCCCAGCTCAGAACCTGGCTATATGCAAATTAGTCTGTTCCTGTCCCAGTGCATGATGGGAACAGGGCAAACCAAACTACAAAGCCAATTCTTTCACTGGGAAGGAAACAAGCTTCCGGGGACCGGTTTCTGGCATTACAGCCGTCTTCGGCCCAGCTTGCTTGAATCCTGATGGTGCAATGAGCAAGGGACTCACATCTGAGTATACCCTTCCACGCTTATGGTGGACAAAATAATTAAACAACAAGGGATGGTGATGGACAGAGTTTCTGAATTAAGCAGAATACTCTCACCCAGTCAAGAGATCAGGGCTAGATCCAACACCGTTTTTTAGCTCACTGCACCATCCCAGCTCAGAATCTGGCTATATGAAAATTAGTCTGTTCCTGTCCCAGTGCATGATGGGAACAGGGCAAACCAAACTACAAAGCCAATTCTTTCACTGGGAAGGAAACAAGCTTCCGGGGACCGGTTTCGGGCATTACAGCCGTCTTTGGCCCGGCTTGCTTGAATCCTGATGGTGCAATGAGCAAGGGACTCATATCTGAGTATACCCTTCCACGCTTATGGTGGACAAAATAATTAAACAACAAGGGGTGGTGATGGACAGAGTTTCTGAATTAAGCAGAATACTCTCACCCAGTCAAGAGATCAGGGCTAGATCCAACACCGTTTTTTAGCTCACTGCACCATCCCAGCTCAGAACCTGGCTATATGCAAATTAGTCTGTTCCTGTCCCAGTGCATGATGGGAACAGGGCAAACCAAACTACAAAGCCAATCCTTTCACTGGGAAGGAAACAAGCTTCCGGGGACCTGTTTCTGGCATTACAGCCGTCTTCGGCCCGGCTTGCTTGAATCCTGATGGTGCAATGAGCAAGGGACTCACATCTGAGTATACCCTTCCACGCTTATGGTGGACAAAATAATTAAACAACAAGGGGTGGTGATGGACAGAGTTTCTGAATTAAGCAGAATACTCTCACCCAGTCAAGAGATCAGGGCTAGATCCAACACCGTTTTTTAGCTCACTGCACCATCCCAGCTCAGAACCTGGCTATATGCAAATTAGTCTGTTCCTGTCCCAGTGCATGATGGGAACAGGGCAAACCAAACTACAAAGCCAATTCTTTCACTGGGAAGGAAACAAGCTTCTGGGGACCGGTTTCTGGCATTACAGCCGTCTTCGGCCCAGCTTGCTTGAATCCTGATGGTGCAATGAGCAATGGACTCACATCTGAGTATACCCTTCCACACTTATGGTGGACAAAATAATTAAACAACAAGGGGTGGTGATGGACAGAGTTTCTGAATTAAGCAGAATACTCTCACCCAGTCAAGAGATCAGGGCTAGATCCAACACCGTTTTTTAGCTCACTGCACCATCCCAGCTCAGAATCTGGCTATATGAAAATTAGTCTGTTCCTGTCCCAGTGCATGATGGGAACAGGGCAAACCAAACTACAAAGCCAATCCTTTCACTGGGAAGGAAACAAGCTTCCGGGGACCGGTTTCTGGCATTACAGCCGTCTTCGGCCCGGCTTGCTTGAATCCTGATGGTGCAATGAGCAAGGGACTCGCATCTGAGTATACCCTTCCACGCTTATGGTGGACAAAATAATTAAACAACAAGGGGTGGTGATGGACAGAGTTTCTGAATTAAGCAGAATACTCTCACCCAGTCAAGAGATCAGGGCTAGATCCAAAACCGTTTTTTAGCTCACTGCACCATCCCAGCTCAGAACCTGGCTTTATGCAAATTAGTCTGTTCCTGTCCCAGTGCATGATGGGAACAGGGCAAACCAAACTACAAAGCCAATTCTTTCACTGGGAAGGAAACAAGCTTCCGGGGACCGGTTTCTGGCATTACAGCCGTCTTCGGCCCGGCTTGCTTGAATCCTGATGGTGCAATGAGCAAGGGACTCACATCTGAGTATACCCTTCCACGCTTATGGTGGACAAAATAATTAAACAACAAGGGGTGGTGATGGACAGAGTTTCTGAATTAAGCAGAATACTCTCACCCAGTCAAGAGATCAGGGCTAGATCCAACACCGTTTTTTAGCTCACTGCACCATCCCAGCTCAGAACCTGGCTATATGCAAATTAGTCTGTTCCTGTCCCAGTGCATGATGGGAACAGTGCAAACCAAACTACAAAGCCAATTCTTTCACTGGGAAGGAAACAAGCTTCCGGGGACCGGTTTCTGGCATTACAGCCGTCTTCGGCCCGGCTTGCTTGAATCCTGATGGTGCAATGAGCAAGGGACTCACATCTGAGTATACCCTTCCACGCTTATGGTGGACAAAATAATTAAACAACAAGGGGTGGTGATGGACAGAGTTTCTGAATTAAGCAGCATGCAATGAGCAATGACTCACATCTGAGTATACCCTTCCACGCTTATGGTGGACAAAATAATTAAACAACAAGGGGTGGTGATGGACAGAGTTTCTGAATTAAGCAGAATACTCTCACCCAGTCAAGAGATTAGGGCTAGATCCAACACCGTTTTTTAGCTCACTGCACCATCCCAGCTCAGAACCTGGCTATATGCAAATTAGTCTGTTCCTGTCCCAGTGCATGATGGGAACAGGGCAAACCAAACTACAAAGCCAATTCTTTCACTGGGAAGGAAACAAGCTTCCGGGGACCGGTTTCTGGCATTACAGCCGTCTTCGGCCCAGCTTGCTTGAATCCTGATGGTGCAATGAGCAAGGGACTCACATCTGAGTATACCCTTCCACGCTTATGGTGGACAAAATAATTAAACAACAAGGGGTGGTGATGGACAGAGTTTCTGAATTAAGCAGAATACTCTCACCCAGTCAAGAGATCAGGGCTAGATCCAACACCGTTTTTTAGCTCACTGCACCATCCCAGCTCAGAATCTGGCTATATGAAAATTAGTCTGTTCCTGTCCCAGTGCATGATGGGAACAGGGCAAACCAAACTACAAAGCCAATTCTTTCACTGGGAAGGAAACAAGCTTCCGGGGACCGGTTTCTGGCATTACAGCCGTCTTCGGCCCGGCTTGCTTGAATCCTGATGGTGCAATGAGCAAGGGACTCACATCTGAGTATACCCTTCCACGCTTATGGTGGACAAAATAATTAAACAACAAGGGGTGGTGATGGACAGAGTTTCTGAATGAAACAGAATACTCTCACCCAGTCACGAGATCAGGGCTAGATCCAACACCGTTTTTTAGCTCACTGCACCATCCCAGCTCAGAACCTGGCTATATGCAAATTAGTCTGTTCCTGTCCCAGTGCATGATGGGAACAGGGCAAACCAAACTACAAAGCCAATTCTTTCACTGGGAAGGAAACAAGCTTCCGGGGACCGGTTTCGGGCATTACAGCCGTCTTCGGCCCGGCTTGCTTGAATCCTGATGGTGCAATGAGCAAGGGACTCACATCTGAGTATACCCTTCCACGCTTATGGTGGACAAAATAATTAAACAACAAGGGGTGGTGATGGACAGAGTTTCTGAATTAAGCAGAATACTCTCACCCAGTCAAGAGATCAGGGCTAGATCCAACACCGTTTTTTAGCTCACTGCACCATCCCAGCTCAGAACCTGGCTATATGCAAATTAGTCTGTTCCTGTCCCAGTGCATGATGGGAACAGAACAAACCAAACTACAAAGCCAATTCTTTCACTGGGAAGGAAACAAGCTTCCGGGGACCGGTTTCTGGCATTACAGCCGTCTTCGGCCCGGCTTGCTTGAATCCTGATGGTGCAATGAGCAAGGGACTCACATCTGAGTATACCCTTCCACGCTTATGGTGGACAAAATAATTAAACAACAAGGGGTGGTGATGGACAGAGTTTCTGAATTAAGCAGAATGCAATGAGCAATGACTCACATCTGAGTATACCCTTCCACGCTTATGGTGGACAAAATAATTAAACAACAAGGGGTGGTGATGGACAGAGTTTCTGAATTAAGCAGAATACTCTCACCCAGTCAAGAGATCAGGGCTAGATCCAACACCGTTTTTTAGCTCACTGCACCATCCCAGCTCAGAACCTGGCTATATGCAAATTAGTCTGTTCCTGTCCCAGTGCATGATGGGAACAGGGCAACCAAACTACAAAGCCAATTCTTTCACTGGGAAGGAAACAAGCTTCCGGGGACCGGTTTCTGGCATTACAGCCGTCTTCGGCCCGGCTTGCTTGAATCCTGATGGTGCAATGAGCAAGGGACTCACATCTGAGTATACCCTTCCACGCTTATGGTGGACAAAATAATTAAACAACAAGGGGTGGTGATGGACAGAGTTTCTGAATTAAGCAGAATACTCTCACCCAGTCAAGAGATCAGGGCTAGATCCAACACCGTTTTTTAGCTCACTGCACCATCCCAGCTCAGAACCTGGCTATATGTAAATTAGTATGTTCCTGTCCCAGTGCATGATGGGAACAGGGCAAACCAAACTACAAAGCCAATCCTTTCACTGGGAAGGAAACAAGCTTCCGGGGACCGGTTTCCGGCATTACAGCCACCTTCGGCCCGGCTTGCTTGAATCCTGATGGTGCAATGAGCAAGGGACTCACATCTGAGTATACCCTTCCACGCTTATGGTGGACAAAATAATTAAACAACAAGGGGTGGTGATGGACAGAGTTTCTGAATTAAGCAGAATGCAATGAGCAATGACTCACATCTGAGTATACCCTTCCACGCTTATGGTGGACAAAATAATTAAACAACAAGGGGTGGTGATGGACAGAGTTTCTGAATTAAGCAGAATACTCTCACCCAGTCAAGAGATCAGGGCTAGATCCAACACCGTTTTTTAGCTCACTGCACCATCCCAGCTCAGAATCTGGCTATATGAAAATTAGTCTGTTCCTGTCCCAGTGCATGATGGGAACAGGGCAAACCAAACTACAAAGCCAATTCTTTTACTGGGAAGGAAACAAGCTTCCGGGGACCGGTTTCTGGCATTACAGCCGTCTTCGGCCCGGCTTGCTTGAATCCTGATGGTGCAATGAGCAAGGGACTCACATCTGAGTATACCCTTCCACGCTTATGGTGGACAAAATAATTAAACAACAAGGGGTGGTGATGGACAGAGTTTCTGAATTAAGCAGAATACTCTCACCCAGTCAAGAGATCAGGGCTAGATCCAACACCGTTTTTTAGCTCACTGCACCATCCCAGCTCAGAACCTGGCTATATGTAAATTAGTCTGTTCCTGTCCCAGTGCATGATGGGAACAGGGCAAACCAAACTACAAAGCCAATCCTTTCACTGGGAAGGAAACAAGCTTCCGGGGACCGGTTTCCGGCATTACAGCCACCTTCGGCCCGGCTTGCTTGAATCCTGATGGTGCAATGAGCAAGGGACTCACATCTGAGTATACCCTTCCACGCTTATGGTGGACAAAATATTAAACAACAAGGGGTGGTGATGGACAGAGTTTCTGAATTAAGCAGAATACTCTCACCCAGTCAAGAGATCAGGGCTAGATCCAACACAGTTTTTTAGCTCACTGCACCATCCCAGCTCAGAACCTGGCTATATGCAAATTAGTCTGTTCCTGTCCCAGTGCATGATGGGAACAGGGCAAACCAAACTACAAAGCCAATTCTTTCACTGGGAAGGAAACAAGCTTCCGGGGACCGGTTTCGGGCATTACAGCCGTCTTCGGCCCGGCTTGCTTGAATCCTGATGGTGCAATGAGCAAGGGACTCACATCTGAGTATACCCTTCCACGCTTATGGTGGACAAAATAATTAAACAACAAGGGGTGGTGATGGACAGAGTTTCTGAATTAAGCAGAATACTCTCACCCAGTCAAGAGATCAGGGCTAGATCCAACACCGTTTTTTAGCTCACTGCACCATCCCAGCTCAGAACCTGGCTATATGCAAATTAGTCTGTTTCTGTCCCAGTGCATGATGGGAACAGGGCAAACCAAACTACAAAGCCAATTCTTTCACTTGGAAGGAAACAAGCTTCCGGGGACCGGTTTCTGGCATTACAGCCATCTTCGGCCCGGCTTGCTTGAATCCTGATGGTGCAATGAGCAAGGGACTCACATCTGAGTATACCCTTCCACGCTTATGGTGGACAAAATAATTAAACAACAAGGGGTGGTGATGGACAGAGTTTCTGAATTAAGCAGAATACTCTCACCCAGTCAAGAGATCAGGGCTAGATCCAACACCGTTTTTTAGCTCACTGCACCATCCCAGCTCAGAACCTGGCTATATGTAAATTAGTCTGTTCCTGTCCCAGTGCATGATGGGAACAGGGCAAACCAAACTACAAAGCCAATCCTTTCACTGGGAAGGAAACAAGCTTCCGGGGACCGGTTTCCGGCATTACAGCCGTCTTCGGCCCGGCTTGCTTGAATCCTGATGGTGCAATGAGCAAGGGACTCACATCTGAGTATACCCTTCCACGCTTATGGTGGACAAAATAATTATACAACAAGGGGTGGTGATGGACAGAGTTTCTGAATTAAGCAGAATGCAATGAGCAATGACTCACATCTGAGTATACCCTTCCACGCTTATGGTGGACAAAATAATTAAACAACAAGGGGTGGTGATGGACAGAGTTTCTGAATTAAGCAGAATACTCTCACCCAGTCAAGAGATCAGGGCTAGATCCAACACCGTTTTTTAGCTCACTGCACCATCCCAGCTCAGAACCTGGCTATATGCAAATTAGTCTGTTCCTGTCCCAGTGCATGATGGGAACAGGGCAAACCAAACTACAAAGCCAATCCTTTCACTGGGAAGGAAACAAGTTTCCGGGGACCGGTTTCTGGCATTACAGCCGTCTTCGGCCCGGCTTGCTTGAATCCTGATGGTGCAATGAGCAAGGGACTCACATCTGAGTATACCCTTCCACGCTTATGGTGGACAAAATAATTAAACAACAAGGGGTGGTGATTGACAAGCTTCCGGGGACCGGTTTCCGGGGACCGGTTTCTGGCATTACAGCCGTCTTCGGCCCGGCTTGCTTGAATCCTGATGGTGCAATGAGCAAGGGACTCACATCTGAGTATACCCTTCCACGCTTATGGTGGACAAAATAATGAAACAACAAGGGGTGGTGATGGACAGAGTTTCTGAATTAAGCAGAATGCAATGAGCAATGACTCACATCTGAGTATACCCTTCCACGCTTATGGTGGACAAAATAATTAAACAACAAGGGGCGGTGATGGACAGAGTTTCTGAATTAAGCAGAATACTCTCACCCAGTCAAGAGATCAGGGCTAGATCCAACACCGTTTTTTAGCTCACTGCACCATCCCAGCTCAGAACCTGGCTATATGCAAATTAGTCTGTTCCTGTCCCAGTGCATGATGGGAACAGGGCAAACCAAACTACAAAGCCAATTCTTTCACTGGGAAGGAAACAAGCTTCCGGGGACCGGTTTCTGGCATTACAGCCGTCTTCGGCCCAGCTTGCTTGAATCCTGATGGTGCAATGAGCAAGGGACTCACATCTGAGTATACCCTTCCACGCTTATGGTGGACAAAATAATTAAACAACAAGGGATGGTGATGGACAGAGTTTCTGAATTAAGCAGAATACTCTCACCCAGTCAAGAGATCAGGGCTAGATCCAACACCGTTTTTTAGCTCACTGCACCATCCCAGCTCAGAACCTGGCTATATGTAAATTAGTCTGTTCCTGTCCCAGTGCATGATGGGAACAGGGCAAACCAAACTACAAAGCCAATTCTTTCACTGGGAAGGAAACAAGCTTCCGGGGACCGGTTTCGGGCATTACAGCCGTCTTTGGCCCGGCTTGCTTGAATCCTGATGGTGCAATGAGCAAGGGACTCATATCTGAGTATACCCTTCCACGCTTATGGTGGACAAAATAATTAAACAACAAGGGGTGGTGATGGACAGAGTTTCTGAATTAAGCAGAATACTCTCACCCAGTCAAGAGATCAGGGCTAGATCCAACACCGTTTTTTAGCTCACTGCACCATCCCAGCTCAGAACCTGGCTATATGCAAATTAGTCTGTTCCTGTCCCTGTGCATGATGGGAACAGGGCAAACCAAACTACAAAGCCAATCCTTTCACTGGGAAGGAAACAAGCTTCCGGGGACCGGTTTCTGGCATTACAGCCGTCTTCGGCCCGGCTTGCTTGAATCCTGATGGTGCAATGAGCAAGGGACTCACATCTGAGTATACCCTTCCACGCTTATGGTGGACAAAATAATTAAACAACAAGGGGTGGTGATGGACAGAGTTTCTGAATTAAGCAGAATACTCTCACCCAGTCAAGAGATCAGGGCTAGATCCAACACCGTTTTTTAGCTCACTGCACCATCCCAGCTCAGAACCTGGCTATATGCAAATTAGTCTGTTCCTGTCCCAGTGCATGATGGGAACAGGGCAAACCAAACTACAAAGCCAATTCTTTCACTGGGAAGGAAACAAGCTTCTGGGGACCGGTTTCTGGCATTACAGCCGTCTTCGGCCCAGCTTGCTTGAATCCTGATGGTGCAATGAGCAATGGACTCACATCTGAGTATACCCTTCCACACTTATGGTGGACAAAATAATTAAACAACACGGGGTGGTGATGGACAGAGTTTCTGAATTAAGCAGAATACTCTCACCCAGTCAAGAGATCAGGGCTAGATCCAACACCGTTTTTTAGCTCACTGCACCATCCCAGCTCAGAATCTGGCTATATGAAAATTAGTCTGTTCCTGTCCCAGTGCATGATGGGAACAGGGCAAACCAAACTACAAAGCCAATCCTTTCACTGGGAAGGAAACAAGCTTCCGGGGACCGGTTTCTGGCATTACAGCCGTCTTCGGCCCGGCTTGCTTGAATCCTGATGGTGCAATGAGCAAGGGACTCACATCTGAGTATACCCTTCCACGCTTATGGTGGACAAAATAATTAAACAACAAGGGGTGGTGATGGACAGAGTTTCTGAATTAAGCAGAATACTCTCACCCAGTCAAGAGATCAGGGCTAGATCCAAAACCGTTTTTTAGCTCACTGCACCATCCCAGCTCAGAACCTGGCTTTATGCAAATTAGTCTGTTCCTGTCCCAGTGCATGATGGGAACAGGGCAAACCAAACTACAAAGCCAATTCTTTCACTGGGAAGGAAACAAGCTTCCGGGGACCGGTTTCTGGCATTACAGCCGTCTTCGGCCCGGCTTGCTTGAATCCTGATGGTGCAATGAGCAAGGGACTCACATCTGAGTATACCCTTCCACGCTTATGGTGGACAAAATAATTAAACAACAAGGGGTGGTGATGGACAGAGTTTCTGAATTAAGCAGAATACTCTCACCCAGTCAAGAGATCAGGGCTAGATCCAACACCGTTTTTTAGCTCACTGCACCATCCCAGCTCAGAACCTGGCTATATGCAAATTAGTCTGTTCCTGTCCCAGTGCATGATGGGAACAGGGCAAACCAAACTACAAAGCCAATTCTTTCACTGGGAAGGAAACAAGCTTCCGGGGACCGGTTTCTGGCATTACAGCCGTCTTCGGCCCGGCTTGCTTGAATCCTGATGGTGCAATGAGCAAGGGACTCACATCTGAGTATACCCTTCCACGCTTATGGTGGACAAAATAATTAAACAACAAGGGGTGGTGATGGACAGAGTTTCTGAATTAAGCAGAATACTCTCACCCAGTCAAGAGATCAGGGCTAGATCCAACACCGTTTTTTAGCTCACTGCACCATCCCAGCTCAGAACCTGGCTATATGCAAATTAGTCTGTTCCTGTCCCAGTGCATGATGGGAACAGAACAAACCAAACTACAAAGCCAATTCTTTCACTGGGAAGGAAACAAGCTTCCGGGGACCGGTTTCTGGCATTACAGCCGTCTTCGGCCCGGCTTGCTTGAATCCTGATGGTGCAATGAGCAAGGGACTCACATCTGAGTATACCCTTCCACGCTTATGGTGGACAAAATAATTATACAACAAGGGGTGGTGATGGACAGAGTTTCTGAATTAAGCAGAATGCAATGAGCAATGACTCACATCTGAGTATACCCTTCCACGCTTATGGTGGACAAAATAATTAAACAACAAGGGGTGGTGATGGACAGAGTTTCTGAATTAAGCAGAATACTCTCACCCAGTCAAGAGATCAGGGCTAGATCCAACACCGTTTTTTAGCTCACTGCACCATCCCAGCTCAGAACCTGGCTATATGCAAATTAGTCTGTTCCTGTCCCAGTGCATGATGGGAACAGGGCAAACCAAACTACAAAGCCAATCCTTTCACTGGGAAGGAAACAAGTTTCCGGGGACCGGTTTCTGGCATTACAGCCGTCTTCGGCCCGGCTTGCTTGAATCCTGATGGTGCAATGAGCAAGGGACTCACATCTGAGTATACCCTTCCACGCTTATGGTGGACAAAATAATTAAACAACAAGGGGTGGTGATTGACAAGCTTCCGGGGACCGGTTTCCGGGGACCGGTTTCTGGCATTACAGCCGTCTTCGGCCCGGCTTGCTTGAATCCTGATGGTGCAATGAGCAAGGGACTCACATCTGAGTATACCCTTCCACGCTTATGGTGGACAAAATAATGAAACAACAAGGGGTGGTGATGGACAGAGTTTCTGAATTAAGCAGAATGCAATGAGCAATGACTCACATCTGAGTATACCCTTCCACGCTTATGGTGGACAAAATAATTAAACAACAAGGGGTGGTGATGGACAGAGTTTCTGAATTAAGCAGAATACTCTCACCCAGTCAAGAGATCAGGGCTAGATCCAACACCGTTTTTTAGCTCACTGCACCATCCCAGCTCAGAACCTGGCTATATGCAAATTAGTCTGTTCCTGTCCCAGTGCATGATGGGAACAGGGCAAACCAAACTACAAAGCCAATTCTTTCACTGGGAAGGAAACAAGCTTCCGGGGACCGGTTTCTGGCATTACAGCCGTCTTCGGCCCAGCTTGCTTGAATCCTGATGGTGCAATGAGCAAGGGACTCACATCTGAGTATACCCTTCCACGCTTATGGTGGACAAAATAATTAAACAACAAGGGATGGTGATGGACAGAGTTTCTGAATTAAGCAGAATACTCTCACCCAGTCAAGAGATCAGGGCTAGATCCAACACCGTTTTTTAGCTCACTGCACCATCCCAGCTCAGAATCTGGCTATATGAAAATTAGTCTGTTCCTGTCCCAGTGCATGATGGGAACAGGGCAAACCAAACTACAAAGCCAATTCTTTCACTGGGAAGGAAACAAGCTTCCGGGGACCGGTTTCGGGCATTACAGCCGTCTTTGGCCCGGCTTGCTTGAATCCTGATGGTGCAATGAGCAAGGGACTCATATCTGAGTATACCCTTCCACGCTTATGGTGGACAAAATAATTAAACAACAAGGGGTGGTGATGGACAGAGTTTCTGAATTAAGCAGAATACTCTCACCCAGTCAAGAGATCAGGGCTAGATCCAACACCGTTTTTTAGCTCAGTGCACCATCCCAGCTCAGAACCTGGCTATATGCAAATTAGTCTGTTCCTGTCCCAGTGCATGATGGGAACAGGGCAAACCAAACTACAAAGCCAATCCTTTCACTGGGAAGGAAACAAGCTTCCGGGGACCTGTTTCTGGCATTACAGCCGTCTTCGGCCCGGCTTGCTTGAATCCTGATGGTGCAATGAGCAAGGGACTCACATCTGAGTATACCCTTCCACGCTTATGGTGGACAAAATAATTAAACAACAAGGGGTGGTGATGGACAGAGTTTCTGAATTAAGCAGAATACTCTCACCCAGTCAAGAGATCAGGGCTAGATCCAACACCGTTTTTTAGCTCACTGCACCATCCCAGCTCAGAACCTGGCTATATGCAAATTAGTCTGTTCCTGTCCCAGTGCATGATGGGAACAGGGCAAACCAAACTACAAAGCCAATTCTTTCACTGGGAAGGAAACAAGCTTCTGGGGACCGGTTTCTGGCATTACAGCCGTCTTCGGCCCAGCTTGCTTGAATCCTGATGGTGCAATGAGCAATGGACTCACATCTGAGTATACCCTTCCACACTTATGGTGGACAAAATAATTAAACAACAAGGGGTGGTGATGGACAGAGTTTCTGAATTAAGCAGAATACTCTCACCCAGTCAAGAGATCAGGGCTAGATCCAACACCGTTTTTTAGCTCACTGCACCATCCCAGCTCAGAATCTGGCTATATGAAAATTAGTCTGTTCCTGTCCCAGTGCATGATGGGAACAGGGCAAACCAAACTACAAAGCCAATCCTTTCACTGGGAAGGAAACAAGCTTCCGGGGACCGGTTTCTGGCATTACAGCCGTCTTCGGCCCGGCTTGCTTGAATCCTGATGGTGCAATGAGCAAGGGACTCACATCTGAGTATACCCTTCCACGCTTATGGTGGACAAAATAATTAAACAACAAGGGGTGGTGATGGACAGAGTTTCTGAATTAAGCAGAATACTCTCACCCAGTCAAGAGATCAGGGCTAGATCCAAAACCGTTTTTTAGCTCACTGCACCATCCCAGCTCAGAACCTGGCTTTATGCAAATTAGTCTGTTCCTGTCCCAGTGCATGATGGGAACAGGGCAAACCAAACTACAAAGCCAATTCTTTCACTGGGAAGGAAACAAGCTTCCGGGGACCGGTTTCTGGCATTACAGCCGTCTTCAGCCCGGCTTGCTTGAATCCTGATGGTGCAATGAGCAAGGGACTCACATCTGAGTATACCCTTCCACGCTTATGGTGGACAAAATAATTAAACAACAAGGGGTGGTGATGGACAGAGTTTCTGAATTAAGCAGAATACTCTCACCCAGTCAAGAGATCAGGGCTAGATCCAACACCGTTTTTTAGCTCACTGCACCATCCCAGCTCAGAACCTGGCTATATGCAAATTAGTCTGTTCCTGTCCCAGTGCATGATGGGAACAGTGCAAACCAAACTACAAAGCCAATTCTTTCACTGGGAAGGAAACAAGCTTCCGGGGACCGGTTTCTGGCATTACAGCCGTCTTCGGCCCGGCTTGCTTGAATCCTGATGGTGCAATGAGCAAGGGACTCACATCTGAGTATACCCTTCCACGCTTATGGTGGACAAAATAATTAAACAACAAGGGGTGGTGATGGACAGAGTTTCTGAATTAAGCAGCATGCAATGAGCAATGACTCACATCTGAGTATACCCTTCCACGCTTATGGTGGACAAAATAATTAAACAACAAGGGGTGGTGATGGACAGAGTTTCTGAATTAAGCAGAATACTCTCACCCAGTCAAGAGATTAGGGCTAGATCCAACACCGTTTTTTAGCTCACTGCACCATCCCAGCTCAGAACCTGGCTATATGCAAATTAGTCTGTTCCTGTCCCAGTGCATGATGGGAACAGGGCAAACCAAACTACAAAGCCAATTCTTTCACTGGGAAGGAAACAAGCTTCCGGGGACCGGTTTCTGGCATTACAGCCGTCTTCGGCCCAGCTTGCTTGAATCCTGATGGTGCAATGAGCAAGGGACTCACATCTGAGTATACCCTTCCACGCTTATGGTGGACAAAATAATTAAACAACAAGGGGTGGTGATGGACAGAGTTTCTGAATTAAGCAGAATACTCTCACCCAGTCAAGAGATCAGGGCTAGATCCAACACCGTTTTTTAGCTCACTGCACCATCCCAGCTCAGAATCTGGCTATATGAAAATTAGTCTGTTCCTGTCCCAGTGCATGATGGGAACAGGGCAAACCAAACTACAAAGCCAATTCTTTCACTGGGAAGGAAACAAGCTTCCGGGGACCGGTTTCTGGCATTACAGCCGTCTTCGGCCCGGCTTGCTTGAATCCTGATGGTGCAATGAGCAAGGGACTCACATCTGAGTATACCCTTCCATGCTTATGGTGGACAAAATAATTAAACAACAAGGGGTGGTGATGGACAGAGTTTCTGAATTAAGCAGAATACTCTCACCCAGTCAAGAGATCAGGGCTAGATCCAACACCGTTTTTTAGCTCACTGCACCATCCCAGCTCAGAACCTGGCTATATGTAAATTAGTCTGTTCCTGTCCCAGTGCATGATGGGAACAGGGCAAACCAAACTACAAAGCCAATCCTTTCACTGGGAAGGAAACAAGCTTCCGGGGACCGGTTTCTGGCATTACAGCCGTCTTCGGCCCGGCTTGCTTGAATCCTGATGGTGCAATGAGCAAGGGACTCACATCTGAGTATACCCTTCCACGCTTATGGTGGACAAAATAATTAAACAACAAGGGGTGGTGATGGACAGAGTTTCTGAATTAAGCAGAATACTCTCACCCAGTCAAGAGATCAGGGCTAGATCCAACACCGTTTTTTAGCTCACTGCACCATCCCAGCTCAGAACCTGGCTATATGCAAATTAGTCTGTTCCTGTCCCAGTGCATGATGGGAACAGGGCAAACCAAACTACAAAGCCAATTCTTTCACTGGGAAGGAAACAAGCTTCCGGGGACCGGTTTCGGGCATTACAGCCGTCTTTGGCCCGGCTTGCTTGAATCCTGATGGTGCAATGAGCAAGGGACTCACATCTGAGTATACCCTTCCACGCTTATGGTGGACAAAATAATTAAACAACAAGGGGTGGTGATGGACAGAGTTTCTGAATTAAGCAGAATACTCTCACCCAGTCAAGAGATCAGGGCTAGATCCAACACCGTTTTTTAGCTCACTGCACCATCCCAGCTCAGAACCTGGCTATATGCAAATTAGTCTGTTCCTGTCCCAGTGCATGATGGGAACAGGGCAAACCAAACTACAAAGCCAATTCTTTCACTGGGAAGGAAACAAGCTTCTGGGGACCGGTTTCTGGCATTACAGCCGTCTTCGGCCCGGCTTGCTTGAATCCTGATGGTGCAATGAGCAAGGGACTCACATCTGAGTATACCCTTCCACGCTTATGGTGGACAAAATAATTAAACAACAAGGGGTAGTGATGGACAGAGTTTCTGAATTAAGCAGAATACTCTCACCCAGTCAAGAGATCAGGGCTAGATCCAACATCGTTTTTTAGCTCACTGCACCATCCCAGCTCAGAACCTGGCTATATGCAAATTAGTCTGTTCCTGTCCCAGTGCATGATGGGAACAGGGCAAACCAAACTACAAAGCCAATTCTTTCACTGGGAAGGAAACAAGCTTCCGGGGACCGGTTTCTGGCATTACAGCCGTCTTCGGCCCGGCTTGCTTGAATCCTGATGGTGCAATGAGCAAGGGACTCACATCTGAGTATACCCTTCCACGCTTATGGTGGACAAAATAATTAAACAACAAGGGGTGGTGATGGACAGAGTTTCTGAATTAAGCAGAATACTCTCACCCAGTCAAGAGATCAGGGCTAGATCCAACACCGTTTTTTAGCTCACTGCACCATCCCAGCTCAGAACCTGGCTATATGCAAATTAGTCTGTTCCTGTCCCAGTGCATGATGGGAACAGGGCAAACCAAACTACAAAGCCAATTCTTTCACTGGGAAGGAAACAAGCTTCCGGGGACCGGTTTCGGGCATTACAGCCGTCTTCGGCCCGGCTTGCTTGAATCCTGATGGTGCAATGAGCAAGGGACTCACATCTGAGTATACCCTTCCACGCTTATGGTGGACAAAATAATTAAACAACAAGGGGTGGTGATGGACAGAGTTTCTGAATGAAGCAGAATACTCTCACCCAGTCAAGAGATCAGGGCTAGATCCAACACCGTTTTTTAGCTCACTGCACCATCCCAGCTCAGAACCTGGCTATATGCAAATTAGTCTGTTCCTGTCCCAGTGCATGATGGGAACAGAACAAACCAAACTACAAAGCCAATTCTTTCACTGGGAAGGAAACAAGCTTCCGGGGACCGGTTTCTGGCATTACAGCCGTCTTCGGCCCGGCTTGCTTGAATCCTGATGGTGCAATGAGCAAGGGACTCACATCTGAGTATACCCTTCCACGCTTATGGTGGACAAAATAATTAAACAACAAGGGGTGGTGATGGACAGAGTTTCTGAATTAAGCAGAATGCAATGAGCAATGACTCACATCTGAGTATACCCTTCCACGCTTATGGTGGACAAAATAATTAAACAACAAGGGGTGGTGATGGACAGAGTTTCTGAATTAAGCAGAATACTCTCACCCAGTCAAGAGATCAGGGCTAGATCCAACACCGTTTTTTAGCTCACTGCACCATCCCAGCTCAGAACCTGGCTATATGCAAATTAGTCTGTTCCTGTCCCAGTGCATGATGGGAACAGGGCAAACCAAACTACAAAGCCAATTCTTTCACTGGGAAGGAAACAAGCTTCCGGGGACCGGTTTCTGGCATTACAGCCGTCTTCGGCCCAGCTTGCTTGAATCCTGATGGTGTAATGAGCAAGGGACTCACATCTGAGTATACCCTTCCACGCTTATGGTGGACAAAATAATTAAACAACAAGGGGTGGTGATGGACAGAGTTTCTGAATTAAGCAGAATACTCTCACCCAGTCAAGAGATCAGGGCTAGATCCAACACTGTTTTTTAGCTCACTGCACCATCCCAGCTCAGAATCTGGCTATATGAAAATTAGTCTGTTCCTGTCCCAGTGCATGATGGGAACAGGGCAAACCAAACTACAAAGCCAATTCTTTCAGTGGGAAGGAAACAAGCTTCCGGGGACCGGTTTCTGGCATTACAGCCGTCTTCGGCCCGGCTTGCTTGAATCCTGATGGTGCAATGAGCAAGGGACTCACATCTGAGTATACCCTTCCACGCTTATGGTAGATAAAATAATTAAACAACAAGGGGTGGTGATGGACAGAGTTTCTGAATTAAGCAGAATACTCTCACCCAGTCAAGAGATCAGGGCTAGATCCAACACCGTTTTTTAGCTCACTGCACCATCCCAGCTCAGAACCTGGCTATATGTAAATTAGTCTGTTCCTGTCCCAGTGCATGATGGGAACAGGGCAAACCAAACTACAAAGCCAATCCTTTCACTGGGAAGGAAACAAGCTTCCGGGGACCGGTTTCTGGCATTACAGCCGTCTTCGGCCCGGCTTGCTTGAATCCTGATGGTGCAATGAGCAAGGGACTCACATCTGAGTATACCCTTCCACGCTTATGGTGGACAAAATAATTAAACAACAAGGGGTGGTGATGGACAGAGTTTCTGAATTAAGCAGAATACTCTCACCCAGTCAAGAGATCAGGGCTAGATCCAAAACCGTTTTTTAGCTCACTGCACCATCCCAGCTCAGAACCTGGCTATATGCAAATTAGTCTGTTCCTGTCCCAGTGCATGATGGGAACAGGGCAAACCAAACTACAAAGCCAATTCTTTCACTGGGAAGGAAACAAGCTTCCGGGGACCGGTTTCTGGCATTACAGCCGTCTTCGGCCCGGCTTGCTTGAATCCTGATGGTGCAATGAGCAAGGGACTCACATCTGAGTATACCCTTCCACGCTTATGGTGGACAAAATAATTAAACACCAAGGGGTGGTGATGGACAGAGTTTCTGAATTAAGCAGAATACTCTCACCCAGTCAAGAGATCAGGGCTAGATCCAACACCGTTTTTTAGCTCACTGCACCATCCCAGCTCAGAACCTGGCTATATGCAAATTAGTCTGTTCCTGTCCCAGTGCATGATGGGAACAGGGCAAACCAAACTACAAAGCCAATTCTTTCACTGGGAAGGAAACAAGCTTCCGGGGACCGGTTTCGGGCATTACAGCCGTCTTCGGCCCGGCTTGCTTGAATCCTGATGGTGCAATGAGCAAGGGACTCACATCTGAGTATACCCTTCCACGCTTATGGTGGACAAAATAATTAAACAACAAGGGGTGGTGATGGACAGAGTTTCTGAATTAAGCAGAATACTCTCACCCAGTCAAGAGATCAGGGCTAGATCCAACACCGTTTTTTAGCTCACTTCACCATCCCAGCTCAGAACCTGGCTATATGCAAATTAGTCTGTTCCTGTCCCGGTGCATGATGGGAACAGAACAAACCAAACTACAAAGCCAATTCTTTCACTGGGAAGGAAACAAGCTTCTAGGGACCGGTTTCTGGCATTACAGCCGTCTTCGGCCCGGCTTGCTTGAATCCTGATGGTGCAATGAGCAAGGGACTCACATCTGAGTATACCCTTCCACGCTTATGGTGGACAAAATAATTAAACAACAAGGGGTGGTGATGGACAGAGTTTCTGAATTAAGCAGAATGCAATGAGCAAGGGACTCACATCTGAGTATACCCTTCCACGCTTATGGTGGACAAAATAATTAAACAACAAGGGGTGGTGATGGACAGAGTTTCTGAATTAAGCAGAATACTCTCACCCAGTCAAGAGATCAGGGCTAGATCCAACACGGTTTTTTAGCTCACTGCACCATCCCAGCCCAGAACCTGGCTATATGCAAATTAGTCTGTTCCTGTCCCAGTGCATGATGGGAACAGGGCAAACCAAACTACAAAGCCAATTCTTTCACTGGGAAGGAAACAAGCTTCCGGGGACCGGTTTCTGGCATTACAGCCGTCTTCGGCCCAGCTTGCTTGAATCCTGATGGTGCAATGAGCAAGGGACTCACATCTGAGTCTACCCTTCCACGCTTATGGTGGACAAAATAATTAAACAACAAGGGGTGGTGATGGACAGAGTTTCTGAATTAAGCAGAATAGTCTCACCCAGTCAAGAGATCAGGGCTAGATCCAACACCGTTTTTTAGCTCACTGCACCATCCCAGCTCAGAATCTGGCTATATGCAAATTAGTCTGTTCCTGTCCCAGTGCATGATGGGAACAGGGCAAAACAAACTACAAAGCCAATTCTTTCACTGGGAAGGAAACAAACTTCCGGGGACCGGTTTCTGGCATTACAGCCGTCTTCGGCCCGGCTTGCTTGAATCCTGATGGTGCAATGAGCAAGGGACTCACATCTGAGTATACCCTTCCACGCTTATGGTGGACAAAATAATTATACAACAAGGGGTAGTGATGGACAGAGTTTCTGAATTAAGCAGAATACTCTCACCCAGTCAAGAGATCAGGGCTAGATCCAACATCGTTTTTTAGCTCACTGCACCATCCCAGCTCAGAACCTGGCTATATGCAAATTAGTCTGTTCCTGTCCCAGTGCATGATGGGAACAGGGCAAACCAAACTACAAAGCCAATTCTTTCACTGGGAAGGAAACAAGCTTCCGGGGACCGGTTTCTGGCATTACAGCCGTCTTCGGCCCGGCTTGCTTGAATCCTGATGGTGCAATGAGCAAGGGACTCACATCTGAGTATACCCTTCCACGCTTATGGTGGACAAAATAATTAAACAACAAGGGGTGGTGATGGACAGAGTTTCTGAATTAAGCAGAATACTCTCACCCAGTCAAGAGATCAGGGCTAGATCCAAAACCGTTTTTTAGCTCACTGCACCATCCCAGCTCAGAACCTGGCTTTATGCAAATTAGTCTGTTCCTGTCCCAGTGCATGATGGGAACAGGGCAAACCAAACTACAAAGCCAATTCTTTCACTGGGAAGGAAACAAGCTTCCGGGGACCGGTTTCTGGCATTACAGCCGTCTTCGGCCCGGCTTGCTTGAATCCTGATGGTGCAATGAGCAAGGGACTCACATCTGAGTATACCCTTCCACGCTTATGGTGGACAAAATAATTAAACAACAAGGGGTGGTGATGGACAGAGTTTCTGAATTAAGCAGAATACTCTCACCCAGTCAAGAGATCAGGGCTAGATCCAACACCGTTTTTTAGCTCACTGCACCATCCCAGCTCAGAACCTGGCTATATGCAAATTAGTCTGTTCCTGTCCCAGTGCATGATGGGAACAGTGCAAACCAAACTACAAAGCCAATTCTTTCACTGGGAAGGAAACAAGCTTCCGGGGACCGGTTTCTGGCATTACAGCCGTCTTCGGCCCGGCTTGCTTGAATCCTGATGGTGCAATGAGCAAGGGACTCACATCTGAGTATACCCTTCCACGCTTATGGTGGACAAAATAATTAAACAACAAGGGGTGGTGATGGACAGAG
The DNA here is from genome assembly GCF_964263255.1 of Lissotriton vulgaris. Classification (NCBI taxonomy): domain Eukaryota; kingdom Metazoa; phylum Chordata; class Amphibia; order Caudata; family Salamandridae; genus Lissotriton; species Lissotriton vulgaris. The sequence goes on from NC_141697.1 coordinate 41,667,140, forward strand.
TTTCTGAATTAAGCAGCATGCAATGAGCAATGACTCACATCTGAGTATACCCTTCCACGCTTATGGTGGACAAAATAATTAAACAACAAGGGGTGGTGATGGACAGAGTTTCTGAATTAAGCAGAATACTCTCACCCAGTCAAGAGATTAGGGCTAGATCCAACACCGTTTTTTAGCTCACTGCACCATCCCAGCTCAGAACCTGGCTATATGCAAATTAGTCTGTTCCTGTCCCAGTGCATGATGGGAACAGGGCAAACCAAACTACAAAGCCAATTCTTTCACTGGGAAGGAAACAAGCTTCCGGGGACCGGTTTCTGGCATTACAGCCGTCTTCGGCCCAGCTTGCTTGAATCCTGATGGTGCAATGAGCAAGGGACTCACATCTGAGTATACCCTTCCACGCTTATGGTGGACAAAATAATTAAACAACAAGGGGTGGTGATGGACAGAGTTTCTGAATTAAGCAGAATACTCTCACCCAGTCAAGAGATCAGGGCTAGATCCAACACCGTTTTTTAGCTCACTGCACCATCCCAGCTCAGAATCTGGCTATATGAAAATTAGTCTGTTCCTGTCCCAGTGCATGATGGGAACAGGGCAAACCAAACTACAAAGCCAATTCTTTCACTGGGAAGGAAACAAGCTTCCGGGGACCGGTTTCTGGCATTACAGCCGTCTTCGGCCCGGCTTGCTTGAATCCTGATGGTGCAATGAGCAAGGGACTCACATCTGAGTATACCCTTCCATGCTTATGGTGGACAAAATAATTAAACAACAAGGGGTGGTGATGGACAGAGTTTCTGAATTAAGCAGAATACTCTCACCCAGTCAAGAGATCAGGGCTAGATCCAACACCGTTTTTTAGCTCACTGCACCATCCCAGCTCAGAACCTGGCTATATGTAAATTAGTCTGTTCCTGTCCCAGTGCATGATGGGAACAGGGCAAACCAAACTACAAAGCCAATCCTTTCACTGGGAAGGAAACAAGCTTCCGGGGACCGGTTTCTGGCATTACAGCCGTCTTCGGCCCGGCTTGCTTGAATCCTGATGGTGCAATGAGCAAGGGACTCACATCTGAGTATACCCTTCCACGCTTATGGTGGACAAAATAATTAAACAACAAGGGGTGGTGATGGACAGAGTTTCTGAATTAAGCAGAATACTCTCACCCAGTCAAGAGATCAGGGCTAGATCCAACACCGTTTTTTAGCTCACTGCACCATCCCAGCTCAGAACCTGGCTATATGCAAATTAGTCTGTTCCTGTCCCAGTGCATGATGGGAACAGGGCAAACCAAACTACAAAGCCAATTCTTTCACTGGGAAGGAAACAAGCTTCCGGGGACCGGTTTCGGGCATTACAGCCGTCTTTGGCCCGGCTTGCTTGAATCCTGATGGTGCAATGAGCAAGGGACTCACATCTGAGTATACCCTTCCACGCTTATGGTGGACAAAATAATTAAACAACAAGGGGTGGTGATGGACAGAGTTTCTGAATTAAGCAGAATACTCTCACCCAGTCAAGAGATCAGGGCTAGATCCAACACCGTTTTTTAGCTCACTGCACCATCCCAGCTCAGAACCTGGCTATATGCAAATTAGTCTGTTCCTGTCCCAGTGCATGATGGGAACAGGGCAAACCAAACTACAAAGCCAATTCTTTCACTGGGAAGGAAACAAGCTTCCGGGGACCGGTTTCTGGCATTACAGCCGTCTTCGGCCCGGCTTGCTTGAATCCTGATGGTGCAATGAGCAAGGGACTCACATCTGAGTATACCCTTCCACGCTTATGGTGGACAAAATAATTAAACAACAAGGGGTAGTGATGGACAGAGTTTCTGAATTAAGCAGAATACTCTCACCCAGTCAAGAGATCAGGGCTAGATCCAACATCGTTTTTTAGCTCACTGCACCATCCCAGCTCAGAACCTGGCTATATGCAAATTAGTCTGTTCCTGTCCCAGTGCATGATGGGAACAGGGCAAACCAAACTACAAAGCCAATTCTTTCACTGGGAAGGAAACAAGCTTCCGGGGACCGGTTTCTGGCATTACAGCCGTCTTCGGCCCGGCTTGCTTGAATCCTGATGGTGCAATGAGCAAGGGACTCACATCTGAGTATACCCTTCCACGCTTATGGTGGACAAAATAATTAAACAACAAGGGGTGGTGATGGACAGAGTTTCTGAATTAAGCAGAATACTCTCACCCAGTCAAGAGATCAGGGCTAGATCCAACACCGTTTTTTAGCTCACTGCACCATCCCAGCTCAGAACCTGGCTATATGCAAATTAGTCTGTTCCTGTCCCAGTGCATGATGGGAACAGGGCAAACCAAACTACAAAGCCAATTCTTTCACTGGGAAGGAAACAAGCTTCCGGGGACCGGTTTCGGGCATTACAGCCGTCTTCGGCCCGGCTTGCTTGAATCCTGATGGTGCAATGAGCAAGGGACTCACATCTGAGTATACCCTTCCACGCTTATGGTGGACAAAATAATTAAACAACAAGGGGTGGTGATGGACAGAGTTTCTGAATGAAGCAGAATACTCTCACCCAGTCAAGAGATCAGGGCTAGATCCAACACCGTTTTTTAGCTCACTGCACCATCCCAGCTCAGAACCTGGCTATATGCAAATTAGTCTGTTCCTGTCCCAGTGCATGATGGGAACAGAACAAACCAAACTACAAAGCCAATTCTTTCACTGGGAAGGAAACAAGCTTCCGGGGACCGGTTTCTGGCATTACAGCCGTCTTCGGCCCGGCTTGCTTGAATCCTGATGGTGCAATGAGCAAGGGACTCACATCTGAGTATACCCTTCCACGCTTATGGTGGACAAAATAATTAAACAACAAGGGGTGGTGATGGACAGAGTTTCTGAATTAAGCAGAATGCAATGAGCAATGACTCACATCTGAGTATACCCTTCCACGCTTATGGTGGACAAAATAATTAAACAACAAGGGGTGGTGATGGACAGAGTTTCTGAATTAAGCAGAATACTCTCACCCAGTCAAGAGATCAGGGCTAGATCCAACACCGTTTTTTAGCTCACTGCACCATCCCAGCTCAGAACCTGGCTATATGCAAATTAGTCTGTTCCTGTCCCAGTGCATGATGGGAACAGGGCAAACCAAACTACAAAGCCAATTCTTTCACTGGGAAGGAAACAAGCTTCCGGGGACCGGTTTCTGGCATTACAGCCGTCTTCGGCCCAGCTTGCTTGAATCCTGATGGTGTAATGAGCAAGGGACTCACATCTGAGTATACCCTTCCACGCTTATGGTGGACAAAATAATTAAACAACAAGGGGTGGTGATGGACAGAGTTTCTGAATTAAGCAGAATACTCTCACCCAGTCAAGAGATCAGGGCTAGATCCAACACTGTTTTTTAGCTCACTGCACCATCCCAGCTCAGAATCTGGCTATATGAAAATTAGTCTGTTCCTGTCCCAGTGCATGATGGGAATAGGGCAAACCAAACTACAAAGCCAATTCTTTCAGTGGGAAGGAAACAAGCTTCCGGGGACCGGTTTCTGGCATTACAGCCGTCTTCGGCCCGGCTTGCTTGAATCCTGATGGTGCAATGAGCAAGGGACTCACATCTGAGTATACCCTTCCACGCTTATGGTGGATAAAATAATTAAACAACAAGGGGTGGTGATGGACAGAGTTTCTGAATTAAGCAGAATACTCTCACCCAGTCAAGAGATCAGGGCTAGATCCAACACCGTTTTTTAGCTCACTGCACCATCCCAGCTCAGAACCTGGCTATATGTAAATTAGTCTGTTCCTGTCCCAGTGCATGATGGGAACAGGGCAAACCAAACTACAAAGCCAATCCTTTCACTGGGAAGGAAACAAGCTTCCGGGGACCGGTTTCTGGCATTACAGCCGTCTTCGGCCCGGCTTGCTTGAATCCTGATGGTGCAATGAGCAAGGGACTCACATCTGAGTATACCCTTCCACGCTTATGGTGGACAAAATAATTAAACAACAAGGGGTGGTGATGGACAGAGTTTCTGAATTAAGCAGAATACTCTCACCCAGTCAAGAGATCAGGGCTAGATCCAAAACCGTTTTTTAGCTCACTGCACCATCCCAGCTCAGAACCTGGCTATATGCAAATTAGTCTGTTCCTGTCCCAGTGCATGATGGGAACAGGGCAAACCAAACTACAAAGCCAATTCTTTCACTGGGAAGGAAACAAGCTTCCGGGGACCGGTTTCTGGCATTACAGCCGTCTTCGGCCCGGCTTGCTTGAATCCTGATGGTGCAATGAGCAAGGGACTCACATCTGAGTATACCCTTCCACGCTTATGGTGGACAAAATAATTAAACACCAAGGGGTGGTGATGGACAGAGTTTCTGAATTAAGCAGAATACTCTCACCCAGTCAAGAGATCAGGGCTAGATCCAACACCGTTTTTTAGCTCACTGCACCATCCCAGCTCAGAACCTGGCTATATGCAAATTAGTCTGTTCCTGTCCCAGTGCATGATGGGAACAGGGCAAACCAAACTACAAAGCCAATTCTTTCACTGGGAAGGAAACAAGCTTCCGGGGACCGGTTTCGGGCATTACAGCCGTCTTCGGCCCGGCTTGCTTGAATCCTGATGGTGCAATGAGCAAGGGACTCACATCTGAGTATACCCTTCCACGCTTATGGTGGACAAAATAATTAAACAACAAGGGGTGGTGATGGACAGAGTTTCTGAATTAAGCAGAATACTCTCACCCAGTCAAGAGATCAGGGCTAGATCCAACACCGTTTTTTAGCTCACTTCACCATCCCAGCTCAGAACCTGGCTATATGCAAATTAGTCTGTTCCTGTCCCGGTGCATGATGGGAACAGAACAAACCAAACTACAAAGCCAATTCTTTCACTGGGAAGGAAACAAGCTTCTAGGGACCGGTTTCTGGCATTACAGCCGTCTTCGGCCCGGCTTGCTTGAATCCTGATGGTGCAATGAGCAAGGGACTCACATCTGAGTATACCCTTCCACGCTTATGGTGGACAAAATAATTAAACAACAAGGGGTGGTGATGGACAGAGTTTCTGAATTAAGCAGAATGCAATGAGCAAGGGACTCACATCTGAGTATACCCTTCCACGCTTATGGTGGACAAAATAATTAAACAACAAGGGGTGGTGATGGACAGAGTTTCTGAATTAAGCAGAATACTCTCACCCAGTCAAGAGATCAGGGCTAGATCCAACACGGTTTTTTAGCTCACTGCACCATCCCAGCCCAGAACCTGGCTATATGCAAATTAGTCTGTTCCTGTCCCAGTGCATGATGGGAACAGGGCAAACCAAACTACAAAGCCAATTCTTTCACTGGGAAGGAAACAAGCTTCCGGGGACCGGTTTCTGGCATTACAGCCGTCTTCGGCCCAGCTTGCTTGAATCCTGATGGTGCAATGAGCAAGGGACTCACATCTGAGTCTACCCTTCCACGCTTATGGTGGACAAAATAATTAAACAACAGGGGGTGGTGATGGACAGAGTTTCTGAATTAAGCAGAATAGTCTCACCCAGTCAAGAGATCAGGGCTAGATCCAACACCGTTTTTTAGCTCACTGCACCATCCCATCTCAGAATCTGGCTATATGCAAATTAGTCTGTTCCTGTCCCAGTGCATGATGGGAACAGGGCAAAACAAACTACAAAGCCAATTCTTTCACTGGGAAGGAAACAAACTTCCGGGGACCGGTTTCTGGCATTACAGCCGTCTTCGGCCCGGCTTGCTTGAATCCTGATGGTGCAATGAGCAAGGGACTCACATCTGAGTATACCCTTCCACGCTTATGGTGGACAAAATAATTATACAACAAGGGGTAGTGATGGACAGAGTTTCTGAATTAAGCAGAATACTCTCACCCAGTCAAGAGATCAGGGCTAGATCCAACATCGTTTTTTAGCTCACTGCACCATCCCAGCTCAGAACCTGGCTATATGCAAATTAGTCTGTTCCTGTCCCAGTGCATGATGGGAACAGGGCAAACCAAACTACAAAGCCAATTCTTTCACTGGGAAGGAAACAAGCTTCCGGGGACCGGTTTCTGGCATTACAGCCGTCTTCGGCCCGGCTTGCTTGAATCCTGATGGTGCAATGAGCAAGGGACTCACATCTGAGTATACCCTTCCACGCTTATGGTGGACAAAATAATTAAACAACAAGGGGTGGTGATGGACAGAGTTTCTGAATTAAGCAGAATACTCTCACCCAGTCAAGAGATCAGGGCTAGATCCAACACCGTTTTTTAGCTCACTGCACCATCCCAGCTCAGAACCTGGCTATATGCAAATTAGTCTGTTCCTGTCCCAGTGCATGATGGGAACAGGGCAAACCAAACTACAAAGCCAATTCTTTCACTGGGAAGGAAACAAGCTTCCGGGGACCGGTTTCGGGCATTACAGCCGTCTTCGGCCCGGCTTGCTTGAATCCTGATGGTGCAATGAGCAAGGGACTCACATCTGAGTATACCCTTCCACGCTTATGGTGGACAAAATAATTAAACAACAAGGGGTGGTGATGGACAGAGTTTCTGAATGAAGCAGAATACTCTCACCCAGTCAAGAGATCAGGGCTAGATCCAACACCGTTTTTTAGCTCACTGCACCATCCCAGCTCAGAACCTGGCTATATGCAAATTAGTCTGTTCCTGTCCCAGTGCATGATGGGAACAGAACAAACCAAACTACAAAGCCAATTCTTTCACTGGGAAGGAAACAAGCTTCCGGGGACCGGTTTCTGGCATTACAGCCGTCTTCGGCCCGGCTTGCTTGAATCCTGATGGTGCAATGAGCAAGGGACTCACATCTGAGTATACCCTTCCACGCTTATGGTGGACAAAATAATTAAACAACAAGGGGTGGTGATGGACAGAGTTTCTGAATTAAGCAGAATGCAATGAGCAATGACTCACATCTGAGTATACCCTTCCACGCTTATGGTGGACAAAATAATTAAACAACAAGGGGTGGTGATGGACAGAGTTTCTGAATTAAGCAGAATACTCTCACCCAGTCAAGAGATCAGGGCTAGATCCAACACCGTTTTTTAGCTCACTGCACCATCCCAGCTCAGAACCTGGCTATATGCAAATTAGTCTGTTCCTGTCCCAGTGCATGATGGGAACAGGGCAAACCAAACTACAAAGCCAATTCTTTCACTGGGAAGGAAACAAGCTTCCGGGGACCGGTTTCTGGCATTACAGCCGTCTTCGGCCCAGCTTGCTTGAATCCTGATGGTGTAATGAGCAAGGGACTCACATCTGAGTATACCCTTCCACGCTTATGGTGGACAAAATAATTAAACAACAAGGGGTGGTGATGGACAGAGTTTCTGAATTAAGCAGAATACTCTCACCCAGTCAAGAGATCAGGGCTAGATCCAACACTGTTTTTTAGCTCACTGCACCATCCCAGCTCAGAATCTGGCTATATGAAAATTAGTCTGTTCCTGTCCCAGTGCATGATGGGAACAGGGCAAACCAAACTACAAAGCCAATTCTTTCAGTGGGAAGGAAACAAGCTTCCGGGGACCGGTTTCTGGCATTACAGCCGTCTTCGGCCCGGCTTGCTTGAATCCTGATGGTGCAATGAGCAAGGGACTCACATCTGAGTATACCCTTCCACGCTTATGGTGGATAAAATAATTAAACAACAAGGGGTGGTGATGGACAGAGTTTCTGAATTAAGCAGAATACTCTCACCCAGTCAAGAGATCAGGGCTAGATCCAACACCGTTTTTTAGCTCACTGCACCATCCCAGCTCAGAACCTGGCTATATGTAAATTAGTCTGTTCCTGTCCCAGTGCATGATGGGAACAGGGCAAACCAAACTACAAAGCCAATCCTTTCACTGGGAAGGAAACAAGCTTCCGGGGACCGGTTTCTGGCATTACAGCCGTCTTCGGCCCGGCTTGCTTGAATCCTGATGGTGCAATGAGCAAGGGACTCACATCTGAGTATACCCTTCCACGCTTATGGTGGACAAAATAATTAAACAACAAGGGGTGGTGATGGACAGAGTTTCTGAATTAAGCAGAATACTCTCACCCAGTCAAGAGATCAGGGCTAGATCCAAAACCGTTTTTTAGCTCACTGCACCATCCCAGCTCAGAACCTGGCTATATGCAAATTAGTCTGTTCCTGTCCCAGTGCATGATGGGAACAGGGCAAACCAAACTACAAAGCCAATTCTTTCACTGGGAAGGAAACAAGCTTCCGGGGACCGGTTTCTGGCATTACAGCCGTCTTCGGCCCGGCTTGCTTGAATCCTGATGGTGCAATGAGCAAGGGACTCACATCTGAGTATACCCTTCCACGCTTATGGTGGACAAAATAATTAAACACCAAGGGGTGGTGATGGACAGAGTTTCTGAATTAAGCAGAATACTCTCACCCAGTCAAGAGATCAGGGCTAGATCCAACACCGTTTTTTAGCTCACTGCACCATCCCAGCTCAGAACCTGGCTATATGCAAATTAGTCTGTTCCTGTCCCAGTGCATGATGGGAACAGGGCAAACCAAACTACAAAGCCAATTCTTTCACTGGGAAGGAAACAAGCTTCCGGGGACCGGTTTCGGGCATTACAGCCGTCTTCGGCCCGGCTTGCTTGAATCCTGATGGTGCAATGAGCAAGGGACTCACATCTGAGTATACCCTTCCACGCTTATGGTGGACAAAATAATTAAACAACAAGGGGTGGTGATGGACAGAGTTTCTGAATTAAGCAGAATACTCTCACCCAGTCAAGAGATCAGGGCTAGATCCAACACCGTTTTTTAGCTCACTTCACCATCCCAGCTCAGAACCTGGCTATATGCAAATTAGTCTGTTCCTGTCCCGGTGCATGATGGGAACAGAACAAACCAAACTACAAAGCCAATTCTTTCACTGGGAAGGAAACAAGCTTCTAGGGACCGGTTTCTGGCATTACAGCCGTCTTCGGCCCGGCTTGCTTGAATCCTGATGGTGCAATGAGCAAGGGACTCACATCTGAGTATACCCTTCCACGCTTATGGTGGACAAAATAATTAAACAACAAGGGGTGGTGATGGACAGAGTTTCTGAATTAAGCAGAATGCAATGAGCAAGGGACTCACATCTGAGTATACCCTTCCACGCTTATGGTGGACAAAATAATTAAACAACAAGGGGTGGTGATGGACAGAGTTTCTGAATTAAGCAGAATACTCTCACCCAGTCAAGAGATCAGGGCTAGATCCAACACGGTTTTTTAGCTCACTGCACCATCCCAGCCCAGAACCTGGCTATATGCAAATTAGTCTGTTCCTGTCCCAGTGCATGATGGGAACAGGGCAAACCAAACTACAAAGCCAATTCTTTCACTGGGAAGGAAACAAGCTTCCGGGGACCGGTTTCTGGCATTACAGCCGTCTTCGGCCCAGCTTGCTTGAATCCTGATGGTGCAATGAGCAAGGGACTCACATCTGAGTATACCCTTCCACGCTTATGGTGGACAAAATAATTAAACAACAAGGGGTGGTGATGGACAGAGTTTCTGAATTAAGCAGAATACTCTCACCCAGTCAAGAGATCAGGGCTAGATCCAACACCGTTTTTTAGCTCACTGCACCATCCCAGCTCAGAACCTGGCTATATGTAAATTAGTCTGTTACTGTCCCAGTGCATGATGGGAACAGGGCAAACCAAACTACAAAGCCAATCCTTTCACTGGGAAGGAAACAAGCTTCCGGGGACCGGTTTCTGGCATTACAGCCGTCTTCGGCCCGGCTTGCTTGAATCCTGATGGTGCAATGAGCAAGGGACTCACATCTGAGTATACCCTTCCACGCTTATGGTGGACAAAATAATTAAACAACAAGGGGTGGTGATGGACAGAGTTTCTGAATTAAGCAGAATACTCTCACCCAGTCAAGAGATCAGGGCTAGATCCAAAACCGTTTTTTAGCTCACTGCACCATCCCAGCTCAGAACCTGGCTATATGCAAATTAGTCTGTTCCTGTCCCAGTGCATGATGGGAACAGGGCAAACCAAACTACAAAGCCAATTCTTTCACTGGGAAGGAAACAAGCTTCCGGGGACCGGTTTCTGGCATTACAGCCGTCTTCGGCCCGGCTTGCTTGAATCCTGATGGTGCAATGAGCAAGGGACTCACATCTGAGTATACCCTTCCACGCTTATGGTGGACAAAATAATTAAACACCAAGGGGTGGTGATGGACAGAGTTTCTGAATTAAGCAGAATACTCTCACCCAGTCAAGAGATCAGGGCTAGATCCAACACCGTTTTTTAGCTCACTGCACCATCCCAGCTCAGAACCTGGCTATATGCAAATTAGTCTGTTCCTGTCCCAGTGCATGATGGGAACAGGGCAAACCAAACTACAAAGCCAATTCTTTCACTGGGAAGGAAACAAGCTTCCGGGGACCGGTTTCGGGCATTACAGCCGTCTTCGGCCCGGCTTGCTTGAATCCTGATGGTGCAATGAGCAAGGGACTCACATCTGAGTATACCCTTCCACGCTTATGGTGGACAAAATAATTAAACAACAAGGGGTGGTGATGGACAGAGTTTCTGAATTAAGCAGAATACTCTCACCCAGTCAAGAGATCAGGGCTAGATCCAACACCGTTTTTTAGCTCACTTCACCATCCCAGCTCAGAACCTGGCTATATGCAAATTAGTCTGTTCCTGTCCCGGTGCATGATGGGAACAGAACAAACCAAACTACAAAGCCAATTCTTTCACTGGGAAGGAAACAAGCTTCTAGGGACCGGTTTCTGGCATTACAGCCGTCTTCGGCCCGGCTTGCTTGAATCCTGATGGTGCAATGAGCAAGGGACTCACATCTGAGTATACCCTTCCACGCTTATGGTGGACAAAATAATTAAACAACAAGGGGTGGTGATGGACAGAGTTTCTGAATTAAGCAGAATGCAATGAGCAAGGGACTCACATCTGAGTATACCCTTCCACGCTTATGGTGGACAAAATAATTAAACAACAAGGGGTGGTGATGGACAGAGTTTCTGAATTAAGCAGAATACTCTCACCCAGTCAAGAGATCAGGGCTAGATCCAACACGGTTTTTTAGCTCACTGCACCATCCCAGCCCAGAACCTGGCTATATGCAAATTAGTCTGTTCCTGTCCCAGTGCATGATGGGAACAGGGCAAACCAAACTACAAAGCCAATTCTTTCACTGGGAAGGAAACAAGCTTCCGGGGACCGGTTTCTGGCATTACAGCCGTCTTCGGCCCAGCTTGCTTGAATCCTGATGGTGCAATGAGCAAGGGACTCACATCTGAGTATACCCTTCCACGCTTATGGTGGACAAAATAATTAAACAACAAGGGGTGGTGATGGACAGAGTTTCTGAATTAAGCAGAATAGTCTCACCCAGTCAAGAGATCAGGGCTAGATCCAACACCGTTTTTTAGCTCACTGCACCATCCCAGCTCAGAATCTGGCTATATGCAAATTAGTCTGTTCCTGTCCCAGTGCATGATGGGAACAGGGCAAAACAAACTACAAAGCCAATTCTTTCACTGGGAAGGAAACAAACTTCCGGGGACCGGTTTCTGGCATTACAGCCGTCTTCGGCCCGGCTTGCTTGAATCCTGATGGTGCAATGAGCAAGGGACTCACATCTGAGTATACCCTTCCACGCTTATGGTGGACAAAATAATTATACAACAAGGGGTGGTGATGGACAGAGTTTCTGAATTAAGCAGAATACTCTCACCCAGTCAAGAGATCAGGGCTAGATCCAACACCGTTTTTTAGCTCACTGCACCATCCCCGCTCAGAACCTGGCTATATGCAAATTAGTCTGTTCCTGTCCCAGTGCATGATGGGAACAGGGCAAACCAAAGTACAAAGCCAATTCTTTCACTGGGAAGGAAACAAGCTTCCGGGGACCGGTTTCTGGCATTACAGCCGTCTTCGGCCTGGCTTGCTTGAATCCTGATGGTGCAATGAGCAAGGGACTCACATCTGAGTATACCCTTCCACGCTTATGGTGGACAAAATAATTAAACAACAAGGGGTAGTGATGGACAGAGTTTCTGAATTAAGCAGAATACTCTCACCCAGTCAAGAGATCAGGGCTAGATCCAACATCGTTTTTTAGCTCACTGCACCATCCCAGCTCAGAACCTGGCTATATGCAAATTAGTCTGTTCCTGTCCCAGTGCATGATGGGAACAGGGCAAACCAAACTACAAAGCCAATTCTTTCACTGGGAAGGAAACAAGCTTCCGGGGACCGGTTTCTGGCATTACAGCCGTCTTCGGCCCGGCTTGCTTGAATCCTGATGGTGCAATGAGCAAGGGACTCACATCTGAGTATACCCTTCCACGCTTATGGTGGACAAAATAATTAAACAACAAGGGGTGGTGATGGACAGAGTTTCTGAATTAAGCAGAATACTCTCACCCAGTCAAGAGATCAGGGCTAGATCCAACACCGTTTTTTAGCTCACTGCACCATCCCAGCTCAGAACCTGGCTATATGCAAATTAGTCTGTTCCTGTCCCAGTGCATGATGGGAACAGGGCAAACCAAACTACAAAGCCAATTCTTTCACTGGGAAGGAAACAAGCTTCCGGGGACCGGTTTCGGGCATTACAGCCGTCTTCGGCCCGGCTTGCTTGAATCCTGATGGTGCAATGAGCAAGGGACTCACATCTGAGTATACCCTTCCACGCTTATGGTGGACAAAATAATTAAACAACAAGGGGTGGTGATGGACAGAGTTTCTGAATGAAGCAGAATACTCTCACCCAGTCAAGAGATCAGGGCTAGATCCAACACCGTTTTTTAGCTCACTGCACCATCCCAGCTCAGAACCTGGCTATATGCAAATTAGTCTGTTCCTGTCCCAGTGCATGATGGGAACAGAACAAACCAAACTACAAAGCCAATTCTTTCACTGGGAAGGAAACAAGCTTCCGGGGACCGGTTTCTGGCATTACAGCCGTCTTCGGCCCGGCTTGCTTGAATCCTGATGGTGCAATGAGCAAGGGACTCACATCTGAGTATACCCTTCCACGCTTATGGTGGACAAAATAATTAAACAACAAGGGGTGGTGATGGACAGAGTTTCTGAATTAAGCAGAATGCAATGAGCAATGACTCACATCTGAGTATACCCTTCCACGCTTATGGTGGACAAAATAATTAAACAACAAGGGGTGGTGATGGACAGAGTTTCTGAATTAAGCAGAATACTCTCACCCAGTCAAGAGATCAGGGCTAGATCCAACACCGTTTTTTAGCTCACTGCACCATCCCAGCTCAGAACCTGGCTATATGCAAATTAGTCTGTTCCTGTCCCAGTGCATGATGGGAACAGGGCAAACCAAACTACAAAGCCAATTCTTTCACTGGGAAGGAAACAAGCTTCCGGGGACCGGTTTCTGGCATTACAGCCGTCTTCGGCCCAGCTTGCTTGAATCCTGATGGTGTAATGAGCAAGGGACTCACATCTGAGTATACCCTTCCACGCTTATGGTGGACAAAATAATTAAACAACAAGGGGTGGTGATGGACAGAGTTTCTGAATTAAGCAGAATACTCTCACCCAGTCAAGAGATCAGGGCTAGATCCAACACTGTTTTTTAGCTCACTGCACCATCCCAGCTCAGAATCTGGCTATATGAAAATTAGTCTGTTCCTGTCCCAGTGCATGATGGGAACAGGGCAAACCAAACTACAAAGCCAATTCTTTCAGTGGGAAGGAAACAAGCTTCCGGGGACCGGTTTCTGGCATTACAGCCGTCTTCGGCCCGGCTTGCTTGAATCCTGATGGTGCAATGAGCAAGGGACTCACATCTGAGTATACCCTTCCACGCTTATGGTGGATAAAATAATTAAACAACAAGGGGTGGTGATGGACAGAGTTTCTGAATTAAGCAGAATACTCTCACCCAGTCAAGAGATCAGGGCTAGATCCAACACCGTTTTTTAGCTCACTGCACCATCCCAGCTCAGAACCTGGCTATATGTAAATTAGTCTGTTCCTGTCCCAGTGCATGATGGGAACAGGGCAAACCAAACTACAAAGCCAATCCTTTCACTGGGAAGGAAACAAGCTTCCGGGGACCGGTTTCTGGCATTACAGCCGTCTTCGGCCCGGCTTGCTTGAATCCTGATGGTGCAATGAGCAAGGGACTCACATCTGAGTATACCCTTCCACGCTTATGGTGGACAAAATAATTAAACAACAAGGGGTGGTGATGGACAGAGTTTCTGAATTAAGCAGAATACTCTCACCCAGTCAAGAGATCAGGGCTAGATCCAAAACCGTTTTTTAGCTCACTGCACCATCCCAGCTCAGAACCTGGCTATATGCAAATTAGTCTGTTCCTGTCCCAGTGCATGATGGGAACAGGGCAAACCAAACTACAAAGCCAATTCTTTCACTGGGAAGGAAACAAGCTTCCGGGGACCGGTTTCTGGCATTACAGCCGTCTTCGGCCCGGCTTGCTTGAATCCTGATGGTGCAATGAGCAAGGGACTCACATCTGAGTATACCCTTCCACGCTTATGGTGGACAAAATAATTAAACACCAAGGGGTGGTGATGGACAGAGTTTCTGAATTAAGCAGAATACTCTCACCCAGTCAAGAGATCAGGGCTAGATCCAACACCGTTTTTTAGCTCACTGCACCATCCCAGCTCAGAACCTGGCTATATGCAAATTAGTCTGTTCCTGTCCCAGTGCATGATGGGAACAGGGCAAACCAAACTACAAAGCCAATTCTTTCACTGGGAAGGAAACAAGCTTCCGGGGACCGGTTTCGGGCATTACAGCCGTCTTCGGCCCGGCTTGCTTGAATCCTGATGGTGCAATGAGCAAGGGACTCACATCTGAGTATACCCTTCCACGCTTATGGTGGACAAAATAATTAAACAACAAGGGGTGGTGATGGACAGAGTTTCTGAATTAAGCAGAATGCAATGAGCAAGGGACTCACATCTGAGTATACCCTTCCACGCTTATGGTGGACAAAATAATTAAACAACAAGGGGTGGTGATGGACAGAGTTTCTGAATTAAGCAGAATACTCTCACCCAGTCAAGAGATCAGGGCTAGATCCAACACGGTTTTTTAGCTCACTGCACCATCCCAGCCCAGAACCTGGCTATATGCAAATTAGTCTGTTCCTGTCCCAGTGCATGATGGGAACAGGGCAAACCAAACTACAAAGCCAATTCTTTCACTGGGAAGGAAACAAGCTTCCGGGGACCGGTTTCTGGCATTACAGCCGTCTTCGGCCCAGCTTGCTTGAATCCTGATGGTGCAATGAGCAAGGGACTCACATCTGAGTATACCCTTCCACGCTTATGGTGGACAAAATAATTAAACAACAAGGGGTGGTGATGGACAGAGTTTCTGAATTAAGCAGAATAGTCTCACCCAGTCAAGAGATCAGGGCTAGATCCAACAACGTTTTTTAGCTCACTGCACCATCCCAGCTCAGAATCTGGCTATATGCAAATTAGTCTGTTCCTGTCCCAGTGCATGATGGGAACAGGGCAAAACAAACTACAAAGCCAATTCTTTCACTGGGAAGGAAACAAACTTCCGGGGACCGGTTTCTGGCATTACAGCCGTCTTCGGCCCGGCTTGCTTGAATCCTGATGGTGCAATGAGCAAGGGACTCACATCTGAGTATACCCTTCCACGCTTATGGTGGACAAAATAATTATACAACAAGGGGTGGTGATGGACAGAGTTTCTGAATTAAGCAGAATACTCTCACCCAGTCAAGAGATCAGGGCTAGATCCAACACCGTTTTTTAGCTCACTGCACCATCCCAGCTCAGAACCTGGCTATATGCAAATTAGTCTGTTCCTGTCCCAGTGCATGATGGGAACAGGGCAAACCAAAGTACAAAGCCAATTCTTTCACTGGGAAGGAAACAAGCTTCCGGGGACCGGTTTCTGGCATTACAGCCGTCTTCGGCCCGGCTTGCTTGAATCCTGATGGTGCAATGAGCAAGGGACTCACATACTCATTGCAGGACTTGTCAAACTTGCCAGGCAAGTGGAAAGAGTGGGAGGAAGCACAAGCCTCCTCTCCAGCCATTCCCTTTGGTCAGTACCCCCTTTGAGTGAGTGGGGATTGACATTGTGGGGCCACTGGACCTGAAGACAGACATGGGCAACAGGTTCATACTTCATGACCATGCCACTGGATACCCGGAAACCATACCTCTGAGGACAGTGACGGCCCCCGTGGTGGGACGAACACTGATGGGAATTTTCTCCCGAGTGGGATTTCCTCTCGAGGTAGTGTCTGACCGGGGCACCAACTTCATTTCCAAATATGTGAAGTCCCTGTGGCAGGAGTGTGGTGTAACCTACAAGTTCACCACTCCTTACCACCCCCATGCAAATGGGCTGGTTGAAAGGTTCAACCGAACCCTGAAGGGCATGATAATGGGTCTTGAGGAAACCATGAGGAGTAAGTGGGATGTCCTCTTACCATGCCTACTCTTTGCATACCGTGAGGTGCCACAGAAATCTCTAGGGTCAAGGCTCTTTGAGCTTCTCTATGAACACCCAGTCAGAGGACCTCTGAGTCTGGTTAAAGAAGGCTGGGAGCAATCTCCCAGGAAACCTCCCCAGGATGTATATAGCTACATGCTGGCCATTAGGAACAAGACCAGGCGCTTCAGTGAAGTCGCTCAGGTGACTCTGGATGACCAGAATGCCACTCTGGTAGAGCTTCAACCTGGACAGAAGGTGTGGGTCATGGCCCCAGTGGAGCCTTGTGCGCTCCAAGTTAAGTGGACCGGACCTTTTGAGGTTGTGGAGCCCAAAAGTCCAGTTACCTACTTGGTGGACTTGCGGTCTCCCAGGAACCCCCTGAGGGTCCTGCATGTTAACCGCCTTAAGCCCCACTTAGAGAGGTCTGAAGTGGGCATTGTCTTGGAAACAGATGCTGAGATGGAGAAGGAGACTGAGCATCTTCCTGACCTCCTGTCAGCCTCAGAGCAAGATGGGTCAGTGGATGGTGTTAACCACTTTTCACACTGACCCATGAGCAACAGAATGACTGCCGCCAGTTGCTGGGACAGTTTTCTGATCTGTTCTCCCTGGTTCCTGGTGTCACAGATTGGTGCGTCCATGATGTGGACACAGGAGGCAGCTTACCTGTGAAGCACAAGTCTTACAGGGTAACTGACAGGGTGAGGGCTTGCATCAAAGGGGAGGTCTCAAAGATTCTTGCACTTGGGGTGATTGAGTCATCTAGCAGTCCACGGGCCAGCCCAGTGTTCGTGGTCCCGAAGGCTGCAGTGCCGGGTGCCATACCCGAACTCCGGTTCTGTGTGGACTACAGAGGGCTCAATTCAGTCACGAAGACTGACGCGTACCCCATCCCCAGAGCTGATGAGCTCATTGATCGGCTAGGGGCTACACGGTACCTCAGTACATTTGATTTGACGTCTGGGTACTGGCAGATCGCCTTGACTGATGGGGCAAAGGAGAGGTCAGCATTCTCCACTGCAAATGGGCATTTCCAGTTCTATGTTATGCCTTTTGGGATGAAGAATGCCCCTGCAACCTTTCAGAGGTTGGTCAACCAGGTGCTGGTTGGACTGGATGAGTTCAGTGCCGCCTACCTGGATGACATCGCAGTGTTCAGTGTCACTTGGGAAGAACATTTGTGCCACCTCTAGGAAGGGTTGTTGGCGCTGTTGAAAGCAAGCCTCAAGATCAAGGCGAGTAAGTGCCGGATCGGGCAGGGTTCTGTGGTGTACTTGGGACACCAAGTTGGAAGCGGCGAGGTGGCGCCCCTACAACCCAACATTGAAACCATCCTAGCTTGGGAGCCGCCCAAAACCCAGACAGAGGTGAGAGCCTTCTTAGGTCTCACAGGGTATTACAGGAGGTTTGTCAAGGGCTATGGCAACATTGTTGCTCCCTTGATAGAGCTGACTTCCAAGAAGCAGCCCAAGAAGGTGATCTGGACTGACACCTGTCAGAAAGCTTTTGAGGGCCTGAAATCTGCCATGTGCACGGCGCCCTTGCTCCTGGCACCCAACTTCTCAAGAGAGTTCATTGTCCAAACAGACGCTTCAGAGCATGGTGTGGGGGCTGTTTTGTCACAGATGAATGAGGAGGGCCTAGATCAACCTGTAGCCTTTATCAGTAGAAGGTTATTTCCACAGGAACAGAGGTGGAGTGCTATTGAGAGTGAGACATTTGCTGTGGTCTGGGCACAGAAGAAGCTGAAACCATACCTGTTTGGAACTCACTTTTGGGTTCAGACAGACCACAGGCCCCTCAGATGGTGGATGCAGATGATGGGTGAGAATACAAAGCTGTTGAGGGGGTCTATTTCTCTACAGGGTATGGACTTTACGATGGAACACCACCCTGGTACAGAACACGCCAACGCTGATGGTCTGTCCAGATTTTTCCGCCTTAGTGAAGAGAACTCCCAGGAGGTAGGGTAGTTCTCCCCACTTTTCAGCTGGATGGGACACGTGTTAGACCTGGCACCCTTGGCGTGGGTCTCCCTTCTATTTTTTGCTGTTGCCTCATGTATTTTTGCTGGTGTTAGATGCTTTGGGCACTGTGGCACTGCTATCCAGTGCCACAGTGCAAGGGCTCCCTACTGTAAATTGATGTACTAATCGGTGGTTCCATGTTTGGCTATTTGGTTTACTTGGCAACCCTTAGTCTAGTGCATTGAGTGTGCCAGGGCGTGCAATCCAAATGCTGCTAGTGGGCCTGCAGCACTGGTTGTGCCACCCACAGAAGCAGCCTTGTAAAATGTGTCTACGGTCTGCCATTGCAGAGCCTGCGTGCAGTCTGGTACTGCCATGCTGACTGGACAAGTATACCCACTTTCTAGTCCCTAAACCTTCCCTTTTCTTCATATCAGTCACCCCTATGGTAGGCCCAAGGGCAGGGTGCATTGTAAGTATAGGGTAGGACAAGCCCTGATATGTGTGGCATGTCCTAATAGTGAATTACAGCCATTTTCGTTTTTCACTATTGCAAGGCTACCTGTTCTCCATAGGCCAGAATGGGCTGTTAGAATTGTTGCAGTTTATAATCCTAACAGGCTCAGAGAACATGGTAGAAAATCGAGTTTAGTATGCCTGAACTCAGAATAATAAAATACATCTTTTAGTAAAGTATATTTTAATATTCTGTGTTTGCAAATACCACTGTTAGAAAGTCGTTATTTGCTTGTCTAACCATTCAAACCTGCCTGTGCTAGTTTGTGTATTCCTATGTCTGGTTTTGTGAGTGACAGGGCTGGGGAATTTCAGGAGACAGGCTGAGTCACCCAGTGGTGAATAGAGAGATCTGCATCTAGATGGGAGGGAGGAGTGCACCTGAACATTGAATAGGGCTGTGCCTGCCTTCCACAATGCTGGCTCCATCCCCTGGGGAGTGGCTAATGTCTCTACCCTGCACACTGAAAGAAGAGAAGGAGTCCTGTAAACAATGTGCTCCAGGACTGTACTTGTGAAATGAAATGAAATGAAAAAGGAACTTGATTAAGCGCACTGCGGCCAAGCGGCTTCCTGGCGCTAGGGGTTTGACCAGACTCAGAGAGGGGACTCGGGGAGATTAGCAGGAAAATGCCTGGGAGAACAGAAAACTTTTGAGAGCTTTACGGAAATGAGTATAGATGGGGATGGAACGGATGGAAAGAGGAAGACTGTTCCAGAACCGGGGGGCCAGCACCAAAAATCGGGTGCCTCCCGTTCTTGTCTTCCATAATGCTGTCTCCACCTCCTGTGGGGCGTCTCATGTGCTTGCCCTGCACAGTGAAAAGAAAGGAGAAGTCTGGTAAACAGAGTGCTTCAGAACTGGTTTGGACTGGGCAAAAGCCCCTCTCCCCTTAGAGAACAAAGGATTTCTGGGTATAAATATTGGGACCCTGATCCCATGAAATTAGATCACTTTTGGCTACAAGAAGAACCCTTTACTGAGGAGAGGAACCTGAAGAGACGGAGAAGAGACTATTCCCAAGCTGAAGTGTTGCTTGGGGGATTGGCCTGCAGTAGTTGCCTTACTGCCAAAGGAAGGAGAAAGAAACTTTGTGTACTTTGCTTTCAACTTGTGAAGGATCTCCAAGGGCTTGGAAAAGAGCTTGCCTCCTGCTGAAGTCTCAGGGACAACAGACTTCACCCCCCAGCTCCCCAGAGTTCTTGTGGAAGTGCCTGCTGCTGTTTTGGGCCTTCTGAAGAACTACGTGTCGCAGGGAGCTGGAAGCGCGACTAAGAGAATAAGCGTGTCGCTGTTGCTGTGCCTGCTGTCGCAACTTCAGAGAAAGGAGGGTGTCGCCGCTGGAATTGTCGCACTGCACCGCATCGGAGAGAAGCGTGCCGCAACTAAGAGGAAGCATGCAGCCGTCGCTGCTGCTGTCGTCGCAACTCCGAAGAAGGAGGATGTCGCCGCTGTGGTTGTCGCACTGCACCGCATCAGGAGAAGAATCTCGCATGGAGGTCGGAGCGTGTCGCCATCGCTGTGCCTGCCATTGCAACTTCGAAGAAGGAGGGTGCCGACGCTGGAACTGTCGCATTGCTCCGCATTGACCAAGAGCACCTCGCATTCCCGAGAAGCGCGCCACCATCCGAGCTTCTGCCGTCGCATCTTGGATGTTGCCGCTGTAGTTGTCGCATCGAACTGAAGCTTCACGCATCATGGAGAAGAGCGTAGTCGCTGGAGCATTTGCCGTCGCATTGTAAGGGTATCGCCGCTGCAGTACACGCATCGAACCGAGTGTTTCCTGCATTCCCGAGAAGCGTGCCGCATCTGGAAGGTCTCAGGGACAACAGACTTCACCCCCCAGCTCCCCAGAGTTCTTGTGGAAGTGCCTGCTGCTGTTTTGGGCCTTCTGAAGAACTACGTGTCGCAGGGAGCTGGAAGCGCGACTAAGAGAATAAGCGTGTCGCTGTCGCTGTGCCTGCTGTCGCAACTTCGGAGAAAGGAGGGTGTCGCCGCTGGAATTGTCGCACTGCACCGCATCGGAGAGAAGCGTGCCGCAACTAAGAGGAAGCATGCAGCCATCGCTGCTGCTGTCGTTGCAACTCCGAAGAAGGAGGATGTCGCCGCTGTGGTTGTCGCACTGCACCGCATCAGGAGAAGAATCTCGCATGGAGGTCGGAGCGTGTCGCCATCGCTGTGCCTGCCATTGCAACTTCGAAGAAGGAGGGTGTCGACGCTGGAACTGTCGCATTGCTCCACATTGACCAAGAGCACCTCGCATTCCCGAGAAGCGCGCCACCATCGGAGCTTCTGCCGTCGCATCTTGGATGTTGCCGCTGTAGTTGTCGCATCGAACGGAAGCTTCACGCATCATGGAGAAGAGCGTAGTCGCTGGAGCGTTTGCCGTCGCATTGTAAGGGTATCGCCGCTGCAGTACACGCATCGAACCGAGTGTTTCCTGCATTCCCGAGAAGCGTGCCGCATCTGGAAGGTCTTCACGTCTTTATTCCTTTGCACCTGACTTTGCCGCATTTCCCATCGCTGCGACATTGCTTGTCGTGGAAGCGCAACGCAAGTTAAGGTACATTGACGCAGAGTGTCGCATCTAAGAACTGAACTGAACTAAGCTAAATTCTACCATCTTAAAGTAATCATAGTGTGTATTTTGGCAGTTTATGGTCTTGTGGTAACTGTATATAAAGTCTACTGATTTTTATATAAAACCTGTGTGGTGTCCATTTGAAGTGTTTTCACTGGGTCACTGTAGGTGGTCACAACTGCTTAACTTACAATCCCTTGTCCTGATTAGAGGAGAGGGTCCCTACTTGTCACAAGTACCTACCTGTGCCAACTAGAGGCCTCCAAATCTAACAATATACACATGGGTATCTCCGCATAGGGGAAGAGATTAATTAGCATTTCATTGTTCCCGCTGTATTCGGCTGTAAGGTTAGTGATAATCTACCTATGCACGACAGAATGACAAGCCCACAGTTAGCTACAGCCTGAACGATGGACACAAACACTGTGCTTATATCAGTGTTGGAAAATTGACTGCCCTAAGAATGGAGGTAGATGCCTTCAGGGGTGAAAACCTTGAACTACGTAATGAAATGAGCACAATGAGCCGTGAAGTGGCTCGGTTGTCTCGCTCTAGTCCCACAGATACACGGGGGGGCTTAATAAATTAGGAATTGGACACTGCCTCCTCCAGCATCTCATGATACAGGTGCAGGGTAATCGTCACAGGCAGTAGGAGGGGGCACGTTTCCTTCCACCATACAGCCCGCACAATTACCTTTAGCTCCTCCAGAAAGATTCTTTGGGGACCCGAAGAAATTCGGTATATTTCTAGGACAATGTAAGTTATACTTTATGTGTAAACCGGAAGTTTTTCCCAATGATTAGACCAAAACAGCCTTCGTAATGTTGTATCTTGGGGGTAATGCAGCTAGTTGGTCTTTGCCCCTCATAGAAAGAGATGACCCGGCTTTGCGTAATTTCTACTCCTTCTGTGAAGAAATGCGCAAACTATTTGATAGGCAGAGAGACTTGGTCTCCCTAGACAGAGAACTAATTACACTTAAGCTAGGTAACCGGGACTTATTGTCCGACATCACCACATACAATACACTCATTGCTGACACCGATTGGCCTATGGAGAAAAGAACCTCATTATATTACCAGGGATTGCGAAGTTAGTTACAAGATGTCCTGGCACAAGTAGTGCACATGTCTACCACATGCAATGAACTCATTGATCTCACAGTGCAATTAGACCACATATTACAAGAAAGGAGGGGAGATAAAAATTGTACCAAAGTAAAATACATAACCCCACGTCCAAGAGCAGTAGCTGAAGGACCCTCTACTGCTTCGGATGGGACAGAACCCATGCAGATTAGTGCATCAGAGGACCACTAAACCAAGAGGAAAGAGAGCGTAGGAGGAAACAACGGCTATGCATGTATTGTGGGAAACCTGGGCATTTTATTAAAGACTGCAAGGCGAAAACCAGAACAACTTACAAACAGTTCCAAGGGGTTCAGAAGGCGCCCGTGGTGGATTACCTGCTTGAGAATTCGGAAAACTAGAACGCCCAAACAAGTCCCAGACCCCTTGTTTGAGGTCACAGGAGGAAGAGGTCTGTCCTGCGGTGGTTAATACAGATCAAAACGCAGTGGCACATATGAATGTATGTGTTACCTTGGATATACCTGGTTCCGGATTGGTACTAGTACATGCTCTATTAGACTCAGGGGCTACAGGCAACTTTATTGACCAAAGCTATGCACAAGAAATAGGTGTGCCTTGTGGAAAGAAGAAAATCCCAGAACTGATAAAAGCTGTAGATGGCTCAGAACTGACGTCAGGAGTGGTACGATATCATACCCAGCAGATCCAAATGCAGGTGGGCTCGAACCATTCTGAGTTCATTCAACTCGACTTAATTGATGCCCTCTATTGATTATAGGGCATTCAATTGAGTCACCAAGAAGAACAGATATCCCCTGCCCTTAATACCGGTTCTATTGGATCAATTGAAGGGAGCTACCACTTTTACCAAGCTAGACCTTCGTGGGGCGAATCATCTGGTCAGACTGTGGCAGGAGGATGAATGGAAGACAGCCTTCAGAACCAAATTCAGACTTTACGAATATCAAGTGATGCCTTTCGGGCTATGTAATTCCCCTGCTGCATTCCAATACTTCATGAATGAAGTTGTGAGAGGACTGCAGGACGTGTCATGTATCGTTTATATAGACGATATTCTGGTGTACTCAACCTCCCTGGAAGAACACATCCCTCACGTGTTGGCAGTGCTGGAACGGCTACAGCAGTATTCCCTGTACGCGAAGCTTGAGAAATGACTTTTTCACACCCAACAAGTGGAGTTCTTGGGGTATGTCATCGGCCCAAATGGATTGTGCATGGATAGATAGAAGACCCAGGCTATCAAGGAATGGGAATCCCCTTCCTGTGGGAAGGCCCTACAGACCTTCTTAGGGTTTGCAAACTTTTATAGAAGATTCATAAAAAGCTTCTCCGGCATTATTCAACCTTTGACACACCTTTCCCAGCAAGGAGATACCTCAAGTGGACGGCAGCTGCAGAGGTAGCCTTTCAAACACTAAAGCTTTGTTTTACCAGTGCTCCTATCCAGAGCCATCCTGATGCCTCTCAACCATTCATACTCTAGACAGACGCATCATACTATGCTTTGGGAGGAATCCTTTACCAGCGGCACCCTGACACTGGCCAACTACAGCCTGTCGCCTTCTTCTCAAAAAAGTTATCCAGTTGTGAGGTAAACTACAGCATCACAGATAAAGAACTTTTGGCCATCAAACGCATGTGTGAGGAATGAAGACACCATCTACTGGGGGCCAGACACACAGTAGAGATATATATAGATCACCGGAACCTGTTGTTTCTAAAGAGTGCTCGAGCTCTGACGCCTTGACAACTACGATGGTCATTGTTTTTTGCGGATTTCGACTTCGTAATTAAGTACAGGCCAGGACCGCAAAACGGAAAGGCTGATGCGCTCTCCAGACCTTTGCCTGCCACTACAGAAGACATCAATACGGTAGAAGAGCCTCCCATCATTCTACAGAAGGCTTAATTTCCTACAGAAACATTAGCATTTTTAGCCACCATTGACTTCTTGAATGAAGTAAAAAGACAAACCACATGCCTCGATAAGAATGCATGGGTGATGGAGGAAGCCCTACATCGATCCGTGAAAGAGGAGTTGATGTTTCATGATGACAGACTATATGTCACTGAAGGACCGCTGCAGCAACAAGTCCTACACTGGATCCACGATACAACCTTAGGTGGTCACATGGGAGTCCTGAAAACACTACAAACCCTGACTCGATATTTCTGATGGGAGTTGCTCTGAAAGGACACGGCCAAATACATATCAGAATGTTCCCTTTGCTCACAAGCTAAAGCACAACATCAAAGACCCAGTGGGTTACTCAGACCAACACCCACACCACCGGCTCCCTGACACACAGTGTCTTTGGACTTCATAGTAGAAATGCCTCCTAGCGCTGGTTGTGACACCATCCTGGTGTTTGTGGATCATCTGACCAAAATGGGCAATTTCATTGCTCTTAACAAACTGCCCTCTTCAGCGGAATTGGCCACTGTCTTCTTGCAACACAAAATCAGGCTACATGGAATCTCTTCAGTCATCATTACAGACAGAGGGACCCAGTTCACCTCCAGATTCTCGAAAGCACTATATGAAATCAAGAAGATTGATGCTCGTCTGTCCACCAGTTACCATCCGCAAACGGATGGTAAAACTGAAAGAATAAACCAGATGTTAGAGCAATATCTTAGATGTTTCATGTTGTTGCAAGAAGACGAATGGAGCAAGCTCTTGTGGACTTCGGAGTTTGCATACTACAACGCCAATCTTACATCATTAGGATGTTCCCCCTTCTATTGTCTCCAGGGTTTTCATCGCAACATGCTAGCCTTCGAACATCCTGTGTCCTCTAATCTCCCTTCTATTCAATAACACCATGTACACCTCAAGCTAATCTTAGACACCGCCAAGACGCACCTGGAAGAGGCAAGAACAAGAGATAAGTCACAGGCAGATAAGAAGAGAACACCTGAACCCGGTTATAAAGTAGGAGATAGGGTGTGGCTTAACACTAAACACCTAAAGTTCAGAGGAAGCAATAGGTTGCAGCCTAAATTCGCAGGTCAATACCCCATAGAGAAGGTTGTAAATCCTGTTGCCATGAAACTTATACTTCCTTCTGCTTGGGGAATGCACCCAATGTTCCATGTATCTCTCCTGAAACCCTGTCTTCAGGGTACCCGGTTACCAGTCAGACCACCAGCTGTAGATAGTGATGGGGATGAAGAGTACGAGGTACATGGTATCCTGGATTCCAAATACGTTAGGGGTCGAGTATAACCCTGGGCGCAAGACTACGCTCCACCCACGGAGTGTACGTAGTGTTGCCTACTTTGCATTTTGCAAAGTAGGCGTAGTAGGCAACACTACGCACGCTCCGTGGACGGAGCGTAGTTGCCCGCCACCCACCTCCCTCCCGCCCTCTTCTACTTAACTAATTTCAGATTAAAAATACTTGAAAAGTAAATTAAAGGCGCTTACCTGGTCCGTGGTGTCCCGGGGCTCCCTCTTCTATTTCACGCCGCGTCTTCCATCCAAATGCGCATGCGCAGCAGCCCGCGCATGCGCATTTCTTGTTGACTGGAGGGGTTATGGCCCAGAGGACTGTTCATGGGAACCTGCGACCAATTTACACTGCCTTGGTCTTTTGAGGCGTTTCCATACGCGTTATCCCACCAAACCCGGAGGTCCATTGAGACGACGGACAATGAGAAGGGGTACTGTCATGGCTAGGCGAAAATAGGCACACAGAATAGGAAGACACAATGCAGTATGAATGAGTAGGCATGTAACTACATCTGCCATAATTCAGAGGGAGAGCAGGTCAGGGCACATGACTTGTTTATTTAAGCCCCGCCCTTGATGTGCTTAGGGCTTGTCACTCGAGACATTCCTTTGGATGAAGTGAATGCGAAGAAGCCTCTGCGCCCGGTACATTGCTGCCTTTCTGAGTTGTATTGGTTTTCTCCGCCGTATCTACATGTGGACGGCTGTCTTCATGCTGGAGAAAAACGGGTGAAGATCGTCATTCCCTTTCTGCCTGGCGTCTCACTCGCCAAAGGCAGTAACTATTTCCATACCCTGAGGCGGCTCCTACGTCCGGGTTGAAAGAATCAAGCTGCCCGCGAGATCAAAGTGCAGCTGATTAGGAAACAACTGTGTTTCATCTGAGCGTTTCACGCTCGCATTCACAATAACTGCTTTGCATATCTTTCCGTATTCGATGACTATATCGCTGGAACCTGCTCTATGATTACGAACTCAACAAAGCTGTCTACGCGCTAAGGAAGCGCTACTATTTTTTGTTTTCTTATTTTCTTTTCGGGCATCTTCCTTTCGTATTCAGAAACGCGGAAGTGCCAATTAGCTGCTCCACTATCTTGGGAACCTCCACAGTGAAGGGGCAAACGCGCTAGGAAGCGCTTTATGTTTTCTGCTTAATTGTGTTAGCCAACACGCTCTGGAGAGCAAATATATCTGGGGAACTTATAGATACATACCTCAGAGATTCCTGGAGATGCAAAGTGCCAGAAGAATGGCGTCCTAAGCATCATTCGAGGATTATCTACAGCCAGATAAGTGCCTAATTTTTATGTGAATCAAGACTGTTTATTTTCTATTTTTCTTTTTTTGTCTTTTATACTATTTTACGTTGAGGGATGCACAGTTGCATGATATGTAAGTACAAAAGAGTTCCAGAGGGTCTATAGGCACAGTGAGTTAATACTACAAGTAGCCAGGAAGCACAAACCTACCAACTAACTGAAAGAGTTGGTAACCAAAGACACCTTGGTAGATGGTCTAAGGTACCCATCAGTCACCACTCGGAACCGCCCCTCATCATTTGGGATTCCTTTATGGCCATATACCCAGATGTACTATTCTCAGGAAAAAAGGTGACCTAGATGGTAAAGTGGTCCCTTTAACTGAAATAGAAGGTATTATGGTCTCACACTTCCTTATAAAGGTAAGTAGTGAATCGTACGGTGACCAACAGTGTGCAGTGCAAAAAGAAACAGATACAAAAACAAAATAAAACAGGGAGTGCAATTAAAATTGGATGAGGGAGTAATGAACAGTTTTATTCAGGTGTAACTCGCTCTACCAATGTTAAAAATTTGCCAAGACAGGTTGAAAAATAGCTGTCTAGATGTGGTACCAGGTCCACATTGTTATATATTGTTAGGGAATGTTCCCAGAGTTCAGGTCTTTAAATATTACCTTGGGTCCCCAATCTGATCGGTATGTTGTTGTTGATATGTAAGAACAACACACAAAGGGGCTTAGGGGGTTATCTCACTGAGGGAAGGGTGATCTCATGTGTGTATTGTGTTTTCTTTACAGGGCATACGGGGTGGATTGTAGGAGAGTGAGTTTCACCACATCCAACGACATCCCTTATCTGAGCCTAGCAGCTGCAACTTTATTGTTTCTTTTGTCCCTTTTTTCCCTCTCCCAAGTAGTGGTGATATCGGTGT
Source organism: Lissotriton vulgaris (assembly GCF_964263255.1). NCBI lineage: Eukaryota > Metazoa > Chordata > Amphibia > Caudata > Salamandridae > Lissotriton > Lissotriton vulgaris. The sequence goes on from NC_141697.1 coordinate 41,695,254, forward strand.
CGTCTTCTATATATATATATATATATATATACACATGGGTATCTCCGCATAGGAGAAGGGATTAATTAGCATCTCATCGTTCCCGCTGTATCCGGCTGTAAGGTTAGTGATAACTGTTACATTCTCTCATGCTTCTGTATATCACTGTTCCTTTAATTCTTGTGGAATGTTGGTGACTCCACTTTGTGTACTTAGGAATGCAAGGGCAGTTAGAGCTTAGCTTTTCTACCTGTGGCATCTCAGGGTTTTATCTCTACAAATAAACTACAGAACTACATCTGCTTCCTGTATTTCTTACTTGTAAAAGTGGCGACGAGGGAGAAAACAACCCATCAAACCCTTTGATGTCTTCAAGTATATTTTAAAAAAAATTGTTTTTACAAAAGGAAAGAATACCAGAGAAACATCTCAACAACTTGCAAGAAAAGGAAAGAAAGAAAAGGAAAGATCTTCAAAACTATCTTCATCTATGCAGTGAGTTGTGTCTATATTTTTTTTTTGTCAATATCTGCTTATTTCGATTTTGCTAAAAGCACTTGTAAATATAAAAAAAAAACGACATTCTTATGACTGCCATTTCGATATTCATTGGAAGCGCTTACAATTGCCTTTTATTTTTTTTTTTAAAAAGCAATCTGATAAACCAGCGCTTTTCCAAAACCTTGCATCTTTTAAAAAAAGCATCTTGTTGTCAGCGCGAGTTCTGTTGCCAGCGCGAGTGTGTACACGCGCGTAAACATTGTCTGCTGATCAACCTTCTGCACTCGGCATTCAGCGTCATCGCCAGGCGGAAGCCAACGGACAACAACGTCATCAAGCGTCACCTAGCAACCTCGCCAGGCGGAAACCATCAGACAAGTCAGGCGCTCTACACAACAGCGCTGCGTCGCGTAGCGGCCATTTATATTACCGGTTGCTTGGCAACGTTTTGCCGATATATTTCATAAACTTGTGTTAACAGAACAGCCTTCGATCGGTAAATGAACGATCAACAAGCGCTTTATGAACGCTTACCAGTCTTTCTATGTATACAAACATCAACAGTTTATCTCAGCAATCAACAAATATCCTCGCATTAACAACAAATAAAGCAGAATCGACATGACACACTCACCTACAATTTTCTCCGTTTTTCTTCGCTAAGCATCCTGGGAAAATGACAATGCATTCTGGGAGATTTAAAAAAAAAAAAGAGAGAACATACTTTTTCAATCAACAAACAATTTACTCTAAACATTTTTTTTCAGCATTTCCTCCTTGAAACCAGCAAAGACAACGGTGACTACTTTTTGTTTGTTAATTTATTATTTTCTTTCATTCCTCCTTCAAATATGCATTTTAATAGTATTATTGTCATTGTTGCATTTATTATGTATAGCATATTGTAACCAGTTATTCTCAGCATGGAAACTAATAATATTTTAGCTCCCCCAAAATTTCTACAAGACCCTGGTGTACCTCCTATGAATTGGGAGGATTGGCGTGAATCCTTCGAAACTTATTTAGAGGCAATTGGTGGAGAGGTGTTTCTTGCCTCACGTAAATTAGCCTTACTCAAGCATAGTCTTGGTGTTGAAGGTAGGAAAGTACTGAAAACATTACCAATTGTATCTTCCATTAATTCAAAGGTATGTGTAGGCGGTGATGAAGATCTCAGTGAGGAAGAAATTGTATTTGATTGTTCAAAACTTGAAGCATCTTTATCTGATGAATATTTAGATGCACTTAATGCTTTAGAAGAAAATTTTGGTAAAAAAACCAGCATTGTTGTAGAAAGACACAAATTCTTTTCAAGAGCACAAATGGTTGGTGAAACAGTTGAACAGTATGTTACTGCTTTGAGAAGATTAGCAGTTACCTGCAAGTTTAAGGAGTTACATGAAGAAATCATAAGGGATCAGTTCATCAATAGAACTAACAATGTTAAAATCCAAGAGAAATTACTTGATTTAAAAGATCCATCCCTTCATAAAACCATTTCTATTGCCAGGAGGGTTGAAAATAATTCACGTTATGTTAAAGAGTTGAACAAAACACATAACACTGATCGAAAGTTATCTGAAAACAAAGATTCTGGTGAGGTATGTACTGTGTCCAGTAAGCCGAAAACCTTTGATAGTAGATATAATGTTAAACGTGATAATAGAATTAGACCTCGCAATCCTTCTGGTGTCAACAAAAGCACTGTATCATATAATAAGGCATTTTCTAATAAGACTATGATTCCTAACAATAAGCAATTTTGTTTCAGGTGTGGTAATGCCAAGCATACCACTGAAAATTCTTGGTGTCCTGCGTCAAACGTCACTTGTTTCAAGTGTAACAAATCCGGTCATTTTTCAAAAATGTGCAGGTCAGGGAATCCCAATGCTTGGAAAAGTTCTGTAAATGTCATTGATGAATCTGTCTACTATAATAGTGATAGTGACATTGAAGTTATGACCATTTGGAATGATGATGAAGTCAACCAAATCTCTGATGAGATTCAGCCACCTAAATGTGAAGTCACTATCAACAACCACAAATGATTTCTTTGGGCTGATTCTTGCTCGTTGTATACCATTATTGATAAGACCATGTGGGAAACGTGTGGTAAACCTGTATTAGTTCATTCACAAAGATCTCCTGTAGGTTATCTATGCATTAGACTACCTGTGATTGGATGTTTCACATCTGAAATCATTTTTAGGGATAGGAGTACTCTTGGAACTGTGTATGTAGTGGAAAAAGGAAGAGCATTATTAGGGTGGAAGGAAGTTTGGAACTTAGGATTGACCTTGGATCCTAATCATCCAGACCAGGTTTTACTATCTCCAAATTGGCATAAAAAAACTACTGAAGAAGTTTTAGTAACTCAGGATGACAATGCTGTGTTGGATTTGCATAATAAGTTCCCCAATTTGTTTAATACTAAATTAGGTTGTCTCAAAAAATTTGAACACAGAATTGTTCTTAAACCAGATTGTGTTCCTATTGTCCATAAAGTACGAAATGTACCGTTAGTGTTAAGATCTCAACTCAAATTAGAATTAGATCGCCTTTGTCATCAAAACATTATTGAACCAATTGAAGCATCTGATTGGCTTAGTCCAGTGGTTTTGGCACGAAAACCCAACGGAAAATTGCGCATGTGTGTGGATTTAAGAGATTTGAACAAAAATATTTGGGTAGATCGCTACCCCTTGCCCAAAATTAACGAAATGGTTGCTTCTGTTAAAGATGCAAAATTTTTCTCGTCCATTGATTTATCCAATGCATACCATCAGATAAAGTTACACCCAGAATCCCGTCACCTTACATCTTTCATCACTCCTGAGGGTGCATTTCAGTTCTTGAGAATGCCTTTTGGGTTATCTTCTGCCTCAGCTGTTTTCCAAAGAGTCATGTGCAAGGTCCTTGAAGGCACACCTAATATGTTAGTGTTTCAAGACGATGTACTTGTATGGGGTGCTGATAAAAGTGACCATGATATGATTCTACATGATGTATTGGGTAAACTTCAAAAACCTGGGTTAACTGTAGCTGCTGAAAAATGCAAATTTGCGACAAATGAAATAGAATATCTTGGGCACACTTTATCCGCTGATGGTGTTAAACCAAAAAAAAATTTGTTAGATGCTATCAAAAATGCTCCGGCACCATCTGATAAAGACCAGCTCCGTTCTTTTTTAGGTCTTGCCGAGTATTACTCGAAATTTGTACCAAATTTTGCTTCTAAAGTCTTTTGTTTGAGATTGTTGATGAAAAAAGGGGCCAAGTTTATATGGTCCACTGAGTGTCAAGCTGTGTTTGATGATGTAAAAAGAGAAATTGCAAATGCTGTTGCACTTAAACCTTATGATCCCAGTAAGAGGTCGATCATAGTTGTGGATGCGAGTGCATATGGGCTTGGAGCTGTTTTGATGCAAAGGAAAGACAAATTTGAGTGGGTGGTAGCCTTTGCCTCACGCACATTGAAAGGTGCTGAACCTTCTTATTCTGTCATCGAGAAAGAGGCTTTAGCTTGCTATTGGGGTGTGAATTATTTCAGGAACTACGTCTGGGGCACTAACTTTGAGTTGAGAACAGATCATAAACCCCTTGTTGATATTTTTTCCACTAAGGGTGCAGGGAAGGCCACTCCTAGAATTGCCAAATGGATTTATAAGTTACAAGAATATGATTTTTCGATGGAATATGTACCGGGAATCAAAAATGTCAATGCTGATTGTCTATCTCGTCTTCCTGTTGGAGGTGAAGATGTTGTGGGTGAACAAGATGAAGAATGGTCAATTGCTTCTGTGGATGAAGCATGTGGTGGTGCCATAAGTTTGGAAGTTTGGAGACAAGCGGTTAAGGATGATGCGGTATTGAAGGAAGTAATTGCACGCTTAACATCACCATGCAATAATTTCTCTTGGAGTGATTCTGACTTGTCTGAATACAAAACAGTGTGGGCTGAACTTTCTTATGACCTTATGGTTGGTGTAGTTAGAAGAGCTGATAAACTTGTGGTACCGTCTTCGTTACGAAGTAAGTTACTGGATCTTATGCATGAAGGGCATTCAGGCATGTCTGGCATGAAAAGAAGATGTAGGTGTGATTTCTGGTGGCCAGGCATGGACAAGGATGTCGAAAGGTGTGTAAGGAATTGTGCCGCTTGCACATGCAGTGACAAATCTCATGTCTCCCAAGAAACTACAATCTCTGCTGTCTCATTTCCTGACGGACCATGGCAGAAGTTAGCTATGGACATTTGCGGTCCGTTCAGTGTTGGTAACATTACCGGGAAGTTCGCCATTGTATTAATGGATTATTATAGCAAATGGCCAGAGGTTGCATTTGTTAAGGAAGTTAAAGCTTCCAGCATTGTTAACTTTTGTGAGGAGGTTTTTCATAGGGAAGGTTTCCCTGAAAACATTACGACTGACAATGGCCCCCAGTTCATCGCTTCTGAGTTCCAAAACTATTTACACCAATGTGGTATAAAACATATTACCACGGCTGTTTATTGCCCAAGGGAGAACGGCATGGTAGAAAGGTTCAACCGTGTTTTAAAAGATTGTATACAATTAGCTGTGTCTGGTGGCAATGATTGCAAGGTTGCTGTCAAAAATTTGATTTGGAGTTATAGGAACACTCCACATTCTGCTACCATGGTATCTCCATTTCATCTTTTAAAGGGGCGTTCTGCTGGTAATAAGGTGACTCCTGCATGGATGCTCAAGATTTCTGCTGGTCGTAATTATAAAGAGGGTCTCGATAGTAGGATGAATTCTTATCAGAAGAAGTATGTGGACAGGCATAATGACAAAGTTATGAAACGTGTAAATAGTTTTCATGTGGGAGAGTTAGTCAGATCTTCTCGCTTTGGGTTATCCAAGGATGGTTCTTCTAGATGGTCTCATCCTAAAAAGGTGTTAAAAGTATTGGGCAATTGTGTATTACTTGATGACGGACAGAAATGGAATTTATGCAATGTTGCCAGGTGCAATGATCTGGAACGTGATCTTTGGTTGAAAAAGGAGTCTGGTTCCATTTCTGCCTCTAGTTCTGTTCAGTCTCCTCATGTTCAATCCACGTCACCTGAACTTCCAAAGGAAGATGTTCCTAAGTCCAGAAGATTATCTGGACGCATTATTGTGAAACCTGTCAAGCTTAAGGATTATTTGATGTGACTCTGTACATACGTATAATTACTTATTTTCATTGCAATGTATATAGTTTTTTTTTTTATTTGTTTTTTTTTATTTTAAGAGGAAAGATGTGTTACATTCTCTCATGCTTCTGTATATCACTGTTCCTTTAATTCTTGTGGAATGTTGGTGACTCCACTTTGTGTACTTAGGAATGCAAGGGCAGTTAGAGCTTAGCTTTTCTACCTGTGGCATCTCAGGGTTTTATCTCTACAAATAAACTACAGAACTACATCTGCTTCCTGTATTTCTTACTTGTAAAAATAACCTACCTCTGCACGACAGGAATCTGGACACTGGTGAGACTGTTGCGACTGACAACTGGCAGTCAGAGCTTGAGCTAGAGCTAAAGCCTTAGCGAGACCACATCAGAAGGCAAACGTTGGCTCGTGCTCATTGTGCTCACCCTTCTTTGCTTATTTGCTCACTCCCGCTCTCCTTTGCCTGCAACAGTTACTACAGAAGCCTGCTTCAAGCGCGTGCGATCGCTTGAGCCGTTGCCGTCTGCTGTCTTGAGGCTGACTTGTGCTCTGCTCATGGCCCTTGTGAGTCACCTTTCTGCAGCTTGCTTACAGCTTTCTTTCTTACAGCACCCTTACAGGCACAGCCGCTGAAGTGGTAGAGGTTGCGAGTTCGCGGGGGGGAGATGGGTGAGCCGCGGCGAGCGGCGGCTGCTGATAGTGGCTGATTGCATAAAACATCATACACCATAGCACAATCTACCTGCACGTAAGCACAAAGCATGGGACTCTAAGCTATTTGGAGCTTTCAGGCAACTGTGAGAGTTTAGCAGCACGACTATCAGTTGTAGTGGCACCTGGCAATTGGTTTGGAGGGCATGTGAGCAATGTGAGCAGATCTGCAGGAAAAGGAGGATAAGCACTCAGCAATAGCAAGAACTGACAGTAAAAACAGCAAAAACCAGCGACTGCCAGTGAACAGCCCTGTAGAGGGAGCTGCTAGTGCGCAGGCAGCAGACAGCAGGAGAAAGAAAAAGAAAAGAGAGAGCGATCGTACTCAAGCGCCCAGCGAGTGCAAGGTGCGGCTAGTGAATTAGTAGCGAACTCTGCTGTCACCCCTATCCCTCCTGCACTGTAGCGAGATTGGCACACACAAAACCACCACGCTGCACGATCATCTAGAAGGCCCAAGAGAGGGTACCTTGGCTTTCTGCAATAAAAACGGACAAGCAAAGGATGTGTTCAGAGAAGCAGAGGAGTGTAGCCCCACAAAACAAAAAGAAACACAGAGAAAAGTTAGAGACATCTAATGCTTCCTCTGACCGGATACTTGACCTGTCGCCAAGCGCATCTGGAAGCAAAATAGTTAGTGCTACCCATTTACACACACAGGAAGCTGGCTCCATAGGTTACAAACCATCCGGTTTTCAACCAAAATTACGACAAAATTTGCCTTTCTGAAAGACGCAGGGGCAGCTGTCTTCTCAAGCAAAACGAAAATCATGGGGTTACCTAGAACATCCACAAGGACAGATCAGGCGAGAAAATAGAGTTAAGTAAGCTACAAATCTATCAAGATATGAACACGCACGCTTATTGAGGCAGAGCTACCACAGGATTGATGAGACCCTAATATAACCACACTGAGCCGCTTAGGGGTCCCACCTCCATGTCTTGGCTGCAGGGAACAATCAAACAATGACCGCATTATCCCCTCTAGAGAAAACGAGCAACTTTGCACCTCCAGTCTTGGCTGCAGGGAGCAATCAAACTATGACTGCATTATCTGACCTAGAGACAACGAGCGACTTTGCAGACAAAAACACATCTTCTCCCCAGGTCAGTCGAAACCCCCATGCCCAAGCACATCGAGCGACCTATAAAGCCCGCCACAAAGGGCAGTACAATCGACATGATGGACCAGAGAGCAAACCCCACTGGTATTACACTGTTGGCACCACAAGAGCACCCACTACTCCGGGAGGAGGGCGGAAGAGATCTAGGTCAGTCCCAAAACACCAGGCAGAGCTGGTCTACACCTCTACTAGGCGAGGAAGACACTCAAGCTGTGGAGAGAGATCTCTCCTTCTTAGAATCAAAAGAATGGAAAAACATGCTCACACCATATGGCAAAGACGCTCCCAACCATCCCAGGCCATCACCGGCCCCAAATGAGAGGAAGAAGGAGGACTTTCAACAAGAAACGGCATGGGCCACAGCTTTGGACATCTTACAAATGTCAGCCGATGCCATGACCTACCAAGCAAACAAAATGGACATTCAAATCAGCCTTCTGAACATATTGGCGGAGTAAGTCGCTAATATAGATGATAAAATGACGAATCTAAACAACTTGATTAGCTTGCAGTTGTCGGTAGAAGCGATCGGCTCCTCCTATGCTTCGCACGCTGCTACTTACGTTTGTTTGGCTGTAACTATTTTAAAAATATAAGGAAATTTTACCTCTGCTAGGCCTGCTGCATATTTTTTATTCTGTTATAACACTTTGCAACAACCTAGTCCTAGCGTCTTTTTTTCACTGGTGGTTCTTACTTACTGTGTGTTGGGTGACGTGGCCTCTGCACCTACCCGGTCCACCGCAGCCATTAGCAGGCTGATTGTTGTGGAGGGAGCACTGCTCAGGCCCGGCCGGCGTGGACTTTTTCCACTTCTGGTTTGCCATCCCACAGCCGGCATCTTGTAAGGAAGGCGGGCTAGTCTTTCCCTCTCCCTGATTACAACTTGCTATATAGCCTGTCTTGATGCGGAAGCGCACCTACTTAGCCTGCAGTTGTCGGCAGAAGCGATCGACTCCTCCTATGCTTCACGCGCTGCTACTAACGTATGTTTGATTGTAACTATTTTAAGAATATAAGTAAATTTTACCTCTGCTAGGCCTGCTGCATTTTTTTTATTCTGTTATGGTACTTGGCACCAACCTAGTCCTAGCGTCTTTTTTTCACTGGTAGTTCTTACTTACTGTGTGTTGGGTGACGTGGCCTCTGCACCTCCCTGGTCCACCTCAGCCATTAGCAGGCTGATTGTAGTGGAGGGAGCACTGCTCGGGCCCTGCCGGCGTGGACTTTTTCCCCTTCCGGTTTGCCATCCCACGGCCGCCATCTTGTAAGGGAGGCGGGCTGGTCTTTCCCTCTCCCTGATTACAACTTCCTATATAGGCTGCCTATGGCGCAGGAGTGCAGCGGACGCATTTAGCGGGCGCGCCGGCTGCACGCCAAAGGCGCACCAAAGGCAAGCCCGTCCGTGCCTGGACGCCGCCAGATATGCTGGTGGTCCCCAGCCAGGGGTGCTAAGTTACACTAGGGTGTCCCAGATGTCAATTGGGTTGAGCAGCGGCTCTTGTTGCCAACATCTGGGGGTGGTAGCAGAAGGTCCTTTCTGCTGTGCAGACTGTAGCTATAGTTAACGCTCCCCACTGTTCCCCACCCCCCCAGACCCACCATAAAATTTTTACTTCTGAATGTCCGCTCCATGATTAAACACTATATGGGGATCCATGACCTCGTCGAGGACGAGTCCCCTGACGTGCTGTTTGTCACCAAAACTTGGTTGACTGAGGCCTCAGTGGCTGAACCTGGCCTCGCTCCTCCCCCGAGGTACAGTATTTTAACCCTCAATAGGGAGCCTAGAGGCGGGGGCATAGCTGTGAGCTTTAAAACATGTTACAGCTGTTCATTCATTAAGGAGGAGGTGGCTGGATGCGAATGTGCCCGCTTCTCTATCTCCTTTAATGCGCACTCCTCCATTTCTGGCCTACTAGTTTATCGCCCCCAAGGATCCACTTCGGATTTTAAACCAGCTATTATCGATGCCGTTAGCTCCCTGGCGCTTAAGGCGTCGAATTTCTGTCTCATCGGGGACCTTAACATTCATTTTGACCACTTTAATGACCCTGAAATCAGCAGCTTGCTTGACGACTTCGCTGCGTGCCAATTAAAACAGTTGGTGATGGGCCTCACCCACTCGGCCGGACATTTGCTTGACTCGGTCTTTTCCAACATCCATTCACTTTTAGTTAAGACACTGTTCCCGATGAGTTGGACTGACCACCTTTTAGTCACTTTCTTCATCCCGCTTTTGAAGGCCATACCTAAAACGGGACTCAAAGCTACATTGGGACGTTGCTGGCATAAACTGAGTAAAAAAGATCTGTGCTCCACCCTGGCATCCTCTCCTCCTATGTTAGTTACGGATCCCAAGCAAACTTATAAAGCATTCTGCGACTGGATACTCCATGCTTTAGACTCTTTGATTCCAGCCAAATGATCAAAAGGTCGGTGCTCGAAATCTAAACCCTGGTTCGATGACACCCTGGCAGTTTTGCGTAGTTTTTGTAAGAAGCTAGAACGAGCCTGGAGAAGAGCCTATGACCCTGGGGCAAAAAAGCTGTACCTGGATGCGATTAAACGCTATCATAAGGCCATACATCAGGCGCGTACAGCCTTCCTTACCAACGAGATTAAATCCAGCAAAAATCCGGTCAAAAGCATCTTCAAAATACTTAATGATTTTAAAACTAGCAAAGATCCTTCCACTCCATGGATCGCATCTGAACAATAATGTGAGGACCTAGCCACTTTATTTGTCCAAAAAGTTGAAACTATTTATAAATCCTTTGTCACTGGCCCTACAGATTCTGCAACCACTGTTTCTCTTTGGCCTACCATCACCCTGGCTGCTATCCCTCCTATCTCCCATGACAAATTCCTTATTTTAAGTAAGAGGGTTAAATCAGGTTCCCCTGTCGATCTCAGGAGGCCTGCCCAATTTAGAGACGCTCTACCTGTTCTATTGACTCCATTATGCCAGATCATAAATGCATCTTTCACTACGGCGGCAGTGCCCCCGCCATGTAAACAAGCTAGGGTGGTTCCCTTGCTGAAAAAACTACTTTGGACCCAACTAAACCAGAAATTTTTCGTCCCATATCCCTCCTGCCCTGGGTAGCAAAAATTGCAGAGGTCCACACTAATAACATTCTGTTGGTCCATCTGAGCAACAGTGGCTCCTTAGATCGCTCCCAGAATGGTTTCCGCCCGGGTCATAGCACCGAGACCGCGCTTGTAGTGGTGACCGAACACCTACGGGACCATCTTGGATGTGGGACAGACTGCGGCCCTCATCCTGCTCGACCTCAGTGCTGCGTTTGACACGGTCTCTTACAAGATCCTCCTGCGCCCCCATGAGGAGGTGGGGGTGGTCGGCTTGGCCCTGGAGTGGTTCCGCTCATTTCTTTCTGACAGGTCATTTCAGGTCTCAGCCCCTCTTTTCCTCTCTCATACTCATGCCATCAAGCAGGGAGTTCCTCAGGGCTCGGCATTAAGCCCTGTCCTGTTCAACCTGTATGTCCAAACCCTGGCAGTGGTGGCAAGGGACTCTGGCCTGACCGTGATATCGTACGCCGATGATACACAGTTGGTGGTGGCCCTCTCTGAAGACTATACTCGGGGTGCCACGCATTTCGAGGCTGGCCTTGCAGCAGATGCACACTGGATGACTACCAACTGCCTGCAACTCAATGCCAGCAAGTCAGAAGTGCTGCTGGTGGGCAAAGACAAGGGGCTCTGGAGTAAGCAATGATGGCCGGCATCTTTGGGCAGTGCCCCAACCCGTAAGTCGGCTGTAAAAAACTTAGGGGTGTGGTTCGACTCTAATATTGGGTTTCAGGAGCACACCAAGAAGATCGCTGGCACTTGCTTTGGTCTCCTCAGGGGTATGAGACCTATGCTGGTTTTTTCGACCCCCCCATCCGCCAGCTGATTGTCCAAGCCACGATTCTGTCCGGGTTAGACTATGCTAACTCACTGCTGTTAGGAGTGAACAAGGCAGAAGTCATGTGCCTCTCACGGGTTCAGAACACAGCTGCCCGTGTCCTATTGCGGCTCCCTTGAAAGTGCTCTATGGCGGGCGCATTGCTGCGCCTGCATTGGCTGCCTATGCCTCAAAGGATTCAATTCAAGACACTTTGCCTGACCTTCAAAATCTTAAAATGGTCTTCCCCTGAGATCTTGCCTAATCTGTTGAGCTCCTATGTACCCACAAGCCAGTTGCGTTCGGCCGAGCTACTCCTGGCTTCAGTCCCCCGGGTGAACCGCACCAGAGCTGGTGGTCGGTCCTTCCGGTACCTTGCCGCCAAACTATGGAATTCCCTCCCGATACAGATTCGCCAGCTAAATTGCCTTTTGTCTTTCTGTAAAGCCATCAAAACCTTTATATTTCCTACTGTCTAGCTTCTGCGCTCTTCTGTCTAGGCTACCAGCGCTGGGACACCTCTTTGCTAAGGCAGCTGCTGTGCTATACAAACTCACCTAATAATAATTAACGGGCCCAATCGGATGCCGATCATCTGAAACAAGGATGCGACTGCTCACCAATAATTGAGAAACTAAGCACTCTCCCAGAGATGATGGCAAATTTGATGGTGGACATAATAGAAATCACAAGTGCAAAGCCTCTCCCCTCAAGAAACAGAGAAGATGTCATACGCCCCGCAAACGAAGCCATGGCGATGGCAAACTTAGGGGTAAGAGGGGCTGTAGACAGGGCCACGTCTCCATCTCTGGCAACTCCAGTCACAGGTAGCACAATGATTGACCAACAAAAATCCTTAGCCACAGGCAAAGCAGAGCCTACCTCACCATCCCAATCAGACCAAGATTTAGAAGATCTCAACGGCAAGGGAAAAAGACAAAGGAAGCGAAAAGGCCGCAATAAGATTAGCAGGGCTAGGCAAGATCTGAGTCTCTACCCACTGTTTAACACTTACAAACGAATAGACTCAACCGGGCAAAACGACCCAACAAGTAAAAACGAGGCAATCAAGGAAACAGAGCCCCAAACAATCTCATCCGACAGCGCCAAACAACACCAGACTGGCTCCCTATCTCTTGAGAAGGAAAAGGAAACTGTAAGGGTAGACCAGGAGCACTCAAGAAACGGGGGGAAAACTGAGCCAACTTCTAACATCCAACTGGCGTTCCCGAACCCCACGTCTCTGCTAAGGGAAGAAGCCCAAGGTGCACCAGGATTATAGAGCTGCTTGGCAGCATCAATTCACTCAATCAAGCCCAAACCAGCAGACCGCTCATTGATAATAAGGGCAATCTCTCTACATTGGCGCAGGACAATGGGGGAAAGCGCAAATCAGACGTGGTGCATCCCAAAAGAGCCCAAGAGTACTGAACAATCCGACTTTCACACCTGCGCACAAAGTAATGAAGGAGGAAACCCTCGGGCTTTCGACAGGACCTGTCTTAACCCACTGTGTGCTAAGACCTGAGTCATCATCTGGGGCTGACAAGGCTCCTTCTCACGGAGCCTCAACCCTCATGCTTTTCCATCCAGAGTACAAGTCCAGAGGCAGCTTGGACATATTAAATTGTGGGAATCATCATGAAACTGATAGAAGCCATTGGTCTGTCTAAAGTTGCAAGAAATCTCTTCGATACAATTCATAGCTCCAAGCCAGGGTCAAACTAACAAAGCCACAAAGGTCACCTGGCGCTCGAGAGAGGCAATGAACAAAATTTTAAGTCACTCGTAAACCTTCAACCAGTGGGGCATCACGATAATCCCCAGGAGGGAACCAGGATACCCTCACGTTCTTCAGGAAACCCAATCCACTGAGCGCCCGCAAGCAGAACAGAAGAAGGTCTACTCGGTTCTTAGGGGTGCCCAGGACAAAACTCCCACCCCGACTCGGAAGAACCAAAAGTAATAGATGGCCAGCACACATCAAACAGGGGACTGGGTCAGGCCTGTACATGGTCATGGTTGGTGGGATCATTAAATTCAACCCGGCTGCTAGGCTGACAAAGCAACAATCGGAAGGCACAAGAAGTTTGCCCACTCAGGATTTGCTCTTGGAACATCAATGAGCTATCAAACAAACTGGGAGACGAAGCCATGATCTCTTACTTTTCTATATTGATATTGATATCGTAATGATACAAGAGACATGGCTCGCGGAGCCGCAGCACTTGGAAGGGTTTAAAACTCACCACACATGAGCTATTGAAACAAAATCATCAGGACGAGGCAGTGGTGGCCTAGCTATCTACATATCAACAAACAATGCAATTACATCATGGGACGTCGCAAGCCCTTCCCATTCTCTCCAGTCTGTGGGAATCTCTTTCAGCACCCATAAGGCGAGCCAAAGACCATAATCCTATTGAATGCGTACATTTGCCCGAATTCCGTGTCCAGGCAAACCCTCTCAGACGAGTTGCTAGTGACAGTGCTAAGAATGAGAACAGGATTTTCGAACCCAGACATCATACTATCTGGAGACTTTAACATGTGGCTTATGTCGGACCTACATAAAAATTAGGTAATAAAATCACAGGAAAGCGTTTGTGCCATACCACCGCCGGAACGTCCCGGATGGCACATGGAGGACCAGAAAGGCTGTATCTTACAAGGAAATCTAGAACAACTAGGCCTCAGAGCCCTGAACGGGCACTTCTCTTCTGACAATCCTACTGGCCTCTCATTTTATTGAATACTGGTGCATCTTTAATTGACTACACCTTCGTCAACCTTTCTCTTTTGAATCTAGTAACTGCGTTCCGGCTTAGCAACCAACCAGAAAGCGACCATAGTCCTCAGGAAATTTTGCTTAGCACCAGTTTGGTGCAACATGCTGAGGTGGGGGCACTAGCCTTTGAAAGCTTTACGATTAATCTAAAACGTATCAAGTGCTCGGTCAATAACCTACAGCACGTATCAATGGAAGCAAAATATATGATAGAGAACACCTGTAAGACAAATGTAAATCAAATTGCAAACTGGACAAGCTTAGTAAGCAAGTTGACAGCCAGACATGCAAAGCCAATAAGGCATGTAAACAATGACGGGGTCCCAACAGTCCATCTCCTGGGATCCGGAGATACTATCAGCCAAAAAAAGCATGAACTGGCTATGGAGGGAATTAAAAACTAAGCCAAGGGATACATCGATTATAACCAAAATGAGAGAAGCTGCCTGCCATTTAGAGAAAGCAAAAAGAGAACATCGGAGGGCTCACTGAAATATCTTTTGGACCAAACTATATCAAGATATAAGGTCAAATAACTCAGCGAGGTTCTGGCGCACCATAAGTAGCCTTGGGGGTCGAGTCCCGAAAGTTGCCTCATCAAACATTCTGGAGTCAGAGTGGTATTTCCTCCTGCACAGCCATTTTAACGACCGACAAGACCACTCCCCGAATCAGGTCTTTGGCACAAAGGGTACCAATGCTCTGACAGAGTTGAAGTCATCTGCAAACCGCTTTAATAAAGGGCTAATAATGGAAGAACTTTTCCATAAAAATCCTATAACTAAAAAGGAAATAGAGAGACAAGATCAGGATAACAGCACTGAGCACAGTAAAGTCCCAGAGGCCCAAATCGAAAGGCTGAAAAAAAGGGTCAGAGAGATGGGGCCTTAGGACCAGGTGGTATTCCTTCGGCCTTGTTTAGGGAGGATCCAGCCTTCTGGGCCTCCAAGCTAGCTCCACTTTTTACTTCCATCTTAGTAAAGAACATCATTCCACCCTCTTGGCAAGGATCAATTCTTGTTCCAATCTACAAAGGAGGGGACAAAAAGTCCCTAGGTAACTATCGGTTGGTCGCTCTCATTGATAATGAAGCAAAGCACTTTGCAGGGATCTTGCTGAACTCATTGCGGGAATGGGCCGAGGAACATTCAATAATCCCTCCAAATCAAACTGAATTCAAAAGCTAAACTGGCAACCTCATGACTCTCTCATGTCTGATAGACCAGGCGGAGTCTAGTACCAGACCGCTTTACATGGGATTTATAGACTATAGATCGGCGTTCGATAAGGTCAATAGAACTAAATAATGCAGAAGCTCTTCGAACTGAACATCCCAAATGGTTTACTAAGAGCCCTAGAGTTACTGCACCAGGACACATGGGTCAGGATAAAGATTGGCGACGGTTCCAGACTGTTACAACCAATTTTTACAACGAAAGGACTCAAACAAGGATGCGTCTTGGCCCCTACAATTTTAAATGTATTTTTATCGGACCTCCCGGAAGCCCTAAACACAGTTAACTCTCATGCTCCCAAACTAGGCAGCCTTCAGTTCTCAAACCTTTTAGACGCCTATGACATGGTCCTCCTAAGCAATACAAAGATAGGTTTACAAAGGCTCATGGACGCAACTGCCGCTTACTCAAATAAGAACTAGCTCCAGATAAATGATAAGAAAACTAAAATCTTGGTGGTTCGCCTGGGAAGGCCAAAGAAGATGGCATGGGTCCTAAATTCGGAAAGCATCATAGAATCTAAAAGTCATAAGTATTTAGGAGTCTTCTTTGATAACAACGGAAGATACAAAAGCCATCTGGGAGAGAAAAAAAAAGAAAGGAACAGCGCTAGCTTTTGCCCTCAGATCTATCCACAAGAAACTATTTGGTCTAACATTTGCTCCAACACTTCCGGTGGCACAGGCAAAAGTCATCCCAATCCTAACATACAGAAGTGAGGTGCTAAAAGGACTGGACAACAGCCAACTAGATAAAATCATAGTTACGGTCTTTAGAACAGTCTTCCAGCTATTTTTATTTTATTTTATATTCTTCTATAGCGCATGAATAGACCCCCGGAGGGGTATCTCCGCGCTTTGCCAGTGAGATTAGCCTCAGATGGTAATGAAGAGGTGAATGGTGCGTTTTGAGAGAGGGGGATCAGTTACTGGGGAATAAATGTGTTTTTAGGACCTTACGAAAGGTCAGATGGTTGGTCAGTGTTCTCATCTCAAGGGGTAGGGAGATCCAAAGCTTTGGTCCAAGATGGGCCAGGGCTCGCCCTCCTTGTCTGGCCTTTTTTATTCTACCATCTTTTATGTCACTGGCACAAATCAGGCTGGACCTGGGTATTTGCAAACAATCGCTGGGCAGAATGATACATTTTCTAACGTGCTGCCACAAGCTGAGGTCATCGAAAGAGGGTAGCCTAGCGGAACACCTATGGTCCAATCTGAATAAAAAACGATGGCTAGCAGGGTACAGCTACTTGTCTAGCGGGCTAAAAACTCTAAGGCCTGAGTGAAGTCTGGGACCTACACGTTAGCCAAAATGAGTTTAAAAGGCTAGCAAAAATAAGTGCAAAAAAGCTTTCCTCTATGGAAGACAAGGCGAGTCTTGCAAGAACAAGCCATGGTTGGATGACCCTCATATCGTATGATCAGCTGACACCTCAGAGATACTTAACTTGTCCTTTAAACGCACACACCAAACTTTGTTTCCTAAAAATAAGTTTGGGGGTAATCAACTTGTCGTGCCATCTTCCCAAATGGAAAAGAGTACAAGCCCAGGAACAATGTCGATTTTAAGGCAACCATAGGGAAGACATAACTCATGTGCTGTGCCTGTGTCCAAGTCTCCTGAAAGAAAGAAGGACCCTCCTACGGAGGGCCTGGAATGACAAGAAAGTTAGATCGTGCAGATCTGCAGTATTGGCTTGCTTTGACCCATGGAACACAAAATTAATCTGTGCACTGATGAGGTTTTTGAACCGTGCAGTAAAACAATTAGGGGAGATGTCGATCCCAACCTCAGCTAGAGGTGTAGATCCACGGACCTCTACAATAGCAGGAAGTCTTGCCTATATACGTAACAGTCAGAAGCACCAAAACAAAATCGATATTAAAAAGGGATGGGCAAATAGGCTGGACAACTTGGGACTCAAAAACATTACCTTGGCCACAAACACAATTGCCCTGACGGGATTGTCCTCATAGGCATCTGCTGTGCTCGGACATGAGGGGGACGGGTGCTTTGTATTATTGGAACCGGGGTTCCATTTTACCAAACCTACTAAGTGTTATATTTATTAATATTTTAATAAGTGTTATAATTTTATCTTTTGTACTTTGTAAAGGTTTCCTTTTAAATCATGCAATAAAATTCCTTACTATATATTAATGTTAGAAATGGCCCTTTTTGCAGGGTTATCCGCAAACTTTTTGCTTCTTCATCCTATTTTCCTGACCTTTTTTGTTGGTTTTAGGACTCTGGGCACTTTACCACTACTAATCAGTGCTAAAGTGCATATGCTCTCTGTGTGAATTGTTATTATGATCGGTTATCAAGGATTTTAGTGTATTTAATTTACTGGTACGTCCCTAGTCCAGTGCACTGGCAAGCTGATAAGAGTAAATGAATACCAAAGATGCAAGCAGCAAATGCAACATCTCTTTTCCGTCTCCCCCCGTCCTCTCCCTTGTCACTCCACCTCTCCCCTTTCCCTCTCTATTTGTCTCTCCGGACATTGGACACAGTTCTTCCTAGTCTCCCTGCTATGGCTCCTTCCTCTCCCCCTTTCCTCTAAATTCCCTCTACTGCGTTCTTTAATGTACCTTACTACGCTATTGTAACTGATGTAATTTGTAACACAATGTTCCTCTGCTATAGCGCACTGATACCTACGAGTCTAGCCAACGCTTTATAATCCTTTTGATGTACCTTCTATTGCAATGTTCCCCTGGTTATGCGCTCTGATACCTCCGGGTCTAGATAGCGCTATATAACCTTTGCAAATTCAAATAAACTAAAACTGTTTTTTCCTGAACGCTGAGACCTGAGCAACAGGGCTGATGACCGGTGGAGCTGCTTGACAGTCAATGAGGAGTCTGGCCCTGGTTTTCCCACTTGACCGTCACCTACCCATCCGGACATTGGGCATTGTTCCTCCTCGTCTCTCCTCTTTTACTCCTTCCTCCCCTCCCTCCTATGAATTATTGAAATATTGCTTATGTGTACTGTACCTTTCTATGCTCTTGTATCTGATGTATCTTGTAACGCAATGATCCTAAATGTAAAGCGCTCTGATACCCTCTTGGGTCAAGTTTGCGCTATATAAAACTTTATAAATAAATAAATAAAATAAATGCTACCAGTGGGCCTGCAGCACTGATTGTGCCACCCATATAAGAAGACCTGTAAATGTGTCTCAGACCTGCCACTGTAGTGTCTGCACTCGCAATTGTAAACTGCCATGTCGACCTGGCAAGTGCACCCACTTTCCAGGTTTAAACCTTCTCATTTCTTACATGTAAAGCACCCTCAGGTAGGCCCAAGGTACCCCCATGGGCAGGGTGCAGTGTTTGTGAAAGGGAGGACATGTGTTAGTGTGTGTGACATATCCTAATAGTGAAATATTGTGTATTTTGTTTTTCACTATTGAAAGGCTATCTGTCCCATAGGCTAACATGGGAGTTACTTTGTAACATCTTACAAGTATAACTATCCATTAGGACATAATAGAGAAATAGAGTTTAGGCTCTTTGAACTCAGAAAGAATTTAATAACACATCTTTTAGTAAAGATGTTATTTAAATTATGTGTTTGAAAATTTCACTTTTATAACTATTAACAATAATTGGGCAACCCTGTATGCCCCAGAACCTGGGTATGAGCATTATGATCTACAATTAGTTCTGTTGGGTGATGCAATTGCTTAGCAAACAAATGAATTCAACAATTGAAAGCACAACAGTGTCATTTCCAAATAGCCATTAAGATGCAGTTAATAATCTGAACAGGGATATGAATTAAAACACACCACAAACAATGTTCTGTGAAATATTTTAGATATATTATTTACAATGGTGAATTTTGTATATGACTGTCACATATATAAATAGCAAAAAATGAAACAACATAAAAAATTTGACTTTAATGAGTCATGTGACATAAGGTGCATGCGAGCTAGTAACACAGATAACCAAATAGTACAAATTACATCCACAAATAAACAATACATGTAGGTTTAGGTCTGTTCTTCTTAATACATAAGGTTCTACAAGCACCCTTTAGAATCTCTTCTTAGTTTTAAGGCTGATGAGACAATAGACATGGACTAATCAAGAAGCGTCGCCGTTTCGACCCAAGGTGTATGCATAAATTAAAATATGTCATGGGTGGTCTTTCACTGTATTCTAACATGTAGACAGTCTATATGGAAGAGGATAATCTAGAGTAAGTCAGATGTGACAATAGAGGAGTATTCTTTGTAGAAAGGTGGGGTGCACGACACCTCACCAAATTGGAAAAGAACCAAAATCACTCATTCAATCCTGGATGGAGTACGATAGAGAGGATTCCTGAGTCATCTCTTAGCTATAGGGCAATGCATCTATAATTTAAAATAAATAGACACTCATAAGTACTCATAATAAGTAGAATATCCATTTGTTAAGGCAGCCAAGACAGCAGTAAACTCACCCCAAGCCATAAAAGGATATATCCTTCCTGGTTGCAAGTTAAAAAGTAGATAAATCCACCTTGGCTTCGAATTGGGTACTTCCTTGTCATCCAATTTGTATCTATGAGCAATCTATAAATAAAGCAATAGGAGGAAGAATGAAACAGGGAACTTGTCCATGGATCTAAGAATCAAGTGTGCTAAAATCATGGCTTACCTTTACTCAAGATTGGCACTGAATGCCACATTTCACCGACACGGCGGGAAAGTAGAAAGTAGGCATTTTCTTGTTTAACCATTCTGTGTGCCTCTGCTGTTTTGTGTTGTGACTGTCTGATTTTGAAGTGACAGAGCTGAGGATGTGCAGTCACTGTAGACAGCCACAAGGGTGGTTGAGGTGTGTCCTGCCTTTTTGGGTGATTCATAGACAGGCTGAATAGGCCTTGTCTGCATTTGGAGTTGTGGGAGGAGTTTACCTGCATAGGCAGTGTCTCCTTTGCACAATGCTGTATCCACCTCCTGTAGTGAAACTGGACCAGAGAGGGCAGAATTGGTTTGGACTGGGCTCAGAGACCCTTGCTACAAAGAGAACAATGACAAAATGGGGTATAAGTAGTGGACCTTATGTGAGAAGTTGGCATGGTATATGTTGGCCACTAGTTACAGTGGGCACCTCGTACCAGTCCAAACAACCCTTATTGATGATTAAGTTAACCCCTTGAGGGCTAGTGACGGAACCACTCCATCAAGAGTCACGGACGCGCTGTGCTGGTGACGGAGTGGTTCCGTCACGGAGCGGCCGCCCCGCCTACGAGACGTCAATTCTGCGCCTGCGTGGCCGTTTTTATTGAGCGGACGGGCCGTGATGGAACCACTCCGTCACAAGCACATCGCGCCCGTGGCTCGTGATGGAGTGGTTCCGTCATGAGCATGGCGGCGCCGCGCAGACCCCCATCCCCCCCAGCGCCGCAGCAGAATTACCGCCGCGGCCAAGGGGTTGAAGAAAACCTTTTATGAAAGCTATCCTAGTGGTTGCTATGAAGAGCAGCCTTCAGGCTAAGTCTTGAAGGAATTTAAAGGAGCTTGTTTTACCAGTCTATAACCTCCTGAATGACCAAATGAAAGGAGAACCACACAGTTGTTATTATAAAAATATGTATTTATTACTAAACACTCTCTAATAATCTCCTTATGAGATTGGAGCACAAAGTGCACAATATTAAATCACTAGAGTGACAGTAAATAGAACAATACACAGTGGGCTTTAGGAAGAGACCAAACCATATACTAAGAAAGGTGTATAACAACCATGACTTGCCTAGTCACAGTGGCTAGAGCACAGAGAATTGCTGGGACCCCAAGGAACAACCCAAGGTAGTGACACAGGGGACCCACGGGGGATGCGTGCAGTGTGAGAACACAGCTGCGAGCTCCGTACAACTCTATGCAGAGTAGCAGTTGGAATTTTAAAGTTTAAGGACACTTAGGAAAGGACTTTCAGCAAACCCCTCCAAACTTAAAAGGTTCTAAGGCCAGCACCCATGTGAGCACCGGAGTACTCATGTTACCTAACCCGCCAATTGTTTAGTTTGTGTGGAGGGAGGCGGGACAAAGACCTGAGCTACAGGAAGTCATTCACAACTTCCTGGCCGGGCGACTAATCAGCTGCCTGCAGCTGTTAGCCCACCCACTATATCATCCCCTGCACTCCCAGACGCGAATGGATGCGCTGGAGATAACTTGGAGCGCCGGAAAGGGCTCAAACTGAACTTTTAAAACTAAAGCACAAGAGTAAAATCGCCGCTGTTTTAAAAAAGGCACTCACTGTATTATCACTGTCAGCCCATTCTCCCCGGTCCTCCGCCAATTGTTTGGTTTGTGTGGCGGGAGGCGGGACAAAGACCCGAGCTACAGGAAGTGATTCACAACTTCCTGGCCGGGCGACCAATCAGTTGCCTGCAGCTGTTAGCCCACCCACTATATCATCCCCTGCACTCCCAGACGCGAGTGGACGCGCTGGAGATAACTTGGAGCGCCGAAAAGGGCTCACGCTGAACTTTTAAAACTAAAGTACAAGGGTAAAATCGCTGCTGTTTTTAAAAAGGCACTCACTGTATTATCCCTGTCAGCTCATTCTCCCCGGTCAACCGCCAATTGTTTGCTTTGTGTGGAGGGAGGCGGGACAAAGACCCGAGCTACAGGAAGTGATTCACAACTTCCTGGCCGGGCGACCAATCAGCAGCCTGCAGCTGTTAGCCTACCCACTATATCCTCCCCTGCACTCCCAGACGCGGGTGGACCCGCTGGAGATAACTTGGAGCGCCGGAAAGGGCTCACGCTGAACTTTTAAAACTAAAGCAGAAGGTTAAATTGTCTGCTGTTTTTAAAAAGGCACTCACTGTATTATCCCTGTCAGCCCATTCTCCCCGGTCAACCGCCAATTGTTTGGTTTGTGTGGAGGGAGGCGGGACAAAGACCCAAGCTACAGGAAGTGATTCTCAACTTCCTGGCCGGGCGACCAATCAGCTGCCTGCAGCTGTTAGCCCACCCACTATATCATCCCCTGCACTCCCAGACGCGAGTGGATGCGCTGGAGATAACTTGGAGCGCCGGAAAGGGCTCATACTGAACTTTTAAAACTAAAGCACAAGAGTAAAATCGCCGCTGTTTTTAAAAAGGCACTCACTGTATTATCACTGTCAGCCCATTCTCCCCGGTCCTCCGCCAATTGTTTGGTTTGTGTGGCGGGAGGCGGGACAAAGACCCGAGCTACAGGAAGTGATTCACAACTTCGTGGCCGGGCGACCAATCAGCTGCCTGCAGCTGTTAGCCCACCCATATATCAGCCCCTGCACTCCCAGACACGGGTGGACTCGCTGGAGATAACTTGGAGCACCGGAGGGGGTCACGCTGAACTTTTAAAACTAAAGCACAAGGGTAAAATCGCCGCTGTTTTCAAAAAGGCACTCACTGTATTATCACTGTCAGCCCATTCTCACGGTCCACCGCCAATTGTTTGGTTTGTGTAGAGGGAGGCGGGACAAAGACCCGAGCTACAGGAAGTGATTCACAACTTCCTGGACGGGCGACCAATCAGCTGCCTGCAGCTGTTAGCCCACCCATATATCAGCCCCTGCACTCCCAGACTCGGGTGGACGCGCTGGAGAAATACTTGGAGCACCGGAAAGGGCTCACGCTGAACTTTTAAAACTAAAGCACAAGGTTAAATTCGCTGCTGTTTTTAAAAAGGCACTCACTGTATTATCCCTGTCAGCCCATTCTCCCCGGTCGACCGCCAATTGTTTGGTTTGTGTGGAGGGGGGCGGGACAAAAACCCGAGCTACAGGAAGTGATTCTCAACTTCCTGGCCGGGCGACCAATCAGCTGCCTGCAGCTGTTAGCCCACCCACTATATCATCCCCTGCACTCCCAGACGCTAGTGGACGCGCTGGAGATAACTTGGAGCGCCGGAAAGGGCTCACGCTGAACTTTTAAAACTAAAGCACAAGGGTAAAATTGCCGCTGTTTTTAAAAAGGCACTCACTGTATTATCATTGTCACCCCATTCTCTCCGGTCCACCGCCAATTGTTTGGTTTGTGTGGCGGGAGGCGGGACAAAGACCCGAGCTACAGGAAGTGATTCACAACTTCGTGGCCGGGCGACCAATCAGCTGCCTGCAGCTGTTAGCCCACCTATATATCAGCCCCTGCACTCCCAGACGCGGGTGGACCCGCTGGAGATAACTTTGAGCGCCGGAGGGGGTCACACTGAACTTTTAAAACTAAAGCACAAGGTAAAATCGCTGCTGTTTTTAAAAAGGCACTCACTGTATTATCACTGTCAGCCCATTCTCCCCGGTCCACCGCCAATTGTTCGGTTTGTGTGGAGGGAGGCGGGACAAAAACCCGAGCTACAGGAAGGGATTCTCAACTTCCTGGCCGGGCGACCAATCAGTTGCCTGCAGCTGTTAGCCCACCCACTATATCATCCCCTGCACTCCCAGACGTGAGTGGACGCGCTGGAGATAACTTGGAGCGCCGGAAAGGGCTCACGCTGAACTTTTAAAACTAAAGCACAAGGGTAAAATTGCCGCTGTTTTTAAAAAGGCACTCACTGTATTATCACTGTCAGCCCATTCTCCCCGGTCCACTGCCAATTGTTCGGTTTGTGTAGAGGGAGGCGGGACAAAGACCCGAGCTACAGGAAGTGATTCACAACTTCCTGGTCGGGCGACCAATCAGCTGGCCTTAGCTGCTAGCCCACCCACTATATCATCCCCTGCACTCCCAGACACGAGTGGACGCCCTGGAGATAACTTGGAGCGCCGGAAAGGGCTCACGCTGAACTTTTAAAACTAAAGCACAAGGTTAAATTCGCCGCTGCCTTTAAAAAGGCACTCACTGTATTATCCCTGTCAGCCCATTCTCCCCGGTCCACCCCCAACTGTTTGGTTTGTGTGGAGGGAGGCGGGACAAAGACCCGAGCTACAGGAAGTGATTCACAACTTCCTGGTTGGGCGACCAATCAGCTGTCTGCAGCTGTTAGCCCACCCACTATATCATCCCCTGCACTCCCAGACGCGAGTGGACGCGCTGGAGATAAGTTGGAGCGCCGGAAAGGGCTCACGCTGAACTTTTAAAACTAAAGCACAAGGGTAAAATCGCTGCTGTTTTTAAAAAGGCACTCACTGTATTAATACTGTCAGCCCATTCTCCCCGGTCCACCGCCAATTGTTTGGTTTGTGTGGAGGGAGGCGGGACAAAGACCCGAGCTACAGGAAGTGATTCTCAACTTCCTGGCCGGGCGACCAATCAGCTGCATGCAGCTGTTAGCCCACCCACTATATCATCCCATGCATACCCAGACGCTCAGCGGACGCGCGCCGCAGGCGCGCCTAAGGCAAGCCCGTCTGCACCCGTCCACGCCTGTTTGTCGGCAGGACCCAGGACCCCTGCTTATTTTAAACCTGACAATCCTGATAGCTCCTCTCGAGCCTTACCTATGCTCACCTATTCTAGAGAATTCCTGTTGAAGCTTAGACCAGCTCCCCAATTATGTCCCCTTGGAGGATGGCCCGAAGGACCTTTTTCTTGCTATAAGTGTAAGTACCAGCCCAGTCCCCTGCAGATTATAAAAACAATAGCTAATTCTATCAGTATCAGACTACCTTCTATCGCCGAGACACGGCCCTACACAAACCTCCCGCTAAAGAACCTCACCATACTACATGGATAGGCCTCCTAGCAATCGTTAGATCGCTCCCCCGACATGCCACCGCAATCTGGGATCTCTTAGAGGATACTAACCCAGATCTGGGATTTCTCACGGAAATCTGGATTAAACCATCTGCGTTTCCTGCGATAGCTCTAGCTCTACCACCCAGCTTTCGCATTCAAAGACTTGATAGGCTAGAACGAGCGGGCGGAGGTATAGCCATAATTCATAATGAACATATACCAGTTACCATACTTGACCAGTTCTGTTAGAAATTATTTGAATGTTTTATTTTAAAAATTGAACTACATCCCCAACAGAGTTGGAAAGGAGCACTGGTTTATAGGACCCCTGGACCAATAAACGACTTTAATGGTCGCCTTTTAGAATTTATCGCCCCCCATATTGCTGCTATCTGAAATTTCCCACTTCTAGGAGATTTTAATATTCATAGTGAGGACTTAAACAACTTAGATGCAAAAACTTGTCTAGACGACTGGGCCTCCCAGGGGCTTCTCAAGCTCAACAGTGATCCCAGTCATCTAGCAGGACACACTCTTGATTTAATTCTTTCCAACTCTCAATTCATTGAATATAGAGATACTCTACTGCTTACTTGGTCGGATCACTCTGTAGTTAATTTCCATCTGACAATCCCCCCCTATCTCGCCTTCTTCCCTACCCCTTACAGGTAGGTGGTACAGACCCTGGCATAAAATCAAAGCTCATCACCTTGCCTCTTCTTTTTCGACATGGGACATTGACACCTGCAATTTCAATGTCGAACAACAACTAAACCATTTTAACAACACTATCTCCAGCGTACTGGATGAAGCAGCACCTTTAAAGCCGGCCACTCACCCCCCAAAAGCTCTACGGCTACAACAGAATTGTACTCCCCGGCCCTTTGTATTGAAAAGAGTGAATGTAAAAAACTGGAGCGCACCTGGCGACTCACACACCGAGAACAGGATAGAACTAAATATAAATGCGCATTAGCAGTTTATCATAATAACATTAAAACAGAGTGCAAAATGCACATTACTCATCTATTGGAGAAGGCTGGATCCAATTCCAGGGAACTATTTAAAATAGTAAAAGCCTACTCTAGCCCATCAGCGTGTGACACTCTGGAATCCCTCTCACAGTCCATATGCAATGATGTCGCGGAGCATTTTATCCTTAAAATTGACGCCATTCACCAGAAAATCATTGCTGCTAACACTTCTTCCCTTCCCCCTACGGTCTGTCCTCCTGACACTTACACCACATCTGCCCAACTCCACACCTTTCCCCAGCTTCATATGAAGGAAGTGATATCCCCTATAGAAGCAATGAAATCTGGCTCACCCTTGGATACCATCCCAGCCAGGATTTATGCTAAATTTGCGGAACAACTAGCTCTCCCGATCTGCTCTATTCTAAATTGCTCCCTTAGGGAGGGCCACCTTCCATCGGCCTGGAAAGATGCACAAATTAAACCCATACGTAAGGACCCCAAGGCCCCAACCACCAAAATCACTCATTATCGACCCATATCTCTTTTACCTTTTCAGTCCAAACTCATTGAAAAGTACATCAATTGACACCTGTCTAATTATCTGGAAACTCACCATAACTGGATATTTCTCAGTCTGGGTTTCGGGCTAAACATAGTACCGAGTCCGCCCTTATTGATGTTACCGATAATATACGCATGGCTACTGACAACGGTCAAGCAGCACTTTTGGTGCTGCTTGACCTGTCAGCAGCATTTGACACCATTTCACATCACATCCTTCTGGAAAGGCTCCAAGACATAGGCATTCAGGGTCTAGCACTGGGGTGGATCACCAACTTTCTTACAGATAGAACTCAAACACTTACCATGGGATCTTTCACATCTGCCACTACCAAAGTGAGCAAGGGGGTCCCACAGGGATCCTGCCTAAGCCCTACCCTTTTCAATATATATGTCACCCCCTGGCCAGACTCATGAGATCCTTGGGGTTCACTCCAATCTCATACGCAGATGACACCCAGCTCCTTCTAACATTTGATAAAAATACACCTAACACTGACCTATTGTTCTCCGAAGGCATGAAATCTATCGCTGCCTGGATGCGTAACAACTTTTTACAACTCAACGGGGGCAAATCAGAAATCATGTTGTTTGGAGGAGCTACCACTCTCTGGTCACCTACTTGGTGGCCAGAAGAGCTGGGAACCGCCCCCTCTCCTAAAGAAGTGGTTAAGAACCTAGGTGTCAAGATTAACCACAAACTCACACATAACGCACATGCCAATACCACCGCAGTTTCCTGCTACTATGTTCTTGACCTTCTGCGTAGGATTTTTCCACTTTTACCCTCCTCTACATAAAAAAACACTCATGCAGGCCCTAATATTCAGCAGAATCTATGAGGTGGAATAAGTTTCTCACATCTCAGTATTAAACCATCTTCAATTGAAATTTCAGACTCCACCTTCCAATAAGGTTGTAACACAGAAGACAAGGGCTTCTCCTTGGGCCACCCATTCTTAACAAAATTGAACACTTCTTGCAACACCTTGTCCTTTAACAAAGATTCTCTCCAATCTTCCTCAGACCCCATAGCTAAAATAGGCACATCTATTGACGCCACAAAACAATCCTCCTCATCTTCATCATTCAAATCATGGAAACTCGTACCTTCACTCACATCATCATTCTGGGGAAATCGTGACAAAAAATCTGCACGTGTGTTTTTACCACCAGAAATGTGCATGATATCAAACTGATATTGAAGTAATTTAGTCACCATTCTAGTGATCCTAGGTGTACAACATTTGCTAGGACCAGCAGACAAAATAGACACCAATGGCTTGTGGTCAGTGATCAAATTGAAATGACTACCCCAAACATAAGGTCGATACTTTTCAATAGCCCATACACAGGCTAACAGTTCTTTCTCTATAACAGAGTATTGAACTTCAGCACCCCTAAGAACCCTAGAGGCAAAAGCAACTGTAAATTCTCTTTCACCAGAACGTTGAGTAAGAATAGCTCCCAAACCCACTTTGCTCGCATCTACAGTTATAAAACAAGTCAAATCCGGGTCAAATGGAGTAAGAGCATCACCTTTCTTCAAAATATCTTTCACTTCCATGAAAGCACGATCACAGTCACCTGTCCAAGAAAACTTTGTAGAAAATTTGAGCAGATTACTAATGGGTCTAACTATTGACGCATACCCAGGGACAAATCTTGAATAGTATTCCAACAACCTAAGCAAAGACTTAACTCCAGACCTGTCTTTAGGTACAGGTGCCTTCATGATAGCATCAATTAATCCATGCCTTGGTTTGATTCCTTCAAAAGAGAGTAAGTGACCAAGATATTCAATCTCACTGCATCTAAACTTGCATTTCTCTGTTTTCAGAACAACTCCACTTTTCTTAAAAATTTCCAAGACTTTCCTAACAATGTGATCATGAGTTTCATCATCCTTGGCATAAGTTAAAACATCATCTTGAAAAACAAGAACACCCTCAACATCTCTCAATAAATTTTGCATAACTCTCTGAAAAACAGAGGCCGCTGAGGCAAGCCCAAAAGGCATCCTTTTGTAGCAGAACGTACCAAGTGGGGACACAAAAGCTGTTAATGATCGTGATTCAGGGTGAAGTTCTATTTGATGATAGGCACTAGCCAGGTCTAATTTCGAAAAGATGTTCGCACCTTTGATACTAGTTAAAAGATCTGTAATTTTGGGTAGAGGATGGGAGTCAACCCAGATCTCCTTGTTTAAGGATCTACGATCCACACAAACCCTGAGTTTCCCATCTCTCTTTCGTGCGACAACAAGAGGGGATAACCACAATAAAGATTTAGTAGGTTCTATAATTCCTTTTTCACATAACATCGTAATTTCTTTATTAAGGTCTTCCTTAATGCTAAAAGGGACACTCCTGAGTTTGTTTTTAATGGGAGTTGCACCATCCTTAACAATAATTTTGTGTTTGAAACCAGTGATCCTACCAAGTTGATCACTAAACACAGAAGGAAATTCATTAACCCACCTTGTGTTTTCTTCGTCACAAGAAGCAAGTAAAACCTGTTCCTTCATGCCTGGTCTACGCTGCATGCCAAAAAGACCCTGATGAAACCATCCTAAGATGTTAAGTCCTTTGACAGATACATAAACTTTTGCCCTAGTTCTCCTACCTTTGAACTCTAAATAATCCTTGAAAAATCCTAACAAAGCAATTCTACGTTTTTCATAGGAAATAGGTTTTCTGTCAGGAGGAAACAATACCCTCTCACCCCATGTTTCATGAAAAAGATCCTCGGCAATCATAGTGATCCTTGCACCTGAATCTGCTAAAAGATTAAGTTTCTTATCACCAACGAGTATCTCAACAATAGGATCTACACAGGTCGAGGGATCACCAGTGAGAGGTATTGATGTGTCATCAGTCTCTATATGGTCAGTAACAATAGAGATTGTTTCAGTGTCTGAGTCATTATCAGATTCTATAACACAAGCTATGGTTTTCTTTTGAAATTTTTTCTTTAAACAAACAGTGGCAAAATGTCCTATTTTTTTACAATAATTACACATAGAATTTATCGCCGGACATTTCGCACCTTTGCTGTGAATTGAACTTCCACATCGTAAACAAATATTGTTAGGTACAGACACACCATCTTTGAATCTTGGAGAGGGGTTGTTCACAGTCTTAATGGATCTATTTTTAACTTTCTTAGAACTACCAACAAAATTGATACTATCTACTGGTTTGTCTTCTAATTCTTTAAGAGAAATATGAGAAGTTTCTATACTTTTTGCAATTTTAATAGTTTCATCAAGAGTGGGATTGTCCATGGTGAGTAACTTCTGTCTAGTCTGTTTATCTTTGCAATGACCAACAAATTGATCACAAATGAATTGTTCTGTAAAATTTTCAAAAAGACAGACAGAAGCTAGCTTCCTAAGAGTGGAAAAATAAGAATCAACATCCTCACTTTCAGACTGCTTCCTCATAAAAAATTTGTGCCTAAGAACAATTAAATTAGGTTTCTTATCAAACCTTAGTTTAAGTTTAGTGATAGTAGTTTGATACTCCTCAATGACTTCATTATCTACAGGAGGATCAGGTAAGTGTTTAAAAATAGATCTACCTTCAAAACCAAGAGAATGCAATAAAAGACGTTTTTTTCTTTCGGGACGATACCTTGAAGCTCCAATGGCACCTAAATAAGTTTCGAAAGCGTCAAACCAAATATCCCAATTCACTGGAGGATCTCCTGGAGTATCAAGGAAAGCAGGAGGAGCATTGATAGATTGTAAAGTAGACATTATAAAGATAAAGCACAACAAATGAATGAAAAACCTGTAAAGTAAAGAAATACACAATGTATAATAGGTGAAATAAAGTTTTAAATGTGTTGTACTCTTTGTAGTAGATAGGTTTATCCTTCACAGTTTCAAAAGTGTTGTACTCCTTTGTAGTAGATAGACTTATTCTTACAGCCTTCTCTGTGTTACAAATAAAAGAATCCTTTAAAAGTATATGAAAACAATGGCCCCTTTTAGAAATAAAAGGTCAAAGAATAGAACACCATTTGAAGAAGAAGAATAAGTATTGTTAGTGGAATTGCTGATGGAATGTTGAATAAAAAAAATGTAGAACTCGAAAATCCAAGGAAAGAACTGGTAGAACAAAAGTGATGATGTCACAATATCCTCTTTTGATGAAAAGAATGAAGAGCGTGGGAAAAGAAACAATGGAATCAGCGTGGTTGAAAAAGAAGAATGTTTCCTCGTATTATTGCGTAGTTGGCTGACAAGTGATTGGCAAAACAACAAAGAATGCGCAAAAACAGGAAGAAACAAGACGTCGTATAGCTGCGTGCGTAATGACGATATTACGTTGCTAGGTGATAGAAACAAACGCTGTTGCTCCTTAGCACTGCACTCGCTCGTGCTGCTTCGCGCTGAACTCGCTCGTGTTCATCAGCGTTCCACTCGTTCGTGCAGCTTCACGCTCCAGACGCTCCTGTTCTTTCGCGCTCCACAAATTCGAGCTCCTTCTCGCTACAAGCATCCGCGCACAGCTCGCTCTTTATACTGTAAGCACTCGTGTAGAGGTCTCGTTCCCGAGACGTTACTGGTAAGAGCGAAGTGTATATGTTTAAAATACACTAAGCTGACGTCTTACTTTTTCATTCAGGTAGAATAAAAACGAAATTTTCGCTCAGTTTTTTAGTAGATAATGTCACAGTTCAGGACACACACGCTGCAATAAAGTTAGTAGAGGAAATATAATAATAAAAGTCACTTATCTGGAGGTGCCAAGTAGAGGAAAGGTTAAAAATTCGTTTTGATGAGAAGATCACCTTAAAAGATAGTTGAAGTTGAGTTGAGCTGAGCAGAAAATTTCTTTGAAGATTTGAAAATGCCTTGAGGAAAGTGACAGTTGAGGCAGATGGCTTGAAGTGGATAAAAAGAAAAAAAAATCCTTTTGAAAAATTGAAGATGGATGCGTGGGTTCAGCTGTGTAGGCCAGCGTCGCCAAAAATATGTAGTAAATCCAGGACTCAGTAGAATTAGTGAAATGAGATTTATTCAGTAAAACCTACACAGCTCTTCATCTGCCAGCATCTTCTGAGCTTCCAGTTTCTCAAGTGTTGAAACATAACATTCCACCATGTACAAGATGCAGATGACATCATAAAGTAAGAGGCAGCTGAACAAGACCATTCACTTAAAGTAACAGTGTACAACTAAACAAGATATGGAATATAACAATATCATATAAGGTAAGCCTGGTGCATACGTGTCAAATGATGTCAGGAATCTTCATTGTTTTCAATGGGGTGATGCTGAAAAGTGCTGCTTCTTATCTCCGATCCAGGCTTGGATCCAGTTGGATCCAAGCCTGGATCGGAGATTAGAAGAACCTGAAAGCAGAGGGAACAGAGTCTGGGTCACTTGCCAGTTGCCAGGGGGTTGGTAGACGAATGCCCACCGATGTATGGTGCTTCAGGTGAGAAGAGGTGATGCTTCACTCTGCAGCCACAGGGACCAGGAGATGCCAAGGACAACCAAAGTCCGTAGGCAAGTGGTCCTATGATGGATGTCGAGTGCTGGGGGGTCAGTGTCAGGATTGAACACCAACAAGCCATGGCAACTGCAACCCATATGGTCCGAGAAAAGATGCTTTGGTGAGGACCAGCAAGGTCCTGGTGATTCCCCAAGCTAGGAGGAGTCAGGGCACATGTAAAGCAAACAGGTAAGCTCATGGAAAGTTAAAGTTGCCTTCACAGGGACCCACAGGCAAACGGACCAGGTATCTCAAAGGGACCTTGAGAGGAATTAGTAAATATTAGCCCACGGACCACTCGTGGAGTGTAGGCCGGTAATCTTCAGTGGAATCACTGCTCGGGGTCTGGACTACAAGTAACCCAAAGAATAGCTTTAGGGGTCACTGGAAAGCAGATGCTTCTGCAAATGGACACGGTGCCAGGGGTTCGGGTTGCACTGTCCCCATGAGGGATACAGGTCTCCGGTTTGCTGAGCACACTAGTGGGCCTCGGGGACACTTGGAAACCCATGTCCTGTGTTGCAAAAGTCTTCGGAGTCTTAAGGAGCTTCAGAGTTGCAAACCGGTCAGATGCGTCTTTGGTGCCTACTTAGCAGGGGAGTATCTCCTTTACTCCAAGGGAGATTCTTCAGTCATCTAACGCAGTTTAGATCATCAAAGTCCTTTGTTCCTGTAGCAGAGTTTCATCCAGGTAAATCTAAATTCCTTTAGTCAGGGGTTTCTCTCAGAGTGCACCCACCCAGCCCCAATACATTAAAGCCTGTCTGGGAGGTGGTTACACCACTCTGTGACAGGAAACTTATTGTCCAGCCTCCCCTGCCGGAGTTTCGTCAAGGAGCAGGAGGGCAGACGCGTGTCTGTGGCTGGCAGCATCCATCTTGTGATGCCAGGGTTGTGTAAAGCCGGTACCGGGTGTACCAGTGCATTCATATTTCTCCCTCTAGGAGGGACGAATCATACCTCCAACACCAGCTACTGGTGTGAAGGTATGATTCCAAAGTGTTTTTGACACCAAACACTACAGGTTTCTATGCAGCCGTTTTAAAGTTAGCATTTACTGCGAGGTTATAATGTACTTAAGAGTATATGGTAGGCTGCATCACAGAACAACCCCGAAGAACAGATTCCGAAGGCTGCAGAGGGGCTCTGTTCATGCATGGACACCCTCTCACAGAAAACCCATCACCCTGCCTTCAGGGTTGATAAGGCCTGCTACAGGGGTGACTGATAGGTTTATATGTGCAGTTATAATGTAGCTATAGTAATCCACCTTACACAGGTTGCAGTAGAAGACCTGTGGTGTCAATTTGAGTGGCCTCTCAGGGGTGGCATGATACATTCTGCAGCCCCTGTGAGACCTCTGGGGTACCTATGCCCTGGGTATAACGTATACCATATACTAGGGCTGTATAAGGGTACCGCAGAATCCAATCTGGAGTGTACCTAAAGTACATGCAATCGATTTAGAGGAGAAAGCAGCTAGGCTGGGGTCCTGGATAGCAGGATCCCAGCCAGACTAAGTAATAAACAGTGAAACATCAGCAAAAAGTGGGGGTAACAATAAGATTCAGGTCCTACCCTCCTACACGGTAAACCCCAGAGAATTAGATCACTTCTGGAATCAAGAGGAACCTTTGCCAAGGCGAAGAGCTGGAGAGCTGTGAGGAGGAGTACTGCCCCTTTGCTGTGCGCTTTACTGTGTTTGCTTGCAGTTGCTACTTCCGCCAAGGAAAGGACAAAGACTGTGAACCTGCTTGAAGAAGAATCTCTAATGGCTTGTGTGTGCTGGCGTCCTGTTCTTGTTTCAGGGACACAAAGACTTAATCTGCAACCCACTGACCACCACCTGGACTCCTGGACTCAAAAGGGTGCCAATTCAAGTTCCTGGGACCTGTGAATTGTGTGGTTGGTGCTACAAAGCAAGAAAAACAACCTGCACCAAGGCCAGGGGCACAGGTCGTGAAGTGCTCAACACACTACCGGCCTGCACCACAGCTCCAACACCCTTCGACACCTGCATTTACCGGCCGTCCCAATGCCAACGCTCAGACTGACGCCGTCACTGCCAGCTCCGGCATCCCGTTATCGCGGAGACGATAACCGACAAAGGTAACTTTACGAACTCTTTGACTTCACATCGCCTCACTGGATCCGATGCCTCACAGCCGCCGCTGCCATCTTCCCCTTTCCTGTCCTCGAATCACCGACTCCTCGCTTACATGACGCCTCTCCTTCCCCTTGGCAACCAGGGAACCGTACTCGACTTTGACACTGACGCCTCACCTCCAGGATGCTTTGCATTGTTCATAGACTTCGTTTCCAAGGTTCTGTTGTTGGGGGTCCGTGTGACTCTGTGCCTGATGTTACAAACCTAACGGTCGGCGCCGTACTTTGGATTTATACCTGTCATGACATCGTAATAACCCGAGGTGGAACTATTTTGTTTCTACAAGTTCTATCTTTGAAATAACTGTTTTAAAAGTCATATTTTCATGCATGTGTGTTGGATTTTTGTCATTTTGGTCTTGGTCAGTGTAGATCAGTGGCGGCTGGTGACATTTGAAAGTGGTGAGGCGTAAACCTATTGTGGTACCCGACTGCGGCTAACCAGCGTAGCGAGGATGCCCAAAGAACCTACAGGGGGTTCGAGGGGTTCTCCCCTCGAGAAAGTTTTGAAAAAAGAGTGGACAAATGGTGTATTTTCAAGCAAATTTAAGAAAGCAGGAAGGATAATAAAGCAATACAATTGAATTAATCATCATTTGAGAAATTGCCAAATTTTATGAGCTATAGAGGACAATATTTGCGTATGCTGATGATATCATTTGCCCCTATTTACTTGTGAACACACTGATACACTTGTAACTGTTTTGTTCAATATAAAAAACATTTGCTCATGCAATGCAAGCAAAAACACGCATAGGGAGCACGGAGGATTATGCCCAGAACTGGCGTCTTATGCACACACTATATCTGTGTATACATGCTAATGCTATTAGACGTCAGCTAAAGGTCTACTCACTGAAAAGCACAGGTTGTGGCCAAAACAGCAGTATTAAACAAACTGGACTGAAATGTATTTAAAACTAGTGCACAACCTATGGACCTAGCATAAAACTGTGGGCAGGCCTGGCTTCAGCAGCAACAATATGCAAGAACATGCAATACCCGTCTTGCGATGAAACTGAAAATGACACGACCAGTACAGACAAAAGCTACTACTCTCATCACCTACCAACAGTAATGCCTAAAACAAAAGATGACATCTTGTGAGTGAACGGACAAACAGAATCGAATGTGAGGAGACCAGGAGGCAGAACGCAAAACCTGCATTGATGACAGCTCCGTATGCGGGCGGAAGGTTGAAAAGAAATACATGCATATATTGTTCAGACTGCCATTAAATAACACTACAGCTGGTCTGCACTGGTAACCACATACCTTTTCTGAGAAGCCAGTGTGGGTGTACACAAAACGGTAGGTACTACACAGCCTAACCTCCTCATACTACCAGATAAACATCCACATTGAGAGGGGTTGGGGAGTGAAGAAACATCACAGAACAGCTTGGCACGTACCGCGGGGAAATGAGCTGGTCTCCTTCTCGTCCCTCTAGAAACAACGCAATGTGTCACTGCCTCTATCTCTAAATGTCCCCTGTAGAGCGATTCCTTCCACGCCTGCTCCGTTTACCTGCTGCTGCCGAAGGCCTGTGCTGCAGGCCCAGAGCTGCTTCTGACACAATGGCACAGGCTGAGCACACCCTAGCAGCGACTGGCGTATGTGTGATGGCTGAACACGTGGCAGCATCCACGGCAGCCAACTGGACCAGTCCTGCGTTTTCAATTAACAAATTGGTGTATTCTGGGGGATGTAGTCTCGTTTCACTTGAGTCACATGCACATGCACGATTACAAAAACAGTTTATATGCTGAGAACCCCATTTGCTGTTTTACTGGTTTGGTTGAAAGTTAGTTAGGAAAATGTGAATTATTTTAACAAATACATCCTCTCCAAAAGGCAGCATGCTAATATTTGCTTCGATGTAAGAAATAAAGTTACATCTTCATAAACACTTAAAAACAAAGATTAATGATTCGTCAGAAAGCTATAAAGAAGTTTGTTGTTTTGAAAATAGGGTGTAATGTGTAATTAACTGGACGTCCACGTTTTTTTGAGCGCACAATGTGTGGGGCATGCCGTATACCAAAAATCGCAAAGGTCCTGAGTCTGGTGTGGGTGGGTTTCCTAACATGACTGCTCATCATGCATTTGAAGCCAAGCACCCGCTGAGTCACACACGAGCCGTCTGTAGACAACAAAGCATCGACCTCTTGCACAATAAACAACCAGCGCCCCGCAAAGTTGCCCGAATATGCACTCTACTAACTTTAGTCCAAAAACGTTTTACCCTCTTGTTTCTCCTCTTTGGCACATCACACCCCCACAATACGAATTTTGTTTGCACTGTAGTCTACAAAATAAACCATTTCCGATTTCAAGAACAAACGCACTGTAACCTTTTTTTTTTTTAAAGATATTTGGGTGTGCCCAATTAAAGCAGTGTGTGACCCAGCAGACTCTTTCTGCTCTCAGGGACCAATTGAGGAGTTAACGTGTCCCACTGGAATGTGCAGGCGAAATGTATCCCGTCGCCGCCTCGTTTGTACCTTGAAAATGCAAAATAAAGTGATTTAAAAAAATGGAAGACTCTGGCCCCTCTTCATAATCTGAAGGGTGCTCCCACATTTTGCGTTGCCCCACTGCATAGAGATGCCATGTCTCTACAAAGTAAGTCAGCCCTACAGAGTGTGAGTTTTAAAACAGCTGTGCGTTTTTGTTTGTTTGTTTGTTTGCTTCATGCCAAACCAGACCGGAGGGCTATACAAACTCATTGCTTTTTTTTCATGCATCAAGCATGAAGCTTCTGACTTAAGAAACATGCTGCAGCGCCAGTTTCCGGGCTAGTGCGGATTGAGGAGATGCGGCGTAACGACCAGAGCTGCCGATTTTGGAAGAGGATGTTTAGGTTCGGAACCCGGCGTCGGCTAAAAGTCCAGTGCTTCTGAAAAAATCACTTAATCGCCCATGCGCAAAAAAACATCTGCACCTGTATAATGTAACCTGGTGCTCAAATAAAGTGCTCTAATGCCTGCAGCCGAGTTCGCGCTACATAAAATTACATAAAATGTTTGCATATGCAAGCTGCAAGGTCTTTCAATTAGATAGGGAATTGCCCAGGATTAAGTGTGTGCATGAGTCCACTGTCCACGTCATTTTTATGGTGCTGTTTCCCACTAAAACTGTTGGACACACTGTTAACATGAACATTACACTGGGCGGTATCTTCCTTACTGTGCGGCTCTCGTGTTTACATAGATAACATTTTCACAAGCAAGCAGAGGTAATGATTCCAGTAGAAGTGGTTCTGGTGCATCTAACTTGGAACACGGTAGGGAGGTGTGTGAAGCTGTTTGCGCCTCAAAAACTAACTTACCTTACCGCCGGTCAGCGCCGCATCTTCTTCTGGGACCTTTCACGTTGGCGCCTTCACACTGGAGCGGAAACCCGCCCTCCGTCCTCAGCCAGTCCTGCAGGATTGACACAGGGCATGGTTGCTTTCTGCCCGCCTGCCCATTAGGAGAGCGAGGTTTCGCTCTTTTAGTGGGCATGCGCCAGCCGAGCAGGCACAAGTGCGCTTGCGTGGGTAAGGCCGAAAAATGTGCCTCCGTGCCCACTCATGCGCACCTGTGTGCTGCTGGCTGCAGCCTTCCCCAGACAATGCCGTATGCCTGTCAGTCAACATGACACAGGACCGCCCACCCCTTTCAGACTCTGAAGGGGGTGGGCGGTCCTGTATCATGCTGACTGACAGGCATGATGCATTGCCCCTCCCCTGAGAGTTTACTTTAGTTAAGTGCAGTACGCCGAGGGAGCTGCGGGTGCAGGCGGGGGGGCAACGCCCCAACGCCCCCAATGGACGGGCCGCCACTGGTGTAGATGAAGATACTTTATTTTTCTAAACTCATGTGGTGTCCATTTATGGCGTTTTCACTGTGTTACTGTGTGTTTTGAGTACAATTACTTTACACATTGCCTTTGGGATACGCCTGTCTGCTCGTTTCAAGCTACCAGGGGGATGAGCAAGGGTTATATAAAGTGTGTATCCTCTTACCCTGACTAGAAGCAAGGCTCCCTACCCGGACGAAGGTGAATACCCTGCCCATCAGAGACCCACATTTCTAACAACTAACAATAGTAGAAAGGGGGTTCCATACAAATTGATGCCATATGAAACCAGGCGTAAAAAGAGAAATGTTTTCATTTCTGCTTTCTTTTCTGACTGCATGCGTGCTGCCCTGTACAGCAGACATATAAAGTAGTAAAAGTTGTAAATGTTGTCTAGGCATAGTATTTTGTACTGGAATGTTAAAATCTAAGCTTGACTCAAGCACACACCCTTGCACTATGGCATGAAGTTGTGTGCATGGCACTCGGCAGCAAATGTTTGCACCGGTGCTAGGGAGAGGGGAGAAGAGGGACAAATCTCTGTGGATACAACGCTCTTCTGCTCTTTCCAAGTGACACAGCGCAGCATTGTTCAGCTGCTGTGCTGTGTTGGATGACGTTTTGAGTCATCTGGTCCTTCATGTGATGGGAGGTTCAATGGGTGGAGCTATCCCACTTACTAATGTTAGGTTAAGCCGCAGCCTTAATTGATAATGCCCAACGCCTGGCCCAATAGCTGATTTGAACCTAACCATCATCTCTTGGGTAAGTGTTATGACTAAAGGGGTGAGCTTTCTTATACAACTGCCTTGCAGAGACATATCGTAATTCTGATTACACTGAACTTCTTTCCAGCTCCTTCCCTTCATGTATGTCTTGCTTCCATGTCCACTCTGTCCATTCTCTTTCCTTTCACCTCCGCCTTTCTAAATCCACTTCCACGCACAACTTTAGAGTGATATGTGCTTCTTCCCGTTGTTCGATCTTTTGTTTTTGCTGAGTTTTCAAGTGACTGACAAACTTATTCTCATTCTTGATCTGTGCTGCTTCATCTATTACCCTTTTCGTCTATTGTGTCTTCTCATTTAAAGTTTTGCTTCTCTACACTAGAATTTTAATTTATATTTCCACTTTCTTGCCCAGCCTACTTACACTGCCCAGGTGTCCCCATCTCAAGTTACTGTTTTCGCTTTTGCTGTAAAGTCACTTTCAGATTCCTTCATAGGATTTGAAATGTATTCATCTTCTGATTTAGAGCTTAAACTTTTTGGACATGTATTTGGAAATTTCCATGCCTAACATTTTTGAAGTGAGGGAACTTTTTTTTAAATACTAAATACTTCACACACAGCTGTGCGGATGAGTGACTTCTACAATGAAAACAGTGGACATGACTAGTGACGCGAGATGCCAGATGGAATACAGCTGCTGTAGGTTTCTTTTATTTCAAGAGGAAAATGGTAGGAAAAACATCCAATCAGAGATGTGTAGGAGTTGCATTTTTGGCATTCAGAGTGGAAAGAGAGTCATCAAAGAAAACAAACTGGATATCTGCCTTTATGAATATACCCTGAACTTACAATATGAAAGTCAATTTTGAAACACAGAGCAGTCCTGGCTCGAAGATGATTGGATTTTGCCCATGTTTTTAGCAACATAAAAACTACGAAAATGGTCTGAACTGGCACACTAGAGGGACTCCATCCTACCCATCTCACGTTATTATCATTGTGGTTTCTTCTCACTGGGAGTCATGAAGTTGCAAATTGTTTTCTTTGCAAACCTTGTGAAGCTTTCTTCAAAACTTTGCAAGCTTTGGAAATGTTCCAAGTTTATATTGCGAGAAAGAAAATTCCACATAAGGAAGTTTATGCAGGGAAAAAATTCCCAGTATAACTCGTAGCGAAAAGAATCACAAAAATATACTTTTCAAATCAAATCAAATACCATTTGTAGAGCATCTAGTTACACCAAACGGTGTGTGCAGGCGCTAGAATTGCAAGAAACCGTTTTCTGACAATCACAAAGGGCAAGATTCACAAAAGTAATCTGAGACAAAATCCTAACTTTACAACTTTTGGTATTCACAGAAGGCATTTAGGAGTCCTAAAGTTAGGATGTTGTCTCAGTTAAACTTAAATTTTGGTCTTAAGTCAAAATCCTAACTTAACGAAGGCGATGTGGTTCAGTCAAAGAGCCAGGTCTTGAAGTCCATACTGAATTGAGGCAGTGACAACAATTCCCTGAGACAGGGTGTTCCAGGTCTTCTCTGCGAGTGAGGAGAAGGATCTTCCTCCCCCCGTGGTCTTGCAGATATGTGGGACAGTAGCCTTGGCCAGTTGGGCGGATCGGAGGTCTCTGTTGGGTGCGTGGAATGTGAGGCGGTAATTTAAGGTATGAAAGTCACACATAATGTAGGACTTTGTAGGTGTGTGTGAGGAGCTTGAAGGTGATTTTTTTGTTAACTGGGAGCCATGATGAGTAGGGTAGATTTTTCCTTCATTTACATTTATTTTTAATTAATGTAATCTTTATAGGAAAAAAACTGTTTTGTAATAAGAATTTTATGCGATGGAGATTTTATTTAATGTTTGTGTGTTCTATGGATGGGTTTGACATGTAGTTTCTAATATAGCCACGTGGCCTATATGACTGTCTTTTGTGCTCAAAATATATTATACATGTTTTCATTTACTTTATCCCTTGTTTCACTTTAATATAATGTTGAAAAAGAAAATTGGTGTACTATGGCAAACTTTTCCCTAAAGATGCCATTGATAATTTCTCAAGTATTTATTTTATGTTTATCAGTGTGTGACTTTAAGAAGGGAAGTTGTGCACATTGTTTTTGTAATGAGGCCGTGACGAAGTCCCGGCTGGGGTGAAATGCGTTGCTAATTAAGTTATTTTGAAATTGACATGCTGTGTGTAGGCTGCTGATCTTGGGATTCTACCTGATTCGCCTTCTGTTGTATCACGAGTGGGGGTCAAAACCTGCTGTCCTCCACTGTCCCTATCTGGTGAAAGCGGCTGGCTTTCCGTGGAGGACTTGGTTTGTGTCTTATGCCGGCCCCGCAACCGATCCAGCGCCATGTCCACCATTTCCGCATTCTCCTAGGAGTTCCAGGAGCTGTGGCAATCTACATCCACGGAAGAGGCACGACAGAGGGGAGCAAGAGAGTTGAGTGATTTAGCGGGAGTTCCAGAGGGCGTGCCCGGTTTGTCTGGCTCTCTTTCCTAGCTCTCCTGGAGTTGTCGCGCAAACCCCACTCCATGCCTTAGCTTAGCGTAAAAGGCCATTTATTAGGACATGTATGACAACCAAAGTTCAACATAACCTCAATAACAGTTAACAATCCCCCCTACATCATGACCTCCAAACATCATTCATTCACATACTCCACTACTCACTCCAATTCACACCATGACCTCTTCACGCATACCATTCACTTTCCCCTTTCACCTTCATACTCCTCCAGCATCTCCCGCCATCTCATCCCCGTCTACCACACCCCAATCCTGCAACTGTAACCCCCCTCCCCGGAAGGGTGATTCTGCCCATCATGGACTCCCCACCCCTCCCAAGTCCTGCATACACCACCCCTGTGTCAACCCTTCCTAAACTGGCACGCTGAATAACTTTTAGCAAAACCAACAAGCAGCCCATACCCCA
Source organism: Lissotriton vulgaris (assembly GCF_964263255.1). NCBI lineage: Eukaryota > Metazoa > Chordata > Amphibia > Caudata > Salamandridae > Lissotriton > Lissotriton vulgaris. The sequence goes on from NC_141697.1 coordinate 41,737,087, forward strand.
CTCCTGAAACTTGTAGGGTGGGAGGGCGGACAAACTAACCTCTACCCTGCGGCACTGGGGACAGGAAGAGGAAGGACTTCCTCCCCTGTCCCCTTAAGTACCCTCCCCAGATCCCCACCCCTAAGCCCACCCCCAGCCTATCCTCACCTGCCTGTCCTGACCTCGCGCGAACACCCCAGGGGGAGACTGATCTGTCGACCTCACTTCCCCTGAGGGCTGCATTCTCCTTTTACTGGACCGGCGGATCTGGCAGGGGAATCGTGCTGATAGTCATCGGTATACGGGGCATGTCTCCAGTTTAGTTTTGAATGTTCTGCTTTATGGTCTCAGGCAGCTCGGGCATCAGGGGTTGCGGGGAGACAGTTTCCCATTACATTTAGTGCCACTGTTCAAAGACGATACATGCACTGATTTTTGCCCTCACATGATCGAACGCAGATTCTTATTGCATTTGGTGACTCTGAGCAGAGATAACACTCGCTGAGTTTGGATACTTGCATTTCTTGCTCTCACACGATCGAACACAGTACGAGACAATTCTGGTCCATGTATGGATACACCTATTGCTTGCCCTTATACGCTTTAAAGATAGCTACAAGAACATTAATTATGGCCTGCACACTCAGTTGAAAAACATGAATGAGTCAAAAACAGAGAAGGCTGGGAGCAGCCAATGACAGTGGACACTTCCAGGAACAGAATACAGGGCAAACCAGAGACGCCTACAACCATTAAACAACAGTTTAATCAATATAAAAACGTATGAAAAAGGAAATTAATAGGTGTTGGGAGGTCATGTACCTGGAAAACTATATTGAGGTAGGGAGGGTATCTCGAGGTCTCAGAATTCTAATTACACCTACATACCAGACCACAAACCCAAGCTCCTTGAAGAATGGTCAGCATTAATGGCGGCAACCTGCAAGAACATGATGGAACTATTATCTAAGTATGCAGCCATAGAACTGGAGGAGATTGTAGAGGAAATATCCTAGCTAAAACTTTTGTTGGACCAACATCCTGAACAAGAAATTATCAAAGAGTTTATCACACAGATGAATGTCAGACTGGATACATATGAGGAGGAGAACAACTAATATTATCGTGTATAAGAGAAGGCGAAGAATACAACGGGGGCACTCAGTATAGGTGTGTAATGCAGAGTTGTTTTGCTTACAGGAACTGTAAATCAGATTAAACTTTGTTATTATCCACTTGCCTATTTTTCCTAAGTGGGCAATAAACGATCACATTTAAAACAGCGCACATTAGGTGGTTACTGGGCACTATATGTGGTGGGCACTGCTAAGGACGGCAGGACGGCACTGTTCAGGACGGCATTTGTTTTAGCACTTTGTGAAAGCTGATAATCTAAATCATTGCGACTGACATGCCTTTATTTAATTGCATCAAGCTCTGCATGGTGCAAGCGTGAGCCACACTGTTAAAACATGGTATTTCAAGCTGGTATTTATTTAAAGTCTTATAGTCTGAATTCAGCACCTGAGCATAATAGGACGGAATGTATGAAGCTCTGTGGTTATACTGAATAAGCAGCTACCTATGTTATGCCATCTATTAATGTAATAACTGCACTTTCACAATTGCTTTATTAACCTTCCTGCTTTCTGAAATTAGCTTGAAAATGCACGATTTTTCTTCTTTTTTTTCAAAATTTTCTTAGGGGGGGGGGTTATCCCCCCAAACCCCTCTTTTGGGGTTCGGGCTCGCTCGCTTCCTCGCTGCGGTGCTGTATGCAAATCACTTGGACCCCCGCCATTTTCAAATGTCACCCACCGCCCCTGCCAGGGGGATGAGCAAGGGTTATATAACGCGTGTATGCCCTTACCCTGACTAGAAGCAAGGGTCCCTACCCGGACAAAGGTGAATACCCTGCCAATCAGAGACCCACATTTCTAACAACTAACAATAGTAGAAAGGGTTTTCCATACAAATTGAATGCCACATGAAACCAGGCGTAAAAAGAGAAATGTTTTCATTTCTGCTTTCTTTTCTGACTGCATGCGTGCTGCCCTGTACAGCAGACATATAAAGTAGTAAAAGTTGTAAATGTTGTCTAGGCATAGCATTTTGTACTGGAATGTTAAAATCTAGGCTTGACTCAAGCACACACCCTTGCACTATGGCACGAAGTTGTGTGCATGGCACTCGGCAGCAAATGTTTGCACCGGTGCTAGGGAGAGGGGAGATGAGGGACAAATCTCTGTGGATACAACTCTCTTCTGCTCTTTCCATGTGACACAGCGCAGCATTGTTCAGCTGCTGTGCTGTGTTGGATGACGTTTTGAATCATCTGGTCCTTCATGTGATGGGAGGTTCAATGGGTGGAGCTATCCCACCTACAATTGTTAGGTTAAGCCGCAGCCTTAATTGATAATGCCCAACGCCTGGCGCAATAGCTGATTTGAACCTAACCATCATCTCTTGGGTAAGTGTTATGACTAAAGGGGTGAGCTTTCTTATACAACTGCTTTGCAGAGAAATATCGTAATTCTGATTACACTGAACTTCTTTCCAGCTCCTTCCCTTCATGCATGTCTTGCTTCCATGTCTATTCTGTCCATTCTCTTTCCTTTCACCTCCACCTTTCTAAATCCACTTCCACGCACAACTTTAGAGTGATATGTGCTTCTTCCCGTTGTTCGATCTTTTGTTTTTGCTGAGTTTTCAAGTGACTGACAAACTTATTCTCATTCTTGATCTGTGCTGCTTCATCTATTACCCTTTTCGTCTATTGTGTCTTCTCATTTAAAGTTTCGCTTCTCTACACTAGAATTTTAATTTATATTTCCACTTTCTTGCCCAGCCTACTTACGCTGCCCAGGTGTCCCCATCTCATCAAGTTACTGTTTTCGCTTTTGCTGTAAAGTCTCTTTCAGATTCCTTCATAGGATTTGAAATGTATTCATCTTCTGATTTAGAGCTTAAACTTTTTGGACATGTATTCGTAAATTTCCATGCCTAAAATTTTTGAAGTGAGGGAACTTTTTGTAAAATACTAAATCCTTCACACACAGCTGTGCGGATGAGTGACTTCTACAATGAAAACAGTGGACATGACTAGTGACGCGAGATGCCAGGTGGAATACAGCTGCTGTAGGTTTCTTTTATTTCAAGAGGAAAATGGTAGGAAAAACATCCAATCAGAGATGTGTAGGAGTTCTATTTTAGGCATTCAGAGTGGAAAGAGAGTCATCAAAGAAAACAAACTGGATATCTGCCTTTATGAATATACCCTGAACTTACAATATGAAAGTCAATTTTGAAACACAGAGCAGTCCTGGCTCGAAGATGATTGGATTTTGCCCATGTTTTTAGCAACATAAAAACTACGAAAATGGTCTGAACTGGCACACTAGAGGGACTCCATCCTACCCATCTCACGTTATTATCATTGTGGTTTCTTCTCACTGGGAGTCATGAAGTTGCAAATTGTTTTCTCTGCAAACCTTGTGAAGCTTTCTTCAAAACTTTGCAAGCTTTGGAAATGTTCCAAGTTTATATTGCGAGAAAGAAAATTCCACATAAGGAAGTTTATGCAGGGAAAAAATTCCCAGTATAAACACGTAGCGAAAAAAACTCACAAAAATATACTTTTTAAATCAAATCAAATACCATTTGTAGAGCATCTAGTTATACCAAACGGTGTGTGCAGGCGCTAGAATTGCAAGAAAACGTTTTCTGACAATCACAAAGGGCAAGATTCACAAAAATAATCTGAGACAAAATCCTAACTTTACAACTTTTGGTATTCACAGAAGGCATTTTGGAGTCCTAAAGTTAGGATTTTGTCTCCGTTAAACTTAAATTTAGGTCTTAAGTCAAAATCCTAACTTAACGAAGGCGCTGTGGTTCAGTCAAAGAGCCAGGTCTTGAGGTCCATACTGAATTGAGGCAGTGACAGCAATTGCCTGAGACAGGGTGTTCCAGGTCTTCTCTGCAAGTGAGGAGACCGTGGACTTGCAGATACGTGGGACAGTAGCCTTGGCCAGTTGGGTATGAAGGTCACACGTCATGTAGGACTTTGTAGGTGTGTGTGAGGAGCTTGAAGTTGATTTTTTTGTTAACTGGGAGCCATGATGAGTAGGGTAGGTTTTGTATGTTTGATTTTGCCTTCATTTACATTTATTTTTAATTAATGTAATCTTTATAAGAAAAAAACTGTTTTGTAATAAGAATTTTATGCGATGGAGATTTTATTTAATGTTTGTGTCTTCTATGGATGGGTTTGACATATAGTTTGTAATATAGCCACATGGCCTATATGACTGTCTTTTGTGCTCAAAATATATTATACATATTTTCATTGACTTTATCCCTCGTTTCACTTTAATATAATGTTGAAAAAGAAAATTGGTGTACTATGGCAAACTTTTCCCTAAAGATGCCATTGATAATTTTTCAAGTATTTATTTTATGTTTATCAGTGTGTGACTTTAAGATGGGAAGTTGTGCACATTGTTTTTGTGATGAGGCCGTGACGAAGTCCCGGCTGGGGTGAAACGCGTTGCCAATTAAGTTATTTTGAAATTGACATGCTGTGTGTAGGCTGCTGATCTTGGGATTCTACCTGATTCGCCTTCTGTTGTATCACGAGTGGGGGTCAAAACCTGCTGTCCTCCACTGTCCCTATCTGGTGAAAGCTGCTGGCTTTCCGTGGAGGACTTGGTTTGTGTCTTATGCCGGCCCCGTAACCGATCCAGCGTCATGTCCGCCATTTCCGCATTCTCCTAGGAGTTCCAGGAGCCGCGGCAATCTACATCCACGGAAGAGGCACGACAGAGGGGAGCGAGAGAGTTGAGTGATTTAGTGGGGAGTGCCAGAGGGCGTGCCCGGTTTATCTAGCTCTCTTTCATAGCTCTCCTGGAGTTGTCGCACAATAACCACTCCACGCCTTAGCTTAGAGTAAAAGGCCATTTATTAGGACAGGTATGATAACCAAAGTTCAACATAACCTCAATAACAGTTAACAATCCCCCCAACATCATGACCTCCAAACATCATCCATTCACATACTCCACTACTCACTCCAATTCACACCACGACCTCTTCACCCATACCATTCATTTTCCCCTTTCACCTTCATACTCCTCCAGCATCTCCCGCCATCTCATCCCCGTCTACCACACCCCCATCCTGCACCTGTAACACCCTCCCCGGAAGGGTGATTCTGCCCATCCTGGACTCCCCACCCCTCCCAAGTCCTACATACACCCCTTCTGTGTCAACCCGTCCTAAACTGGCATGCTGAATAACTTTTAGAAAAACCAACAAGCAGCCCATACCCCACTCCTGAAACTTGTAGGGTGGGAGGGCGGACAAACTAACCTCTACCCTGGAGCACTGGGGACAGGAAGAGGAACGACTTCCTCCCCTGTCCCCTTAAGTACCCTCCCAGATCCCCACCCCTAAGCCCACCCCCCAGCCTCTCCTCGCCTGCCTGTCCTGACCTTGCGCGAACACCCCAGAGGAAGACTGAACTGTCGACCTCACTTCCCCTGAGGGCTGCATTCACGGGGCATGTCTCCAGTTTAGTTTTGAATGTTCTGCTTTATGGTCTCAGGCAGCTCGGGCATCAGGGGTTGCGGGGAGACAGTTTCCCATTACATTTAGTGCCACTATTCAAAGACGATACATGCACTGATTTTTGTCCTCACATGATCGAACACAGATTCTTATTGCATTTGGTGACTCTGAGCAGAGATAAGACTCGCTGAGTTTGGATACTTGCATTTCTTGCTCTCACACGATCGAACACAGTAAGAGACAATTCTGGTCCATGTATGGATACACCTATTGCTTGCCCTTATACGCTTTAAAGATAGCTACAAGAACATTAATTATGGCCTGCACACTCAGTTGAAAAACACGAATGAGTCAAAAACAGAGAAGGCTGGGAGCAGCCAATGACAGTGGACACTTCCAGGAACAGAATACAGGGCAAACCAGAGACGCCTACAACCATTAAACAACAGTTTCATCAATATAAAAACGTATGAAAAAGGAAATTAATAGGTGTTGGGAGGTCATGTACCTGGAAAACTATATTGAGGTAGGGAGGGTATCTCGAGGTCTCAGAATTCTAATTACACCTACATACCAGACCCCAAACCCAAGCTCCTTTAAGAATGGTCAGCATGAATGGCGGCAACCTGCAAGAACATGATGGAACTATTATCTAAGTATGCAGCCATAGAACTGGAGGAGATTGTAGAGGAAATATCCTAGCTAAAACTTTTGTTGGACCAACATCCTGAACAAGAAATGATCAAAGAGTTTATCACACAGATGAATGTCAGACTGGATACATATGAGGAGGAGAACAAGTTAATAAAGAAAAAAAGTTCTTGCAGGACAAACAGGATTTTGCACAGGGAAGAATCCTCACTTTCGGGTGCAGGCTTGATGATGCCATCTGGCAATGCAAGCAGGTAGGAGCACTTCGAAACCAGGAATTGGCAACCTCAGAATCTGGTTCCGATAAGTACTCGTCTGACATGGATGAATAGAATCCTTCAGGACAGAGGGAATCATTCTCTTTCACGTCCCTAGATGAGTATTGTTTTTTAACAACAAAATCAGACAAGCAGGGGCAGACCATCGAGAGGAAGAGGAGAATACAAAGACAACCGAAAAGGACAAGGAGAGGGGGTCGACGCTGCACAGGACGCTTTGCCTAATGGGAGAACAACAAGGCAAATGACACGGAGATGACGGGTGAGAACACTTTGACTGTGGTAAATCTTTCAACGCACACCCTTACTCCTCCTGAGAGATCGATCCTAGAATTGGGACTGACATTCTGTCCAACGGCTGATTTACACTACAGCAGAACTCGAATTGATATTTCCCTTTTTATCCATAAGCTTAAATTGAAGATGGTTTTCCTTCAGGATCCTGGAAAGATGAGGCACACAGCTAGTTCTGCTTTAGCTCTTCTGCCCAACACTATTTCAGAGGACCTGTCCCTAGGAGACATCAGGGGTTTATCCATCCTAGTGGAATTGGAAGGGGGTGAACACAAGGTCTTGGACCAGGATCTTGGACCAGGATCAGCGGACTGATAATTCTCGCATCGGTGCCTACTCCGACCAGGGAGCACACTCGGCAACTCTGGGCATTAGCTTGCCTCATCTCCACAACGGCCCCACACAAACGCCGGGGATGCCTGGTTTCACCTTGGAGACCCCCAGGAGGGACTATCTCACAGGGAAAGCCAGGACGGGTTCCCCAGCGGTCTATAGCGCTACGAGGCCTCCGGGTAGCAGTGCGCTTTACAAGACACAACAATTTACAATTTACAATTGGGCCACGAAAGGGATTTTTTGGAATCTCTCGTCCTAGACCTGGGTGGAACTACCGTCACTCCTTTCAGACCCAAGTCACATTGCGATCCTATCACACCACCTTCCATGAAGTTGTAATTTGGAACCTCCTAACAATTTGGCGCAGTTTGACAGGTAGCTATGCAAATAATCTGAAAATAAGTCAGAGGATTGCCCTCAATACTCTCAAGGAGGACCAATTGATAGTGATTAGGGGCCATATGTATCAACACCCTCATTTGCGATTCTCAAGTAGTGATTTTTTAGAAATCGCTATTTGAGAATTGCAAAAAGGGATGTATGTACAAAATGAATTTTTTTGTGTGATTTCTTAATATTACTTAATTGCGATTAGCAAATTGCGAAATCCCAATTAAAGAATACTTTCCCATTAATTTCTATGGGCCAGGAGGCCCATAGAAATGAATGGGAAGTTATTCTCAATTTGCGATTCGCAATTTGAGAATCGCGAATTGAGAATAATTTTAAGGGTGCAAAGGTGTCATAAGTACACCTTGATTCACCCCTGAATTTTACATGTATGCCCATATGGCGCACATACATGACCTAAGGGCATGTATGTGCGCCACATGACACCTTTACAAATGGCAAAAAGTGCATTTGTGAAAGAAATCGCAAATTACCACCAACTTGAAGTTTGGGGTAATTTGTTATTTCTTGAGGAGAAATCGCAAAACTTCAGTGGTTGCTGCATAGCATTTAAGGAATCACAATTTGCGATTCCTTAAATGCTTATGCAAAGTTAAGGAATCGCAAATTTTATGATTCCTTAAATTTGCATTGCGATTATCCTCTTACATACCATTTTCCGAATTTTGAGTCACAAACGCTGATTTTTGCGATTCGCAGCGTTTGCGAATCAAAATTCGGTTGATACATATGCCCCTAAGTCTTCAGATAAAGGGGCTAATATAGTTCTATGGGACATCAACTACTACTGGAAGGAGGCTTACAGGCAGCTAGACACCAAAGGAAACTATGAGTAAACCACCCTAGAAACATATCAACCATCCGTAGGGAAATACCAGGCACTTTTACCAGCAAGGAGGGACAGTGGGTTGATCACCACAGAGAAAGTTTTATTCCTGTGGGTTACACAACCTCTGGCCCCAGTTTTCTATATGCTCCCTAAGATTCACAAAGACAGGAGCAATCCTCCGGGGAGACCTATTATCTTCGCAAATGGCAGTTTTCTCGAACCTACTTCAATGTTCCTTGATTTTTTCCTCTTACCATATGTTCTGGCACTTCCTTCATACTGGAGAGACAGTACTGACTTCTTAATCAAGATACAGGATATCTCCAGGCAGGATCATTACCTATTGGTCACACTAGATGTGGTTTCATTGTACATGTGTATCAACCATGATTTAGGTATTCAGGCTTGCAGACACTTCTTTAGGGACAAGCCTTTAAGTCGATATGACCACTCTAACATGCTACTTAATATGTTGCGTTTTCGTCTAAACAATAATTTCTTTCTGTTGAATGACATCTGGTTCCGCCAACTATCATATACAGCAATGGGAAGTTGCTTCGCACCTAGTTTTGCGGGGATTTTCATGGGTTGCTGGGAGGCAAATCATATGTGGATGGATGAGAACGAAAGATGGACAAAGTGTATTGCTTTTTAGACATGGTAGATAGACAACCTTTTTGTGATCCGGGAAGGGCCTAGAATTGTCTTAGATTAACTATTGTTACATATTAAGAACAATGATTTGAATTTATCTTTCACCTCTAAAGTGCATGAAACCGAGATGGCTTTCTTAGACATAAATGTGACTATTAAGGGGAACAAAATCACTACTAGCTTACATCATAAAGAAACTGCAGGTAATAGCATTTTATCCACAGGTAGTCATCGTCCACGAAACCTGAAGTGGAGAATTCCATATGGGGAGCTACCACGCGCTATGCGCAACTGAAGTATAGAAGAGATGTATGTGATGGAAAGAAACATGACGTTTGAAAGATTCAGGGCTAGAGGTTACCCCAGAAAGGTCCTGGAGACAGCTAGAATAAAAGCTGAGAGCACCACATATGATTCACTCTTATCTAAGAGATTGAAGAAAAAGGAGAATGCGGTATGTCTCATTACAACCTTTAACAATGAGAGCCATGAGGTGATGCAGATGATTGCCAAGCATTGGCACTTAGTTAAGAGTGGCCCTGTCATAGGTAAATGCATGCCCATGTCTCTGCATATCATGTACTGCAAACCTAGATCTTTATAGGAGACCTTGGTACATAGCCATACTGTAGCACCAGACAAGAAGGGCAGCTGGTTACCGGAGCAAAAAGTATTTTACAAGTGTGGCGGATGCAAGGCCTGCAAAAAGAGCAAGAATGTCAAAACTTATCATGTAAGATCAACAGGTTTATAACATGCAGCAGTGATTTTTGTGTCTATGTTCTTGTATGCCCGTGTGGACTGAGATATGTGGGAGCACCATAGGTCCAGTGAAGAAAAGGATTCCTGAACAATATAGAGCAATAAACAACCTGAATGTTGCTTACTCTGCTGCTAGACATTGGGCCAAAGAACATGGACAAGATTCTAACCAACTCGTGTTTTTTGGCATTGACAGGATTGAGAAGACTACAGGAGGAGGCGACATGGAGAAATTGCTGAGGCAGAGAGCGTCAGAGTTCATTATCTTGCTTGGAACTAAGTTCCCTGGAGGACTGAATGAAAGCGAAGAACTCCATATTCACATCGGCTGATGTGAATGGCAACAAGACCTGTGTATTTAATTCTATTTTTATCCCTGTTTTTATCCTTTTCTCCTCTCTGCCTTTCTATTTCTCTCTGTATAAAGGGGGTTTCCCCTATTGTCTTGGTCGTTTGATTTATTTTATCTTTTTCGTTTGATTCCGGGTACTGGTCTCATGAATGATTTTCCAGCCCTGTTAATGCCATAGTTTCCTGAGTCTGAAGTGATACAATTGAAATGTGCAATTTTCATTGTATAGCTTTCTTCACAATAGGGATGTCACATGCCCCCATGGTGGCGGTATCTTTGGTTAATATTTTTATTATTATTTGGCTCATGTCTTTTGGGTATAGGTTTGCTTGATTGAATTTGTAGTTGATAATTACTGACTAGAACACCATAATACATGCTGGGTGTTTCAGCCACAGGACTGTGAATACCATGATAAGGGGAAGTGAAGGGACAAGACACCTGTCTATTAACTCACGCGCAGGTACTGATCGAATAAGCCACTTCTAGCGAGGAATGCACATGCGCGGGCTCACGCGCATGCGCAGTTCCCAGAAGAAGGCGCTATGGAGACGGATGCGACGCCGATAAGGTAAGGTTATTTATTTTAAATGTTATTTAAGGCTTTTTAAGGTTATTTAGAGATGTGGGCAGGAGGTGGGTGCCGCGTAACGGAACTATGCCGAGAGTGCGGAGATTGGTTCAATCTGCGTGCCTCTCCGCGTAAGTCCCTTACGTAACTTACGCCCACCCCTACAAAATAGAGAGTTTAGAAACAGTAGATGTTTGCACATTTTCGAAATTGGGAATACTCATACTAGCATGACAATTTTCTGTCATTTTCAAAATGACTTTTGTTTTACACTTTGTCTTTCATTTGGAATGCAGAAATGCATTGAAACTCAATAGGTAAAAAACAGTTGCCTTACAAATCGGAATTACCCTAAGTCTCCCGATAAAAATGGTACCTCACTTGTGAAGGTAGGCGTGGTGCCCACGACAGGAAACGGGTGAAAATGCAACATGTACACACCACATTTCACAATTAAAAATTATCCTTTTTTTACAATATGCCTAGCTGTAGTTTTTGAACCCTTGCTCTGCCGGCACCCAGGGAAACCTAGCAAACCTATACATTTTCAAAATCTAGACACCCAGGGAAATCCAGGATGGGGTGACTTAACTGGCTTTCACCAGGTTCTGTTACCCAGAATCCCTTGCAAACCTAAAAAAGGTCCAAATAAACACATTTCCTCACATTTCTGTGGTGGAAAGTTCAGGAATCTACATGGATCCACAAATTTCTAGCCACCCCGCGTTCCCCAAAGTCTTCCAAGTAAAATGATATCTCACTTGTGTGGGTAGGCCAAGTGCCCGCGATAGGAAACGGCGCAAAATGCAAAGGGGACACACCCCAATTTCACGGTGAGAAATGACCCTTTTTTGGCAAAGTGCCTAGCTGTAGTTTTTTAACCCTAGCTCTGGTGGCACCTAGGGAAACCTAGCAAATCTAAACATTTTTGAAAACTAGACACGCAGGGGAACCCGGGATGGGGTGACTTGACTGGCTCCCACCAGGTTCTGTTACCCAGAATACCTTGCAAACCAAAATTTTAAAAAAATACATTTTCCACACATTTCTGTGGTGGAAAGTTCTGGAATCTGCGTGGATCCTCAAAATTCCACCCACCCCGTGTTCCCAATAGTCTTCCAATAAAAATGGTACCTCACTTGTGTGGGAGACCTAAGTATCCGCAACAGGAAACGGCCCAAAACACAACGTGTACACACCACATTTTCGCAGTGAAAACTGACCCTTTTTCAACAAAGTACCTAGCTGTAGATTTTCAACCCTAGCTATGCCGGCACCTTGGGAAACCTATCAAACCTACACATTTTTCAAAACTAGACACACAGGGGAATTCAGGATGGGGTGACCTGACTGCCTCTCACCAGGTTCTGTTACCCAGAATCCCTTGCAAACCTAAAAATATATTTTTAAAAAACAAATTTTCCTCATATTTCTGTAGTGGAAAGTTCTGTAATCTGCGTGGATCCACAAAATTCCACCAACCCCGTGTTCCCCAAAGTCTTTAAAAATAAATCATACCTCACTTGTGTAGGAGGCCCAAGCACCCATGACAGAAAACGGCCCAAAACGCAATCTGTACACACCACATTTTTGCATTGAAAATGGACCCATTTTCAACAAAGTTCCTAGCTGTAGATTTTGAACCGTAGCTCTTCCGGCACCTTAGGGAACCTAGTTAAACCTACACATTTTTCAAAAGTAGACACCCAGGGGAATCCAGGATGGGGTGACTTGACTGCCTCTCACCAGGTTTTGTTACCCTGAATCCCTTAGAAACCTAAAAAAAAGTTACATAAAACACATTTTCCTCACATTTCTGAGGTGGAATCTTCTGGAATCTGCGTGGTTCCACAAATTTTCACCCACCCCACGTTTCCCAAAGTCTTCCGAGAAAAATGGTTCCTCACTTGTGTGTGTAGGCCTAGTGCCCGCGACAGGAAACAGAGCAAAACGCAACGTGGACACACCCCAATTTCACAGTGAAAAAAGACCCTCTTTTGGCAAAGTGCCTAGCTGTCGTTTATAAACACTAGCTCTGCCGGCACCTAGGGAAACCTAGCAAACCTATGCATTTTTTTAAACTAGACACCCAGGGGAATCCAGGATGGGGTGACTTGACTAGCTCTAACCAGGTTCTGTTACCCAGAATCCCGTGCAAACCTAAAAAATGTCCCATAAAAACAATTTTCCTCACACTTCTGTGGTGGAAATTTCTGGAATCTGCGTGGATCCACAAAATTCCTCCTACCCCGTGTTCCCCAAAGTCTTCCAATACAAATGGTACCTTCCTTTGTGTGGGAGGCCCAAGTACCCGCAACAGGAAACGGCCCAAAACACTACGTGTACACACCACATTTTCGCAGTGAAAACAGACCCTTTTTCAACAAAGTACCTAGCTGTAGATTTTGAACCCTAGCTCTGCCGGCACCTTGGGAAACCTATCAAACCTACACATTTTTCAAAACTAGACACACAGGGGAATTCAGGATGGGGTGACCTGACTGCCTCTCACCAGGTTCTGTTACCCAGAATCCCTTGCAAACCTAAAAATATATTTTTGAAAAACACATTTTCCTTATATTTCTGTGGTGGAAAGTTCTGGAATCTGCGTGGATCCACAAAATTCCACCAACCCCGTGTTCCCCAAAGTCTTTAAAAATAAATGATACCTCACTTGTGTAGGAGGCCCAAGCACCCATGACAGAAAACGGCCCAAAACGCAATCTGTACACACCACATTTTTGCAGTGAAAATGGACCCAATTTCAACAAAGTTCCTAGCTGTAGATTTTGAACCGTAGCTCTGCCGGCACCTTAGGGAACATATTAAACCTACACATTTTTCAAAAGTAGACACCTAGGGGAATCCAGGTTGGGGCGACTTGACTGCCTCTCACCAGGTTTTGTTACGCTGAATCCCTTAGAAACCTAAAAAAAGTTACATAAAACACATTTTCCTCACATTTCTGAGGTGGAATCTTCTGGAATCTGCGTGGTTCCACAAATTTTCACCCACCCCACGTTTCCCAAAGTCTTCCGAGAAAAATGGTTCCTCACTTGTGTGTGTAGGCCTAGTGCCCGCGACAGGAAACAGAGCAAAACGCAACGTGGACACACCCCAATTTCACAGTGAAAAAAGACCCTCTTTTGGCAAAGTGCCTAGCTGTAGTTTATAAACACTAGCTCTGCCGGCACCTAGGGAAACCTAGCATACCTATGCATTTTTTAAAACTAGACACCCAGGGGAATCCAGGATGGGGTGACTTGACTAGCTCTAACCAGGTTCTGTTACCCAGAATCCAGTGCAAACCTAAAAAATGTCCCATAAAAACAATTTTCCTCACACTTCTGTGGTGGAAATTTCTGGAATCTGCGTGGATCCACAAAATTCCTCCTACCCCGTGTTCCCCAAAGTCTTCCAATACAAATGGTACCTCACTTGTGTGGGAGGCCCAAGTACCCGCAACAGGAAACGGCCCAAAACACTACGTGTACACACCACATTTTCGCAGTGAAAACAGACCCTTTTTCAACAAAGTACCTAGCTGTAGATTTTGAACCCTAGCACTGCCGGCACCTTGGGAAACCTATCAAACCTACACATTTTTCAAAACTAGACACACAGGGGAATTCAGGATGGGGTGACCTGACTGCCTCTCACCAGGTTCTGTTACCCAGAATCCCTTGCAAACCTAAAAATATATTTTTGAAAAACACATTTTCCTCATATTTCTGTGGTGGAAAGTTCTGGAATCTGCGTGGATCCACAAAATTCCACCAACCCCGTGTTCCCCAAAGTCTTTAAAAATAAATCATACCTCACTTGTGTAGGAGGCCCAAGCACCCATGACTGAAAACGGCCCAAAACGCAATCTGTACATACCACATTTTTGCAGTGAAAATGGACCCAATTTCAACAAAGTTCCTAGCTGTAGATTTTGAACCGTAGCTCTGCCGGCACCTTAGGGAACCTATTAAACCTACACATTTTTCAAAAGTAGACACCCAGGGGAATCCAGGATGGGGTGACTTGACTGCCTCTCACCAGGTTCTGTTACCCTGAATCCCTTAGAAACCTAAAAGAAAGTTACATAAAACACATTTTCCTTACATTTCTGAGGTGGAATCTTCTGGAATCTGCGTGGTTCCACAAATTTTCACCCACCCCACGTTTCCCAAAGTCTTCAGAGAAAAATAGTTCCTCACTTGTGTGTGTAGGCCTGGTGCCCGCGACAGGAAACAGAGCAAAACGCAACGTGGACACACCCCAATTTCACAGTGAAAAAAGACCCTTTTTTGGCAAAGTGCCTAGCTGTAGTTTATAAACACTAGCTCTGCCGGCACCTAGGGAAACCTAGCAAACCTATGCATTTTTTAAAACTAGACACCCAGGGGAATCCACAATGGGGTGACTTGACTAGCTCTCACCAGGTTCTGTTACCCAGAATCCCTTGCAAACCTAAAAAATGTCCCATAAAAACAATTTTCCTCACACTTCTGTGGTGGAAATTTCTGGAATCTGCGTGGATCCACAAAATTCGTCCTACCCCGTGTTCCCCAAAGTCTTCCAATACAAATGGTACCTCACTTGTGTGGGAGGCCCAAGTACCCGCAACAGGAAACGGCCCAAAAACGCAATGTGTACACACCACATTTTCGCAGTGAAAACAGACCGTTTTTCAACAAAGTGCCTAGCTGTAGATTTTGAACCCTAGCTCTGCCGGCACCTTAGGAAACCTATGAGACCTTTGAAACCTATACATGTTTGAAAACTAGACACCCAGGGGAATCCAGGATGGTGTGACTTCACTGCCTCGCACCAGGTTCTGTTACCCAGAATACCTTGCAAACCTAAACAAAAGTTAAAAAAAAACAATTTTCCTCATATTTCTGTTTTGGAAAGTTCTGGAATCTGCGTGGATCCACAAAATTCCACGCACCCCATGTTCCCCAAAGTTTTCCAATAAAAATGATACCTCACTTGTGTGGTAGGCCCAAGCACCCGCGACAGGAAACGGGCCAAAACGGGGGGCGCTAGAGGGCGCACAACGGAATGGCCGCACTCTTGTGAGGCGCCCGAGGTCCGGAGAAGTTATCCTTCCATTATCCTGCTGAATAGCTGTGAGGCACGACCGAAACTAACGTAATAGAAGCATTACAGTCTGGTGAACACTCGGTAACGATCTTGGGCGAAACTGCAGTAAAATCAGCACAAGACGGTGAGTTGCAGAAAACCCGATCACGTGAGGAGAGGCGGCCGGAGGAGCTGAGCGGCCAGACTAGCAAGGAAAGACTGAGGCCCACAGACGTGGGCCGCGAGGAGGCGGAGCTGGAGTGCAGAAGCCCCAGGCCTGAAGCGCTGCAGCAGATTGTGTCGCCTCGAACAGCCTCGAGGCGGCGACTAAGGGGAAGAACACAGCGAAGACTCTGCGGCTGCTAAGTGAGGGGAGCAAGACCCACAACCATCGACACAGCGGCACACGGAGATGGTGGTAGCTGTGTGGGCTGGCGAGGCTCAGACTGAGGTCGTGATTAGAGGCCGGCCTAGTCGAGGCTGTGTATCAAAACGCTAGTACACGGGGGCAGGCCACAGGGCTGGAAGACCTAAGTGGCGAGGTGGTAAACGACTGGCTGACTTGCCGAGAAGCAGCACTCATTTCTCCTGTGCAAAGTTGCCCGACCCCCCGAGGCTGCACTAGATCAACCGGAGGCCTGCACCCAAGGCCCACATACTACGCCCTGATTGAGCACTGCACCGAGAGGGCTACTTTGGCACCAGGAGGGCCCGGGTCGAGGGGGATACGCTCCACGCTCCTTCCGGAGGTGCACTAGAAGCGACTGGGCTGCCATTGAGATGCGGATCGAGAGTGGAGGAATCCCAGCCTGGAGACAGCCGTGAGGTACTGCGCCTGAAGAGCACATCTCTGCACCTCCTCCCTGCAATAAATATCAGTGTGTGGACTAAGAGCTGCATTGAGGGGAAGTTTGTCTCTTGAGGGCCCTGATCGGGGACTGCTTTGTACCCTTGCGCTGCCACAGGATGAGAAGTGGGGATAACTGAACCTGGAGCTTAACAAAGCGGAGGGTTGACGGAGCGGCCGGAATGGCCTCCCTGCGTGCACGACAGGGGTCACACTGTCAACGATATCCGCTGGCACCGTACGCATCATAGTGTTGCCTGACACTACTGCTGCCACGCGGGGTGCTGACAACAAGGCCGGGGGAACTTGCACCAAAAAGCTGGGGGATTGTCAATATCTACTAGGAACCTGCGGGCGACAGTGCAGCACATCTTCACACAGACCCAACTGAAAAGCGTAACAGGGTGACAAATAGCGCTCAACGCTGTGATTTGCGCGGAGCGAAGGCGGGTACATTGGGTAAGACAGATGCTAAGCAGCCCAAAATCAGTTTTGATACTGCGAAAACGGGGACCAGGAGACAGCAGACTGGTACAAGGACTCCAGAGGACCAGAGGAGAACGGCGCCGTCGGGTCCCATGGGACGGCTATGGACCATATGTTGCATGAAATGCGGCAGGGGTTCGCGACTGTTGTCGACAAAGTGGACCGTATCTCATCGAGAATGGATGCAATAGCCCACAAGTTAGATGCCCATGAAGAACGCTTGGTGGAGGTGGAGCGGCGTATCTCGGACAATGATGACATCACGGCTGGACATTCCACTCAATTAGCGCGAATGGATAATATCCTGAGAACTATCGCTGCTAAGAATGAGGACTTGGAAGCGCGCAGTCGAAGGAATAATATACGAGTAATAGGAGTTCCGGAATCCACCAAGACAGGCAAAATAGAGGAATTTGTGGAGACGATGTTGCTAGCTGCGGTGGGACAGGAAGCTTTTTCCCTGCAATTTATTGTTGAACGAGCTCACAGATCCTTGGGCCCGCGGCTGGTCCCTGGAGCGACACCTCGGCCTATCATTGCCCGCCTACTTAACTACCGTGACAGAGATGTGGCGCTACGGGCGGCCTGGAATAAACAATCGTTATCCAACGAAGGGATCACGTTTTCTATCTATCCGGACTTCACCCCCATGGTGCAAGAAGAACGCTGGAAGTTCATCGCTGTAACAAAGAAACTGCGGGATGTAAAAAAGAAACTGCGGGATGCACCTATTGATTACTCCCTCCTGTATCCTGCCCGCCTTCGAGTGACACACCAGGGCAAACAGAAATTCTTTACTAACCCCGGGCAGGCGGAGGAATACATGAGGTTGATAAAACAACGCAATCAAGATCGGGACAGTCAAAATGGTTCGCAGAGATCGTCCCCGGTGAGAGAAGAGGTGAACCCACAGTGAGTATGCAGAGGACACATGAAGAGTGACGTAATGCAGAAGGCAAGTAAGAGACACGCGGCACCTATGGGAGGTGCTTTGTAAGTTCGTTAGTGCATCAGCTGTTAGCTATATTGAACTCCGGGCTACCTCTCCAGGGGTGAGGGCTCCCTGCTGTATCATCGAAGGGACGCTACTGGGAGAGGAGAGCTTTTGCAGCCCACTAGAGGCAGTCCACGGAGAGTATACCCCACTTATGGAAGGCAGACGTTCGGCTGCCTTTGAACTAGACTTTGGTTGGGTGTGTTGGGAGGGGAGGGAAGGTGGGGTGCATTAAGGGATACTGGTGAAATTGGGTTGCTTCAGTGGGTGGGGGGATCGGGAGTTGGGGGACTGGTTTGGGGCTAATGTCTTTGAACTATATGGTCCTACGGAGAAACGCCCAGAAATGCGAGCTAGATCAAGGGGATTATGGTACTTTGAGTATGAGAGTTGGGATGCTGAGGAGGTGGCCCGATCCTCTTTCTCATCTATTAAACTATGTGAAGATGGAAGCGAAAAATGGGGCACTTGGATGTGACCTTAATGTAATAACGTGGAATGTGAGAGGTCTAGGAGATCCCCGCAAGCAGAGGCAGGTTTTGTCTTATCTGGATTGCCATCAAGTGCATATTGCCATGCTGCAAGAGACACACTGCCCACGGGCTAAAACTATAACATTTGGGAGGAAATGGCCGGCTATTAGGCTGTTTTCTTCCTACTCGGGCTATGCATGTGGAACTGCCATACTGATTAATAAGCGTGTGGCATTTCGCCTGTCAGGTTCCTTCAGTGAGGCGGACGGCAGATACTGTATGGCATGGGGCAAGTTGGGGTCTCAATGTGTTCTCCTGGTTTGCTACTATGGGCCTAATGTTGATGACCCCGGTTTATTTGACAGACTATGGGCCAAGATATTTGATATAGGAATTACACATATAGTGTGGGGGGAGGACTTTAACGTCATGTATAATCCAGGGGTGGATAGATCCAATACGGCACCACATCACTTCACTAAAGCACAAGCTGTGGTTAGGGAAATTAAGGACGCATATCACTTGATAGATGCTTGGAGGCACATCCATCCACATGACTGTGAAAGTACACATTTTACAGCACATGCACAATCGTGGGCCAGATTGGACTATTTTTTATTTTCCAGAGGACTTGCACCCATGATCAAAAGAGCGAGGCATCTTGCTATTTCATACTCGGACAATGCGCCAGTACTCATGACGCTATCTTCCGAGGACTTCAGTGTACCGCGATGTCCTTCTATATTGTTAGACGCGGCCTTTCAGGAAGAGCTGAGGGAGGAAATATTAGATTTTTTAAAAAGAAAAAGACTCAGTGCGAAGTGTAGAAATGATCTGGGAGGCCTTTAAGGTCACTCTAAGGGGGTACTGCATAGGGAAGGGTGTGGGAGTGCTTAAAGACATACAGGCCACGATCAGGGCTTAAGATAGCGAACTGAAGCAGTTGGAAGCGGAGCTAGCCATTGTCCCTAATGCAGAAACACAAGCGGTTTTTAGGGAAAAACTGTCCCTCTACATGGAAGAAGCACAGAGGGAGGCAAAATATCGAAGTAAGTACTGGGTGGCCAGATGTTATGGAGAGGGATACAGACCTGGGAAAGTACTAGCACAAACGGTGAGGCAGCCTCGTTGCACCAATATAATCACGGAAATTAAAGACGTGAATGGTGTTGTTCACAAGGAGTCGTGCCAGATTCTGAGGGAGTTCATAGAACATTATCATACACTGTACACTACTAGTGGGAACAAGGGAGAGCAACTGGATGTATTTCTGGAGGACGTAGCACTGGGATGGCTGAGCGACACGCAGACTCGCAGAGGACCTTCTTGTGTGCGCCCTTTGAGTTGGATGAGGTGCGGGAGGCCATCATGAGTATGCAGACAGGGAAGGCCACAGGTACAGATGGCATACCGGTGGAATTCTATAAAACATATATAGATATCATGGCCCCGGTGCTCGCTGAGGAATATGAAGATACATTGGATACGGGGATGCTACCTCAATCAATGAGAGAAGCATTAATATTGTTGTTGCCCAAGCCAGGGAAGCCACTTGACTGTTGCGATTCCTACAGACCACTGTCGCTGCTTAACAGTGATGTGAAGATACTGGCCAAATTAATAGGTACAAGACTTAGTCTGTTAATGGAACATATACTACTGCCAGACCAGTCGGGGTTTGTGCCCGGAGGGGCAACATCCCACAACCTGCGGACGCTCTTTGCGACACTGCACACCATCTCCCCTGATCTCCCCATGGCTGCTATTTTCTTGGACGCTACAAAGGCGTTTGACTCAGTGGAATGGGGCTATCTATTTGGGGTAACAAGGTGAATGGGCTTCCCGCCACTGTTCTTATATTGGATTAACTTATTATACACTAACCCACTGGCCAAGGTCTGGATTAATGGCCATACCTCCCAGACGTTTGAGATCACAAGGGGTACCAGACAGGAGTGCCCCCTGTCGCCATTGCTCTTCGCGTTGGCAATTGAACCCCTTGCTGCAAAACTACAGCAATGTCATAACTGCGTTGCTATCAGTGCCAGAAACTCATCTCGCTTTATGAGGATGACATTACCCTATATATACGCGACCCACAACAGAATTTAAACCCGGTACTGCGAGAATTCATTATCTTTGGTCGCATGTCTGGTATACAAATAAACTGGACTAAATCTAGTTTCTTCCCACTCACGGATGCGGTCCAGCGCTTTGAAATGGATTATCCATTGGACTGGTGTGATGGGGAGCTTAAATACCTGGGAGTCAAAATTACAAGGAACCGGGAAGAACTGATGAGGGCGAATTATGGAACTCTACTAACCAAGATAACAGACAACGTAACGAGGTGGGTTGCGCTCCCCCTGTCTATGGCGGGACGGGACTCCTTAATTAAGCTGGTGATATTGCCGCAGGTGTTATATTTATTTCTGAACATACCGTACTACCCGGGAGTCTATTTCTTCAAAGCCATGAAATCCAAGCTGATACGATTGGTCTGGGGGGGTAAACAGCCTCGGCAACAATGGGAAGTGTTAATTAGACCTTACTCCCAAGGTGGGTTCGGGATACCAGACATGGAGATGTACTATATAGCAGCACAGGCACACTTTGTATGGTTTTGGATCCATCAGCCTCGTTACATGCCTCAGGTGGCGGCTGAACACTGGCTGGCCCACCCTGTCCCATTGGAAGGGGCGATATATGCGAGGACTGGGCACCGTGAGCAGCATCCAAACGTGCTTTATGGTACACTTAAGGCATGGCACAAGATAATGGAGATGCTGGAAGTGCCACTGGCATACACACCACTGATGCCTCTCGCTTATCACCTGGATATCCCACCACTACAGGAAGGGGTGTTTCGGAAATTCAAAGAGAAGTTTGGATTAGCCACATGGGGAGACATGTCCTATGAAAACAAATTCCTGGCATTGGTACATATGTATCCTGCGGAGTAACAGACACCTTTGGACTTGTTCCTATATGTTAGACTCCGGCAGGGAATAAGATCGATTGACCCGGCGTTTCCTGAGGAACCGGTACGACTGGCCCCGTTGCACACTATACTAGAAAAGCCCAAACCCATGTGTTTAATTTCATCAATATACAAAATGGTGCATGCCGAAAGGGAGAGAGCAGTAGCTCCGGCGTGGGGAAAATGGGACACAGACCTGGGACGACAATTGACGGACACACAATGGGAGAACAGCTGCATGCATACTGAGAGGGTGTCCGCGAACCGCAGACTCCGCATCACTCACTATAAGTTTCTACATAGGCTATATTATACACCTACTAAGATGCACAGATTTGGCTTGAGGGACAATAATCGTTGCGACAGATGCCGTGCCTTTGAGGCGGATTTCCTGCACCTGGCATGGGACTGCAGTGACCTAAGAGAATACTGGGAGAAGGTGTTTGAGGCGTTACAGCAAATGATAGGCGAGACACTAGAACCGGACCCCTTGTTAGCACTTCTGGGGCTGTGACACCAGTGACACCAGAACACAGGAGATTTGTGGCTATGGATCTTCTCATGGCCACGCGCAGAGTTGCTTGTAGATGGGGGAGGGGCCGAGCGCCTAAATTCAAGACATGGCTGGAGGACATGATTACTTGTCAAGAAAACTTGCTATGTATGCAGAACTATTACCTGTCACATCCAGGCCTACTGATATATGGGCCCCCCTCACATGCTATCTCCTCAATAGACCGGCGTCAGTTACTAGTGCCGAGAGTTAGGTCACCGTGAGTAAAGAGACACAAGGGTGTGACAGAGGAGGAGGATGGAGGACATGGGGAAGGGCCCTAGATCTCTTGAGAACTATGAGAACATAGCACACTAACATAGATAAGGTTGGAGTTGTACGGGGACGAGGATGCGGAGGACTTTTGTATTTCACAATAGGAGACCTTGAACATGTAATGTACTTTGGGGATTTGTACACGGCAGTCGATGAGATAATGTGAAGTAGAGGGTTGGGCGAAACGACCGAGAGTATTCCAATGTTTTAGTACTATTGAAATATCCCACATGTACCATGAAAAGTGGAGAAGTGTGGCTCAGGGGTTAGAGGCGGCAGCCCCGGAAGCTGAGATCGGTCCTGGACCAGGGTTCAATTCCCCGCCTCGGCGGGTCTTGGGCTCAAAAATTCCACGGACTCGATAATTCTCATTCTGGTGCCTACTTGACTCACGGGTTCACACTCTGCGACTCTGGGCAATAGCTTGCTTAATCTCCACTACGGCCCCTCGCGGCGGGATGCCTGGCTTTCACCTTGTGGATACCCTGCTGGGGTTATCTCACAGGGGAATACCAGGACGGGTTCCCAAGGCAAGCGCCTTGATGCCTTCGGGTGATACGTGCGCTATATAAATCGCAATACATTTACATTTACAATGATGTGAAGGACGATTGGACCAATATGATATTGTATTGTGAAAAAGCTTGTGGAAGGCGAGGTTTGAGTTGTTGGAAAAAAAACACAATAAAAAGAATTTACAAAAAAAAAAAGGAAACGGCCCAAAATGCAATCTGTACACGCCACATTTTCGCAGTGAAAATGGACCCTTTTTCAACAAAGTGCCTAGCTGTAGATTTTGAACCCTAGCTCTGCCGGCAACTTAGGAAACCTATCAAACCTATACATTTTTCAAATGTAGACACCCAAGGAAATCCAGGATGGGGTGACTTGACTGCCTCTCACCAGTTCTGTTACCCTGGATCCCTTAGAAACCTAAAATAAAGTTAAATAAAACACATTTTTCTCACATTTCTGTGGTGGAAAGTTCTGGAATGTGTGTGGTTCCACAAATTTCCACCCACTCCACTTTTCCCACAGTCTTCCGAGAAAAATGGTTCCTCACTTTTGTGGGTAGGCCTAGTGCCCGCGACAGGAAACGGCGCAAAACGCAACATGGACACACCACAATTTCACAGTGAAAAACTACCCTTTTTTGGCAAAGTGCCTAGCTGTAGTTTTTTAACAATAGCTCTGCTGGCACCTAGGGAAACCTAGCACACCTATACATTTTTGAAAACTAGACACCCAGGGAAATCCAGAATGGGGTGACTTGACTGCCTCTCACCAGGTTCTGTTACCCAGAATCCCTTGCAAACCTAAACAATTGTCAAAAAACACATTTACTCACATTTCTGTGGTGGAAAGTTCTGGAATCTATGTGGATTCACAAAATTCCTCCCACCCCGCGTTTCACAAAGTCTTCCAAGTAAAATGGTATCCCACTTGTGTGGGTAGGCCAAGTGCTTGCAATAGGAAACAGCGCAAAACGCAAAGTGAACACAACCCAATTTCACAGTGAAAAATGACCCTTTTTTGGCAAAGTGCCTAGCTGTATTTTTTTAACCCTAGCTCTGGCGGCACCTAGGGAAACCTAGCAAACCTAAACATTTTTAAAAACTAGACACCCAGGGGAATACAGGATGGGGTGACTTGACTGGCTCCCACCAGGTTGTGTTACCCAGAATCCCTTGCAAACCTAAAAAGTGCCCAAAAAACACATTTTCCTCACATTTCTGTGGTGGAAAGTTCTGGAATCTGCGGGGATCCACAGGTTTCCACCCAAACTACATTCCCCAAAGTCTTTCGAGAAAAATGGTACCTTACTTGTGTGAGTAGGCCTAGTGCCCTTGACAGGAAACAGCGACAAACGCAACGTGGACACACCACAATTTCACACTGAAAAACTACCCTTTTTTGGCAAAGTGCCTAGCTGTAGTTTTTTAACACTAGCTCTCCCGGCACCCAGAGAAACCTAGCAAACCTATACATTTTTTAAAGTAAGGCACCCAGGGGAATCCAGGATGGGGTGACTTGACTGCCTTTCACCAGGTTCTGTTACCCAGAATCCCTTGCAAACCTAAAAAATTGTTAAAAAAGACAACTTTTCTTCACATTTTTGTGGTGGAAAGATCTGGAATCTGTGTGCAGCCACAAAATCCCTCTCCCAATTAAAATGGTATCGAGATTCTCACTTGTGTGGGTAGGCCAAGTGCCCGCGATAGGAAACGGCGCAAAACGCAACGTGGACACACCCCAATTTCACAGTGAAAAATGACCCTTTTTTAGCAAAGTGTCTAGCTGTCGTTTTTGAACCCTAGCTCTGGCGGCACCTAGGGAAACCAGGCAAACCTAAACATTTTTGAAAAAAGGACACCCAGGGGAATCCAGGATGGGGTAACTTGACTGGCTCCCACCAGGTTCTGTTACCCAGAATCCCTTGCAAACCTAAAAAATTGTTAAAAAAGACAACTTTTCCTCACATTTTTGTGGTGGAAAGATCTGGAATCTGTGGACAGCCACAAAATCCCTCTCCCAATTAAAATGGTATTGAGATTCTCACTTGTGTGGGTAGGCCAAGTGCCTGCGATAGAAAACGGCGCAAAACGCAACGTGGACACACCCCAATTTCACAGTGAAAAATGACCCTTTTTTAGCAAAGTGTCTAGCTGTCGTTTTTGAACCCTAGCTCTGGCGGCACCTAGGTAAACCAGGCAAACCTAAACTTTTTTGAAAACTGGAAACCCAGGGAAATCCAGGATGGGGTAACTTGACTGGCTCCCACCAGGTTCTGTTACCCAGAATCCCATGCAAACCTTAAACAATGTAAAAAAAAACAAATTTTCCTCATATTTCTGTGGTGGAAGTTCTGGAATCTGCCTGGATTCACAAAATTCCTCCCACCCCGTGTTCCCCAAAGTCTTCTAATAAAAATGGTACCTCACTTGTGTGGGGAGTAGGGGTGGGCATAATTTGCGTAATCGCGTTACGCGAATCTCTGCGAAAAGGTAAAAAATCTCTGCGAACACGCAGAAATTCCGCGAACATGCGGAATTGCTTGTTCTCCATGCTTTTTTACTGTTTGCAATCGCTGTTTGCGTGTTTGGGGGAAATATCTCATGAACACGCATTTTGAGAACATGAACAAGCAAAAAATTTTGCAAAGTCGCTTA
This sequence comes from Lissotriton vulgaris, assembly GCF_964263255.1. NCBI lineage: Eukaryota > Metazoa > Chordata > Amphibia > Caudata > Salamandridae > Lissotriton > Lissotriton vulgaris. The sequence goes on from NC_141697.1 coordinate 41,762,624, forward strand.
ACGCAGGATTTTGGGCACTTAATTGCCCAAATTCCACATATTCCACAAACGGAACTGGAATTTACCGCCCAGGCCTAGTGGGGGGCCCAAGTACCCGCGACAGGAAACAGCCCAAAACTAAACGTGTACACACGGCATTTTGGCAATGAAAACGGACCCTTTTTCAACAAAGTGCCTAGCTGTAGATTTTGAACCGTAGCTCTGCCGGCACCTTGGGAAACCTATCAAACCTATACATTTTTGAAAAATAGACACCAACGGGAATCCAGGATGGGGTGACTTGACTGCCTGCAAAAACAACAGTTGATGGAGAGAAAGCAGAACAATGTGATACATTTACCCCAGTACAGAGATCTGGGCCTAAATCCATCGTTTTTTTGCACTCCACACCACCCCAGTTCAGACATGGCCATATGCAAATCAGCCTTGACCCTGTGCCTCATGGGAACAGTCCAGCCCGAACTGCCAAGCTATCCTGGCTGAAGACGGCTGATAGCCAGAAACCGGTCCTAGGATGCTTGATTCAGGTCCAGGAAAGACATGGCTTGGCAGTTCGGGCTGGACTGTTCCCATGAGGCACAGGGTCAAGGCTGATTTGCATATGCCATGTCTGAACTGGGGTGGTGTGGAGTGCAAAAAAACGATCGATTTAGGCCCAGATATCTGTACTGGGGTGAATGTATGACATTGTTCTAAATTATGTCCATCAACTGTTGTTTTTGCATTTGTCACCCCGAGTGGGATGGGTTTGCTTAGACTTGAGTCCCATGCTCTCCACACCACTGGAGTCAAGCTATCCTGGCTGAAGACGGCTGATAGCCAGAAACCGGTCCTAGGATGCTTGATTCCGGTCCAGGGAAGACATGGATTGGCAGTTCGTGCTGGACTGTTCCCTTGAGGCACAGGGTCAAGCCTGATTTGCATATGGCCATGTCTGAACTGGGGTGGCTTGGTGAGCAAAATAACAATGGATTAAACCCAGATCTGTGACTGAGGGTGAATGTTTTGCCATTGTGCAACATTCCATCCATCATCTTGTGTGTTTCGCTGTTCACCCTATGTGGGAAGCGTATGCCCAGATGTGGGTCCCTTGCTCACTAGGCCACTGGAGTCAAGCTATCCTGGCTGAAGACGGCTGATAGCCAGAAACCGGTCCTATGATGCTTGATTCCGGTCCAGGGAAGAAGTGGCTTGGCAGTTCGTGCTGTACTGTTCCCATGAGGCACAGGGTCAAGGCTGATTTGCATATGGCCATGTCTGAACTGGGGTGGTGTGGAGTGCAAAAAAACGATGGATTTAGGCCCAGATCTCTGTACTGGGGTGAATGTATGACATTGTTCTGCATTCTGTCCATCAACTGTTATTTTTGCATTTGTCACCCCGAGTGGGCAGTTGTGACCCAATACAGTAACCCAGTGACAACACTACAAATGGACACCACACAGGTTTTATATAAAAAATAAGTAGACTTTATATAGAGTTACCACAAGACCATAAACGACAAAAATACACACTATGATTACTTTAAGATGGTAGATTTTAAGCTTAGTTCATTTCAGTTCTTAGATACAACACTCTGATTCAATGTACCTTAGGTTGCGTTGCGCTTCCACAACAAGCAATGTCGCAGCGATGGGAAATGCGGCAAAGTCAGGTGGAAAGAAATAAAGATGTGAAGATCTTCCAGATGCTGCTCGCCGCTTGGGAATGCGAGAAAATCTCAGTTCGATGCGTGGTCTGCAGCGGTGACACCCTTACGATGCGACGGCAACAGCTCCAGAGGTGACGCTCTTCTCCACGATGTGTGAAGCCTCTGCTCGATGCGACAACTACAGCGGCGACATTCAATATGCGATTGCAGCAGATCCAACGGCGGTGCACTTGTCGTGGATGCGAGGTGCTCTTGGTCGATGCGGTGCAATGCAACAGTTCCCGCGGCGACACCCTCCGGCTTTGGAGTTGTGACGCCAGGCACAGTGACGGCGAAACGCTCCGACCTCGTTTCGAGATTCTTCTCCTGATGCGGTGCAGAGCGACAACCACAGCAGTGACACCCTCCTTTTTCAGAGTTGCAACAGCAGCAGCGACGGCGACATGCTTCCTCTTCGTTGCAGCACGCTTCTCTCCGATGAGGTGCAGTGCGACAGTTCCAGCGGCGACACCCTCCTATCTCCGGAGTTGCGACGGCAGACACAGCGACGGCGACACGCTTCTTCACGTTGGGTCGCGCTTCCAGCTCCATGCAACACGCAGTTCCCCAGAAGGCCCAAAACAGCAGGCACTTCCACAAGAACTCTGGGGAGCTGGGGGGTGAAGCTGTTATCCCTGAGACCTCAGCAGGAGGAAAGCTCTTTTCCAAGCCCTTTGAGATCCTTCACAAGTTGAAAGCAAAGTACACAAAGTTACATTCTCCTTCCTTTGGCAGTAAGGTAACCACTGCAGGCCAATCCCCCAAGCAGCACTTCAGCTTGGGAATAGTCTGTCCTCAGTTTCTTCAGGTTCCTCTCCTCTGTAAAGGTTTCTTCTTGTAGTCCAAAGTGATCGAATTTCATGGGATCATGGTCCCAATATCTATACCCAGAAATCCTTTGTTCTCTGAGGGGAGAGGGGCCTTTGCCCAGTCCAAAGCAGTTCTGAAGCACTCTGTTTACCAGACTTCTCCTTTCCTTTCACAGTGCAGGGCATGCACATCAGACGCCCCACAGGAGGTCGAGCCAGCATTGTGGAAGGCAAGTACAGTCCGGGAGCACTTTGTTTACAGGGCTCCTCTTCTTTCAGTGTGCAGGGCAGAGACACCAGCCGCTCCCCAGGGGGTGGAGTCAGCATTGTGGAAGGCAGGCACAGCCCTATTCAGAGTTCAGGTGCACTCCTCCCTCCCATTTAGATGCAGATCTCTCTATTCACCACTGGGTGACTCAACCTGTCTCCTGGAATTCCCCAGTCCTGTCACTCACAAAACCAGACATAGGAATACACAAACTAACAGAGACAGGTTTACTAAACTCGATTTTCTACCATGTTCTCTGAGACATTTAGGATTATAAAATGTAATAACTCTAACAGCCCATTCTGGCCTATGGAGAACAGGTAGCCTTGCAATAGTGAAAAACGAAAATGGCAGTAATTCACTATTAGGACATGCAACACACATCAGGGCTTGTCCTACCTTATCCTTACAATTGCACCATGCCCTTGGGCCTACCATAGGGGTGACTGATATGAAGAAAGGGGAAGGTTTAGGCACTGGGAAGTGTTTGCACGTGCCCAGTCAGCATGACAGTACCAGACTGCATGCAGGTTCTGCAATGGCAGACCTTAGACACATTTTCCAAGGCCGCTTCTGTGTGTGGCACAACCAGTGATGCAGGCCCACCAGCAGCATTTGGATTACATGCCCTGGCACACTCAGTGCACTAGGCTAGGGTCTGACAAGTAAACCAAATAGCCAAACATGGAACCACTGATTAGTACATCAATTTGCAGTAGGGAGCACTTGCACGTGGCACTGAATAGCAGTGGCACAGTGCCCAAATCATCTAACACCAGCAAAAATACATGAGGCAACAGCAAAAATGGAAGGGAGACCCACGCCAATGGTGCCAGGTCTAACATGTGTCCCCTCCAGCTGAAAAGTGGGGAGAACTACCCTAAGTCCTGGGAGTTCTCTTCACTAAGGCTGAAAAATCTGGACAGACCATCAGCGTTGGTGTGTTCTGTACCAGGGCGGTGTTCCACCGTAAAGTCCATACCCTGTAGGGAGATGGACCACCTCAACAGCTTTGGATTCTCACCCCTCATCTGCATCAACCATCTGAGGGGCCTGTGGTCTCTCTGAACCCGGAAGTGAGTCCCAAACAGGTATGGTCTCAGCTTCTTCAGTGCCCAGACCACAGAAAAATGCCTCACGCTCAATAGCACTCCACCTCTGTTCCCGTGGAAGTAACCTTCTACTGATAAAGGCTACAGGTTGATCTAGGCCCTCCTCATTCATCTGGGACAAAACAGCCCCCACACCATGCTCTGAAGCGTCTGTTTGGACGAAATACTCTCTTGAGAAGTTGGGTGCCAGGAGCACAGGCGCCGTGCACATGGCAGCTTTCTGGGCCTCAAAAGCTTTCTGACAGGTGTCAGTCCAGATCACCTTCTCGGGCTGCTTCTTGGAAGTCAGCTCTGTCAAGGGTGCAACAATATTACTATAGCCCTTCACAAACCTCCTGTAATACCCTGTGAGACCTAGGAAGGCTCTCACCTCTGTCTGGGTTTTGGGTGGCTCCCAAGCCAGGATGGTTTCAATCTTGGGTTGTAGGGGTGCCACCTGACCCCTCCCAACTTGGTGTCTCAAGTACCCCACGGAACCCTGCCCGATCTGGCATTTACTCGCCTTGATCGTGGGGCCTGCTTTCCGCAGCCCAATCAACACTTTCCAGAGGTGGCGCAGGTGTTCCTCCCAACTGGCACTAAACACTGCAATTTCATCCAGGTAGGCGGCACTGAACTCATCCAGTCCAACCAACACCTGGTTGACCAACCTCTGAAAGGTGACATGGGCATTCTTCATCCCAAAAGGCATAACACGGAACTGGAAATTCCCATCTGGTGTGGAGAATGCTGACCTCTCCTTAGCCCCATCAGTCAAGGTGATCTGCCAGTACCCAGACGTTAAGTCAAACGTGCTGAGGTACTGTGCAGACCCTAGGCGATCAATAAACTCATCAGCTCTTGGGATAGGATGCGTGTCAGTCTTCGTGACTGAATTGAGCCCTCTGTAGTCCACACAGAACCGGAGTTCGGGTGTGGCACCCGGCGCTGCAGCCTTCGGGACCAAGACCACCGAGCTGGCCTAAGGACTGCTAGATGACTCAATCACCCCAAGTGCATGCATCTTTGAGACCTCTTCTTTGATGCAAGCCCTTACCCTCTCAGTTGCCCTGCAAGACTTGTGCTTCAAAGGTAAGCTGTCTCCTGTGTCCACATCATGGACACACCAATCTGTGACACTAGGAACCAGGGAGAACAGATCAGAAAACTGCCCCAGCAACTGGCGGCAGTCATTCTGTTGCTCAGGGGTCAGGGTGGAAGAGAGGTTAACACCATCCACTGGCCCATCTTGCTCTGAGGCTGACAGGAGGTCAGGAATAGGCTCAGTCTCCTACTCCATCCCAGCATCTGTTGCCAAGAGCATGCCCACTTCAGATCTCTCCAAGTGGGGCTTAATGCGGTTGACATGTACGACCCCCAAGGGGTTCCTAGGAGACCACAAGTCCACCAAGTAGGTAACTGGACTCTCGCGCTCCACAAAATCAAATGGTCTGGTCCTTTCATCTTGGAGCACACAGGGCTCCACTGGGGCCATGACCCACACTTTCTGACCAGGTTGAAGCTCTAACAGAGTGGCATTCTGGTCATACCAGCGCTTCATCTCCTCCTGGCTGGCTTCCAGATTCGCCTCAGCGAGTTGCCTGAAATGCCTAGCCTGATTCCTGAAGGCCAGCATGTAGCTATATACATCCTGGGGAGGCTTCCTGGGAGATTGCTCCCAGCCTTCTTTAACCAGACTCAGAGGTCCTCTGACTGGGTGTCCATAGAGAAGCTCAAAGGGACTGAACCCTAGAGATTTCTGTGGCACCTCACGGTATGCAAAGAGTTGGCACTGTAAGAGGACGTCCCACTTGTGCCTCATGGGTTTCTCAAGACCCATTATCATGCCCTTCAGGGTCCGGTTGAACCTTTCAACCAGCCCATTTCCCTGGGGGTGTTAAGGAGTGGTGAACTTGTAGGTTACACCACACTCCTGCCACAGAGACTTCATATACTTGGAAATGAAGTTGGTTCCCCTGTTGTAAATGAATCTAGGACCCTAGTGTAATTTTCCCGATTCATGCCCTTATATAGGTATAAATTACCCGATCTTTATATAGACATAGAAATCATTACCATATTTAGACCGAGCCTATGCAGCCCAAATACGGCATGGCTACTTCCACTAACTTCTGAGAATCAACAACGATTTCTTAGAGAAACCCGCCTTCATCAGCTAGGGACTTCCCATTGCCTGAATACTAATTTATCTAGGAAATCATGGAGTTTTCAAAGAACTGAGTCTTTGATAACGTTATTAAGTCCAATCAAACGTCAAACTCAGCACCTTCAAAGTATAAATATGCCTACATTTGCCGAGACAAGACACAGTGGTTTGGAGTAGATCGACTATCTACTTGACCGACGACCTGAAGCAGCAAGTGCCAAAGGAAGCCGACCCTCCAGCAGACGCACTGAGAGACTCTGTCTTTTCTCCTGCCGAGAAAATCCAGCTCCAGTGTTCCCAAGCTACCCTTGCGGGTTGCTGGGAAATCAAGTATTTTAGGTGTTTTATGTCTTAGAAACCATATCATGCTGTTACAGTACTACTTCATAATACTTATCGTATTATATACTCTGTACTTTATAACCAGTATTACGATTATAGCAGTACATTTCTTATGCTTGAGAAAGAAGACTGTTCAATAAATACTTTTTATTGAAAACGCCCATCTCTCTATTTTCTCAGCATCACTGGTGAAATGAAGCATGCACGATTCACTGAGTAAAATAGCTATGTATTGTTTCTGCGACTCTAGAGATTGATTTCTTATTCTTGGGAAACAAAGTTGTCATGTTTATGGGGTTGTCAGAAACTAATCCCTTCTTGTGAATTTGAGAAAGTTTCTAGTGACCTCTGAGCTAGCTGGCACTCACAATTAAGTTTAATATATTCGGTAGAGACCTAGTCGACCTCAGTCCTAGGTCTAAACTTCAGGAAATATTATTCCAATGCGCAGAGCCTATTGGGAATAAAGGAACTACACTACATGGCGCCCAACGTTTGGTAAGGCGATATTTTAACGTTTGATACTGGAGTAACTCAGTCGTGCTTTTCACACAGACCTTTTTTCCCATAAATACTCCAAAAATACGTCTGGAGTGGGTAAAAGGATAATATCTGCCAAAACTGAGTAGGACAAAAATCCTATGTATTAGTTTTCGGTTTGTTCAACGTTGAAGGATACAGTGTTTAAAAATATTGTGCACCTAATCTTTGTTTCCTTGAAACTTGCTCTGCAAACTTTCGGTCAACATAATGATGGATAGTGACGAGGAATTGACTAGAGCTGCAGCAGCAGCTCAGGAAGCTTTAGACAATAGAGCACTACAAAATGACCCGGATGTTATAATCATCCCGGTAAATGTAAGAAAAACTATAACTTACAAACTCATAAATAATGGAGTATCATCAAGAGGTGGTAACGTAATCTTTGTTATAGAGGCACATGAATATCGGCAAACAGAGGTATTCTATTCATGGATTCACTTTCCTCCAGCAGCTGGAGGAACACACGAGTTCCTCTACTACAAAGTAGAGGAACCTCCAACGGAATACGTTCCTTACGGGGACATTGAAATTCCACTAACTTACCAAGAGCATCAGCTTTGGTTTAAAAACGCCCTACAACATTAAAATCCCATTACCAGGCTCGGTCCACTAGGTAGACCAGGAGCTGCATGGCCGGTACTAGCCAGCTACACACCACATCCTGACATAGAAAATATGACAGGTAGAGAACTGTTAATACAGCTAAAACAGTTAATTAAAATACATAAACAATTGCTTCAATATGTCATGCTGACCTTAACAGTCCAACCTACTGTGAGGTTTCCACAGCACACCCCTCACCAGGGGAACACAAACAAAATCACACCACAGACTATACAATCAGTCATTGGTAAATTGCCAGCCAAAAAGGAACAAATTCAGTTTTGGTTCGCACAAAAATTTACTCTGACAGAGGCAGTATTCCCTGATAGTACACCTCATGAGAAACACAGAGATATGGCAATCTGTTTACAAATGGGGATAGCACCACATGTGGAGAACTGTGACACTTGGGGTACAGTCTTTGCTTCAATCTACACAAAAATACATGGTGTTCCGTCTATGGCGGTAGTACCAGATGCCCTAAGACAAATTCAAAATGAATACGGACCAGAACCTGCTTTAAATCTTGGTAAGAAATTACTAAAAGATTTTAAACAGGTCTCGGCTATACTATTAGCCAACATTAAAGGTGAAGCAGCATCCGTGGCAATCTGCCAAAAATTAAAAGAAACAGATATAACAGACAAACCATATGAGCTTGCAAGATTTATTGAATAATCATATGAAGAACTAGGTAGAGATAGTTTGGGTGGAAAACCATTAAAACCCCAACTAACAGAAAATCCTTAAAAGGTTTTTATTAAAAATAATCTCACTACTCCTAAAAAGAAGTGGGAAAATGCTAAACAGACACTTCCTAAAGAGAAGCGTTCTCAATCCAGAGGAAGATCTCCCCAACAGGGAGGTAGGTCTCCCCAACAGGAGCCCTATGAAAAAAGGTATAACCTCAGAAATAGGGATAATTTGAGAAAACCTGATATATATCAATATACTGATAATCGTTCCTCTCGTACCTTTCAGACTTCCTCGCAGAAATCCGAAAGAAGAGGACGAACAGAACAGAAGGAAGAATGAGTAACGTCCAAATACGAATAGCACGTTCCAAAAAATAAGAAAACTCAATTTACAAAGAAGAAGGTGGCAAGCATAAAGATCAGACATGCTGAGGATCTTGAGGACACAACTCAGGAACGGGGAGTGGGCCCAGACAATGCTAGACAGAGCAGCAGAAGTCACCATAGTTCGCAAGATCTTGAAGGATCATCTGGACACAGTGGACTTGAATGAATGCATCCAAGTTGAAACTGCCGACACCAGGGTTAGTGTACCCCACAAGTTATATGAGGTAACATTCCGGATAGAGGTGGACATAACTAGAAAAATAAAAGCGCTCTTTTGGGATAAGCTTTCCAAGGGTTATGACATTCTTCTAGCTGAACAAAACTGGCCACCAGAATTTGTCAGGGAGTGCCCACATGGCGAAGAGATAATTATGCCAGCCTTCTGAAATCACATTCTGATTCACAAAAAATACACCTATGCGAGAAAATGGGCTGTAGCCCAGGGTCCAGCATTATATAAAAATCATGTAGGATGGGATGAGGACTCTCCTCACCATAAAATCCAGTTAAAAAATCAGCCTACTGCACAAAAGCAGTATCCAGTTAAGCAAGAAGCTAAATAACAAGTCAGGGAGATCTTAGATCAACTTGAATATCAAGGGGTCATAGAAACATGCACCTTGTCAATGAACAATTCTTTGTTTCCTGTATCCAAGCCAGACAATACATATCGTCTAGTTTTGGACTACAGACTTCTAAACTCTTAATGCAAAACCTTTGCAGTACAAAATGCACACAGTGCAGCACTGATAAATAACATTGTGCGCAAAAAGTATAAAACCACATTAGATATTTCAAATGGGTTTTTCTGTCAAAACATTGCACCTGAAAGCAGGCATTTGACCGCTTTCTCAATTATGGGGACACAGGGACAATTTTGCCGTCTCCCCCAAGGATTCAAGAATAGTCCAGGGTTATTTTTGGCCAGAGTAACAGAGTTACTACAAATGTACGATGATGAGGCATTATCTTATGTCGATGACATCTATCTTACAGACGATGATTTGGACGTGCACTTGAAAAGAGTGAACACTATGATACTTGGGTTTGCTTCGGAAGGGTACAAATTCAATTTTAAGAAATCACGAATTGCCCACCTCAATGTCCTATTCTTAGGATACGAACTTTCAAGTGAAGGCAAAAGCCTGGCAGCAAACTTTCTAAAGAAATGTGCACTGCTCCAGGCCCAAAAAACGCTGAAAAACTTGCAATCAATTGTAGGTTTCCTGAATTTTGGAAGAACTTATGTTCTAAACTACACAGAAAGGGTTAAACCTCTCTACGAACTAATGAAACCTGATTTCAAACCAACTAATTGGACTCAAACGCACACAGAGATTTTGCGTTCAGTACAAACAGACATGTTAGCAAAAAGACAGTTAGAAACACGCGACAATATGCACAATCTTGTGTTCCGAATCATCCCAGGGAGAAGCGGATTGACATACCTGACCTTTAATGAAGGTGAAAAGGTACCAATAGCTTACAAATCAAACTTGTTAACACAAACTGAAATAAAAATCACTTCAACAGAAAAAATTCTGACAGCGGTTCAAACTGCAGTAGCAAAAGAGAGCTCTCGCACAGGAAAAACGCATAATGATCGTTACACCTGTACCTGCTTTAGAAGCAGTGACGAAAGCGAGCATTCTGAATGCTAAAGCTTTACATCCGAGATGGATACAATGGGTTAACTCTCTTGCTGCAACGGACGTTGAATACGTCTTTGACCCCTATTTGAAGATACAAGAATTCCTACAATATGAACACGAATGTCCTCTGCCGACTGAGATTCTGCCACTAGAACATTACGGATGTATAATCTATACAGACGGATCTGCACAGCCCGCAATTGGGGGTAAAAAAGCCTATAGTGCTGCGTGCGCGATTGTTAAAGGTCGCTGGCGTGAAGGCAAATTCAGACCTATGGTCACAAAAACTCAATCACTCGGAGACTGTACAGCTCTGCAAACTGAACTACAGGCTTTCAAGATGGCGCTTGAAAATACTGATCGCGAATTCCCCACACTAATAGTGTGTGATTCATATTACTGCGTACAATCTTACAATGAGTATCTGCTGAACTGGGTTCAAAACGGTTTCAAAGACGCAATAGGTGGCACAATCAAGCATAAAATGCTTTGGGAACAAATAGTTCTTTTGCAGAAAGAACTACAAAAGACTCACGTGATTCATAGACTGAGTCATCAGCATGATGGCGTTCACGTTGCTGGGAATTCATTGGCTGACGAGGCCGTAAAAGGCAGCTGTACAAATGGCTTCCGTAGCTGCAATCACTCGGTCAAAAACAAAAATAGACAGTGAAATAATGCAAGCTGTCACTGCTTCAGTCAAAGACAGTGGTAAGACACTCCCGAAAGGCTTTCCAGTAAAGTACTCATATATAACTGGTCCGAATAATATTCCTTTTGCTCAAATCCCTGGAGTGGGGGATAAGGCAATTCCAAACATGGAACATAGGTTAGGACTAATCTTAGCAGCACATGAAGGACTGGCTTCTGCACATGTAGGAGTTTCCGCCACAGTATCACTATTAAAACAGAGATATTGGTGGCCACGCATGAGGAAACAAACTAGAAACTATGTTTTAGAATATGAAATCTGCCAAAAAATGAAAGTTTCTACAGTGAAGCGACCTGCACAGTCGCCCCTTCTGATTTCAGATAAACCACTAGCATGATTTTACCTGGACCACTGTGGTCCCTTAACAAGGGATGGCAACTATAAATATATCATGGTTGCAGTGGATTCCTGCACAAGATTTATTTGGATGTGGCCCCAGTGCTCGGCTGAAGCCAGAACTGTTATAAAGGATTTGCGAGTCTTTATCAGCATATACGCAATTGGCACGCTACATTCTAACCAGGGTCCTGCGTTTAGCTCTAGAGCTTACAAAGAGGCCATGGCTAGCTTGGGCGTTGCAATGAGGTATTCTAGTCCTTCCATTCTGAGGGTTATGCGGTGGTGGAAAGAAAAAACCATGACATAAAGCAATCCATAACAGCTAAGGTATTAGGTTTGGGTGATGGGTGGGTCAAACATCCAATAAGTGTCCAACGTAGTCTTAACAATCTGCCAAGAAATTCTCTGGGTGGAATCACTCCATATGAATTACTGATTGGTACTAGAATGATAATCGAAGACCTCGATTGTCAAACTTCAGTGGTGGAACAAAAACCCCTTGATGTTTGGCTGTTTTACAGGACTTAAAAGAAACAAGAAGAAGTCTGAGTAACACGATACAGAAGCCAACAACCACTGAAGAAAAACCACCTGTCCCAGCAAGCCCTGTCTGGATTCCAAAGATTGGGGATCTAGTCAGGGAAAAGATTGCAGTAAAGAAGGAATTTGGGCCTTCTTACAGAAAAGCAGTACCAGTCTTAGCCGTCCACAGAACAAGATCAGTAGTACTACCGCTCCTTTGTGGTAAAAGGGAGAACAGAGTTGTGTCTATCGACCTGGTCAAACCACATCATGTGGCCAATAATAAGTAGTAGGCCCAGTGGACTCCCAAGATGTAGCAGACGACCAAATCTGGCTGCAATCCAAGAGGTTCAAACTGAACAACTTATCACCTTTGATAAACCTGCAGTAAGAAAAGAAGGACTATACAACAAAGCCATGGAACTTGTGCCTCTGGATACCAAAATAACAGTTCGTCAAGAAACTCCTGTCTACAATGATGTAGCATCTGACTATACAAATATGACAAAGGAAGAAGAAGCTCCAAAAATGATTAACAATCCTGATGCAATTCCAACAATTGACAGAACTGCCTCTGGCTATTTCATCAACTTTGATACATTTTCTGAGGATCCCAGTGAACCTGAAAATACGCCAGCAAATAAAACTTTCAAAGAAAAAATAACAGAGCCCTTTCATCAACTTGAAAAAATATATCTAGTTTCACCATGGACTGAATTTTTGGATTATGTTAGGTGTACTGTTCCTCCTGCTCTGGCTCATTCTGGCTTTAAGCTTGGGATAAATGATAGATGGAAAATACAGAACAATGGACACAGCAAGTAAGATAATCAACTTGCTCCGGAAACCTCACAAATCATCTCATCGTGAACGAAGAGACCTCTCTTCAGTAAACATCACAGCCGTTCCTATACCAGGTGGTATAGCATGGGACAGAAATGATTATGACATCTATGGCATGGTGGAACTACTGAAGATTCCACACCAGTTTAAGGTCTCTTTGAGTGACTTTGTATCACCCAGAAATTTTTCTGATGATTGGGACTTTGAAACTGTTTGAAACTGTTAATAACATGATCACAGACTTAGAAATGTCAGCTAAATTTTCAGATCATGAATACTTGGTAGGTTCATCAGATTATGAACAAATGTATTGTTTTAATCACTATGGTCAACATTATTTGCATAAATCTGCCAACCCTAGGAATGTTTTTACTTATAATCAATGGGAACATTGTCAAAGGGCAGCTCAAAAACATTTTATGAAATGTTTTCGTACTTCTCAGGGTTCAAGGTTACAAATCCAACAATGTGAATAAAACACAAATGAAAACAATGTTGACCAATACTGAACACAATTATTCTGCAAACTTTTATGCTTAGCTGTCTACATTAGGTTTTGACTTTTGGAAAGACAGCATTTAGACAAAAACTGTCTGGGGCACGAAAGACTGGCATGTACAAGGTTTAGAAGCTCTGTTCAGAGCCTGCATTATACCAGAACAAATAATGTTTTAAAATGACACTGTCTTGTCTTGGCCTAGCTAAGATAAAAGATTTAAATAAACCGTCCATACCAAAGCCCGCACCGGACAGTAATAACACTGCGGATGAGGAGGTAGATATAAAACCGATTTTACAACAAAACAGAACTAAAAAATGGTTAATCTGGCCCACAGACACAAATAACTGTCAAGATAGATTTGTGAACAAAACACAAGGGTTCACAGTGAATAGGCCAGATCCGAGATATGACCACATCCAGGGATAGTAACTACTTACGGTGTAGGAAAACGATACCTTGAGTGGATACAGAGATCAACACTTCCAGTAATCAAACAACACTTATCTTTGCTTAAAGAAAGCAATGATTTGCGAGATTTCTTAATGGGGCCTCACAAACCACGTCAAAAACGTTTTATAGACGCCGGTATATATGCTGCGTACAATGAAGCTTGTAAAATAACGCAAATGGAAACTGCAGAAAGAATACAAGAAATTGATCATATTCATTTAGAGAAAGCTCTCTCTGTAGTGGACAATGGGTTAACGACTCTGTCCTCCAGAATATACTCATTGGACAGCATTGTATCCTCTGCAATCTTAGAAATACTTTATTCGAAACAAAATTTCATAAAAGTACGTATACAGTAACCATAATAAATCCATAATAAACTGTACATAAAACAAGTCAGACAATGGGTACGAGTTTTGACCTAATGAGCCAAGCATTCGCTACATATTTAGCCACCCCACAGACCATGTACATTGAAGAAACATCTGTTAAAAAAATACGCATAGCTAATCTATGATCCCTCACCCCTAAATTCCTACAGACAGGTTTCAACCACCTTCCTCTAGGTATTTTGTAGGCTACACATGCAAATAGGAAATGGCCCAAGGATTCTTTTGGACAGGGACAACCTGGGCATTTGCACTCTGTTCCTCTGTATCCCTTCCAACCTACTTTGAATGTGTTAAGGGGTAGAATCCCATATCTGAGTTTCAGAAACAATGTTCTATCGCGAGGGACCTGGATAAAATCCAAGAAGGGCTCTAACTTCCTAAGGGGCTTGTGATCAAGGAAAGTACTAGTTAGATGTCCCCAGTTAGGATTCCTGTGTTCTTTAGCAACAACCCAATCCCAATAAAGTTTTTTGACAATTGCTTTTGGGGGTGGTAATTGCGAAATCCAACTCTCCTCCAGACCTATAGATTTTACAAGCCTCTTTAAATTGTTGAGCCATTTAATTTTGTTTGCTACGTTCAAACTGATCAGCTCATCCAAAACCTGAGCATAGTTAAAAAGTTCTGGGGTCCTTCTAAGACGAACCCAGAATAGCAAGGGGCGAATTTGCACTAGATCAACAGCCGATTTTTTGCCCATGTCAAGAAAAAGGGGTTTCAGTGGGGACGATAAGGGTAGCGAGACCAAATCTCTAATAAACTTATTTTCGGCCACAGCTAAGGCTTTTGTATTTTCCGCCCCCCAAAGTTCTGAACCATAAACTGCCGCTGCTAATGCTTTCCCTTCATAAATTGCCAGGGTGGGGGCTATGGGTCTACTGAAAGATCGGCGCTGGTTCTTAAGAATTACTCCTCCAACCCTTTTGAGATTTAAAACCATTTTGGCGATATGGGCAGACCAGCTCAGGTTATTACAAAGTCTTACCCCAAGGTAATCAAATTCCTCTACCACCTCCAGCGGGGTGTCATTCAGCCTGAGGTTTACCTTCCTATGTTTCTTTTTATTAGTTAACACCATCAGCTTTGTTTTGGAAGTGTTTATTGACAACCCCCTGTCTGTACAGAAACTGCAAAAACGATCGAGTAGTTTTTGCAACCCCATTGGGGATTTTGACATGAGAAGAGTATCGTCGGCAAAGAGGAGAGTGGGTGTTTTCTCTCCTACAAGGACGGGGGCATCAGCAGGATCCTCCCTCAAATGGGCTACAACCCCATTAATAAAGAGGGAGAACAAGGTTGGGGCCATCACACACCCTTGCCTCACTCCCCTATTTACCGGGATCTTCTCTGTCAATTGGCCCTGGGATCCCCAACGGATCCTGGCATAATTCCCCTCATGGAGTTTAATAATGAATTGTAGAAGGTAACTAGGAAAACCCATATCGGATAGGACCGACCAGAGCTTATTCCGTGGAATCACATCAAATGCTGTCTTCAAGTCTATGAAAGCCAGGTATAGACTACCCTTAGTAATTAACACTGACTTCCAACAGACTGCACAGAATCTAAATACCTGGTCTATTGCACCTATATTGCTTCTAAACCCGGCCTGGAAATGGGACAAAATACCCTTATCCACAAGCCATGTTTCTGTACGGTTTATGATCACCCTTCCAACCACCTTCTGGATAATGTCTATCAGACTTATCGGTCTGTAATTGGAAGGGTCGTCCCTATCGCCCTTTTTATAAATGGTTATTACCTCAGCGCCTTTCCAGGAGTCGGGAACAGGATGGCCAGCTTGTATCAAATTCATCAGACTTGATATGTATTTAGCCCACACATTTGGTTCGTGCTTTAACAAGTCCCCTGGAAGACCATCTTGGCCTGGGGCCTTCCCGGGCAATAATTTAGAGATAGCATCTAGTACTTCTCTCTGGGAAAATGGATCTGTGTTGTAAATAAAATTCACACCAGGAGTTATTTCGGGGATATTAGCTGATAATAGTATCAAGCTATCCACACTCTCCTCACAATAAAGTTTAAAAAAATGAGAATACCATTCCTGATCCGTAATATGATTTAAAACGATGGAACCTGCTCCCTTTCTATCTTGAGCGTTAATTAATTTCCAAAAGGCAACAGTATTTTTACCACGAGCTGCTTCTTTCAACTGTTGCCAATGCTCTTCCTCCCATTCTCTTTTAGCAGATTTTATACTGCACGCATAATTTTTCCTGGCTAACCTGACGGCCACAGAGTCCTTGCTACGTATTGCTTTAGTAATTGCATCCCTTTTACTTCTACAATTACTCGTATACCATGGGTTACTATTTGGTTTGGTACCGTTAGAGCGGGATTTTCCCGATTGCTTCTTACGAAAGTGGGCTCCCACTTTACCTATTAGATTGCTATAGGAGACCGACAAACTAGGCTCGGCTAGGTTAACTGGGACAGACTCTAAAGCTGTCAAACTACTAATTTCTTTACATACCAAGTCATTGATATTTTGTAGCTTCCCCTCATCGCATTTGACCACATTCCATTTTAGCTTCCGATTATTATTTACAGGGAAAACTTCTTTAGTGATCATCTCTGTTTCCTGTCTGGGATTCCGGCCACTTACCCACTTAAGTTGCATACATAATGGGGTTGTGGTCGCTATAAGAAGACTCCCTAACCACCATATCGATTAAATCAGGCCAGGAGTATTCATCTAAAAGGATGTAGTCGATACGAGAGGGGCACCCCAACCTATTAAAAGTCATCGCTCCTTCACGATCAGAGTTTGTGCGGCCATTAAGAGCCCAAAGATTGTAGTCTAACACCAAGGCATTCAACTGAATGACCCTAGGTGACCATTTCTTAATTGGGCTAAGAGCTAGGGGGGGTATAATTGGTCTTCCTTCCACTACGTTGGGACCTGATTCTTCTTCCATATCTAACGGTTCGAACGTGCAATTGAAGTCTCCCTCGACTATTATTTTGGATCCTCTGCAATCAACATAATAGAACAGGACTTGCTAATGTTACAACATGGCCAGTCTCAATTATGTTCTATAATGCAGCTAGGCTGGACGTTACAAAATCTTCATTCAGGCTACGTGCCATGGCGTCTAATCAACACAACATCATTGTTTGCTGTATTTAACCTTACAGATAAACAAATCTCTTTAGCACAAAGAGGAGCAGACTATACGGTCCTGAGCATTGAAAAACTGGAAAGATTACCATTGACAGTTTCTGAGAAGCCTGTCATTGAATGGATAATACATGGCACCATCACGATACCAGTGACGATTTTCCAATTTTAGCATTGTCTACGGCATATACCAGCAGGCCTGTATGAAAGGTTGGGTAAAGAATACATTAAGTCAACCTGGACTTTACCTTACTCACACAAATGTTGAAATGGGGGAAAAGAGGTATTCCTTAGTGGTAAAAATTGTAAGAACTCACTAAGTGGTACACTTTTGTGCCAGGGTATTAATTTACACGGAGCCTGCGAAGGTTCTGCAAATAACCTCTCTTGCCACCTGCACGGTACACCCTCCACAGTGATAGAACCAATTTTCAGGCAGCTATCCAATGGCAGCTGCGTTATGCTCAATGATCACAGCTGTTTTGGCATGTTGTCAGGAAAAGCGTATCTAGTTAGTGTGTCATCCATGGTCATTTGTTTTATGCAAGTATTGTATCCAAAGAACAAGACAGACAGGGAGACTGCGTTATGGCCTTCACTGAATATCTCTTCTATACGAATTGATACTTTAAGCAGAATGAAAGTCATTCTCTTGCAAAAAACTATGCCACTGACCTCATATGATCTGCAAGTTGCAAGGACTTCTGCAGAGATACATGCATTATTATCAAGTACATTACAGTACAGTACATTTCGCAGAAATGTTAAGTCAAATCTTAAACATGTCTGATACCAGTGGCATCGCACATGTATGTAGGACTATTTTTTCGGGACTGTTAACACCATTTGAAGCAGTCCTCTGCATTTTTCCAAATTTCGTGCACTCTGTGTTCGACGGCCTGCCTCTCATCTCGGGATTTGTAGCAGGAATTCTATTTTTATTCCTTCTGCTCCGATATGGCAAGTCCAGTCACCAGCGATACCCAGACTACCATAGAACAAGCCCTCCTTGCCATGCGGTATTGTGAGAGAATTACACAGATTCTTGGCTTGGCTCGTTTAAGAGAGCTGAACACAACTTGGTTTTATTGTTCAGACCAATCTGGCAAGATTGCATCTTACCTGTTCAGCGATGCCTGCTTTGCGGAGAGGAATGCGTGTTGGACATTTGTCTTACACTTCCATCAGTCCTGCCATCGGATGTTGACGCTTTGCTAGGTCCGGTAACGACTCATGCATCGGGTTGCCCCCAATTGCTGCCAATTCTGATGACAACATTCCTTGAGGTCTCAAGGCAAGTCTAACTGAGGGTGAGATACGTGACACTACAGGCACACAGGTACCTTCTACTGTGGACACTGCTAATTCATCAAACGCTGACGGCGATGATCCTCATCTATGCACATTTGTCCTGTTAACTGAAGTGGCTCCACTTTCGCCTACTATGGTAGACTGTTTCTTTGCCAGCCTAGACGATCTGATGTTTTCTCCTGACACTGAGAATAACTTTTGATTCATGCACACAGCGTTCCCTGAACTCTGAAATACGGCCTTCGTTTTTTCAAAACAAACTGTCTAACAATTATAATTTTTTCCCAAAAAACTTTTGGCACAGAGTAATCTGCTTAAAGTAGAACTATTCTTAGAGAACAAGATTTCTTTTGAAAACTTCCTAAAGACAATATTTGGCCTTGTCCTAAAAACAAAACAGTTTAAATATTATGCTATGGGATGGTCTCAACTTTTTTCTGTACCTTAAGAGACATTTCATGAATGTAATTTCATGTTTCATGAAGATTAGAATGTATGCTTTCACAATATGCTTCATATCTGTTCAGACTTGTTTTTTCATACAGTTTATACTCATTTCATGTGACGAACCTTTTCAAATGCAAATTGTATTTTGGGTGGGATTGTAAACACTAGCCTTAGATATGTTCAGTGCTTATACATTTAGTTTTACTGATGAACTTAATATCGTGGAGTGGGTTATGTAAATGAATCTAGGACCCTAGTGTAATTTTCCCGATTCATGCCCTTATATAGGTTTAAATTACCCGATCCTTATATAGGCATAGAAATAATTACCATATTTAGACCGAGCCTATGCAGCCCAAATACGGCATCGCTACTTCCACTAAGTTCCGAGAATCAACAACGATTTCTTAGAGAAACCCGCCTTCAGCAGCTAGGGACTTCCCCTTGCCTGAATAATAATTTATCTAGGAAATCATGGAGTTTTCGAAGAACTGAGTCTTTGATGACGTTATTAAGTCCAATCATACATCAAACTCGGCACCTTCAAAGTATAAATATGCCTACATTTGCCCAGGCAAGACACGGTGGTTTGGAGCAGATCGACTATCTACTTGCCCGATGCCCTGCAGCAGCAAGTGCCGAAGGAAGCTGACCCTCCACCAGACGCACTGAGAGACTCTGTCTTTATTCCTGCCGAGAAAATCCAGCTCCAGTGTTTCCAGGCTACCCTTGCGGGCTGCTGGGTAATCGAGTCTTGAGAGAGAGATACAAGACCTCCTTCATTCTAAACCAAGGTACGGAGCTGATTAGACCCTTAGAGAATTCTTGGATAGATTCTTGGCAGATAAATACTAAACTTAAGCTACTCTTCACTTACTTCTACCCTTGTACTAGACTTAGGTTAGGTACACCGGGGTAGGATTTTTTAGAAGCACCAGTTGAGTACTTTTAGGCATTATTTTATCACTTTTCCCAAGGGGAGCTCCCCAAATCATTTCCCAACAAACAGTCAACAGGCATGGCGGGCCTCACAGCTTCCTGAAGAGTACCAGAGACACCCCCCCCCCCCACTCAAAGGGAACCTGAGCCATTGGACAATGACTCTCTTGTGTTGTTGGATCACTGACATAATAACGAGGGACATAATATCGACTACCTAAAATATCGGTGACAAAATATCGACAGACAGAATATCGACTTTGTATCTGCAAACAGGTAAGTACAAAAATATCGAGTAAAAAATATCGTTTACTAAAATATAGTTTGTAAAAATATCGACTTTAGTAAAAACAATGTTAAATTAAATTATTATTAAAAATTATTCACTAAAATATACTTAAAAATACTTAAATGAACTTATAATAATTAAATAAATAAATAAAGTTATAAAAAATGTTTTACAATCATATTTGTTAAAACATATATATATAGTAACATAACATAATTAAAAAATATACAATATTAGTAGCGTAGGATAGCGGAAGTGTAAAATTACTATTCCCACTCCAGAGAGAGCAACAGTAGATAAGGCGTTGGATAGCGTAGAGGTAAAAATTACTATTCCCACTCCAGAGAGTGCAACAGTAGGGAAAGCGTTGGATAGCATAGAGGTAAAAATTACTATTCCCACTCCAGAGAGTGCAACAGTAGGGAAAGCATTGGATAGCGTAGGGGTAAAAATTACTATTCCCACTCCAAAGAGTGCAACAGTAAGGAAAGCGTTGAATAGCATAGGGGTTACAATTACTATTCCCACTCCATAAAGTGCAACAGTAGGTAAGGTGTTGGATAGCGTAGAGGTAAAAATTACTATTCCTACTCCAGAGAGTGCAACAGTAGGGTAAGGGTTGGATAGCGTAGGGGTAAAAAATAAACTATTCCCACTCCAGAGAGTGCAACAGTAGGGAAAGCGTTGGATAGCGTAGGGGTAAAAGTTACTATTCCCACTCTAGAGAGTGCAACAGTAGGGAAAGCGTTGGATAGCGTAGGGGTAAAAATTACTATTCCCACTCCAAAGAGTGCAATAGTAGGGAAAGCGTTGGATAGCGTAGGGGTAAAAATTACTATTCCCACTCCACAGAGTGCAACTGTAGGGAAAGCGTTGGATAGCATAGGGGTAAAAATTACTATTCCCACTCCAGAGAGTCCAACAGTAGGGAAAGGGTTGGATAGAGTAGCAGTAAAAATTACTATTCCCACTCCAGAGAGTGCAATAGTAGGGAAAGCGTTGGATAGCGTAGGGGTAAAAATTACTATTCCCACTCCACAGAGTGCAACAGTAGCGAAAGCGTTGGATAGCGTAGGGGTAAAAATTACTATTCCCACTCCAGAGAGTGCAACAGTAGGGAAAGCGTTGGATAGAGTAGGGGTAAAATTTACTATTCCCACTCCAAAGAGTGCAACAGTAGGGATAGGATTGGATAGCTTAGGGGTAAAAATTACTATTCTCACTCACCAGAGTGCAACAGTAGGGAAAGTGTTGGATAGCGTAGGGGTAAAAATTACTATTCCCACTCCAGAGAGTGCAACAGTAGGGAAAGCGTTGGATAGCGTAGGGGTAAAAATTACTGTTCCCACTCCAAAGAGTGCAATAATAGGGAAAGCGTTGGATAGCGTAGGGGTAAAAATTACTATTCCCACTCCACAGAGTGCAACAGTAGGAAAAGCGTTGGATAGCGAAGGGGTAAAAATTACTATTCCCACTCCAGAGAGTGCAACAGTAGGGAAAGTGTTGGATAGCGTAGGGGTAAAAATTACTATTCCCACTGCAGAGGGGGCAACAGTAGGGAAAGCGTTGGATAGAGTAGGGGTAAAAATTACTATTCCTTCTCCAGAGAGTACAACAGTAGGGAAAGTAGATACTTCATATATTATTTAAATATATATATATAGTAATATCTATAAAAAAATAATTAAAAGTAATTACCAATTTAATATAAAATAAAAATTTATTATTTCTAAATACTAATTTAATTTAATCATTATAATTAGTTATCTAGTAATACTAATTAATTACAAAGTAACAATTAATTATTTGTAATTAAAAACTTACTTAACAATTAAAATCTAATAAATACCCAAAAAAAGTAACATATGTAATTTGTTATAATTAAATTACTTCCCACCCTATTCCCCTATAAACCCACAACCCACTACATAAAATAAATTAGTTAAATCAACATAATTATCAATTAATAAATTAAATAAAATTAATTGTCAATTAAAATGTAATTAATTACAAAATAAAAATTAATTAACAATTATTTAGAAACAAATACCAATAAATAAATTTACATATTTAATTAATTATCATTTAATTACTTCCCACCCTACTCCCCTATAAACCCACAACCCGCTACAACAATAAAATTAATTAAATTAACATAATTATCAATTAATCAATTAAATAAAATTATTTGGCAATTAAAATGTAATTAATTACAAAATAATAATTAATTTTGTTTGCCATGTGCTACCATGTGCTCGCCATGTGCTCTGTCCTACCTTCCTCAAAGTATAAATATGCCTACATTTGCCCAGACAAGACACGGTGGTTTGGAGCAGATCGACTATCTACTTGCCCGATGCCCTGCAGCAGCAAGTGTCGAAGGAAGCTGACCCTCCACCAGACGCACTGAGAGACTCTGTCTTTATTCCTGCCGAGAAAATCCAGCTCCAGTGTTTCCAGGCTACCCTTGCGGGCTGCTGGGTAATCGAGTCTTGAGAGAGAGATACAAGACCTCCTTCATTCTAAACCAAGGTACGGAGCTGATTAGACCCTTAGAGAATTCTTGGATAGATTCTTTGCAGAGAAATACTAAACTTAAGCTACTCTTCACTTACTTCTACTCTTGTACTAGACTTAGGTTAGGTACACCGGGGTAGGCGTATTTTAGAAGCACCAGTTGAGTACTTTTAGGCATTATTTTATCACTTTTCCCAAGGGGAGCTCCCCAAATCATTTCCCAACAAACGGTCAACAGGCATGGCGGGCCTCACAGCTTCCTGAAGAGTACCAGAGACACCCCCCCCCCCCACTCAAAGGGAACCTGAGCCATTGGACAATGACTCTCTTGTGTTGTTGGATCACTGACATAATAACGAGGGACATAATATCGACTACCTAAAATATCGGCGACAAAATATCGACAGACAGAATATCGACTTTGTGTCTGCAAACAGGTAAGTACAAAAATATTGAGTAAAAAATATTGTTTACTAAAATATAGTTTGTAAAAACATCGACTTTAGTAAAAACAATGTTAAATTAAATTATTATTAAAAATTATTCACTAAAATATACTTAAAAATACTTAAATTAATTTATAATAATTAAATAAATAAATAAATAAAGTTATAAAAAATGTTTTACAATCATATTTGTTAAAACAACTATATATAGTAACATAACATAATTAAAAAATATACAATATTATTAGCGTAGGATAGCGGAAGTGTAAAATTAATATTCCCACTCCAGAGAGTGCAACAGTAGATAAGGCGTTGGATAGCGTAGAGGTAAAAATTACTATTCCCACTCCAGAGAGTGCAACAGTAGGGAAAGCGTTGGATAGCATAGAGGTAAAAATTACTATTCCCACTCCAGAGAGTGCAACAGTAGGGAAAGCATTGGATAGCGTAGGGGTAAAAATTACTATTCCCACTCCAAAGAGTGCAACAGTAAGGAAAGCGTTGGATAGCATAGGGGTTACAATTACTATTCCCACTCCATAAAGTGCAACAGTAGGTAAGGTGTTGGATAGCGTAGAGGTAAAAATTACTATTCCTACTCCAGAGAGTGCAACAGTAGGGTAAGGGTTGGATAGCGTAGGGGTAAAAATTACTATTCCCACTCCAGAGAGTGCAACAGTAGGGAAAGCATTGGATAGCGTAGGGGTAAAAGTTACTATTCCCACTCTAGAGAGTGCAACAGTAGGGAAAGCGTTGGATAGCGTAGGGGTAAAAATTACTATTCCCACTCCAAAGAGTGCAATAGTAGGGAAAGCGTTGGATAGCGTAGGGGTAAAAATTACTTTTCCCACTCCACAGAGTGCAACAGTAGGGAAAGCGTTGGATAGCATAGGGGTAAAAATTACTATTCCCACTCCAGAGAGTCCAACAGTAGGGAAAGGGTTGGATAGAGTAGGGGTAAAAAATTACTATTCCCACTCCAGAGAGTGCAATAGTAGGGAAAGCGTTGGATAGCGTAGGGGTAAAAATTACTATTCCCACTCCACAGAGTGCAACAGTAGCGAAAGCGTTGGATAGCGTAGGGGTAAAAATTACTATTCCCACTCCAGAGAGTGCAACAGTAGGGAAAGCGTTGGATAGAGTAGGGGTAAAATTTACTATTCCCACTCCAAAGAGTGCAACAGTAGGGATAGGATTGGATAGCGTAGGGGTAAAAATTACTATTCTCACTCCACAGAGTGCAACAGTAGGGAAAGCATTGGATAGCGTAGGGGTAAAAATTACTATTCCCACTCCAGAGAGTGCAACAGTAGGGAAAGCGTTGGATAGCGTAGGGGTAAAAATTACTGTTCCCACTCCAAAGAGTGCAATAATAGGGAAAGCGTTGGATAGCGTAGGGGTAAAAATTACTATTCCCACTCCACAGAGTGCAACAGTAGGAAAAGCGTTGGATAGCGTAGGGGTAAAAATTACTATTCCCACTCCAGAGAGTGCAACAGTAGGGAAAGTGTTGGATAGAGTAGGGGTAAAAATTACTATTCCCACTCCAAAGAGTGCAACAGTAGGGAAAGGATTGGATAGCGTAGGGGTAAAAATTACTATTCCCACTGCAGAGGGGGCAACAGTAGGGAAAGCGTTGGATAGAGTAGGGGTAAAAATTACTATTCCTTCTCCAGAGAGTACAACAGTAGGGAAAGTAGATACTTCATATATTATTTAAAAATATATATATAGTAATATCTATAAAAAAATAATTAAAAGTAATTACCAATTTAATATAAAATAAAAATTTATTATTTCTAAATACTAATTTAATGTAATCATTATAATTAGTTATCTAGTAATACTAATTAATTACAAAGTAACAATTAATTATTTGTAATTAAAAACTTACTTAACAATTAAAATCTAATAAATACCCAAAAAAGTAACATATGTAATTTGTTATAATTAAATTACTTCCCACCCTATTCCCCTATAAACCCACAACCCACTACATAAAATAAATTAGTTAAATTAACATAATTATCAATTAATAAATTAAATAAAATTAATTTTCAATTAAAATGTAATTAATTACAAAATAAAAAATAATTAACAAATATTTAGAAACAAATACCAATAAATAAATGTACATATTTAATTAATTATCATTTAATTACTTCCCACCCTACTCCCCTATAAACCCACAACCCGCTACAACAATAAAATTAATTAAATTAACATAATTATCAATTAATCAATTAAATAAAATTATTTGGCAATTAAAATGTAATTAATTACAAAATAATAATTAATGTTGTTTGCCATGTGCTACCATGTGCTCGCCATGTGCTCTGTCCTACCTTCCTGTTAACTGCTCTTGAAATCTGCCTTGAGACGAGATATATTTAGCCTTTTCTGCTTTGCACATGCTCAGTTGAGCTTGCAGCTGTCCTTGCAGCTATTCCCAGTCTGTAACTGTCAGGATGTGTTCACCAGAATTAGCAATTGTTAGCTCCTCCCACTTGTTAACTGTGCATTTTCTGTATGACAATATATGTACCTAAAACCAGCATTTTGTACTTGTACCGCCTTCATTTGAGCACCTGTGTGGGTATAAAAGGACCAAGATCCTTCCATTCAGGGTGCTACTTCATACATTACAGAAGGGTGTTGAATGTAGTTCCACCTCATGAGGTTTAATAAATCTTGTATTTTCTGTTCCAGTTTCTGTGCCAACTTCTATTCTATGGTCTGAGGACTCTGTGCAGAGAAGGAAGAACCCCTAGCACTGGTAGGCCTTGTTGAGGCTCACCATCACAATAGGCTCTGAACCACTGACCAAGATCATCATTTTTGTAGAACTCTTTCACCACATCCTTGGTAATATACACTCTACTTTCTGTATGTACTGGCGGTATGCTGCTTCCAGAGGGAGTAACTGGTAAACTTTTGGATTTAAACTCTAACTCCCTCAAAACCTTTTCATGTTCAAACTGCATTTTCTTTTCCTCAAGATCTAACTTTCCTATTTTCTAATTCCAGCTGCCTATCCACCTTGAACCTGGTCATCTCGATTTCATGCCTTCTTGATCTCTCTCTGTCCGCCAACTTCTTTAGAGACAGACTTTTGTTAGAAGCACTGCTACAGGCGGGGGAAGGTACTTTCCTTCCTCTTAGGCCCACTGGCCCTTCTTGTTGCACAATTGCCAAGACATCCTCCTCAATCACAGGAGTTTTCCTTGCTTCTACCCAGGCCCTCAGCGCCTTATAGAATTCTTCTTTTACTCTGAACCCAGAGGTGGAAACATTGAAATTTTTGCAAAACAATTTCAGCTGTGCAACTTTGTAGCTTTCCAATTTCTCTTCTTCCCAATCAAGATCAGTAGAGGCTATGGATTCTGCCCTCTCTATCACAACTGAATTAGGCATATTTCAAAAATAGAACAAAAAAATCCAAAAATGAATCTACCAAAAAGTATGCAGTATCGTTATGGTCTGCACTCACTAAGTAGTGTTCACCGGTCACTGTACATGAGTCACAAATGCAAATCCAGAATCCTTGCCGCTGTTGCTTCCAATGTTAGATTTGGGGGTCTCTAGTTGGCACAGGTAGGTACTTGTGACAAGTAGGGACCCTCTCCTCTAGTCAGGACAAGGGGATTACACTCCTAAAATAACCCCTGCTCACCCTCTAGGCTGCTTGGCGCAAGCAGTTAAGGCTTATTTCAGAGGTGTTGTAAGTTAAGCAGTTGTGACCACATTCAGTAACCCAGTGACAACACTACAAATGGACACCACACAGGTTTAATATAAAAATAAGTAGACTTTATATAGAGTTACCACAAGACCATAAACGACAAAAATACACACTGTGATTACTTTAAGATGGTAGATTTTAAGCTTAGTTCAGTGCATGTTCTAAGATGAGACACTCTGCATAAATGTACCTTAGGTTGCGTTGCGCTTCCACGCCAAGCAATGTCGCAGCGATTGGAAATGCGGCAAAGTCAGGTGCAAAGAAATAAAGACGTGAAGATCTTCCAGATGTGGCACGCTTCTCGGGGATGCGAGAAACTCTCGGATCGATGCGTGGACTGCAGCAGCGACACCCATACGATGTGACGGCAACAGCTCCAGCAGCGAGGCTCTTCTCCATGATGCGTGAAGCTTCCGCTATATGCGACAACTACAGCGGCGACATTCAAGATGCGACGGCAGCAGCTCTGACGGCGGCGCGCTTCTCGGAGATGCGAGGTGCTCTTGGTCGATGCAGTGCAATGCGACAGTTCCAGCAGCGACACCCTCTGGCTTCCGAGTTGCGACGGGAGGCACAGCGACGGTGACACGCTCCAACCTCGTTGCGAGATTCTTCTCCTGATGCGGTGCAGTGCGACAACCACAGCAGCGACACCCTCTTTCTTCGGAGTTGCGACGGCAGCAGCAGCGACGGTGACCCGCTTCCTCTTCATTGCGGCACGCTTCTCTCCGATGCGGTGCAGTGCAACAGTTCCGGCGGTGACACCCTCCTTTCTCCGGAGTTGCAACGGCAGGCTTCTTCTCATTGAGTCGCGCTTCCAGCTCCTTGTGACACGCAGTTTCCCAGAAGGCCCAAAACAGCAGCAGGCACTTCCACAAGAACTCTGGGGAGCTGGGGGCGAAGTCTGTTGTCCCTGAGACTTCAGCAGGAGGCAAGCTCTTTTCCAAGCCCTTGGAGATCCTTCACAAGTTGAAAGCAAAGTACACAAAGTTCCTTTCTCCTTCCTTTGGCAGTAAGGCAACCACTGCAGGCCAATCCCCCAAGCAGCATTTCAGCTTGGGAATAGTCCCTCCTCAGTTTCTTCAGGTTCCTCTCCTCAGTAAAGGTTTCTTCTTGTAGTCCAAATCCTTTGTTGTCTGAGGGGAGAGGGGCCTTTGCCCAGTCCAAACCAGTTCTGAAGCACTCTGTTTACCAGACTTCTCCTTTCCTTTCACAGTGTAAGGCATGCACATCAGACGCCACACAGGAGGTGGAGAGAGCATTGTGGAAGGCAAGTACAGCCCTGGAGCACTTTGTTTACAGGACTCCTCTCTTCTTTCAGTGTGCAGGGCAGAGACATCAGTCGCTCCCCAGGGGGTGGAGCCAGCATTGTGGAAGGCAGGCACAGCCCTATTTAGAGTTCAGGTGCATTCCTCCCTCCCATCTAGATGCAGATCTCTCTATTCACCACTGGGTGACTCAGCCTGTCTCCTGGAATTCCCCAGCCCTGTCACTCACAAAACCAGTCATAGGAATACACAAATTAGCAGAGGCAGGTTTGAATGTTTAGACAAGCAAATACCTACTTTCTAAAAGTAGTATTTGCAAACACAGAATATTAAAATAAACTTTACTAAAAGATGTATTTTATTATTCTGAGTTCAAGCATACTAAACTCAAATTGCTACCATGTTCTCTGGGGACAGTTAGGATTATAAAATGTAATAACTCTGGCCTATGGAGAACAGGTAGCCTTGCAATAGTGAAAAACGAAAATGGCTGTAATTCACTATTAGGACATGCCACACACATCAGGGCTTGTCCTACCTTATCCTTACAATGCACCCTGCCCTTGGGCCTACCATAGGGGTGACTGATATGAATAAAAGTGAAGGTTTAGGGACTAGGAAGTGGGTGCACTTGCCCAGTCAGCATGACAGTACCAGACTGCATACAGGCTCTGCAATGGCAGACCATAGACACATTTTACAAGGCTGCTTCTGTGGGTGGCACAACCAGTGATGCAGGCCCACCAGCAGCATTTGGATTACACGCCCGGGCACACGCTGTGCACTAGACTAGGGTCTGACAAGTAAATCAAATAGCCAAACATGGAACCACTGATTAGTACATCAATTTACAGTAGGAAGCACTTGCACTGTGGCACTGAATAGAAGTGGCACAGTGCCCAAAGCATCTAACACCAGCAAAAAGACATGAGGCAACAGCAAAAATGGAAGGGAGACCAACTCCAAGGGTGCCAGGTCTAACAGGAAACCTATCAAACCAATACATTTTTCAAAAGTAGACACCCACGGAAATCCAGGATGGGGTGACTTGGCTGGCTCTCACCAGGTTCTGTTACCCAGAATCCCTTGCAAACCTAAAAAATTGTCAAGAAAACGCACATTTTCCTCACAATTCTGTGGTGGAAAGTTCTGGAATCTGCGTGGAGCCACAAATTTCCACCCACCCCGTGTTCCCAAAAGTCTTCCGATAAAAATGGTACCTCACTTGTGTGGGAGGCCCAAGTACCCATGACAGGAAACGGCCCAAAACGCAACGTGGACACACCACATTTTCGCAGTGAAAACTGACCCTTTTTCAACAAAGTGCCTAGCTGTAGATTTTGAACCTTATCTCTGCCGGCCCCTTGGGAAACCTATCAAACCTATACATTTTTCAAAAGTAGACATCCAGGGGAATAAAGGATAGGGTGACTTGGTTGGCTTCCACCAGGGATTCTGGGTAACTTTCAGAATCCCTTGCAAACCTACAAAATTGTCATAAAAACACATTTTCCTCACATTTCTGTGGAAAGTTCTGGAATCTGTGGAAAGTTCTGGAATCTTTGTGGATCCACAAATTTCCACCCACCACGCGTTCCCCAGAGTCTTCCGAGAAAAATGGTACCTCACCTGTGTGGGAGGCCCAAGTACCTGTGACAGGCTAGGGCCCAACACGCGTTGAGGCAACATTAAAATTGCCTATCACAAAAAACCTGGTTTTGCAAGGGGGGGGTGGGGGGGGGATGTCACCTCGGTTTTTGACCCGGTGTTCAGTGGCCAGCTGGAGAAACCGGTCAAACCCACACATTTCTGAAAACTAGACACCTGGGGGGTTCCAGTTTTCTTACCCAGAATCCCCTGCAAACCTCAAATTTTGCTGAACAAAATCACTTTCTCGACACATTTTTGTGTGGGAAAGTTGTGACATCGCCGGGCAGACATGCATTTCCTACCACCCAGTGTTCCCCAAGGTCTCCCGATAAAAATGGTGCCTCACTCGTGTGGGTGGCCCAAGTACCCGCGACAGGCTAGGGCCCAAAACGTATTGAGGCGACTTCAAAATTCATGTTGATACATGCTACAGCCCTTAATGGTGGTTGCAAACGGCCTGTATCTCTGTTTGCGACTGCTAAAAACGGTCATACATGTGGTCCTTGACGTTCTGTTCCACCATCAAAAAGTTGGCGGTAAAACACTAGTATGGGCAAAGAGAGTTTGCGCTCACCTACCCGCCCTATAAATCCCACACGTTTGGATGACCTGCCTGTAAAGACCGTTCCCATAAGCTGCCCCCAGCACGAATACGTTTTCTGACCACAGAACCCAGCCATTTCCCTTTTATCAATCTTCAGAGCTTGTCCCAATCCCAGCCCTCTCCAAGCTCACACACCAGGCTCTTTTATGATCCACTTTTGTTCGGACGAGCCGGGCCTAGGGTACCACCTTCAGCTTGTCACACATTAAGGCTGTCTGTGTCTCATTGATGGAACAGCTTATTTTCGTTTTTTTCCATTTCCATTATGAAGTGGTAATGGTTCTCGGGCGAGAGGAGCTCTTTTCATCCGTCGATCCGTCTGGGAGCTTCAGATGTCTTTTCAGGTGCGAGCACAGTCACCGAATCTTTAAAAAAAAAGCTAATAGTTTTTTTGAAGTGTTGTAAATTGAATTTCTTAGCTTGGACAATAGCTGCGCTTTTTCGAGAACCTCTGACTTATTCTGATGTACCGGTTGAATGTTGTTAGCAGTCTGTCTGTTCGCTGGTATTCGCTGTTACTGAAATATTGTCAGGTTATTTCACGCTTATAGATATGTTACCAGGAAATTCATTTTGACATGACATGTTTCTTTTCCTTGGAGGGGCACAGCTCTGAACTCTTTCACAAGTATTTTAATTTCATATGTTGGTTATAGGCTAACTTTCCAAGCTTTCTTGCTACTTGAATATAGATTTTTTTCATTTTTAATATGCAGGCCCTCTTTCTATGTGGGTGGGGGCCCTTTTTCGTGAAGCTTATAGACAAAAGCAAGTTTCAAACTTTTAAAAGCTTACTCGTGTAGGACTTCTCGTTTGGCCAACTTTTATAGGATTCACAAGGAATACAGGCACTAAAGTAAATCTACAACAGGATATAATGTAGGAGAGTAAATATCGCGCTATGTTTTGCTTTTTCCCAAGTTGGAACTTGGAAGTGGAGCTGAATGTCGTCTGCATCCGCACAGGTAGGTCACGCAGGGAGATGATCTGAGGTCACCTGTAGACGGCAGTGATGGGGAAGTGACAGGGCTGAAGAGGCATGAGGTCATCATTTGGAGCCCAAGAGGGCCTGAAGACATCCACACCTTTCCCCACTGACACAGAATGGGTAAAACGAGGATATTTCAGGCCCACAATGTTTTAAAGAGTTTCCATCACTCGTAGACATGCCATCACACCTCTGTTTGTGATAATGTATGAGAGGGACCAAAGATTTAAAATTATCCCGACTAGAGGGGGAGTAAGCTTCACTCTAACTTGATTGGTGACTAGGCCGTGGATGGATCTGCAGGTGATGAGAACTAGGGATTCTCATCCTCGAGATGTAGAAAAAGTGCTTCACTACCATAGACTTGTTGGAAAAGAGGGGCATCGACATTATTGTCTAATTGGTAGGCATCAATCTTGTCTGATATCTTAATATTTCACTGTGGTTTTTTTTATTGGTTCCTTCTTTAGCAAATACATCCAAGCTTACATTGGAATGGTGGATGTAAACATGCTATCTACAGATCCATGTGGGTATCTAAGCACATTATAGCAGAGCCCGGACTATTGAGCTTGACCTGAGAGGCTTAATTGTGTGACCTGAAGCAAAGTGAAACTGGTGTATAAGCCTTGATAAACATGGGTAGTCCTAATGTAACCCCGGCGGTTACCCCAGTGAGGCTTGTTCAATTGATTCAACAAAAAATCGTTGTAGGGACACCTTTGTTTATCAAAAAATAAAATTGTTTCCTTAATACCTTTTTCTTCAAGAACAATATTCCATTGACATATATTTGATTTTTCTTAAATTAGCCTATTCTACTTACAACAGTAGAACATTGTTGCATTCTTGTATTTGTAGCAATAATCTGTTACATGTTTATGATCAGGACAGCGATATACTTATATACATATACTTTACAGGAAGTGTGAGAAATTGGGTTGTTGGTTAAGGGTGGTGAATTCCTATTCAAGCAGCAACTGCAATCCTTCTCAGGGTGAACCTCAAAAAGTATCTAAATTAACCTGTGTTTAACCCTCTGGTAGTTTGACACAAAAGTAGTCAGGCTTAACTTCGATTCGTATTTATGCAGCACGTAGACAGTAAAAAAGTGAAAACACAACACAAAAATATTGCACGATAATCTAAAAAATAAGAGTTCATTTGAATAAACTATTTGACACTAAAATTACAAAAATCCAATCAGTAGAACCAGGGTTATGATTTTTTAAAGTGTAAAATAGCGCCTAAAGATCATCCTATCAGTGGACATCTAGGGTTTTATTAATGAGATTTTGGCATAGGACAGCACAGCAAGACCCCTTGCTGCGCTACCCTACTTCAAAATGAAAGGGCAGAAATGGACTGTACAGTGCATTCATGTCCTTTCTCCCAGCGCTGGCGCCTTTTCAGCAGCCTAGTGCCAAAGTAGGCACCCTTGCACCATGGTGCAAAGGGGCCTCAGTTGCATGCAGGATTGTTTTTGTACAGAGAGAGGAACCTTCCTGCAGAAAAAGAATCCTAAGCAACTTTTTGTTGTTTCTATGTGTGCTGCATAATGCAGCGCACATAGAAAGAGGAAAGAACCAATCAATCAATCAATCAATCAATCAATCAATCAATCAATCATTTGTAAAGCGCACTACATACCCGCAAAGGTCTCACGGTGCTGGGGGGGTGGGGCCTCTGCTGATCGAACAGCCAGGTCTTGAGCATCCTCCTGAAGGTCAGCAGGTCTTGGGTCTGTTGTAGGCTCAGTGGGAGGGTGTTCCATGTCTTGGCGGCGAGGTGGGAGAAGGATCTCCCACCGGTGGTTGTTCTTTGGATGCGCGGGACGATGGCGAGTGAGAGGCCAGCGGAGCATAGCTGGCAGTTGGGGATGTAGAAGGAGAGCCGTCTGTTGAGGTAGGCTGGGCCGGTCTTGTGGAGTGCCTTGTGTGCGTGGGTGAGGAGCTTGAAGGATATCCTCTTGTTGATGGGGAGCAAGTGCAGGTTTTTCAGGTGGGGCTGATGTGGCCGTGTGGTGGTAAGTCGTGGATCAGTTGTGCCGAGGAGTTTTGGATGCGTTGTAGTCGTTTGATGAGCTTGGTCGGGGCTCCAGCATAGAGGGCGTTTCCGTTGTCGAGTCTGCTGCTGACGAGGGCCTGGGTGACTGTCTTTCTTGTATCTGTCGGGATCCATCTGTAGATCTTGCGGAGCATGCAGAGGGTGTTGAAGCAGGAGGAGGAGACAGCATTGACTTGCTTGGTCATTGAGAGCGTTGAGTCGAGGATGATTCCCAGGTTGCGTGACTGAACGGTGGGTTTCGGGGCTGCCCCCAGTGCCGTCGGCCACCAGGAGTCGTCCCAGGCTGAAGGGTTGGAGCCATTTATGAGGCCCTCTGTCTTGTCTGAGTTCAGCTTCAGATGGATGGTCTTCATCCAGTCGGCGATGGCCTTCATTCCTTCGTGTAGGTTGGCTTTGGCGGTGATGGGGTCCTTGGTGAGGGAGGGGATAAGCTGAGTGTCGTCGGCGTAGGAGATTATCTTGAGGTTGTGCTGTCGGGCTACGTGTGCGAGCAGGGCCATGTAAATGTTGAACAACGTCGGGCTGAGGGAGGATCCCTGGGATACGCTGCAGATGATCTTGGAGGCTTTGGAACGGAATAGGGGGGAGGCAGACGCTCTGGGTTCTGCCCGAGAGAAAGGAGGCGGTCCAATCCAGAGCCTTGTCTCGGATTACTGCGGCTTGGAGACATGCGCGTAGTGTGTGGTGGCAGACGGTGTCGAAGGTGGCAGAGAAGTCTTGGAGGATGAGTGCTGTGGTCTCGCCGTTGTCCAGCAGGGTCCTGATGTCGTCGGTGGCGGCGATGAGGGCAGTCTCAGTGCTGTGGTTGCTGTGATACCCTGATCGGGAAGGGTCCAGGATTCTGTTTTCTTTGAGGTATCGGGTTAGCTATCTGTTGACAGTTTTCTCGATTACCTTGGCCGGGAAGGGGAGCAGAGAGATGGGGCGGACGAGAACGAGGAGAAATGAACACATTTCTCCTCATTGTGCTTCACCTTGGGAGGCATACGGATTTGGTGCTTCCCTAGGTGTACATCACTTTTAAATCTGGGGCAGCATCAAATTCTGTGGGTGTTGCATGGGAAAACCCACTGCAATGCCTATGAAACACCACCTGGGTGCAGACTAAGGCGATGCAGTCATTAAAGTACACAGTAGGTCACAGGAAGCAGGGCAGTCCTCTTAGCGTGCCCTCTGAGAGTCCTTCTGCAGGTCCAGAAGAGCTGCATTTTTCATACCTGGTTTCCCCTTTGGAGTGGAAAAAATTACTGGGGTTTCCCCCCGAGACATGTCTGGAAGGTCCCAGTCAGTCTGCAGACCCAATAGGTCAATGTGAAGTTCTTTGTGTGTGAGCTGAGGCACAGTCTTTGAAGTACAAATGGGGCTGTGCACAGCCCTGCCCGCACATGCTGCCTGAGATGGGCCATCCTGGCAACACCTAGTCCCTCTATTGTTTTGTTGTCTGGTAGAAATACACAAAGGCCAAGTACCAACTACATCTAGTCATGTGACCCAGGAAACAGGCTGCAGGCATCAAGTTGTTAAGGCAAGAAATTGCCAACTTTCTAAAAGGGGCATTTTCAGAACTGTGACTTAAATTCTGACTTTACCATTAAAGAGTATTTTAAAGTACAGTTTACCAGACACCAAACATGGCATTTCTACCAGCTCTCGAACAAAAGTTATCATTTCACTTATTACATGCAATAAGTTAACACAATGTTATCATATGGAAGAGGAAGTGCTCACAGTAATCAACAACAAGTTTGTTGATTGTTCATTACCAGGACATGTAAAACATAGAAGTACATTCCAGCCTAAATTCAATGCACCCTGACCTTTGGGCGGTTTAAGGCCTACCCTTGAGGTTACTTATATGTATTAAAAAGGGAGTTTCAGGCATGACAAAGAGGTTAGTTTGACAAGTCGAATTGGCAGTTTAAAACTGCTCACAGGCTGCAATGGCAGGCTTGGGACATGTTTAAGAAGCTACTAAAGGATGTGGCACAATAAGTGCTGTTCGCCCATTAGTAGCATTTAATTTATGAGCCGTGGGTATACAGCATACCATATTAAATATGCCAATAAGTTGTAGGTTAATTTTACCATATTTTAACAAGCACTATAGGACTGTTTATAAGTGGTATGGTGCAACAAAAACTAATTCTGCATAGCAGGAGGTAAGAAGGCAAAAGGTTTGGGGGAAGACCACCCTAAGGCTGACATGTCTAACATGAAGAATATGAGAGTACCTCAGAATCATTAGGTAATGTGCATAACATCGAACATCCTTCTTTTGAACTCACTTCAGGACCTTTCTTTTACTCAAGATCCTCAACTTCATAGGAATCTCCAATAAAGAAGACAGAAATCTCCAAGAAAGAGACACAGTGAAATATCTTTTGATGTTGGAGTACTGTCAGAAATAATCAATCAATCAATCAGGAGTAGTTGTAAAGCGCGCTACTCACCCGCTAGGGTCTCAAGGCGCTGGGGGGGAGGGGGGCTGTTGCTGCTTTAAAAGCCAGGTCTTGAGTTGCTTCCTGAAGGAGAGATGGTCCTGGGTGAGTCGTAGGTGGGTGGGGAGGGTGTTCCAGTTCTTGGCCACCAGGTATGTGAAGGATCTTCCTCCGGTGGTGGTTCTGCAGATCCGTGGGACGGTGGCGAGGGCGAGGCTGGCGGAGCAGAGCTGGCGGGTTGGCGTGTAGAACGTGAGGCGGTTGTTGAGGTATTCGGGGCCCAAGTCATGGAGAGCCTTGTGTGCGTGGGTGAGGAGTTTGAACGTGATCCTTTTGCTGATGGGGAGCCAGTGCAGGTCCCTCAGGTGGGCGGAGATGTGGCTGTGTAGGGGGATGTCCAAGACGAGTCGTGCTGAGGTGTTCTGGATGTGCTGGAGTCTTTTCTGTAGTTTGGCGGTGGTCCCAGCGTAGAGGACGTTCCCGTAGTCCAGACAGCTGGTGACAAGGGCCTGGGTGTCCGTTATCCTGATTCCAACGGGGATCCAGCGGAAGATCTTACTGAGCATGCGGAGAGTGTTGAAGCAGGAGGAGGTAACGGCGTTAACTTGCTTGGCCAACGTGAGGGAGGAGTCAAGGATGAATCCCAGGTTGCGTGCGTGGTCCGTAGGCTTGGGTGGGGGGCCCAGAGCAGGGTGCCCCCAGGAGTCATCCCAGGCGGAGATGGATGGGCAGAGGATGAGGACTTCCGTCTTGTCAGAGTTCAGTTTCAGGCAGCTGAGCTACATCCAGTCTGCGATGTCTTTCGTTCCTTCCTGGAAGCTGGCTCTGGCGGAGGTGGGGTCGTTGGTGAGGGAGAGGATCAGTTGGGTATCGTCGGCATAGGAGATGATGTTGAGGTTGTGCTTGCCTGCAATGGCTGCGAGGGGGCTCATGTAGACGTTGAAGAGGGTGGGGCTGAGCGAGGAGCCTTGAGGTACGCTGCAGATGATCTTGGTGGCTTCTGCGAGGAAAGGCGGGAGATGGACTCTTTGGGTTCTGTCAGAGAGGAAGGAGGTGATCCATTCCAGGGCCTTTCCTTGGATCCCGGCGTGGCGGAGGCGGGTTGTCAGGGTGCGGTGGCAGACCGTGTCGAACGCAGCCAAAAGGTCAAGCAGGATGAGGGCGCGGTTTCTCCATTGTCCAGCAGGGTCCGGATGTCGTCGGTGGCCGCAATGAGGGCGGTCTCGGTGCTGTGGTTCACTCGGAATCCGGGCTGCGATGGGTCGAGGGAGCCGTTCGTCTCCAGGAAGGCTGTCAGCTGTTTGTTGACGGTTTTCTCGATGACTTTTGCAGGGAAGGGGAGGAGCGAGATGGGGAGGAAGTTCTTGAGGTCTGAGGGGTCTGCGGTGGGTTTCTTCAGGAGGGCGCTGATCTCTGTGTGCTTCCAGCTCTCCGGGAAGGTGGCGGATATGAAGGAGTTGTTGATGATATCCCGAAGTTTGGGTGTGATGATGAAGTCGGCTTTGTTGAAGATGTGGTGTGGGCAGGGATCGGCTGGGGAGCCCGAGTGGATGGTGTTCATCGTGTGGGTGGTATCTTCCGTGCTGACCTGAGTCCAGGCACACATGGTGGTGGTGGGGGGTGTAGGTTCGGTGGTGGGGTACGTGTTCTGAGCGCTAAAGCTGTTGTGTATGTCAACGATCTTACGGTGAAAAAAGGTGGCCAGAGAGTTGCAGAGGTCTTGAGAAGGCGTGATGTCGTTGTTGCTGGTGTTGGGGTTGGAGAGCTCTTTCACGACATTGAAGAGTTCCTTGCTGTTGTGGGTGTTTTTGTTGTCCAGTCGTTCTCTGAAGGATGACCTTTTGGTGGTGCGGATCAGCTGGTGGTGTTTGCGGGTGGCGTTCTTGAGGGCTGTCATGTTGTCCATTGACTGGTTGTGGCGCCAGGCTTTCTCGAGGTCACGGCAGGATTTCTTGGAGTCTTTGAGATCGTTGGTGAACCACGCGGCTTTCTTGCTGTTGAGGTTCCTGGGAGGGTTTTTCAGTGGAGCAAGGGTGTCGGCCCAGTCGGTGAGCCACTTTGTGAGGTTGCGGGCTCCTTCGTTGGGGTCGGTGGTGTTGGTGGGAGGGTTTAGGTGCAAGGAGGTGGTGAGTTGGTCAGTGGTGATTTTGCTCCAGCATCTTCGGGGGGTTTGTTGAGGTCGGTGGTGGGTCGTTGTTTTCCTGAAATTGAAGTGTACGTAACTGTGGTCGGTCCAGTGGAGCTCGGTGGGGTGGCTGAAGGAGATGTGGTTGCTGGAGGAGAAGACAGGGCCGAGCATGTGGCCGGCGTAATGGGTGGGAGTATTGACCAGTTGCTTGAATCCGAGGTTGGCGAGGTTGTCTAGTAGAGCAGTGGTGTTGTTGTCCTGGTCGTTCTCCAGGTGGAAATTGAGGTCTCCTAGGAGGATGTAGTCGGGGGAGGCGAGGGCGAGTAGGCTGATGAAGTCTGCGATGGCCTCGCTGAATTGTGAGCGGGGTCCCGGGGGTCTGTAGATGAGGGTTCCTCTGAGAGTGGTCTTGGGGTCGGTGTAAATCTGGAAGTGCAGGTGCTCTGCGGTGGCGAGGGTGTCATCGGTGTTGGTCGTGATGCTGATAGTGCTTCTGTGGGTGATGGCGATGCCTCTTCCGCTCTGGTTGATGCGGCCCTTCCGGATGATCTTGTAGCCGTCCGGGATGGCAATGGTGATGTCGGGGGCTGAGGAGGCGTTCATCCAGGTTTCCGTGAAGAAGGCGACGTATTGTGCCGTTTTGTCCAGGAGGTCCCATAGTTCTACGGCGTGCCTGTGGATGAAGCGGGTGTTGAGCAGGATGCAATTGAGGTGGTTGTTGTTGGCAGCTGTTTTGGCTGGCGCGGTGCAGGACCGAGTGCAGATGAAGTAGCAGGCGTGGCAGGTAAAGGCTCCGTGGGTGCGTTTCGGGGTGGCTTGGTAGCAGGCTGGATGTCGGCCGGTGTTGAGTGCGTGGAGGGTGGCGGCGTTGTATCTCAGTTGGGTTTCCTGGCTCTGGCGGGGTCCAGGGGTTCTGGCGCTGGGCGCGGTCCAGGCACGGACGGGCGTAGACAGGCTTGCCATTGGCTGCGCGTGGCCGCTGTGCGTACGTGCGGTTCCCGCCATTTATGGCAAAGTGGGAGGGAGGAGCAGCTGGGAGGCGGGAGCAGGGCGGCGAATGGGCAGCGGGAGACAGGAGAAGGGGGCGGGGCTGCAGGAGAGCAGCGGCGGGGAGCAGAGGGGGGTTTGAAAGAGCAGGAAAGCGGAGCGGGGGAGAGCGAGGGCAAGCCTGGAGAGCGAGGGCAAGCCTGGGCAAGCCTGGGGAGCGAGGGCAAGCCTCGAGAGCAGGGGCCCTGAGGAGAGGCGGCAGCAAGAGGGCCAAGCAGGCAGCGGCAGCAGAATCTGGGCACACGGGGGCCGTGCAGTAGTAGAGTGACCGGGTCAAGGGTCACAGCTCACTGCCCCGCAGTCCCCGCCATTTATGGCCAAGTGGGAGGGAGGAGCAGCTGGGAGGCGGGAGCGGGGCGGCGAATGGAGAGCGGGATACAGGAGAAAGGGGCGGGCCGCAGGAGAGCAGCGGCAGGGAGCAGAGGGGGGGTTGGAAAGAGTGGGAAAGCGGAGCGGGGGAGAGAGAGGGCAAGCCTGGGGAGCGAGGGCAAGCCTGGAGAGCCGGGGCCTTAAGGAGAGATGGCAACAAGAGGGCCAAGCAGGCAGCAGCAACATAATCCGGGCACATGGGGGCCGTGCGGTAGTAGAGTGACCAGGTCAAGGGTCACAGCTCACTGCCGCGCAGTCCCCGCCATTTATGGCCAAGTGGGAGGGAGGAGCAGCTGGGAGGCGGGACCGGGCGGCGGATGGGGAGTGGGAGACAGGAGAAGGGGGCGGGGCCACAGGAGAGCTGCGGCGGGGAGCAGGGGGGGTTGGAAAGAGTGGGAAAGCGGAGCGGGGGAGAGCGAGGGCAAGCCTGGGCAAGCCTGGAGAGCGAGGAAAAGCCTGGGCAAGCCTTGGGAGCAAGGGCAAGCCTGGAGAGCAGGGGCCCCAAGGAGAGGCAGCAGCAAGAGGGCCAAGTAGGCAGCAGCAGCAGAATCCGGGCACACGGGGGTTGTGTGGTAGTAGAGTGACCGGGTCAAGGGTCAATCCATTCTAAACCACCCAACCATCTACCCTAAAGAGACCCTTGGAAGGGTCAGCTTCCAAATCCAAGACAATTTCTTCATCATGGACAAAACTAGCATCGGCATTACCACTGATTAAGTCATTGTTGACGAACACACCAACTACAAAGAAATCCTTATCAGTGATGGAGACACCACTGTGATCTGAGAAATCCTCACTGTCATTGATGACACCTTTGGCAAAGCAATTTTCAACGACACCATCAATGCTGTCAGCAAAAAACATATTATCGATTCCAACTATAAAGTCCACAACATCCACGATGACAATGTTAAGGACACCAACAACGACATTGTTGAAGATACCGTCGACTTAAGTGACAGTTTCGACTGTGTGCATCACAACATGAACAACCATGACGGTACTGTTGACGATGGTCCAAACCCCTAACAAAACACACCAGGATCCCTTTCACCTTGAAATAAGGTACTTCAATGCTAAAGTGGACACAGATGTCATCTAGCGCGGTCTCTCCATACCTGCCTGGAAAGCTTTTCGATATTGAATGTTCTGATGAAGAGCTACAGGATAATGACAATGTTTTATTTGACCTACATATAGCCCAACACAACTAATGGTCAAATATGAGGACCCAGATTAGGACGAATATGATTAAGTGGAAGAACCTTGTTTAGCTGACCTTACTCATTCACAAGTCCCAGACTTCAGAAGATCTTACCAGTCCTTCCAAGATGATCAGGCTGTCCCTTGGCAATATGATTACAACTTATGACCCACATACACAGGTTTCACAAATATCACTGGCCTCTATTATACAAGTCCCTATAGTTCCGGTCAGAGACTTATTGCTCATGCTTAAGGACTACTGCAAAAATGTTTTCTGGAATGTTTTACTGACCATCATATTCAATATCCGAAACAAGCTTAACCTCAGTCAAGAACTCGAATGAGACCTTCAACTCCACGGCCCTTCATGCAGTCTACTTCAAGGCTGTTATATTAAAGCCCTTAGTATCACTTTTACATTTGGCAACCCATTATAATCAACCAATTGCAGTTGACACTCATACAGATGACAACCAAGATGAGCACTTTGTTTCACTGGCCCAGAATAGGATGACTATATAGCTCCCATTCCAGGAGATATCACGCCTACAGCAGTGGATTCATATCCAGATGATATCAGAGGTTCTCACACTCTGAGAGACATTTAAAAAGATTTGATTTGCCAATACCAACAAAAAAGAATGGTTGCTTTTTATTTTACTTTAAAGAGCCTTCAAGAAAATCAATTAAAATAATTCCAGTCATTGAACACATTTGTTCTGAGGGTCTAAAGATTATGAAGATCCAGTCACAGTGCCTGCGGTAATTACTAGAGTGGCCAAAAAATAAAAAGTACTCTACAAAACCCAGCTTGTCTCCTTGGTCATCCGCGTGCAGATTCAATGATGAATGTAAGCAGCCCAATGGTGATCAAGGAATGCAACATCTCCATGCTCTGCACCACCTGACTTTTCAGCTATAGCAGCCACATCAATCAGTGCAACCAATGCACTGTCACATGTTGCTAGATATGACTACTAGATGTACCTATATTTAGAAAGGGAGATAGAGCAAGTTGCTCGTGTTATCGCCCAATATCGTTATTAGACTCAACCATTAAGATTTCTGGACGCGTAATTTTAAATAGACTGCAAACATAGGCTGACGAACACTCAATAATCAGTGATCTTCAATATGGTTTTAGGAAAGGCCTTGGCACTATTGACCAGGGCCTTAATTTGCACATTCTTTTAGAAAAATATACCAAAGCCAGGGGAAGCAGCATATTTTTAACTTTTGTCGACTTAACGCCGGCCTTTGATTGTGTCACCCATAGTAAGCTTTGGCTGATCTTAGAAAAACTGGGTGTGGAGGAAAATATAATCTTTTTTCTCAGGGAGCTTTATATGAGGGCAAGGGCCACAGTCAGATTTAGTAAGAACGGAGAATGCACTAAGCCTTTTAGCATCGCAAGAGGAGTGCGGCAAGGATGCGTGCTTGCTCCCTTCTTATTCACAATCTATATCGATGATCTGGAAAGTACATTGCTCCGGGAGTGCAGGGACATGCCCATGATAGCTAATAGATCTGTCCCAGCACTATTATACGCGGATGACGTGGTCTTGATGGCCCGGACACCCTTGGCCATGCAAAGGATGGTCACATCTTTCTCCCATTTTATGACCAATTTGGATTTGAGAATTAATTGTACGAAAACGTTTTGTATGAATTGTGGTCCTGGGGCACAAAATAAGAAAAAGTAATGTACATTAATTCTAAACCGCTGGGTTTTACGCCAACTTTCCCATACTTAGGTATATTGTTTGACCAAACTGGCCTATGGAACACTACAATAAAGACAAGGAGGCTGTTCTTCTGTAAATCCATAATGGCCCTTACAAATTTTAGCAGAAAAATGGGTAAAAAAACGATTGGGGAACTTTTAACCGTTTACAGAGCGACCTGTGTAGCAATTGTTACATATGGCGCAGGAATATGGGGATATGTATGTTTGAAATCATTACTGGTGGCAGAAAACTGTTATATGAGATACCTCTTAGCAGTCCCGGATAGTGTTTCTACGTACATTTGCCACGCTGAACTCGGTCAACCATACATAGATGATGTTATCAAAGTTCAACAGGTACTTCTGTGACATAGGGTATGGACTACGGAGGAGTGCGTTTTTAACCGATTGATCCTGAGAGTTGTAATGAATTTGGATAACGTTAGTAAGATAAGATGGTTATTTTATGTAAAGATGTTTTTACCGGGATTATTATGAGGATCCCTCACTGATGTGTCATGTGTCTAGGAGAGAATTTAAAAAACAGTGTATGATGCACCTGGGAGATCGTGGAATGAACACTGAAATGATGAAAAGTACTGTAGTTGCTCACCAATTAACAATGATCACTAGCAATATCCAACCATATGTTAAGCTACACATGTGTGATTTTGAAAGGTTTTTACTGACGCGTTTTAAATTAAACATCTTATTTAGACTTTTAAGTTTCCCCAACATAAATGACTGGACAAGCATCTTAGTAAATGTCCATGTGACGAATTGTCCAATTAATCGGATATGCATATACTGTTATTCTGCAAATTCTATACCGTTCCGAGGAAGAGATGGATTGTGCCCATACTGAAGATTATGGATCTTAATCAG
This sequence comes from Lissotriton vulgaris, assembly GCF_964263255.1. Lineage (NCBI taxonomy): Eukaryota > Metazoa > Chordata > Amphibia > Caudata > Salamandridae > Lissotriton > Lissotriton vulgaris. The sequence continues at coordinate 41,805,840 of NC_141697.1, forward strand.
TGTCGCCCTGCTTTTTTAGCTATCCAGAAATTAGATAATATGTTAACAATTGTAACTGTCTCTGCTTTTTAAAAAAAAAATTCTTAGATCACGAAAACCAATTCATGCATGAAATGTAAACAGCCTTCTTTTTATTGTGTCATGATTGTTTTTATATATATGTGTGTGTGTGTGTATATATATATATATATATATATATATATATATATATATATATATATATATATATATATATATATATATATATATATATATATATATATATATATATATATATATATTCCTTTTTACACTGTGATTTATTAATTGTACTTTTATGGTTGTTTACCTATATAATAACCAAATAAAGTTATTAAAGAAAGAAAGAAAGACTACTAGATGTAGTCAGAGATTGGTCTATACTTTGAGTTACTGCCTGGCGTTAAACAACTGAAGCAAGAGCAATCTTGGTAGAAGGAGAAAAAGCTGCCTCAGCCACAAGAATCCATAGCAATTTCATTGAGCACGAGGAAGGAGGCAATTTACTTTTAAAGGAGGTTCCAACCTTAGAAAATATCAACCAATGGAACAGTCGTACCATCAAGGCTACACACAACAATATAGACCGCAGCCATCAGCATCTTATAAGAAGAAGGCCCCTTGAAGAAGATCTACAAACCAGTCTAAAGAAAGTAAGCATTCAAGAAAAGAGTGACATTATTTTTTTTTATAAATCTTTTTATTGAAACACACATTGGCAACATAATACAGTGCGGACGGTCGAACAGATTACATATTACTGTATGAGTGAATGGATACATTGACTTCATAGAGAGGACTATTATGGGGATACGGGGTCATCATGTTCAACACTTCGAGGCGGCATACAAATCTCCCCTCTATATGCATTCCATGGACTCCAGATAAGGGACCACTTTCTAGGACACCCCCTTGCCAGATAAACAGTTTTTTCTCTAAACATACACCAATCAAGGTCATTCTCCCAGGCATCTAGGGTAGGTGGATGTGCTGCCCCTCACAGTTGGGTGATGTTTAGTTTGGCCAACATGAACCCCAGTGTGACCCATTGTATCTGGGAAGTGTTCAGGTCTGTGGGCTCCCAAATATTTAGAATACATCGTCGTGCCTCCGGACAGAGAGAATCATGCAACACCTCATTGATTGTGGTGTGGATTTGGAGCCAGTTGGAGCTAATATGTGTGCATTCCCAGATGGTGTGCATGAATGTTCCGGTGAGGCCGCAACTCCTTTTACATTTGCCTGTGTCAGACCACCCCATGTGTACCAACCGGGCCCAGTAATATAGATCCTATGAAGAATTTTAAGCTGTACCAATCACAAGCATGCCTGAATAGCCACCTCTTTAGGGGAGGATATTGACACTGCCAATCCTCGTCATCTAATTCTATCCCATCCTGTGTCCACTTATCCCGTAATGTCTGTAGAGGTTCTGTCATGTGATTGATTAACTTTTTGTATATTAATGATATTGTTTTGTCGGACAGGTGACCACCTAGAATTCTGTCTTCCATAGGAGAAGCCTCGGGTGGATTGGAACCCTTAGTCAGCAATGATTGGAGTAAGAGTGAGACCGGAGCATAGCGGAATTACTCTGTGTTTGCAAGCTCATATTCGCTCTGAAGCATACTGAAGGACTTCATTCCTTCCTTTCCCCAGATATCCTTGATAGCCGAGATACCAATCAGATCCCACCTATCGAAACCCTTCATTTTCCATAGATCGCCCAACTGCTCCGAGTCCCAAAGAGGGGTGGCCAAAGTAAATTTATGCCAAATTTGAACGGAATGTTTCGTGGGGCCCGTTAAAACAAATCTGTTAGGTCGGGAATACAAGGCTCTGCCGTAGGCGCCTCCCGCAAGAGCCACCTGTCCATAGCTTAGCCCGGGTCATCTGTACGACCATATGTACAATGATTAATGGCCACCAGTTGGGATGCCCAATAGTATTTCTTGATATCTGGGAGGCTAATGCCTCCGTCGTACCAGTTTAGTGTTAGTTTATTAAGGGCAATTCGGGGCCTACCATCCCACAATAGGTCCCTCTGCAGGCCCTCGAACCCCCTAAAGTAATGAGCTGGAACTAGATCTAAGGTGTTTTGTAGGGCTTGGAGGAATTGTGGTAAGGCCATCCTTTTGAATAGGGCGGCCCTGCTCAGAAGTGAGATAGGAAGTGTCTTCAAGCTAGCAATGTCGCATTTGAGTCTTCGAAGAGGGGGAAGAAGATTTTGGGCATACCAGACCGAGGGGTCAAGTGAGATAAAAAATCCCAGATACTTAAATCCGGCCATGTTGATTTGTGTTTGACAGTCCCGAGGTGGAACAGGGGGATCACCGCTCAGTACAAATAATAGGACTTTGAACTGCTCATAGAAAACTTCCAGAGTGCCTCTCGCCCCAGACAAACTCAAAGAAAGAAAGAGGGGAGAAATGGTGAGGTCCGTGTCCCCGCCCCTAACCATATTACTCGTAGCACCCCTAATAGATGGATAGCAGAAGACCATACGCAATCCCCAACCCCTGCAATCAAATACTCGTGCCCCACCCCCTCCGGCCCACCACGTCTCCAGTTACTCAGTGTCAGGCTGCCTTGCTCCAAGTCTTGTCTCAAGGAGGTCGAGCGTCCACATATTCCCAGGCGTTGCGATCCATAGGACCCTTTGCACCTCGATACTCAATCCACTCTGCCACTGCCTCCGGTTGGTCAAAGAACCACGCTCTCCCCTCCGCCTCAACCCAGAGGTGTGCTAGAGACAGCATTGAATACTTCAGGCCCCTGTCCCTCAGATTGCGTTTAACAGAGAGGAATGAACGCCTCTGTTTCTGCACTCTTTGTGTAAAGTCCGGAAAGAGGGAAATGTCGGCGTTCTTGTAGCGAAGGGGGGCCCCTGCTCTGGAGTTCTGGGGAATCACATCTCTGTCGCGAACGTTCACGACTCGAGCCAGCATGAGCCGCGGGAGAGCACCCGGTTTGGGACGGCCGCCCGGGACCCTGTGAGCACGTTCAAAAATGAAGAACTTACTAACGCCCTTGGGTTGTAGGTGTTTAAGGATGAGGTCCTTGATAAACATATCTGGGGATTGCCCCTCAGATTTCTCTGGAATTCCCAGGATGCGAAGATTATTGCGCAGAAGCTGGCCCTCATGGTCATCCAACTTAAGGTCCGTGTGGGTGCGAGAATCCTGGAGCTCACGGATCTCCCTCTGTAGCTGCGAGACGTCTTTGATGAGACTAGAGGTCGTGATTTCCACCCACTTGACTTGTTCGTTACGTTTTCCAAGATCGGCCCTAATAAGATTAACATCAATCGCCACGGTGTCCAGGGAGGTTTTGTCTCCAGTAATGGCCTCCATGACATCCTTAAGTGAGGGTTCCTGTTCACCTTCCCCGGGGTTTCCCTTGACAACAGTGACATTATTGATGACAAATCCTGGGATACATGTAGGAGGAAGTATATCAACCTTTTACAGACAATGGGCAGACAAAACATCAGATTGCTTGTTATTGATCTTACATAATGGGCCACGAGTTCATTTAAAAACACCACCAATACCACCATCACCAACACCACTACCTAGAGACCCCCACCAACATCTTTGTCTGTTACAAGCCGAGATTCTCATAATATAAAAGTGGGTAATCTCCAATTACCAGAGAAATGTAGGATTCCTTTCTTGCTTGTTGCTCATAAAAAAGAATACATCTGCAGAATCAAGACCGATTGTGTATTTACAAAATTCAACTAATTTCTCTAAAAACAGTCATTTTGCATGCTTGCTTTGCAGAACGTTCCATATCTGCTCAACAAGGAGGTTACAGGACATCCCTAGATTTGCAGGATACGTATTTCTCCATACCAATTCATCTGAATCATAACAAGCACCTTGGATTCAAAGATGCTCATTGAAGGGTCTCAGGGTTTTGCATCAGCCATGTTCTCCATCGTGTTTACGACATTCAGGTTCCAACTTCTAATAGGCGTAATATTCTCTACACTGGGACTTATTAGTACCCTCGGTATCAGTAACTCCATCATTGAGGAGAATCCATCTCACTTGCCGCGCAACTCATTACGAGGGCCTATGTATGTTTTTCTAGTTCTATTTTCTACCATTTTAAAGGAATAATGCGGAAGACACATTTCACTGAAGAATGGGAGGTTCTGAGTGGGTGGCGGTGTGTATTATGGGGTTAAAATTACAAAGCAGTATCTGCAATTAAGTACCTGTGTGCTGTCACATGATGCCAATATCTCACTGTCAGTCAGTCAATAAATCTTTATTCAGCTTAAAAAACATAACAGAATACATAACACAGAGATCATCAGTACACATAAAATAATACATAGCAACAATTTTACCAGACTTTAATAATCAATTCATAAAGTGATTTGTGCTTAATGGAAGGATAGTTTTATCAGCAGTCTACAAATACATGCCATGGTACATCAAGCAATTCATTTGCCCTAAACACTCTAAAAATACTTAGAACAAATTGAATAAAAGCCTAGAATAAAAAGCAGCATGTCTGACAGATAGATTCAACAAGACATAGATTACTGTAAATCACTTGCCCACCAAGTTTCACAGTCTTACTACAAATGCAATACTTTTATGAACCATTATACAAACAAGCTCTGACGGCAGCAATCGAATATAACATTAAGCTGGCCTGCGTCTTATATTAAGGGACCTAAGTAGGGGAATAAAAACAATTTTCTTGGTACAGATTAAAGCTTGCAAAAAACAAAACAATGTAATGTGGTTGAATGACATGGATAAAGCACAAGGTCCGATTCTTCAAAGACATCTTTGGGATCAGAAACCAAGAGATGAGCTATATTACATCTAAATTCAACCCAATAATGCCTATGGTGCTGGTGAGGTGAAAAATATAAATAAGGCTCTAATGAGTCTGTGGTAGTTAAAAGTTGACGAGCAACCACCCTCCTGTTGCTACACTCTAGAGCTTCTCATTGCCTCATCAACATAGTGAAGAGTTCTGTGTTAGCACTTGTTTTGACTGAGGATGTAATACCCTGAGGGATGTTAAAACTTTCCAGTCTCCCTAACAAGGTGAATTGACCCTTTACATATCTCAACCTTGGAATGTCACATACATTAACATGCTGGAGACCTTCAGTGATCATGTCCTGATTAAGGACCGTTTCTGATATTGACCAAATCGAAAGCCATAACATTAAAGGTGCACGTTTGTTACATTAACCCCAGCTCCAAGCGAAAGACACAAGTGAGCGCGCTAATGATAACTGATAGCAGTCTTCTCAAAAAATGCATTTTCACTAACCTGGATCTGTGTATTATCACAATTTCCCCATATACCTGCCCTGTAAATAACCACAGAATTTGAATTTGAATAATCTTTATTGATTTTCAGCAAGTTATACAAGTAAACTTTTTCAATAATAGGATGTTTAATTTCACAATACCGGTTACAAGAGCAGCTTTGGTGGGGTGCGAAGCGGTAACAGAGACAATAATCTTAAAACAGTATTGACATTTTATGACATTATCTCTAGATTCGCTTTACAACTCAATTAATCTGTTATCTGTTGGGAGTTATCCAATCTCGCCTGCCTTATATTTGAAATTTAAAGCTGGCTGTATGTAATCATATACACTTAGGAGACCGAAACGTCGACCAGCGCCTTTCTCCTTTTTCATCCATCCAATTGATAATCGGGAGAGGTGCCATCTGGACCTACAGAGTCATATATTTGCTTATGATTATTGTACCTGTAGTCCGGTTTATATATATTTGTATCGCAAATTGATTACCTTTTTAATTGAAAGAAAAATTCAACATTTTTCTATACACTTGCTTAGTGTATGTTCTTTTATGTTTGTATCATGTTGTGTGCTGGTGTGTGCTCCACCTAATAAGTAGAAAGATCCATGCAGGATTTATTCGGACCCAGCGCTCATCCCCTCCCTGGCTGCCCCCTCTCCTGTACGCGACCCAGACCGCCTCCACTGATCGCCCCCTCCTTGCCTGACTCTCGGAGTGGGACGGGCGGCTCCACCATCTTGGGCGGTCTGGGCTCGGCGCTGCAGTTCTTTGGCTCCTCCCCCCCTGCCACGCCCCCTTGATCCTCCTCCCTCATGTGTCCCTACATTATGGCTCCTCTTTCCCGGCAGCGGGCGCGACGAAGGCGCGCCGAAGTTGCGCCTAAGTTAAGCCCGTCTGCGCCCGTCCGCGACGGGCTGGGACGAGGGGCCACACACCCTGCTCCCTTATTGGTTTACTCTTCTGCTCAACTCACTGCTCTCTCCGCTACCTCCTCACCCTCTCCCTCTCTGTTGCATCATCTAGACACACTTGGTATTCTCACGTCTCCCCCGTCACACTTGACACGGACCTCTCACAGGTCCTCTCACAGCACTACTCCTCTTTCTGTTAAACCTCCCCTTGTCTCCCGCCATCCCCTGCTCCTACTGCAGCCTCCGCTTACCTACTCAACACCCGCTCTGCAGTCAAACACCAGACAGCACTTTTCAACCTCCTAACTACTGACTCCCCTGATTTTCTTTTTCTGACCGAAACCTGGTTCACTACTGATTCCCTCCCAGATCTCTTAGCCATTCTCCCCGATACCTACTACGCCCTCCGAGCTGACCGCCCGGATGGCAAGGCTGGGGGAGGTGTGGCAATGATCATTCGGTCGACTCTCAAATTCCAACTTCTTCCTCACCCCCCATACCTAATGTGGACTACTTAGTGGCCCGCTCTCTCAACCTTCCCGCCCCCCTCACTGTTGTTCTAGTCTATCGTCCCCCTCAATCTCTGCCTTCCTTTGTAGCTTCCCTTCAGGACCTTCTGGCCACCTTGGTGGTCAACAACTCTTCCGTCCTACTGCTCGGCGACTTTAACTTCTGGCCGGGTGATCCTAGGGAAGATCTTCCCTCTAAAGACTTTTCCGCCACCCTCCAATGCTTGAATCTCATATCCTATGTTACAGTTCCCACCCAAGTTCAAGGTCACATCCTAGATCAAATTTGGTCCTCTCGTTCTCTCGTTTCACCACCCTCTATATCTCCTTGCATCTGGTCAGATCACTTTATTATTTCTTTTTCTATTCATCTGGGTGTGGTCGACAAGCCCCCCCTTCCCAAAAACATTCTAGCCCGCAACTGGAATCAGACCGACTTTGACTCTCTTTCACGTTCTCTGGCTTCATCCGCCCCGGACCTCTCTGATCTTTCCCTCGAATCTCAGGCCAATGCCATCAGCACATGGCTATCTTCTTCGTGTGACCTAGTGGCCCCGCTCAGAAAGATCAAAGCGGTTCGCCCCTATGATGCGCACAAATGGTTCTCTCCAGAGCTAAAAGCGTTAAAACTCGACCTTAGGCGGTCGGAACGCCTCTGGAGACGGAAGTACTGTCCCTCTCTGCGCGCCAAATATAAACAACTTCTCACCGAATATAAAAAAGCAATTTTAGCGTCCAAAACCTCTTATTTCACTGAGAGAGTAGCTCTCTCCGCCAACAAATCCCGTGAAATTTTCTCCCTGGTTCACAATCTTGCCACCTCCGATCGTTCCTCCATTTGCCTGGTTCCCTCTCAGTCCCTCTGCTCGTCACTCAATGACTTTTTCATTGACAAGATTGTGAAGATTAAAGCTAACATCCCCACTGTGTCTCAACCCAGCCTCACCTGCCCCCTCACTCCTCCCCCGTCCTCCTTTGCTCTCTTCCCTTCTATTTCCCCTGATTTATTTTTCAAATATCTGCTCAAAGTTAAGTCTGGCTCTCCCGCGGACTGTGCACCGGCACGCATTCTTAAAACTCTCTTCACTAACTGCCCCGCCCCCCCTCTCGCTCTACTTAATTCTTCTCTGGCTCTTGGCTCCGTCCCCTTATCTTTCAAATCCGCAATCGTCCTCCCCATTCTAAAAAAAACTGGTCTGGATCCCTCTCTCCCCTCTAATTTTTGACCCATCTCCCTTCTTCCCTACCTCGGCAAGATCCTTGAGGCCCATGTCACCTCCTGCCTCTCCTCGTATATCGAGGAGAATGGCCTTTTGGCATCCCATCAGGCGGGCTTCCGCCCAGCCCACTCTACGGAGGCAGTGGTCCTCGCGGTTCTGGATGAACTCAAGGGGAAAGCCGACTCTAACCTTCCCCAAGCCTGACCACTCCATTCTTCTCGACCGTGTCAGCGCAGCGGGCATTCGGGGCACGGCCTTTTCTTGGCTCGCGTTCTTCCTTCGGGACAGGTCCCAGGCTGTTCACCTCTCCGGTTTCTCCGCCCCTTCCCGCCCGGTCACCTGTGGTGTTCCCCAAGGTTCCTCTCTTTCCCCCCTTCTCTTCAATCTTTATATCCATCCTCTCATCTCCTCCCTTCTCGAGCTGGGGGTCTCTGTGTACAATTACGCCGACGACCTCCAGCTCGTCTTCGATCTTTCTTCTTCTCCGGACTCTCTCCCTAAATTTTGTTCCACTTTAATTTTCATTTCCGAGTGGATGAGTGCTAACCATCTTAAGCTCAATCCTGACAAGACGGAACTTGTCCTCACTGGTGGTCCCTCCAACCCTTGGTCCCCTGCACATTGGCCCCTCTCTTTTGGACCGCCTCCCTCGCCCGCCTCCTCTGTTCGTACCCTTGGTATTAAAGTCAGTCATGACTTATCCATGCACAGTCAGATCAGCTCCGTCGTGTCCTCCTGTTTTCTGTCCCTCCGTCTCATCCGGAAAATCTTGCGATTCTTTTCCACCGACGCACTCAAAATCATAGTCTTGGCTTTAGTCACCTCCCGCCTCGACTATGGGAATGGCCTGTACGTGGGCATACCCGCCTACGAAACCCGTCGGCTCCAGGCCATTCAAAATCAGGCTGCTCGCCTCATTCTGTCCCTCCCCAAATCCTCCCATATCACTCCCGCTCTCAAATCTCTTCACTGGCTTCCTATCCGATTCAGATCCTTCTTCAAACTGGCTTGCTTAGCCTTTCGGGCTCACTCTCGCTCTGCCCCCTCTTTCATCACTTCTCTCATCTCCTCTCACGCCCCTAGCTGCACCCTTTGATCTTCCTCCCTCTCTCTCTTGCACATCCCCCGCTTTCGCAAAACCAGAACAGGAGGCACTCGGTTTTCGGTCCTGGCCCCCCAGTTCTGGAACAGCCTCCCACTCTCTATTCGTTCCATCCCCATCTACACTCACTTCCGTAAGACCCTTAAAACTTTCCTCTTTTCTCAGGCATTTCCTTCCTAGCTCTCCTGGTTTCCCTCTGTGAGCTCTGATCAGGTCCCCAGCACCAGGAAGCCGCTTGGCCGCAGTGCGCTCTATTAAATACTTTTTTCATTTCATTTCATTTCATAGGACCATTGAATTGTCCTTCTAATTCTATTTCAATAATTGTCAAAAGTTATTTTCTTAGGCAAATTCCCTTGAAGGCTTCTGAGGTTAGGCATCTGAAGCATACATCAGCGGAAGCAGGATACATACGTGCCAAACTATACGGTGTTAACTACTATTGTGGAGATAATTAAATTGTGTATATTACAGCCTAGAGTTCATGGATATGACTCAAGGGTAGTTTATGCATTATGTCCATTGAGACATTGAGAAGTGTGGCTCAATGATTAGAGCGGCAGACCCTGATGCAGAGGTCTGGCCCGGCACCAGGGTTCAATTCCCGCCTTGGCAGGTCTTGGGCTCAATTTCTTCGGACCTGATAATTATCGCCTCAGTGCCTATTCTAATCGTGGGTCCAACTCCGGACAATAGCTTGCTTAATCTCCACAACGGCCCCAGCAGCACTGGGATGCCTGGCTTCACCTTGGGTGTGCCCAGGACTGGACATTTCACAGGGAAAAGCCAGGAAGGGTTCCACAGCGGTATGCGTTACAGCGCCAGGACACCCCAGTTGGGGTATTAGTGCGTTTTACAAGTACAAATTACATTTACATTAACATTGCTTATCATTAATATTAGTCATCTGAGCCGAGCCCCAGTATTCACGCAGTGGTGCCAACAGAAGCATAGAGTCGGGTCTAAGAGAATTGCAAATTGCAGTGACCGCATGCTTACCCCGTCTGTATGTTAGTAGAGTTTGCAACAACTGGGATGTGGTGGGCTCAGTGCGAGTGTTGCCCCATGTCTGGAGGAATTGCTAAGACAGCATTGCGCGAAGCAGGAATGTCTCCTGTGGTACCCAGTAATTATCCATCAAACTCGCAAAATCGTGTAATTGCGAGTCTGCAAATAAGTCTCCCCATATGTCCAGCACAATTGCCCTCCGAGTTTCAAGCTCCGGGCACTTGTCGCAGATGTAAGAACCCTTGAGCACTTCAAGTGGTAGATAGGGGACATATGATGCAGGTTGACCATTAGATAGTACATATTTCAGCCTGCTGCATCTTGCTGCTCGCATTAGACTATTACCCTGTGTTTTCTGCAGTGTGGTAGTAGAGCCTGATAGCCATTCTATCATAGCTGGCTGTCGCAGTCTATCGCCCAGGGGGCCAATTCAAACAGGTTACTATTCGCTAGCCACCTCATGGGAGACTGCAGTTGCGCAGCAGCATAGTAGTGTTCATAATTCGGTGCTCCCAAGCCCCCTTCAGATAGGGGTGGGTAGAAGTTATGGAGTGCCACTCTGGATCTAGAGCCCCCCCCAGATCAGGGAAACAAGGAGTGATTCTGAGTCTTTGAAGAGCCTATGCAGGAGCCTATGATGAAGAGTAGAGAAGAAGTATGAGAGTCGAGGGATTGCTCTTCCCAAATTACCATCTATTAGAGCTGCCTGGGAGTGGTAAATTTGAAGTCCCAAGTATCTGAAGGTGTCAAAAGCCCATTCCAGTGGTGAACGGTGCAGATTGTGTCTCTGATGTGTTGATATTGGCTTCATTGGAAATACTGCTGACTTGGCCAATTAACCGTAGGGCTAAGACTCAGGCGTAATCGTCCAGCAACTCCATTAATTCTTGCAGATCTGTAATCTGGCCACGCTGATAAATGAAGGCATCATCTGCATAAAGAGAAACTATGGGGCACATGCATCTATATAAGGAATTGCGATTCCTTAATAGCGATTTTTAAGGAATTTCAATTTATGAGTTGCAATTCCTTATGCATGTAGGAAACGCAGAATAAATAGCATTTCCTACACATTCAATAACAGTGAATCGCAAATTGCGAATCGCTATTAAGGAATGTATACCGATTCTTTCCTATGGGTCTAGAGGCCAATGGGAATGAATAGGAAATCATTCGCAATATGCGATTACCAAATAGGCAATTGCAATATGGTGAATGCAATTTCAAGGGTTCTAGGAAGCCTAAGGTCCCCTGATGCACCCCATAAAAAGGTAAGTGTGCACATGTGTATACTCCTCATGACGATTTTGAAAATTTTTATTTTGTGCATTTTTTCTAAGGATTTGCAAATTACCATCAACTTGAAGTTGATGGTAATTTGTGAATCCTTAATGCAAAGTCGAATTTTTAAAATGCTTCATGCATTGCATTTAGGGAATCGCAAATCGTGATTCCCTAAATGCATTCACTAAATTAGTAATCACAAAAATTGCGATGACCTATTTTGCAAATGCATTTAGGTTTGATGCATCGGAAATGGCTTTTTAGCGGTCGCAAACAGGATGATTCTGCGAATCAGCCCGTTTGTGGCGGGTAAAAATCTTGATGCATGTGCCCCTATATGCCATTCATTGTCCCCCCCATATGCCCCAGCCTAATACACGGTGGCACAGCTTGCATGCCAGGGGCTGAATGGCCAGCTCAAATAGAATGGGCAAAAGAGGACATCCCTCTCTTGTTCTGCATTCTTTCACGAACGGTGAGAGATGGTACGACAGGTCTTAACACTGGCCTGCAGCTTTGTTTATAGTATTCCTACCCACCTCAGAAAGTTAGGGCCCATACCAAATCTTGACAGCACAGCTAATAAGTATTGCCATCCGGAGGTGTCAATCGCCTTTTCAATGTCTAAGGCAGCTATCCAAGGTATGTCCATTTCTATTTGTTCCCACTCCACTCATTTAAAACAAGCATTTGCAATGCAAAAGGTCTCGCATTAGGAAAGTTTGAGCTATTGGCCTTGTAAATGACAATTTTTTTATTTATGTGTTGTTTTTGAAAATAGCGAAATTAATAGCTTTGTCATTTACTGCTTTATTTAATGCTTTTAACTTTCGCAAATGTGACACCTATAGCATTTGTAATGCAATATGTGTTGTATTTACGTGACTTAGATGTATTGATATTACAATCGGCACGCGAAAGAACGATGATGGATTAAACCCAGATCAGTTGACTGGGGGTGAGTGCTTGTATTGTCAATGCTCAGTCCATCATTTCCTTTGGTTTTTCTTTGTTCGCCCTAAGTTGGCAGGGTATGCTCAGACGTGAGTCCCTTGCTCACTTTGCCACAATGCAGCACACCTACCACTGAGAATGGATCTGTGTTATGATGTGTGTTGAGATGGTTTGATAAGACTTCTGAGAGTTTCAAGGTGGTCAGTTACTCCTGACTCCTTGGAGTGAAATGACAACAGGTTGGGTGCTCCAATAAAGCTTTTTTAAACATCATATTTGTGTGGGCGCCTGGTGTATCTTCCCCAAAACAATCTGCTACTCTATGGGACACCATGAAACTAGGCTTTGCGGCGATGCCATCCCAGCTGTCCCCAAAACGAAATGAGTTCCTGCCCATGCCGAGGAGTGTGCTCAGTATTTCATACACACGTATTGGAGAAATGTAAAGCATGTTGCTGATTTTTAACACCCAACTAAGGTGAGAAAAAAATAGATTTTGCTCCTCCCCCTTCCTTGGTGTCCTAACCCTTTCTATTCTCTGGGTTTTATTTCTGCGACATGGTTTTGTTTGTCAACAGAAACACCGGTTTCCACAGCTATAACTGGTCTGGCGCACAGTTGCTTGTCTTTTGAATACCACCGAGCGTGTGATCATCCAACCATGCTTGGACTGCAGATGTCCACCTCTGAAATAAAGGCACCGTCCCGAAAGAGGACTTGTCGGTGAGACATATGTCAATCGGCAGGGGCCAGGGACATTGCATGTGGCATGCAAAGGAAGGGGCAGGTTTCCCCAAATGTGCATTTCAGAAAATATAACAGGACACATAGAATTAAGGAGTGTCAATCCGGACATCTATATGCATGCCAAAACAGGAGACTCCAACCCCACGGGTGAGCCAGTAAGGACTCACGTACTAACAGACAAGAGCTCACGGTGCACACAAACACTCTTACGACGTCTGCTTCTTGCAGTGTAACTTGCCAGACGTGGGGGAGCCCTTTAACTAGTGTAAAAAGTTCTTATAGCGGGCAGGACTGTTTGGGGGCGACTTTTGCACATTCTGCATATAGGGTCCATGCTGAGTCAGTCTCGGTGACCCAGCCGACTGCCCTCTTCGCTCTGGCTGGAGGGCAGAGGTTTCACTGGCTCACAGACTTTACAAAATCCACTCCTAGTAGACTGCGCCTTACAGACAGTGTCACAGGAGTTCAGCGCTGCAAAAGGGCTATCACCGACACCATTGCTAGAAACATACATTTTCAATGATTGATTACAACTTACATTTGTGACAGCATAACATAAAACTCTTAAGATGATGTAAACTGCACTTCCATTGAAGAGATATACCTACAATTATAGAGCTAAATAAGTTATATCCAAGTGCGTTCTGAATGAAGAGATCGCATAACTTAATGTGTGTGCCATGCCAACACCAGGAATGTATGCATTACATACAACCATCACTCTGTGTACACTCCAAATATAGGCACTAGGTACTAGGAGATGCAGGAATGCACCATTCCCGGTATGTACAATTGAGATGTATTGAGTGCAGTGTGAATTGCACGGGTAAGTCACTGAAAATTAGTGCAATGCACACCCCTTGCACTCCACGTCTAACTTCAAAGAGGAAGTGTAGTCTGAGTGATAACACCAAATACACCTTTACGTCTATGTGCACTGCGAATGTACTTAGCCGAACTGTGGAAGGTGACAGAACCAATCACTACGCACTCCAGGTACACTGTGAATGCAAAGATAGACTTAGATATACCGCTTAACTCGCATCTGACTCCCAATGTACTGCATGAATGCACTGATTACCCTGCACTGTGAAAGCCATGAATGTGTGTGCAATAAGTCACTGTCTTAATGCCTCCTTCAATCCCTACAAACTGTGAACCCGTTGAGTCGGTGTAATATTCACTATCGCACCACACACACTGTTCACCTCTTGTGGACTGCCTCTGCACAGAATACACGAGTGAACACTGCGAATGCCACTCACACTAAAAATGATTTATATGAATTTCACTCAGTGTAAACTGCAAATATACTGAGCGGGCGTGTGCTAAAAAACAGCATTGTACACACCTGCCACTCCACGTACACAGTGCACGTACAGGATAAGGGCACACGCCAGCCACGAGAGACGGAAGTCCCAACTTCCGTGTGCAGCCTTGATTCCATCAGCCCCGCACTCACACGGGCCACTTACATTGATTTGTTCCTATAATCAAAAATCAGGCGTTGATATCATCTGTGAGATGCGATCCTCTGAGGTGCACTCCCCCAATTATTCCTGTCCCCTGGAAGCAGCAACAAGGTATTACACGTGAAAGGAAACCCGGGGAGGTGTCCTGGCTTTCTACGGGCAACAGAAACCCGAGCCGCCCCTTGTTCTCTGCACTGACTGAGCAGACAACTGCTGTCAGGGAGGCATTTCAGTGGAGCAGCAGTGAAATGGATCCAAAAAAAACCAAGCAGCACAGAAAGCGATCGCTACAGTAAAAACAAGCACTGGCGTTGCCACTAGGTCTCGCAGTAGGAAAGTTGGAGCTATTGGTTTTGTAAATGACAAAGCCCTTTATGTATTTAAAATGATAACCAAAATGAAAGGCATTGTTATTTGCAATTGTAATGGCTCCAACTTTCGTACTGCGAGACCTATTGGCAACGTGAGTGGTTTTTCGTGTGTGAGTGGCGTTGTGTGTGAGTGGCGTTGTGTGTGTGAGTGGCGTTGTGTGTGTGAGTGGCGTTGTGTGTGTGGCGTTGCGTGTGTGAGTGGCGTTGCCTGTGTGAGTGGCGTTGCCTGTGTGAGTGGCGTTGCGTGTGTGAGTGGCATTGCGTGTGTGAGTGGCGTTGCGTGTGTGAGTGGCGCTGCGTGTGTGAGTGGCGTTGCGTGTGTGAGTGGCGTTGCGTGTGTGAGTGGCGTTGCGTGTGTGAGTGGTGTTGCGTGTGTGAGTGGCGTTGCGTGTGTGATTGGCGTTGCGTGTGTGAGTGGTGTTGCGTGTGTGAGTGGTGTTGCGTGTGTGAGTGGCGTTGCGTGTGTGAGTGGCGTTGCATGTGTGAGTGGCGTTGCATGTGTGAGTGGCGTTGCGTGTGTGAGTGGCGTTGCGTGTGTGAGTGGTGTTGCGTGTGTGAGTGGCGTTGCGTGTGTGAGTGGCGTTGCATGTGTGAGTGGCGTTGCGTGTGTGAGTGGTGTTGCGTGTGTGAGTGGCGTTGCGTGTGTGAGTGGCGTTGCATGGTTGCGTGGTTGAGTGGCGTTGCGTGGCTGAGTGGCCTTGCATGTGTGAGTGGTGTTGTGTGGATGAGTCGCGTTGCCTGTGTGAGTGGCGTTGCGTGTGTGAGTGGCGTTGCGTGTGTGAGTGGCATTGCGTGTGTGATTGGCATTGCATGTGTGAGTGGCGTTGCGTGGGTGAGTGGCGTTGCATGGCAGAGTGGCGTTGCGTGGGTGAGTGGCATTGCATGTGTGAGTGGCGTTGCGTGTGTGAGTGGCGTTGCGTGTGAGTGGCGTTGCGTGTGTGAGTGGCGTTGCGTGGTTGCGTGGTTGAGTGGCGTTGTGTGGTTGAGTGGCCTTGCATGTGTGAGTGGTGTTGCGTGGATGAGTGGCGTTGCCTGTGTGAGTGGCGTTGCGTGTGTGAGTGGCGTTTCGTGTGTGAGTGGCATTGCGTGTGTGATTGGCATTGCGTGTGTGAGTGGCGTTGCGTGGGTGCGTGACGTTGCGTGGCAGAGTGGCGTTGCGTGTGTGAGTGGCGTTGCGTGTGTGAGTGGCGTTGCGTGTGTGAGTGGTGTTGCGTGTGTGAGTGGCGTTGCGTGTGTGAGTGGCGTTGCATGGTTGCGTGGTTGAGTGGCGTTGCGTGGCTGAGTGGCCTTGCATGTGTGAGTGGTGTTGTGTGGATGAGTCGCGTTGCCTGTGGGAGTGGCGTTGCGTGTGTGAGTGGCGTTGCGTGTGTGAGTGGCATTGCGTGTGTGATTGGCATTGCATGTGTGAGTGGCGTTGCGTGGGTGAGTGGCGTTGCGTGGCAGAGTGGCGTTGCGTGGGTGAGTGGCATTGCGTGGTTGAGTGGCGTTGCGTGGGTGAGTGGCATTGCGTGTGTGAGTGGCGTTGTTTGTGTGAGTGGCGTTGTTTGTGTGAGTTGCGTGTGTGAGTGGCGTTGCGTGTGTGAGTGGCGCTGTTGTTTGAGTGGCGTTGTTGTTTGAGTGGCGTTGCATGTGTGAGTGGCGTTGCATGTGTGAGTGGCGTTGCGTGGTTGAGTGGCGTTGCGTGGTTGAGTGGCGCTGCGTGGTTGAGTGGCGTTGCGTGGTTGAGTGGCCTTGCGTGGTGGAGTGGCGTTGCGTGGTGGAGTGGCGTTGCGTGGTTGAGTGGCGTTGCGTGGTTGAGTGGCGTTGCATGGTTGAGTGGCGTTGCGTGGTTGAGTGGCGTTGCATGGTTGAGTGGCGTTGCGTGGTTGAGTGGCGTTGCGTGCGTGAGTGGCGTTGCCTGTGTGAGTGGTGTTGCGTGTGTAAATGGCGTTGCGTGTGTGAGTGGCGTTGCGTGTGTGAGTGGTGTTGCGTGTGAGTGGCGTTGCGTGTGTGAGTGGCGTTGCGTGGTTGCGTGGTTGAGTGGCGTTGTGTGGTTGAGTGGCCTTGCATGTGTGAGTGGTGTTGCGTGGATGAGTGGCATTGCCTGTGTGAGTGGCGTTGCGTGTGTGAGTGGCGTTTCGTGTGTGAGTGGCATTGCGTGTGTGATTGGCATTGCGTGTGTGAGTGGCGTTGCGTGGGTGCGTGACGTTGCGTGGCAGAGTGGCGTTGCGTGTGTGAGTGGCGTTGCGTGTGTGAGTGGCGTTGCGTGTGTGAGTGGCGTTGCGTGTGTGAGTGGCGTTGCGTGGCTGAGTGGCATTGCATGGCTGAGTGGCGTTGCGTGGCTGGGTGGCGTTGCATGGCTGAGTGGCGTTGCGTGGCTGAGTGGCGTTGCGTGGCTGAGTGGCGTTGCGTGGTTGAGTGGCGTTGTGTGGTTGAGTGGCATTGCGTGGTTGAGTGGCGTTGCGTGGTTGAGTGGCGTTGCATGGTTGAGTGGCGTTGCGTGGTTGAGTGGCGTTGCGTGGTTGAGTGGCGTTGCATGGTTGAGTGGCGTTGCGTGGTTGAGTGGCGTTGCGTGGTTGAGTGGCATTGCGTGGTTGAGTGGCATTGCGTGGTTGAGTGGCGTTGCCTGTGTGAGTGGCGTTGCATGTGTGAGTGGCATTGCCTGTGTGAGTGGCGTTGCCTGTGTGAGTGGTGTTGCGTGGCGGTGCGTGGCTGAGTGGTGTTGCGTGGCTGAGTGGCATTGCGTGGCTGAGTGGCGTTGCGTGGCTGAGTGGCGTTGCGTGGCTGAGTGGCATTGCGTGGTTGAGTGGCGTTGCGTGGTTGAGTGGCGTTGCGTGGTTGAGTGGCGTTGCGTGGTTGAGTGGCGTTGCCTGTGTGATTGGCGTTGCCTGTGTGAGTGGCGTTGCGTGTGTGAGTGGCGTTGCGTGTGTGAGTGGTGTTGCGTGTGTGAGTGGCGTTGCGTGTGTGAGTGGCGTTGCGTGGCTGAGTGGCGTTGCATGTGTGAGTGGCATTGCGTGGCTGAGTGGCGTTGCGTGTGTGAGTGGCGTTGCGTGGCTGAGTGGCGTTGCGTGGCTTAGTGGCGTTGCATGGCTGAGTGGCGTTGCGTGGATGAGTGGCGTTGCATGGCTGAGTGGCGTTGCGTGGCTGAGTGGCGTTGCGTGGCTGAGTGGTGTTGCGTGGCTGAGTGGTGTTGTGTGGCTGAGTGGCGTTGCGTGGCTGAGTGGCGTTGCGTGGCTGAGTGGCGTTGCGTGGCTGAGTGGCGTTCCGTGGCTGAGTGGCGTTGCGTGGCTGAGTGGCATTGCGTGGCTGAGTGGCGTTGTGTGGCTGAGTGGCGTTGCGTGGCTGAGTGGCGTTGCGTGGCTGAGTGGCATTCCGTGGCTGAGTGGCATTGCGTGGTTGAGTGGCGTTGCGTGGTTGAGTGGCGTTGCGTGGTTGAGTGGCGTTGCGTGGTTGAGTGGCGTTGCGTGGTTGAGTGGCGTTGCGTGGTTGAGTGGCGTTGCATGTGTGTGTTGCATTGCATGTGTGAGTGGCGTTGCATGTGTGTGTGGCGTTGCATGTGTGAGTGGCGTTGCATGTGTGAGTGGGGTTGCATGTGTGATTGGCATATGTGAGTGTTTTGCATGTGTTAATTTATATTTTTAATGTAATGTGTGTGTGTATTCGTGTATTTGTATTGGGATTATAAGTGTTTAGTGAATGTTTTTAAAGTGTGTTTTATTTTTATTATGTAAAAATGTCGTACGCTATGTATTCCCTTTACGTTTGTTACTAAGGGAGATTAGCGTTCTAGTCTTTTTTTTATTTTGATGTAATGTTTAGTGTGACGTAATTTCTAGCCAATCGCAGCGCTACGTTTTGTAACGTAGCATTGCGTTTGACGTGCGTCAACGGGGAAATTCCCAGATCTTCGAGAACAGTCACGTGTGAAAGGCGCGTTGTGCTTCTTGTGTTGTTGCTGCGTCGTTTGACAGGTAAGTTTGAATTTTAATATTATTAATGTTTTGTATTGTTTATGACGCTTGCGTATTCAGACTGTATTTGGTTTTGCGTATGTACTTAGTGTATAGTTATGTAACGTTTAAAAATGTTGATGTGCTATGTATAAACGTTGATTTTAATGAATATATTGCAAATGTCTTAATTTTATGGGACGTAGTTCCGACATATTCCAACTGAATTTGACTTTTTGTATGCTGTTTGTGTACAGCTATTGAACGTTTGCAAATTTTGATCTGCTATGTATTAATGTTGTTTGTAATGAATATATGGCAATGTTGGAATTTTTTGTGATGTACGTACGACATATTCCGACTGAATTTGACTTTTCTTTTGCACATCGTGTCTAGCTATTGAACGTTTCAAAATTTTTATGTGCTATGTATAAATGTTTTTAGTAAATATCTTGCGATGTAGTTATTTTATGTACTGTACTTCAGACATTTTTGGGGAAATATTTTTTCGCTGACAATGTGCAATTGTGATTGTACTGTTGCATTGTAATCACAGTGTCTTTCTTTTGCAGTATTATTCTTTTGTGTTGTGAATGATTTTGATTAATATTTAAGGCTGAGATGAATTTAGACACTATTGGTATGCAACAACCTTCAACGTTTAAACTAGTGTTACTTGGTGTTTGCAGTAAATATGTTTTTGTACTTGCAGTTTATTTTGATTTAGCCTGTGATCGTTTGTGAAGTGTTTTGGCTCGTTTTTTTTTCAAATAGTCTATGTTTTTTCCAATATGGCCGAAATTTTTTTCATGTGCATTGGTTTGATTTACAAAGGTGTTTTTAAGACTTATGCATTGCCAGATGAATCTTGAAAGTAATCGGCGAAAGAAACGCCGGAACGATATTTACGTGATCAGCTCGTGGATGATATGTTCACATGTGCTGTCAATGACGTCAATCATTACTTTCCATTTTATTTTATCACGTCGCAGCCCCACTTTTGAATTTCCCTATTAATAAAGCATATTCTTGTTTTAACCCTCCCTTGCTTCGTTAGTTTTGCTGTTATATATAGCGCTGTTCGTAAAAGGTGTGTCTGTTGATCACTCAGTGGTACTCCGTGTATCCACCTCAGAAGGATGAAGGTCCTGACGGGGTTTACATTTATGGCCTGAAGGTTGTACATCGATGTCAGAGTTCAGTACTTATCTAAAGAATTCTAACTAGTGTAGTTACGGACTTACGGTTTCTTTTCATCTGCAAAATAGTTAATAATTTAATGGCCATATAATTCCAATCCTAATTTTTAAGAATACATTTTCAATGGCCATGTTTATTGTAAATTCATTGTTCCTTGATGGCAAAACGAGACTAACTTTCTGGCCTGGTTTGAGCATGGTTTTATTGGCAGTATGCCTATTGGGTGGTTTTGTGCCAAGTATCTTTGTTTGTGTTAATGAAGATTTAATAGTTGGAGTCACTTGAGGTTTGCATGTGAGTGAACCCAAGGAGTCCAATTGTAGTATATATTTTTTTGCGAATAAAGTCCAATTTGTTTTCTATATTGGAAAGCTGCATGCACATATTCGGCTTGTGTGTGAGTGGCGTTGCGTGTGTGAGTGGCGTTGCGTGTGTGAGTGGCGTTGCTTTGAGTGAGTGGCGTTGCGTGGGTGAGTGGCGTTGCATGTGTGAGTGTTGTTGCGTGGGTGAGTGGCGTTGCGTGGGTGAGTGGCGTTGCGTGGGTGATAGTGGGCTTGCGTGGGTGTGAGTGGCGTTGCGTGTTAGTGGATGCTCTGATATTGTTGGTGTGACCTTAGAGGAAATGGCATGACATCCAGTGCTTGATTTTGCCAATGGATGAATCGTACAATCAACAGTAGCAAAGACGATGGATCCATTGCACAAAGAAGTTGCTCTGACTTACTCTTGCCGTACTTCTGGCTTGGAAGTCAGGTGTAAGCTAGGAGTACTCCAAGAGTGAGTCTCACATACAGCAACAATGTTTGGAATTGGGTTGAATGTATCTGAATTTTGTAAATGTGACTGCGAAAGCCAAAATACATTGCGTCACATACTGAATGATTTTGCAAGTACTGAAAGGACACAGATTTACCCAACCCATAAATGTACAGGGTAATGGTCAATGGAAGCAGGCACTTGGGTGGTGAAGAAGGGGCTCAACTGTCAAATAATGAAAGGGGCATGGTACTCCAGTAGCAAAACTGCATTGCACAGTGCTCTGGGTGACGCACAGTAACTATTCCTGCTAGGCAAAATAAAATAAAACTGTAAGGAAACGTGAAGGTGCTGTGGTGGGTAAGGTGGAGCGGGCACAGCACTAGTTGTAACGGAGAGGGGGTATAGTACTGCAGTAGCAAACATTGAAGAGAATCCAGTACTCTGCTAGGAAGGTGAAACAGGCACTGAAGAGGGTAATGTGTGAGCCCATCCCTTTGCTAGCAAAGATGAGGAGGTACAGTAGTCTGGGAGAGAAGGTGAAGCTATTGGAGCAAAAGTGAAAATGGCAGACAACGTTGGTGGCAAAGATGGTACAATCGTGATTATCCACATCACTGTATAAGCACAGAGGGTGAGGCAAGGTCCACTGGGAGTAAAGGTGAATAAGGGACAATACTGTGTAAACAAGGTGATGGGCAGAAGATTCTAGAAGCAAAGACAGGGGTGTCACTGCCAGCGGTGAAGGTGACTGTTTTTGGAAGAAGTGATGAACAGGTCACAGCGCTATGGTATCTAGTTAAACGGGGTACAGTACTAGAGTAAAGAAGGGGGGTGATGCACAGTGCTTGCCTTCATTCAGAAGACATTACACAGTACCTGATGGAACATGCAAAAGCAGTTCAGCTTGACTGAGATGTGATTATATTAACTCCTTTCCTTAAGTGCTTCAAAATTGGAAATCTTTGTTAATGGCTATAAATGCTGTTTTACTATTAGGATTCCTAATTTTCGTGACCGTTCTAGAAGCAAGTAACTATAGTTTAGAATGGGGCCTTTCATGCACCTAACTCTAAACAGTTGGGGCTCCCTGTGACTCTCTTGTCAAACATTGGGATGGGATGAGATGATATATCCTGATTCTTCAGCACTCTGGTAAGCTGAACACTAAATACTCGACATGTACACGTTGCAATATTCTGTTCTGAAGACTGCAGGGACTCCGTGCACTTGACTAGGCCCCCCTCCCCCCGCTGATACCCAGCAGGGCAGGGGTGTAACTTGATCTGCGGAGGGGAAACGAAGACCAACCTTGCGACTTCATTTCCTTTGTGAGTTTCACCAGCTTGTCCCCTGCTGACGCCTGCTGCCTCTCCAGTCTGTGGATCGGTTTCTTGGGTCCGGTTTACAGCCCCCAAATTCCTCTTTTGGCGACCCTCTCTTTGTTTCCTCCTGATCAGCTTGCCTTTAATTTCTCATCGAAACCTTTCCTGAACAAGTTTGTTTACAATTTAGCTAAAATGACTGTGCTTTATGTATCCCCAATGACGCCTACGGCAAAACGAGAAACAAAAGAACATTTGCATTGGCTTTTTGCAAGTATTAAGTTTTGTTGTTGTCTTGCATGGTGACCTGAAACAAAGTCGCTCCTCTCCCAGCCCAATCTCCTTTCCAGAAAGACAAAACGTTGTCTGCATCTTTGTGATACTGCAGCAGCAACTGTATCAATGTGTGTAAAAACGCTTAACGTATCAGTAAAAGGGACAGGAACACAGCTTTGGCGCAAAATGTAATATACATTTGTAGTCACTTAAAAAACAAGCACTTCCTGATGATTCACCACAGAAGTAAACAAACTAACAAGAACATCGCTGAAGGAAGCTTTTAGGGGTGGGGAAGCCTGTTAATGATGGTAAAGAGAAGGTCTGATGCTCCGATGCGAGGCACAGCAAATGGTGGTGTGTGACATGGCTGGTAAGCAATTAGGGGGGAGAAGTGAAGCCAGCGCTGTGTGCAGCAGGGGGCGGAGCGGATCGCTTTGAAGCAGCTCACTGCCTGGCGACCGTGAAAAAAAAACATTTAGGGGGGAGGAGAAGGGAGCTGGGGGAAGCTGTGGGAGGGAGGCTTACTGGGAGGTGCTGGTGTGGGAGGAGTGCTGCTACGGCAAGGCTGTGTGAGAGGGGAGGTGCTGGTGTGGGAGGGGGGAGTTGCTGGTGTGGGAGGAGTGCTGCTACGGCAAGGCTGTGTTTGTTTGGAGAGAGAGGGGAGGTGCTGGTGTGGGAGGGGGGAGTTGCTGGTGTGGGAGGAGTGCTGCTACGGCAAGGCTGTGTTTGTTTGGAGAGAGAGGGGAGGTGCTGGTGTGGGAGGGGGGAGTTGCTGGTGTGGGAGGAGTGCTGCTACGGCAAGGCTGTGTTTGTTTGGAGAGAGAGGGGAGGTGCTGGTGTGGGAGGGGGGAGTTGCTGGTGTGGGAGGAGTGCTGCTAGGGGAGGAGAAGCCCTGGCCGTGAATGCTCATGCATGTTTGCTCACGTGATTCACGTGAACTGAAAGAAAACCGCGGCTGAAAGCCCTTAGTTTGAAGATAAAATTGCCAACTTGAATTCTCCCCATTTCCCATTCCTGCGGAATGGTAAAGGCGAGACCTAACCAGTCGCGTGCACAGCTCCTGTTTTGCGTTGATCGCGAGAGTGCCGCCGCGCTGCCCGCGGCGACCCGGAAGCTCTTGGCCGGCCAATCTGCTCGCGGCCGACCGGAAGTCCCGCCTCCCGAGGTCCGTGAGCTGCCGGCGCATGGAGCGCCTTGCCGTCCGGTGTAGCCCGGGTCCCCAGGAGGGGGCCAGGGAGAAGGAGGAGTGTGGCGCCTGTTGCGGGGCTCCTCTGACCTGAGGGAGCCCCGATTGAGAAGAGGAGACGCGCCGTGAGGAGCCCCGCCGGAAGAGCGCAGTCGGTGAGTGGGGCCCAGGGCTGATGCGAAGTCTGTGCGTGCCTGTGTGTATGCCTGTGGGGGAGGGGGGGGGAGAGGGAGTGTGTGCGCGTGTGCGCGCGTGTGTGCGTGTGTGCGCGAGGGAATGTGTGTGCGCATGCGTGACTGTGACAATGCGAGGCAGGGGATAGTGTGCCTGTATGTGTGCCTGTATGTGTGCCGTGTGCCTGCGTGTGCATGCGCGCGCCTGTGTGTGTGTGTGTGTGCGTGCGTGCATGCAGAGGGGTGGGGGCTGCCTGTGTCTGTGTGAGAGCCAGGGCTTTGCACCGTGCATGCGCAGCTATCAGACGCGCGCTCCCGAGGTGAAATCTGACAATGGTAAAGCGCGCGTCTGATTACTGTCCACTCTCCTAAATACCGGCAGCATAAGTTGTCGAGCTGATGCATTTATGCTTCGCATGAATGCCACATCAGCTCGACCTAAAAATGACTCAAGTTCACACCAGTATTTTCTCCCTGGAATGAATCCATTCTGGTCATCGTGTGTCAATATTTGCACTTACGTCTTTTAACATATATGCTAATATCTTACCTAAAATGTTTTAATCTGAACTCAGTTGTGACAAGGGCCGGTTGGAGCCATTTTGGAGTGGGTCCCTACCTGGTTTGGGTAGTACAACCAATATCGCCTCTCGCAAGGAGGGAGGAAGTTCTCCCCTTCCAAATGCCTCCTTATACATGCTGGACAACCTAGGAATGAGTTGCTCAGCGTAGGTTGAATTCCAATTGCCATCTGTGTACCCCGGGGTCTTGCCTGTGGCAAATTGTTTGATGGATTCGGAGATCTCATCTGCGGAGATCGGGTGCTCAAGTAATGCATATTGAGTTTGTGTGACCTGCGGGAGATGGACGTGAGATAAAAACTGCTGAGTAGGAGAGGGGTCGCCAGTATCAGGGGCTTTGTTTAGGGAGGTATATTAATTGTGGAAGGAATCATTCATCCCTTCCTCGACGTTTACCAAGTGGCCCTCAGTTGTAAACATCACTGTAATGGGGGCTTGTCTGTGAAGTGTCAGTTTTTCGTACCCATGCCAGCATTTTGCCTGTGTTGTCCCATTTAGTGTGTCTTCGGGCCAGGTATTGCATGTATTCCAGTGCACCAAGACTATCCAGTGTCTCCTTATATGCTAGTCGAGCCTCAGCTAGCAAGGGAATAATATGTGGGTCTGTGGGGGAGAGCCGTTCTCATCGCTGCACCTCCGTCTCATGTTTTTGAAGTTCCTTTGTGAGTGTCATGTGGGATCCATAAACTGCTTTAATGGTATGCCCATGGAGAACAGACTTAAATACATCCCACTCTATTCCCGCGTTTGAGGCAGAGCCTGCATTTGTCTGAAAGTATGAGTTGATGGATTGTGTGAGGGAAGTGCAAAACACTGTGTCTTTAAGTGCTTCAATGGGGAGATGCCAGTTGCAGTGGACTGTGGTCCTAGATCACGCAGGCCAAGTACTCTGCACGTGTCACCCTAGGCAAGGTATTGGCAGAGCAATATATTGCATCTACCCTTGTGTGGAAGTTTTGAATTGCAGAGTAGTGTGAACACTTATGCATTGTTGGGTGTTTACTATGCCAGGCTTAATTTAATTGAATGTTGACAGTCCAGTCCTTCATGGGTTATGCAAGGCTAATGTATTGCTCCCCCCCCCCCCCCCGGGAGCAGCAGGCACAAATGATCTAGGGCAAGATCGTGCATGCAGTTGTAATCCCTGTCCCATTATGTTGGTGCTGTGGGGTCGCTAAGTAAGGATGGTGTAATCGTATGCAGGAATGAAGATTGCCCTGAGTTTGGAGCGTATAAGAGACTAATGACAATGGGGAGCCGTCCAAGAGTCCTTCTAAGATTGAGTAGCAGCCTTGGACATCTATCCGGGTATGTGGTATCTGCAGAGTAGTGCCGGTGCCACCCATATTAGGGTGCCCCTAGCGTACCCAGAGTATGTGATTCCTACCACTGGGCCCCTCCATTGTTTACGGAGCGATGTGAGGGTTTGTGTGGTGAAGTGTGTTTCCTGTAGTAATGCAAATGAGACCCCATGACTATTTAAATATTGATAGACCTTATGACGTTTAACACATCCAGCAGATAATCATTGCTTACCATCTATTTGTCAGTAAGTAAAAAAGTAGATACAAGTCTGCATCCGGACTGCTACCCTATCTGCCAGTTTCCCCCTCCAACCCCCACCCCCGGTTGTAGCTGCGGCGACAACACCCATCCTGCACAGTATGTACAGGATAGCGACAAAAGACAGATCTCAATAAACATTAGAAATACCCAACTCCCCACCCCAGGCCAGCTTGCCAACGGGCAATTGGCCATCTGCAATAAAATGCAATTAGTGAAAACAAGTAAAGAAAAAGAAAAAAAGATGTGCTCGACAATATGTTATGTGAAGGATAAATTGCAAATGAGCGAGAGAGAAAAGGAAGATGAAAGCATGAGAATGCTATACTAGCCACTTATAGTGCGCGGGGGCCTAGCGGTTCTGCGCGTCATCTGCATCTTGGCCGCCATTTACAGTTCGTGCCTACATTACCCATGTTGCAGACTTGTAGTTGACACCCAAAGGAAAGTGCATCTGGTCCTGTAGTAGTGATGCACATACAGCGTTCCACTGAAGCCATTTTAGTTGTTGCATGAGAAATCACTCAAGCTCCTCTGCAGTTTGTGGGGTAACTATCGGGCCACCTTTCATAAATGCTGCATGTTCCGAGTCAGTTAGCTGCAGTGTTTTATCCAAGGCCATGTCCATGTCAGATTCAGATCTTGGAGGGGACGCGGTGTTACCAAGGTGTTCCGCCTTCCTAATGGCTTGCTCACGTTCTCTTGCTGCCTGAGATTTTGTTGGTCATTGCACTCTTCCCTTGCCACAGTTTCTACATGTGCCTTCCAGTTTCCATGCCTGTCGGGGATCTGCAGAGGATGTAGATGGGGCATGTGTGAACCCGTTCTGTTCTATCCAAGAACAGGCCTCTTCAGGGGTGGAGCAGAAGATGCCAATATCTTTGTATCAGATGCACAACTTGGCATGATATTGCAGTGAGTATTGTATCTCATGGTCCAGGAGGCATTTTTTGACATCCAGGTAGGGGGATCTACGGCGTTGCACTGACAGCATGTACTGACAGCATATAGTCCGGGTAGATGTGCACAACCGCATTTTCAATTTGCCACGGGCCATGGTTACCTGAAAGATGTGATCCCTATTGTTCTAATTGAACAGTCTCGCTACCACAGGCCTGGGAGGGTTGCCTGGATGAAGCGGGCAAACAGACACCTGATGTACCCTATCGACTGAGAAGAATTTTGAGATCTTGCCCTTTAAGATACCCGTGGAGGACCAGGTCTCAAGATAGAGCTCCATGCTTTGGCCTTCTATTCATTCTGGTAGGCCCACTTTACCTACATTATTCCTACATGATCTACCTTCCCAATCTTCCACCTGGCTCTTCAGATATTCCTTCTGTTGCTGGAGAGTTTTGATCTGATCCGTTGCCGTGGACACAGTGTGCCACAAAGATGCTAGTGCCGATTCCGATTCCTCCACTCTGTCGTTCAATGTTTTGTGATCTTCTCTCAGGAATGCCCTTTCCACATATAGTGATTCCATCCTAGGACTCAATGTAGTTTTAATATCCAATATCGCTGTTTGTCAACCCGGTGTGAGTGATCTGTATGATCTGCAGGGTTCGAGACCGTTGACTGTGCATTACTTTCTGTATCAGTTGCCTGAGATGTTGCAGCAGTCGGTTGGGGATGCGTCTTATCTGTTCTGGGTTTACCTATTTTGTGACCTGATTGTGTTACCTTATATGGGTGATTATAACAGCAATGATGGCTTCTTGGCGAGAGACTGAGCTATCACTCTAGTATTGAGGAGCGTAAAGGCAAGACCCATTCAACTGACACTTAGGTAAGGGTATGATATTGTGATGTAGCCAGGCTGTACTTAGAGTTCAAATATATGTAATCAAGTGAGTCACACCGCATATTTGTCTGGTAGTATGTCACTAGTGGTGCAGCTATGGCTCTTTATGAGGAAGCTGAGTTTAGTGCTTCACTTGTGCACCCTTTGGCAATGGCGTGTAAGGATAAGGTTACGCATAAATCCCTGCAGGGTACAGACCAAGGTGGCAGTTTATCTGGAGGGAAGTAAAGCTAAGGTATTGGTCGCGGATGTATGAGGTTACGACGCATGCTTTTACCACGGATGCTGTTACAACGCAGGTTTTACCACGCATACCATTACAACACATTACACTTTGGGGTGCTGGATAGTGAATAGTTTAATTTACTATTCCAACTCCAGTCCCCGTGGACACTAGGGAAGGTGTTGGATAGTAAATTAAACTTATTCCTTATCCTAGAGCGCCCGCAGTGTAATGCGTTGTAATGGTATGCGTAGTAAAACCTGCGTTGTAACAGCACTGCGTAGTAAAGTTGCGTTGTAAAGGTTGTTCCCCATTGGTCGCAATCAGGTTGTTCCGGTATCAGATAGTCTTGTCTTGACATCCACCTTTCACTCAGCAGGGCAGGTCATGTGGCAACAGTGGTAAGACCACTTACTTTGAGACCCAGCATTTCCCCAAGGCTCGCACTCGGAGTCTAGCATCGAAGTCTGGCCCTAGAAGTCATTCACCACCACGCCACCCCTAGCAGCTAGGTAATCACCGGCTCTGGGTCACAAGACATCCATCGTTTGAGGGCCCCAGTGGGTTTTCTCCGGTGTTGGCCACAGCAGGAAAAAGAAAGGGGAGAGCGGTCCTGGGGGGGCGGGGGATACTAGCGTGCAGGTGTCATGATCATGTACCACTTTAAATTCCAAGCGTCGTTACCATTAGGTCTCGGTGCCATAGCCTAAACCCTGTGCCTGTCACGGCTCCAACAGGGCCGGGGTAGTCATCCGC
Organism: Lissotriton vulgaris; assembly: GCF_964263255.1. Lineage (NCBI taxonomy): Eukaryota > Metazoa > Chordata > Amphibia > Caudata > Salamandridae > Lissotriton > Lissotriton vulgaris. The sequence continues at coordinate 41,834,521 of NC_141697.1, forward strand.
TTCTTCTGGCCTGCTACGGAAGGCCTGCAGGCCTGCAGGGAGGCACAACAACATCTGCCGAGAGTCCTCAGTATTTGGTGCGGTTGACCGGGGGAAGAGGCAATGCGATGCCGCCAAGCTGCCAGCACCCAGTCCACGGTCAGTGAAAGGCGCCTATCCCACAGATCACTCACCGGCAGGGGCCAACGTGATCCTCAGCCACCGAACGTGCACAGCCGGGCCTCCTCAAACCGCAGGTCACTGCGTTGCTCGCCTCAGTCAACAGCCTCCGATGCAGCCGGTTTCTGCTGTCAAGGGTCGGAGTGATCTCTGGGATTTGGTGCAGCATTTACCGCTGCATGTGGGAGGTTAATACGGGCTTAATGCAGGATTGTTTGGCAGGCATGATGCGGAGCTTATCACTGTGCGTCTGCCCCCCCGAGATGCATCTGGACTTATAGATAATCATCATCACATCCAGAGGTTTGGACCCCAGTTTTACAGAGAACCTAAAGATTGCAGTTACTTTCCCTAGGTGTGCCCAAGTTCTTTTATTGTTAAAGGGTGCACCCAGTTAAGAGTGTAAATACACATAGAAGTCTGTTTTTATTGATGTGATTAGACTTTATTTCACTAGTTACCTGACCGTAAGCCATAGTGTATGATTTGGAGATATTAGTGGGCAGACCCAGTTTGCTCACAAGCAGAACAAAGTTATCCAAAATCTTCTGGAAGCCTATCCCAGTTATTGACATTAAAACACAATCATCCGCGTACACCAATGCAGGAAGACGCTTAGCTCCCACCCTAGGAGTGTCAGGGCATTCAGACAAAATATTGAAACAAAAATATTGTGCTACTGGAGGCAGGCGACCCCGGTGGCAGTGGGTTCGCGCCTGCAGTGTGACATTTGAGACTGCTGAAACGCTGACGCCCTGCTGAGCGAGAGCAGCGGCGCCGCCTTTTAAAAATTACTTTTATCATCCTTGGACCTTCCTAAAGGCAACTGGAGCCTTATCTTTTATAACTCACCTCGGGGCTCGGTGGAGTGTGGGCGCCATCTTGAGCTGGGCAGGTCAGGCGACCTAGCTCGACGCCACACCCCCGCGCTCCGCCCCTATTTAGGAGCCGCGTCTGCAGAGCTCAGCCTGGAGGCAGGCGACCCCGGTGGCAGTGGGTTCGCGCCTGCAGTGTGACATTTGAGACTGCTGAAACGCTGACGCCCTGCTGAGCGAGAGCAGCGGCGCCGCCTTTTAAAAATTACTTTTATCATCCTTGGACCTTCCTAAAGGCAACTGGAGCCTTATCTTTTATAACTCACCTCGGGGCTCGGTGGAGTGTGGGCGCCATCTTGAGCTGGGCAGGTCAGGCGACCTAGCTCGACGCCACACCCCCGCGCTCCGACCCTATTTAGTCGTCCCCTAATGAGGGAGCGCAGCAGACGAGCGCAGCGGGCGCGACGAAGGCGTGCCGAAGTCAAGCCAAAGTCCTGCCCGTCTGCGCCCGTCCGCGGCCGGACAGGGCTAGGGGCGCGGCCATATGTACCTCCCTATTCCTCCTCGGCTCTCATCGCTCTTCGTGGCCCTTGGCCCTTAGCAGCTTCTACCATCAGACACATCACTGATTCTGGCCTGTATCTTAATCCCCATTATCCGGTATCCCCCACCTTCTCACTCTCCTTGTCCCACCCACTTGACCCTTCCCCTGCACCTCCTCCCCTCCCTCTATCTCTTATTTTACTTAATACCAGGTCGGCCGTAAAGCACCATCAAGAGCTATTTGTGCTGTTGGACACCCACCGGCCTGATATGTTATTTCTAACAGAAACATGGTTCTGTGAAACCTCATTGCCCTCTCTGTTGGCTGCTCTCCCTACCTCTTATGTGGCCCTTCGTGCCGATCGATCAGGGGGTAAGTTAGGAGGTGGAGTAGCCCTTATTTCTAGAGCCGAGTATAATTTTCAACTCCTTCCTTCCCTCACTATCAACTCCACCGAGCACCTGGTAGCTCGTTCTCTGGCTTTCTCTCCCCCGCTCACTTGCCTACTGATGTACCGCCCACCCCAACCTACCCAGTCATTCCTGCCGGCTTTTCAGGACCTGTTAGCCACCTTAGCTATAAATCATGCCTCTATTCTGGTACTGGGGGATTTTAATTACTGGCCCTCAGACCCTCAGGAAAGCTTAGCTTCCAAACAATTTTCCGACTCACTCACTTCCCTTAACTTTGCCTCTCACTTACACACTCCCACCCACACTCACGGTCATGTACTTGACCAGGTCTGGTCCCTTAATGTATCGGTCTCTTCCATGACCGTGTCCCCATGTCCTTGGTCAGACCACGCCACGGTATCCTTTTCTCTCCACCCTAGGTTGGCAACTAAGACTCCACCTGCCAAAAATATCTGGGCACGCAATTGGAATAGGGTGGACTTTACCGCCCTGTCATCTTCGCTGCTAACCTCCGCACCTAACCTTGAGGGCCTATCTTCCACCTCCCAAGCCGCCGCCATTGACACCTGGCTTGCGGGAGGCTGTGATAAGGTAGCCCCACTACGAAGGATATCCACTCAAAGACCTAAGGAATCCAATCGCTGGTTTGGTGACGATCTAAAGGCAAAGAAGCTGACTCTTCGGCGTGCAGAAAGGCACTGGAGAATGGACTACTGCCCCTTATTAAAAAATTCCTATTTATTTTTGCTGAATGACTATAAAAAAGCTATATTGAGCGCCAAAACAGCTCATTTCTCAGCGAAAATATTGGCAGCAGAGAACAAGTCCAGGGAGATCTTCTCCATTGTCCAGGACCTGGCGTATTCAGACAGAGCTTCCCCCAAACCTCCCCCTTCCCAGTCCCTCTGCGATTCATTGAACATCTATTTTTTGGAAACAATTGTCAATATCAGAGCTAACATCCCACCTCCTTCCCACGCTTTTGTGGAGCCTACTCCTCCGACTGTTCATTGCTTTCTTTCCTCCTTCCCTCCGCTCACTGAGGAGGCATTCCTTGCAACACTCCCCAAAATAAAATCTGGTTCCCCGGCGGATACCTGCCCTGCCTATATCCTCCAACAAATCTACTCGGTCTGCCCCAAACCACCTTTATCCCTTCTTAACAGCTCGCTGGCTCAGGGTGTAGTAATTCCAGCCTTGAAATCTGCCACCGTAGTCCCTATTCTTAAGAAGCCTGGGCTGGACCCTTCTATCCCAGCCAACTACCGCCCCATTTCCCTCCTGCCCTATCTGGGCAAGGTACTAGAGCGACACGTTACATCAGTCCTCAGTGCCCATGTGGAAGCAAATGGTGGCCTTGCGTCCAGCCAGGCGGGCTTTCGGCCTAGGCACTCCACCGAGTCCGTCGTGGTGTCGGTCCTGAACCATCTCAGGGAGGGCATGGACCATGACAACAACCAGGCCTTGGTGCTCCTCGACCTCTCCGCCGCCTTCGACACGGTTGACCATACCATCCTACTGTCCCGTGTCGGAGCGGCGGGGGTCGAGGGCCCAGCCCTGGTGTGGTTAGCGTCCTTCCTGAGGGACCGTACCCAGGCGGTTCGGCTGGGGGATTTCTCGGCCACTCAACTCCAACTCACTTGTGGTGTCCCTCAGGGCTCTTCTCTTTCTCCCCTCCTATTCAATCTCTATATCTATCCTTTGATTTTTGCCCTTCAACAGCTGGAGGTCACTGTGTTTAACTACGCAGATGACCTCCAGCTTATCTTCAACCTTTCCTCTTCTCCTCATTCTATTTCTAACTTTCAGTCTATTATGATTTTCATCAGGGACTGGATGAACCACAATCATCTGAAGTTGAATCCTGATAAAACAGAGTTGGTCCTTACAGGTGGTTCATCCAGTCCCTGGAACTCCCTCTTCTGGCCCTCCTCTTTGGGACCCCCTCCCACACCCTCTTCCTCAGTTAAAACCCTGGGTATCAAACTCAATAACCATCTCAACCTCCACTCACAAATCAGTTCTGTTGTATCTTCTTGCTTTCTTGTTCTCCGCACCATCCGCTCTGTCTCCCGTTTCTTTTCTCCTTCTGCCCTCAGGTTGATCATGTCCGCCCTGGTTGTTTCCCGGCTGGACTACGCCAATGCCCTCTACAACGGCATCCCGGCTTACAGTCTCCAGAAGCTCCAGCTGGTTCAAAACCAGGCGGCCAGATTGATCCACGGACTTTCTCGTTTCCATCATTCCACCCCCCTGCTGAAAGCACTGCACTGGCTGTCTGTAAAGGAGCGAACCTTATTTAAGACTGGCTGCATGGTCTTCCAGGCACGCCAAGGGACTGCTCCGGCCTTCATTTCTTCTTTACTCAAAGAATACACCCCTGTTCGCGAGTTGCGGTCATCTACCCAATCACTCCTACAAGTCCCCAGATACAGACGTAAGAAATGGGGTGGATCCAATTTTTCTGTTTTGGCACCCTCCTTTTGGAACTCCCTTCCTGACCATTTACGTTCGGCTACTCACTACCCTGCCTTCCGAAAAGAGCTCAAGACTTTTCTTTTTACCCAAGCTTTCCCAATGTAATTCCTTCCCCTCCCTGTCATCTCTAGTCTTGTTTGTGTCACTGCTAAAGTTTGCCTCCATAGCGCCAAGAAACCGCATGGTGAACGTTGCACTCAACAAATACTTTTTAAATTAAATTAAATACATTTTTTATTGATATTAACAATTTAATTGCCAATTAGTTATGTTATTTGTGTAAATCATTTTTTGTAATGTTACCTTTTAGGAGCGGGTTGTGGGTTTTGTAGGTATATAGGGGGCTGTAGCTGAATTAGAATTATTTAATGATTAATTTTTTGTTTATTAATTAATTTGTAAACAATACTAATTATCTAAATGAAAAATAATTATGTAAATTGTGTGATATATTGAAGGGGTTTTTCTGTTGGGTGTGTGTTATTGTTTTTGTGTGTGTAAATGGTGTGTAGGAAATTATTAATACTAAATAATGAATACAGGTATCAAATGAAGGTAATTTATAAACATTATAAAAATGATAAATAATTATGTAAAATATGCAAATAAATTATTTATTATATTATATATTAGTGTCAGTTTTTGAATATGTAGAAGTAAATGAGGAAGTTAATTAATTATATAATTATTTATTATTACTTAATCATCGAAAAATGTTTAATCGAGATTTATTTATGAAAATGATGGAAATATATTTTTTTAAATGCATGTATTTGGTGTGTGTTTATTTATTTGTACGGATAAAGGGTAGGGTGGTAATTAGCTACAATTATTTTAAGAAATAATAACATTTATTAATGCCCAGGCAAACCGTCACTGTCCATTCTTCTAGCAGATTTCCAGAGTCCACATTAGCCCATTTGCTCGAGAAACCTTATTATTGCTAACCTCTGTCGGTGGTATAGAGCTAGTGTGTTCTGATTGTATGTGGCCTATGGACAGGTACAACACAGGTAGCTAAACAAGGAGTGACAGAATTTAAAGTACTGTTGTGTACGGTCCGTAAACATACTTAAACTTATAAGAAGCACAATACTACTGGAAGAAATAGCCAAACCTCTAATAGAATTACCATACAGTTGTTGAATTATATACAATGATAAAACCACAATCCTATCTGTTTTGCTTTCTAATCAGAGCACCTGAGCAAGACTTCAAAACACCAAGATACAACGTGAACACTCTTCGAAATAGGACATTAAAACCCTTTAGAATACCAAGATACAACATAAACAGAGCTCAACACCCATTTCCTAAGTAAAGGGAAATATTTATTGCAGCAAGTTCCCATATATCAAATAGCAACAATGCACATGTAAATAAATGCATATAATGAATGTATATAAAAAAAGAATAAATGTAAAGAAAGATAACTGCATGTAGACAAGAATAAATGCATAGAAAGATAACTACAAGAACTTGAAATACATCACTGGTTGTCTGTCGTACATCTTCCTGCCAGCACAAATGGGGAACCCCTTGACAGTCTCTGCAGAAGCTCTTCAACCGGAAAAGGTCTCTAGGAGGTGCGTACACCCCTAGAAGAGTTCCTGACAAAAATGCTAAGAGGTCTTTGTCTTTATACTCTTTCTAATACAGAGAGAGACTTCTAGAAGCCCACACTCCCTTCATCTGCACTGTAGGTGCTGTCTGCACTCTCTGTGTTGAGTTATCTCAATAGAGCTGGCCAGGCTCCGATGAGAGCTTAGGCAGAATTCTGCACTTTTTCATCCTTGGGCTACACAGCCCACACTGTCTGTTCTAGCATCTTTTCGCTCCCGCTCCATGAATTGAAAAACATAAACAATTCTGTGTGTGCACAAGTAGCCCAAGCCTGTCTGCCTACACAGCTTAACGGCAGAGTCAGACAGAAACAAGATGAAACCGTGCTCACAAATGTAATTGAAATAAAACGGAGTCAATGGTCAATTAATGATTTCACAATATATATATAATTGGCTGTAGCATTAAACTCCACTCCTTGACCATTGACTAATAATTAACCCAACCTACAGGAATAAAAGTCATGGGGGGCCCATTAGGATGGCGGGCGGATCGCCCCCGCCAGGCTGGCAGTAGCCAACGCCGGCCTGGCGGGGGCGATCCGCCCTCCATCCTTGCTGCAAACCCCCCGCCATATTAAGATGGCTGGGGGGTCCGCGGCAGACGGAAAGATCGTCCGCCGCTTTTCCGCCCCGGTCGCCTTGAGACCGGGGCAGAAAAGGGTTGTGTATGGTGGCGGTGTCTGCCAGACACCGTCAGCCATATTACAATGGTCTGTAAACAATGGCCGCAGAAAGGCATGCAGAGTCTCCCTGCGGGGGCCCGTTGTGAGCCCCCAGGGACTCCGGAGGGGTAGGGTGTTCCATGGGGGGTACCTATGGAACCCCCCTTAATTTCAATGTACAACATGACAGGCACCGCGCGGTGCATGTCATATTGTGCATTGAAAAGCACAAACGTGCATTTTTAGCATTGCGGTGGGCGGTGCTGAGAGCACCGCCCGCCACAATGTTAAAAATGCAGGATGCGCTCGCCACTGTGGCGGGCGCATCCTAATTCTCTCCACAGGAACCCCGCCCATATGGCGGGTGGTCTCGTAGTCCGATAGGATGGCGGGTGGACAAAGTCCGCTCGTCATCCTAATGTCCCCCATAGTTTTAGGATGAAACAAAGATATAAAGTTAGGCATACATTGCATACAGCAACAAATAGATATCAAATGTATAATGAAAATGCTAAATCTACACAACCATGGTAATGTTTCAAAAGCAAATAGTCAATAGTAACCCTATTTTATAAAGTGGCTTTTCTTGTTCCCTGATCATCTAATAGCAATTCAGCTAAAGCAATAGACGTTTCATTTATATTTTTTACCATTAAACTTGCCATCTTGTTTATTATCCTAGTATTGTACATATTAACCCAGGAATACCTACTATGGATGTAGCTAGACTAATATATTCAGTTTTGGATAACAAGGTAATTTCAGAATCACAGTCTTTGGTTAATTGAAATGCATCTGTATTATAGTCAAAATATAAAGCAGAATGCAAAAGAAACATCATAAATCCTAATCGTGTTAAGGTACATGGTCTACCAGTCCGCTAAGGTGTATGTGTATGATGTATTGCCACATGAAAAAAAGCCATCCCTTGGGAAATTTACCATGTATTTGATACTGGGAGTTGAGTCCCTTATCTGTGGGCATCTCTGGATCCTCCCGGTCTCCTCTGGATACACCCGAACGCAGTCCACACAGAACAATCGGGACATAAACGCGCCATGCTGTGATCTAGAAGAACAGAGAACAAGCAAGTATTATTCATTCTCGCAAATAACATTTGTCAGCAGGCACATGCTTCCGTTTCTCCTTCACAGGTCTCACTGCAACTAGGGGGGCGATTACAAAGTAGGGTTGAAAGCCTCCTCCCGATAGTCGGAATCTCCTTGACTGCGTCGGAACCCTTCATACTGACTCAGTGGGTTCCCATTCCGACCTCCCGATTATGATGTTCACGATCAGAATGTAAACCGCGCGGTCAATCTGAATTTGTTCCGAGCGACTCACTAGTTGTTTGTGTCGGTCGGAACCACATCGTACAGCCCTATGGACAGCATTTGTGCCCTCGGGATTACAAAATTGATTTCCAACAGCCTTTCCCTGTCGGCCTGTCCGACATGGAAAGGCTGTCGGAAAGTGATTTTGAGGGCCCCTGGCCGGGCACCTGTGCCTCTGGTTGATGTCCAAGGGGGTACCTAAGGGACACTCTCTAAAATCCTACACTGTGTGGCAGGCATCTGTGGGTGCCTGCAACTGGGTGCAGGGTTTTTAGCAAACACCCCATTTCCCCATAGGAGCCTGTGTTACGGCAGGTTGTTGGACGGAATACAAGCTCCCATATGAAACAACGGGGCCCGACCGAACAGTGTTCAGTCGCATCGTAATCCGGCGGTCGGAACCGCCGGCCACAAGCCGGTTGGTCCCGATTCTGAGTTAGTGTCGGGGGGAGGCTTTCTGCCCGACATTGTAATGAGCCCCTAGGATGTTGTCTTTTCCTGTAGCTATAATTTCGGTGGGTGCAGGCGAGTTATTGGGGATTCAAATTATACTTTGGATCCTGAATTCAGTAGAGCCAAATCCGCCCTGTCCTCTCACAGTAAGAAGGGCTTGGGCAGTCCCCTTCCTAACAATTCCTCCATAAAATGGCATGATTACAATTTGAGTAACTCGATCTCCAGGTTGCAAAACTAAAGCAGTTTCTCCACTGTTCAACAGTATCACTTTTATCTCTCCTTGGTAATCAAAGTCTAATACCCCTCTCAAAACTTGGATTCCTTTCAAGGCAAGCCAGGAACAAGGAGCAATCAATCAAAAATACCCAGGGGAATCTGAATTCCAACCCCAGTTTCAATTAAAGCTGTATCTCTGGGTTTCAGTTTGTGCTTCTGCAAAGCATGTAACTCAATACCTTCAGCCTCTGGGGTCGTCTGATGTGGAGCCACGGCTCTGGGAGTTGTCTCCTAGTACAAGATAGTGTTAGTGACCTTGTGAGCTGAATCTGCAAAGCTGGTGTCAACATTCGCATTAATGGAGTTTCTACATATATTTAAGGCCTGTTGTTCGGTATCTACAATGCACCATGCAAGTTAACATGCAAGTTATCTATCCAACCTTTTAATGACTCTTCTGACAATTTTGTCAGCATACACCCTATGTTGTGCTGTGCACAATTCTTCTGCACCAATTTGCCTTTGAAATGAGCAGCATTTATTTATTTATTTATTGATGCAATTTGTATAGCGCACAAATACCCGGAGGTGTCTCGGCGCTGAAAAACAGTAGTACAGAGCAGATGGAGATATTGTTTACTGGTTGAAAAGCCACGTTTTTACTGACTTCCTGAAGGTAAGGAGAGAGGGGCTAGCCCTGATGTAAGAGGGTAGGGTGTTCAATAGTTGAATCTACAGTAGAAATCCACAATACAAAAAGAGTACGTTCAAAATGTTCTAAGTATTCTGCTGAGTGGCTTGCCTACATGGAAAGGCTATCAGGTAGCCAGAGTAAGTATCCACCACTGACCACACCACATACTGACAACCCCAACTATTTTGGCATTGGACCAAATGAGGTTGATCTGCCATATCTATCCTTGCAACGTTCCCTATCTAACTGACCTCTTACTACCTTTGGGACTGGTCTGTGTTGTGTACATTGACAAAGGGGACATTGCATAACCACAGTTTTGAATAACTCTCTTTTTTATAATACTTTTTATTTAACAGAGAAACAACATTTCTGAATATAGACAAGGGAGGAAAAATACAGTATTATTTATGTTGATACTATTTTGTTAATGAACCACAGTGGTGCTACAAGTAGACTCAGGACTCAAGGCGTTAAAGGATCTTCGGGGGCAGAGACAGTTGGTGGAATACAAATGTTCCCTCTTTATGCGTTCCATTTATCCCAGATTGCAGACCACTTTTTAGGACACCCTTGCTCAATATACACTGTCTTCTCCCTAATGATGCACCAGTCCATGTCTGCCTTCCAAGCAGCCAGTGTAGGCAGTAGTCCAGAACCCCACAGCTGGGCAATGTTACTTTTGGCCACCATCAGACCTAATGTGACCCAAATGTTCCCTTTGCTGTTTAAATCTATGGGTTCCCAGATATCCAGTAGACATTGTTTTGCTTCAGGTCTAAGTCTGACTTGGAGAACTTCATACATACACTCATGTATCCCCTTCCAGTAAGCTTGAATATATGCACAGTCCCATATTATTTGCATGACTGTACCTTCATGCCCACATTGCCTCCTGCACATCCCATCAGTCACTCTCCCAGTTTTGATCAAATCTAGGGGAATATGCATCCCTCTATTCTCTGCCCCCCTGTTAGTGGCTTTTTCTCCCAGGTGTCAACATTTTTGGTGTGCCCACCAAGCTATTAGCACCAAATCAGAATCCCGAGTCGCCACCTCGGCCTCCAAAGTTTTGGCTTTTCCATCTGCAGAGGAAATACATCACCGTTCTAATGAGTATGTTAGGCAGAGGGCAGCTACGTGATATACATTAACAATGTTTTTTGGTAACATTTCCCAGATCTCCTGCCACATCTCTGTACCCCACTTCACAGGGGACTCCTGTATTTCAGGCACATCCTGTAATACCTATGTATCTTCCACTGTGGCCTGCGCAACCTGCTCATACAACACTGCAGTACCTTTGGGACCAACTCGGGCCCTGTCTTGTATGTAGCACTTCCACTTGATAATGCGGGTTTCCAGCACATGCCCTATTCTATGAGTCTTGAGGGAACTCATCACCCATTGCATTATTGGAATCTGAAGTCTCCAAATCACATTGGGGTCCAGGGTCAACTGCTCAGTGTCCACTGGGGCCGAATAACATGCAAGCAATTGCTTTTCGAGTGTACCGCTCCCCAGCATCTGGTAACTTTTTTGCCCAAAATCCTAAAGGCACCCTCTTCTTTCCTTGATTCTGCCACAAACTCCAATTAGCATACTTCTCTTGGACTGTCCCATTTAGCTCAACATCCCCTTCTCGTATTGGCCATAAATCTATGGCACATTTATAGCCTCCTTTGTTGATCCAAATGCATTTTGTTGCAGCTCTCCCCACCCAAACTCATGTTTCTTTCATGTAACCTTCTACAAAGGGGCCAAAATCTTTATCTTATTTCGCACTGATGTATTTAGCTATCTGTTTTATCTTGACTCTAATGTTATTCTTGCCCTGCCAATGGAATCTTGGTGTAATGTCATAACATGAAATGTTGGGAGTCAAATAGACACAGTTGGCTGAGCTGAGCAACATGCAGGCTGCTCCTGGTGGGGTCTCAATTTGATCTTGTAACTATCTTGAATAAACCTCTCTGAACCACATCTACCTGAGTGGACTTGATCACTATACAATCCACTCATCAAATCACGAGGAACACCTATGAAAATTGCAATCTTCATTACATCCTCATTAACTTTCTGCATTTCATCCCTCCATGTAAACCAGGGCTTTTTGGTATTTGTGTGAACAACCATCTGCTGCTAACTGCAGGAAAGTGGTCTGAGCATTTCCCTGAAATTTCCTAAACTCAGCTTGCACAACAATATCACTGCTTAGTATACAACATATCTCTATGATCTAAATGCACTCCCTTTGTCCCTAAATCAAACAAATGCACCATCCACGCACCACCCCTGTCTGCACGCTCTGCCACTCTTTCAGCCACCAAATGATAAGTTTCCAACTTATTTTACAACAATTCCTTCTGACATGATAGCATTACAGAAGTATTCTTGGCTTCCGCTAACTGTTTCTCCATTGCTTCACATTCTTTTCCTAATTGACTACATTTTTCATGCATTTTCCTGTAAGCATTTAGAAGGATGCAGCCTCTTACACCTAATGTACAAAACTCTTCCCCTTTTTCAATTGGTACTCTTTCTAAGTAGATTTATACATCTTCTGGCAGCATATTAGACATACACACACTCCATTTCTCACTCAACATAGCACAATGTGACCACTAATTAGCAAGCTGACTATTTCTATTTAGTGCTTTATTTCGATATCAAATATCATAAAAGTGTCCAGTAAGAAAAAAAACCATGTTACAAGAGTGCAATTTTGCAAACATTGCTTACAAAACCAAATCGTAAAAGAGCACTAATTCTCAGCAAGAAGGTTAACATTTTGTCTAAATCTACATAGTAAAAACAACATAAAATTCATTAAAAAAAACACCATATACAGTTACATAAGTGACAATAAAGAAGAAGCAAAAAAATGCAAGCCCGCCAGTCCAATCTTTTAAGCCCATCGGAGGTGTCTAGCCCTCCGTACATGCCCCTTAGTAGAGCGAGATTGGGCAATTGTCAAATGACGTGTAGGCTGGTGTAAAGTGCAAATGCATAAAACCATGTTTAAGCAGTAAGTCAAGCTTAAATATAAGGCTAGGGTACTGACTCTGCAACTCCTAGGGTATAATGCTGGTCCCCCCTCTCAGGGCCTTTTGGCCAAACTAAGAAACTTGGCCACACCACACGCAAAAAAAGTTCTTGCAACAAATTTCAAAATACGCAAGCAACCCGATGGTTCAGTGTGCCCAGATGTTGGCAGATTGGTATGAGCTATTTTAGCTTTGCTGCTTTGTATGCCGGGCAAGCAAACATGGCATGAGCAACACACTCCAACGGGGCTCTGCAGCATGCACAATCCTCTGTTGTCTGATAGGGTGGGTGTCATTTTGCAGTAAATGCACGAACGGGATGCGTGCAGAATCTAAAATGAGTGTACAGCGTCCTATCTCTGGGTACCTCAATCGTGTCCAGGTAGGGCTACAGACCTCTGCATAGTTTATGGAGTTACAATTCCTCTGTTAATCTGCCCACATTTTGTTTGCTCATTTCCTGGCTGTCCGGTCACTCCCAGTATATTCGTTTGAGTTCCAATTTGCTGGGTGGAACTTGTCTGTCCCAGTGGTCTCCAAGACCCAACGCTATCAGTGTTTTCCTGATACTTGTTATCCAGCTGATTCTATGGCTGACGCCAAGACACATAACTTCGGTTAGTGCTTCAGCATACTTGGAAAGTTCCGGGGTCCGTCTTAAGTGGGCCCAAAAGAGCGGTGGGCACAGCTTTGCAATACTTCTAATCGGCCTCTTGGCCATATCTAGCATCAAGGGTGATAGTGGGACATTACGGGAGAGCATTACCAAACCCCTCAAAAACTTATGCTCAGATCTACTAATGTTATCAGTGTTATTTACCCCACATAGCTTAGCACTATGAAGGGCGGTGCTGACTACTTTAGCTTCATAAATCGTGAGAGCCGGGGCAAAAGGTCTGATTTGTAATGAGCATGTTCTTTTGCTAGTGCTCTGGCCATGCGTTTGTGGCTGAGCAACAACTTGGCTAGGTGGGGCTTCCATGACATTCTGTCAGATAGTCGAATTCCCGGACAATCAAAGATGGTGACTCTCTCCAGGTGAGCCCCACCTAGCATGTGATTGCTTCTAAAGGATTTGTGGGGGTAAAATGCCATAAGCCTTGTTTTTGAGGTGTTAATGATATGAAACTTATTCCCATCCTGGTATGTCATGTGGTATCTGGGAACCTGCTCCATCCGATTTTTGTTTTTCTGCCAAACATTCTGTCCCTTACACTTCGAATCCTGCAAGTGTTGCCAAAATGTCTTGCTTACTCTTCAGATCTCCTTAGCAATACTTAAAAACACTAAAATACAACGTAAACTCTCTTCAAAATAGAACTCTATACCCCTTTTGAATAGCAAGGTACAACATTAACAGAGCTCAACACTCATTTATCAAGTAAAGGGAAATATTTATTGCATCAAGAGCTCATACAGCAATAATACACATGTAAAATAAAAGCATAAAAAATGTATATCCACAAGAAAAAATACATAGAAAGATAACTGCATGTACACAAAAATAGGTAATTAGAACTTGAAATACATCACCAGTTGTCTGTCTTGCATCATCCTGCCAGCTCGACTGGGGAACCCGTTGACAGTCGCGGCAGCAGCTCTTCAACTGGGAAACGTCTCTTGATGTGTCCTCCCCTAGAAGAGTTCATGACGAAACGCCAGGAGGTCTCCATCTTTATACTCTTTCTAAAACAGAGAGAGGCTCCTATAAGCTCCACCTCTCTTCATCCACTCTGTAGGTGCTGGCTGCACTCTTTGCGCCGAGGTCACTCATCCGAGTGGGCCAGGCTCCGATGAGAGTTGTGACAAAATTCTTCACTTTCTCATCCTTGGGCTACACAGCCTACAATGTCTGTTCTAGCAGCTTATCTGTCGGGCTCAGTGAAGTGAAAAACATAAACATTTCTATGTGTGCACAAGTAACCCGAGCCAGCCTGCCTTCGCAGCTGAAAGGCAGGGTCAGATAACAACAAGATGAAACAATGCTCACAAATGTAATTGAAATAAAACGGAGTTAATGGTCAATACATAATCTCACAATATATATATCTATAATTGCCTATAGCATTACACTAGTGTGGTATGGTTCATCAGTTTGTTTCCCTTCTAGCACTGTAAACATCCATGAGTACTATTGTTCACTTGCTCTACAGTCTCCTAATTATGTGTTCCCTAGTTTTGGTTAAAGTTCTGTCCCTATGTCAACATTTATGCTCTCCATCTGTTAAACACTCCTATTACATTTGTACATGGGTGAGCGAATTTTTTTTTTTACTGATGTCTCCCTGCCACAACATTAAAAACAGGAGGTGGGGGGCGTGGCTTCCGCACGACGCAAGATGGCGGCGATCCTTTGAGCTCCGCTACATCGCGGAGTCTCTGAAGAGGTTTTTGACCGCTTTTCTGCTCCTCCCGACGCTCTCCAAGGGACGCAGGCATCGCATTCTCTGACAGCTCACGAAGGATGATTTTCCAGTGAGTGTCAGTTAATTTTCAGGTCGCATTTGCCGCTTTACTCTCGTCCTGTCACAGACGGCCGACATTTTGTTTTTTCGCGGCGTCCGTGTTCTCCTGAGGTGATCTTGTAACACTCTTACCGGACCTATCCATGCAGCGAAAATTACAATCACTGTAAATTACCTCAACTGTGCCTGTTGTCTGCAATATCTCTATTTCATGGTATTCCAATCTATATAACAACAATGTGTGATAGAGTTCAGGAAATATACACATAACCCGGTGTATAAGCTAGCTTTCACAAAAGTTTATTTCTATGATACCTGCTATATGACTAAATGTACTTTTATAGCTAACATCCTATTTAAAATACTCCCAACACCTATTATATTCCCTATTCACCAAAGGCTCCAATTTTCACCAAGCCTTTCTTGCCTCCTCCATTTGGTATAACAAATACATTGCATTTAGACACAAATCTTTTTATTTCAAGCACTGGAAAGAGATGAACATTTTTTATGTACATCAACTTCTCTCCCATGACTCTGTTGTTCCTTTTACTATTTTGCAAGAACGTTATGATTTACCTTCCTCCTTTTTATCCCAATACTCTCAGTTATCACAGGCACTCAAAACATTTATCTCTACTAACAATTTTCACTCTAATGTTCTTCCGTTCTTTCCCTTGACACCTTTTTTTGACATCTCTCCTGACTTAAATGTGAAAGCCTCTCTTATATATAAATTCCTTACTACCACTAACCCAGAAAGACCAAAAACATCAATTGAACTGGTTGGGAACTTGACCTCTCGATTACACTTTCTATTAAGGAATGGGACAATTTGTGGCAAAACATTTTCTCCACTTCTAAAGCTGCCAATATTACACAGAGATGCAGTTTTATATAATAGAATTTATCCTGTTTCTCTCCACAAAATTAATCCTTCCTACTCTCCTCTTTGTTGGTTTTGCTTATCAACTAATGGTTCTTTACTTCATTTATAATATTATTGTCCTAATGTTTTTCAATTTTGGAAAACTGTATGGTTCAAATGTTCTAAGATTTTTCACTTTTGTAATCCTCTATCTTTTCAAAATGTATTTCTTGATTCCTTGTCTAATGATTTTCATAGTCTTCATCAAAGTTAAAACTCCTAGATCTCCTTATTGCTATGGATTTCAAGGTTATCCTTACCTGCTGGAAAGACAACTCAAAACTATGTATATTAACCTGATGGAACTTTATATGTGATGAACACAGGATCTCTACTATTTCTTCTCTATCATTTCCTCAAAAAATTAAATCTGACTTACTCTGGTAACCCTTTACTACTTTTCCTCATACTCCTCTTTAAATTAGCCATTCTGTTTGATTCTTTTTCTTCTCCTGTTTTCCCTATTTCTTATTTGCTTTTCCTTTTCCTTCCTTCTCCCTCTATCTTTTCTTGCTTCCCCTTTTTTACTTATTCTAAAATATTGTATTCTACTATTTTTCTTTAGGGTACCTTATTGGTCTCTTTATCTTTTTTTACACATAAGGTTGCACTCCTTTCTATTTACTAATGGTGTTATAATGCTAATTCTTTGCCTTGTTTAATATGGAATGTAAGGTACCATTCAAAATATTTAATAAACACATTATTTAACTAAAAAAAAAAACAGGAGGTGGAGCAGTGGACCCTGCTTCCCTTTTTGGTCAATATGTCGCGGTTGTCCATATTGCCCCTCTAAAGACATGAACTTCCTCGGTACTGCAGCCACACCCTTTTGAAGGCAGGCTATTTAATAATGGCAGCTGCGCGGACACAGCAGATTTTACTCTAGTAAGGAGCTCTAAAACACTGTTTCCTTTACAACTGCCTTGGTAGCTCTGAAACGGCATTTCAATTACATTCCATTTCATTTCCTTGTAAACGTGCTACTGCGTTCGGAGTTGCTTGGCTTCTGTCTAGGTTGGTAGCCATCTTAGGTTGTCCTCCACTTATTTTGATTAGTTTATGCAATTAATTTCTTACGATAACTTTTAACTTCTTTGTTTTAATGTGTTCCTATATTGTCAGTATTCCCATCCGGTAGGAAAGTTTGCCAGATGTGAGCGGTGCTGCTGGGCTCCAATTTGTGTTTCTTTGGACCCCCTGTTCTCTCTGCGCTTACGACGCTTCAGTTACACCCTTCTGAAGGCGGGCTATTTAACCACGGCAGCTGCACGGACGCAGCTGAATATACTCTGGTAAGGAGCTCTAACACGCTTTTTTTCCTTCAGAGCTGCCTCAGTGGATCTGTAATTGCACTGCATTTCATTTCCTTGTAAGCACACTAGTCCACTCAGCGTTGCCTGGCTCCAGTCTATGTTGGCGACCATCTTAGGTTGGTCTCCACCTATTTTAATTACTTTTGCCTTTCTTTTCTTACGATTACTTTTAGCTTCTTTATTTTAATTTGCTAAGTTACTGGTCTCCAGTTTAATGTTGATCCAGCACACAACTCCTCTTGAGGGTTTTTGTAATTTGTGAAATCTTTGTCTTCTTTGGAGAGTGTCTTCGCATACTGCCCCATCTGTGGAGAGTTGTAATTCAATTGGCCAGTTCTTTTCTGGTAAAGTTTCCAGTATCTATGAAACTTTTCCGGAGGCAGTTAGATACACTCCGTGCCTCGAAGCTTGGTTCAAACCATCCGACACTAAAGATGAGCTTTCTAGCTGTAATACTCTATCTATATAAGGGCTGCGTGCTCTACTATCGAAAGTGAAATCAGGTTCACCAGTTTTGGTGCATGGGATGGAGGTGATTCTACCTTGGCCAGATTCCCTCGATGTGGAAACAGGCCACTATTGTGCCACATCTTAAAAAAACAACTTTGGACCCGGCAAAACCACAGAATGTCAGGCCTATCTCCTTGCCCCAGTTCTTCTCTAAAGTGGTCCCGAAACATATCAATAAGCAACTGATGAACATTGAGGCTGAGGACCAACTGCACGAGACCCAATCGGGTTTCCATCCACAGTACAATATGGAATCCGCGCTACTGCGAGCCTCCGAGTCCCTTAGACTCTTTGTTGATGAGGGTAAAACAGCGGCGCTAATAATGCTGGACTTAAGTGCAGCGTTCAACACAGTATTCCATGGCTTTCTCCTGGAACGGCTCTGGAAATGCAGTTTTGGGGCATGGCTCTGAGATAAGCGTGGGCGGAAAATCCGTTCCGCTCGCGGATTTTGCGGATTTTCGGGAAATCCGCAATCCGCGAGATTTGCGGATTTCCCGCAAAATCCGCAAATTCGCACAGAGCGGATTTTTTTGGCGGCGCGCGGCGTTGGTGATACAATTTTTGCGGCGCGCGGCGTTTATCATCGTTTGCCGAGTTGTTTTTCTCGATATTTTGCGAGTGCTGCGCCATTTTGGATCTTGCTGTGTGATCCCGCGGGAATTTGGCGAGCGCGATTACGTCATCGCGGCTTGCCAACTTGCACAGCGAGAGTTTGTCAACGCGAGTACGGCGAGATCACGTCTCGCGGTACTTCGCAATTGCGAGATTTGAGATGTGGCGAGCGAAAATATAAATTTGCAATTCTGCACAAGAAATCCACCAGCAAGCAGCATAAACCTTCTAGAAATGATGATTTTTATGTGAATAACTCCTTAGTTTGACATTTGCCTGCACTTTTTTAGCGAGGAGTCCATTTTGGGGAGGGGGCAGGGGGGTGGGAGGAAGGAAGTGCCCCATAGTCTTCAACTTCCTGTTCCTGTTCAGCAGGCTCCTCCCAGTGCTTTGTCCATCTCCTGGTCACTTTTCATTTGGATGTGGACCTGGAAGGATTACTTTTTGTGGATGCTGCTGGATCTTTGGATTTGAGGCCTTTTTGACTTTGTTTGGATCACTGTTGGATTAGAAATTTTACAAGTAAGTTTGTTTGGGGCATTACAGTTGCTGCAACTAAAATTTTGGGATTTTCGATTTTTGGGCTGTTTTGGGGCCTTTTGCCCAGGGGTACTCAGTGGTGGGTGGACTGATTCTTTCTGTGGGTTGTCTTGAACTTAAACATCATGGAGGCCATAGATGAATTGGGATTGTGCTGATTTTTCTGTGTTTTTCGATTTTTTTTTTTTGTAAAATTTTGTGTTTTTCGATTTTTGACCTGTTGTTGGGGCCTTGACCAGGGGTAGTGAGTGGTGCATGGGCCTAGTCTTTCTGTGGGCTGTCTTGAATTTAAACATCATGGAGGCCATGGATGGAATGGGATTGTGCTGATTTTGCAGTGTTTTTCGATTTTTGGGCCTGTACTTGTGGCCTTTTCACCAGGGGTATTTGAGTCTAGCATGGGCCTAGTCTTTCTGTGGGCTGTCTTGAATTTAAACATCATGGAGGCCATGGATGGAATGGGATTGTGCTGATTTTGCAGTGTTTTTCGATTTTTGGGGGTGTTCATGGGGAGGGACATGCCATGTGGCTGGTGGCCATTTTGAGTGCAGCTACAGGCACTGGCCATGTGCTGGCAGGCAAGTGGCCATTTTGAATGCAGGCTTTGTTGTTAGGCCTCCAACCATTTTGCCTACTTTTCAACCTTTATTTATGCCCAGGGGTAGTGAGTCTTGCATGGGCCTAGTATTTCTGTGGGTTGTCTTGAATTTAAACATCATGGAGGCCATGGATTGAATGGGATTGTGCTGATTTTGCAGTGTTTTTCGATTTTTGGGCCTGTACTTGTGGCCTTTTCACCAGGGGTATTTGAGTCTAGCATGGGCCTAGTCTTTCTGTGGGCTGTCTTGAATTTAAACATCATGGAGGCCATGGATGGAATAGGATTGTGCTGATTTTGCAGTGTTTTTCGATTTTTGGGCCTGTACTTGTGGCCTTTTCACCAGGGGTATTTGAGTCTAGCATGGGCCTAGTCTTTCTGTGGGTTGTCTTGAATTTAAACATCATGGAGGCCATGGATTGAATGGGATTGTGCTGATTTTGCAGTGTTTTTCGATTTTTGGGGGTGTTCATGGGGAGGGACATGCCATGTGGCTGGTGGCCATTTTGAGTGCAGCTACAGGCACTGGCCATGTGCTGGCAGGCAAGTGGCCATTTTGAATGCAGGCTTTGTTGTTAGGCCTCCAACCATTTTGCCTACTTTTCAACCTTTATTTATGCCCAGGGGTAGTGAGTCTTGCATGGGCCTAGTATTTCTGTGGGTTGTCTTGAATTTAAACATCATGGAGGCCATGGATTGAATGGGATTGTGCTGATTTTGCAGTGTTTTTCGATTTTTGGGCCAGTACTTGTGGCCTTTTCACCAGGGGTATTTGAGTCTAGCATGGGCCTAGTCTTTCTGTGGGCTGTCTTGAATTTAAACATCATGGAGGCCATGGATGGAATAGGATTGTGCTGATTTTGCAGTGTTTTTCGATTTTTGGGCCTGTACTTGTGGCCTTTTCACCAGGGGTATTTGAGTCTAGCATGGGCCTAGTCTTTCTGTGGGTTGTCTTGAATTTAAACATCATGGAGGCCATGGATTGAATGGGATTGTGCTGATTTTGCAGTGTTTTTCGATTTTTGGGGGTGTTCATGGGGAGGGACATGCCATGTGGCTGGTGGCCATTTTGAGTGCAGCTACAGGCACTGGCCATGTGCTGGCAGGCAAGTGGCCATTTTGAATGCAGGCTTTGTTGTTAGGCCTCCAACCATTTTGCCTACTTTTCAACCTTTATTTATGCCCAGGGGTAGTGAGTCTTGCATGGGCCTAGTATTTCTGTGGGTTGTCTTGAATTTAAACATCATGGAGGCCATGGATTGAATGGGATTGTGCTGATTTTGCAGTGTTTTTCGATTTTTGGGCCTGTACTTGTGGCCTTTTCACCAGGGGTATTTGAGTCTAGCATGGGCCTAGTCTTTCTGTGGGCTGTCTTGAATTTAAACATCATGGAGGCCATGGATGGAATAGGATTGTGCTGATTTTGCAGTGTTTTTCGATTTTTGGGCCTGTACTTGTGGCCTTTTCACCAGGGGTATTTGAGTCTAGCATGGGCCTAGTCTTTCTGTGGGTTGTCTTGAATTTAAACATCATGGAGGCCATGGATTGAATGGGATTGTGCTGATTTTGCAGTGTTTTTCGATTTTTGGGGGTGTTCATGGGGAGGGACATGCCATGTGGCTGGTGGCCATTTTGAGTGCAGCTACAGGCACTGGCCATGTGCTGGCAGGCAAGTGGCCATTTTGAATGCAGGCTTTGTTGTTAGGCCTCCAACCATTTTGCCTACTTTTCAACCTTTATTTATGCCCAGGGGTAGTGAGTCTTGCATGGGCCTAGTATTTCTGTGGGTTGTCTTGAATTTAAACATAATGGAGGCCATGGATTGAATGGGATTGTGCTGATTTTGCAGTGTTTTTCGATTTTTGGGCCTGTACTTGTGGCCTTTTCACCAGGGGTATTTGAGTCTAGCATGGGCCTAGTCTTTCTGTGGGCTGTCTTGAATTTAAACATCATGGAGGCCATGGATGGAATAGGATTGTGCTGATTTTGCAGTGTTTTTCGATTTTTGGGCCTGTACTTGTGGCCTTTTCACCAGGGGTATTTGAGTCTAGCATGGGCCTAGTCTTTCTGTGGGTTGTCTTGAATTTAAACATCATGGAGGCCATGGATTGAATGGGATTGTGCTGATTTTGCAGTGTTTTTCGATTTTTGGGGGTGTTCATGGGGAGGGACATGCCATGTGGCTGGTGGCCATTTTGAGTGCAGCTACAGGCACTGGCCATGTGCTGGCAGGCAAGTGGCCATTTTGAATGCAGGCTTTGTTGTTAGCCCTCCAACCATTTTGCCTACTTTTCAACCTTTATTTATGCCCAGGGGTAGTGAGTCTTGCATGGGCCTAGTATTTCTGTGGGTTGTCTTGAATTTAAACATCATGGAGGCCATGGATTGAATGGGATTGTGCTGATTTTGCAGTGTTTTTCGATTTTTGGGCCTGTACTTGTGGCCTTTTCACCAGGGGTATTTGAGTCTAGCATGGGCCTAGTCTTTCTGTGGGCTGTCTTGAATTTAAACATCATGGAGGCCATGGATGGAATAGGATTGTGCTGATTTTGCAGTGTTTTTCGATTTTTGGGCCTGTACTTGTGGCCTTTTCACCAGGGGTATTTGAGTCTAGCATGGGCCTAGTCTTTCTGTGGGTTGTCTTGAATTTAAACATCATGGAGGCCATGGATTGAATGGGATTGTGCTGATTTTGCAGTGTTTTTCGATTTTTGGGGGTGTTCATGGGGAGGGACATGCCATGTGGCTGGTGGCCATTTTGAGTGCAGCTACAGGCACTGGCCATGTGCTGGCAGGCAAGTGGCCATTTTGAATGCAGGCTTTGTTGTTAGGCCTCCAACCATTTTGCCTACTTTTCAACCTTTATTTATGCCCAGGGGTAGTGAGTCTTGCATGGGCCTAGTCTTTCTGTGGGTTGTCTTGAATTTAAACATTATGGAGGGCATGGATGGATTGGGATTGTGCTGATTTGGCAGTGTTTTTCGATTTTTTTGTGCTCTATAACTGAACTGATGTTCCTCTGTCTTCCATTTTTTTTAGGTGCACAAGACTCAAGAGAACCACCAGTGCCAGGAAGAAGTCCTGCAGCGGTGTGTGTGTGCAGCATAACGTCACGCGACGTCACGTCTGGCCTCAGACAACTCTACAATTCGTGCAACTGCGGCCTGCTGTCTGACCTGCTCTGAAGAAGATGGCCCCGCCCCCAAAGAAAGTTCTCCGTAGCTCCTCTAGCAAGAAAGTTGCTAGTAAGGAGCAGAAGAAGCAAGTTACCAAGGAGGCTGGTGTGCCACCCGCCACTTTTTTTGGGAGCAAAAAAAAAAGTACGCCTGCAGCAGCAGGATCTGCTGGGGACCAACCTGAGAGCAGCACCCCTGCTCCATTGGGTTCAGTGCCTCCACCACCAAGGCAACTTAAGTCAAAGCCCTTGAGTGCTTCAGAGGCAGTCAGTGTACTTCTCCAATCACCATCGACCAGTGATGTTGGCTCATCGCAAGAAAGTAGCAGCAATGTCCCTGAATCAACACAGGTTGTTGTAACTCATCTGACAAGTGTTGAACAACCACAGCCGCAACAACACCATGTGCAAGTACACGCCCAAGTACATGTGGAAGGAGAGGCAGCAAAAGGAGATGCGCAAGCAAAGGTGCATGGAGGTTCACAAGTGCCCACAATAGTTGTTCCTCCCGAAGTAGGGGCATATTTGGAAATCGACATTGAAGCTGAGGTATCATTGGAAGCCACTCCTCCTGATGATCATTCATTGTCTTCCACATCCCTAGCAAGGAAAAGATCAAGGGGGGTGTCTACATCTTCTTCAAGCCCACCTCGTTCTGGTGCAAGTGATCTGTCTTGGGAACCACAACTGCGGTCTGACAGTGAGGCAGAGGCACACCATGATCTGACACCGGCACCTAAGCGTAAAAGGAAGGTCGTCCAAAAACTCAAACCTATGGAGTGTGATGAGGCTCAACAAGAAGTGACAGATACTGCTGGTGATGAAGCCTCTCACGATGACGACGAGCCAGTCATCACAAAGGTCACTGCAGCCCCACCGGGCATGCAGCAAAGAGACATTTTGACCCTATCCCGAGAAGCTGCTGAGCGTGATGATGATGTCGGCGAGGAGGCAATGGAAATGGAATCATTAGATTTGGAGTTAAGTAGTACACCAAAACCTACCGCTTCCATATTTCTTCGCAAGAAGGTACCCACCTCGTCCTCGACCTCAATTCGTGGTGGTGAAAGTGCAAAACGTACTGAAGTTCGGCAATCCACATCCTCCACTTCATCTGTCATTAGCAGCAGGACCACCACCACCAGTATCGCCGCCTCCTCCGGCCCCCGAAGACATTTCAAGTCTCCAGTTTGGGACTTCTTTAGTGTTTGCCCAAAAAAGGAAAACGTAGCCATTTGTAGCCTTTGTAAGCTTCGATTTAGTCGTGGTAAGCTTGGTTCTAACTATGGTACCGGAGGCCAGAGAGGTCATCTTGAGAGAAGGCACGCTGTCGAATGGTTTCCGCACCTAGAGGCGGTCAAGAAAGCCGGAATTGCACGTAATGAAAACGTTGATTTGTCATCTGCTGATGACGAGGAGGTAGAAGAAGACGATTCAAACACTTCACTTACACCCAGTTCCCATGTCAGCAGCACACCCCATGGGAGCCACACTAAGAGTGTGGGAGAGAGTGAGACATCAATGCGGAAAAGTTCATCAGCGAGCGTAACTGGGTCGAAGAGATCATCATCATCCCGTAAATCATTGGTCCAGGGCAACATTAAAAAGATGTTGTTTACAGAAGCGCAATATGAACGCAACCACCCAATGACCCGTCTGTATAACACTAAGCTGGCTAAAATGCTAGCTCTGGACCTTCTCCCTTTTTCTTTTGTAGAAGGGGTTGGTTTTCTAGAATTAGTGACAGCGCTCTGCCCTAAATGGAAGGTTCCTAGCCGGTTCTATTTTGCCCGAGTTGCGGTTCCAGCACTACATGAAGATGTTCTGAAGGTGATTGGGGCAGCTTTGCAGAAGAGTGCTGTTCACACTATACATCTGACAACAGACATGTGGACCAGTGGCGCAGGCGCTGATTACATGTGCATCACTGCACACTGGGTCTCTTTTTCAGGGGCTAAAGCAAAGCTAAACTCAGGTGTTGACACTAACATTGTTTTTAAAGGTGCTCGGAAACATGCAACACTAGCCATGTTTGGTTTGGAGAAACGTCACACAGCAGAAAACATTTTGGATGTCTTTAACACAAAGGTCCTTAACTGTCTGTCCCCACTAAAACGCAAGGTTGGTTATGTTTCCACGGACAATGGCTCCAATATAGTTAAGGCCATGAGGGACGGTTACTATTTCAGAGTGCCGTGTTTGGCGCACTGTATAAACCTGGTTGTCCAAAAATTCTTGGGTAATAAACGCAGTGCAGCGTACAGTGTATTGGAGAACTGCCGAAAAATTTGCAAGCATTTCAGGCATTCTTTTAAGGCCCGCAAGCAGCTGAGGAGCATGCTATATCAATGTCAAATGCCAGTGAAAGCACTCATCCAGGAGGTGGTAACACGTTGGAACTCAACCTTCTACATGCTTGAGCGTCTGTATGAGCAGTATACGCAACTCGATCAATATTTCTTGAAAGAGGGTATAGAGGAGCTGAGGATGGGTGGGCCGCAATGGAACATAGTTGAAAGCCTAACACGCATGCTTCGTCCTTTTGAGGTCTTCACGCGTGCAGTCAGCAAGGAGGACTCTAATTTGGGAAAAGCTATCCCATTGTTGTACATGCTGGAGGACCAACTGAAGGAGGTGTGTTCTGTGTTTCGAAAAGATGACAAAAAGAAAGACTCTTTTCTTCTGGCTGAGCAATTATTAGAGCTCCTACAAGGTGATGAACGTCTTAAAAAGATCCACTCAGAACAGCATTACATTTGTGCTACTATTCTGGATCCACGCTACAAAAAGGCGCTGGCAGGCAGAGCATTCTTTCCTTTTGCTGATGAAGATGTTACAAAGTACAAACGTTGGCTAGCCTTGTCAGCCAAGAAGTTTGAAACAGAACGGCTGGAAATTGAAGGAAATGGCAGTACATCAGCAGGCCATCCCCAGTCAAAACAATCCACTTCTGCACCTGTGGCTGTGGCACAAGTGACCTCTCAGCCGTTAAAGACACCGGCAACCGGATCATCTGCACGAAAGACAACAGAAACATTGGAGGCTGAAGAGGATTGGCTAGCTCTGCGTGGGTTTGGTTCTCAAAAGGTCAGAGGCACAGCAAGAGCTACGCAAAGTGGAGGAACCTTGGAGGAGGACCTTGAGTCGATGGTGAAGGACTATCTGAATGACTCCACAGAGGTCTATGTTAATTCTGACCCATTGGCGTATTGGCATGGGAAAAAAGAATTGTGGCCACAGCTCACCAACCTGGCTTTAAACTACTTGTCTTGCCCACTCGCAAGTGTGTCTTCTGAACGGGTTTTCAGTGCGGCTGGTGGGATTGTAACTCCCAAACGGAGCCGCCTCTCGCCCAAAAATGTGGAGAGGTTAACAATGATCAAGATGAATCAGCACCTCATACCACCAGATATAAGAGTACGAGAGAGCGTGCCGGATGAAGAGGAGGTGGCCAGCACCATAGATGAGGGAATTTCTACTCTGTCAGGTGGCACTGACCTCACCCTGGCTGAATTCGCAGAGTATGATGACGAAGCCTTATTCTTATTCCTGGACCGTGATACCGACTTCGAGCCCTGAAAATGAGACAACGAATCAATAACTTTCTTTTTCATCCTTATTCACTTTTATTCCTGTGTGTCTGTCTTTCTTTGTTGTGCACAGTTAATATAATTCAAACTTTAATCAGATAATCACAAAAACAAGCCCATCAGCAGAACTGTCTTCACTTGTTTGCTAATTTATTTGAAGGTGCCGCAGTCTGCATTCCTCAGGTTCACAAGTTCAGAAGAACATGCTCCTCTATCCTCCTCCTCCAGACTCCTATTTCCATCAAAGCAGAGGGCTGGTTTACGCCCAATGAAGAAAGACTCAGCACTTGTGGGGGTGTTGTTCTACCCCTTTGCAGGTGAGCTGACGGGTCTGGGGCCATTGCTGGGAAGCACTAAAAGTGGTTTGTGCCAAATCCGAGGCGGAAAATTTTTTGTGTTTTTGATGACTTGCTTGCCTTTGAGGTGCTCTTAGGGGGGGTTCCGTCTGTTTGTGGGTGAGTTTCGTGGTCTGAGAGCATTGCTGGGACACTCTAATCTTGATTGCATTTGCTTTTCAGGAAATCCGTCGTGCCAACCCCGACTTATGGCCTAGCTACGCAGCGCGTTTGGACCGAAGGCCCAGAAATATTGCAAGTATGAGATTTTGCTTTTGGCCTGTTTGGGGGTGTTATGCTTCTTGGCGGGTGGGTTGCCGGGTCTTGGGGCATTCCTGGGAAGGTCTAATACCGGGTAGAAGTGGTTGGGACAAAATCCAGGCCGATTTTTTTTTGGGCTATTTCTGACATTTTGCTCTATGTAGCGTTTTCGGGGGCCTGTTTGGGGGGCTTCCTGGTGTTTGTGGGTGAGTTTCGTGGTCTGGGAGCACTGCTGGGACACTCTAATCTTGATTGCATTTGCTTTTCAGGAAATCCGTCGTGCCAACCCCGACTTATGGCCTAGCTACGCAGCGCGTTTGGACCGAAGGCCCAGAAATATTGCAAGTATGAGATTTTGCTTTTGGCCTGTTTGGGGGTGTTATGCTTCTTGGCGGGTGGGTTGCCGGGTCTTGGGGCATTCCTGGGAAGGTCTAATACCGGGTAGAAGTGGTTGGGACAAAATCCAGGCCGATTTTTTTTTGGGCTATTTCTGACATTTTGCTCTATGTAGCGTTTTCGGGGGCCTGTTTGGGGGGCTTCCTGGTGTTTGTGGGTGAGTTTCGTGGTCTGGGAGCACTGCTGGGACACTCTAATCTTGATTGCATTTGCTTTTCAGGAAATCCGTCGTGCCAACCCCGACTTATGGCCTAGCTACGCAGCGCGTTTGGACCGAAGGCCCAGAAATATTGCAAGTATGAGATTTTGCTTTTGGCCTGTTTGGGGGTGTTATGCTTCTTGGCGGGTGGGTTGCCGGGTCTTGGGGCATTCCTGGGAAGGTCTAATACCGGGTAGAAGTGGTTGGGACAAAATCCAGGCCGATTTTTTTTTGGGCTATTTCTGACATTTTGCTCTATGTAGCGTTTTCGGGGGCCTGTTTGGGGGGCTTCCTGGTGTTTGTGGGTGAGTTTCGTGGTCTGGGAGCACTGCTGGGACACTCTAATCTTGATTGCATTTGCTTTTCAGGAAATCCGTCGTGCCAACCCCGACTTATGGCCTAGCTACGCAGCGCGTTTGGACCGAAGGCCCAGAAATATTGCAAGTATGAGATTTTGCTTTTGGCCTGTTTGGGGGTGTTATGCTTCTTGGCGGGTGGGTTGCCGGGTCTTGGGGCATTCCTGGGAAGGTCTAATACCGGGTAGAAGTGGTTGGGACAAAATCCAGGCCGATTTTTTTTTGGGCTATTTCTGACATTTTGCTCTATGTAGCGTTTTCGGGGGCCTGTTTGGGGGGCTTCCTGGTGTTTGTGGGTGAGTTTCGTGGTCTGGGAGCATTGCTGGGACACTCTAATCTTGATTGCATTTGCTTTTCAGGAAATCCGTCGTGCCAACCCCGACTTATGGCCTAGCTACGCAGCGCGTTTGGACCGAAGGCCCAGAAATATTGCAAGTATGAGATTTTGCTTTTGGCCTGTTTGGGGGTGTTATGCTTCTTGGCGGGTGGGTTGCCGGGTCTTGGGGCATTCCTGGGAAGGTCTAATACCGGGTAGAAGTGGTTGGGACAAAATCCAGGCCGATTTTTTTTTGGGCTATTTCTGACATTTTGCTCTATGTAGCGTTTTCGGGGGCCTGTTTGGGGGGCTTCCTGGTGTTTGTGGGTGAGTTTCGTGGTGTGGGAGCACTGCTGGCTATATATACTTTACTTTGCAAGAGGTTTGAAGCAAATCCATGGTGGCTGAGGGGACTTAGGGCCTAGCTGCAGAGCGCGCGCGGAGTGATTTGGGAAATTTGTGAAAAAGTGACTAAGTCCCCATTTTTGTACTTTTGCTCTTTGGCTGTTTGGGGGTCTTCTACTCGTTTTCTCCTGGGTTGACGGCTCTGGGGCCATTGCTGGGAAGCTCTAATACCGGATAAAAGTGTTTTGGACCAAATCCCAGGCGGAATTTTTTTTGTGTTTTTGATGACTTGCTTGCCTTTGAGGTGCTCTTAGGGGGGGTTCCGTCTGTTTGCGGGTGAGTTTCGTGGTCTGGGAGCACTGCTGGGACACTCTAATCTTGATTGCATTTGCTTTTCAGGAAATCCGTCGTGCCAACCCCGACTTATGGCCTAGCTACGCAGCGCGTTTGGACCGAAGGCCCAGAAATATTGCAAGTATGAGATTTTGCTTTTGGCCTGTTTGGGGGTGTTACGTTTCTTGGCGGGTGGGTTGCCGGGTCTTGGGGCATTCCTGGGAAGGTCTAATACCGGGTAGAAGTGGTTGGGACAAAATCCGCGCGGAAAAGCCTTTAGTTTTGGCACTTTTTGTAACTTAGGGTTCGTTAGGGTTAGCCCTAGCAGCAGGATTGCATGTGTTTCGGGGTGTTCTAGATTTTTCAAACTGAGTTCTGGGGTCTTAGAGCACTCGTGAGAATGTGTAATTTTGGTTGCAAGTCATTTGAAGAAAATCCATGGTGGGAAAGGGGGGATTTGGCATAGTTAAAGAAAGCCTTTGCCACTATTCTTAACTTAGGGTTCGTTAGGGTTAGCAGTATTTCTATTGCATGTGTTTGAGTGGGGGGGATTTCGAGTCTTGGAGCGATGCTGGCTATGGCTACTTTTGCTTGGTTGCTTGCAAGTGGTTTGAATGCAATCCACGGTGGGTAATGGGTAATTAGGGTACTTCGGCCTACTTTTACTTTCAAAGTAAGTTTTGTCACCAGTTTTCTGCTAGGCCTCGTTTTTTGAGATTTGATTGGGGGTCTTCTACATTTTTGCGACTGGCTTTAGTAAGGGTCTGGGTGGGAGCACTGCTAGGAAGATCTAATTTTGTTCTAAAACACAGTTTACAGTACACCTAGCTTGAGGGGCAAGATCCGATACATTAATTTGCCCATACTTATTTATCCTTCAAAAGGTGACTCAGAGTACGCACTTTCAAAAACATTGTACTGTCTACTAGGAAAAACAAATTGTGACTTTTTGCACTCCACAGCCTACATACCTTATATTTATTTATCAGTGGTGTTGTAATATTATATCACTTCCTGTTTTTCGTTGAATAATTACAGGCCGGGTTTCAGTCTCTGCAATGGGGAAAAAAGGATGGAGTCAGGCTTCACAGTAGCGAGCCACAATTCAGCATCAGGCAGGCAGTGGACAGGGTGTCTTCTGGTGACCAACATCGATGGACGAAGCGTCGGCTGCAATGGAGGAGTGCCGCTAATAGGAGGATTTTTTTTCTGCGGGCAACTTACTTACCACTTCCAACAGGACCACTACAACCACATAGATACAGTATCCCTTGCCTTTTTCTCTGACTGTGACTGCATTTCTTGGCTCTCTCTCTGCTTCTACATTGATCCCTTAACACATCACTTAGTCCACTCCACTATCACATCTGCACCACACATAGTCATTTGTAAGTGCTCCTACGTAATTCGCAAGTCGCAGCACGCCCCAGGCCGTAGAGGACTGGGATGGCCCCAATGATGAAGCATGTCACCAAGGGGCAACCCTGGTGAGTGAGGGGACACCTAGAAAAAAAGCAATTTCTCCTTTTCTATCTACTATACCTTCTGTCAGGTTACGCAGCCCCTAAGCGCCTACCGTACTATGAAACTACATTTCCCATGAGTAGGCGGGAGACTTGCAGACTATTTAGTGAGACTATATGAGAGTACCCTTGTATGTTAGGACAGCACTTCACTGATGCCTGTCTTGTCTTCTGTTACAGGTATCCTTTCCCTGCTGACCCTACCTTTACCCATCCCACATTTTTTATTTTAGTTTGTTATTTTTCTCCCCCGCCTAATGCCTCGAACACCCTGTGTTTACACTTCTGGGTGTTGGTGACATTTGGAGGTGGAACCATATTTGCATCGACTGGATCACGGGGAGTAAACCTGACACCTTCCAGACCAACCCCATTGAGTGTTGTTGTGAATGGATTTATAGTGACCAGCAAGGCTCTCAGGTATCTGGCTACAGAGACCTTATGTTGAATATAGTTATCAATATTTCCACCCACGCCCTGTACTGTCGCATTCTTTCTTCCACAGTTGTCGAAAGTACTAATTACTTTTAACTGACATGCATGCAGTTACAGTAGTGTATGCACTTTCAAAGATTGATGGATAGGTTTGTACCCAAAGATTTGTTTATGTTCACAATTGTTCGTCCATGCTGTGCTACTTTTTCTTGTCTCCCAAAACCTTTCCCAAAAACCCCCGTACCCATCCATTTTTCAAACCCTAACCCTCTTCCCCCGGGCTGTGTGGTTTTGATTGATGTGTGACTAAATTACAGCAATAAATCCACACACTTGCTGGGGAGGATAAGGTGATAGCAACAGGCTGGTGAAGAAATCCGAGGATATATTCTTACTCTGCTTGACAAAGACCCATGGCTAATGTCAAAGAACTTCAACCGAATTAGTTATACTTTAACATTTGTTAGGCTACAACGTGGCACTGTTCTAGTGTACTTCTGTCACCTGCTATATTCTGTATTGTACCTTTGTATTGCTCAGGAGGACAAACCAGATTTCATTTTCTTTTTTTCATAGGCAAGCAACTGCCACTGTGTCACACCACTAGTACCACCGCTATGAGGAAATTTTATCCGCCCAGGATTGCCAACCTTATTTGCTGTTTCCCGTGGAGCCAGCCCTGGGCCTAGCCCTACTTGCAAACAGAAATTACAGGTAAGATAGGCGTTTGGTTGGAGGTAGTATAATGGAGTATTAGGAGAGACGAGAGATTTGATTGACGGTAGTACTACTAAAGTCCTAGGACTATTCAGGAAAACAAACTTACTGTTATGTTAAACCCCCACCCACCAGACTCAAAAGCAGTAAAAAACAGGTATGGTCAGATAAAGTTTCAAAAAGTATATTTTTATAGCCCTAACAAAAGAATCTCCCGCAAGACCCTCCCTAACCCCAACGATTGTCCTTCAAAAGTCCCCAAAAATCACAACTCCCAATTCCCACCCCCCAAAAGTCTCTAAAAAAGGGGCAAGGGACACTATGGCAGGGTGCTGTTGGAATTAGCAGCCAGGGCATCATGCTCCTTGCGGAGGGTGGCAAGTTCGAAGCGGAGGCCCTCCACCACGTTCTTATAATTATGGACCTCCTGCTCCAGGTAGGACAGTCTGAGGGATAAGCGGCGCCGGTGTGCCTTGCAAATCCTGTGAGGGGCAGCTGCTTTCTTTGCTGCTGGGCGGTGGCGTTTGGCTTTGGTAGCCCGGCTCCGTACCGCTGGAGCACTGCGCTGGCTGGCAGCCCGCACGGAGGAGGAGGCAGCTGTCCCAGTGGACGTTGTTGTTGTTCCAGACTGCGTCTCCTCCTCCTCCAGGGACACCAGCCGCCGATATTCAGCAACAGTGGCATCCAGCCTCCGTTGCCGGGCCATTCGAGCCAGCTCCTTCCTCCTTGATGGTGTCTTGGATTTGGAAGGAGCAACTACATGAAAAAAGAAAGACATAGTCTGTAACCAATGCTCCTTAAGATTAACACAAAATGATTGAGCAGAAAGTTGTCACAGTACAAGTAGCAAATTGAAAGCACAGTGCATAACTATTGAGGACAGTATCTATGTAACCTCCGACTTCTTCATCCTTGCTCTAACATTAGTGGGAGTTTAAGGAACAAATTCTACGAGCACTATGGACTTCTATTACAGTCGACTATGACAGTACACCACTCTTATTCTTCTTCTTCTCTCTTGTTTAGGAAAATTGGTACGTTATCTTATGCAAGCCGGCATAATGCCAGCGCAGTGAACTTGCACCCGAGAAAAACAGACGCACACCATGGTGAGTGAGACAGACTTGCGTTACTGTACCGGTCCAGTACATGCAGGTGGTGAAGCTCTTACTTTTCTATTACGGGTGGCACTGAGAATACTCTGTTAAAAGGGCTACTGCTTAATTAATTTAGCTTTCACCCTACAGTGCAAATGAGTATTAGAAAAGGAAAATGAAGAAGCTAAATTATCTGATTATCTATCACTTCACATGGGATGTATTTGATGACATATGGGATGACTTTAAGTGCTTTGCTTATTATTGAGTGAACAGTGATACCCCCACACATGAATGACGTACTACTACTAAACTAAAGTTATTAAGGGAGGTAGGGAGTGCCCACCGTAATAACTGGATATATGCTGTGCTTGCAGTTGCAATACAAACTACTGCTACTATTCATGGTAGTCTTTGGACAACGTTACAACTTCTTTTCCTTGCCTTTCCTACACTGGAACGGACGTGCGGGACGGGTGCGGTGTTACATGCTCTTCAAAGTAACACTTAGTTCATCCAGTGACCGTCTACTCTCTCTAGATTCACATATGCTATCTAAGAGTCAGATAGTACCATGAATGATCCAGGCATCCATCCATTCAAAGTATATTGCACACATACAGTTTCTGTCTCACCCACCCAGGCTGTTCTCCTTCCACCCATCCTTGCTTCATCATTCACCCAGCCATGCACCATACCATTTTCTTACCTTCCCAGCCACCTCGGGGACCAAGCAAACACATATCATTCTTCTTTGCCAGTCATCATTACATTTCTCGTGCTTCCACACTTACTTACACCCTTCTTTCGCTTTTCGTTCATCCCATCCATCAAGTTCACCTCAGATCTGATTGGGATTCTTCTCGCCAAAAACTTCACAGCTAAGTCGAAGTACATTTAGAGGAGGCTACTACCTGCTTTTTTTATAATACACCCGTGCAGAAAGCACACTCTGCAGTCTTCAATCTCAATGACTAAGGAATGTATAGCTTACCTCTGCCCGCCACCACCGTGTGAACCCTCACAGGCATGTCCTTTTCCGGCACTTGCACCGCCTCCTCCCCAGAGTTGTCCTCCTCGTCCAATGCCACCACCTCCGCGCTGGCCCCGTCTCCAGATGTTCCACCTACAAAGTACATTTAATAATGTTAGAATACACCACTCACTACTATATAATATTTGGTCTAGGAGGAAGAAAGAAATGTGAAAAAAAGTGTACAATTTAATAATTTTTGACTGTGTACTCTAGAGTAAAAATGTCCCTTTTTCCAGGGAAGGCTGTTGTCTTGCTGCACTTTTTGGCACAACTGATGAATGTTTGCTTTTTACTTTTTAACACGCACCACTTTTTCTCCTAACAGACAGAACCTTGACTTCTAAGAACACGAGCAGGATCAAGTTCAAACCAGGTGAGAGCTCGGCTCGACCACAAGAAATGTGTCCAATTAATCGTCAGCACTAAGCACTTTTCCATTTTCAGTTACACGTTCACTTTTATGACAAACTTGAATTTAATAAATGTGTTTACTTTTAATAAAGCTTTTAAACTTAAATAGACTCTGTGGTTTTTGGTCCTCCAGACTAGAGTGGATGAGCTAAAGGTTTTCGAATTTTTGCAAGCATGAGTCCGTGCCTCTGCCATCGGTGACGTTGGGAGCTAAATGACTCTGCCACACTATCTAGTCAGTAAGGAGATTGGGGGTTCAACTACAAAGTCTGTTATCACTGAGGTATGTGGAAAGTCTAACAGTTACAGCACCTATTATAATTGATAAGCTAAGCGATGCATTATTTAGTGTCCATAGTTCTGTTTGTGCAGATTTGTCCCTGCAACAGTAGTAGAATGGATTGTCCTATCCAAACCAAAAGTAAAGTAGTATCTTATTATTTCTTGGTGGTGGTCATTCACTTTTTTATTGTTGGCAATGGTCAAAGCATAAACATTTAGAATACTTGAAAAGACATTATGGACAATCCCAGAGGACTACACTCAGTGCATAGAGCTATTGCTGACTAGAATGGGAGTCCAATGGAAATGCCAAATGTGCAATCTTAGTTAGCTACACAGACAGACTAATAAGAAGAATCTAGTAATACCACACGGAGTCATAGGGATAAGAATTTAGATCCTGTCTACAAGAAGATCAAAGACGATTTAGAAAAAATCGAATGAGGAACGCTAGGAAAAAATAAGTACTCTATATTAAAATTAAAACTTACTGGGGCCAGCAAAGGAGCCCTCGACTGCCCGGTCCTGGCCTGCATCGACAACAGCACCCTCCTCCTCCTCCTCCTGTGTCCTCCTCTTGCCCCTGGGGGAAGCTGATGTACAACATGAAAGAAAGAAAAACAGAAAACATGGATGATATTTATTTCTCAACCAAATCAAACATTTAAAAAAGAACTAACAAAGTAACAAAATATTTTTGCGAAATAGCAAATAGGGAACGACTCCACGGGATATATTATTGACCAATCTCATGTGGTCGACTACGTCATTACTTTAGTATTGCTTGATTTGCGGACCGTCGAATTGGAAACTACCCTATGTAACTCACTAAACAAAGTACTAAAAAGGTTTGCCTAGGATTGGCAGGCAGCAGTCCGCAGCACGCAAAGTGACAGCCAAAGTCCATCGTGATTGAAGATCAGCGACAACACTAAAGTTTCCTACTACATTCACCAGTCATTAAAATACTCAAACTATTAATCCACCACCACTATTTCTTCTTATCGCCATGTGTACAAAGGAAGGACTGGACTTGAGTCTGTAGGGGCTGATTTATAAGGCCCTTGCGGCTCTTTTGCTCCATTGTTGCGTGACTTTTGTGACGCAGCGACAGCACAAAAGAGGCGCAATGGTGCGGCGTATATTAACAACGTGACGCATCTGGGAGATGCATCACGTTGTAAAGCCCTGCGCCAATAGGGGTGTTCCGGCGCAAGGGAGGGCGTTCCTGCGCAGGAACGCATCCTAAAAGTGGCTGAGGGAAATCTACAAGATTTCAATCAGTCACTTTGAGGACAATGATGCGTGACTCAAACCCTGCGCCTGCTTGAAGCAGACGTACGGCTTGACGCAGCATTGGGGAGATAGGGCACCCCAGAGAATTGATGGAGCTGCACCATCGTTGCGACGCAACTCCAGCAATGCGCCACCTTTACGGCACAGATGCGTAACGCTTTGGTGACGTTTTGGGCCCATGGCGCGCCGCATTGTAATACGGCGCACCATGGGTGATGGTGGCGTGACGCACAATTACTGGCGCATCCCTGCAACTTTGCAGGGATGCGCCGGTAATTAAAAATCTGAACCTTAGTGTGTAGCATTGCGCAGTTCTTTCAACTACACTCATACATAATTTCACAGGCCAATGAAATGAACACAAAATCTAAAACAAATAAGCATAGTAGCAACACTACTGAGAAGGAGAGCAGTGTACCTGAAATGCACAGAAGATTTTGAAATAAAATGTACCTACAATGTAATGAGCAGCATTATTGCTCTTGGTAAAAAACAAAAATTTGCAATATAATAACACAGCAGGAGAAAACATAGTAGTAAAGACATAGCTACTACTACTCACCAAGCCCGGGGATCTCAAGGCCAAGGAGGTCGAGCAGATCTCGCTCACGGGTCAGGACATCCGTCCAGCGGTGGGTGGCCTGGTTGTAGGTGCGCCAGACCCGAGAGTGGTGGTAAATGGCCTGGCACACCTTCTCCCACCGCTTCCGGCGCTCCCGGGCCCCGTACCCGGCACTGATCTTGCCGCCTCCCATGATGGTCCTGGGGAGGCGGCGCTGAACATAAAAAATGAGTTGGGCCACCTCCTCCGGGGTAAAGATCTCCCGTGGCATCACTAGCTCCCCCCTCAAACGCCCGCACGGGAGCCGGACACGGGGTGCGGGACCCTTCCCCTTCTCGGGATGCTTCCCGGCTCCCTTCACCATGGTCTGGGCGGAAAGGAATAAAGAAAATAGAATAGGGAAGAGAAGAAAAGAAAAGAGTTTACAAAAGTAGTTTAAAATTAACCAAAAGTAGCAGTAAACACAAAAATATAGGGCTAGAAAAATAGAGGGATAGATAATAAGTAAAATAGATTAAAAAAAACTTCAAACAAGCAAAGGATGGCAGAGATTGACAGAGGATACAAAGACCATGCCCAGAACCATAGCAATGAATGAGAAACAAGATGGCCGCGCCCGTTCACGACCGCGCGGGTAAGTTCGCGCGAGATTTTCCTTGCGAACACGCGCGAGACTGTACTGGCAAACCGCGGACTTTGCGAGATTACACTTCGCGCCCGGAAACGGAAATACGTCAGGCAAACAAGATGGCTGCGCCCTTGAACGACCGCGAGGGTAACTTCGCGTCTTGCGCTACGAGCGGCTCGCAAAAACGCACAAAACCTTGCCAACTAACACGCCGCAAAAAAAACAAATTGCATATTCGCACGAATTTGCGGCTTCCGAATCCGATCTTGCGCGTGTTCGCACCCCGCGAACCCCGCGAAATTGCAGAAAAACGAGTTTTTCAAAAGTGAAAGCACTCGGCAGGGGCAAGAGTTCAAACTCATCATTAGTAACAATTCCCGGTAGTGCTTCCTGACTGGGGCCCCTCCAGAATTCAGTTGCTAGTTGCAACAATTGTATGACCCTGCTCTGACCCTCACAGCAGGCTCATACAATAGCTACAAGTAGGCCACAAAGAAGGTCCTGGGGAAAAAAATGCACTGCAACAGAAAGCAAAATTACAGATAAGGAAGCAGGTGCCAGACTGGAATTTTAAAACAGTGACACATTAATAAACTAACCCCAAATTAATTCATCTGAGTTGAAGCAGGGATGGTGTGCTTGCTTTTCCCCCCCATAATCTACAGTAATGATGAACCAGAGGGTGGCATTGATGTAACAGAGGGTTGCAGTGGTGAAACAGAGGGTGCTGGGAACCTGTGATGATGAACCAGACGTAGAAACAACATAATTCGCGACCGTTGCGCGACGAAATGTAAGTTCGCAATTGCGAACTGGTACGAAACCCTCGCGAACTGGCAGAAATCCTTGCGAACACAAAAAAAAAAAAAATCCGCAAATTCGCAAGAATTCGCGGATTTTGCGGATTGCGAGTTCGCAAATCCGCAAAATTCGCGAACGCGAGATCCGCAAAATTCGCCCATGCTTACTCTGAGATGGCTGGCCTCCTTTCTACAGAGTTATGTATCAATGGGGAGACCTGATAGACCACTGGACTCTGGTAACATAGTGGTACAAAAAATAGTCACAGTGGAGAATATTCACAATGCTTTACCAACCAATATATGGTAAATGGAATAAGAATATGACAACACCAAATAGCTAAAACAAAAAATTATTGTGATTTAATCAATATCACAGGAGTTGTCAAATAGATCAAAGATTCAAATAAATCAAACTGAATATCATATTTGGCATTTCAAATAAAACAGGTGCATGTAAACGTGAAGTGATAAGTGCACAATTGGGGTAAGTGCAGGTGGTGTGCAAAGGGAAGGTAGTTCATATATATACATCAGCATATAGTGATGACAACCTTTCCTGCCAGGTTTCTGGCAAATACAAGAATGCAAAATCATAAACGAAAGATGCAGATATAAATTCACTGTCATCCAGGTTTGAAATACAAAAAGAAAAGTTGACGTTTCGACCCCTATGGGGACCAGCAGATTGAACGTCTTAGGAGTGGGGTCTTCATCAGGACCAAGAGAAGGGGTGGATGCACCGGTAACAGCAAGAAATCTTCGTGCTGGAATTAGCTGATGTGGGCCAGAGAGGCTCTCACGATAAATACGTATGAAGTAAGCCAAGGGTGCACAAGACCAGTCAGACGTTCCGACGCTGCACTGAGCCACAGGTTACGGGTGAACCTGCACGCCTCCATCTCGGATACATCCACTACCATAGGGGATTTTGAACCCTTGGCTTACTTCACACTGCCCAAATTGCAATTGCAAAATGCAGAAATTCTGCGAATTTCTGCATTTGCAATCGCAATTGGGCTACCTACATATGGCCCTAAATCACAATAATTTTTTGTTTTAGCTGTTTGGTGTTGTCATATTCTTTTTCCATTTACCATATATTGGTTGTTGATGCATTGGTAATCTTCTCCACTGTGACTACTTTTTTGTACCACTCCTTCCTACAGAACCGCACCTTTCAAGTAGTTCAACAACCTGTCTCTTCTGAGGTTTTTTCACTGTAGCAAGGGATGCCACAGGCCTCTGCATTGAGCCCCTTAGCAGATGTCATTGAACATCAAGGCATCAGCATCATGTCGTACAGCGATGACTCGCAGCTCATTATCACGCTATCTCGGGATGAGCGAACCTCTGCAGCTCGGAACCCGTCTTGACTAAACTAGCGGAGTCGAAGGACCGTGGGTGCCTCAAGCTCATTGTGTGAAAACTGAGGTTCTCATACTAGGCAAAAAAACATCTATCTGGTCCATTGCTTGGTGGCCAGATGCACTTGGACCAGTAACAGTTCTTACACTGAAAGTGCAGAACCTAGGCATCTGGTATGATGCTAATCTATCTTTCAACAGCCAGATTGCTAGCCTCATCCTTAAATCATTGAATAAGATCTTCCTGAAGCCTCCAGGAAAACAGTAGTCCAGGCACTGGCTCTATCCAGACTGGTCTATTGTAATGTGTTATATTGCAGAGCCACACAAGGTAGGCTGAGAAAGCTTCAGAGGGTTCAAAACGCAGCAGCACGATTGCAGCTGAACCTCCCGTCGCGCTCTTCCAAGGGACCAGCCCTCGCTGAATTACACTGGCTCCCATTGAGCAAAAGAGTGTCCTTTAAAGCATCGTGTTTCTGCCATAAAATCCTGACAGGTAAAATATTGTGTTATATACTTCCTCTGGTGGAGCCTAACTGACCCTGTAGAAGCCTGAGGTCTGCTGGAGCAACACTCACTGTGATTTCATCGCAAAAAGAACAAGTATGGGAGGATGCTCCTTTAGTTTTCTACCTTCCAACATGTCGAACACCCGCCCCTAGACCTGAGACAGGAATGCTAGGGGTACTTTTTTTTGGAAGAAACTCAAAACATGGCTTTTTAGACAAATTCTAGGACTGGTAGACAATGCTTTTTGGGTTCTTTACTGGAGAATTGAATTCCTAGTGTGACAACACGGAAGCTGAAGAAACCAGGCACTTTATAAATTCCCTATCATTATTATTATATTTAAATGATCATGCGCTCGCCATATATATATTATAAGGAAGATCCTACATTGTATCACAAAAAGCGTACACACGATCACTCAGGCAGGTTCCATAAAGGAACTTCCCTAAACTTAACAACATTTTGAAAATAGAAAGGGGGAATTCTATGAGGAAGGTGTCAGTATCGCATGAACCAGACTGAACGTTCATCTGAGTATCCAACCAAGAATCCTAACACTCCGGTCAAGGAAAACCAGCACAGGGCCAAGAAGAGGGCTTCTCTCAACCAGCACAGGGTCAAGAAGAGGGCTTCTCTCAGCAGAAGTCAGGATGGGGTCTGATCTGCTGTTCTAGGGATCACACAATTAAAGCATGAAAGAAGGTTCTAGATAGCTTCTCCTTATAATTTCCACCGTGAACCACCCAAAACACAGTGTTTGAAGGTAGCGGAAAGACTCCCTAGCTTTCCTGGCTTCCAACAAAGGAGCAATCATGTGGACGACCTTGGATGTAACATACGTCTGGACTGTCTGGTACAGGATGGTCTCTCCCACCTTTCTCAGTGTCTGTGTGGGACGCAAATTTTAATTAAAAGTCAAATCCCACCTAGTCTAACACACTGAACAATAAGACTATTCTAACTTAATATGCACATTGATAAGACACCTGCAGCGGTGAGAAAAAGGGATTATAAAAAACAAGACTCTTGCAAAACATTTTATGGAACAGGAAACATGCAGTCTAAGGCCTATTCACAAGTTAGGCCAACTTTAGATTCAGAGCAGGTTGTAAACAAGTGCAGACAGCATCAATGGGGAGAGGAGTTGGCCTAACGGCGAAGGCGGTTCACCTGGAATTCCATCGAGTCTCTTCAATGACGCTGAACATCCTGTGACTCTGGGCAAATCACTTAATCTCCCCGTGCCTCACAAAAATGAATGTGTCTGTAACGAAACTGGTGCTCATGTAAAGTGCTCTGATACCCGATTCCTTCCGGTCAAGTTTGCGCTATATAAAATTCTGTTATAAAAAAAAAAAAATAGACGTCTATATCAAAAGCACTTTGAGAAAGGCACACATTTTCTTTCACAATTAGTATATTTATCATTATTTGAATAAATATAGCCAATTACTACAATCGTGTTAGTAAAGTGCACAAAGACTAATGCAGTTAAACACACATTGAGTATATAAATAGCACATGAAGGGGTGGAACATTAAATTACGCTGCTTTAAGGGGATGAGTAATGAGTTTGCGAGTTCAGACACCATTCTAACTTGGGTAATATTACATGTCAACATCTTGAAAGTACCAAATTTACCACATATTGAGAAGTAGCTTATATGTCATTGTTATTTGGAGCAGCCCAGCCACATGTACCATGCGTTATACAGGCACACAGGCGACTACCTCTTTGAAAATGGGGAGAGGATGTAGCCTTACGGCTAGAGTGGTCGACCTCGAAGCTGGGGAACCTCGTTCGAGTCACAGCAATGACGCTCAACATTCTGTGATTCTGGGCAAATCACGTAATCTCCCCGTGCCCAACAAATATGAATGGGTCTGTAACGAAACTGGGGGCATATTACCAAGGGCCATTATCGCCGCTTTAGCGGGACTTTTACCCGCTAAAGCGACGATAATTTTATCACCCTATTACCAAACTGTCACTATCACCAGTTTGCGACAGCTTGTAGGCGATAGCGGGCGTTTTGGGGCCCGCTTTGCATGTCAGCGATAATTATCGCTAATGACATGCAAAGTGGGCGTGCCAAAATGTCAGCGACTGAAAACAGTCGCTGCAATCGCTATCGCCTATGATCAACACAGGCGTAGTTTTGGAAATATTTACGCTAAGCGCGAGTATCTCCAAAAGCTAACGCCTGCCCTGACCAGTTCTTAGCCATGTTATCCAATGAGAGGTGGATAACATGGCTAAGAGCATTGTCACGGTAATGCCTGAATATCGCTGTATTGACAGCGATATTCACGCATTTCGCCTGTTTTTTATTGCTTCTGAGATAAACCTTGATAATAGCAAGGTATCTCAGCGATAAAATCAGGAGAAGGGCGGCAATAGAAATATTCCCGCTAAACCAACATAGCGATAATTATCGGTAGTTGTTGGTAATATGTCCCCTGGTGCTCATGTAAAGCGCTCTGATACTCGATGTCTCGGGTCTAGTTCGCGCTATACAAAACTCTAAAATAAAATCAAAGCTTTAAATGCAATGCATGCTCACTAGGTGCAGAGAAATTCAGCCTCGGTGCTGCGCCTCTTCAAAATGTTGAGTGACTCCAGTGCTTGGGTCTTACACTGAGGTACATGTTCCAGGGTTATTGGGTTTGACAGACGACTACTCAGATTTTAAAAAAAAATCTATTTAATTAAAAATAAGCGTTTCTCAAATGGAAATTAAATTGCTGGTACTTTGGAATGTTTTGCCTTTCATTCATCAGTTATGAAATTGCAATCAATCTTATTGAAATAATTATAATATACATGAGAACAGAACAGTATGAGGTGTGCTTTTTAAAGTATGCTTCAGTAAGGGGGCATTTTCTGTTCAGCACAGTATTCGTTTTCGAACATCTGGCGCTCAGTATGAAAACTAAAAGGCGGTGTTTGTTACACTGTTGCCACAGTAATCTTAGGTTTGCAAAATGTGACTCTGAAGGTTAACAGAGTACCTCTTACCTGGGGTTGGACTTGTGGAAATGGCAGCGAGCGGGGTGTCAAGCTGACCCACTGATGTACACAAAATCAGAACACCAGCTTTAATACACAGCTATTTCCAGCTTAAGGGGTGCCATTTGCCCAGAATGTAGAGTTTAAGAAAAATGACACACATCAACCTCCATGGGTGGAAAGAGGATACCGTAATTTACAAACATTGCTTGCGAGGAGGAAATGTCACATTTCGGTTCACTTTATTTGGATTTGAAAGCCGTCTGGTGTAGGGTATTTTGCAAAGTCAATGCCCCTACACTCCATAGACAAAACATGGCTTCTACCTACCTACCGATTTTTAAGAACAGTCACGCTGTAGACGGAAGCATTAAGTCCGTGTCGTGGTGTGACATGCGGATGTATGTCGTTACAACACTTACTGTTGCAAAGCATACCTTTACAATGCAGTTTTTACACCGCAACATCCATTACAACGCATTCCATTACAACGCATGCCATTACAACAAATTCTTTGAAACTACCTTTACAACGCATCCTACTACAACGCATACTACATTTACAACGCATACCATTACAACGCATACCATTAAATTGCATGTATGGTAAGTATTGGATAGTGTAGGGGTTTAAAATTACTATTCTAACTACAGGGGGTGCAGCAGTAGGGTAAGTGTTGGATAGTGTAGGGGTAAAAATTACTATTCTAACTCCAGGGGGTGCAACAGTAGGGTAAGTATTGGATAGTGTAGGGGTAAAAATTACTATTCTAACTCCAGGGGGTGCAACAGTAGGGTAAGTGTTGGATAGTGTAGGTACGCTTTGTAATGGTATGCGTTGTAATGACTGCTTTGTAATGACATGCGTTGTAGTGGTATGCGTTGTAGTGACATGCATTGTAATGGTTGCGTTGTAATGGTATGCGTTGTAATGGATGTTGTGTTGTAAAAGGTTCGTTGTAAAGGTAGTGCGTTGTGAAAGTTGCGTTGTAAGTGTTGTTTCCCGTGACATGCATTCTAAAAGGTTCCTGTGGTCACATCAGAACCGGCCCTGCCCTGTGCTCCATCTGCCAGCCTGAAGCGAAGAGGCCATAGATAGTACCTAGGCAGTACCCCTGAGGGATAAAAGTTAGATTTCCCCTATACGAGAAGTATCAGACACATATATATATTGTGTAAACTTGATCTATCTATATATCCTCATGTTAATATATACACCACAGGTCCCACATGTCTTTTATGTGCCTTAACCGGAACACTAAAGACAATGTGGAATTGCAATGGCCCTTAACCGGGTCTTTCGGTGAGAAAAACATACATTACCTGCAGGATCAATTGTTTTCTAAGCAAAGTCGACAGGCAATGTTTGATTCTTTAAACATGTGGCAGAAGGAAGTGAAGTGTAGACGCAAAAGGGAGGAGAAGGTATGTAAACTAATAGGGAGATAGACAATTACGCAGAAAGCCATAACTCATGATAAAGCTCAAACTGAGAAAGGAATTGATTGTACAAATAGGTAGTTTAGATTACAATTGGATAAGAGCTATGTAACTAGGACTGAGCCAGAGGATGAGATAGAGGATTTATTGGATGTGCGTCCGCCTCCTCCTTATGCTCCACAATGCATATATCCTGCGGTCCCTTTAAACCCAGCTCCGGTTCCCACAGCCTCGGCGCCTGTTGTGTCCTCTTCGCCCGCCCCTCCGGGAACGTCCTCTGTTTTGTCTCCTTCATCATTTGAATCAGCTACTTTATGGTCTGATGCATTGCCATCTCCCACTGCGTCCACAGTTGTTTTGTCTCCCCCAACTCCCGCTTGGGCTTCACAGTCTTCAAGCATGACCACAACCCTAGTTGATCCTACTCCCTCTCGTGCTCTAGGGAATCTTGGTGCACGAAGATTGTTTACTCGTTCGGCAGTAGGACCAGAAGAAAAGCTGATGATTATGAATCAGTGATCCCAGTGGATGCGCAATTCTATTTATACTTTTGCTGACATATGGGGTACACTTCGAGATTATGAGCCTGTCATGCAGCAGCATGCCCTAGAGCAGGGGTACTCATAGTACGGCCCGCGGGCCGCTGGCGGCCCGGCAAGCTTCCCCGGCGGCCAGCGGACCTGTCAGACATCATACCCGAGTTTTTTTTTTTTGGTTTAAAGGCTGTCTGCAACCAGAGCTGATTCAGAGACTCTGCTGCCTGTGGGGGCCGGGCGATTTCCGCCGTAGTCAGAGTGGGGCTGCAGGGGCGCTGAAAGATGAAAAAAGCCTCATTAACATGCTAATGGTCTTTTAAAGACCTGTGAAATGCTTGGGTGCGGCTGTGTGCGCGCGCCTGGAAGCTGTCACAGCCCGGGGCTATTGATGGCT
This sequence comes from Lissotriton vulgaris, assembly GCF_964263255.1. NCBI lineage: Eukaryota > Metazoa > Chordata > Amphibia > Caudata > Salamandridae > Lissotriton > Lissotriton vulgaris. Next base: position 41,879,285 of record NC_141697.1, read on the forward strand.
TCGCTTGCCCTGGGCTCCCGCTTTGATATGCTAATGTCCAAAACTCTGCAGAGATCATATTAATGTTGCTCATACCGAGCCCTGTAAAGCGCTTCAGCCGCAAAATCTCAAAGCGCTGTATTGGTAGTTGGTGTTATGTAATCTATGGATTGTCGACTTCTTATTGGCCCCAGAGAGATGAAAGGTCGAGGGGGTGCGCCAGAACTGGAGCCGGTGGTTTGCAGGCTGCCCACAAGCCCTTGCAGCATGTGCATTATTCCACTGAGCAGATTTACATGGTTCCTTTACATTAGAAGAAAGTGTAAACTGCCTTTAACATAGTCGGGGCGTTTAATAATACTCCCTTGTTATTCTGCATGAAAACTCTGCCCCCTTTGGAGCTGCCACTTCTAAATATTTGGATAAAAAGATAATACGCTGATACTTGGCCCCTGTCGTTTGTGATGTGAAGTCTGGATGGCAAACTCCAGCGAAAAAAAATCAGAGAAGCTCCGGTTTGGCTGCTTTTGTGATCACGCAGCCGTCCGGTCCCAGGCATCTTTCGATGCTTAAACAGCGCCGTCGCCCCTGGGCCAGGAAGAGAGGCCCCGACAGCCACGAGAGCGCAGAGAGAGAGCTAGAGGGAGGGAGGGAGACAGAGAGAGAGAGAGAGAGAGAGAGAGAGAGAGAGAGAGAGAGAGAGAGAGAGAGAAAGAAAGAGAGAGAGAGAGAGAGAGAGAGAGAAAAAGAGAGACAAAGAGAGAGAGAGGGAGAAAAAGAGAAAGAGAGAGAGAGGGAGAGAGAGAGAGAGAAAGAGAGAGAGAGAGAGAAAGAGAGAGAGAGAGCAAGAGAGAGGGAGAGAGAGAGAGAAAGAGAGGAGAGAGAGAAAGAGAGAAAGAGAGAGGGAGAGAGAGAGAGAGAGAGAAAGAGAGAGGTGTGTATGCCGGGTATTGTAGCTCAGTGGATGAAGGCGTCCGCTGCAGGGACCTGTGTTCAACCTCATGGTCGCAGTTTTTTTTTGTTGCTCTAGGCCCGCCCCTTCCCCCACTGACCCCACCCCCACCGGTGCGGCCCTCGGACACAAACCACACTGTAAATTTGGCCCCCGAGAGAAAGTTTGTGAGTACCCATGCCCTAGAGCATATGGCTATACATATTATGGGAACAGTGTTTCTCAGGAAGGGCCCCACAGGTGATGTATGGTATTCAGGACAGGGCTCATAAGTTTGAATTAGGAGTAGAGAACGTATAAAGGAACGTCGAGGTTTTATTAAATTATCGAGGGCAGATGCACTCGAAATGCCTGCCTTGGGACTCTCAGCACCCTATGCGGGAAGTCCATCCTATCTACCATCCTGAAATACCAGAATTAAGAAACACTCAGAATATAGTGACTAGACCCGGCGTGGAAGCGCGATTTCAAGAGCAATGGGTTTATACCCCTTGGTAAAGGAGTGAAGTCCTATCACTAAAATCGCAGCTCCCTGACCATCGTAAAAATCCTATGGCTTACTATAAAGAGCTTACAGAGGCTGCTTCATCGGCTGTTATGACCTTAGCCGACATAAAGCTATTTTTTGGCCTGTTAGTCCCTGTCGATGTGTGGCGTTAAGTACATGATCAGGATCACATTGCAGAGTTGGGCGGGATCTGGGATCAGATTAAAGATTGGGACAAGGACCGCAAACCTCGTGAGAAATGCGCATGCGCGGCCGCCCGCGCATGCGCATTAGTACACAAGACGGCGGCGATGAAGAGAGGGTGCCCCGGATACGCGGCGGGCAGCGGCGGGCAAGGTAAGTGCCTTTTAATTCTTTTACACGTTTAATTTAAAGTATTTAGGGAGGGCGGGAGGGAGGCCTGCGGTGCGTAGTGGGGCTACGCGGAGTGCGGAGGTGGGTGTAGTTTCTCGCCCACTTCACGTAGCTCCGCGAAGCCCCACTACGCCCACTACGCCCAGGGTTATTCACAAGTTGACTGCATGCAAACAGAAGAAGGACGAAAGTGTTTGGGATTTCTTCACTAGATTTGAGGGCGTATTCATTGATTTTAGTGGGCAAGACTTATCAGTAGAGGGTGGGATACGATTATTTGTTAATCGTTTTGTGACAAATCTGTTACCAGAAGTCTCTGCGCGGCTACAAGCCGCTGAAAGTACTTGGACCACTTCTACACCTTCAATAATATTGAGTATGGCTCAGTATTACGAACACTGGGAAATGAGAGTAAGGATAAAACAGAGAAGAAGGCAAAGGATCTTAAGACACGAGTGTTGTTACAGAAAGTCATCCGGGGACGAGGCAGAGAGAGAGGCGCTAGAGGGTTTGTCCGAAGGGGGGAGGAACCGGACGAGGCGGAGGAACAGCTGTTGCTTTGGGAATAAACCAATGCGCTTACTGTAGACAGGAAGGGCATTGGCGATCTCAGTGTCCACTGTTGTTGACCCAGAATGGGGCAGTAAGAGGGAGAGTAAGAGGTGGAGGTGGCGTGGATTGAAGTGATATGCGAAGAGAGGAGGCAACGCATGGTGAATCTGAAAGGAATTATTTTGATAATCTGAGAGGTAGGCAGTACTATAATTAAGACTATGTGAGTGATGGGGCCGAAGGTTATACTTACGCATAGGACAGCCAAGGACAGAGTGGGGGCCAGGTGGCAGTACCCGTTGACCAGTAAGGTCCTTATTTGCGAGGGCGGTTGATGGGAACATCTGAAAACTTTCTCATTGATACAGGTGCGATGAATAATTCTATTTCTCGTTTGCTGGTCCCAGGGGCGGATCTGTCCGGGCAGAATAATGTTTCGATGGGATTTTCTGGAATTCCGGTGGTGAGCCCCATCTCTAAACCTATTGTGTTTACCATAGGACCGGTAACAGTGGACTCTCCGTTTTTGCTGACATCACATTGCGGGGAGAATCTATTAGAGCTGAATTTGTTAAAGAAGTTGCATGCAAGGATTCATTGTTCTCCAGATGGTGTCTACGTGACTATACAATCCCCTGGTAGACATACTTTTCAGTGTTTCACTAAAAATGAACCCCTCCCTCCTGAGCTCACTGCTATTCCAGCGATGCTATGGGCCACCGGAGATGCCGATGTGGGATTATTAAAGATTCCGCCTGTTTCTATTACTTTAAAACGTGATGCTCATTTACCATGTATACCTCAATATAAAATCTCACCTGCAGGTGGGAAAGCTCTACTCTATATCATACAAGATTTGATCGACAAGGGCGTGGTGGAGGAAACGGCAGCCAACGTATGCAACAGTCCCATTCTCCCAATTTTAAAGAAGGCCCCTGTTGGAAGCAATTCTGACCATGTTGATACTTACCGCTTTGTAATTGACCTGCGGGAAGTCAATAAAATAGTAGTACCGTGTGGTTTCTGGCATCACAACTATTCTCACAATGATTCCTCCCACTGCTAAGTATTTTTCTGTTATTGATTTGAAGAATGCTTTCTTTAGCCTTCCAATTCACCCTGATAGCCATCAAATTTTCGGCTTCTCCTTATCTGGTCGCAGCTTCCGGTTTTGCCGCACTCCCCAGGGGTACAGTGAGAGTCCTTGTATCTATAGTCAAGCTCTGAAAACATTATTGGATGATTTGACCCTACCCCCCGGTAATGTGCTCTTGCAGTACATTGAGGATTTGTTGGTGGCTTCTGATACTGAAGAAGGTTCTCATTTGGCGGCCCATGGTAATAAGGTATCCCTTTTCAAATTCCAATATTGTCAACAGTAGGTGAGTAGACTAACCCCTGAGCGTGTGACTACCATTTCTAATATGTCTGTACCTCTTACTCAGCGTGATGTGCGTGCATTTCTTGGCATAACTCCTTACTGTCGCGAATAGATTCCTAATTTCTCTCTTGTCTCTAAACCCCACCTGTATCTAACTACTAAAGATGTGCATGAACCCCTGCCTTGGATTTTTGCTATTTTCACCCTTGAGGCGGAAGCCGGGGGTACACTGCGCTCTCTTGCGCGCTGCTTTCAGGAAACGCTGATTTGTTCTGTCATTGATTTAAGAATAACATATCTTTTAAAAATCTGTACATATTTTAAATAGCAAGTTTTTATCTGTAGCCCCCACCTAGGAGCGAGAATTACATCGCCAAGGTTGTCTCTACTGCATGACACAGCGCCGCTGTTGCTAGGCGCTGGTCACTTCCCCTAGCAACTTGAGCCACCATCTTGGGCTGGGGAAGACTCGTGCTGCAGATCTCCGTCCCTCCCGCCCTCCCAGGATATTTAAGGGCTTTTCATCCCGCCTTTGAGATATTTGCTATTTTCACCCTTCAGGCGGAAGCCGGGGGTACACTGCGCTCTCTTGCGCGCTGCTTTCAGGAAACACTGATTTGTTCTGTCATTGATTTAAGAATATAACATATCTTTTAAAAATCTGTACATATTTTAAATAGCAAGTTTTTATCTGTAGCCCCCACCTAGGAGCGAGAATTACATCGCCAAGGTTGTCTCTACTGCATGACACAGCGCCGCTGTTGCTAGGCGCTGGTCACTTCCCCTAGCAACTTGAGCCGCCATCTTGGGCTGGGGAAGGCTCGCGCTGCAGATCTCCGCCCCTCCCACCCTCCTCCCACTCCTTTAGATGTATTTAAACCACCGAACGGCCCGTCTGCGCCCGTCCGCGCCTGGACCAGGCCTAGGGCCATTCCCCCTGGTTTTCATCCCTTGCCCCCAGGAAGGACTTACACAGCTAATCAGCTTCGGCACTGGCGCCTCCCCCAAGACCAATCTTGCACTATATTCAATCCTAGCCTCCTTACTGGAAATTTACCTCACTGTTGTTTGAACTGCTCCGCATCAATACCCTTATATCTGAAACACCCTCGATGTAACCCTAACAATACACGGAGCTCTTATTCAATTGCCCTTATTAATGTCCGATCGCTCGGCAAACACCGACAGGAAATATTCGAACTAATAGAGGACAATAAACTAGATCTAATATTTTTGACAGAGACCTGGATGGACAGCGCGTCCGATCCGGACTTAGTTATTGCTGTTCCTCACGGCTTCTCTATTTATAGACTGGATAGACAACGCAAGAAAGGGGGTGGGATAGCAATCATTGCTCGCGATTCATATGCGGTAAGAACCAATGTGATACCGCTCCTTTCCTGTGAGGCTCTTCAATTCTCCATTAAACTGACTCCTTCGTGAATTTCAAAGGCATCCTCCTCTATCGTCCACCAGGCCATAGGTCTGGATTCATTTCCGACATTGGGTCTGTTCTGGAAGTGTCTGCCCTTGATAGCTCATTCACCATCTTAGGTGACTTTAACTTTCATTTTGATCAAATTGAAGATAACGATACAGCTACCCTCCTGGCAGACCTGACAACCTTTGGCCTTTCCTCGCTGGTAAAGTTCCCTACTCACAAAGGAGGTCATATTCTTGACAGGATTTTTACTAATTTGGAGGACCTACATGTTACCGAAATATTCCCCCTCACCTGGTCAGATCACTATGTCGTAATGGCTTCATTTATCACCCATGACACTGGAGCACTTATGGCAAGTGCCAGTCCTCGCCAGACGTATCTGGCCTGGAACGACATAGACAGCGACAGTCTAGAATCACTCCTGACCACCTCCAAACCACTCCTCTCACATGACCCAAATACTGCTATTACTCAATTTAATGAGTGGGTGGGATCCGCGACCTCCGCTTTGGTCCAGACCAAACAACGCTCTCGCAACAGATCCTCCCCGTCAGCCCCCTGGTACTCCGAGACCTTAAGAACACAGAAACAATTGTGTAGAAGGTACGAAACGTGTTGGCGCAGAGACTATTCTGAAGAGGCCAAAACCAAGTACAAAGAAATGGTGACCAAATATAAAATAATGATAAGTGAGGCCAAGAACAAGTTTTACTGTGAAAGAATAGAACTCTCTAAAAACTCCAACAAGGCCCTGTATGAGACCACCAAACAGTTAGCAGGTGACTCGCCCAACTTACACCCTCCCCCCTCCCAACCACTTTGTGATGCGCTGGCAAAATTCTTTTTTAATAAAGCTAATGATATCTATGCAGCCTTCGCTAACGGTGTTAAAACCACTTCTAAAACAATCTCTGAGTTGGTTTGTATCCCCAGGACTAACCCATCGCTCCTCCAGTTTGCGGAGGTTTCCACAGCCCAGATTAGGGATATTATGTCCTCCATTAAAGCAGGCTCTGCCCTTGACCCATGTCCTTTCAAAGTATTATCTTCAGTCACTGAAGTGGTTCTTCCTGTTATTACCACTATTTGTAACATCATGATTACCACAGGTACTTACCCACTTACTTTGAAAAAACTCTAATAAGACCTATGCTGAAAAAGCCAAATCTCGACATGGATGAACTTAAGAGCTATCGGCCCATTGCCAACCTTCCAGTCTTGGCGAAGATTGCCGAAAAGGCTTTGAATTTTCAACTCTTAGCCTTTATAGAGGAACATCACTTATTGGATGATTCCCAGTTTGGCTTTCATCAATATCATGGGACGGAGACAGCCCTGATCAAGGCCGCAGAGGATATTAGAGCGATTCGGGATGCTGAGGGAACTGCAGTCCTTATACTGCTGGACTTGTCAGCAGCATTTGACACGGTCGATCATACCATCTTGATCGACCGTGTCGAAAGCATGGGCGTTCAGCAAAAGGCCAAGACTCTCCTGGCCTCCTTTTTGGCAGAAAGGACCCAGGTGGTTACCATAGGACCCTTTCAGTCTTCCACCCTATCACTGCCATGTGGAGTACCCCAAGGCTCATCCCTGAGTCCGACACTTTTTAATATATACGTGTCGGACCTTGCTAATATCATTCGAACCCATGGGATGAGCCTTACATCCAACGCTGACGATACCCAGCTGGTCCTTGCCATCAGGAATGATGGCCAAAAAATTGCTGACAAATTCAATCTGGGCATGCAAGCCATAGGGAACTGGATGGCCTCCAATTGCCTGAAATTGAATTCTGATAAGTCCGAAGTAGTTATCTTCGGAAACTTGACCCCGGAATGGTCCTCCCGCTGGTGGCCGCTGTCTTTAGGTCCCCCCCCACACCCGTAAGTAGGGTGAGGAATCTGGGAGTCATTTTTTATGACCGTCTTACCTTCCTCCCACATGCTAATCAGATCACCTCCTCTGCTTTTTATAAGTTACGACTTATAAAAAAAATTCTCCCCTTCCTTCCGGCCTCAGCAGGCAAAACTCTGATTACGTCCCTGGTATTGTCCACCTTGGACTATTGCAATGCCCTATTCCTGGATACACAAGAAAGAGTTCTCAATAAAATGCAAGCCATCCAAAATGCAGCTGCCAGGCTTTTGGGAGGTGTCCCCAAAGTTCACTCAGTGTCAGGAACCATCAGAGAACTCCATTGGCTTTCTATCAGGAATAGAATAAAATTCAAAACCCATTGCATTGTTTACAAAGCCTTGCATAACCAGGGACCAGCCTTTCTTACTCAAAATCTTATTCCCTACCGTCCCCTTAGATCCTTGCGATCTTCTAACTTACATGAGTTAGTGGTACCCCGTACCAAACTGGTGTCATGGGGTGACAGAAGATTCCTCGTGTCAGCACCCAAACTCTGGAATACTCTACCACTGGCCATTAAAACCAGCTCGTCTCTTTGGTCTTTTCGAAAGCAACTTAAAACCTGGCTTTTTAATCAGTGATCCCCCTCCCCTTTTTGGCTGAACACAGCAGATATTTTAGCGCCGAGTAGCCCAAGGGCCTTCGTTCGCGCTCTATAAGTGCTATAAATAAATAAATGAGTGTCAGAAAACCTTTGACTCTTTTAAATCTGCGCTTTGCTCTGCACCCATCTTGGGTACTCCTGACTACCGAAAACCTTTTGTGCTCTACGTACATAAGGTGGACGGTTGTTTGCTTTCTGTGTTAACACAAGGATTTGGTGGTTGCCAGAGCACTTCCTAGCTGTTTAAGGGCAACTGCTGCGGTAGCGGTGGCCATTCGACAGTCAGAAGGGCTCGTTCTGAATACTGATCTCACAGTGATAGTACCGCACGCTGTGGATACATTATTGAACAAAACGAAGACTCAGTACCTTACGAGTGTGCGTCTTACTGGATATAAATTGACTTTGTTTGCTCCTCATATTAAAATTAAACGGTGTGCCACTCTGAATCCTTCCACGTTACTACCCCTCCCTTCAGACGAGACAGACAATGATGTACATGATTGTATTTTTCGGACAGAGGAAGAGACAAAGGGACAGGTACATCTCACAGACTTTCTCTATCTGACCCTCAAGGGGACCTGTAGGTGGATGGCTCTAGTTTCAAGTTTTAATGAATAAAAGTATGGATCCTGTATCACAAGATGCATTCCATCCATGCACTTCTTTCTACTTTTCATAAACTTTCGTGAGACGTTATTCAATGATTGGTAATTCATTTATTCATAGCGAAGATTTTCAAAATTCATATTTTTCAAGAGTATTTTGCAAGAATATTTTATATCATATTCCAAAATAATTATATTGCCCAATGCATTTCAAGCATATCGCCCTTCCTCAGGGGACTTCCATTATATCTAGAAATAATAATATGTCGTCATTGGTAACATAATGAAAATAAGAATGATTGCATATAACATTCAACAATAATAAATCACAGTATAGGCATTATATACAATGACATCGGATATTTGGGTTTGCCCTTTATAACCGCCTGTAAGGGTTTGTGCTGAGAGAAAACGTACGAAGTGGGATATAAAAGTCACGGAAATGTACACTGACCTTGGTTGGTGTTTTGCAGCGTGTCAAAGTGTGCTGCAAAAATATAAATAAATACGTCTCATAAATCGAAAATACGAATGTGCTCTGAACAGTACTGACCAAAATAAATTAGCCATTTCTTACCGAGTCAGTAGATCGGTAACCCTCTCCTCGCTATGCTCGGCGTGCAATGCTCTATGCGGCCGTGCGCTATCATTCTAAACTCTATAGTCACAACCCGTGATCACATGGTGCGCGAGAGTGCTCCCGTGGTGTGGAAGTGAAGTAAACATGAAGGACGGATTGCACTGGCGGGTAGTGTATATACGTAACCGTGACAACGGACGAATTTCTCATGTCCGGGCTAGAATTCACGATGTTATCATAGAATGGTGAAATTTGAAATGAAGGAGAAAACATTAAAATAAATGATAACACATTAAAATAAAGTGAATGCATACATAGCAAAACGATCGTAAATAGAACATTCATGGAGATAAATGTGCGGATATATCTTCACAAATTATTTGAGCTGGACAGCATATCAGTGATACATAAAATGACTGTCTGATACGTGTATACTTCAGTAGTTCAGTTTATAAATAGCAGTGTAATTCCATCCTTTCATTGAGCCCTTTGGGTTGTAAGGTGCATAAGTGGTCAATCCAAAAGACTTCTCTGCGTAGTAGATGGCTGTTATTGTCTCTGCCAGGAAGAGTTGCCACCTTTTCCAAGATACAAAATTTTTATTGGCTCCCATTGTGTCTGGCGTTATTAAAGTGTACTGCTATCGCAGATTTTTCGTTCCTCAAGCGAATGTTGCTTTTATGTTCTATTATTCTTGTCTTATTTTTTCTCTGCGTTTTCCCTACATATGAGAGGCCACATGGACATCTCAGCATGTAGATAACGTTAGAAGTGTCACATGTTCCTGTGACTTTCAATTTTACCAATGTGCCTTTGGTCGGGTGGTTTATTGTGTTGCCTTTGATGATTGGAGAACAGTTGCCACAATTGTGACATGGTAAGGTACCTTTATGCGCACTGTGCTCTTGTTATTTTGTTTCTTTGACCAATTCTTTTAAATTTTTTGTTCTTTCATAGGCAAAGATCGGTTGGTTTTTGAATAAGCCTTTGAAATCTTCCTCCAGAGCCAGCATTGGCCAATGTGTTTTAATTGACTTTTTGATTTTCAGGCTGTTTGTTGAGTATTTGGATACACATACGGTTCTTTGTTCTTCATTTTATTCTTTTGTTTTTAACAAATGTTCTCTTTGTAATTTGTCCGCTCTTTCAGATGCAGAATCCAAGATGGGTTGAGGATATCCTCTTTTTTTTAATCTTTCCAATGTTTCTTTCTTGTGTTTTTGATACAGGTCATCAGTTGAAGCGATCCGTTTTATTCGCAACAATTGTGAAAATGGTAGATGCTGTTTGAGTGGTGCTTGACGAAAACTTTTATAATGGAGTAGATTGTTTATATCCGTCTTTTTTGTGAATATGCTTGTGGTGATGGTTCCATTGTTATTAGTCAATTGCACATCCAAGAACGATAATGTTTCTTTGTTGATGGTGAAGGTAAATTGTATTCTGTCATTAATCCGATTGAGTTGGTTTAACACATTGATTAGACTTTCTTTATTCCCTTTCCATAAACGAAGATTTCATCAATGTATCTCTTGTACAGTATTAGGTTCCTGGTCCATTCCTCGTTGTTTAGTATATGGTCTAGCTCATATCGATGCATAAATGTATTTGCGTAGGTCGGCGCGGCACAATTGCCCATGGAAGTACCCGACATTTGTACAAAAAAGTTGTCTTCCCATTTAAAATAGCTTTGATATAGCGTAAAATGTAGTAGTTCCATTAAGAATACTTTTAGTGCTTCTGGTTTGTTCTCATGTATTAGAAAACTTTCAACGGCAGACATGCCCAAATCATGTGATATGGAGGTGTATAACGATTTGACATCTATACTGGCCATGATCATGTTTGTAGTGAAATTAGCTTTTTCTGCCTCCAGGATATTTAGGAAGTGAGTTGTATCCTTGATGTATGTGGAACTCGTTTGGACCATATTTTGCAAGTGTTTGTCCAAGTATTTTCCTACTGGTTCGTGTATTGATCCAACTGTGGATACAATAGGTCTTAAAGGAGGTAATGTCGCATGTTTATGAATTTTGGGTGTCATGTATATGTAAGGGATGGTAGGGTTGTCCTTTATGAGGTACTCTTTTTCATAGTACCTTGGTCCACTGCATTTTGTACAATAGTTGTTAAGATTTTAATAAATTCCTTTTGTTGGATCTGTATTTATGCATGTATACATATTTTTGTCTTGGACGTGTGTTTGCACATTCTCATTGTAGTAACTGGTGTCCATTATAACCAATGCACCCCCTTTATCTGCTTGCCTTATGGTAATCATTTGGTTGTTTGCTAGATTTCTTAGGGTTTGTTTTTCTTTTTATGACATATTCGAATATTTTGGTCTAGGAAGTTTGAATGTTTCTTCCATTTCTGTCAAGATAACCTTTTCAAAAGCATCTAAGACTTTGTGGCTCACTGGAGCTGTGAATTTGCTTTTCGTTCTTAAACCCATGAGGGTATTTTCAGAATTGTCTGTCATGGTGGCTGATGATTCTATGACGTTATTGAAAAAGTGTCTCAATCTTAGCGATCTGAGGAGTTTGTATATACATACTTTGGTCTCCTGTAAGTTCGAGTGGTAGGTAGGGATATAAGATGATCCTTTTTGTAATGTCTGTAGTTCCAAATTGCTGGTTTCATATTGTGATATATTTATAACTAGGTTTTCTGACTCCTCGTGTTTTTGGAGACTGGTGCGGAGTTTGTTTGTACGTTTGCTCCTCCTGGTTCTACTTGTGGTCCGGTACCTGACGCTAAAAAAGGCGCCGGTGTTTGTTGTGTAATTGATGTACTGGCTGTTGGTTTGTCAGCCGTTTGGCTCGGTTGTTCTCTAGATTGCCCTGGTTTAGGTCTCCTGTTGTCCCAGTGTGGACGTCTTTGTTGAGAATCGTCTGAGGATGTTTCGTCTGTAGATTTATCAGTGTTGGGCCGTTGTTGTCGCCTTTTTGCATATATTTCTGCCCATGTGTACACTTCTCCCAAACGATAATCTGTAGTGTCCCTTTAAAATTTTCTGAGTTTTCTATCATTTATTTCTTTTGTGTATTCATCCAGTTTTTTATTAGTATCTGCCAGTATTTGATCCCATTCCTCTTTAGTTACTAGTTTGTTTAAATCGTCTTTTGTTTGATTGACTTCTTTTGCTAATTCCTCAATTAACTTTGCTAGTTCTTAAATAATCAATAATATTAGATCTAGTGAACATTTGTTCAATATGGCATGCCACCATTCTGTGAACCTTGCGTTGTTCTTGCATAAAGTAGATTTAAGAGATATTCTCAGCCCTCGAGGAATTCTTTGTGCCTTGTGATATTTTATTAAAGTACTCGCATGGAGTGTCTGATTTATGATACGTTTTGATATGTATAGAAGTTGTTTGATGTTTGTTTATTTAGAACCTGTACCTGGACATATATCTTCTACTTCCTCTATAAGGGAAATTATGCGACTAGTGTCATCCTCTGTAAATGCCAATGTTTCTGCTCTTTGTTCGGTTGTGTGCGCTATTTCCGCAAATTGCATTTCTGGTGGTGCGTTTGAACCTGTTAGCTCAGAAAATACTATGATGCAAATGGATTGTGTTTGGTTCCGCACTCAGAGTGAATAGAGTAAAAAGATTTTGTTCCTTATGTATTTATTTGTCGTTGTTGCATAGGATGGTAATCTTGCTGGGCTCCCAAGATTAAAGTATTAATGAATAAAAGTATGGATCCTGTATCACAAGATACATTCCATCCATGCACTCCTTTCTACTTTTCATAAACTTTCGTGAGACGTTATTCAATGATTGGTAATTCATTTATTCATAGCGAAGATTTTCAAAATTCATATTTTTCAAGAGTATTTTGCAAGAATATTTTATAGCACATTCCGAAATAATTATATTGCCCAATGCATTTCAAGCATATCGCCCTTCCTCGGGGGACTTCCATTATATCTAGAAACAATAATATGTCGTCATTGGTAACAGAATGAAAATAAGAATGATTGCATATAACATTCAACAATAATTAATCACAGGATAGGCATTATATACAATGACATCGGATATTTGGTTTTGCCCTTTATAACCTCCTGTAAGGGTTTGTGCTGAGAGAAAACGTACAAAGTGGGATATAAAAGTCACGGAATTGTACACTGACCTTGGTTGGTGTGATGCAGCGTGTCAAAGTGTGCTGCAAAAATATAAATTAATATGTCTCATAAATCGAAAATACGAATGTGCTCTGAACAGTACTGACCAAAATAAATTAGCCATTTCTTACCGAGTCAGTAGATCGGTAACCCTCTCTTCGCTATGCTTGGCGTGCAACGCTCTATGCGGCCGTGCTCTATCACCGGTTAGAGGCGGCAGACCCGAGAGCAGAGGACGGCCCGGGACCAGGGTTCGATTCCCGGCGCGGCAGGTTTCTAGACCAGGGTCAGCAGACTCGATAATTCTCTCGCCTCGGTGCCCACTCTGATCAGCGATCACACTCGGCAACTCTGGGCATTAGCTTGCCTCATCTTCACTAACGGCCCCACCAGACCGCTGGGGATGCCTGGTCTCCTCCTGGAGATACCCATTAAGGGACCATCTCTCAGGGAAGCCAGGAAGGGTTTCGCAGCGGTCGAAGCGCCTTGGGACCCTACGGGTAAGTAGTGCGCTATATAAATGCCTATACATTTACATTTACAACCCGTGATCTCATGGTGCGCGAGAGTGCTCACGTGGTGCGGAAGTGAAGTAAACATGAAGGACGGATTGCACTGGCGGGTAGTGTATATACGTAACCGTGACAACGGACGATTTTCTCATGTCGGGGCTAGAATTCACGTGAATTCTAGCCCCGACATGAGAAAATCGTCCGTTGTCACGGTTACGTATATACACTACCCGCCAATGCAATCCGTCCTTCATGTTTACTTCACGTCCGCACCACGTGAGCACTCTCGCGCACCATGTGATCACGGGTTGTAACTATAGAGTTTAGAATGATAGAGCACGGCCGCATAGAGCGTTGCACGCCAAACATAGCGAGGAGAGGGTTACCGATCTACTGACTCGGTAAGAAATGGCTAATTTATTTTGGTCAGTACTGTTCAGAGCACATTCGTATTTTCGATTTATGAGACATATTTATTTATATTTTTGCAGCACACTTTGACACGCTGCATCACACCAACCAAGGTCAGTGTACATTTCCGTGACTTTTATATCCCACTTTGTACGTTTTCTCTCAGCACAAACCCTTACAGGAGGTTATAAAGGGCAAAACCAAATATCGGATGTCATTGTATATAATGCCTATATTGTGATTAATTATTGTTGAATGTAATATGCAATCATTCTTATTTTCATTCTGTTACCAATGACGACATATTATTGTTTCTAGATATAATGGAAGTCCCCCGAGGAAGGGCGATATGCTTGAAATGCATTGGGCAATATAATTATTTCGGAATATGCTATAAAATATTCTTGCAAAATACTCTTGAAAAATATGAATTTTGAAAATCTTCGCTATGAATAAATGAATTACCAATCATTGAATAACGTCTCACGAAAGTTTATGAAAAGTAGAAAGGAGTGCATGGATGGAATGCATCTTGTGATACAGGATCCATACTTTTATTCATTAATACTTTAATCTTGGGAGCCCAGCAAGATTACCATCCTATGCACCAACGACAAATAAATACATAAGGAACAAAATCTTTTTACTCTATTCACTCTGAGTGCGGAACCAAACACAATCCACTTGCATCATAGTATTTTCTGAGCTAACAGGTTCAAACGCACCACCAGAAATGCAATTTGCGGAAATAGCGCACACAACCGAACAAAGAGCAGAAACATTGGCATTTACAGAGGATGACACTAGTCGCATATATTCCCTTATAGAGGAAGCAGAAGATATATGTCCAGGTACAGGTTCTAAAGAAACAAACATCAAACAACTTCTATACATATCAAAACGTATCGTAAATCAGAAACTCCATGCGAGTACTTTAATAAAATATCACAAGGCACAAAGAATTCCTCGAGGACTGAGAATATCTCTTAAATCTACTTTATGCAAGAACAACGCAAGGTTCACAGAATGGTGGCATGCCATATTGAACAAATGTTCACTAGATCTAATATTATTGATTATTGAAGAACTAGCAAAATTAATCGAGGAATTAGCAAAAGAAGTCAATCAAACAAAAGACGATTTAAACAAACTGGTAACTAAAGAGGAATGGGATCAAATACTGGCAGATACTAATAAAAAACTGGATGAATACACAAAAGAAATAAATGATAGAAAACTCAGAAAATTTAAAAGGGACACTACAAATTATCGTTTGGGAGAAGTGTACACATGGGCAGAAATATATGCAAAAAGGCGACAACAAAGGCCCAACACTGATAAATCTACAGACGAAAGAGCCTCAGACGATTCTCAACAAAGACGTCCACACTGGGACAACAGGAGACCTAAACCAGGGCAATCTAGAGAACAACCGAGCCAACCGGCTGACAAACCAACAGCCAATACATCAATTACACAACAAACACCGGCGCTTTTTTAGCGTCAGGTACCGGACCACAAGTAGAACCAGGAGGAGCAAACGTACAAACAAACTCCGCACCAGTCTCCAAAAACACGTGGAGTCAGAAAACCTAGTTATAAATATATCACAATATCAAACCAGCAATTTGGAACTACAGACATTACAAAAAGGATCATCTTATGTCCCTACCTACCACTCGAACTTACTAGAGACCAAAGTATGTATATACAAATACCTCAGATCGCATAGATTGAGACACTTTTTCAATAACGTCATAGAATCATCAGCCACCATGACAGACAATTCTGAAAATACCCTCATGGGTTTAAGAACGAAAAGCAAATTCACAGCTCCAATGAGCCACAAAGTCTTAGATGCTTTTGAAAAGGTTATCTTGACTGAAATGGAAGAAACATTCAAACTTTCTAGACCAAAATATTCGAATATGTCATAAAAAGAACTACAAACCCTAAGAAATCTAGCAAACAACCAAATGATTACGATAAGGCAAGCAGATAAAGGGGGTGCATTGGTTATAATGGACACCAGTTACTATAATGAGAATGTGCAAACACACGTCCAAGACAAAAATATGTATACATGCATAAATACAGATCCAACAAAGGAATTTATTAAAATCTTAACAACTATTGTACAAAATGCAGTGGACCAATGTACTATAGGTCCCAAAGAAAAAGAGTACCTCATAAAGGACAACCCTACCATCCCTTACATATACATGACACCCAAAATTCATAAACATGCGACATTACCTCCGTTAAGACCTATTGTATCCACAGTTGGATCAATACACGAACCAGTAGGAAAATACTTGGACAAACACTTGCAAAATATGGTCCAAACAAGTTCCACATACATCAAGGATACAACTCACTTCCTAAATATCCTGGAGGCAGAAAAAGCTAATTTCACTACAAACATGATCATGGCCAGTATAGATGTCAAATCGTTATACACCTCCATACCACATGATTTGGGCATGTCTGCCGTTGAAAGTTTTCTAATACATGAGAACAAACCAGAAGCACTAAAAGTATTCTTAATGGAACTACTACATTTTACGCTATATCATAGCTATTTTAAATGGGAAGACAACTTTTTTGTACAAATGTCGGGTACTTCCATGGGCAATTGTGCCGCACCGACCTATGCAAATACATTCATGCATCGATATGAGCTAGACCATATACTAAACAACGAGGAATGGACCAGGAACCTAATATTGTACAAGAGATACATTGATGAAATCTTCGTATTATGGAAAGGGAATAAAGAAAGTCTAATCAATGTGTTAAACCAACTCAATCGGATTAATGACAGAATACAATTTACCTTCACCATCAACAAAGAAACATTATCGTTCTTGGATGTGCAATTGACTAATAACAATGGAACCATCACCACAAGCATATTCACAAAAAAGACTGATATAAACAATCTACTCCATTATAAAAGTTTCATCAAGCACCACTCAAACAGCATCTACCATTTTCACAATTTTTGCGAATAAAACGGATCGCTTCAACTGATGACCTGTATCAAAAATACAAGAAAGAAACATTGGAAAGATTAAAAAAAAGAGGATATCCTCAACCCATGTTGGATTCTGCATCTGAAAGAGCGGACAAATTACAAAGAGAACATTTGTTAAAAACAAAAGAAAAAAATGAAGAACAAAGAACCGTATTTGTATCCAAATACTCAACAAACAGCCTGAAAATCAAAAAGTCAATTAAAACACATTGGCCAATGCTGGCTCTGGAGGAAGATTTCAAAGGCTTATTCAAAAACCAACCGATCTTTGCCTTTGAAAGAACAAAAAATTTAAAAGAATTGGTCAAAGAAACAAAAAAAAAGAGCACAGTGCGCATAAAGGTACCTTACCATGTCACAATTGTGGCAACTGTTCTGCAATCATCAAAGGCAACACAATAAACCACCCGACCAAAGGCACATTGGTAAAATTGAAAGTCACAGGAACATGTGACACTTCTAACGTTATCTACATGCTGAGATGTCCATGTGGCCTCTCATATGTAGGGAAAACGCAGTGAAAAATTGAGACAAGAATAATAGAACATAAAAGCAACATTCGCTTGAGGAACGAAAAATCCACGATAGCAGTACACTTTAATAACATCAGACACAATGTGAGCCAATTAAAGTTTTGTATCTTGGAAAAGGTGGCAACTCTTCCTGGCAGAGACAATAACAGCCATCTACTACGCAGAGAAGTCTTTTGGATTGACCACTTATGCACCTTACAACCCAAAGGGCTCAATGAAAGGATGGAATTACACTGCTATTTATAAACTGAACTACTGAACTATACACGTATCAGACAGTTTTATGTATCACTGATATGCTGTCCAGCTCAAATAATTTGTGAAGATATATCCGCACATTTATCTCCATGATTGTGCTATTTACGATCGTTTTGCTATGTATGCATTCACTTTATTTTAATGTGTTATCATTTATTTTAATGTTTTCTCCTTCATTTCAAATGTCACCATTCTATGATAACATCGTGAATTCTAGCCCCGACATGAGAAAATCGTCCGTTGCCACGGTTACGTATATACACTACCCGCCAGTGCAATCCGTCCTTCATGTTTACTTCACTTCCGCACCACGTGAGCACTCTCGCGCACCATGTGATCACGGGTTGTAACTATAGAGTTTAGAATGATAGAGCACGGCCGCATAGAGCGTTGCACGCCGAGCATAGCAAGGAGAGGGTTACCGATCTACTGACTCGGTAAGGAATGGCTAATTTATTTTGGTCAGTACTGTTCAGAGCACATTCGTATTTTCGATTTATGAGACGTATTTATTTATATTTTTGCAGCACACTTTGACACGCTGCATCACACCAACCAAGGTCATTGTACATTTCCGTGACTTTTATATCCCACTTTGTACGTTTTCTCTCAGCACAAACCCTTACAGGAGGTTATAAAGGGCAAAACCAAATATCCGATGTCATTGTATATAATGCCTATACTGTGATTTATTATTGTTGAATGTTATATGCAATCATTCTTATTTTCATTATGTTACCAATGACGACATATTATTGTTTCTAGATATAATGGAAGTCACCTGAGTAAGGGCGATATGCTTGAAATGCATTGGGCAATATAAATATTTCGGAATATGATATAAAATATTCTTGCAAAATACTCTTGAAAAATATGAATTTTGAAAATCTTCGCTATGAATAAATGAATTACCAATCATTGAATAACGTCTCACGAAAGTTTATGATAAGTAGAAAGGAGTGCATGGATGGAATGCATCTTGTGATACAGGATCCATACTTTTATTCATTAATACTTTAATCTTGGGAGCCCAGCAAGATTACCATCCTATGCACCAACAACAAATAAATACATAAGGAACAAAATCTTTTTACTCTATTCACTCTGAGTGCGGAACCAAACACAATCCACTTGCATCTAGTTTCAAGTTACCAGATGGCACGACAACTGCTGCATATGCGATTACGACTCTTCACACTGTCGTTGAGGCTGATCGAGTACCCTATCAATCAGCACAAGCAGCTGAGTTTGTGGCATTACTACGGGCCTGCGAGTTGAGTGAAGAATTGAGAGTAAATATTTACACAGATAGCCGATACGCCTTCGTCGTGGCTCATAGTTTTGGCCGACTGTGGGCAGAAAGTGGTTTCCTCCCTTCCCATGGTCAGAGAATACAACATGGTCCTTTGGTACTACGATTGCTGACTGCACTAACATTACCAGAACAGGTGGCTGTAGCGAAATGCAGTGCACATAAGACAGTGGTGGATGCAGTAGGTGAGGGTAATGCTTTTGCCGATCAGATAGCTAAAGAAACTACCAAATCTAAAATGTCCTCAATGTTCGTGACTACTTCTGCTAGGTGGGTGGTGGAAACGGAAATGTTTGACAACACTATTGAGAGTGTTCGAGAGATACCTCTGCCAGACTGGATCACTGGAAACGGAAGTGGGGAGACTAGATTTAAACGATTGCTGGATCGATTTAACTGAGGAACAGCGATGGTTGTTGCCCAATGCATTACTGAATGCTGTAGTGACTATGGTGCATGGTTCAGCACATATTGGAGAAAAAGGTATCTGTGCCCTTTTAGATCCTGTATGGTATAGCCCTAACATCCCAAGAACTGCTGCTTATTTGTTTCAATGCTGCATGGTTTGTTTACGACATAATCCTGGAGGCAGGGAATCTGTTCTGAGTGGGAATTTTGCACCACCATCTTTGCCTTTTGAAGTGCTTAAAATGGATTACATCCAGCTTGAGCGTGTGAACAATTTAATGTATGTTCTGGTCGTGGTGTGTGCTTTCAGTAAATGGGTGGAAGCTTACCCGACTAAAGTAAACTCTGCTCTAGCAACAGCAAAGGCTCTAATAAAGGAATACTTCCCATGCTATGGATTGCCTCGAGTGATCTGGAGTGATAATGGGGGGCACTTTAATGCAGATCTTATCAGTCATGTCTGTAATGGGTTGTAAATTAAGCAGAAATGTCATGCGGCTCGACACCCCCAGTCAGCTGGCTTAGTCGAGAAGTATAATGGAATACTGAAACTCAAACTGGCAAAGATTCAAGAAAGTACTGGGTTAAAATGGCCAGATGCCTTACCATTAGCATTAATGTCAATACGAGTTACCCCACATTCTCGAAGTGGTCTATCTCCTTACGAGGTGATCTTTGGGTGCCCTGCCAATGTTTGGGGTGTCTCGAGGCCCAGGGCATCCGTGATATCGAATATCCTATGATGACAGATTATCTGTATGCCTTGACTAAAGATCTTCATTCCATTCATCAACAGGTCTCCACCATGTTACAGCCCCTGTAGGAGGGTCCCGGACATCGTTTGGAGCCAGGACAGTGGGTCTTGGTCCGCAACTATCAACAGAAATCCCGGGACGCCGCCACGAGACTACATACTAAATCCAAGCACCCGACCACAGGTGCTCGGTGGTCATTACTACGACCACCGCGTTCTACGGACCTCCACGGCCTCAATTTACGCCTGTACCGGAGTTGGACATTGAGAAATAGAATAAAGGAACTTTCCTTGCTAAAATTAGACTCCCTGACAGACGCCCACACCACCTTGAACAATCGCCATACTTGAGCTTCCAAATTTCTGAACTCTGCTCGATTCAGCATTTGAATACCCACTGGGCCTTCCCACTCGTTTCCAGCTCAAATAACATCGCTGCATATAAGAAGGTTACATGCCTTGAAATCCCAGTGCTAGTTGCTGCCTGATCCACAGTGGTTGTTTAAACAGATTGACAAAAACTTGAAAATTAAATTATTCCGCCCTGACGAAGTTCCACAAGGCTAATGGAACGAAACGCGTTGGCTGTGCCTGTTTTTGAAAACTGTTAAATAAAGAAGAAGATACAAAATACACTATACTTCCTTTGGACTTTGATTGTGTGCACCTTCCCTTTTATGCTTAACTATCAACAGAAATCCAGTCTGGACCCTCGTTGGTCCAAACCTCATCAGATCTTACTGGCCACGCGGACAGCGGTGAAGGTGAACGGTAAGAGAATTTGGATCCACGTCCCCCATGTTAAAAAGCTGCCCCTGCCGCTTCCTTATGATCAGCGAAATGAGGAAGGAATCTTGACCCAGGAAAGTGAACGGGGCCTCGTTTTGTCCCTTTTTCTGATGCCCAGAGAGTTGGATAAGGGCAAGAGGAAGGAGCTATAGACTCGAAAGGGGTTTTGTTGTCTGCACAGGTGATTACCCCGGAATATGTTGCCCCTGCAGTTGAACGAGAGGTTGGTGATAGTCCCGTTGCAACGGGTCCATCCTCCTGGGTTTTGTTCTCTGTTCAGGAAAGGCTTGGCCATGTTCAATGTAATCTGTGGCCCAGAAAACGACACGGTACCCCAGGTGATGATGACAGGAGATAGGGAGAGACTTGAGTAAAAGGGTTTGTGAGATACACTTCTGGGGTACTGAGCGAGACACTGGACTGAACGCGCTGAGAGCCTTGAACATTTGTTTGCTCTGTTCAGAAAGAAAGACTGAATTCTTTGTTTAAAAAAGGGCCCAGATTGTGTTTCTTCAAGGGTTGTGTGAGGACATAACTCCAACGTGAGAAGTTTGTTTTGGTCTTTTCATTTATGATGAACGATGCCTGTGAGGCTCTAGACGGACACAGGAAAGAAGTACCCTCTGGCAGGTTGGACTGCATCGCCCGATTTTTGCCTGAATTTATTTTTAGACTTTTAGCTAGCATGTACTCCTTTGCCCGTTTCGCTCCCGAAGAGAAGTGTCCTTTTGCATCCCGTCAGTACCCTGTAAATATGCCCTGTAAATATGCCTGTTTTTTCTAGTTGGACACAACGTGTTAAAATTGCATTTGTGGTCATTATAGCAACCTTGCTAATAATATTAATGAGTGTGTTTATATACTTAGAATTTCGATACCCTATGCATACTATCTTAGGTACTAATTCCCCGCCTCTTGAAAATGTATTTTATACTTTAGCCTCGCATAAGGAAAGACTTACTCGAAAAATGTATTTGTTGAAATGCTTCATCAAGCGCACAGTGCTACTAATACTACACATTTTTGGGTCTGTGGCCTTTTACCCTCTGTTATGCATAAGCATGATTTATTAATATCCCTACCCCTCTCTTATTTAGGAAGCTGTGAAACTTGGTTCAAATTACTCTCCATGATGTATATGCATTATACGGTAGATACTCAAACATACTCAGAGAAAGATTATGAGATGATTCTGGCATATATAGAAATACACCAAAGATTTCACCAGAAGGGAAATGATGGGGAGTGTTCCTTAGATCCGATTTTGTGTATGAATGTGTATACTGAGCATGAAAATGTCACCTGGTTACAAAATGAAATCCTGGATTTTTCAGAATTCAATTTCACACTGTATTTCCAACAATTAAAAGAAAGAAATATTACAGATGATAGAGCTATTCCATTACCTATTTTAAACAGTATCGCTGCATTTTGTGTTCAGGGCGCAGGGTCCATTTCGGTTGGGGAAAGTCGATGCAATTACACCTATTGGTTACGTACCTTTAGTAGCCCGCCCTTGTTGACTCCACCCAATGTATATTTTGTTTGTGGAGAAAATGCTTATACTTAGCTTCCCCGAGGACGGGCTAGCCATTGCTACCTGTCGTTCCTGTACCCTCCTGTTTATATAGCTCCTTCCAACTATCACAGGTATCATAGTTTGAATAAGCGAAGCCTTTTTTTTTTACCGGAATAAGAGAGAGATCGATCCCACTGACATAGACCAAACAGATACTCCAGAACAGCATTTCACTGACATTGTAAAGGGGGTATTTCCTATCTGGGGACCCATCATCACCAGTAAGGAAGTACGGCGTTTGTCCACAGTAGTTGAGAGAGTGATCAACACTACTGCAGGTATATTGACCAATATAACTGTAAATCTTCAAGCGACAAGACTCGTCTCGCTTCAGAACAGAATAGTTTTAGACGTCATCTTGATTGATCGAGGAGGAGCATGTCGAGTGATCAGCAGTTCCTGCTGCGTATATATTCCTGACTCCGCCCCCTCTGTGCATTTGGCCATTCAGAAGCTACATCGGCTGGCGTCTGAAGTGTATGCAGAGATTGGTACCTGGTCCCTCTCTGGTTGGTTCTGGGGGCTGTTATCCATCTGGCGATGGCAAATCCTGATGGTACTGGCAGGTATAGTCGGTATCATATTTACCTGCTGCCTTTGCATACAATGTGGGCCGGCATATTACTCTTACTGTGCTACTAAACTCACCTCCTCTGTAACCGGTCCTTCGCCAGCAGTGGTAAAAGCCCAATTGGTTCAACAAGAAATACAGGATATGATGCATAGATGGATGAAGGGATATTTGAAGATTGAACAATTTTTGTTACCTGCATCATGCTAAAAGGGCCGTTCTGAGGGATAAAAGTTAGATTTCCCCTATACGAGAAGTATCAGACACATATATATATTGTGTTAGCATGATGTATCTTTATATCCTTGTGTTCATATATACACCACAGGTCCCACATGTCTTTATGTGCCTTAACCGGTAGGAATTCTTTCGGTTTCATTCATGTTAATAGAGTAGGCCGAGAACCATACAGACGCCATCTTTTATTTTAGTGTCAGACCAAAACAGTAATCACGTGTTATTCTCCAGTAGTTGTCAGGTCCCAGTTCAGTTGAGTTACTGAGAGCAGCTGAAAGTAAACTGTTCTCCCTCTGTCCTGGGACTCAAAGTCGCATTTGGCTTCGGGTGCGATAAGCGCATTCCTGGAGGCGCCATGCCTACTCTCCTAGGCACCAGGACGAAAAGGAGTCACCCCTCCTGACCTTCCCAGTTATACCTAAGCAAAGCTTTGAACCAATCATGTGTACCATATATGGTCCTTCCTCGGGGCCCAAGAGCCAAGTGTTATTTTTCTCTTTACAGTGACTTCAGGTGTTGATCTGAAAGCATATATGTTCAGTTTTGACTGTAAACCAGCAGTCTTCTTCGCGCACCTGATGGGTCAGAGTTGGAGAGGCTCCTCTATAGAGTATTTTGTGTAATAAACGATTGAACCTTCTTAACTGCCGACTGACTGGTTATTTGGTAATGGTATTGGGCCTATTGGTAGGTATAGCCCTTTAGGTTATTTTTGCAGTACTTCACCCCATGGGCTCCTGAAAGCGGACAGCTCTGTTTGGATTAGAGTGATATTTCAAGTAGTGGGGGGGGGGGACGGGAACGACAGCACTAGTTTCTTTCACCTCAGACCTCAGAGTGTTTATTCTACTTTAGAACATTGGAATGTTGAGAGCTCCATTGAAGACAATTGTTTTTCTTTTTTTCGAAGTTTCATATAGCGCAAACTTGACCTGAAGGTATCGGGTATCAGATCGCTTTACATGAGCACCAGTTGCTTTACACCAGGACACATTCAGTTTTTTGTCGGTAAGGAGAGATTACATGATTTGCCCAGAATCACAGGATGTTGAGCGTCATTGCCGAGACCCAAACCTTGTTTCCCAGCTAAGAGATTGACGATTGATTAGCTCCGGGCCTATAATGGTTATTAGAACATTGGAATGTTGGGAGCTCCATTTAAAACAATGGAGTGCTCCGGGCTTATAATGGCTGGTATAAGCCTGGCGCCCCAACATTCCAATGTTTCTTTATTCACAGCTCTGGCTGTGAAGAAAGGCTTCAGGGAGCCTGAGGGGATTCCAATCCCATCAAGCTCCCATAAGGCTTTGATTTCTTTTGTTAGAACATTCTGCCCTCTAGTGGCAGAATGTTCTTATAGCCTTAAAGCCACTCATACCTGGGCTATACCGGCTATTAAAGTCCCTCTCCCTTGTTTAACGCTGGAGAGGGCCTTTAATAGCCAGTATAGCCCTCTACTGCGGGCTATAAGGCTATAGTATAAACCCGGATTTGCAACATTCTAATGTCTGTCTTCATGTTTCTCCCTTCTTAATTTGGAACCTTCTACCATTAGTGGGTGGGATGTTCTAATAGCCTTATAGCACTTCTGCCATGGGTTATACCAGTTGTTAAAGGCCCTCTACCTCGTTATAGGCCAAAAACGCATGGCCTTTAACAAACGGTATAGCCCGAGACAGAAGGGCTATAAGGCTATATTAAAACATTGGAATGTTGAGAGCTTCATTGGAGACAATGTGGTGGCTTTGGGCTTATAATAGCTGGTATAAACCTTTGGTTTATGTTCTTATGCTGCTGAGGAGTTTATCTTCCTTCAAATGTCTGAACATCTCTTTTAATCGACAATTCTGTAGGGTGCTAGGAAGTCAGACCAAAATCTATCCCAGCATTCAGCTTTTGGGGGTAGACACAGAACTCATGTATCTGAAAACAAAAAAGCAAAACTTCAATCCGGGCAGTGCTGGAGTCTGGAAATTTGCAAAACAACACTACTGCCAGTACTAGACAAAGTTTTTTTTGGTTGACCTCACAAAAACTGCTATGAATCAAACATGGCAGTCTCATATCACTTTGTTGCTGATTTATCATAACCATTTTTTTTCAATCAGAAAGCTTTTTCATTTCTACAAAGACATTTCTGTGCATATGCGAGTATAAATATACAAAATATACAAATATATACAAAAATTACAAAAAACAAGTGAAGGGCAACTTCTTATTTCATTGACAACACACCCATACTAAACCTTTCTCACTACAGTCGCTCTATTCACATTCTCACACTTAAACAAAAACAAAACCATAAAACAATACCTCTGAGGTATAGGTCAATGTCAACACAAAATATTTACAATACAAACGGTTAGTAAGATTGAATAAATCCTAGATTTACAAAAGTTCTAAAAATTTGAAAAATTATAATCAGTTTGAATCCAGTCCTTATAATCTATTCATATTGTTGACAGTTGACCATATAAGATCGACGCGTTTCGAACTCCCTGATTTACAGGGTTCTCCTCAGAATCAGTATAGTTTCTACAAAACAAAAAAACAAACTAACCAAGTTAGGCTCCATCATCTATCACGTTCTAGACCACTAACCAGAGCAGCCACCAGCCGGCTTAGACCAACCTACCTTAACCTCCTAGGTAGGATATCTTTTGTGGTAGGTGTAAGAAGTTTGATGTGTGGACACTGTAACACAAAAGATATGAACACAAGTGACATACTGTTTCCTATGCTATTTAAGACTGCTAACCGGGAGCTCATGACAATGCGTTAACACTCACCTCACAAGCTCAGGAAGTCGCTTGGAGTGTCTGTAAGGGAGGTAAAATACATTGTGGTTGGTAAATTCCCCTGACAACGTAGTTTGGAGAATGTCCGCTACACTCAATGAAATCACCTACCCGGTGTGTGGTTTGGAAATGCTTCACCGGGAGGCGCTTAACGATTGGCGTGTATCTCAGTAAATGTTCGGTTTACTCGGGCTGCCGCAGGTCCAAGATACCCTGTAACAAACATCCGTGCATTAGAAAAGGGTGTTTCATTCTAATCTTTTGTTGCAAAAGACGCCGGGTTGCAGAGCTCTACCCGGTTTACGCAGTCGGTATTGTTTAAAATATTACACTTACTTCACAGGCTAAATGTTGTAGCGCAAAACACGGTGTCTCCAGTCTGTCCTTCCGCACGGATCTGTTTCTGGTCATGTGACCTAGTTTATATTTCAAGGGGAAACGCTCGCATTTGGAAACTCGATTGCTTAGTCCGTTTAACGTGGAACCACGACAATAAAAGTGTTATAAATGGCATAGTCCTGGTCAAGCGGTCTTAAGGAGACCTTTTTATGCATGGAAGTGCAAAATTAAGGGGATAAACTAGCAAACCGAACAAAGCGAGATTTCGCAGAGACAGAGGCATTATGGTTGCAGTAGCTTCCCTCTACATGCCATACTTGATAAGCATCAGGAGAATCATTTCGTGGTGTAGCGATAGGCAGTAAAGGAGGCTCAGAAGAAGACAGTAGGGCTTCTAAAAGATTCTTATTCAGAGATTGCCTCTAAAGATTTCTGAAATTTCATTCAACCCTGAGGTGGCAGTGTTGAATTTCATTATGAGGAAAGCCTCCTGTTGTGCCAGTCTTGAATCTAAATTTCCTCATCGTGTATCATTCTCGATTTTTGAAATAATTGTCCAACGAAGATCATCTTCGTTATGTCCATGAGTAGTCCAATGTTGAACTAATGGTGCATTAGGGACCTGGCGTCTTATTCTTGATTTATGTTGAGTTATTCGCTGTCGTGCCTCCTGTGTGGTTTTCCCAATGTACAGTTTTGGGCATGGACACCAGATTCCATATACTATGTTCTTTGTCAAAAAGTTTGTGAAGGTTAGGTGTTTCCAATGTATTCTCTCAAAAGTAAATACAGATCCTTCCTCTGTGGATAAACAGCAGGTACAGTTACCGCATTTGTGATGTTCAACTACTGGAGGTAGTCCCAGCATCCCTCTTAGTGTTGATTTTGGTTCCCGGGGTAGGGCTGCTCTGACAATATGGTTTGCCACACTTTTTTCTTTTTTGAACGCAAACAGGGGTGGTTCATGGAATTCAGAATGTAAATCTTTTACTAGATGCCAATTTTGCATTACCATCTTACGTAGTTGGTGTGTATTGGGGCTGAAAGTGGTGACGCAAACTATCCTTTTTTGTTCCTCACGTGTTTTCTTTTTTAACAATGTTTCCCTTGGGACCCACCATGCTCTTCTCAATGAATGTTTGAGAAGTTTCTTGGGGTATCCTCTAGCAAGTAACTGATCCATGAGTGCATTGGCATGTAAGAAATACTCCTTTTTGTTCGAACAATTCCTTTTTATTCTTAAAAACTGTCCGAATGGCAGGTTTTGTTTGAGGCTCCTTGGGTGGTGACTTGTTTAGTGCAGGGCTTTATTCCTGTCAGTAGGCTTTCGGAATAGGGTTGTACATAATGTGCCTTCAGTTGCATATATTTGAACATCTAAGAAGTTGATTGATGTATTGCTGGCAATATGGCTGAATTTGATATCTTCGGTTCTCATACTAAGCCATGTAACAAATTCATTTAACTTTTCATGTAATTCCGACCATATAAAGAAAACATCGTCTATATATCGCATATATTTTGTGATATATTCTGCGTACGGATTGTTGTTATAGATTAAATTATTTTCATTAAGTCCCATAAACAAAACTGCTAGCTCCGGTGCGAAGGGGCAGCCCATAGCTACCCCTTTGATTTGGAAGAAAAATTCAGTGTCAAATTCAAAATAATTTTTCTGCAGAGCAAATTTGGCCAATCGCATGATGTAATCTGTGGGAACCCTACTGGGTTGTTCTCTTTGATTCAGAAACAATTCCAAGGTTTCTAATGCCTGGTCTTGAGGTATCTGCGTGTATAAGGACATGACGTCCATAGTCACCATAAGTTGTTTGTTTACATCAAATTCAATGGATATTAATTGGTAGATGAAGGAGGTTGTGTCTTTAAGATGTGCTTGAACATTACCAACCAATGGTTTAAAAAAATAATCAGTTTGGAAATTACATTAATGTTTTCCTACTCCATATATTCTATTCTATTCTGTAGTTTTTGTATAGCGCATGGCTACCCGAATGCCTCCCAGCGCAAATTATGTGAGCATACATTAAACACGTAGAAATTAATGTCACCAGAAGATTTAATACACCTTGTTGCTCTGTGAGCAATGCAGAGTGCACACCTGTATGAAATGCGTTAAAAAAAATCCCAAAATCGAAGTTTGAATCTAAATACGTAGGAACACAACTAAGTTAAGGTATGATTAGAATTACATTCTGCACCATGTACTGACACCATCAGTACTAACGGTGGTAGGTCACGTACTCCACGAGGCATCAACATTATATATTTCATATACTGAAGCAAAGCGGAATGGCCCTTGAGATGGCAGAAACACTCCCCCAAGACTTCTCTGCACCTCCACCCTAAATCTAGCACTGCACCCCCTTTTGCAGCAATTTCACAAGAGTAGTGAAAATTTCTTTACTAGCCCATCGTGTACCAACTTTTTTGACTTCTTGTCGCTCCATCTCAGAATAAACTGACCAATCAAATTGTGCTACCACTGCGTCTATGGTGACAAAAGCGATGAATGTCCCCTTTGGACTTTTGAAGGTATGTCAGGAAATGCCTGTCAATCACCGGGGAGCAGGACCCGAGCTTCAGGAACTGCATGTACCTTGGACCTAGAGAGGCAGAGGCTCTTATATTTCCATGAAAGGTAAGCATGTGATGCTCACAGTCTGCCTCAAAGTATGGACGTCTAATAGCAGTACCTTGTTGCTGTGCAGGAGAACCTTGAGAGATTTCTGTTTTCTCTTTTTATCTGTCTGTTGGATAATGTTCTGATGTCAGGGCCTTTTATGAAATCATTCAAATCAACCTCGACAGTCAGTTTAGACAAATGCAGTTTGACTGACGTCAATGTAGAGTGTTTTAGCCAATTCTGACACAATTTGCCTACTGAATAAGTGGTTACAGAATGGTCACTCTCAAAGCGGGGATCTACCCTGACCTATGTAAAGCCATCAGCCAAACCTAAAAAAACGATGCTGGCATGAAACTTCACTTCTGTGCCACATCAACCAACCCTTGGGATCCAAACTGGATATGTGAAAAGTCGAATTATGCAATAGAGATTGCAACTCTCTAATCGAAAATTTTGTAGAATTTTCTCAACCTGAATATTCTTCCAAATCTGGGAAGGAAGGAGTATTTAATTTTTTAGAAGTAGCCAATCCAAAGCATGTTGTCTGTGAGATATAGAATTAAAAAACAACATATGATTTGGGATGAGACATGCACGGTGCAAAGCCTCAGTGCCTTGTACCTGCCAACTTTTAGAACCCCAAACTGATTTAAGGTCAATGGTTTCCTTCCACAACTCGTAGCCTCCAACAGCTAGCTGGTCTAGAAAGGACTTTGAGTACAATAACTTAGTATCGGTAAGTCTAACTTTGGACATGGATTTTTCTGTCATTCTAAAATAAAATGAAGCGGGATTGGACTGATTAAAATCAGTAAAATAAGTGTACTTTTTCAAAAATGTATTATAGCTGCCTCTTAAAGGAGCTGGGCAATGCTCCTACAGTGTATAGTTTACAGTACTCCTCCTGGAATTAGTTTTATGTAGGTAGTGATTGCCAAAATGTTGGAAGCAAAACAAATCACCATAATTAGCAGATTCTAAATATAAATCTTCAGCATCAAAGGCAGCTTAATATTTCAAATCAGCAAACAAAGCCTCTACGGCCTGAACATCCCAATCATCAGAACGTATGTTTTGTTTAACCACATCCCCCATGTTAACTCTAAGCACATTAGGAACATTAATATCTTCAGTCGGGCCATGGATTTGAAACTTACTAGAATCCCAGACTATCCCATCCAGGACAGGCCAAGCAGTGATGTTAACAAAAGCCACGTCTCTCTTCAATCTGTGGGCAGAATGTGACGAGGAATGGGGAGCCAATGTTCCATTCAGATGTCGAATGCATGTTCTCTCCTCGACATAGTGTCCATTGATGAATCGGAAAAAATAAAACACAAAACCAATTGACACAAAAAGGTAAAGTGAAAAAAGCCCCAACCAAATGTAAGCCCAAGGGGGAATCAAAAAATGTTTTAAAACAATTTTGCATAGGCCCTAAGCCTTGTTGGCTTTCCTGAAGTGTGTGAAACAGTGTCAAATGAAAATCTAGATTCTGTTGCTAAACGAGTTTCCAAATCAGGCATCGATAAGTCAGTTTGGTCGGTGTAGTCAGTTTCATCAAGTTGAGTACCAGGCAATGCACTCAATAAAGCACTAGAAACTGCAGGCATCTCAAGGGCCACCTCCGGCGCATGATC
Source organism: Lissotriton vulgaris (assembly GCF_964263255.1). Taxonomy (NCBI): domain Eukaryota; kingdom Metazoa; phylum Chordata; class Amphibia; order Caudata; family Salamandridae; genus Lissotriton; species Lissotriton vulgaris. The sequence goes on from NC_141697.1 coordinate 41,910,129, forward strand.
CGAAGCAGTGGCCAATACAGAATTTCTCACCTTTGAAGGACAAGAGACTGCCGGTGTCATGCTAAGAAGAATCGGCCACTTTGTGTATCTTGACATTGTCAATGGAGATATACCTGTTTTCCTTACGACCTGGAAGTGGTGGTAAAATGACTGTTCTCGTGCCCTTCACACCAAGCACGGGAACTAGAGCACGGTATGAGGGACCAAATTCCTTCTTGTTATCGATCTTCTCCTGAACCAGTTCTCCAACTTGGGGTAGCCAGCCAACTACCGGGATCTGCAACGCATCATCCGAGGTGGAGGGCAAATGTTCCTTTGCAAGACTGTCTCTTGTCTTTTGTAGAGTCTGTAAAACATTGCAATGTTCATCTACATCAAAGGAGGCAGTAGCAGCCACCGAGTCTAGACGGTCAAGGTCCGGTAAATACATCTTGATACCAAAGTAAGTATGGGCGGAAAATCCGTTCCGCTGGCGGATTTTGCGGATTTTCGGTAAATTCGCAATCCGCGAGATTAGCGAATTTCCCGCAAAATCCGCAAATCCGCGAGCAGCGGATTTTATGGCTTGCTCGCACTGTTCGCGTGAGTTCGCGGCTTCCCAGTTCAACTTCGCGCCCCGCGAATAAGCGCTAAATTGCAGAAATACGATCTTAGCAAAACTGAAACTACTTACCAGGTTCAAAAGTTCAAGCTCATCATTAGTAGCCATTTCCTGTAGTGCTTCCTGAGGGGCCCCTCCAGAGTTCAGTTGCCTACTTGCAACTATTATGTGACCCTGCTCTGACCCTCAGAATAGTTACACAAAGGTCCTGAATTACAGCTAAGGCAGACAAGCAGGAGCCAGGCTGGAAGTTCAAATCCAGTGACGCATTAATCAGCCCCTAATTCATTATTGTCAGTTGGGGCAGGGCAGGTGTTGTAACTAATTTTGCAACAATGAAAGCACTTAGCAAGTGCAAAAGATCACTAATCAGGAAGCACTAAGGAAGCAGGTGCCAGCTAAAAAAATATTCTGTGACACATTAATCAGCCCCAAATTAATTCAGGTCACTTGAGGCAGGGAAGGTGTGCTTTGCTTTGCCACAATAATGTACACTGGACAACCAGAGGGTGCTGTGATGAAACAGAGGGTGGCATGGGTGGGCCAGAGGGTGGCATGAGTAGTCAGAGAGTGACAGTGGTGACAGAGAGTGGCAGTGATGAAGAAGAGTGTCCCAAACAGGCTGGACACGTAGAAACAACAAGTTCGCAAAACTTGCGACCCGACAGGTAAGTTCGCGTTTGCGAAATTGTACAAAACCCTCGTGAACTGGCAGAAACCCGCGCGAACACACAAAAAAAAATCCGCAAATTCGCGAGAATTCGCGGATTTTGCGGATTGCGAGTTCGCAAATCCGCAAAATTCGCGAAAGCGAGATTCGCAAAATTCGCCCATGCTTATACCAAAGAGCATTTCGTATGGGGTCCACCCACCCAGAGACCTTCTACGGAGATTAATAAAAGCACGCTGCACGCCATTAAGGTGGGCCAGCCAGTTTCTGCCAGTGCCTATAACTCGAGCTGTCAGTGATTGCTTTAAGTCATGGTTCATTCGTTCCACAACACTTTTACCCTCAGGTCGGTATGGAGACGAAAACTTGACTTGGACCCCCATCAAAACCATGGCATCCCTATACGCCTTAGATGCGAAAGCAGGACCCTGATCCGAATGGAAGGTACCACAGGCAAAAATTCCTACAAAGACACGCAAATCCCTTATGACAGTCCGTGATCAGCGCTGCGATGAGGCCACACCCATACAAAGTGTGTGCATTAATCAACTGCTACTAAGATGTACGCAGTATCAGAAAAAAAAGGACCGCAGTGATCTAAATAAACACAACCTAATGGTTTATTAGAAATGAACAACTGCCAAGATATCATCATCAATCTTACTTTTGGACCGTGTAACTGCTGCAACTAAATATGTCGATACCGCTGATTTCGCTGCTTCATCAGCAAGCGAGTTGCCAACAGCGTCAACTCCCACGCGCTGATGACCGAGAGTATGAATTACAAAAACGAGTGGCAACTGCTCTTTAAGCTCAGCCACTCGAACCCAGATCTTTATGTTTTATTGTGCTACCCTTGGAATCACGAAAATCATTCTAAATCCAAAAGAAGAGGTTGTCATTGTAAGACTGGACACAGTAGTAAGAATCACTTACGATTAATGTCGTCACACTAGGATCTGCGTACTCCAATGCAAGCATCAGAGTACGAAGCTCTGCTAATTGTGCGGTACAGTCCCCTAGAGTCTGCGTGTGCACGACTCAGGACTTGAACTCATCGTTCACCATGGCATCTACCACAATGGCGCATGCGGAAACGTAGGCATGTTTAGAACCATGCGCAACCTGCGCCGAACCATCAGTGTATATGATGCAATGGCTGCAAAGCCAAAGGTGCAGGATGAACAAATTCCTATTGAAAAAACTCCTGCGACAGTAAGGAGGCATCAAAAACAAACGTGACATCCAGAGATGTCAAGGATGCTACCCATTGTATCCACCGAGGGGGCAAAGCTTTAGAATTAGGTACACTGGCTTTCGTAACTGCTTCCAAAGCAGGACACGGGATAACAACCAACTTGCGTTTTCCCTGTGACAGAGCGCGTTGCTTCAGAATCGCCATCTGTACAGCCTTCAAAACTTTCTCCACAGTGGGAAATCGCATTTCAGCCGAAGTGTACAAGTGTGACTTGTAAGCAATAGGTACTGTGTCTCCTTCGTTAAAAGTAAGGTATGTGAAACCCACCGTCCCAGGGATGATTCCTATCACCAGGTTGGTGTGGTTATCACGAGTCAATAGGTATTTAGAAGCGAGCAGATCAGCCTGCAAAGATTGCAGTATAGCCGAGTGCTCCGGCAGCCAGTTCGATTTGGTAAAAGTTGGTTGTATCAAAGCCTACAAAGGCTTGATACGCTGGGCATATTCAGGTATGTTTGTCCTCCAGAAATTCAAAAATCCCAGCAAAGACTGTAATTTTTCAGAGTTGTAGGAGCGCACAATTGTGCGCATTTCTCCAAGAAGTGAGGAGCTAATCCACGACCCTCATTGTAGAGCTCGTAGCCCAGAAACAACACTGTGTACTCCACAATGTGTGATTTTGCAAAGTTGAATTTGTAACCGAAGTCTGCAAAGCTACAAATTAAGCAGTCAACTTGACACAGATGCTCCCACAGTTCGTCATCCGTGAGATAAATGTCATCCACATACGAACAAGCATCTGGGTCAACTCTCTCCAAGAGAGAGACTATGCGGGCAGCAAACACCCCAGGACTATTCTTATAGCCCATCGGTAAACGTTTGAAATGTTTTTTGACACCGCCACAAGTAAAGGAGGTCCATTGGGAACTCAGACCATCCAAATGGTGGGCATAAAAACCATTGGAAACGTCAAGCGTGGTTTTAAACCGCTTACGCACGAGACTATCCACTAAAGCAGAGCTGTGAGTATTCTGTACTGCACAGGTACGGCAATGCAAGTTTAAATGCCGGTAATCCAATACCAAACGATATGAACCGTCAGGCTTGGACACAGTAAAAAGAGGGTTATTCATTGGTGACACACAAGTTTCAATCACTCCTTGATATTCCAATTGTTCAAGGATTTCTGCAACGGGAAGCCTTAGCTTTGCGCTTTATGGGATATTGAGGTTGAGGCTGAGGCATAGACCGCAAAGGAATTTCGTGGTGGGGGGAAAATTTATCCCATCCACAGTGTGTACGGTACAGAGCCAGTGCAAGGGCTTTAGCCCACTCTTCTGCAAAATTCAGCGCATGCTCCTTCGAGACAGTGTGCGCGAAACTAGGGAGGGTCACCTCCTCCCCTCTCGGAGCCGTGAGCACAAAAGGTGGGGGCCAGTCAGCCTCCGCTAACAAAATGTCATAGGTAGTCGTAAGATTCTCCCAAAATACCCCTTCTATAGTACGTTGAATGTCACCTTCAATGAATTGGACTATTTCATAAAGTCTGTCAGGGGGAGCTACTCTAGTGTCAGCTGTCTCCACAACAAAAAAACGGTCAGTCGCTGTCACCTTCAGTGGTGGACGCAGGGCCTCTCGCACTATGGTTATCTCCGCTGCGCTGTCCAGCAAGGTCACAGCCCATGTCTGATTCCGAAGCTGCGTTCTCACTATCTGTGGCATATCTGTGTGCTGTTAAAGCAGCGACTTTCTTTTTCTGAAACTGGGGTGTCTTTGGTGTAGAATCGTCCTGCTTGCCTTTACCGTCTTTCGGTCGGGGCTGGTCGCCTCCTTGCTGACCACCCCGACCCCTGCCGCCTCCTCCACCACCAGTCGAAAAGGCCGATGACTCCTGAAAAGAACGAGGAGAGCGCTGATCAGAAACCTGAAAACGATCAGGTGATTTTATCATCGCGCGATCGCGCAAGTCATAACCACGTTCTGTGGGCGCAGGCAATGGAGACGCAGGACGAGACTCCTGTCTCTGTTGTTGTTGTTACTTTCCCTGTTTTTGTTTTTTCGGCCAATTTTGTTTTTTGGTCCTGGGCTGGTCGTCAGTTTCCGACTCCTGCCCTTGGGCTTGTTTTATCTCTTTCGTAGAAAAAGACTTGAGACCCCTACTATAGCGGCCCACAGTTTTATAAGCCGCCACAATAATCCTCGCCAACTGTCGGGGTTTGTCGGCATTGGGAATTGCATGCAAAGCATTGGCTACCTGAAAGTTCACTGCATCCCCCTTGACATTCGCAAGTATGAGATCGGAAACCACATCAAAGGTGCCACAGAGGCGCATACCTAATTCAACCGCAGCCTGTGGTCCGCGCTCATCCTGAACACGTTTAAGGACCGTCGGCGGGACAGTCATAGACGGAGTGCCGAAACACGTCGTGTAGACAGCTGCAAACGTCTTACCCCAGGTCTCACAGTCACCTTTTTCAGGGGTCAAGTCTTATGGTAAGCTAATTGTCAGAATCCTGTGTTTTTCACCAGGAGACGTGTTAGGAAATACTGCTTCCAGCTGGTCAAACTTCTCGGCAAGCCAGAAAGGCTTGCCCATCACAGCGTTGACCATAACGGGACTGAGTTTCGATCCGCCCTGTCCTGCAGGAAGGGCTGCACCACCCGGGGCCCCGCCCGGGAGATTACGGGTAATGTATTGCACTAACGACCTAATCACGCTAATTGCGACTACATGTAGTCGTCTTATCCTCAACACGGGGCATGTACCGTGGTTGTATTGAGGTGTAAATCCTGCCAAAACAGGCCAATTTGCGCCCGGAATGGACAAAGGACCTAACCTCGGAGCTGCTAAGGTATGCGGTAGGGCACCATCTAACCAAACACGATGCTGCCAAGTATCTATATGAATCTCCTGTGCCCTATACGGTGCATATTCATGTGGCACAGCCGTGGGAGTGTACGTGTCGAACACACAATTTTGTGCATTCATAGCTGGGAAGGTCACCCATTAGTAGAAAATCTCATACGGCTAAGCCACCTCTGCACTTACTACCATTATCACTGCCCATCCATTTCGGGGACGTTATAATTCTGCAAATGATTCCGCACCACAATGCGGCTATGCTGCGCAATGTCCACCGCAACCATAGTGACACAGAAAGAAAGAGGTACAAAGTAAACTATGTAACACAACTGGGTAGTAATTCAAGGAAACCGTTTAGAAAGATTCAAGCTTGAAAAGACCTATGTAAATATAGGTAGGTTTGTCCGACACCACCGTTATCCGGAAACAATGGTGTAGGGGTTAAGGACGGAACATTGAACTACTCAAGCGTCATGTAATAAGACCACCAACGATTGGGCGCCATGTCGCAGGGATTCCGTTCTCATACAGAACTGTGCATAGAGACTTGGAACCTCAGTGAATTAGGGTGTACCAAAACTCACCTTAGTACCCAAAATCCCCTACCAGACTAGCTACAGTGTCTCATTGATTATTATAAACTCCCAATGCTTAGACAAACCAGACCATGGACTTAGTACACCTCAGGTAACGTGGAACACATGAACACTCTTTCATTATACAATCATTCCATTCCAGAACAAGGAGTAAAAGAGGACACGTGCATATTTGAAATATTTATTCACTAATGCAGTGTTCTCAAACGCAGTATCTTAGCTAATACAAGCAAACATATTATAAGAAACAAAGTAATCAGCATAGTCACTAGTCCGTAGGTAGAACACAAAAGGTGAAAGCATGGTATTATGCTAAAATGAATAGGGTTCAGTAACACCTAATTCTCACCCTCCCTAGCTAGTATATTATATTATATCTAAGAAGGCCTCTTTGGGTTTTAGCAGGGCGGCCCCATACCTCAAGATCCTAGTGATAAGGGATCACATCATCTTCCACCAGCTCTCTGCATGCGAAGCACCATCAAGTGTGTTTCTATGCTCTTGTACAAAGTAATTTAAAACACGCCTAAAGCCAGAACTTGGCCGCAGCTGCATGTATGTTATGTCTAGGAATGTGCGAAGATCAGACCTCACACCAACCACTGTGTTGAGATATCCTTGAAGGTTTCTGCACTCACTGTACAGACACAGCTCACCAAACAAGGCTGATATCAGAGTAACAACATATTATCCTCGCATGAATCAAAACATTCTAATAGGCTCAAAGCTAAAGCAACAGCTATGTGTCGTGTTCAGAAGCAGCAAAAAGGTAAAATGGCGTTTAAACTCCTAATAAGCTCATGCTGACTTAACACAGCATATAGGCAATGTATATCTATATGACACTGACCAATCAAATTTTGCTACCACTGCTTCTATGGCGACAAAAGTGATGAATGTCCCCTTTGTATGTTTGACGGTATGTCAGGAAATGCCTGTCAATCACCGGGGAGCCCATTCAGCATCAGGACCCAAGCTTCAGGAACTGCATGTACCTTGGACCTAGAGAGGCAGAGGCTCTTATATTTCCATGAAAGGTAAGCATGTGATGCTCACAGTCTGCCTCAAAGTATGGACGTCTAATAGCAGTACCTTGTTGCTGTGCAGGAGAACCTGGAGAGATTTCTGTTTTCTCTTTTTATCTGTCTGTTGGATTATGTTCTGATGTCAGAAGACATGGTCGGTACTATATGAAACTGAAAATAAAAATACATAAAGACATACGTAAATAAATCAATGTAACAGCAGTAGTACTATTTGCAGCAAGTGCACAGGTGTGCAGTAGTCAGGGCAGGGTTTAGCGCTGGTGGCGCCCAGTGCGACAATGTTTCGTGAGCCCCCTCCCCATGACCTCCTTCTGTACAATTTCCCTCAATAGCTCTCTCCAACACTGCCTCTCATCTCTATATTACACCTCTCTCTCTCTCCCTGTCTCTCCCCCTCTCTCACTCCCTCTCCCCCCTCTCCTGTCTCTCTCCTCTCTCTCTCTCTCTCATCACTCTCACTCATCTCTCTCTCCTCTGTCTCTCTACTCTCTCTCCTCTTCATCCCCCTCTCTCTCTCACACACATTCCCTCTCTCTCTCCCCTCTCTCTCTTTCGTTCTCTCTCTCTCATCACTATCTCCCTCTCCTGTTGCTATCCCCTCTCTCTCTCTATCACTCATCTCTCTCCTCTGTCTTTCTCTCTCACAATCTCTCAATCCCTCCCTCTCTCTTTCTGTCTCCCTCCCTCCATCTATATCTGTCTCTCGCTCTCTTTCTCTCTCTCTCCCTTCCTCCATCTCTCTCTCTCTCCCTCCATCTGTCTCTCTCTCTCCCTTTTCTCTCTCCCTTTCTCTCTCCCTACCTCTCACTCCCTCTCTCTCTTTATCTATCTCTCAGATGCATTTCTTTTGTTTTGTAACACTACTCATACCAGTGTAGGGAGCCCTTACCATCAAACACACACATTATACAGAGACAATGAATCATAGATGCATAAACCAGTGCATAGGAAATGTTGCATAAGACAGGACTACAAGGTGCAGGTGTCACATGTCATCCATACTGGAAGGCAGTAAAGTTCAAGAGTGCTTGGTCTAGAGAAGCACACACCCAGGATCTAAAACGCACCACAGTGGTTGGGCTTCACTAATAATAATTGATTTCTACCCAAAGTAACCTGTTTTTAACAAGATGTCGATAACTAACGATACAGGAAAAAAACATAATGCTCTAAGCTACAACCAGGGCCACTGGAATTACACGATTGAGCAGCGTTTTTCACATGATTATAGAATTGCTGAATTTGCCACATAATTCATCGTCTGCTGCATAATCTGCAGATTTTAACAATTCAAATGCTTGTAGCCCAAAGAGTTCAAAAGTTACACAAAAAAAACAGCACCTCATAGTGGAAGGCCCTTTCCAGAAGTTGTGGTCACCTTTCTGTTGCTTAATGCTATATGTGGTTGTTATCATGATACCATTGAGGTTCAAACAGTACCAGGACAATGTTAACAAGTATGAAAATAACAAAATAATACAATCACAAAATGTGGCGCATTATTTTCACAACTCTAACGCACAATCTGGCCCTCCTCTGCAGCATAATTCCAGGGACCCTGCCTGTACCTTGCAGTTCGCAGGAAGTTCTTTGATGCCAGTTAACAGCTAACCGTGCCATAATAGGATAGAAACTTATAAATTGCAAGTAACACAAGCATCTTCTGCCAAAACCAGTAACCCCTGAAAATCTACAATAAATGCACTGTTGTGATCTGCATGTTACACAGTGCTTTGCAGCAGGCATATTAACCGTCTGTGCTACTTTATGAAAGGTAAAACTTCCACTAGGCAAAACTTCGATATCTCACCAGAGGGTCCATTCATCATCAGACCTATCTTGACCCTTATATTGTTGCCTGAAGAAGGCTGAAGGAAAGTAACTCTGCAGCAGGTGGTTTTGCATCCAAGATAAATTTGAAATCTTGGCACCCTCTGAGGTCAGCGTCCCGGGGGTGTCACCAGTCACTCCACCCTAAACTGGCCCTGGCAGGAGTGGAACCTACACCTAAGAATGTAAATGTATTGGCATTTATACAGCGCACTACTTACCCGTAGGGTCCCAAGGCGCTTCGACCGCTGCGAAACCCTTCCTGGCTTCCCTGAGAGATGGTCCCTTAATGGGTATCTCCAGGGTGAGACCAGGCATCCCCGGCGGTCTGGTGGGGCCGTTAGTGAGGATGAGGCAAGCTAATGCCCAGAGTTGCCGAGTGTGATCGCTGATCAGAGTGGGCACCGAGGCGAGAGAATTATCGAGTCCGCTGACCCTGGTCCAGAAACCTGCCGCGCCGGGAATCGAACCCTGGTCCCGGGCCGTCCTCTGCTCTCGGGTCTGCCGCCTCTAACCAGTGAGCCACACTACTTCACTTAAGAAAGTAGTCCTGACTCCAGTGTTACTGCTCCCGTCACACTGTTTCTGTACACCATGTGCATGTTGAACTGGTTGCCATGCAGCTTCTGTCCCCAGCAGAGGCCGTATTCCTGCTGTCATCCTGTTTAGGTCCACCTCATGCTGGGAGCCCTGTTGCTGTCATGCTGTTTCTATAGACCATGGCACGGATCTGCTTTGACTTCATGTCTGGGTTGATCGCTTTTGTGGTGCAGCCCAGACGCCATTCATTGTTGTTGTTTACTAAGCCAAGAAATGTCACTTTGCACGGCTTTGTGTGACTTAGTAAATACAAAGTAACGCAAGTAGCAGACAGCGATGCCTTACTTTACTTTGCCCCGGGTATGCGTCGCAAGACTTGTACACCTGGCTTTGCATCAAAGCGGTGTGTCTGCCCAGCAGAGGTGTCATGAGGAGTCATATGGGTATTTCTCCTCGTTACCTCCTCTGTATATGTGTGATGCATTCTGCAGCACATATGGAAAGAGGAATATGCCTCTCAAGATTGCTTCTCTGCAGGAAAATGCCCCTTCTTGCACAAAAACAATCCTGCTTCTAATGCAGGCACATTCACACTATGGTGCAAGAGTGCCTGCGTTGGTGCCAGGCAGCACACAGTGCACCAGTGCAAGCAGAGGGCAGAAATGCTGCATATCTAGTAAATATGGAGAGTTTTGACCCTCTTCATATCACGAAATGCAGTGCAGCACGCTCCTTTGCTGTGTTGCATGAAATAATTGCAAATGTGCCTCCATGTGTGTATCGGACTGCGCTGCTACACAGTTTTAATAATATAGCTCATCTAGTTGTGATTCTGTAACATTGTGTAAGTAGAACTGCTGCTGCCACACTGTATCTGTACCTTATGTGTGTACTGTACTTTTACTGCCGCAGGGTGTCGCTAGCAAAGCACCGATAGTACTGATGAATAAACAAGCTCCTTGGAACTAGGATCTTTCCCAACTGAGCTAAAAACCTCTTACATTAGACCACTCTTCAAGAAGGTGAATCTGGGCTAACCAAGCCCCAAAAACTACAGAGCGTTCTCCAAGGCCTGTTAGTAGGTAACCTATTTGAAAGACCATTTTTTGCTCAAATGTCCAACTTTACTGAGGAAAATAACTTAATGTTGGGCCAGCAATCTGGATTCAGACAAAGTAGAGGCACAAAGTCAGCCCTCATATTCTTATGGGACGATCTAAAACTCACAGTGGACAAGTACGGAGTGGCCGCCTTACTGCTTCTGAATGTAGCAGCAGACCACAACACTGTTCACCACCAGATGCTACTACACAGAGACCATAATCTTGGAATATGTGAAAATGCTCTAAAATGGGATTATGGGGTAAAATGACATCTGGCTAAGCTAGGGACACTGTATGCTCTTATTTTTGTCTTTTCTCTCTTCACATTATCAGTTTTAGTAACTCCATGCATTCTCTGCACTTTTGAAGGGAAAAGCAGAGAAATGTCTGCCTATTGAGAGAATTTGATGGCAACCAATTTTCTTCTTTGGAAATGCACTGTCTGCCCACTGGTCTGTGCCGCACTGCTGGATATCTTGGTATCTTAGATTGTAATTGGTGCTGTTGGTTGAGAGTGTCCTTCCCTGGTGTTTGGTGCAGGGAACTGCTTTTGTGGTTTTTATGGTGCCCGAGGATCTACACGCCCAAGGCTTATGCCCCCTCAAAGCTCGAGAAATTGAAAGTTGCCAGAAGTTCCTCACATGTTCATAAAGCTGTGATTGAACTCCTAGGATCAATGGTAAATTACTCAGTTATAACAAAGAGATGGCAATTTTTCATCTGACTGCCTCTCTTGTAGCTATGATCCAATCAGGGACTGGTGCTGAGGTAGGAGCTGATACAGAGTAGTTGGCAAGGTCGAGGACTTCCCTCTTCTTCGTCTCCCAAGAACGTGTATGCATTGGGATCAGCACATCATCGTAGTCGATGTGGTAAGCTTAAATGTAAATTGATACTTGTATAGCGCACTACTCACCCGCAAGGGTCTCAAGGCGCTTGTACGAATACCGCTGTGGAACCCAACCTGGCTTTCCTTGTGAGGCGTCCACTCCTGGGAACTGTGATTAGAATTTGGAGAGGTGAACATTGGAAGATCCCTAGTATGTTGGGGGCGTTTTGAGGAGAGTATAGTTGGAGCCAGAAGAGCTCCCTGGTGGTTGTTAAGCGGCCCCATGTCTAAGAATAACGACGTACCAGAGAGTGTCCGATTACCTTTTCATTTTGTGGACACTATATAATTGGCAATGAGTGGGGTAAGACTTGAGGTAGCGCTCACCCAGCACAGCGTGAATATAATAAATGGATGATTGCGAGGCTATGGTACAAATCTTTTCCAAGTACAACAGAAAAGCAGCAGGTCTGCGCTGAGCTGCAGAGGTTTTAGTGGTGAGTCTGTGCTGAGCTGAGTGTGTTATTGGTACAGAGCGCAGTCGGGTGCAAGCATTAGGCCCATAATTCCCAGGGAACGCTGCGTGTGTGATTTCATGCAGCACCCATCTTAGTTTGGACACTTGCTCAAGGAATAAAGGGAAGCACATGGATATCCCATGAATCTATGTGGGTATTTTGTTGTAAATCAACCAATCCAGGAGAGGGTTTAATAAGATGTATTTGAGAGACAGTACTAGCCCACCTTTTGAGATCCAGAAAACAGGCAGAGAAACTGTCATAACAGTGACCATGGAAAAATAACAAGTCTCTTAAAGTGAATCCACTGCAACTATATAAATGCACAACACATGTAACACACTTATCCCCATACAAAACAGACACAAAGAACACACCATGAACAGACAGGAATACACAAAGACGGCAAACTACACAAAATCAACAAATTTGCCAGGGGGCCTCCTGACACGACTACTAAGTTTGATCCTTGAAGCCACACATTCAAATTGATACTTCTCATGAACATCATCCCACCATTTCATGCTTTCTCCACCTTTACACTTAGCCACCCACCTAACATTCCATACTTTCCCATCTTGACTGACAACACTGGTGGCCTTAACCACTTTAATAGCTTTATCAAATATAGGCTCACTTTTGGACAAACCCAAACCCCTGGTTTGTGTATCCTGACCCAGTCTCCTACAACAAAATCAGGAACTTCGGTCTTCCATTTGATATCATAAGCCTGTTTGATTCTTTCCTGCTTCTCTTCCACCCCCAACGCTACCTCCTCTCTCAGCCTAATCAAACTGCTTCCTGTTGAACCACACAGCTTAGAAACAGGGTCTCTACCTTTAAGAAGTTTAAATGGACTAACCTCTGTGATGGTATGAGGTGCGATGCGATAAGACCACAACTTGTCTCTTAGTTTGTCCTTCCACTCTCCTCCAGAATTACATGCCTACAAAATGCTCTCCTTCAACACACTGTTGAACCATTCCATTTGACCATTGCCATGAGGTTCATACCGTGTGGTAGAGATGTGACGAATGGTGCAAAATGTAAGAAAGCTACTCATCTCCTGTGACTTTAATTGCACAGTCCTTGATAAGAACTTTAGGATAACTTCCCTTGCAAAACGTTCTTTGGAGAGTTTAATCACTGAAGCATTAGTAACATGAGTCATAAACTTGACCTACGGACACTTCGAGTGGTAATCCACCCCCACCACAGCAAACCTACACTCACGGGGCAAAAAATTGAAAGGACCAGCGATATCAAAACATATTTTCTGCCTTGAAACTTAGGCCACTCAATGGAACACAAAGGAGCCTGCCCCATTTTGCACATCTTCTCACTGTTAGCACATACTGTGCACTCTCACACTACTCTGTTCACCATTCTATCTAAACCTGGTTACCAAAAATTGACCCTGATCAACCTTTCATAGACAACATTCCTAAATGTTCTTCAAGAGCTATCAGCAAAAAGAGATCACGGAAACCAACAGGTGGTATGCACTTCCCACCTTTGAACAGCATTTCTCCTTTCACTTCCAGCTCCTCAGATACCCTCCAATTAGGATACAACTCTGCCGGAAGGGAATTGTTTTATCTTTGAATAATTAGGAGTGACAGGGAGAAGCTGTTAAAACCCCCAAATGTAAAGTACAAGTGCTAAGCATGGAGTTGGAGTTTATGGCAGACTCTTGGTCTCCTTGGACTATAACTAAAGGGGAGTATTTATTTCAGGATTTCCTTCAGAAGTTTTGAGATATTAGTACTGTGGGTGGAATGAAAGAGTCAGGCATTATGGCACACAGTTTAAAGGGTCTACTATTGAAATGAGAGGGTTTATGGAGGTGGATGTGGTGGCCAGAAAAGATGTGAATGTTTTGGGGTGGAAGGATCAGTATAAGCTAGGCATCATCCTTGCAGTTGGGCATTTGTGCTAGTGGTTGGTGACCCAGAAGATTGTGTCTGGTTCATTTCACATTTTCTTGTGGTGTTTTCAGGAAAGTTGGGTAAGTTACAAGGTTACTCTCATCGTATTAAGCTGAAAAGTGGGTGTATAAATGCGAAACAAAAATTGAGGGGTTACCCAATAATATTAGTGAGGAACTTAGTAGTACTCTTAAAGAGATGTTGGACAGATGAATTATCGAAGAGGTAGAGTCCTCTGAATAGATATCTCTCATAGTTTTGGCTCGCAAGGCGGATACAACTTTGAGATTAATCATCGACCATAGAACATTAAATGCAAATATTGTGGTAGATTTCCATCCTCTACCCAACATCAGTAAGTTGGTTAGTTTGTGGGAGGGGGCACCTGTGTTCTTTACGCTGGATCTGCATTCAATTTACCACTAAATTGAATTCAGTGTAGACTCTAGGTCTCTCACCGCTTTCATTACTCTTCAAGGTTTATACCAGTTTGAGAGGATGTAGTTTGGCCTAGCGTCGATGGCATCCATTTTCCAATGAGCGATGATTCAAATTTTCAGGGGAATTAAATCGTTTGTCAAATGTTTTCAAGATTACATGTTAATCTTTTTAAAAACCAAGCAAGATTAAAAAAACAAGCAAGAACACTTGGAGCATTTACAACACGTTTATGCAGAAATTAGTAAGCAGGGTTTGACCTTGTAGGAGGGCAAATACAAGTTGTTCAAAGAATCAGTAGAATATTTGGGACATACGTTGTCTAAAATAGGGGGGTCTCAAAGTAGTCGTTGGAGGGTACCATTGTAAATGCCCCTGCTCCTAAAAACAAAGAAAATGTAGTCTTGTTTACTGTGCTCTGCAAGTCCTGCAGCAAGTTTATCAAGGATTTTGCGACGAAAATTAAGCTTCTAAGAGAACTAACACAGAGAAATATGGAATTTACTTGGTCTAATAAACAAAAGCATGCATTTGATTCAGTGAATTCTGAAATTGTGGGAGCACCTACTGTAAAGCCTTTCTGTACGATCAAAGAATGTATAATTACTGTGGATGCCAGTCTGTATGGGGCGGGAAGTGTTTTGTCACAGAAGTGCGGAGGTGAAGAATGGAATGTGGCATTTGCTTAATGCACCGTTAGTGAGGCAGAAAGGAAATATGCAGTGAGAGAAAAGGAGCTTCAAGCATGTGTGGGGAGTGGAGCACTTCTGTTAGAGAAACAGCCTTAACAATGTGGGCTGAGCCGCACTTGCTGTTTCCCCGCAACTGTAACAGCGCTTGCATGAACCACACGCCTGTCTTAACCACACATGTGTCCGTATGGACGGGGAGAGAAAGAGGACGCATCAGAATAGGAAGGTCCGGACTTGGACACATAAGTGAGCTGGCATTTTTTTCGGAGGGGTAGATTTTAGGGGTAAGGCCAATTTTGAGGGTTCCGGGCGTGGGGTCATAGTAGTTTTTGGAAGGGAGGCAGAGTTTTAGGTCTCAGGGTGGAGGGAAGGCTGGGGAAGTTTTAAGGGCTTTGGACCAGTTTGGCGGGATAGTTTTTATGGCCGGGGATCAGTTTTAGGGTTCAGGGCGAGAGAGGTTGCAGCATTTTTTTTTTAAAAGGGGGGGGGTTCAGGGTTCAGGACAGGGGTCAGGGATCAAGTTAGTTTTAAGGTCTGGGCTTGGGGGAGTTTTTAGGAGTGGGGTCGGTTTTTGGGCTCAGGGCGTGAGAAGGGGTAGGGTTAGTTTTAAGGGCAGTGCAGGAGTAAGCTTTAGGGCTCAGGGTGGGAGCAGTAGAAAGATTGCAAATGCACATAAGTATGAAAAAGCATACTAAAAATAAGCAAGGTGAAATGTGACGTAATAATGAGCAATGAAGGAAAAACATGTAATAAAGTGCAAAATGAGAACAGTATGACAAATAAGACACACACACATCTCCTTCCTTAGCAGAGAAAATTGAAGGAAGAAGTTTCAAAAGGAAGGAAAAAGTAAAAACAGAAAGGCAAATTGAGAAAATTACATAAGCAAGAAGTAATAATACCACGAAGATGAACAAGAAGTAATGCACAAGTGTGACCACCACAACTACACCAACTGGCCAGGCTAGCAAGAAGTATGGAACCCCTGAACACAGCAACAGGAAGAAGGAAAAAAGGAAGAAATGAAAGTAAAGAACAAAAACAGGTGGCATACACCTAACAAATCAACCAAAAGGAAGACACGTAGAAGAGGTCTGCGGTCTGCGTAAACTGTCCCACACCAAACATAAGAGTACAGTCAAACCTAAAATGAGACCACAAGTGAAGAATTGCAGGGAAAGTGCGATCTGGGAAACTGAACTAGATAGCAAAGAAAATTCAGTAACACCTTAAACTAGACCACATAAGTAAACCTGTGTGCAATGAGACAATAAACAATAAATATCAAGTACTCATGTAAAGAATCAGAGGAACAAACATGCTCCATGAAAATGCGATCTGGGTAAACTGACCTACACAGCAAAGAAGTTCAGTCACGCCTCAAGTTAGACCAAGTAAGAAAACCTGCGCACTAAATGGAAAATGCACTGTAAGCATAATTATGAAAACATCAGAGGAACAAGAAAAATTGTTCCAGGGAAAATGCGATCTGCGTGAACTGAACTACACAGCAAAGAAAAAATCCTTTCACATCTCAAGTTAGACCACATGCAAAACCTGCGCACAATATAATAAAGGCACTGTAAAAATCATGTAAAGAACCAAGTAAAAGAGTAATACTCCTCATCAAAATACAGACAACAAAACATAAGAAAACCTGCATGGCAAGCCAAAAATACATAACTAATGCAGTTGCATGTAAAGAAATATGATTAAAGGTACATCCAAACTAAACTAAAACAGATAAATAAGTAGACAATAAGCATGGTGATATAGCAAAAATCAGTAGGTATACAGGCAATATGGCAATAAAAATAAGTAAAAACAGTATTTGTTACAGCAATAAATGAGGAGGTTGATGTAAATTTCAAAAACAATAAATCAAAACAAACAAAGTAGTCACCGTGGTCATAGGAAGCTAGATGAACCAAAGAATCGGTCCGTAGATATGAAGCAGAACCACAAGACATATTCAAAAAAACGTGGTCGGAAGTGGTAGCCTGTACATGGAATAGCACGAAGAACTCTGGATTACTTAATGCAGGATGAAAACTACGATGCAGAAAGAAAATAAAACAGCAAAGCGTCTCCAGATTGAAGGCAAGAGGAATGTAGACAATGTAAAAATGCCCCGTTAGATACCTCCAAAGACCAAATTGAAAGTCGTAGGTTTATCGACAAAGGTGTGCGCATCACTGCGCAGGAGATACTCACAAACTTAGAGAAAATGCTTCTGGTCCGATCATGGCATTGCTGGATATTTGAAGAAGAGCGCGCTGAATCGTGACGTTGCTGGTACTTGAAGAAGAGTGCGCAGAACACATTCAAAGTACGTAGTTGGCAAACTGGAGACTGCGCATAACTACTGCGCACATGCCAAACACAAGATGGAGTCACGTAGGGGATGCAATGCCGGCTGGCTGCAGGCACGTCTTGCCAGTACATCATGGAAGCAGCAGGGAGCTGCGCGATGAGAGGAAAGAGCTCGCGCTGCCACCAACGGACTTTGTGAGTAGAAACGGTTTGATCACATTTTATGGCGCAGCAAAGAAATGTAAAGGCCAAGTTCACAATAACACAGCCCATCAAAATTGCGTACTCAGCGATGTTGCACAAAATAAAACATGAAAGTCGCTGAAATGCTGTAAAAACACGCCAGTATTTACTGCATAAACTGTTAAAGATTTGATTTCTAACCATTAGAGGTTGCAAATAGAAGCAGTAGAAATACGCCTTGTAAAAGGTAGCTGTGACTATGTGTGAGCTGAAAGCATACGAGCTGACATAGGCAGTAAAACACAAGTCCAGTAAATAGCAGTAATGTTAAAAGTAGTAGAAGCCAGAAATGAGGAAACAGCAGTAGGTTGTAGAAATCAGGAAACCAATACTCTGTCAATGGCATCAGGAATCAGAAAAAGAAGCAAGTAACAGGAAAAGTATATCCTGTTTGAAGCAGGCAAAGGACTATGGTATACCCTGTTTGAAGCAGGCAGTAGAATTTATGCGGAAGAAGCAGGTTACAGGAAATCTACGCCTTGTCCATGGGCTGTCCGGTGAAATATGGACTCTGGTGGGGCGGGAGGGCGTAAAATCCTTAAGTAGGTTCGTTTTGAGTAAAATCATGAATAAAAGTACCTTTAAGAAGCTTGAAGAAGGTCCTCATGTGTAGTTTTGATTCCACCTTGTCGCCAAATGTATGTTACAATCTGGCAAGGAATTCCAGAAGACTTGGATAGGTTACAGATGATAAGTTTATTCTTCCTAGATGGTTAAATAGGTTTTCCAGTATATATGTAATCAAAGCCCCACCAGGAGCAACCTCTCTGCTGCTCAGCCCAGGATCCAACTGACAGTCAACTCACAGTATACCAAACACTCCAATGACATCACACTCACACTAACATGCCACTCACACTGGCTGAACAGCAAAGGCAGAAAAACAGGGAAGATGTAAGGTAAAAACCTTAGATTTAACACTTGGCTATTAGCTACCTCTCTGAGTCCCTTTCCCACCATTAGACACTCATTGCTGGTCAATAGCCCCTCTGGTTGTGCCTCCTCTGCTTATTTCTGGCTCTGTTTTGCCTTTTCCACTCGTTTTTCTGCCCTCCACTTTGTCTTTTCCTGTCCTTTGTTTTGCCATTTTCTACTTGTTTGTCTGCCCTCTGTTTTGCCTTTTCTGCACTCTATTTTGCTGTCTTCTGTTTTGCCTCTGCTGCTTGTTTTTTTGCCCTCTGTTGTGCCTTCTTCTGCTCTGTTTTGCCCTTTATGCTAGTTTTTCTGCTCTCTTTTGCCTTTTTTGCTCGTTTTTCTGCCCTGTTTTGCTTTTCTACTCACTTGATTTTCTGCCCTTTATTTTTCCTGTTTTTATCGTTTTTTTCCCTCTTCCCGCCATTTCATCAAGACCTGGCTTTTTTATGGATACCTCACACCCCAGGCCCCAGATACCCCCCAGGGGTGACATCACCACGCTTTACAAATGGTGATTGGTTTGATCAGATGTTCCTAAGAGACTATCAGCCTGCATCCAGACATTCCTAGCAGTCAGCCACTAGAGCCCTCACTCTACCTTAAGACACCCTATACCATTGTCACAAACCTCAAAATGGCCCTCCGAGACCCCAACAGCTATTCACCCTACCCCTTTGACAGCGTGATTTGGTGTGTCCTCACCGTACGTTGGCAGGGTATGCCCAGACGTGGGTCCCTTGCTCACTTTTCCACTGGTCGTAGCTAGCCTGGCTGATGAGGGGTGAAACCCCGAAACTGGTCCCAGGATGCTCGTTCAGGGAAGACCTGGCTTGCCAGTTCGGGCTGGACTGTTCCCATGAGGCACAGGGTAAAGACTGATTTGCATATTGCTGGGTTTGAACTGGGGTGGGGAAGTGAGCTAAGGAACGATGAAGGATTCAACCCAGATCAGTGACTGGGGGGTGCATGTCTGAAAGGTTTTAGCCCTTCGTCCATCATCTCCTTGTGTTTGCATTGTTCAGACATTTGGGGCCAGATTTATAATAGTGTTGCATCACACAATGTAACACTAGAGCAACTAAGCACTAAAGGCAGATTCACCAAGCAACGCAAGGCCACCTTGCATGTCCTTGCAGTCATTTGTAAATCCCGAGTAACGCAAGACAGCATAAGTTGCTGCCTTGTGCTACTCTGCCCCAGGGAGAAATTCCATGAGTGGAGAGTGGGTGCTCCCATACATCCATCTATAGATACTGGCGTATTCCCAGCTTTACCATTAGTGGTAGAGCTGGGAATGCGTCAAAATGCTACACCTTCCCAGGGGAAGCGTAACAAGGAGAAATATCTTTCCTTTTTTCTCCCTCTTTCTGAGTCTGCTGCATTCTGCAGCATAAATAAAAAGAGGAAAAGCTTCAGAGCATTGTTTACAATACAGCCTGCAATCCTGGACCGGTGCAAGGGTGCCTGCAGCGTTAGGTGTGATTTTTAATAGTTGCTATTTTGCAACATTGCTAACCGCCAGCGCTATAACTTGTTAAATACTTGGAAGGCTACATGCTTTCAGGCACCGCGATAATGACGCTCTCTCTGACTCCTAGCACATCATGCAACTACCCATTACTAAAAGCGAATGCATGTTTTGTGTGCTGTAATACTTATTTAGCACTTTTTCCCAGTCACTCCACAGAGACACGAATGGCTATCTGTAATTTCCTTGCAGCCGTCGTGTCACACAAACGCTTGAATGCACATCCTTATTTGCACTGCTTTTAGCATCTCTTCGCAATGGAGAGAATATGTTCGAGGCACTGTCTCACATATGAATAGCAATAGCAATTTGTTTTATGTGGGGAACTTTATTTCTCACTAAGTTTTGAATTATGTGTTCCATACTTGATATTAAATCTTTGATGTAATACTTTTTACAGCTATCTCGGACCCTGAGATTGAAACCACAGGTTCCCTAAAGATTTAAAACGTTTTTGGCTTGATTATTTGGATATCACTTCGGGGCAGACTTAAAGCTTCCCTAAGGTAAATAGTTTTTTTTACCTTCGCTGAACCCCACAACAATCAATTAATTAATAAAAAAAATTCCTCAGCTTATCTATGGTATCCTTCCCCTCCCTACAGGCAATGAATTGTTCATGCTCAGCGTGAGTTCATCTACAGATTTGTTTCAGTTATGAAATAAGTAAGTGTATCTGCCTGTTCATTTTCCAAATGAGCCTTGCCAGTCATCCTTCTGACTACCATACTGACTGGTTTCAGCTTTGTAAATAATTATCCTAATTTATACAATGTGTCTAATGTAATTATACATGCTTACAGTCATCTTTATGGTCACCACACTGACCCTTTTGCTAGACTGCATTTTTTGTATATAATTCACTAAAACATGCATAAATGTCATTTATGTAAATATATGCTCTAAATTGTCCTCATATGGCAGCAACACGTTCTAGGACCAATTGTTAATTTTAAATATGTTTTTTATAGGGGTCATCCTTATTGCATTATCCTTTTGTCCTGATGATGGTCTCTGGATTACTCCACTGAGACCGAAATGTCGACTCTTCAATCCAAGTCTCCCTTCCTGTTTTACATCTGGCTTTCTATTTACCATCTTGGAAAGAAGTCAATTTAATTTAATGTATTTCTGACTGGATTGCTTTCTTATGTATTTATGGATTGTTTTTTTCAGTTCCCTTTACTTTAGAAACACATGCAATTGTCTATAACTGTACACCCTTGATTTTCATTGATGTTTTATTTCAATATAAAAAATAATAATTTTTCCAAAAATTAATCTTTTCGTGTTGCTTCACTTGTTCTCTTGTGTTTAATTTTTCATTCACTGCCAGAAAACACAAGTTTGTTGTTGAATTAGAATCTGTCGAAATCACTGCATTTCTATGGGACTAGTGTGGTAGTTTCTATAGTATTGGGCTGACAGATTCATAAGATTTTGAACAGTTACTGTTTCATTCAGCTGCCAAGTCTAACTAATACAGACTGCGCTATACTGTCTAACTCAGATCCACAAACAAATCCCTTGCTGGCAACTTTTTCCTTAAAACAATGCTGTGGCTCAACGCAGCACATTGTGTACGGAAAGGACAGGAATGCACCATATAATGTTGAATAAGGCATATTCCTGCCCCTCCCTTTCACGCAGCGCAGGGCAGCAATGTGTCTTGCTGCGTTGCGTGGAAGCGCGATCAATCTGGCCCCTAGTATTTAAGCAGCCAAAGTAAGGTCTCCGAGACCATTGCTGAGCCCTCAGATGCCTGTAGCAGACTCTTAAGAGCACAAGACCATCCCCAGCTAGACTCTCTGAAAGCCGAGCTGCCCTGAAACGCTCTCCGTGAGCCCTCCATGGTCTTTGGGGTTCCCTCATACACCCCCAGCTTACCCACATGAGACACGTGGCCCGTCATTAGTCACAGCCACCCTTGGAAGCTCTCAGTGTGACCTCAGGTAACTCCAGCAAAATGGGAAAACAACTCCTGCCCCCCCCCCCCCTCCTACACCGCTGCTCCTGTTTCACCCTCAGACACCCTCAGAGGTCCTCTCCAAACAAAACCACCTGCTCTGCATAGAGCTTCGTGCAGCCTCCAGAGACCCACATCTGAGTCCTTAGGTTGCATTCCTCCTTAGACTCAGACCAGGCACAACTCTTTGATGCTCCAGGCCTTTGGGACTTAGACAGAAATTCAACTGGTCCTCATGTGGTCAAATCTGTCGTGGTCCTCACTGATTGGGGCGGAAGAGACTGTCCCCACCCCCCAGGCCTCCTCCGGCTCCCCTCCTGCCCAGACCAAGACCTTCCTTAAGGTGGCATCCTTACCCCGCCTTCAGAATGTGGCTGCAGCAGTGTTCATCCATCGCTCCTTACCGCTGGTCTTACATTTTCTGAGGAGACAAGGTGTTGGTAAACCCTCACACTTTCACGAGGAAAGATTGGAAGTGCTCTGAAAGTCTGATCTTATCGGATGCAAAGTCGTCAGCACTTTGAGATTGTCCGTTACCATCACAATTCATTCTTCTAATATGCTGCAATTTTTCATTTTAACGCTAGAGGACAGTATAAGCCTTTAAATGTTTGAAAGGTTATTTGGAATATATTTTTCTTGAGAGGGCCAAGGAATACTGCATAAAGGGCGAAGGTGAAAAATGAGTCTCCACCGGTGCAAAGCAGAATTTGAAAATTTAGTAAAAAAATTATAACATTACGATCAGGGATGTCATTGATCAGATTACGAGCATTTGTGCATGCAGAATGTACTCAAGAGTTAATTATACGAGTGTGTACGGGAGTGTGTACGGATCATTCCAAGGTGTGCCTGGGGGCTGTAAACTAAAGAGAAAACTCACTACCAGCAGCTGTGCGATCGCGTTGAATCAGTGGCGGACCCGAGCTCCTGTGTCCACCCCAGCTCGAAGCTACAGAATGATAGACAGACACAGCACCGAAGGAGAAACCGGAGTATGTCAAAGTGCTCAGTGCCACTGCATGAGAGATGTGCAGCACCAAAGGAGAAACCGGAGTGTATGAAAGTGCTTAATGATGCTGCATGACAGACATGTGCAGCACTGAAGCAGAAACCTGCGTATAATATTCTGTGGTAATTCACCTGAGTGGTGACTTACCTCTAAAAGATATGTTTTTAGAGTTGTGTCTAGTTTCATTTTCAAATTGTTTTGTAAATATGTTTTTCTTTTTTATGACAGGCTTGAAGAAGTCACTTTTATCTTTGTGGGATGAAATGCACCAGCTGTATCTTTCTTCTTAATGTGAAATAAAAGAAAGAATCTTTTTGGCAATATATTGAGTGCCCTGTATTCGCTGAACTTTAGATGAGCTTTGTGATATGCCCTTGAATGGACTCTATTAGATCATGATTAATGATGTGGTGTGCCCTTTATAGCAGGAAGGCACACCTTCCTGCATATAAACAATCAATCCCCCCAAACGCAGGTAGTCTTGCTCCATGGTGCAAAGGTGTATGCATTGGCGGTAAGCAGCTTCATTCTGTTGTTCATATGGCCCGTAGTTTGCAGTGACACATATTACAACCGTCCAATGCATTAGCGAGAGATGCAACTACTGGTGGCCTTTCCGTGCGGCACCTGCAGCCAGGGTCGCACATGGTCAAGGCAGCATGCATGTGTGCGAGGTGGCGTCAGCACACGCAGGGACATCACAGTAATGCCTGGACTCATAGGGACTAGGGGCCAGATGTAGGTAAATCGGTATACACCTGTTATAACGCAACTTTTACAACTACCTACCATTACAACGCAACTTTTACAACGCATACCATTACAACGCATTGCGCTGGGGGGCGCTCTAGGATAGGGAATAAGTTTAATTTACTATCCAACACCTTCCCTAGTGTCCACGGGGACTGGAGTTGGAATAGTAAATTATACTTACCACTATCCAGCACCTCTAAGCGCTATGCGTTGTAATGGTATGCGTTGTAATGGTCGCGTTGTAATGGTAGGTAGTTGTAATGGTATGCGTTATAACGTCATACATCCAGGTAAATCATATTTATCGACTCTGAAATACCAAATTTTACCGATTCGGAATTTCATAGTCGGTAAATATGAAGGGGGGAGATGTAGGTATTTCCAGATGTGGAAATACCGAATCGTTTGAATTTGGTATTTACCGATTCGGTAATTACCGAATCGGTAAATACCGACTTTTGCAAGGGTGCAGGGGGGGGTCACTTTGACACCCCAAAAATAGGCATGTGCGCCATGTGGCACACATATATGCCCTAAGGGCATGTCTGTCTGTCACATGGCTAGGTGTGCATGCACACCTGAATTCGGTATTTTAACACCCAATTGGATTGGGTGTTAAAATACCGAATTTGTAGGGCCTTTAGGACTCAGAAGAGTCCCACCTACATCTGAGATTTACCGAATCGGTAAAAATACCGATTCAGTATTTTACAGAATCGGTAAATTTACCGAATCGGTAAATTTACAGATTCTGTAAAATAATGCCCCTACATACCATTTCTGATATACCAGTCGGTAACGGCCGAAAATACCGATTTTTGGCCGTTACCGACCGACCTACATCTGGCCCCAGGAGTCTTAGTAGCTGGATGGTGTTCCTCAGACACACTCTGCTTCTGCTGCTGGGCACATTATCAGGGCTGGGGTGAGTGTGCTTGAACCCTGGGCCTTTGACACATTGGAGCATATACCCAAGCCCCTATCGCCACCACAACGTCACTTTTTGTGACGTTGTGGTGGCGATAGGGCCAGCGCCCTATTACCAAGGCAGTGTTAAACCACATAACGAGTCTAAAAGCCACGTTAAACTTAGCGTGAAAGGGGCATTGCGGTGGGTGTTCCACCGTAAAACCCATTCACTTGGACGCTGCCACCTATTATCAAGAGAGGCGATAATAGGTGCCAGCACTGAACTTAAGACCAGGAAAATCCTGGTCTTAAGGTGGCAAAACAAGGAGAAATGCTACATTTCTCCTCGTTTTTGCTTTTTTCCATGTGTGATGCCTTTTGCAGCACACATGGAAAAAGCAAAATGCCAAGGTTTGTTTATGTACAGGAAGGTCTCCCTTCCTGTACATAAACAAACCTTTTTTTTAAAAATGCCACTTTGTAACTTACATGTGTGCTGCATGAAGCAGCACACATGTAAGTTACAAAATGGCATTTTAGGTTTGTTTATGTACAGGAAGGGACACCTTCATGTACATAAACAAACCTCCCTGCTCACAGACACCCTTGCACTCTGGTGCAAGGGTACCTGCATTGGCATTAAATTGTGAGACTTAGCGCCATCACAAGGGAAACGCCAGGCTGCACCATATCCTTGGTAATATAATGCAGCCTGGCTCTTCTGATGTGGCGATGAGCGGCGTTAAGCCAAGGATGCTAACGCCTCTAACCGCCACTTCCTAGATAATAAGCCCCATTATCTTTGGGGGCTCTTATTGCTTTTCTCCATAAATTCAAGCTGGCTAAACTCCCACGAGGCTCTTGCTGGAAAATCTGACTTTTTGTCATTTAAATGAGTTAACATGTTTGCCTGGTAGCACTGCGATATCGCATTACAAAGACATGCCACACTCCTCTCTCCCCTGCACACCCTAGTTAGAGCAGACAGCCTGATGTTCTTTGTTATTGTCCTTCACAATCAGGGGAAATCTGTCGGCCAGGAACGGAAACCCCCTGGGGGAAAATCAAAATAACAATGAAAACTTTTTTTGAAATTTAGATTAGATTTCGCAAAGTGGTGCAGTCCATTCAAAAACTGTGACTGTTTGTTTCTTGCGCAAAAGCAAATAAAGACCCATAGCTGGGTTATGGCTAGGTGCAGAATGTGACACCTTCAACTGTTTCAGGGTTTTCAGGTAGCGATGCTTTGTATTCTGCGACTTGTAGTTTTGCTTTTGCCATCGTAGGTATGTATGGGCTAAAAAAGCAGAGGGCTTTTGGGTAGAAATCCAGAATTGCTACGGATTGGACAACGTGGGGAGCTACGATGCCCCGTCTACTAACATTGACAACTCCTATCTTGCCCTGGGAGAGTGTGATGCACCCCGGTGCTCTGTGAGTGCAGTCTGGGAAACAACCTTTACAACGCGGTCATCACAACGAACATGTTGTTACAATGCAATGCCATTGCTACGCAAGTTATTACATCGACTTGCAGTAGATGGCGCTCTAACATAAGGAATAGTATAATTTACTATTCCAATACCTTCCCTACTGTTGCGTAGGCTGGAGTTGGAATATTAAATTATACATTCATATTGTTAGAGCGCCATCTACTGCAAGTCGATGTAATGACGAGTAGTATTGGCATCGCGTTGTAACAATGGGGTCGTTGTAACGACTGCGTTGTTACGGAACGCAAAGTATTTGTGTTGTAGCATTGTATATTCATGGAGGGTATGTGTCCAAACAGCCACCTTCCCGGAGAGCTGGAAGCACGCCAAGATCAACGCCCTACTCATGAATCCCAAGGCAGACCCCAGATCTCAGGAACTTCCTGCCCATCTCTCAACTCCCATTCCCGGCGAAGGTCACCGAGAAGGCCGTCAATGAACAATTGACCCGCTACCTCGTGGAAAACAGCATCCTAGACTCGTCCCAGTCCGGGTTCTGCAGCAACCACAGCACCGAAACCATCCTCATTGCTTCCACCGTCGACATCAGGATCCTGCTAGACAACAGAGAAACCGCGGCCCTCATCCTCCTGGACCTGTCAGCCGTCTTCGACACAGTCTTCCACCACACATTACGCACACGCTTCCATGACGCCGGGCTCCAAGAGAAGGCCCTGGACTGGACCTCCTCCTTTCTCTCCGGCAGAACACAGAGCGTCCGCCTCCCCCCCTTCCACTCCAAGACCACCAACATCATCTGCAGCGTACCACAGGGCTCATACCTCAGCCCAACGCTGTTTATTATCTACATGGCACCGCTCGCCCACGTCGCCCGACTGCACGACCTCAACATCATCTCTTACGCCCACAACACCTAGCTGATCCTCTCCCTCACCAAGGGCCTCCACACTGCCAAAACCAACCTCCACGAAGGAATGAAGGCCGTTGCCGAATGGATGAGGAACAGCCGGCTGAATCTGAACTCAGAAAAGATAGAGGTCCTCATCCTCGGATCCACCCCCTCGGTCTGGAATGACTCCTGGTGGCTGACCGAACTGGGAACAGCTCCAACACCCACTGACCACACACGCAACCTAGGGGTCATCCTCGACTCCACCATTTCCATGACTAAACAGGTCAAATCTGTCTCTTCCTCCTACTTCAACACCCTCTGCATGCTCCGCAAGATCTACAAGTGGATCTCCACCGAGATAAGAAGAACGGTCACCCAGGCCCTCGTCAGCAGTAGGCTGGACTACGGAAACGCCCTCTACGCAGGAGCCTCGGCCAAACTCATGAGACGGCCCCAACGCATCCAGAACGCCTCTGCACGCCTGATCCTTGACATTCCTTGCTGGAGCCACATCACACCCCACCTGAGAGACCTGCACTGGCCTCCCCGTCAACAAGAAGATAACCTTCACGCTTGTCACCCACATACACAAGGCACTCCACAGCACCGGACCAGCGTACCTCAACAGACTACTCAGCTTCTACACCCCCACCCACCAGCTCCGTTCCGCTGACCTCGCCCTCGCCACAGTCCCCCCATTCAAAGAACGACCTCCGGCAGAAGATCGTTCTCCCACCTCGCCGCCAAGACCTGGAACACCCTCCCCACTCACCTACGGCAGACCCAAGACCTGCTAACCTTCAGAAGACTCCTCAAGACCTGGCTCTTCGAGCAATAGCTGCACTCCCTACCCCCAAGCACCTTGAGACCCTCACGGGTAAGTAGTGGGCTTAATAAATGCTATGATTTATTGATTGATTGATTGATTGAAACAACTGGGAATCAGTACAACTTTGTGACTTCAGGAAACTCTGAGATCAACGCTAAACCACTCTGGTAGTTGCTTGCAATTTTATATTTTCAAAAATATTACTGTAATCACAATGTGAGAGCAAAGACAGAAGTATAGACTAAATTGTGCAGAATTGAAGTCCCTAAAATCCGTAACAGTGATGGATCAAAATATGATAATATTGTGCGCCATTAAAAAATTGACTGATGTATGTCCGAGTAATATATCCTTGGGGTTAATTTTTAGGTCGCAGCCTGCTGAAGACATCTTGGGGTCATTCAGAAAGTTGACCTAGGAATACATCCCGCCCTTTTGCTTACCATTGGCTTTGTGGTTTGTAACTCATTATTCTGTAGTAGGGGATCTCTATGTATAGTCATAATCTGTGAATAGTCCCGCCCATGTACCTGGACCCCAGAGCAATCGAAATAGTCTCTTAAGTTGTCCTCTTCTGCAGCCCTGCATAGACACTTAAGAGAAAATCAAAGACAAATAATGCAGCTTGAATTTAACCAGGCTACACTGGCCAGCACTTCATCCTGAAGTGAAAAAAGATAGCCAAATAATATGGAAATTTACACATTTTGCTAAGTTTCACACATAGAGAAACTCCCCTTCACAAAAATCCTTTGTCATGATAATCAATCAATTTATACATTTGTAGAGAGCTCTACTCACCAGTGAGGGTATCAAGGCGCTGAAGGGAGGGTGGGGTGCCGCTACAGCTCGAATAACCAGGTCTTGAGGTGTCTCCTGAAGGTGAGATGGTCCTGGGTCAGTCGTAGATGTGCGGGGAGGGAGTTCCATGTCTTGGCTGCCAGGTAGGAGAACGATCTTCCTCCGGTGGTGGCTCTGCGAATCCGTGGGATGGTGGCGAGGGTGAGGTAGTGGAGAGGAGCTGGTGGGTAGGGGTGTAGAACGAGAGGCGGTTGTTGAGGTATTCGGGGCCCATGTTGTGGAGCTCTTTGTGTGCGTGAGTGAGCAGTCTGAACTTGATCCTCTTGCTGACTGGGAGCCAGTGCAGGTTTCTCAGGTGGGCGGATATGTGGTTGTGGCGGGGGATGTCGAGGATGAGTTGTGCAGAGGCGTTCTGTATGCGCTGGAGCCGTTTCTGAAGTTTGGCTGTGGTTCCTGCATATAGGGCGTACCCGTAGTCCAGTCGGCTGGTGACGAGGGCCTGGGTGACCGTCTTTCTGGTTTCGGTGGGGATCCACCGGAAGATCTTTCGGAGCATGCGTAGGGTGTTGAAGCATGAGGACGAGACTGTGTTGACTTGCTTGGTCATCGTGAGGGAGGAGTCCAGGATGAATCCCAGGTTGCCTGCGTGGTCCATGGGTGTCGGTGCGGTTCCCAGCTTCGTGGGCCACCAGGAGTCGTCCCAGGCGGAAGGGGATTGTCCGAGGATGAGGACCTCCGTCTTGTCCGAGTTGAGCTTCAGACGACTGTGCTTCATCCATTCTGCGTCATCTTTCGTTCCGTCCTGGAAGTTGGCTTTGGCGTTGATAGGGTCTTTGGTGAGGGAGAGTATCAGTTGGGTCTCGTCGGCATAGGAGATGATGTTGATGTTGTGTTTGCGTTAAGTATGGGAGAAATTTGCGAATTCGCGGTTCGCGAATTCGTGCAAAATGGCAAACAAAATCCGTGAGTTCGCGAATTTTCCCCCGAACTTGTGGATTTTTGTGCCATTTGCACAAATATGTGACCACGTGTGCCTGTGACTTTGCCAGCGCGCCAAAAGGCGCCGAGGTCCCTTGAGTGAGCTGGCCATTATAGTGGGGACGGGCGGGAAGATGTTTCAAACTGCTAGTGTGTGGTGGACAGGGCCAAACGGGCGGGGCTTCTATGCGAGTTCACATGCAACTTGTTTATAAAGGGTCAGAGACCGAGCAGAGCAGCAGATGAGGAGAAAGCAGGCTCCTTGTCACAGAAGCTACACAGGGATGACGCTCAGGAAACTCATGGATGCAAAAATACGTTTGGCACATGACCCCAGAATCCATCAGATGTCCAAGATAGCTCTGCTGCGCATATTGGTACAAAGCCATTCTGATCCTGCTCAGTGGGTTCAGACGCATGCAGCTGCTGCTGCTGGACAATGTCCCATCTCATACTAAACTGCTCCGTACAGGCATATGCTGGCGCTGGGCAGTAGGGTGCAGTGGCATACGGGTGCTCCACGCCTGTTACATGTGCATACCGGTCCCAGGGGGGACACATGTTTATTGGTGCTGTGTAGCAAGTTATGACTTTACATTTTGACTGCACCAGACTGTGGTACCACCTACATGGATCAGGAGCATCCAGGCACCAGACTTCATGGTGAAAGAGCATAATGGTGCTGTGTGGTTCGGGTATATATGTACTAGGGGCAGGGGGGCACTTAGCACAATGTGTGCTCACACCCAGAGGGCTCCCAGGCAATTGAGCAAGATTGATTTTCACACTGAGAGGGCTCCGGGGCAGTTCAGCAGCACGGGGGCTCACACCCACTGGGCCCCAGGGCAGTTCAGTGGCGCGTGGGCTCACAACCCCTGGGCAGCTCAGCAGCGTGGGGGCTCACACCCACCGGGCTCCCGGTCAGTTTAGCAGCGCCACCCTCTGGTTCATCACTGCCACCCTTTGGTTCATCACTGCCACCCTCTGGTACACCACTGCCACCCTCTGGTTCATCACTGCAACCCTCTGGTTCACCATTGCCACCCTCTGGTTCACTACAGTCACCCTCTGGTTCATCACTGTCACCCTCTGGTTCATCACTGCCAACCTGTGGTTCATCACAGCACCCTCTGGTTCACCACTGCCACCCTCTGGTTCATCACTGTCACCCAATGGTTCATCACTGCCACCCTCTGGTTCATCACAGCACCCTCTGGTTCACCACTGCCACCCTCTGGTTCATCACTGTCACCCTCTGGTTCATCACTACCACCCTCTGGTTCACCACTGCCACCCACTTGTTCATCACTGCCACCCTCTGGTTCACCACTGCCACCCTCTGGTTGATCACTGCCATCATCTGGTTCATCACAGCACCCTCTGGTTCACCACTGCCACCCTCTGGTTCATCACTGCCACCCTCTGGTTAATCACAGCTCCCTCTGGTTCACCACTGCCACCCTCTGGTTCATCACTGCCACCCCCTGGTTCATCACAGCACCCTCTGGTTCACCACTGCCACCCTCTAGTTCATCACTGCCACCCTCTGGTTCACCACTGCCACCCTCTGGATCATCACTGTCACCCTCTGCTTCATCACTGCCACCCTCTGGTTCACCACTGCCACCCTCTGGTTCATCACCACCACCCTCTGGTTCATCACAGCACACTCTGGTTCATTCCTGTCACCATCTAGTTCATCACCGCCACCCTCTGGTTCATCACTGCCACCATCTGGTTCACCACTGCCACCCTCTGGTTCATCACTGCCACCCTATGGTTCACCACTGTCACCCTCTGGTTCATCACTGTCACCCTCTGGTTCATCACTGCCACCCTCTGGTTCATCACAGCATCCTCTGGTTCACCACTACAACCCTCTGGTTCATCACTGTCACCCTCTGGTTCATCACTGCCACCCACTGGTTCATCACAGCACCCTCTGGTTCACCACTGCCACCCTCTGGTTCATCACTGCCACACTCTGGTTCATCACTGTCACCCTCTGGTTCATCACTGCCACCCTCTGGTTCACCACTGCCACCCTCTGGTTCATCACTGCCACCCTCTGGTTCACCATTGCCACCCTCTGGTTGATCACTGCCATCCTCTGGATCATCACAGCACCCTCTGGTTCACCACTGCCACCCTCTGGTTCATCACTGCCACCGTCTGGTTCATCACAGCACCCGCTGGTTCACCGCTGCCACCCTCTGGTTCATCACTGCCACCCTCTAGTTCATCACTGCCACCCTCTGGTTCACCACTGCCACCCTCTGGTCCATCACTGCCACCCTCTGGTTCACCACAGCACCCTCTGGTTCACCTATGCCACCCTCTGGTTCATCACTGCCATCCTCTGCTTCATCACTGCCACCCTCTGGTTCTCCACTGCCACCCTCTGGTTCACCACTGCCACCCTCTGGTTCATCACAGCATCCTCTGGTTCACCACTGTCACCTTCTGGTTCACCACTGTCACCTTCTGGTTCATCACTTCCACCCTCTGGTTCATCACTGCCACCCTCTAGTTCACCACTGCCACCCTCTGGTTCACCACTGCCACCCTCTGGTTCACCACTGCCACCCTCTGGTTCATCACAACACCCTCTGGTTCACCACTGCCACCCTCTGGCTCACTCCTGCCACCATCTGGTTCATCACTACCACCCTCTGGTTCATCACTGCCACCCTCTGGTTCACCACTACGACCCTGTGGTTCATCACTGTCACCCTCTGGTTCACCACTGCCACCCTCTGGTTCATCACTGCCACCCTCTGGTTCACCACTTCCACCCTCTGGTACATCACTATCACCTTCTGGTTCATCACTGCCACTCTCTGGTTCATCACGGCACCCTCTGGTTCACCTCTGCCACCCTCTGGTTTACCCCTGACACCCTCTGGTTCATCACTGCCACCCTCTGGTTCACCACTGTAGATTATGGGGAGAAAGCACACCTGCCCAGCCTCAACCGGGGGCTGGTTAATGTTTTACTAAATTTGAGCTTCAAGTCCAGCACCTGCTTCCTTATCTGTAAGTGCTTCCTGTTGTGGTTTAATTTTTGTGACAGCCTGGAGCATTTTGCCATACTTGCAACTATTCTCTGACCCTGCTTCGAGGGTCAGAGCAGGGTCAGAGAATAGTTGCAAGTAGGCAACAACTCTGGAGGCGCCGCTCAGGAAACACTTACAGGGTTACAGCAGGTGCCCAAGTTGAAGTTAATTTCTTTTTAACCATTTTGTAAATGGTTACAAAGAAATTAGCTTCAACTTGGGCACCTGCTGTAACCCTGTAAGTGCAACATGTACTTCAGTTTTTGAAAATCCGTCCCGCACGCGATTTCGCTGATTTTTCTGCAATTTCGCGACCAAATTGCAAAAAAAACGCAAATTCCGCGAACGGAACGGATTTTACGCCCATCCCTAGTTTGCGTGCGATGGTGGCGAGGGGGCTCATGTAGATATTGAAGAGGGTTGAGCCGAGTGAGGAGCCCTGGGGTACGCCACAGGTGATCTTGGTGGCCTCGGAGCGGAAGGGAGGGAGACGGACTCTCTGGGTTCATGTCAGAGAGGAACGATGTGATCCAGTCCAGTTCCTTTCCTTGGATCCCAGTGTTGTAGAGGTGCATTATTAGAGTGCGGTGGCAGGCGGTATCAAAGGCTGCCGAGAGGTCCAGGAGGATGAGAGCGGCTGTCTCTCCGTTGTCCATCAGGGTCCTGATGTCATAGGTGGCTGCGATGAGGGCGGTCTCGGTGCTGTGGTTGGCTCGGAATCCGGACTGGGATGGGTCGAGCGAGTTGTTTTCTTCGAGGAATGCAGTAAGCTGTTTATTGACGGTCTTCTCGATGACTTTAGCCGGGAAGGGGAGAAGAGAGATGGGGCGAAAGTTCTTGAGGTCTTTGGGGTCTTGCGACGATGTGATGTCGTTGTTGCTGGCATTGGGGTTGGAGAGCTCTTTGACGATGCTGAAGAGTTCCTTGCTGTTGTGGGAGTTGTTGTCCAGCCGCTCTTTGAACGATGTCCTTTTGGTGGTGCGGATCATCTGGTGGTTTTCGCGGGTGGTGCTCTTGAGGGCTGTCATGTTTTCTGATGTTCGTTTGTGGCGCCAAGCTTTTTCCAGGGTTTGGCATGTGTTCTTTGCGATTTTGAGGGTGTCTGTGAACCATGAGGTTTTTCTGTTGCTGGTTTTGCCTGGGGGTTTCTTCAGTGGGGCGAGGTCATCGGCGCAGTTGGTGATCCTCTGTGCGAGATTGTCTGCTGCGTCTTTGGTGTCAGGGGTGTCGACAGGTGGGTTCTGGCTCAGCAATGTGGTCAGCTGCTCTGTGGTGACTTTGCTCCAACATCTGCAGGTGATCTGTAGCGTGTGGTGGTGGGGTGTGGTCTTCTTGAAGGTGAAGTGGATGCAGCTGTGGTCGGTCCAGTGTAGTCCAGTGGAGTGGCTGAAGGCAACGTGGCTTCTGGCAGAGACGATGGGGTCGCGCGTGTGGCTGGCGTAGTGGGTAGGGGTGTTCACCAGTTGCTTGAGTACAAGGTTGGCGAGGTTGTCGAGCAGGGTGGTGGTGTTGTTGTTGTTGTTTTTCTCCAGGTGGAAGTTTAGGTCCCCTAGGAGAATATACTCTGGTGAGGCTAGGGCGTGCGGGCTGATGATGACGGCGATGGTTTCGCTGAATTGTGTCCGTCGGCCCGGGGGTCTGTAGATGAGCGTTCCTCTGAGTGTGGTCTGGGGGTCGGTGTGGATCTGGAAGTGGAGGTGTTCGGCAGCGGTGAGTGTGTCTTCGGCGTTGGTCGTTACGCTGATGGTGTTCCTGTAGATGATGGCGATTCCTCCTCCAGTATTGTTGACGCGGTCCTTCCGGGTGATTTTGTAGCCGTCCGGGATGGCTATGGCAATGTCGGGGGCCGAGGAGGTGTTCATCCAGGTTTCCTTGAGGAAGGCGACGTCTGGTGCTGTTGTATTAAGGAGTTCGCAGAGTTTGACGGCGTGTTTGTTGACGGAGCGGGTGTTGAGGAGGATGCACTTGAGGTGGTTGTTGTTGTCGTTGCTGTGTTCGGTGGGCGGGGTGCAGGTTCGGAGGTGGGTGAATTTGCATGCTTGGCAGGTGAAGGGTCCGTGGGTGCGCTTCGGGGTGGCTCAGTGGCAGGCGGCAGGTCGTCCTGTGTTGAGTGCGGTGAGGGTGACGGAGTCGTACCTCATTTGGGTGCCTTGGTGGCTGGGGCCAGGGGTTCTGGCACTGGGCGCGGTCCAGATGCGGACGGGCGCAGACAGGCGTGCCTTTGGCGTGTCAGACCCAGCGACTTTTGGATTCAGTTTCAGACGTCAGTCGACATAGTCAGAGATATAGAAGGCCCGGCGCAAGATAAGAACCTCGAGGCACTTTTGGATAAGAAACCAGCGATAGAATTGTAACAGAAGTGAGGTTGCCAATTTGGAGGACAGAACTCTTATTACACACTACACCGACCATCAGATTCTGCCCCTGATGAAGGCACACATGAGTGCCGAAATGCATTGGGCTCATTCAAGAAATGTTGTTTAAAGGCATATTTTGTATGAAGTGTTAAACAAAAGTTGATGAACAATATGTGTAATAACACTGTGATAAATGCTTGTTACCATACAATAATGCAAATATAGAATGAAGAAACCTTGGCCTATATGAAAAGAATATAAGCATGAAATAATAAAAAAATATACCAAAGGAGAGAAACACAGGTGTGGTTTAAATAAAACACAAAGTGAGAATATTATTTAAAGCGCCAGGGCGCCAAGTGAACAGTGCGCGATTGGGTGGAAACTCAACTTCACCATAACGATTTTTTGGCGTGTCAGCGGCACGGCCGCTGGGTGCGGCCGCTGTGCGGCCTCCATATGAGGGGCTGTGGGAGGGAGGAGCAGCTGGGAGGCAGGAGCGGGGCGGCGAATGGGACAGCGGGGGGCGGGGCGGCAGGGGCGCAGCAGCGGGCAAGCGGGAAACAGAACAGCAGGCAGAACGGGGGGGAAAGGATACAGAAGAAAAAACGAGGGAAGGGGGCACAAAGATCAAAACAGCGGCAAAAACAGTACAACGGGCAAGCAATCCAAACAGGGATACGGAAATCAGAGGAGACAAAGGGCTTACACAGTCACAGACGCAGGCAGCGGCAAGAACGAGGTGGCCGTACTCAGCGGGGGTAGCATCACAGGAGGACCGTGTGGCGGCTTGGGGGGCGTCCTACCTGAGGACAGGGTCAAAGGTCGCTCCCTTCACTGCTGCACAGCCTCCATATGAGGGGCTGTGGGAGGGAGGAGCAGCTGGGAGGCGGGAGCGGGGCAGCGAATGGGACAGCGGGGGCGGGGCCGCAGGGGTGCAGCGGCGGGAAAGCGGAACAGTAGGCAGAATTGGGGGAAAGGTTACAGAAGGAAAAACGGGGTGAGGGGGGCACAAAGGGCACAACAGTGGCAAAAACAGTACAACGGGCAAGCAATCCAAACAGGAGAGAGGAGGGGTTGACAGACAAGCCCCCATAGGCTGCCATTATGTGTCTGGAAAAGGGATACCGTGCCTTTAAGGAACCCTCCAGAGACCCTCAGTATCCCATGATTCACAGCCAAAGGCAAGTTACTTTCAGTTCTTTTTGAAGGTGTATAAAGCCAGGCCTGTAGCATTCAGTATATTATCGTTTCATCCACCGGGGAGGAGGGCAGGCAACTTATGACTATCACAGAGATACCCCTACTACAGAACTGGAGTTACAGGTAAGAAACTACTCCTTCTGTAGTAGGGGATCTCTGTGTATAGTCATAATCTGTGAATAGAATGGCAAGCCCATCCCAAGCAACCCAACCCAGCACCGTCTTTGATTTTCTCCTAAGTGTCTATGCAGGACTGCAGAAGAGGACAACTTAAGAGACTATTTTGATTGCTCCGGGACCCACGCACATGGGCGGGACTAGTCACAGATTATGACTATCACAGAGATACCCCTACTACAGAACTGGAGTTACAGGTAAGAAACAACTCCTTCCTGTCTTTCTATTTACTGGATTTTTTTCTTTAGGCTGTCCAGCTCGAGTTCGTCCCTCTTGCTGCCCAAACCTTATTTATTGTATTCTTCCACGAACTCTCATTCTGTAAACGGGGCTTTAAATCTTTTGGATTGAAACAATTTCGAAGTTCTCACAAAATGACAGAAGCCAGAAGAAGAAGGGGGCGAAGGCAGAGGGAGAATATGGCTTGTGAACGATCAAGGAATTGCGTCTTGTCCTGGACTGGTGCTGTGTAAAAATCTTGTGGCAGTGGATTTCAGTTGTCCTTTGTCCTGTATGGTTCCATTACCTGCATTCAAAGCATAGGCTCTGCAAAGGTGCACAAAGGGTACATCTAATGTTTACTCCATGAATTAGTACTACTGTAACCCTGGGTCTATTTTCTCTTTCCTTTCACAATATTTTATATACTTTTGCACTCATCATATCCAGATAGAGATGAGCAGAGTGTGGCAGACATGTCTTTGTTAGGCAGTGAATAACAGACTTATAAGCCTGCAGTCATCGCTGCAATCAAGAGTGTGTTAGACATTTCCAGCTGGCTGCTTAGGTAAACACACTTTAGTTTTGTTACCGCACTTTGAAAATCTGTTGCCTGGCCAGTAGATTTCTTAGACAGTCTTCTCTGGGAATGCTGATTGTCATTGTGGGGCATATGTACAAGGGCTGGCAAATCGCCTTGTTAGCGACTTATTCACAAGACGTCGCTACATGGCGATAGCTTCAGGGATCAGCAGTGAAAACTGCCGGTAACATTAGCAAGAATGGCGATAGGAATTCCGGTGTTAGCGGGACAAAAGGCCCATTAGCGGCCAAAAAAAATGCATGTTAGTCAGCCCAACATTAGGTTTTTTTGCCTCGATAGACAAAAATAGCCTATCAGTCGTCCTCCAATGAAAAATAGGCCCAAAAAAAATGGAATGCAGAGTGGAGCAGCCCGGTCCAAGTGCAGCACAGATCAACAACCCCCTCAAACCCCCCCCTACATCCAGGATGACCATCCACAGTCCCAAGGAAGTTGAAATGCAGGGCTACATCCATGAAAAGAGGTGCATTGCGGTGCAACACCAGTGATGCATCACTTCTCTTTGCACACTCTTCACAACACCATGGAATCCAAAACCTTGAAAGCACAGAAAGTCCTTGGGGGCCTTGAGGCCTCTCTGGTCCTGAGTCTGGAGCCTGGATGCCTCACTGGTCCTGCATCTGGAGCCTGGATGCCTCGCTTGTCCTGTGTCTGGAGCCTGGATGCCTCGCTGGTCCTGCGTCTGGAGGAGCCTGGATGCCTCATTGGTCCTGTGTCTTGAGCCTGGATGCCTCAGTGGACCTGCGTCTGGAGCCTGGAATGGGATGCGGAGGTACTGTGGAGTCAATGAGCCGTGGCGGTAGACATCGAGGTGCGGCGATCGCCCTTACCTGGTGGTGAAGTCTGGGAGGGCGCATGGAGATACGTTGCTGACCTGTGTGAGAAGACCGCCTTGAGCCGCTTGGAGCTGCGAATTGTAGAGGCACTCCTGCGCACCAACGTTGGGAGGTCTGCATCGCATACTACAATCTACCACTTCACCGGGGTGCACAGTGGGGATTACCATCGGTGGGCAGCAACTCTCGGCATCACATGAATTTGCAATGGCTGGACACTGTGGAGGGTGAGACCCCTGAGCTGCATCAAACTTATGTGGTGGGAGCACTGCAACCTCATGCCTAAGGGGGCCCTGATGCATCACCTGCATCAGGACGTTCTCCAGCATACTTGGCAGGGACTGCTGTACCCAGGCTTGTGAAATCCCACCTGGCTGAAGCTCCTGCTGGCTGAGTCACAGATTTGGAGAGAGTGCAGCTGAGTGGGCTACGGTGTCAATGTCCAGGTAAGGAGAAGGTGGGACGTGTAGTAGAGGAGGACCGGGTATCGAGTCACCCAGGCCTAGCACCTGGTGTGACGCACCCCCAGTGGTGCCTCATCCGCAATAACGGAAGAGCATCACCCCACTGCTTTCAAGCAGACTCAGGAGAGCAGGAGTAACGAAGACGCGGGACCCGGCTTCAAGGTAAGATGTATTTCATTTAATTATTCATAACACTGGCTCACACACACACACACCCTTGTCCCCGTCCCGTACAGTGTCCTTTCTGGTGTTTCCCACCTCCCAGCTGTCCAGTACCCCTGCAGCACTTCTCTATGGCATGCGCTGTGTGTTCATGGGCAACAGGCGTACCACTGGTGTGCCAAGGGTATATATGATGTTACAACGCATACCATTACATGGCATTCCCATACAAACCATTCTAATACTATGCATATTGCAACAGTAGGGAAAGTGCTGGATAGCGGTGATGAAAACATTACTATTCCCACTTCAGTGAGTGCAACCCTAAAACTAACCCTTGCACCCCAAAACACACCCTGGACCCTAAAATGTATTTTTGACCCCCCTAAAACACACCATGGCCCCCAAAATTCATATTTGACCCCAGAATACACCCCAAATTACATATTTTACCCCATAATACACCACAAATGTAATCTCTGACCCCCGAAACCCTCAGCCATCCTAAAACTTAAAAAACACCATTACTAACCTCCCAATGTGTTGGAATGGAATGCGATGTAAAGGCACCTGCGTTGTTGTAGTTGCACTGTAAAGGCATTATGATGTAATGCCTGCATTGTAATGGACGTCTCCCGTGTCAAAGGCAAGCCCGTCTGCGTCTGTCTGCCTCTGGACCATGCTCAGCACTAAGGCCCCTTCCTCTTGGACACTCTACCGCTACGACACCAGCACCCGCATCACCATCAACCCTGTACGCCAGATCGCTTGCCAGGACCGACCTCTACCCTGGACCGGACATCGCCATCACTGACGGCTACTAAATCACCCGCAAGCACCACCCCGACCATCCAGGAGGAGGCATTGCCTTCACGTACAGAAGCACACTCCGACTGCCCACGCACTCTAATGACCCAATGGTGACCATGGAACACCTCAACTTCCAGATCTGTACCAACCCCAACCCCATTCTCTGGGGCACCCTCATCAGCAGGCCCCCCGGGCCATGAACCCCCATTCTACGATACCATTGTAGACCTCATTGCACCCCAAGTTCTCCCTTCCACCAACAACATCCTACTCGGTGAACTCTACTTCCACCTGGACAACCCCAGTGACCAGAACACCACCCTTTCCTGGGGAAGCTCGCCAGCATCAGACTCAAGCAGCTAGTCACCGCAGAAAGCCACATAGCAGGACACACAGTCCAGCATGTTTCCTCCACCAGTGGGAACTTCAACTACAGCCACACCACCGGACTCTCCTGGACAGACCATCATTATATCCATCACGTCTTCACCATGGCCACCGTACACCACCACCATCATTACCTCCCTCGCAGCTGAATCAAGGTAACCGAAGAACTTCTCGTCAACTGCCTCAGCTTCACCACTCCGCCAACACTTACAGATGATAACACTGCAGCGCGGAACCACCACCGATGGATCTCCAACTGTGCCGATATTGGTATGCGTGACCTTGTGAAGCCCTGTGCTGCATCATACCTGCATCAGGTATGATGAATGCAGGGTGTGCCTTTCCACGCGACAAGGCCTCATGGGAGTGGCACAGTGAAATCCATCATATTTCACTGCAACAATTATAGGACGGCCCTGCGTCAGAACCTTAAGGGGGACGCAGTGCCACATGGATAGGCTGGCCCCATGCATTACTGGAGTTG
Source organism: Lissotriton vulgaris (assembly GCF_964263255.1). Classification (NCBI taxonomy): domain Eukaryota; kingdom Metazoa; phylum Chordata; class Amphibia; order Caudata; family Salamandridae; genus Lissotriton; species Lissotriton vulgaris. The sequence goes on from NC_141697.1 coordinate 41,950,333, forward strand.
CATCATGCTTGTGATACAACTGCAGCAATGCGTGACCTAAGCGCAGACAGATACGTCAGGATTCCAGACATATCTGTCATTACTTGCGTCATGGAGCGCTGTCCAGTGAATACTGCACATCCATGGTGTAGCAAGAAGGGCGTAGTGAAAAGTGTTGCAAAGCTGTCTTGTCGCAGCGCTGCAACGCTGTTCATGACTGAGGTCCAGGAATGCGCCCTATCTTATTGATGGTTCGCATTTCTGCCCAGTAGATTTGTCGCAGGGCAGCACAGCAACATTGCTTGCAGCGCTGTCCAGCACCAAAACCTGCTGAAATGAGGATCCAGGTTTTATCTCCATTTTTAAGACCAGCTATTTTCTGGTCTTAAAAATCGACCTCAAACCGCAGTTAGAGGCAGTTATTTTGGTCCTCCTACCTTCAAGAATTCCCTGGTAAATACCGCAAAGTGGGGTTAGCAGCGGTTTTTGCATGGGAACACCTCCCTTGCATGTCATTATTGCTAACAGAAGTGGCGATCTTTTATATGGACATTTTAGCCTGGAAACTGCTGCTAACAGAGGTTAGCTACAGGTTGTACATATGGCGTTAGAAATATCGCTGCCAAACCATTAGAAAAGTGGTGCTAAGATGGAGTTGACTCATTGTACATATGCCCCTGTGTTTCCTAGATTCTATACATGTGACCCTAATGAAAGGGGGTGTTTCTTTGGTTGTACAGCTGTTTTAACTTGGGTCCTATTTGCATGGACAGTTTTGTATATGGATAAGGAGGACTATCGGGTTGGAGATAATCAGTAGGACAGAGCCCGACTGGTGATTAGTCACGCTATAAAAAACCCATGATTATTTATTTGATTGATTGATAGACTGCATTTAGATGACGTGGGGGTTACAGGTTAATAGTTTATCAAGATATAATCTTTCATGTTGCTTTCCCTACAACTACAACTACATTCTGATGAGTTGTGCTGTTGCAAAGGGTTTATTATGGAATTAAGTTTGTCTGCCAGGGTTGTGATACCACATGCATGTGACCATGACTAGGTTCCAGGGGTCTGGATGTGTCAATGGCTGGACACTGTACAGTCTTCTTCAGCCTGGCCTTGGTGTGCCCGCCAGTCGCCACTTGTGCTCTGCAGATGGAACTCAGAGGAGCCCTGGGCTTGTGAGAAGAAATCCCAACGACGGGGAAAAAGTGACGGGGCAAACAAAACCCCGGACTGGGCAGAATGGAGCTCGGGCGGAAGTAGCCAATCACTATTGGTGGTTTCAAGATGGCAGCCCATGTTCGACTGAAGTCAACAGTGAACTGGAGAACACAATTCCCAGCAGAGCACTGGAACTCTAAAAAGAGGCAAGAAACTGTTGAGGAAGGGACTTCCATAGTGCTGCGATGCAAGGAGCAACAGTTCTGAAGCTATTGACATAATTAATGTAGAGCCGAAACAGGAAGTTGCCAACAGGAAGTTCTTTATCCGTGGACTGGAAGCTAAAGGATAGTTCAGAAAGTTTCTAAATAGGTAAAGAAGGTTAAAGGAAGGAAGGTTAAAGGAAGGTTCTGGGCCTTTCACGAAGGTGTTTAAGAGTGGTTCTACAAGTATTATAAATCCCTCTTGGCCATTAAAATACACATCTTTTCATACACATAGGGGCATATGTTCAAGGAAGTGGCGGCGTGAGGCGGTAGCGGTCATGGCTTAACGCTTGCCGCCTCCGTCTGCACCATATTTACAACGATATGGTGCAGCATTACGTTTCCCCCTGTGCTGGCGAAAACACTTAGCAGTGTAGCGCCAATGCAGGTACCTTTGCACCGGAAAGATTGTTTATGTACAGGAGGGTCCCCCTTCCTGTACCTAAACAATCTTTAAATGCCATTTTGTCACTTCTATGTGGGCTGATTAAGGAAATTTATTTTAAGATTGTTTATGTACAGGAAGGGATACCTTCCTGTACATAAACAATTCAAGGCATTTTACTTTTTCATTGTGTGTTGCACAAGGCAGCACACATGGAAAAAGCAAAAAGGAGGAGAAGTAATGCATTTCTCCTCATTTCGCTAACTTAACACCAGGTTTTCACTGGTCTTAATGTTAGAGTTGCCTCCTATTCACGGTGCCCTTCTAAATAGGGGGCAGCGTCAAAATCAATGGGTGCTGCGGTGGAACTATTTATTTTTTTTCTCAAAGAATGTACATTATCATCCTCTGTATGTATTTGATGGTTACATTTATTTTTGGATATTTTTGTTTCCAAAATCTGTACGAAATCTAATGATGCTTTCTTTTTCCTGCAATAAAAAAAGTAAAAAAAAAAAAAAAAAGGAACTCCCACCGCAACACCCACTGCCTACCCCTTTCATGCTAAGCATAGTGTGAAAGGGGGCCTTATTTACAAGGCAGTGGCTTAAAGCTGACTTGTAAATAAGGCAATGTCTCTATCGCCACCACAACGTAGGAAAAAGTGACGTTGTGGTGGCAACAGGGGCTTGTACATATGCCCCATAGTTTTCTAGCCTTTTATCAGATTTACAGTACTTGGTTTGCCCTGGAGTGGCTGGCGAGGCACAACACGGCTGGATCAAGGGAGCAATACTAGAGCATCACAAGAATGGCCCCGAGGAACGCAGGCTCGAGGTACGAGCAGCCGAGGCTGGACTCTCTGTACAGAAAAGTGTCTAATGTCTTAGTGGAAGAAAAGGGTTGAGGGCTATGAAGTGCTCTCGACGAGGGTCTCGCTCGCAGGCTGATGGTTGAGTGTGGGTACCACCAGTTTCCTCATTATAACAGTCACTGCAAGGCGGGAGAGCAGGTGTCAGGGCAGTTCTCACTGGAGCATCTCAGATGTCTATATTAGAGGATTGCTGGGTAGTCCCCTCTGTTCTACTTCTGACAGTTTTAGTTAGCCTCCTTTTTTAAGGTCAAGATGGAGTTATTTTTAGATGGGCTTCAAAGGCATTGGGAGTCATGATACTTCTTTGGGGGGATGGATTTTATTCAGAGTTTGCAGTTTCAGAGTTGGAGGCTTCAGAAGAAGGACAGACAGTACGCTTTAATATTTTGAAGGTGGAATTTGCAAACGAATGGTTCTCATTCTTGAGTGAACCCTTTGGTGCTGTGAAGATTGAAGGGGACAGGTGATGACTGGCATCACTGGAGAGGTGCATTATGTGTCTAGTATATAATAGGCTGAGGTACTATTCACAATATCCACCATTGAATGAGGAATTGATGTTTGTGACTGTGTGATGTGACGCTGTCTTTTGTCACAGAATAACTTTGAAATGTGCATATTCCAGGATGTCCTCAATAAATAAGATATGTTCTATCATCCCATTTTCTTCACTTGCATATTTGTCTGCATTTAATGTTTCTGGAGAACATGGGAGAGCACACGCTTGAAAATCGCAAAAGGACCCTTAGACTAAGCATAGAAAGATAACACATCTGTTGCTGTGAATGCAAATGGAGAAAGCACCACTCCTGCTCTGGCCTTCGACTTAAAACAAAAGAGTCCAATTACAGGTCACCTGATGATACCATAGGTAAAATCCAGAGTGTGATGGCAGACAGACAGAAGACAGACTCTGCCTGGATGCCATAAAGGACGACTGGAAGCCACCAGCGGCCAGTTTGATATCCTTTCCCTCTCTCTATCTCTAAAGATGATCTGGGTGAAATAATTCCTTCAACCAAACCATCCAGTTATCAGCCTGACCTGGGTGATCCTCTGGAATCCAATTAAAACCATGAACAGGCGGTAAAACACCCATAGCATTATGCAAACTTCAGTGAGGGGTCTACGAAGGTGGACTGGCGATCCCAGACTTTAGGAATGGCCCAGCTCATGAATGTAAATGGCCGGGCCTTCGCTCCCCACTCTGAACTGGCATACCAGGTGGATTGTCACTCAGTGGAGAATGGAGGGTATTCTGCAGCCCTGTACCGCAGGAGGCGAGGAAAATATCTCCCCATGCAGACGCGAGCAGTGGTAAAGTGTGGCTCAGGGGTTAGAGGCGGCAGACCAGGAAGCTGAGATCGGTCCTGGACCAGGGTTCAATTCCCCGCCTCGGCGGGTCTTGGGCTCAAAAATTCCACTGACTCGATAATTCTCGTTCCAGTGCCTACTCGACTCACGGGTTCACACTCTGCGACTCTGGGCAATAGCTTGCTTAATCTCCACTACGGCCCCTCGCGGCGGGATGCCTGGCTTTCACCTTGTGGATACCCTGCTGGGGTTATCTCACAGGGGAATACCAGGACGGGTTCCCAAGGCAAGAGCCTTGATGCCTTCGGGTGATACGTGCGCTATATAAATCGCAATACATACATACATACATTCAGGGCTTTTGTAGATGGAGCCTTATTGGCATAGATTACTTCGGGGATGTATGGCGGAGCGGGATCATTGTTACCTTTGAAGAATTACAGACAGAATACCAAATGGCCGTCGGGGAGCCGTCCCGCTACCTGCAGTTGAGACATGCCCTATGCTGTCATGTGCCATAGGGGAAGGCGCCACGCCCGACTACTCCCCACTGGAGGACCGGCTGCTACTCGACCCCATGATCGATAAGCCGGTTTCCCTCACATTTTGGAAATTAATGAACAATCTTCCAGACCCCCTGTGGGAGGCATTTTTAATAAGACTTAGGGTTACTGGAGGATTATGATTAATCGGAAGCCATTCAGAGCCTCAAGGAAGTCGCCCTTCGAGTGCAGTTCAGACTAATCCAACTCCAAGTCCTACCCAGGTCATATGCACCTAGAACGCGCCAATATAGGTTGGGTAGATGTGACTCGGACCAATGGGCCAGGGGGTGTGGGGAGGTAGGCACTTTCTTCCATATCATCTGGACATGTCCTAAAATTTTGCAGGAGTGAACAGCGTAATGTCTGAGGTGATGGGCCTGCCAATGCAACTGGACGCATGCTGGCACTTGCTGGGCATCACAGGGGAGGCTAGGTGGCCGACATATACAAAGATCTGGCTCATGTTAGCCTTGGTGGTGGCAAAACGAAACATAGTAAGGCTATGGGGGGCACCGGACCCACAGAGACAGGTAAACTGGAAACAAGACCTAGACAGGTGTTAACAGGCAGAGAAAGTTGTATATAAAAGCAGAAGGTGTCCAAAAAAATGCGAAAAGATCTGGAACCCATGGGGAAAATATATGACTTAGCTGGGCGGGTAGGGGAAACTTAGGAACGCCATGGGAACCATTGATTGATACATCTGGAGCTACTATTGTGAACCCGGCTATCATGTATTATTGTGCGCCCTGTTTTTAATGTTGCCAAGATACATCTGCTATCTGCTTTTGATTGTAATGGTAAATGGAGTAAATGATTAATAAGACAGAATTTAAAAAAAATCATAAAGACCTCTCTTGACTAAGGCAAGAATGCTGAAAAACCCCATCCCTACCCTGACTGCAATCACATTTTGTGTATTTTAACAGCTGCAAATCTATCTGTGAAATCCTTCTCTTGAGTACCTACCATTCAGACATTTGCTCAGTGTATACCAGTGAATTGCCCCACTCTGCATCATTGATGGTGGCTACCAAATGTTGAATGTAAATCAAACATGTCTAACAATCCTGCTTGACTACTCGAAGGCGTTCTGTATACCTGATAAGGACATAAGGCTGAACATGTCCTTATGGTCTTCAGTCGCTCATGTAGTATCAATGTCATCGATGTCACATGGACAAAATAAACGAGTCACAGTCGTGCCTGAAAGAGCTTGTTGGCTTGTCACAAGGGTAAGTACTGGTTCCATCTTATTTAACCCGAACCTCTTCCTAGATACACTGGGCTTTTGTGACCGTCAATGCGTGGAATGACATACAGATTTAAAAACAAATTAATTGATCTACCACCTCCAGGAATTCCTTTCCAGGATACAAAGCTGGAGGATCCTGCAAAACATTAAAATTCACCCAAAACAAAATCAAGTTTGGGTTTCTCATCTCTGACCCAAAACAACACCACAGATATAGCTTTCTCCCCTAAAAAAATAAGGGGGCAGATTTACAAGACCCTTGTAACACTTTGGCGCAGCCGTTGCGTCACTTGTGTGATGCAGCGGTGGCGTAAAAAATGCGGCCAATTTACAACGTGACACATCTAGAGAGGTGCGTCATACTGTAAAGCCCTGCGTCACGTTATACCTGCATCAGGTATGATGTATACAGGGTGTGCGTTCCCACGCAGGCAAGACTTGTAAAAGTGAAATCTACAAGATTTCACTGCGTCACTTCTAGGACGACACTATGTCAAAACCTTACGCCTGCTTGAAGCAGGCATAAGGAGTGACGCAGTGTAGTGAGAATAGGCCTCAAACTGCATTGCTGGAGCTGCGTCATGATTGCAACACGGCTCCAGCAATGCATACCTTTTGGGCCAATAGATGTGTTAGAATTTCTGACGCATCTGTCAATCCTTGCGCAATGGTGCGCCGTATTGTAAATACAGCGCATCTATGGTGGGTAAGAGTATCGCAGGGGGTTCTCACCCAAAGAAGATTTGCGGAAAGAATGGTGCATCCCAAAGCACATTTTTCAATATATATTCAATTTGTTTTTAAAGTAGAGTAAATGATGACCTTACTGCGCACCAGGATACAGCAATCTTTACTGGGGATTTTCAAAGATTACCTCACTATCACCCTCCAACAGTGCACCCCATCTGTCCGGAGCCTCTCTCTCACATGTATTTCATTTGTTTTATAGCGCCTCTCATAACAATGTATGGTGTCATAGCAGTTTACATCATGAACACATACAGAGAAAATGAATCATGTGTGTGTAAATCAGTGTATAGAAATTGTTACATAAGACAGAGGGGACTACAAGGTGCAGGATCCGCGTCATCCATTACAGTAGTCATTTTTTTAAGAGTGCATAGTCTGGGGAAGCACAAACTCAGGAATTACTATGTAACCCAATGGTTAGGGTTGACTTTACTATTAAAAACTTATTTCTACCTAGACAAACCTTTTTGTAGCAAAATTAGGATAATAAAAGATCGGGACAAAAAAACTTAACTTTCTAACCTAGATGACAATTTTAACTTACGAACTGCACAGTGACAAAAGCATATCTGTAACAAAAGTAGTAACCCACTGAGCTATGCACATGCAATACTGTTCTTCGATCTGCAGGGTACACGTTCTTGGCATCAGTCATTTTAACCCTCTGTGCTACCTTGAATGAGTCATAACTGCCACTAGACAAAACTTCAATTTCTTTCCAGCAGGTACATTAACAACCAAAGTTATCTTGACACCTTTATTGTTGCCTGAAAACTGTTGGATATACAAGGAACACTGCAGTGCTTTTAAAACTGCTGTACTGCTGCAAAACCAACCTGTAGTAACAAAAGCGCCCACCCTTTCAGCCTCTCAGGAAAACTTGATGCCTGGTACGGCCAGCCCAGCCTTGCCTCTGGAGCACAGCCATTGTTGGTCACCAAAAGGTCAGTTGAAGATGGGTGGCCATGGTGCAGGTTCACTCCGCCACGCCCGTTCAGACATGGCCATATGCAAATCAGTCTGCCCCTGTGCCTCATGGGAACAGTCCAGCCCAAACTGGCAAGCCATGTCTTCCCTGGACCGGAAACAAGCATCCTGGGACCGGTTTCTGGCTAGTCAGCCGTCATCAGCCAGGCTAGCTTCAATCCAGTGCCAAAGTGAGCAAGGGACCCATGTCTGGCCACCCGGTGAAACTTAAGATGGTGAACAAGGGGAACATTTTGCAATTTCTTTAGGCAGAGTTGACAGGGAAGTTTGTGGAGGGCCTAGGTGCTAACGGAGGATAAGCAATTTGTGGTTCAGAGGAGAGATGGGAGCACCCTCGGGCTTCCAAGGGACAGGGCTTCAGCATTCTTTGTCATTGTGAGCCTAGGAGATTATTGGCAGAGTTGAGGGTGGATGGTTGAAATTGTTTCTTGCTCTTCTGTTTCCTCTCTTGTCTCTCCACTGCCTGGTTCTCCCTCGTGGCCTCTTGAAGCCACAGACCCAGATGTACTAAAGTCATGCAACGCAAAGCAGCAAGATACCTTGCTGTGCTGAGCTGCATGACAGGGAGAGAGCTGGAAGTGAACCGTGTCTACTAAGATATGGTGCTCTCCTGCTCTCTCCCTGCCCTGGTGCACTCAGAGCTCCAAGGCCAATGCAGGCCCCTGCTCCATGGTGCAGGGGTGCCTGCATTAGAGGCGGGATTGTTTTTGTGCTGGAAGGGACACCTTCTGCTCAAAAGCAATCCTCTCAGGCATTTTCCTTTTTCTATGTGTGCTGCAGGATGACAAAACGAGGAGAAATGAAGATATTGCTCCTCGTTACACCTCACCTGAGGAGGCATGGCATTTTGACGCATTCCGAAGTCTGCCACTCATGGAAAATTAAGGAATGCGTCAGAATCCATGAGTGGATGCATGGGAACACCCACGCTCCACGCATGGAATGCCTTCCCAGGGCAGACTAATGCAAGGCAGTGTCTTGCGCTGCCTTGAGTTGCTCCAGATTTACCAAGCACTGCAGCACCATGCAGGGTGGCTTTGTCTGGCGTAGTAAATCTTACTGAAGTGCTTGAGATGCCTGCGTCACCTTGCATAATGCAAGGGCAACACAGCCCTTGATAACACCAGGCCACAGTCAATCAACCTATCAGTGGGTCTTGTAGAGCGTGGCTTGTCACCTCAGGGCACTGGCACTCCAGTGTTTGGTATCTTTAATGTCATGGGCATGCACTTACTCATTCTTGAAAGCAGCTTTGATATAACGTAATGGACCTCTTTGCTTGTTTGGACTAAGGCGCATTTCTGTCAGGGAATCATGGTCCAACATTCAACAATGTTTTGTGACTATTTTTGTCCTTTTTAATTACAGCTAATAAACCAATTTAACCCTAAAACATACAGTAACAATGTTAAGCAGACGACTTAGAAAAAACAACAGTCTACAACTGGAGATAGCTCGTGGCAAGAAAGTCTCAGCTTTATCTTGCTTCTTTCGAGGTTTGACTCCAAAGTTATGGAAGGACATCACTGCTTCTTTCAGACATGAGCCATCCTTAAATCTTTCAAAACCACCTGGAAGAACACCTGCTCTTGCAACTACTAAGGCATCCTACTGTAGATACCATTAGAGCAAATTCTGGCCAATTATATCTCAATTATGACATCACTTCCTTACGGAAACATATTTAGCAGCACAAAAGGGAAAAACATATTTCTACATTGTTAGACCTGGCTTTTTCAGTGCGGTTATCCCCAGACTTTTTGCTTTTTGGCTTCCTGTTTCTGATCTGTTTTTGTTGGTTTTATTACCCTGGGCACTTTCACATTGCTATCCAGTACTAAAGTGCATATGCTCTCCATGTAAATTATGTTTATGGATTGGTGTTTCCATGATTGGCTCATTTGACTTACTACTAAGTCCCTAGTACAGTGCACTGTGTGTGCCCAGGGCCTGTAAATCAAATTCTGCTAGTGGGACTGCAGCACTGATTGTGCCACTCACACGTGCAGCCTTTCAAAGGGGTCTCAGTCCTGCCACTGCAGTGTCTGCGCGCAGTCTCTACTGCCATGTCGACCTGGCAAGTGCACCCACTTGCCAGGCCCTAACCTTCCTTTTTTTTTTTTTACATATGAGTCACCCCTAAGGTAGGCCGAAGGGACACCCCACCCATGAGTAGGGTGCAGTGTATGTATGTCTGTGAAAGGTAGGACATGTACTGATGTGTGTGACATGTCCTGATAGTGAAATATAGTGTAATTCGTGATTAACCACTGAAAGGCTATCTGTCCCAGAGGATAGAATGGAAGTTTATTTATAACATCTTTTAAGTATAACTTCCCATTGGGACAAGATAGAAAGACGGAGTTTAGTATGCTTGAACTCAGAATATAAAAATGCTTTTTTTAGTAAATATGATTTTTGTATTGTATCTTTGAAAATACCATTTTTAGAAAGTGGGTATATTCTTGCTTAGTCTTCCTGTGTGCCTCTGCTGGTTTGTGGATTGACTGTCTGGCGTTGGAGTAACAGTTGCTGGGCATTTGCATTCTCTTTAGTCAACACAGATTTTTTCTACTGCGCTTCAGATTAAACATGATCCCGCTACATCTGGGATATCCACAAAAGAAGTATAGGCTAGCAGATCTTGATCGCTGCCCCTGTAACAACCTTGCGGTGCAGACAGATCTGCATATCCTACTATTTTGTCAAAAATATTCTGAATCAAGGAAATTGTTTATACTGCCAATTCTGAGGTATCATAATTTAAGCAATGTTCGGTCGCAATGTATTTCTTAAAAGCCCTACGTGACCCATTTGTCTGTTTCTATGTTGCCGCATATCTATGGGTCTGCCTCAGGAAGAGGAAATGGGTGGGCATAGTTTCTAGCAGCACCCTGCAACCATATTATGAACAGTTTTTTCTACTAGAACTGATTTTAAAGGTTTTAATTGGACCACAGCAAAATGTATTTAATAATGTTTTAACTAATGTATATATTAATATTTATTGATCTGGATTTTTTTATATGTATTATTTTGATTTTATGATCTGTTCACAATGATCGAATAAAGTTGTGTGAAACAAAACAAGGTGTGTTCTGCTATTCCTGGATGCGTCAGGACTGGGCTGAATAGAACTGGGCCGCATTTGGAGTAGTAGGGGGAGTTTTCCTTGCACCTGAATAGGCCTGGTCTGCCTTGGACTAGGCTGTCTCCACCTCCTGCCAGGAAGCTGGGCCAGAGAGGACAGTGCTGGTTTGGACTGAGCCCAGACACTCTCAGACACAAGAGAACAAAGGGAAATATGGTATAAATATTGGAGCCCAGACCCCAGGATTTTAGAACTCACTTGGATCAAGGACCCTGCCAAGAAGAATAGCTGGGGTAGCTGTGATGAGAGACTCCCACTTTGCTCTGCTGGCCTGCAGTAGCTGCTTCTGTCTTGGGCAGAGAAAGGACTGGCCTGAACTTTCTGCAACTTCTTTGTTTGAGTTTCTCCAAGGGCTTGAGGTAGAGCTTGCCTCCTGTTCAAGAAGTCTCAGGTACAGCAAAGACTTCCCCTTCCTCTGGGTACCGCCTCTGGGACTGCGTGTCTCAGTTGCCACAGAGGGAAACCGCAACCCCCTGCCACCACCAAGACCACCGATGGGTCCGTGACCTGAAGGCACCGCAGAGGGCACTGCTGCACTTTGCACTGCAACCCTGGTCTCACAGACAATGATGATGACTGCCACTGCCACCTCGCTGCTGCTTGCACCACATCTTGCGGGCATCGCACTCCGCACTGCCTCACATCACTCCGCCGCCCTGGTCTCACCGACGATGCCGTTGCCAGCTGGCAACACCACTGTGGTCTGCACCGTAGTCTGGGGCACCGCTCGTAAGCTACACGAAGCACTACCCCTTCAAACACTGCAGCCATGGCCCACCGACGCCAGCTCCCATCGACCGGCAACGCCGCCTGCATTGTGACCTCTAAGCACCAAGACCAGCACCACCCAACTTTGCACCACTGTTTTAGTCTCACCGCCGCCACTGTTCGACCGTCACCAGGCTTCTGCCTGCATCGCGACCTGAGGTCACCACTTGCCACACTGCTTCTTTTCACACCGCAACCGCGACGGTTGCCGCAACTGGCCTGTGCTGCGCGAACGGCCGGAACCAAAGGTATTGTTTACTAAGCTTAGGACACCGATGCCAGTCCACACCGATGCGGTTGACTGAAACGCTCGGATTTCGTTGTTTTCAGCACTACAGTAGCACCAGACGGAGCTACCAACTTTAAAGAACTGCATTTTTAGGTTATTCTTACAAAGTGAATTTTTTGATTGTTGTATGTTGGAATAGATTTTTATCATTTTGGTCAAGTTTGGTTTAGATAAAAATACTTATTTTTCTAAACTGGTGTTGTTTACATTTGTAGTGTTTGCACTATATTACTTTATGTGTGCACAAATGCTTTACACACTGCCTCTGAGATAAGCCTGCCTGCTCGTGCCAAGCTACCAAGGGGGTGAGCAGGGGTTGTCTAAGGGCGTAACTCCCTTACCCTGACTAGAAGCATGGGTACCTACTTAAATGCAGGTGCAAACCATTGCCAACTATAGACCCCCATTTCTAACAGACATTTACCATAGATGAAAGATAAGATTACCATAGTAGCAGAGGTCAGCAGTCTAGCAGTACAGTGACCTCATTATGCAACTACCAATGACAGCTCAAAGCTGGTGTGTAATTAAGTCTGGAGAGCAGCAAATGTCCTCTTCTTTGCAGCTGTAGCAGAGGAGTGTAACCTCTAGGGGCTGAAGAAAGACAGCGTTGCAAATTATTTTGCTTCACTGGCCTAAGCCAATTCAAAAGGACAGAAATGACCATATTTACACGATGCAGTGCACTCCTGTTCTTTCAGCCAGCGCCGGTGCACATTTTGCAGCTGTGCGCCAATGCAGGAGCTTTTGTACCATGGTGCAAGTGTGTCTATGTTGTTTGCACAATTGTTTTTGTGCAGGAAAGGATACCTTCCTGCACAAATACAATCACAAGAGGCATTTCCCTCTTTCTATGTGTGCTGCTGAATGCAAAAAGGGACGTTCCTGCGACGCACAGGGCTTGTAAATATGCCCCCTAGTTTTCTTTTTGTCAGATAAAGTTTAATGCTTTTATATGGTGTAAATTCATTGCAAATGGTTTTGGAGTTTTATAAATACATACCACTGTTCTGTGTACCACTGTGTCATGCTGTGGTGTCTTTATATTTAGGCGCTTAGCGCAAGCCAGGGATTTTCCCCCTGAGGCGGTTTTGTCACCTTAGAGAATGTGTAGCAATGTAACAAACAAATGTCCACTCTTTGCCTCTAGAGACAACGCGGGCTGCATCTGGACGATACTTGGGGGCAGATTTACCAGGAAGTGCCACAGCATGGCACAGCAAGCCCTTTGGCTGCGCCACGCTGCGGCACTTCCAAAGCACAGGAATGCAACATATTTACAAAGATATGTTGCATTCCTGTTCTCTCTCCTGCGCTGACGCACAAACAGCTACCTTGCACAGGCACCCTTGCACCATGGTGCAAGGATGCCTGCGTCATGTGGAGATTGTTTTTGTGCAGGAAGGGGCACCTTCCTGCATAAAAACAATCACTACAGACATTTTTCTCTTTCAATGCGTGCTGTATAATGCAGCACGCTTTGAAAGAGGAAAAAATGGGGAGAAATGAAAACATTTCTCCTCGTTGCGCCTCGCTATTTCACCCCTAGGATGGCGTAGCATTCAGACGCATTTCCATATTTACAATTCCTTGTGAATCTGGAAATGTGTCTTGTTCCATGGGTGGTGCATGGGAACACCCAAAGCATCACTCATGGAATGCCCCTTTCACGCAAAGTGCTGCGTTTAAAAGGGCCATATTTCCAAATTGTTCTTGTAAATATGGAGCTGGGAAATACGCCACTAGTACGTCCCGCAAAGTAATGTACTGGTGGCGCTGGGGGCTTGTAAATCTGCCCCTTGGTTTTTCTATAAAACAAGGAAATTGAGAAGCTGCAGATTTTATGCTGATATTTTCCACAGGTTTGAGCTTGCTTGAAGCAAAGGGGTTTCACACTCAGGGCCTTATTTTTGAGTTTTTGACGCAGGGCAGCGCAGAAAGTGGCTTTGCTGCGCTGCCCTGCGTCAACAGGAAAGGGTAGGAAAGCACTCTATTTATGATATACGGCGCATTCCTGCCTTGTCCTACTGCCCTGGCACCATTTTACCTGTCTTGAGCAGTGCAGGCCCCCTTGCACCCACTGCAGCACCCATAACGCTGTGTAAGGCATTGCAGTGACTTGCAGTGCATGGCCCTAAATCATATTTATGGGGCCATGAAAAGCCACGCAAAGTGGCTTTGCGTGGCCTCGTAGATATGGGTCTGCTTTCTGCGCCACCTGAGTGTCAAAAAACATGATGCACTGGTGGCACAAGGGGCTTGTAATAAGCACCACAATTTGAAAGCATTTCCAAACCATTCAGTTTAGCATGTTTTAGGGATAGTTTATTCTTTGATTGGGGCATTTTTCAACATCAGTATATATATCAAAATATAATATTGGACCTGGGGGACTCCACCCTCCAGGTCCATTATTAGGGGAGGGGGTCAAGTGGTCACCCTCACCAATACTGACTACTCCCTGGAAACCTCATCCCCAGGGCCGTGTTTTGTTGTTGTAAAGGGTGGAGGTCCACAGAGCCAATCACCCCAAGACTTCAAAAGGCCCTGGGGACCCCATCCTCCAGGGCTGTGTTACTTATTTAAAGAAGGTGGGGTCTTCCCTGAGCCTTATTAGGTCCTGGGTATCTAATCCCACAGAGCCTTTTTTTAATTAGAGGGGAGCACGGCCTCCATCCCAAGGCCTTTAATAGGCCCTGAGGACCCCATCCCCAGGGACTTATTGTTTTAAACAAAGGGAAGGGGGTTGTGAGGACCCTCTCCCAAGCCTTGTTAGGACCCGAGGACCCCATTCACCAAGACCATTTTTTTTAACTCCTTCTACGCTCATGAGCTCGTCATAACAGCTGCGGTCCGACCACGCGCAATTGATTCCCCGCCTGTGTGGCAGAATTAATCAGTGGGCGAGGTTGTGACGAGCCCAGCTCGTCATGAGCATAGCTCCACTGTGACTCATGATGAGCTGGGCTTGTCACGAGCACCGCGGTGCTGCGGATCCCCCCGCACCGTGGGGGAATTGCCCCCGCAGCGAAGGGGTTAATTGAAGGGGAGGGGAGCTGCATGGCCCCCAATCGCGAGCCAATTTGGGCCCTAGAGTCCCCATACCCCAGGGCCAGTACTAAAAATAAAGCAGAGGGGGAGCACAACCCCCCTTCCAGAGCCCACTTTAGTCCTTGTAACCCCATCTGTGTCAGGGCCTATGTTAAAAGAGGAGGGAGCACGCATGTCTCACTCTCAAGACGTTATTGGCCCTTTGGTCCCCATCCGGGGGCTTGTACTATTAAAGGTGAGTGCCATGGTGCCCACCCAGGGCACCCACCATACATTTGTTGGGGGCCACAGGGGCAGCCCCAAAGCAACTACAGCCACAGCCTTCTCCCCGCATGCAGCGGGAGCCAGCATTGCTCCTGGTTGCAGGGAGCAGCTATTAATGTTGCTCCCTGCGTGCAGGAGAAATTTTTAAAATCTGTTTCCCGGTTTGCAAAAGTGCTGGCAGGGAAACAGATCAAAAGACGTCTCCCAACTGATGATACAGGTGGAGAAGTTCTTCACAGCCTTCTTGAGGTTCAATGTGAGATCAGGATCGCTAGTGTTGGGAGCGTCCGTCCATTGGTTCTCTGTCTCTTTGTTCCAGCTGCGGTGGGAGGGGCTACAAAACTTGGTGGTGGTACCTGGGGATCCTGCTATGGTGAAGTGAATGTAGACGTGGTCGATCCAGGTGAGTTTAGTGATGTGGTTGTACTTGACTGTTTACTGGCAGTGAAGACCGGGTCAAGTGTGTGCCCTGTGTTGTGCGTAGGGTTGTTTTCCAAGAATTTGGTGGTGTTGGTGTTGTTGAGGGTCATCGAGGTGGAAGTTGAAGTCACCGAGGAATATGAAGTACTTGGAGTGAATGGCCAGGGGAGCGATGAAGTCTGGGTTGGCATTACAGAAGCTGAGCAAGGTCCTGCGACTCTATAGGTGAGGGTGCCATTGATGGCCGTTTTGCCATTGGTCTGGATTTGGAAGTTGAGGTGTTCCATGATAGGTCTGCGGACATCTTTGGTAGCTGTGCAGTGGATTGTTTCCTTGGAGATGAAGTGATATCGCCTCCGTTTTGTTGGTGCTGGCTCTGTGCATCATTTTGAATCTGTCGGGCCTTGCGGTGGCAATGTTGGGAGTGGAGAAGTGGTTGATCCAGGTTTCTGTGATGAAGATGACATCGGTGGTGAGTGAGGTGATAGTGTCCTGTATTTTGGTGGCGTGCTTGCAGAGAGATCCGGCATTGAACGTAAGGCAGTGAAGAGGTTCCGGGGTGGATGTGGTAGGGAGGTGGGTGTGGTGGAGGTTTCCATGTGGGTGGGCCATTATAAGTTGCAGGAGAAGAGATCATGGTGGCAAGCAAACGATCCTACCATTGATCGAGGAGAGGCGAGGCAGCAGTTGGTGTCATGGTGTCTGGGGTACAGGTGGGAGGTGGGAGGGCCAGGGTTCCTGGCGCGGCAGTTGTGCGGCCTCCATTAAGTAGGAGGGGAGGGGGAAGAGTGCTGGGCGATCCGAAATGGTGAATGGGCGGGAAAAGGAGTGAGGCAAGCCGGCTCCAAAATGCAAAAAACTGCACAGTACAACAAGGAGGAAATAGGCAAACAGTGAGTATAAGTATGACTAGATTACAGGCAATTAAACTTAAAAAACTAAATTACAGGCACTTAAACTTGACAACGATGGACACTTAGGCTAAAAATAATAGACTGAAACAATTGTGAGCAGCACTGGGACAACAGAGCAGACAATATACAGAGTGGGGTAAAATACAATTTAACTAGGCAAACAGTGGTACCGGCAAAGAAGCTATCAGGTGGGGCAGCAGAGTGAGGCTAGCGGACAGCGAGCGCCAGAGTCAGGGAGACCAGCTAAATGAGTGAGGCAGCAAGGGGAGTGAATCGGGTCTGAGAAAATTTCTTTTGAGGGAGATCCTTTTTTAATACAAGAGTTCTCACCTCCTGCTGCATTAGGAACTTCAGATACGAATTTAGGGGCATATTAGAAAGGGCGATATCACCACTTTATCAGGACGTTTTCCCGCTAAACAGCAGTTAACGACAGCTTTTAGGCGATAGCTACAGGTTTGGGGCCCGCTTTGCATGTCAGCGATATTTATCGCTAATGACATGCAAAGTGGGCATACCCAACCTGTTAGCAGCTGAAAGCAGTCGCTTACACAGCTATCGCCTATTAGCAAGGCAGGCGAAGCGATAAAAAAATCAGGCTAAGCGCGATTATCGCCAGAACCTAACGCCTGCTCAGACCATGACTTAACCTGTATATCCAATGGGAGGTGGATATTCAGGTTAAGTCCCCATTAGCGTTAACGCCAGAATATCGCTGGATTTCCAGCGACATTCACGCATTGAGCCGATATCGCCGGATATTTTATCGCATTAGAGATAAACGTTGCTAACAGCACATGTTATCTCTGCGATAGGCAGCGATAAAAGAAATGTGCTAAGCACATTTAGCGATAAATATCGCTGTTTGTTGCTAATATGCCCCTATGTGTCCTCTCCTACTGGACAACAAGACGACACTGGTGACAATATGATAGCAAAGCCAACAGATATTTGAAACCCTGTGGCAGGTATAAGTGCTGTGATTTTGAACGCTTAGGGAAATCCATATTGCAGGAAAATGAGCTCCATTTAATCTATTTCTCAGTATGTGATGCATTGAATTAGAAAATCAATGGAAAACTCCAAAAGGAATAAGCCTCATGTGAAATGTCAAGGATATATTCTTCCACCAAAGCTAGCCGCCACACCTTCAATCTTTCCAGCAATGGTATTTGCAAGAGAAACTATTAGATGTTCTTGGACCTTTACTGTAAATTTTAGCTATAATGGAAGATGCAGAATTTAAGGGTACTCAGGTAAATCTACCTGTTTAGAGCCAAAGAGATATTTGTGTGCTTGGAAATGCGAATGCAGCCATTATGACCTAAAAAAAGAAATTCCCTTGTTGGACCCACCAGTTCCTAGTTGGCTAGGATGCATCAAAGCCAGTCAGCATTCACCTTCCTAGATAGGATGAGTATGATACACGTGTCTGATAACCTGTGATCGCCCTTGGGTAGCTTGGCACCGAGCAGTCAGGATTATCCTCAGGGCCCAAGTGTAAAGTACTGCCACAACACCACCTTCACAACACATTGCATACACTGAGGTTCCGTGAATTCTGAACCTGGTTCATAAAGGTTATGGTTCTGTTACGATTTTGGTAACAACGAACCGTAAACAGTGAGCTCAGCAAGCATGAGTGTTTTCGTCATGTTACACCGATGGATTCACTGTGTATTTGACGATTTCATTCTGAAACCCTCGGGTTCCATTTTGTGCATGGCAGCCATTTTAGTGATTGCCCTCACATAGGCTGATGACTGTGGCCAAACGAGTCTTTAGGACACATACACCTTAGCTTGAGTTTGTGCTGACTCCTGTTTGACCTCAGCGAACTGACCCTGTTGCCTGAAGCTGACCTTGCCAAACCAGTTCTTGCCCTTTAGCTGATCAAGATTAAGGATCAGAGCACAGGACATCGTAAAGATTTATCACACACAAACCTGCCTTATCCTACTTCTATCTGTTTCTGTTCCTTCTTTATGGTCTATTTATGATGTGGACTGCGGGCCTCTTTATTATGGGTTTGTCCGGCTTGTCTAAAGAAGAATGTTTATCTTGGGTTTGTTTAATGATTAATTATGGGCTGGACAAACTGAAAAATGGGTTTGTCATTATGCAATGCCTTTTGTCGTGGAAACATGGGATTGGTCAACTGTAATTAAGGAATGTTTGCCTAAAGCACAATTTTTGGCATAAAAAGGGACGACCTGCTTTGTAAAGTTGAGCAGTCTCCTGAGAACATACACCGTGTTGTACTTCTAGGACCTCTGTTACTGGCTGCAGCTAATAAATTTGATCTTTGACGCCACCAAGAAGTATCCCGTGTCTCTGTATTCTAAGACAGGTGAACCCGAAGACTTTGTGCCTGCCCCCTGCGCCGCTGGGTTTAAATCCCGGTTCTTCAACACCACAAAAAGACTCCACACTGTATGTATAAAACACTGGTCTTTTTATTAAACACACACTGAAATCAAAATGAGATACACATTGTATATACACTTTACAGTTATATGCAAATGTCAAACTTTCCCATTAGCAGGAGAACGGCATGAAAATAAATGCCCTTATCAGAGGTAGTATAAAAGGGGGTGGTGATTGATTCAGATGCTCCGTCCATCACCACCCCCTTTTGTACCGCTTATCAGAGGTAGACAAAAGATTGAGACCCAGGAAGTTGGCATACTTCTAAGTGTGGAGAAATGTTTCCCCTCAAGCGGAGGTGTGAACTGCTGTAGCTATCGACAGCCAGCAGTCAGTGCCCACTGGGCACAAAGAAACGCCTGTGGCATGTTCTCTACAACAAAGTACCTTGTGGTATGGATCCAGGGAGAGGGAGCCAGCGGTCTCGAACAAAGGCTGCAATGTCAGGCACTGTAGTCCTCCCAATCTGGAGGTTGAATACAGTCTCAACTTAGGTCCCCCAACATCGCTCATACACCACACGCTCCGGATTGCAAACTAGCACAGGTCCCCTAGGTTACAATCATGGGTCCTTCAGACTCTGCAAGCTTCCCCAGCACTCTTCAAACTCCTCACGTCCTGGCACCTCAGGTGGGCTGCTGATCTTTAGGAGCACACTCCTCTGCACAGTGTGATGACGTTTTGCGTCAGGACAGTCTTTGTCCCAACCGACATCAATTTCACCCATTTCCGCCACACCCTGTGCGGTCCTTATGATCTTGTGGAAATGGGGAGATCCTTTGTATCCCTGAGATCTTGTGGAGAGGAGGCCAGCCAACTGGCCCTTGGAGAGTACTTAGGGACCTGGGCCACAACAGTTGGCACTTAGCTGCAGGCCAGCAACGTCCAGGAAAAACCCAAGTGATAGTCCCCTTCCTGAAGCACAGCAAGCTCCAGACCACCACAAGTCTATGGATAATCCAATTACTGTCCCTCCTGCCCTAATGATTTCTTGTGTCAACGTCCCGGCATCGAACCAGCGTAAAAAGGTTCCAAATCCCAAAGCGTCTCCAACTTTGGAGGCCAGAGCCCCAGTAGTTATACCAACAATGACCATTGAAAATTCAATCAGTTCAAAAGAACACCTTTGAAATGCACAGGCCTTCTATACCTTGTGTCCTGTCTGCTATCCTCCCCCAGGAAGTTTTATCACTATCTTTAGTGGGGGCCAAGACCCTGCCCCTTGGAATGCAGGTCCCAATCCCCCCCCCCCCTATATACCCTATGTACCAGAACAGCCCCTCAGAGTCAGAGGTCTGCAGTTTCCCTTGAGTCCCTAGTTTAAGGCCTTCAATCAGGAATCCATAGATGTAGCTGTCCCCAGCACCTCAATGTGAATTGGAGACAGGCTGGCAGGCACACAGAGCCATGAGTATCTTAATGCTTGCCAAAGTGACATTTCCATGTTAGTAGGTCGAATCCACTCGCACTACCAGAATGGATTTGCCATTACGAACTCATTGATAACAAACACTACACTGTTACTATTCTGCACGAAGAGAATCCTGCTCAATAGCCTTTCCGCACATTCCCCATGTTAATCGATGCGAGAAGCAGGCCCCACCGTAACAAACACACCATCCGATGCCACTGACGACCCTTGCATGTAGCGCACACATGCACATGTCCTACCTCTTCCAGACAACACTCCCTTTCTCAAGGGAGAACTCTGATATAGCAAGAGACATGCAGAACCTAGCATTTGAAATCCCAAGCCATGTACCAGTAATCTGCACACACAGGCCCCACCAGGAAAAACATGCGGCCCAGTCGATGAGCTACCTACGTGGAAGGCACAACCAGTGCTACAGGGCCACGGAAGTGCATTCGAGCTACGTTCCCTGGGCATATGTCGTGCCCCTAGACAAGAGACTTACAGCTAACTCGAATCAGCTAATCATGTATACACCAATCACCAGTATGTTTATGACAAGCCCAGCGCTTTGGCTCTGAATGGCAGTGTCAAAAATGCTCAAATTCCTCTGGCTAGAACTTAGATCAGTGTAAAACTGGGAAGGAGAACATCAAAAAGTTGAGGGACAGCACCATAGAGATGGCCATTTCCAACAACCCTTTAAAGAAAATAGATGTGAAGTTGGCCGAAATTTCTGATAGGGAGTTCGACCCTGAATCAGCTTGTTTTGTGATCGGTAGTTACATACTCAGGTGACTGTACTGATACACTGCTGACCTCTGCTAAATTGCTAATGTTATCTATCTTTCAACCATGTAAATGTTGGAATACATTTTTTCTTTGCTGCTAGAGAGTTTTCAATAAAGGAGTGATGTCATAATCTTGGCATCCTTGTCTTTAGTAAAATCCCAAACTCCTGTTACGTGAGTGGGGCGGGGGTGGGGGGAGGGTATGTTGTAGCTCCTAACCTTGACTTTGTGCCTCTTATAGCTCCCCTGAAGCACATCCAAGGGCTAACTATTCAGACCTGTATCATTTCAAATCTGTGCCTGGCACCTCTCTTATTCCTTTACAGTAACTTGCTTCTAGGGTTTAAAATGTCATATCGATGCACCTTCTTTTTCCTAATCTAGATGAGAGGCTTCTGTGGACCTCCACTGAATCATTACTGGAATCCAGGGACCCCCACTGAGTCATTATTGGAAACTGGGGACACCTGGCCTAAGCAATTTCCATGATTTGAACTTCAAGTACAATGCATAAAAATACATAAACAAGCCTTTAGCAAACAAATGCTCAGATATATATTTATTTGTTGTAATTCGCAATCAAATGAGTAAAAGTGCCAACATGTTCAATGTTGCTTCCTTATTTGTATATACTTTATTCTTTTTAAGTGATTCATTTTAATGGTATTTAATTTTGTAAAACAGTCACAGACCACCTGGGTAGGACCCCTGTTCTAGGCAATTGTAAATTTAAAGTTTACTATTTTGTCACGTCCGTATATTTATGTTAAGCGCTCTTACAACCCCGTTGATCACGTCTCTGCTATAGATGGATCTACATACGTAAAATGTAAATACTTTATAATTGTGTCAAACACGGGAGTCCAGTTCACATGTACCAAGCCAGAGCCGTAGTTACACAGACCACGCCCCTGGCTGAGGTTTCATAGGTATGCCTCCTAGGCCACACCCCTTTTAAAAGACTCTCGACTTTTCTTTCATTTTAAAGTTTGCTGCTGTACTTACAACAGCAGTAACAAACTACAGGATGCAGCCCGTACACCGGGTAGAGATCAGGGCAATGGTGTGTAACAAACAAACATGTCTCACAGGGTATTATTTGTCAGACAATTTTAAGGGAGCTTAAATAGTTGCTATGAGCACAGAAGGAGGAAAGGGAGACAACAATTTGCAGAGACAAAAAGCCTTACTCTGTAAGATACATATTTAAAGGCAAAGAAAGCACTGTGTTACATTAAATGCCATGTAACCTGTGTTTATACTGTGCACAAGTGCTCGTGAAATGGTGAACGGCAAAGTGACAAGTGAGAAAGTATGTACAGAAGGCAGGGGGTTACATCAGCAACATCTGTCCCACTTGGCATAAAGTTTATGGGAGGAAATGTGGCCTAGAAATCAGAGCTGCCGACTTTGGGAGTGGGGAACCAGGTTTGAGCCCCTGTACTGGCTGAACATGTGTGATTCTGGACAAATCACTTTAATCTCCCCATGACCCAAATTGTTGCATCTAACCTTGCATAGTGTAACCTTGTGCTCACATATAGCGCTCTAATAGGCATGATGGTTAGAGTACATAAGAGTGCCAGAGAACAGAAAATGAAATATTCAAGTTAACTGGCATGACATGTAATTCATGAGTGTGATCAGCAGATGGCGCCCCAACCTCACGAAGAATCATTTTCCGAGGCGCTAGTTCTGTAAGGCTGAGAGAAGGGGCTGATGGGCCCTGCGGTGAGCTTTGCCGCATTGTAATTCATGAAACATCGGCAGCGTCTTCAAACATCCAACCCGCTCCCCAACATGTGAATGTGCCGCGGGCCCTGGCACCCCCGGACCCTCTGCGGATTTGTTTGCACGCGTGGGGGCTGTCGGCACGGACTCTGCCCCCCCCCCCTGCTCTCATGTGTGGCTCACGGAGGCCTGGGCACTGCGGGCCCATTATACACTGCAGAAGCCTCGGCCCGGGGGCCGGGGGGCTGCGGATGGAAGCAGGCGCCCCTCAGGGATTGCTAATCGCCCGCTCTCTCTTACCTCGTATTGGCATTTTGTAGCGCTCGTGGCATGTTTACAAAATACACAGCACGGTGCGTTGTCGAGGATTACCGCGAAACGCCTCTAGACTCGGCTCCTTTACGCTTCCTAGTTCCCAGAAAAGGGTAACCAGAGATTCATTTAAAACCTGAATACACAACGCCCACACAACGCACACACAACACACACACAACACACACACACAACACACGCACAACACACACACACACAACACACACCACGCACACAACACACAAACGCGCACACACAACGCACACACCACACACACACAACATACGCACAAGGCACACACAACACACACACCACGCACACACACAACACACACACGCGCGCGCACACAGCACACACACACGCGCGCACACAGCACACACACACTTCATCGAAAAGCAAACTGCAACGTTCTGTGTTCGTCCACGTGTCACATTTCCACGATGTTTGTGAGTTTATGTGTGACTTTGCAATGCTATTGCGTGACATTTTGAGTGGCACTTTATAGCGTCATGAAGCAATTATGTCGCCGTATTTAAATACATGTGTAAAATGACGCATTTGTGCGATGCAGTAATTGGCGTTCTGTGCTGCAGAATCACCTTCTCCAAGAACCCAAAACTGACCCGGAGGCACCCCTCCCTCGCACATGACAAGGGGACGCTGGACAGACAGGTTGACTTGTCCCTTCTCTTACACAAACCGAAGGAATTTCGAATTTTGAAAATTGTCCTAATTACAATACAAACATACATTTACTGGCATCAAACCATCAAAACACGACAGTTTGCTTAGTCCAACTAAAGTGAGCCAAGACAACGAATGAGGACTGACCCTACCACGTCTCTGTGAAATAACCTGTCCACTCACGACCAAAAGTGTTTATTTTCTCGATTTGAGAAGTTGACAGGTGCAGTAGGCTTTGCTTGAAGCTAAACTTTGAACTTTAAGTTATGCACGGCTCAAGTTTAGGTGGAAAGCAGCTCCTGTATAAGCACTCTCAACACCAGCGACACTCTAGATCTGCTCACCTCAAATGTCTGCTTTTCTATCAAAGTCTTTAAGCATAGGATTAGCGCAGTGCCATCCACGCCGAGATAGAAATGGACAAAGTCTTTTGCCATATCTACAGCAAAGTTTTTAAGCAGTAAACAGTGCAGGCTGAGATATATATAAAACATGTAAAGTGTGCCTGACAGGAGTGTGGAATTGAGCTGTTCTCTTGCTGAAATATAATTCTGCATATTACATGTGCAAAAATGCTGGATTTTAAGTATGTCTCTGCAGGGCACAAATCACCTAAATTACAATTCTTCTTTGTTCATCAGGCTTCACGATTCACTGGAAAAGCAGCGTATATGAGAAGTCATAGGGGCATATTATCAAGGGCAATGTCACCACTTTTTGCCGAAAAAGCAGCAATATTTTAATCACCCTATTAACAAGCCTGCACTAACAGGCGTTAGCGCTGGATTACAGGCGTTAGCTGGCGTTTTGTTTTTCACTTTGCATGTCAGTGATATATATCGCTAATGACATGCAAAGTAGGCGTTCCTGACTAACACGTCATGGAAACACTCGCAGACACAACTTTGCCCTATTATCAACACGGCCCCAGAACCGCGAAGCGCTTAAAAAAGCAGCGCTAACCGCGTTATCACCGGTAATTAACATCAGGAAAAAGCCTGACTTGGATATCTGTATCATGGGAGGTGGATTGTACGGCTAAATCCACATCTCCCTATCAATAAGGATTCCCCTATTGCTGCAGGTTTATCGCTGGATTCCCAGCGATAATCCCGTATTTTGCCTCTATCGCTGGATTTTTAATCTCCTTGGAGATATGCGTCGATAATAACGCAATATCTCGGTGATTAAATCCTGCTATAGCCGGCGTTGGCCAAAATCGTGCGGAGCAGGAAATGCGATATTTATCACGTTTCCTAGATATGCCCTTTAGAGTTATAGAACAGCCATGTCCAAAGAATTAGATGTTCTCAATAATGCGATGTATTTTACAGACTTACACATCTTCACAAAATCTTTATATGTCTTTAAAAAAATTAACTCACAAGCAGAGTTTTCTAAAATGTGACAATAGTGGTTGATAAAGGTCTTTGGAAACTTTCCGTGCGCAAAGTTGCCCCGAACCAGAATGACTGAAGTAGAAAACACCCACCTTAGAAGTCTTTTGCAGCCTCTGATCTGGTTCTCAGGGATCAGGGCAGTGTCTTTTGGGGTTTTGACTGCACGGTCCTTGGTGAAGGGTTTTGAGGCTCTGGTGGAAGGCCTGCAGGAAGGTTGTGAGGGGAACATCCTTTACAATGCAACTTTTACCACGCAGTGCCTTTAGGACGCAACTTTTACAACGCAAACCATTACAACACATTGCGCTGGGGGGCGCTCTAGGATAGGGAATAGGTTTAATGTACTATCCAACACCTTCCCTACTATCCACGGGGACTGGAGTTGGAATAGTAAATTAAACTATTCACTATCCAGCGCCCCAAAGCACTATGCGTTGTTAAGGCATGTGTTTTAAAAACCGCGTTGTAAAGGCATGCGTGGTAAAAGCATGCGTTGTAACGTCATACATCCAGGTTCTGATGTTCTGATGCATATGGAGCAACAGGCGAAGTTACTAGCAGAGGTATCAGCAGCAGTGGCGGCTTCTCTGCTAAAGAGGAAGAGCGTCACCCCACTGCTATTGCAGCAGTGCAAAAAAGTAAAAGAAAATGATAAAAAAAGATGTTATTACCGTTGTCTTTTTCTTTTGGGAGTCGGGCGGGCTGGGCTCTGTGACGCCAGAGCAGGGGAGGGGAGGTTTGTACTCTTCTAAGTGTACATGGCGGTTTGGCCGAACTGTCATGTGCACTTGGCATGCTCACCATTGGGCTGTGTTGCACAGACCCATGGAGAGCATGCCCAGCCTCACCAGGCACTGCCTGAATGTCCAAAATGGACACTCAAGCCAATCACGATGCTGCTCCTGCAGCGTCTTGATTGGCTGGGAGAGCCCGGATGACTGAGTGCTTCCGGTGGTTCCAGCAGCGGAGTAGAGGCGTGCGGAGGCGGGAGAGGCATGTGGCGAAGAAGGTACGTTTTTTATTTTTGTTTAACCCCCCCTCCCCACCACCCCTGTTACGAAAGAGTCAGCAGACGTGATCAAGGCGGCTTCCGTGGCATCTCCATTTACTGTCATGGCCAGACGGAACCTCGGGTTACAGGACTTGAAGTCTGATCTGGCTCAGAAGTCTTCTTTTCTAAAACTGCCTTATGAGGGTGGCAGCTTGTTTGGCGTGCGATTGGATGGTCGTATACGGAAATCCTTTAAAGACAGGAAACATATGTGTTCGTCAGTAGTGGCCGCTACTAAACATGTATGGAGGGGTCTTTGGGGATTGTGGGACGGAGGGGGAATAAAACAAATAAAAATAAACGGACTTACCTGGGTGCCACGGGGTGCTGCCGCCTCTGCTATGTCTCCTCTGCACTGCAACAGGAAGCTCCCTGCCTCCCTGAATCCCCTATCTAATCACAACGCTCCCTTTAGCAGCGTTGTGATTGCTCTGAGTGCCATGGATCGGCGCTTAGAGAGGGGCGTGGAGGCTTTGCATGTTCCCCACCAGGCTGTGTTATGCTGCCTGGTGGGGAAGAAGCAAAGTGCGCATGACTGTTTGAACGGCCCTCTTGGGTCGGTCAAACCATCATGCGCACTTTAGAGTGTGCTTTACACTCCTCCCCTGATCCCTGCACTGGCCTGCCCGGCCCATCTGCCCTGCACCCGATCAGGAAGGAAAACGAATACTATAATAACATTAGTTATTACACTGCTCGCAGAGTAGCCGCACCTGCTGGTTGTACAGGGCATCTTCTGGTACATCAACAAAACCTTGGGACTAGATGGATTCCAGAGATGCCAGGGATTCCCTCATAAGGACACCCTCTCCTGTTCCTTCTGTAGGAGGAGGTGTCAGCCTAGGAGAGGCAATCAGCGGAATGTTTCTGCTAAGGCCGGGCCTTCGAGCCAATGGTACTGACTATAGCTGTTCCTTGGATCCAGGGTCTGTGGGAGGAAAGCGAGTGACCTTTCTACCAGCATGGGCTCTTTCCATCTCGGACGTGAGGGTTCTAAGTATCATTCGGAGTGGTTATCGTATTAACTTCCTATCTCTTCCTCCCGATATAGGGTGCCCCGTTGCAAGGATTCCGGTGAAGGAAGGCCTGTGGACTGGGGAAAAAGAAGGCACTAATTCCTATGCCACTGGATCATGGCAGTCAAGGTGTATATTATATATTCTTTCTGGTCCAGAAGGTGTCGGGGGAGGTTTGACCTGTATTGGACCTGAAATGCCACGACCGCTGGGTAGCTTCCATGATATTCAAGATGCTGTAGTTTCAGCAGCTCAACCCTTCTGATGTCTCCTGGAGACTTCAGGGTGACCTTCGACCTTCAGGATGGATACCTTCATGTCCTTGTTCTCCTGAGTCATCGGAAGTTTTTGAGATTTGCTGTGGGTTCAACACATTTTTTCAAATCTAGGTTCTTCTCATCTTTTTTACCATGGTGATGGCCTCTCTTATGGCTGTGATCCACCTGCAGGGGATCTCCATCTCTCCATACCTGGATGACTGCCTGGTCAAGAGTGCTTCTCTTCCCCTGACCTCTCTGCATGTAAGGCCGGTACTTGATCTTTTGTCGTCTCATGGCTTTTTGGTGAATGCAAAGAAACCCCAGCTGACTCCGACTCAGAAGCGCGTTTTCATAGGGGCTCAGTTCTTTATGGATTTGGCCATTGTCATTCTGCCTGACTCAAGCTTGATCAAAATCCATTCTCATTTGTGGCACCTCTTGTGAGCTCCTTATCAGGAAGTCTCGCTCTGGATGAGGGTTCAGGGTGATCTGGCTACCACTGTGTTTTTGGTTCCCTGGGCCAGATGGTACCTTAATATCCTCATGAGATTCATCCTAAAGCTCTGGGTTCCCAATGTGCAGGGTATGTTTGGCCTTCTCCTGTTGACAATGGTGATTTGGTGGATGGTTTCTTTCAACATTTTGAAGGCTATTCCCTTGCCCACTCCTCCTGTGGTCATCACGACGGATGCCAGTGACAGTCATTGGGGGTCTGGTCGGCAGCCCTCAGGTCAGGGGCTTGTGCGGTGTCAGTCAGAGTTCTTGGTCTTCTAACTGGAGGGAACTAGCTGTGATTCTTTCAGCCCTCCTTCACTTTTCTCCCCTCTTGGTGGGCAAGGACATTGTCATTTAGACAGACAATACCACTGCCAAGTCCTATGTCATTCAGCAGGGGGACAAGAGCCCTGACACTGTTGGTGATTGCAGGTCAGCTGTTTCTTTGGGCTCAGCCTCATGTCACTTCTCTCAGGGCTATTTTTATTCAAGGAGTTCTGAATTGTCAGGCCGAGCGCCTGAGCAGGGAGATTCCATCCTCTCGGGAATCTTGTCTCTATTCCCAGGTGTCAGCTGTGGGGTCGTCCTGGTGTGGATCTGCGAATCTTTGCAATGCCCTTCTGCCCCATTTTGTCAGAGGAGTCATCGTTAATAGTGGATGCCCTGATGTGTCCTTGGCCATTTAATATGATATTTGCTTTTCCTTCTTTTTCTTTAATCCAGAAGTTTCTGATTCAGGTGAGGGAGAGGGGTCAGGCCATTCTGGTGGCTCCGTTATGGTCCGCTTTATCTGGTTTCCTCTTCTGATGGCGGATGAAGGCGGGTCAGGAGTGGCAGATTTCCTTGGTCCTTTCCCCCCTGAGTTTTCCGCTTCTCCGGGTCAAGTCTCTGGCAATAATCAAGTAGACAGCTTGGAGATTGAACAGGGGGATTGTTGTTGCAGGGTCTTTCTGCCTCTGTTTCCTCCTCTGGGCAGGTTTCCAGGCACTTGTCCACTAGGTCTTCTTATTTTTTTTTTAGTGTATCTTATATAGCGCACGGCTACCCCAACGGGGTGTCCCGGCGCTTGCATTGGGAACCCGTCCTGGCTTTTCCCTGTGAGATAACCCGTACTGGGCATCCCCAAGGTGAAAGCCAGGCATCCCGCCGTGGGGGGCCGTAGTGGAGATTAAGCAAGCTATTGCCCAGAGTTGCAGAGTGTGAACCCATGATTCGAGTAGGCACCGAAGTGAGAATTATCGAGTCTGTGGACACTTGGGCTCAGACCCTGCCGCGTCGGGAATTGAACCTTGTCCCGGGTCGGACCTCAGCTTCCGGGTATGCCTCCTCTAACCATTGAGCCACACTTCTCCATCATCTTATGCCCGGCATTGGTAGGCTTTTAAAAATTGGTGTGAATGGAAGCACTTGCTTCCTCTTTCTGGTTCTCTCCCCCAAGTCCATGAATTTCTTCAGGATGGGTTTCAGTTGGGTCTTAGTTCTGCCACTCGTAAGGTTCAGTGGGCGGCCATTAAGGCTTTTCCTGTTCCCTTTGGGTGGTGTTTCATCCTATGTTATTACAAGTTAATATATATATTAATGTTGGTTTACACATGTTTCTTTAAGGCATGCTACATGTACACTTTCCATGTGAATTCTACGTTCCAAACAGAACTTTCCTAATGTACTGTTCCATTACTAATGGGCAGTTGCATCTGGATCTTATTTCCCATGGACGTGTGTATGCCGTGCTGACAATAAATATATTTATTTTATACTAAATGGACTGAAGATTATTACAAAATTTGTCAACGAGGACCTAAGGACTACTTGTTAGATTTGGGGGTCTCTGGTTGGCACAGGTAAGTACATGTGACAAGCAGGGACACTCTCCTCTAATCAGGATAAGGGGATCACCCTCTAAAATAACCCCTGCTCACCCTTTAGGTAGTGTGGTGCAAGCAGACAAGGCTAATCTCAGGGCGTCATAGGCTAAGCATTTGTAAACACATACAGTAATCCAATGACAACACCACAAATGGACACCAGTCTATGATTTATAAAAATAGGTATGCTTTATGTAAATATATATCCCTTTGTAGACTTTATACAAGACCATAAATAACGTTTCACTTGCACACAATACTGTTGTTGGGAAAAGAGATATCTTTGTAAATATGATTAACTTCAGGTTGGCACAGTTCGTACTTCCTAGGGTGACTCTTTGATGGTGAAAGTGTAAAAAGAATCTTTAACAACCAAACTGACTCTCTGGTCCGAGGTGTGCACCCTTAGGGCGATGCGTGCAAAAGTACCTGAAAGGCTGTGGACAATGCTTGGGGCAAAACAAAGTTGGTAGTCGGCAGCTCCTTTTGTGCAGGTTTGGCTCTCGACAAGCGCCGCAATGTGGGGCTTTGGGGCGGAACCTCAGGAGGCGCTGCGGAGGGGGTCTCATTGTGGCAGAGTCCAGCGGGATGTTCCTTCGTGGTGAAGCTGCTTTTCACAGAGGCGGCAATGCGGTACGGAGCGGCCTGTTCGCGACGTACAGGGCGGCTCCCTTTGTGCGGAGCGGCCTCTGGGAGTGAGACATGGTGCAGTGTGATTCAGTATGCTTCCAGCGTACGGACCGTACCTTCGTTTCTTGGAGCGGCCGCCTGGCACTTCGGAACGTAGTACGAGGCGTACTGGGCGGATATCAAAGGCGGTGCGGCTCCAGGAGTTTCAGAGTGCAGTGCGGATCGGTCCGCTTCAGGCATACGCACCGTACCGCTCTGGGCAATTGCGAGTAGAGGTCGTGGTGGCTGTTGGCAGTGGTGGTGTGGCTCCGGCCATGAAGGGGAGAGCGAGTCAGGTGTGGGGCGGCCCCGGGGTGACACAGTGTGGGCTACGGCTGCAATCAGTGGAGGCACACGGTGTCGGACGGCACCAGCACGGACTCAAAGCACTTCAGGGGCCAATAAAGATTGCGAGGCACACTCAGCAAAGGCGTTCAGTGGGGCACAAGCATAGGCAGCCCAGCAGCTCGTCTTTGAAGGGGTAGAGAGCCCGGTTTCGGGCATTCCAGCCGTCTTCAGCTGGCTTGCTTGAATCCAGTGGCAAAGTGACCAAGGGACTCACGTCTGAGCATACCCTGTCACACTTATGGCGGCCAAGAGCGGTACAAAAGGGGGTGGTGATGGACAGAGCATCTGAATCAATCAAACACTCACACCCAGTCGAAAGATCTGGGTTTAATCCATCACCGTTCTTTAGCCCACTCTGCCACCCCAGTTCAGACATGGCTATATGCAAATCAGTCTGACCCTGTGCCTCATGGGGACAGTCCAGCCCCAACTGCCAAGTCATACCTTCCCTGGACCGGAAACAAGCTTCCGAGGACCGGTTTCTGGCATTTCAGCCAACTTCAGCCCGGCTTACTTGAATCCAGTGGCAAAGTGAGCAAGGGACTCACGTCTGAGCATACCCTGCCACACTTATGGCGGCCAAAAGCGGTACAAAAGGGGCTGGTGATGGACGGGGCATCTGAATCAATCAAACACTCACACCCGGTCAAAAGATCTGGCTTTAATCTATCACCATTCTTTAGCCCACTCTGCCACCCCAGTTCAGACATGGCTATATGCAATTCAGTCTGACCCTGTGCCTCATGGGAACAGTCAAGCCCGAACTGCCAAGCCATGTCTTTCCTGGACCGGAAACAAGCTTCCGAGGACCGGTTTCTGGCATTCCAGCCGTCTTCAGCCCGGCTTTCTTGAATCCAGTGGCAAAGTGAGCAAGGGACTCACGTCTGAGCATACCCTGCCACACTTATGGTGGCCAAAAGCGGTACAAAAGGGGGTGGTGATGGACGGAGCATCTGAATAAATCAAACACTCACACCCAGTCAAAAGATCTGGGTTTAATCCATCACCATTCTTTAGCCAATTCTGCCACCCCAGTTCAGACATGGCTATATGCAAATCAGTCTGACCCTGTGCCTCATGCGAACAATCCAGCCCGAACTGCCAAGCCATGTCTTCCCTGGACCGGAAACAAGCTTCCGAGGACCGGTTTCTGGCATTCCAGTCATCTTCAGCCCGGCTTGCTTGAATCCAGTGGCAAAGTGAGCAAGGGACTCACATCTGAGCATACCCTGCCACACTTATGGCGGCCAAAAGCGGTACAAAAGGGGGTGGTGATGGATGGAGCATCTGAATCAATCAAACACTCACACCCAGTTAAAAGATCTGTGTTTAATCCATCACCGTTCTTTAGCCCACTCTGCCACCCCAGTTCAGACATGGCTATATGCAAATCAGTCTGACCCTGTGCCTCATGCGAACATTCCAGCCCGAACTGCCAAGCCATGTCTTCACTGGACCGGAAACAAGTTTCCGAGGACCGGTTTCTGGCATTCCAGCCGTCTTCAGCCCGGCTTGCTTGAACCCAGTGGCAAAGGGAGCAAGGGACTCACGTCTGAGCATACCCTGCCACACTTATGGCGGCCAAAAGCGGTACAAAAGGGGGTGGTGATGGACGGAGCATCTGAATCAATCTAACACTCACACCCAGTCAAAATATCTGGGTTTAATCTATCACCGTTCTTTAGCCCACTCTGCCACCCTAGTTCAGACATGGCTATATGCAAATAAGTCTGACCTTGTGCCTCATGGGAACAGTCCAGCCCGAACTGCCAAGCCATGTCTTCCCTGGACCGGAAACAAGCTTCCGAGGACCGGTTTCTGGCATTCCAGCCGTCTTCAGCCTGGCTTGCTTGAATCCAGTGGCAAAGTGAGCAAGGGACTCATGTCTGAGTATACCCTGCCACACTTATG
Source organism: Lissotriton vulgaris (assembly GCF_964263255.1). Classification (NCBI taxonomy): domain Eukaryota; kingdom Metazoa; phylum Chordata; class Amphibia; order Caudata; family Salamandridae; genus Lissotriton; species Lissotriton vulgaris. Next base: position 41,983,086 of record NC_141697.1, read on the forward strand.
GTGGCCAAAAGCGGTACAAAAGGGGGTGGTGATGGACGGAGCATCTGAGTCAATCAAACACTCACACCCAGTCAAAAGATCTGGGTTTAATCCATCACCGTTCTTTAGCCCACTCTGCCACCCCAGATCAGACATGTCTATATGCAAATCAGTCTGACAATATGCCTCATGGGAACAGTCCAGCCCGAACTGCCAAGCCATGTCTTCCCTGGACCGGAAACAAGCTTCCGAGGACCGGTTTCTGGCATTCCAGCCGTCTTCAGCCCGGCCTGCTTGAATCCAGTGGCAAACTGAGCAAGGGACTCACGTCTGAGCATACCCTGCCACACTTATGGCGGCCAAAAGCGGTAAAAAAGGGGGTGGTGATGGACGGAGCATCTGAGTCAATCAAGCACTCACACCCAGTCAAAAGAACTGGGTTTAATCCATCACCGTTCTTCAGCCCACTCTGCCACCCCAGTTCCGACATGGCTATATGCAAATCAGTCTGACCCTGTGCCTCATGGGAACAGTCCAGCCCGAACTGCCAAGCCATGTCTTCCCTGGACCGGAAACAAGTTTCCGAGGACCGGTTTCTGGCATTCCAGCCGTCTTCAGCCCGGCTTGCTTGAATCCAGTGGCAAAGTGAGCAAGGGACTCACGTCTGAGCATACCCTGCCACACTTATGGCGGCCAAAAGCGGTACAAAAGGGGCTGGTGATGGACGGAGCATCTGAGTCAATCAAACACTCACACCCAGTCAAAAGATCTGGGTTTAATCCATCACCGTTCTTTAGCCCACTCTGCCAACCCAGTTCAGACATGGCTATATGCAAATCAGTCTGACCCTGTGCCTCATGGGAACAGTCCAGCCCGAACTGCCAAGCCATGTCTTCCCTGGACCGGAAACAAGCTTCCGAGGACCGGTTTCTGGCATTCCAGCCGTCTTCAGCCAGGCTTGCTTGAATCCAGTGGCAAAGTGAGCAAGGGACTCACGTCTGAGCATACCCTGCCACACTTATGGCGGCCAAAAGCGGTACAAAAGGGGGTGGTGATGGACGGAGCATCTGAATCAATCAAACACTCACACCCAGTCAAAAGATCTGGGTTTAATCCATCACTGTTCTTTAGCCCACTCTGCCACCCCAGTTCAGACATGGCTATATGTAAATCAGTCTGACCCTGTGCTTCATGTTAACAGTCCAGCCAGAACTTCCAAGCCATGTCTTCCCTGGACCGGAAACAAGCTTCCGAGGACCGGTTTCTGGCATTCCAGCCGTCTTCAGCCCGGCTTGCTTGAATCCAGTGGCAAAATGAGCAAGGGACTCACGTCTGAGCATACCCTGCCACACTTATGGCGGCCAAAAGCGCTACAAACAGTGGCAGTGCGTCCATTGGGGGTGTTGGGGCATTGCCCCCCCTCCCGCACACGCAGCTCCACTCCCTCGGCGTACTGAGTTTACTTAAGTTCAAACAAACTTATGTCGAGGCCGAGGGGACAATGCCTGTCAGTCAGCATGATGCAGGACCGCCCACCCCCTTCAGAGTCTGAAGGGGGTGGGCGGTCCTGTGTCACGTTGACTGACACACATTGTGAGGGGTAGGCAGCAGCACAGGTGCGCATGAGTGGGGACGGAGGAATATTTTTCAGCCTTCCCCACGCATGCGCATGTGTGCCTGCTTGGCTGGCGCATGCCCATTAGAAGAGCGCAACCTCGCTCTCTTAATGGGCAGGCGGGCAGAAAGCAACCATGCCGTGTGTCAATCCTGGCTGAGGACGGAGGGCGGGGTTTCCGCTCCTGTGAAGGCACCAAGGTCCCGGAAGATGCTGTGTTGACGGTCCGGCGGTCAGGTAAGTCTAACTTTAATTGATTTCTTCCTTCGATTCTTTATACACACAATCGCCTTAGCAGCCCCCGACTCATGCTCTCCTGACTCCTCCTTCGCCCCAGTGAGCCTCCGTAGGCCGGTGATAAATGTATTCTCCGCGCGGCCTCTGCAGTGTGTGTGGAATTGCTGCACTATATATGGATGTGTGATAGTGCAGCAATTCCACACACACTGCAGAGGCCGCGCAGAGAACACATTTTTACTTGGCTCCAATACACTGCATACTTTTCATTCCAATCTTCGCAGATGGGTTCACCAGCACCCGCTAACTGTGCGAAAACTTTGGCCATAATCTAGACATTGGCACAGTTTCTTCCTATTGCAGCAAACAGCAGAAACGGTGGGTACCGAGAATGGCTCGTGAGGCACTGCTGCTTTGAATATGTTACCCAAAGGAAACATATTTGTTATTTGTTAAGGTACCCAACAAAACCAATGTTTTAATATATTTTTGTCCCTTACAAAATGTGCATATTTCAAATTCATTACTATTGAATGGAGTATTTTTAGATATGTGAATTACGTTAGAAAGGGATCCGAGTAATTCGGAATGTTGAAATGCGATTTTTGGGAAGGTGGTGGGGGGGGGAGTTGTTACTGCCGCTCGCACATTGCCATTCATCGTTTGGTTTCATACATTTGTTTCTTCTCGCGCATTGGGTGATTCCTATATCCATTTTGCATGGAAATCCTTCAGCAAGGCAGCATTGTGTGGCATATATTATTTTCATATTATAGAGCCAAAGGATTATTGCTTGCCATGTGACAGGTGCTATTACATGGTAAAGATGTTTCTCACAGAAAGAACGCGCCTTTATTCTCTGTGTTACAGACCATGTTGCTGGTTTCACGATGGCATGCCACGGGATCAAGAAGTAGTAGGGAGTATTCTTTTTTTTAAGTTCAAAATGATTTTATTGAATTTTTTGACAGAGGAAAAACACAGAAATACATACAGAAAATTGATAATATAATTCATGAAATTACATGAAGCGAATAAGCATAGTCATAAATAAGCAATCATAAATAAATCACATTGCCTCAAAAACCAACGTCAATGAAAGGATAACAAAAATTGAAGGGAAGAAGGAAGGGAAGGAAGGAAGGGAAGAGGGAAATATACAATTCATGTCATAATAAATAAACCAAATAGAGTTACCAACTAATAGTTACAAAAACAATATGATAATCAATAAATAACATATTAACATTGAAAGAACAGAAGTCATAACCTTATATATGAATCTATAGGTGACCAAAAAGATTGAAAATGCAAGGAATTATGATGAACACCTTGTAAAGATAATTGAGCACCTCTTCTTGTAAAGATAATCCAAGACCACCAAGCATGAACTGATAGAGAAGTGGCATCCTTCCAACAAAAAGTAATTGATTTGAACGCAGCCGAAACCAGAAAATTAAATAACTTTGCTTCAGCATCTTCAAGAGGAGTAATTAGGGCAATCGATTTACATATTAAAAATTTATAGGAAAGCAAATCAGAAATAGGCAGAATTTTCAATATAACATTCCATACTTCAGACCAAAATTTCATAATAATAGGACAATCAAATAACATGTGACGTAAAGAACCAGGATGTAAATTACAATGCCAAGATAGGTTTGATGGTAATAATTTAGCTTTAAATAAACGTTACGGAGTCCATAAAGAGTTAAACAAAATATAAGCATTGGTTTGATAAAGTGAATTTGGTAACCAACCAAAAATACTATTAGTCCAAATCAATGACCATGAATCAGTTGACAGGGAAATGGAGAGTTCAGTATTCCAAAAAGTGGAAATTATATCAACGTTGGAACCTAATGAAATATAATTTTTTTTATAAAACACAGAAACTGCCTTTGAGGAAACAGAAACCGTATTGATGTAAATTAAAAAAATCAGCTGAGGATACAGACGGAATGCCGTCCGGGAAAGAATCTAAAATGGAATTACATAGAAATTGATATTTTAACAAATCTGACATTGGCAGATTGAATTTTAATTGGAGTTGAGCAAAAGAAATAAATGCACTATCTAAGAAAACATCTTTAAGAAAGAAAATACCTTTAGCAATCCATGAAGACCAAAAAGAAACATTTCTGTTCAATTTTATTAAAGCACTATGCCATAAAGACAAATGCACCGTGGAGAGTAGAGGTAATGCAAAATTAGAGTCCAAATCGTTAAATATTAATCTTGAAGATTTGATTATGGACGAGGAATGTATAATCTTAGAGGTAGGAGACATAGTTAATAGGGATGGCAAAGGAAAAGGTTTTGCAAGGGAAGTTTCAATATGAAACCAAATAGGGGGACTAACAATAGGTGAACTATTAAACCATAATGAGCTCTGTTTTAAAATGAAAGCTTTATGATATAAATAGAAATCAGGAAGGGCAAAACCAACTTGGCATTTAGGAATTTTCAATTTTTTATAAGCAATGCGAGAAGGTTTATTATTCTAGAGAAATTTAGATAACAGTTTATCAATATTTTTATAAACTTTGAGTGGGAATTGAGTAGGTATCATTGCAAGAGAATAACATATTTTTGGAGCAATATTCATTTTAATAGATTCCATTCTTCCCCACCAGGAGAGATGAAGGGGAGACCATTTGGAGGTTTTTTGTTTAATATAATCAATAATGAAATCACAATTCAATTTCAAGGTAGTTGGCAAGGAGGACGAAAATAATATACCAAGGTACTTCAACTTATCCTTTTGCCAAACAATATCTTTTGAAGGTAACATATCAGGAGTACAAAGCATATTTAAAGCGAAAAATTCAGTTTTAGTAACATTTAATTTATAGCCAGATACAGTTGAATATTTAGAAATAATGACAAGTAAAAATAGAACAGACGATGCAGGATTGCTAATAAATAATAACACATCATCAGCATATGCCAAAGTTTTTACAGTGACATTTTTAATAGTGATACCCTGAATATTTTCAGATTGACGAATGAAATTAAGAAAAGGTTCAATTCCCAATAATAATAAAAGAGGGGATAAGGGACAACCCTGACGTGTACCTCTAAAAAGGGAAAATTGGCTAGAAATCTGACCATTAATAAACAATCGAGCAGTGGGAGCACAGTATAGAGCAGAAATCATACGAATAAAGGATGGGCCAAAATTAAAAGATAATAAAGTTTTAAATAAAAACTGCCAATGGATTTTATCAAAAGCTTTTTCTGCATCTAATGCCATAACACCAGCAGGGACAAGGAGAGTGGGACTTTGTTCAATAACATGTAATAAAGTTCTAGTATTGTTAGCAGAATATCTATTTTTCATAAAACCAGATTGGTCAGGGTGTATAATAGAATGAAGGACAGGGGCTAGTCTAGAGGCAAGGATTTTAGCATATAATTTACAGTCTTGATTAATCAAAGAAATGGGACGGTAATTAGAGACAAGGGTAGGGTCTTTATCAGGTTTGGGTAGTACAACAATTAAGGCTTCTGAAAAAGAGCCCGAAATGGTACCTGAAGAACAGAAGTGAGAAAAAATCTGGTGTAAATAAGGTAATAAATGATTTTGAAATACTTTATAAAATTCAGCAGGGATGCCATCAGGACCAGGAGATTTATTTTTTGGAAGCGATTTAATAGCAGCCAGTATTTCATCAGTAGTAATAGGGGAATCCAACTCAAGTTTATCGGAGGAAGAAATATGAGGTAAATTAGAATAATTTAAAAAGGCATCAATTAGAGAATCATCACAAAAATCTGGCTTATTATACAAGGTGGAATAAAAATGTAAGAATTCTTGCACAATATCATTGTGGGAAAGTGCCATTTTACCTTGAGGACCTTGAATGGAGGTAATCTGTGTTTTATCCCTTTTAATACGTAAATAATTAGCAAGGAGCTTACCAGACCTATTAGAATTGAAACGGAATCTAGCATTAGAATTAGAAAGCTGGACCCCAGCCCTAGTACTAAGAAGAGCATTAAATTCATATCTCGCTTTTGTAATTTAAGTTTATATTGGGGATCACTAGAAGTAATAAATAAACGTTCAAAAAGAGCTATTTGTTTCTCTAAGGATTTGATATTAGAATTACATTTCTTATTCTCATGTGCCATAATAGAAATTGTAGAACCTCTGATATAAGCCTTAAATGCATCCCACCGATTAATAACAGAGGTAGAATTCTCCGGATTAAATGTAAAATAATCTTGAATAGCTTGTAATAATTTTGGTTTATGAGTGTCATTAAGGACAATGCCAGTATTCATACGCCATCTAGATTGCTTAACAAAAGGAGATGAATCATTTAAAACAAAAGAAATCAGGGCATGGTCAGATACATCAATAGTACCAATGGTAGGATTATTTGCCAATTGAATGAGAGAGGGGGAAAGCAAAAAATAATCAATTCTGGAGTGGGAGTTGTGAGGATTGGAGAAAAAAGAAAATTCCTTAGCAGTGGGATAGTGTAGTCTCCAAATGTCAGCTAACTTGGTGGTATGAAGAAAAGTCTTAAAGGCATAAAAAATCTTAGAAGGTTGAAACCTAGAGGTAGACAATCTATCTAGTAGAGGGTCAGCAAAAACATTAAAATCTCCCCCAAAAATCAATGGAACTTTGCCTAACTTTAAAACTTCTGTTGTAACAGTAGCCCAAAATACAGGGTCATCTGCAGTAGGGCCGTAAACATTAAACAAAAAGAAAACAGAATCATGTATTTTGACTTTAACTATAATATATCTGCCTTCAGTATCTGAAATCTTATTAAGAATTTGACAGTGCAATCTCTTAGCAAAGAAAATAGCGACCCCATTCTTTTTACCGTTAGCAGGTGAGGAGATAATATAATCTACCCATTTTTTGTTCATGTATTGTAACACTTTATCGTCAACATGTGTTTCTTGAACAAAACAAATATCAGCTTTACAACGACCTAAATGATCCAGAATTTTTGTACGCTTTACTGGATGCCTTAAACCTTTTACATTTAGAGAAACAAACTTAATATTATGAATATTAGCCATTAAAATTTAAGAGGAAAGAAAGAAGGGAATCAGAACAAGAAGAAGGAAAAGAAAGAGAGGTGAAAAGAGTAACTCTATGCAGAAAATAGGAAGGGAAGAAACAAAAAAGAGAGAGAAAGTAACAAACAAGAAACATGAATAGCGACAAAGAAACGCACACACGTTCCTCAAGCATGGCCAGTAACCGTTGGAGCCCACGAAGAAAATTATGCAGAGATGTGACACATGAAGTCAGATGCCACCAATTCAAGAATTAGGGTCCTGAGTATCCATGGATGGAGGAGCTTGCTGATCAAGAAATAACCAGTGATCTTCTGGACACTGAAAGGATTTGGAGACATTATCTTTCCACACACGCATTGTAGAAGGGTCAAAAAGTCCATACTTGAAACCAAGGCTTCTCAGCTGTGGACGAAGGGAAGAAAATTCTTTACAAATAGCCCACAGTTTCTCTAGCAAAGTCCTGGTGAATAAAGATTTTGGTACCATTCACCAACAATGATGGAATTTCTCTGGCAGCTTTCCGAATTAGAACCAAATGATGATGGCGCAGCACCTTAAATATCATTTGCCGTGGCCTAGTATGTCGAGGGTTCCGATGAGATGGGACTCTATGAGCTTTGTCAATCTCAAATTTTTCGGAGAACTTAATATTCAAAAGACCCGGTAGAAGAGATTCTAGATAGAGTCGGCAATTGGTCCCTTCAACATCTTCAGGCAAATTAAAAATGCGTAGATTATATTGTCTATTGCGATTTTCCAAGTCCAGCAGCTGAGTGTGCATTGGAGCAATTTTGGCCATTAAAGGAGTAAAAGCATCCAACTTATTTTTATTGTCTTGAATTTTAATGACATTGTCAGAAACCTTCATTGAAATGGAAGCCATGTCTTTCCGAACATTTTTGACTTCTGAGGCAATAGTGTCAGTGTTTAGACGCAATGCCTTAATTTCTTCCAAAATTAGCACAAGAGAAGGTTCTGAGGATTCCACCACCTTGGATTTAGTTGGAGGAGGAGAAACCTGCTGCTTTCTTTTATTAGTAGTGGATTGTTTGGAATCCATTCTGAGGTGAAAAAATATTCACTATCACACAGGAATATTAAAATAAAGAATATCCACCTCAAAAAGTGATATAAATGACGTAAATAGGAGCAAAAACGTCGAAAATCTCTCCAAAACAACAAGTGCAGCAGCTAAGCTGTAGGCCTGGCTAGTCCAAAGCCAGGCTCTGTCATAGATTTTACTCCGCCCCCTAGGCATTCAAAACCTGCAGTATCTGGAAGTGAAGCTGGGAGCAGGAACCATGAAGCCAGCAAAAGCACTTCCGTCGAAGAAATTTGTCAGGAAAAGACTTCACAGGTGAGGAGCAGCATAGGGAGGCAAGCGCCGGTATTTTCGCTGACTTTCTGTGTCAGAATCGTGGTTGACGCCCTCGCGCGTCTCCCAAGGGAGTATTCTTAAAGGTGGACTAAAGTCTGAAAAATAGAAGCAGCGGGCAGCGTGTGCTTTATATAAACCCCAGGCCCACGCTCTGCACAGTGACACATTTAGCATGCATGGTGCCACTCTAAGGGTAGTTAGAATTACAGTGTGCAGAATGCCTTTGTTTTGGATCCTCACCAATTTTTTTTAAAGTAACCAGGTATTATTTTGAAGTGTGTCATCTTTCTGAAACCCCGAAGCCCTAACAAGTATCTAGATAGGTCCCACCACAGTTTGTGTGTGAGCGTGAGTATAGGTGTGTCTTTATTTAATTAGCTTCTTTATAGCGCCTCGTGACCACAACGAAGCAGTGCAGCATTGTCTCAGAACGGAGTGCCTGAAGGAATACATGAGCTCCATTCTGTCCAAATGCATATTCAGAGCTGACTCACAGGGCAGCAGTTAGACCAGATCAAGAATTTCCATTTCCCATTCTGCAGCGCCGACAAACTTGCTTATTTTAATTGGATGGCTGACAATTAGAGAGTATGGGAGCTTGTTTTATTCTCAGGTTAAAGGTTATTAGAAAGAGCATTCAAATAAATAAATAATATAAAGTGAATTCAGGATTCTGCATTTTAGGCCTCACTGTTCTGGGCATAATCCTCCGTACTCCCTATGCGTGTTTTTTCTTGCATTGCATGAGCAAACGTTTTTTATATTGCACAAAACAGTTAAAAGTGTATCAGTGTGTTCACAAGTAAATATGGGCAAATGATAACATCAGCATACACAAATTTTGTCCTCTATAGCTCATAAGTTCTATAGCTCATAAAATTTGTCAATTTCTCAAATGATGATTAATTCAATTGTATTGCTTTATTATCTTTCCTGCTTTCTTAAATTTGCTTGAAAATGCACAATTTGTCCACTCTTTTTAAAAAAAATTCTTGAGGAGGCTCTTTGGGCATCCTCGCTACCATCGTTTGCCGCAGTCGGGTACCACAATAAGTTTACGCCTCACCACTTTCAAATGTCACCAGCCACCACTGGGTACAAAAGGGGGTGGTGATGGACGGAGCATCTGAATCAATCAAACACTCACACCCAGTCAAAAGATCTGGGTTTGATCCATCACCGTTCTTTAGCCCACTCTGCCACCCCAGTTCAGACATGGCTATATGCAAATCAGTCTGACCCTGTGCCTCATGAGAACAGTCCAGCCCGAACTGCCAATCCATATCTTCCCTGGACCGGAAACAAGCTTCCGAGGACCGGTTTCTGGCATTCCAGCCGTCTTCAGCCCGGCTTGCTTGAATCCAGTGGCAAAGTGAGCAAGGGACTCACGTCTGAGCATACCCTGCCACACTTATGGCGACCAAAAGCGGTACAAAAGGGGCTGGTGATAGATGGAGCATCTGAATCAATCAAACACTCACACCCAGTCAAAAGATCTGGGTTTAATCCATCACCATTCTTTAGCCCAGTCTGCCACCCCAGTTCAGACATGGCTATATGCAAATCAGTCTGACCCTGTGCCTCATGAGAACAGTCTAGCCCGAACTGCCAATCCATATCTTCCCTGGACCGGAAACAAGCTTCCGAGGACCGGTTTCTGGCATTCCAGCCGTCTTCAGCCCGGCTTGCTTGAATCCAGTGGCAAAGTGAGCAAGGGACACCCCCGCGCCGCACGGCCACCAGCTGCTGCGTGTGCCTTCCCTTGCCTGACTGCCTCGCTCTCGCCGCGAGACCACGCCCCCTGCCCCCGAGCGGCGTGGTCCGTGCTCAGCTGACCTGCCCCTACTGTTTTGCTGCTTTGAGATTGTTTTTTGTCATTTTGTCATTTTGGATTGCCTGTATTACTGTTACTGTATTTTCCTTCCTTTTGCCGCCGTTCGTCCCCCCTCCCCGCTTCCCGCCACCGCCGCTAGCCCCGCCCCTTTTTGCCTTCTGTACCCTCCCCGCTCCCCCCTCCCAGCTGCTCCGCCCCGTGCACTTGGCCATATATGGCGACCGTGCGACGCAGGTGAGTGTGACCTAGTTCTACGACATCCCCGCGCCGCACGGCCACCAGCTGCTGCGTGTGCCTTCCCTTGCCTGACTGCCTCGCTCACGCCGCGAGACCACGCCCCCTGCCCCCGAGCGGCGTGATCCGTGCTCGGCTGACCTGCCCCTACTGTTTTGCTGCTTTGAGATTGTTTTTTGTCATTTTGTCATTTTGGATTGCCTGTATTACTGTTACTGTATTTTCCTTCCTTTTTGCCGCCGTTCGTCCCCCCTCCCCGCTTCCCGCCACCGCCGCTAGCCCCGCCCCTTTTTGCCTTCTGTACCCTCCCCGCTCCCGCCTCCCAGCTGCTCCGCCCCCGCGCACTTGGCCATATATGGCGACCGTGCGACGCAGGTGAGTGTGACCTAGTTCTAGGACACCCCCGCGCCGCACGGCCACCAGCTGCTGCGTGTGCCTTCCCTTGCCTGACTGCCTCGCTCTCGCCGCGAGACCACGCGCCCTGACCCCGAGCGGCGTGGTCCGTGCTCGGCTGACCTGCCCCTACTGTTTTGCTGCTTTGAGATTGTTTTTTGTCATTTTGTCATTTTGGATTGCCTGTATTACTGTTACTGTATTTTCCTTCCTTTTGCCGCCGTTCGTCCCCCCTCCCCGCTTCCCGCCACCGCCGCTAGCCCTGCCCCTTTTTGCCTTCTGTACCCTCCCCGCTCCCGCCTCCCAGCTGCTCCGCCCCCCGCGCACTTGGCCATATATGGCGACCGTGCGACGCAGGTGAGTGTGACCTAGTTCTAGGACACCCCCGCGCCGCACGGCCACCAGCTGCTGCGTGTGCCTTTCCTTGCCTGACTGCCTCGCTCTCGCCGCAAGACCACGCCCCCTGCCCCCGAGCGGCGTGGTCCGTGCTCGGCTTACCTGCCCCTACTGTTTTGCTGCTTTGAGATTGTTTTTTGTCATTTTGTCATTTTGGATTGCCTGTATTACTGTTACTGTATTTTCCTTCCTTTTGTCGCCGTTCGTCCCCTCTCCCCGCTTCCCGCCACCGCCGCTAGCCCCGCCCCTTTTTGCCTTCTGTACCCTCCCCGCTCCCGCCTCCCAGCTGCTCCGCCCCCGCGCACTTCGCCATATATGGCGACCGTGCGAACGCCCCGCGGTCACGCGCAGCGGGCGCGCCGATTGTGCGCCGAAGGCGCGCCAAAGGTAAGCCCGTCTACACCCGTCTACGCCCGTCTACGCCCGTCTATGCCCGTCTACGCCCGTCTACGCCTGTCCGCGCCTGGACCGCGCCCAGTGCCAGGACCCCTGGCCCTCAAGGACCCCGGCCGACCCGCCTGACGTACACCGCCGCCACCCTCATCGCACTCAACACCGGCCGAATCCCTGGATGCTACCGAGCCACCCCACGACGCACCCACGGACCCTTCAGCTGCCACGCCTGCAAGTTCACCTGCATCCGGACCTGCCCGGCACCAGCACCTGCCAAGCCGAACACCAGCAGCAAACACCTCAAGTGCATCCTGCTCAACACCCGCTCCGTCCACAGACACGCCGTCGAACTCTGGAACCTCCTAGACGCCACAGCCCCTGACGTTGCCTTCATCACGGAGACCTGGATGAACGCCTCTTCAGCGCCCGACATCGCCATCGCCATCCCAGAGGGATACAAGATCACCCGGAGGGACCGCACCGCCAACCAGATGGGAGGAGGCATCGCCATCATCCACAGGAACACCATCCGTATCACGACCAGCACCGACAACACCCTAGCCACCGCCGAACACCTGCACTTCCAGATCCACACCGACCCGAAGACCACCCTCAGAGGCACCCTGATCTACCGACCCCCGGGACCACGCACTCAATTCAGCGAGGACATCGCCGACTTCGTCAGCCCGCATGCCCTCCCCTCCGCGGACTACATCCTCCTGGGGGACCTCAACTTCCACCTGGAGAACAACAACGACAGCAACACCAGCACCCTGCTCGACAACCTCGCCAACCTGGGACTGAAGCAACTGGTGAGCACCCCCACCCACCTCGCCGGACACACACTCGACGCCGTCTTCTCATCCAGCAAAGACATCGCCTTCAGCCATGCCACAGAACTCCACTGGACAGACCACAGCTGCGTACACTTCACCTTCAAAAGAACGACGATCCATCACCACCAGCAACAGGTTGCCCGCAGAAGCTGGAACAAGATCACAGCCGACCAGCTCGCCGCTTCCCTGAGCCAGCACCCTCCTGCCAGCTCAGGGAACCCCAGCCAGGCCGCCGACAACCTCACGAAGTGGATCAGCAACTGCGCGGACGAACTCGCCCCTCTGAGGACCCCGCCCAGCAGACCCGGCAGCAAGAAAGCCCCATGGTTCACCGACGAACTCAAGTGCTCCAAGAAGAACTGCCGAGCCCTCGAGAAAGCCTGGAGAAAGGAACCCACACCGGACAACAAGACCACCCTCAAACTCGCCACCCGGAAACACCACCAACTGATCCGAGCCGCCAAGAAAACTGCTTTCAAGGACCGGCTGGACAACAACGCACACAACTGCAAGGAACTCTTCAACATCGTCAAAGAGCTCTCCAACCCCAACGCCGGAAACAACGACATCACCCCCTCGCAAGATCTCTGCAACTCCCTCGCCTCCTACTTCCACAACAAGATCGCGGACATACACAACAGCTTCAGCACCCAACCGCCGCACGCCACAACCACAGCTACGCCGCCCACCGCCGCCCTCCGAGCCTGGACCCCGATCAGCACCGAAGACACCGTCCGCATGATGAACTCCGTCCACTCCGGATCTCCGACCGACCCCTGCCCTCACCACGTCTTCAACAAGGCCGACGCTGTCATCGCACCCCACCTGCGGAACATCATTAACACCTCCTTCGACACCGCCACCTTCCCCGAGAGCTGGAAGCACGCCGAACTCAGCGCTCTTCTCAAGAAACCTACAGCAGACCCCACCGAACTCAAGAATTACCGCCCTATCTCGCTCCTCCCGTTTCCAGCCAAAGTCATCGAGAAGACCGTCAACAAACAGCTGGCCGCCTTCCTCGAGACGAACGGATCCCTCGACCCCTCGCAGTCCGGCTTCCGAGCCAACCACAGCACTGAGACCGCCCTCATCGCCGCCACCGACGACATTCGAGCCCTGATGGACAACGGAGAAACAGCGGCCCTCATCCTCCTAGACCTCTCCGCGGCCTTCGACACTGTCTGCCACCGCACCCTAGTGCAACGCCTCAGCAACGCCGGAATCCAGGAGAAGGCACTGGAATGGATCGTCTCCTTCCTCGACGGAAGAATACAGAGAGTCCGCCTACCACCGTACAAGTCAGAAGCCACCGAAGTCATCTGCGGCGTCCCTCAAGGATCCTCGCTGAGCCCTACCCTCTTCAACGTCTACATGAGCCCCCTCGCGGCCATCGCACGCCAACACAACCTCAACATAATCTCCTACGCCGACGACACCCAGCTGATCCTCTCCCTGACCAACGACCCCGCCGCCGCCAGAGCCAACCTGCACGAAGGGATGAAGGAGGTAGCCGAGTGGATGACGACCAGCCGCCTGAAACTGAACTCAGACAAGACGGAGGTCCTCATCCAGGGCTCCACGCCCACCGCCTGGGACGACTCCTGGTGGCCCCCCGCCCTGGGCACCGCACCCAAACCGACTACCCACGCACGCAACCTGGGCTTCATCCTGGACTCCTCCCTCTCCATGACCAAGCAAGTCAACGCCGTCTCCTCGGCGTGCTTCAACACCCTGCGCATGCTACGAAAGATCTTCTGGTGGATCCCCACGGAGACCAGGAAGACCGTCACCCAGGCCCTCGTCACCAGCCGCCTGGACTACGGCAACGCCCTCTACGCCGGAACCACCGCCAAGCTCCAGAAGAGACTTCAGCAGATCCAGAACGCCTCAGCCAGACTCATCCTCGACATCCCACGTAACAGCCACATCTCCGGACACCTGAAAGACCTGCATTGGCTCCCCGTCAACAAAAGAATCACCTTCCGTCTCCTCACCCACGCACACACAGCCCTTCACGATCAAGGCCCGAGCTACCTCAACAACCGAATCAACTTCTACGCTCCCAAACGCCACCTCCGATCAGCCAGCCACGCCCTCGCCGCCGTCCCACGCATCCGTAGAGCGACAACAGGAGGAAGGTCCTTCTCCTACCTGGCCGCCAAGACCCGGAACTCCCTCCCGACCGACCTGCGCCTGATCCAAGACCACCTCTCCTTCAGGAAGAAGCTCAAGACCTGGCTGTTCGAGCAGTAACGGCACCCCCCCCCCCAAGCGCCCTGAGACCCTACGGGTAAGTGGTGCGCTCTATAAATGTCTTTGATTGATTGATTGAAGGGACTCACGTCTGAGCATACCCTGCCACACTTATGGCGACCAAAAGCGGTACAAAAGGGGCTGGTGATGGATGGAGCATCTGAATCAATCAAACACTCACACCCAGTCAAAAGATCTGGGTTTAATCCATCACCATTCTTTAGCCCAGTATGCCACCCCAGTTCAGACATGGCTATATGCAAATCAGTCTGACCCTGTGCCTCATGGGAACAGTCCAGCCCGAACTGCCAAGCCATGTCTTCCCTGGACCAGAAACAGGCTTCCGAGGACCGGTTTCTGGCATTCCAGCCGTCTTCAGCCCGGCTTGCTTGAATCCAGTGGCAAAGTGAGCAAGGGACTCACGTCTGAGCATACCCTGCCACACTTATGGCGGCCAAAAGCAGTACAAAAGGGGGTGGTGATAGACGGAGCATCTGAATCAATCAAAAACTCACACCCAGTCAAAAGATCTGGCTTTAATCCATCACCATTCTTTAGCCCACTCTGCCACCCCAGTTCAGACATGGCTATATGCAAATGAGTCTGACCCTGTGCCTCATGGGAACAGTCCTGCCCGAACTGCCAAGCCATGTCTTCCCTGGACCGGAAACAAGCTTCCGAGGACCGGTTTCCGGCATTCCAGCCGTCTTCAGCCCGGCTTGCTTGAATCCAGTGGCAAAGTGAGCAAGGGACTCACGTCTGAGCATACCCTGCCACACTTATGGCGGCCAAAAGTGGTACAAAAGGGGGTGGTGATGGACGGAGCATCTGAATCAATCAAACACTCACACCCAGTCAAAAGATCTGGGTTTAATCCATCACCGTTCTTTAGCCCACTCTGCCACCCCAGTTCAGACATGGCTATATGCAAATCAGTCTGACCCTGTGCCTCATGGGAACAGTCCAGCCCGAACTGCCAAGCCATGTCTTCCCTGGACCGTAAACAAGCTTCCGAGGACTGTTTTCTGGCATTCCAGCTGTCTTCAGCCCGGCTTGATTGAATCCAGTGGCAAAGTGAGCAAGGGACTCACGTCTGAGCATACCCTGCCACACTTATGGCGGCCAAAAGCGGTACAAAAGGGGGTGGTGATGGACGGAGCATCTAAATCAATCAAACACTCACACCCAGTCAAAAGATCTGGGTTTAATCCATCACCGTTCTTTAGCCCACTCTGCCACCCCAGTTCAGACATGGCTATATGCAAATCAGTCTGACCCTGTGCCTCATGGGAACAGTCCAGCCCGAACTGCCAAGCCATGTCTTCCCTGGACCGGAAACAAGCTTCCGAGGACCGGTTTCTGGCATTCCAGCCGTCTTCAGCCCGGCTTGCTTGAATCCAGTAGCAAAGTGAGCAAGGGACTCACGTCTGAGCATACCCTGCCACACTTATGGTGGCCAAAAGCGGTACAAAAGGGGGTGGTGATGGACGGAGCATCTGAATCAATCAAACACTCACACCCAGTCAAAATATCTGGGCTTAATCCATCACCGTTCTTTAGCCCGCTCTGCCACCCCAGTTCAGACATGGCTATATGCAAATCAGTCTGACCCTGTGCCTCATGGGAACAGTCCAGCCCGAACTGCCAAGCCATGTCTTCCCTGGACCGGAAACAAGCTTCTGAGGACCGGTTTCTGGCATTCCAGCCGTCTTCAGCCCGGCTTGCTTGAATCTAGTGGCAAAGTGAGCAAGGGACTCAAGTCTGAGCATACCCTGCCACACTTATGGCGGCCAAAAGCGGTACAAAAGGGGGTGGTGATAGACGGAGCATCTAAATCAATCAAACACTCACACCCAGTCAAAAGATCTGGCTTTAATCCATCACCATTCTTTAGCCCACTCTGCCACCCCAGTTCAGACATGGCTATATGCAAATGAGTCTGACCCTGTGCCTCATGGGAACAGTCCTGCCCGAACTGCCAAGCCATGTCTTTCCTGGACCGGAAACAAGCTTCCGAGGACCGGTTTCTGGCATTCCAGCCGTCTTCAGCCCAGCTTGCTTGAATCCAGTGGCAAAGTGAGCAAGGGACTCACGTCTGAGCATACCCTGCCACACTTATGGCGGCCAAAAGTGGTACAAAAGGGGGTGGTGATGGACGGAGCATCTGAATCAATCAAACACTCACACCCAGTCAAAAGATCTGGGTTTAATCCATCACCGTTTTTTAGCCCACTCTGCCACCCCAGTTCAGACATGGCTATATGCAAATCAGTCTGACCCTGTGCCTCATGGGAACAGTCCAGCCCGAACTGCCAAGCCATGTCTTCCCTGGACCGTAAACTAGCTTCCGAGGACCGGTTCTGGCGTTCCAGCCGTCTTCAGCCCGGCTTGCTTGAATCCAGTGGCAAAGTGAGCAAGGGACTCATGTCTGAGCATACCCTGCCACACTTATGGCGGCCAAAAGCGGTACAAAAGGGGGTGGTGATGGACGGAGCATCTGAATCAATCAAACACTCACACCCAGTCAAAAGATCTGGGTTTAATCCATCACCGTTTTTTAGCCCACTCTGCCACCCCAGTTCAGACATGGCTATATGCAAATCAGTCTGACCCTGTGCCTCATGGGAACAGTCCAGCCCGAACTGCCAAGCCATGTCTTCCCTGGACCGGAAACAAGCTTCTGAGGACCGGTTTCTGGCATTCCAGCCGTCTTCAGCCCGGCTTGCTTGAATCCAGTAGCAAAGTGAGCAAGGGACTCATGTCTGAGCATACCCTGCCACACTTTTGGTGGCCAAAAGCGGTACAAAAGGGGGTGGTGATAGACGGAGCATCTGAATCAATCAAACACTCACACCCAGTCAAAATATCTGGGTTTAATCCATCACCATTCTTTACCCCACTCTACCACCCCAGTTCAGACATGGCTATATGCAAATCAATCTGACCCTGTGCCTCATGGGAACAGTCCAACCCAAACTGCCAAGCCATGTCTTCCCTGGACCGGAAACAAGCTTCCGAGGACCGGTTTCTGGCATTCCAGCCGTCTTCAGCCCGGGTTGCTTGAATCCAGTGGCAAAGTGAGCAAGGAACTCATGTCTGAGCATACCCTGCCACACTTATGGCGGCCAAAAGCGGTACAAAAGAGGGTGGTGATGGACAGAGCATCTGAATCAATCAAACACTCACAGTGTGGCAGGGTATGCTCAGACATGAGTCCTTTGCTCACTTTGCCTCTGGATTCAAGCAAGCCGTAAATATGCCCCCTAGTATATATTTGAGCTCTGGCTTGCACCAGAAAACCCTGCTGCACTGCAGATGTATGGGAGAATCCCTTGTTGGTAATCTTTGCAATTCACAGTCAATGAATGTTGCAATAAACACGTTCAGACTAGACCAAAAACGTGAAAGTTTAATTCAACTGCTTAAATAGACAGATTGACTATGTAATAAACTTTAAAGGATTGCTTATCTGGGTTTGGAATGCTGTCGAAGACGGAGTGCAGGAATCAAGATTATACAGAAAGGACTCATCAGGCAGCTCCATACCACATGCACCCAATGACAAACCCCACTTACAATTGCAGCATTTCCAAAGATCTCCTGTGGGGCCAAATAAAATGTAGTGAAGCAACTGTCTAGGAGCTGCAGGCCAATGAAGCAATGCAAAGATTTTAAACCAGGGAGCATTCACCTAAAACACTGACCAAAGCACCCGTGGAAGCTGAATGAGTATATAGATGAACATTACTGCAACTAAAGTTGAGGAACCAGGCCAAACAAAAGAAACAAACCATCAGATTCATTATGACTTGCATTGAAAACAGTGACAAGATATGTAGCACATTGAAAACAGACTGACATTTATTAATGTGTGTTCCCACACTGAACTCCAGCCTGGGGTCCAGACCCTTGATCACTTACAGAAAAGCCTCAAATCTGAAATATTTAATTAGCCCTTCCTAATTAAAAATATGCCCATCACTAGGGGCCCCTTGTGCCATTTGGAACGTCACTTTTTGTGACGTTCCATGGCGCAGGAGCCTGCTCCATATTTACGAGGCAGCACTAAGCCACTTATTTTGGCTTAATGCTGCCTTGTAAATATTGGCCCCTTTAACACAGTTTTCTGTGCTACAGAGGCATTCCATGGGTTTTGCTGGGGGCATTTCTAGCAACATCCATGGCATTTTGACACTACCCCAAAAACGTACGCCACCCTAGGGATGCACAACAAGGAGAAATATCTTTATCTTTATTTCTCCTCGTTTTTCCTCTTTAAATTTGTGCTGATTTTGCAGAACACATAGAAAGAGGAAAAAACCTCTTGTGACTGTTTTTGTGCAGGAAGGGTTCCCTTCATGCACAAAAATAATCATCTCCGCAATGCAGGTACCCTTGCACCATTGTGCGCTGGCATAGGGGAAAAGGGCAGGAATGTGTCGTATCCCATAGATATGGCTAATTCCGGCCCTTTTCTTTTACCGTAGGGCAGCGCAGCAGGGAGGCCTGCGGTGCTGCCCTATGGTAAAACCTCATAAATGAGGCCCAGGGCATCTAGACAAAATAGCATGACAAAAATATTCTAGACAGAAGTATCGGAAATTAAATGTAATGATACACAAATATTGTTGTTTAAGGTAAGTAATATTCTTTTAAGTAACATCAATGTTTTGAATATCATTTTCAATAAAATATTGTTTGTTAATTATTTGAATGTGTTTAAGTTGATAAATTAATTTTATGTTATTATTATTTACATAAATATTATCTTTGGTATTTTAGCTTGTAATTGTAAGTGATTTAGATTTTTTAATTTAAATTTTAGTAGTAATTTACTTTTGCAGTGGGTTGTTTGGTGTGCAGGGGAATAGAGTGGGAAGTTACTTAGGTAAAAATGATGAATCATTTACTACATTTCAATTTTTTTGAATTGATTGTTAATTATCTATTTGATTGAATACTTATTATTTTTGTTATATGTATTCGTGGGCGGTTTGCAGGGGGTATACAGTGGGAAATGTCTCAAGTAATAAATAATTAAGTTCATTATTCATTGTTAATTCATTATTTAATTGATTTTTAAATAATAAAAATATGGAATACTGATTTATTTTACTTATGTTTTAGTTTCAGGATGTTAGGTTTGTAGGGGTATAGGGTGGGAAGTTGATTGAGTAATATTCGAATAACTATTATTTCATTAGTTTATAATTCATTATTTTATTGGACAGTAGATATGTAAATTATTTTAGCTTTTTAAATATATATATATTTTTTCATGTTAATTAATAATTTTTATATTAAGAGTGTGATATTTTCTCTACATTCATGGGGTTGCTTATATATGTGTATTTATATTTAGGATAACATATTAGTGGAATTTATTTAATTTACATTAGCATGTTAATGCTTTAAATGTATTACCAAGAATATATATTCATAGTAATACATTTAAAATATTAAAAAATAATATAATGTAAAATAAATATTAGACACAAACATATAAATATATATGACAAAATTAATAAACATTTATTTTACTTTATATGGATTTTTAAATATGTGAAATGTATTGCTATGAAAATGTATATACATATATATATCTATATATATATATATATATTTATATATATATATATATATATAGATATATATATATATATACATTTTCATATATATATATTCTTAGTAATACATTTAACATATACAAAATCGATATTTGTGAATATTTTTATGCGATATTAGTGCCAGCAATATCCTATTTCCAATATTTTGGTACTTACCTTTTTAAGTATAGGAGCACTATATTGTAGTAAACAATATTTTTGGCACAGTGGGTTTCTTCACGTTTCCAATGTTCAAGGGCTTATCCACAAACTACATTTCGTAGCATGTGAAGTTGTAATACAGTACCTCTACTCACCTACTATACAATGCTTTTCAAAACCTACATGCAGAGACCTCCACCTCTCCTTTCTATAAGGATATCTCCACGTGCGTGAGTACACTTTGTAATTATCATCTCTAGACTTTACCACAGGGAGATCTCTGCCACAGAGATGGAGATCTCCACAAACGTGTGAAAGTTACTAGTAGTAACTGTATATCCAGTTGAAGGAATCTCCACCCCTGATTCAAGAGGGTGGAGAGAGACGTGGAAGTGTACACCTTGTTGTAAATCTACACTCAGAAATGGTGAATTCCAAAAAGGTGTAGAGTTACACCTATGTGTAGAAGTCAATATAGAGATGTATATTTACCATTGGACATGGGTCTCTGGGTGTTTAAATATGGTAAGAACAAATATAGAAACTTTGAGGATGGCAGGAACTAATGTTATAAGATCAAAGACCTGCTAATCCGCTTCCTTACACATGTGAGCTACATTATTTTTTGTCTGTATAACACTATGTTTATTGGTAGTACCAAAAGAGCAAAGAAAATACCTATTCAAGAACATCCATTTTAATAATCTTGGCTGTCCCCTTCTAATGAATTTTAATATATCCACCTTTTATATGTTCCATACAAAATTTGATATGTCGTAGTATGCATGTAAATGTCAAGTCAGGAGACTTGACAGCTGTAGTCATTTAGAATAATATTTTAGTGTTCCGGGTAAATCACTTGCCCAGTCTCCTATGGCAACCAGTGACCTCCTGGGCAAATCACTTGCAAGCTGAGAGTACATTGCCAAGCTCCGCCCATGACCATCACTCCCCGGTTATAAAGAATCAGCAAGATTGTGGTCTGCTTACTTGAATGTAAATCCCACCTGGACCAGATAAGGAAAGACTGATGCACCAAAAGAACAGATGAAGCCATCTGCTCTATCTTTTGAGATACCAAAACATAGTTTACTCACTTTCACCTTATATCTATTGGGACTTTGTTTTCTGTCGTGCCTTATGGTGGGCCATAACGTAAGTTTTAATTAAACAGCCTGGGTTGACACAAACAGTTTTAAGGATCGCCTGCCACGTAGTGCATTGCAATGAGGGGGGTACCATAGGTACCCACCATGTGCACCCCCCAACACTCCCGGGACCTGCAACCGGTCCCCAATGTCAAGGACTGCATGCTTGCTTGAATCCAGTGGCAAAGTGAGCAAGGGACTCACGTCTGAGCATATCCTGCCAGATCTTTTGACTGGGTGTGAATGTTTCATTGATTCAAATGCTCGGTCCATCACCACCCCCTTTTGTACCGCTTTTGGCCGCCATAAGTGTGGCAGGGTATGCTCAGACGTGAGTCCCTTGCTCACTTTGCCACTGGATTCAAGCAAGCCGGGCTGAAGACGGCTGGAATGCCAGAAACCGGTCCTCGGAAGCTTGTTTCCGGTCCAGGGAAGACATGGCTTGGCAGTTCGGGCTGGACTGTTCCCATGAGGCACAGGTTCAGACTGATTTGCATATAGCCATGTCTGAACTGGGGTGGCAGAGTGGGCTAAAGAACGGTGATGGATTAAATCCAGATCTTTTGACTGGGTGTGAGTGTTTGATTGATTCAGATGCTCCGTCCATCACCACCCCCTTTTGTACCGCCAGAGTCATTTACAGCCCAGTGTATCAGGAAGGGGCCTGGCCCTTCAAAAGAATGCATGTCTCTTCTTTCCTCACTATAGCGTCTGGTGTGTCCTTGTCCCATTTAGGAGATGCCAGCAATACATATATGCTGTCTGGGAAAAGCAACTTCTCCTCCAGCTGGTACTCTGGTCCAGACTGAGGGCTTCCAAAGTGGAAACCGCAGGCCTGCCTCAATCATGCAATGCACCCCATCAATCCCAGCGCATACACACTTGTGTAACGCACAGGTTGGGGGTGTGCAGGATTCTGAGTCTATTGTGAGCAACAGAACTTTAGTTGAACGGGCCTGTAAGCGAGCATTCATGTCTCACTGGTGAGTCCTGTCATTCAATTCCACCCAACAAGATATGCTGCCGCCACCGCACTCTACAAGTGAGACCCACAACTGGGATGATAACGGGCTGCTACTGTGAGAGTTCACTTGGTGTGCCCCTCCGAGTTTAGGGCAAGGCCCAGAATCTATCATCGTCAAACACCGGGCCTAGGTCAATGCCCACATGGGTTTAGTGTGTGGCATGGCTAAAAATAAAAAATAAACAATGACGCAGGTCAATCAATCAATCATTTGTAAACCGCACTACATACACGCGAGGGTCTCAAGGCGCTGGGGGGAGGTGGGTGGGGGGGGGTAGGGTGTTACTGATTGAACAGCCAGGTCTTGAGTATCCGCCAGAAGGTCAGCAGGTCTTGGGTCTGTCGTAGGCTCAGTGGGAGGGTGTACCATATCTTGGCAGCGAGAATTTTGGGTACACAGGGCAGGGGACAGGATTGTACATCATGCAGGAGATGTTCCCATCCCAACAGATATGTCACGGTTTTATTAAGAGCTACAAAACAATAAATGAGGTGGAAATTATAAACCATAAGAAGTAACTGGAAGAATATAGTGTTGGACTAAAATGGATGTGGATTGAAATATTTGAAAGCTGTTTACTGGGTGCCTGCCAAACTGTCAGTACATTAATTTTGAAATTACAACACCATGCAGTAAGTGTGTGGGGAGTGCACTCCATAAGCACCAGAATTAATCTTTTTTACAAATTGTGTTAGGTATTACATTTTTTCATACCTTTTTATTAGATTTACAAAGGTTTTCTTCATCTTAAGTACATACATGTTCTTCACAATCAAGATGCACCATCCCTTTTTGCTCAACGTGACATCAGAGAGTCAGTCTTCATGCAATAGTAACTATTGCAAAGCAAAACAATTTCAAGTGGTCAGGCCTGATGAACTTGGTCATAATTGGCAGTACAAAGGGGCATTACAGTTGTGGAGTCTTTCAGTCCTGTGCTCAAACTCTGTGGCTTTCTAGGTGTCTACTGCTGATGTGAGTGTGTTGCCCGCTGGTGTTGTGCATTGAGAACCTCGCCATTACTCAATGCCTTGGATGCTAATATTGTTCCCGGGGTCTCCTGTGGTGTTTGCATGCCTGGCCGTCATCGTATTGGTAGGCCAATGATTAATATTTTTTGTATCTTCCTTCATTTGCATCACATCCCAAGTGGTTAGTATTGTGCCAGTAGCTTTTTGTCCCTGGATTGTAGGGAGTGTGACCATTTCTACATTAGTCCCTTTTTCTAAATCCATCAACTATGTTTTAAAAAAGTGGGCTGAGGTCATGGCTCTATGCCTTTCTGCAAACACTAGGGTGAGATCAGTAAACTTGCAGGTATATTTAGATTTTGTTATCTGCTGCAGTGGCCCAACTAGACTCGGAGTGGATCTAGCTTGAGCCTTTTGTCAGTAAGTTCACAATAGTGTGTAACTATTGGGCAATCCCAAACCAAAAGGGTGGAAATCATCTGCAGGTGGTTTACACCGGATATGACGGGCACGATTCACAGAACTAACTTAAGACAAAATCCTAAACTTACTACTTTTGGTATTCACAAAAGATAGGATTTTGTCTTAAGTTTGTCTTAAGACAGACTTAAGACAAAATCCTAACTTAAGTCTGTCTTAAGACAAACTTAAGACATGCAGGGGTTCTTGGAGTGGTAAGGGAGACAGTGGCAGTGTCGACCGAGCCGCTTGACGCCTGCCAGCGCTCCTAGCATCATTTTAAATATTGGATTTGAGCATTTTAATAATCAAAATAATTAGGAATTGTATTCTTTGTTTTACTTTACTATGTACCTGCTGCATCCAACACTTCAGTAAAAGCTCTATTGCACACCCAGTTCACCGCTAACACCATACTATTGCTGGGGGAACATTAGGTCGCGTTTCACCGAAAAAACACCACTTCCGCTTTCCGCGTTCGCGGAGCGGTTAGCGGTCTAGCCCTCTGTTAGGAGGGGCTACTTAGGCAGCGAGGAGCCGGCCGCCGACGGTAGTAAGGGAGACAGTGGCAGTGTCAACCGAGCCGCCTGACGCCTGCCAGCGCTCCTAGCATCATTTTAAATATTGGATTTGAGCATTTCAATAATCGAAATAATTAGGAATTGTATTCTTTGTTTTACTTTACTATGTACCTGCTGCATCCAACACTTCAGTAAAAGCTCTATTGCACACCCAGTTCGCCGCTAACACCATACTATTGCTGGGGGAACACTAGGTTGCGTTTCACCGAAAAAACACCACTTCCGCTTTCCGTGTTCGCGGAGCGGTTAGCGGTCTAGCCATCTGTTAGGAGGGGCTACTTAGGCAGCGAGGAGCCGGCCGCCGACGGTGGTAAGGGAGACAGTGGCAGTGTCGACCGAGCCACTTGACGCCTGCCAGCGCTCCTAGCATCATTTTAAATATTGGATTTGAGCATTTTAATAATCGAAAAAATTAGGAATTGTATTCTTTGTTTTACTTTACTATGTACCTGCTACATCCAACACTTCAGTAAAAGCTTTATTGCACACCCAGTTCGCCGCTAACACCATACTATTGCTGGGGGAACACTAGGTCGCGTTTCACCGAAAAAACACCACTTCCGCTTTCCGCGTTCGCGGAGCGGTTAGCGGTCTAGCCATCTGTTAGGAGGGGCTACTTAGCCCTCTCGTCACCCTGAGCGCGCAGCGATCACGCGCAGGGAAGCGCCAGTGAACGCGCCTGAGACAAGCCAGAGAGAAGCCCGTCTGCGCCCGTCCGCGACAGGACGGGGCGAGGGGCCAGGGTGTCTACACCTGCAGATATGAGGATAGGAGACTTACTTATACATCTCAGGTACTGCTAAACCTTAGATCTCTAACATCGCCGGGCTGTGGAGACAGTGTTCGCCCACAGGTTGAAGGTCCTTTTTCATGTTTACACTGTCACTCCCAGTTCGACATTATTTCAAAGGTCCCCAGTGAAAGTAGTGCTAGGTGTCATATGCCATATAATTCCACTGTCAATCATGTCACTACTGACCTCATCATCCGAGTAGGACGGAAAAACATTCTCTGTAATATCAGATCGCTCCCAAAACACTCCGCCCAGGTCTGGGATTTAATCTCCTCTAAACAACCTGACCTATGCTATCTTACTGAAACATGGCTGAAACCATACTCTACTCCTGCTATCACGCTGGGAGTTCCTAACAATTATAAAATAGCTAGACTAGACCGTCCCATTAAAAACGGCGGAGGAATCGCCATTGTATATAAACAAGAGATCTCCATCAAAATCCTGGAGGAACTGACGACCACAGAAATTGAACTGTTAGTCTTTAAACTAACATATTCGCCCAAAGACTGTCAGATAGGTGCCTTAGTTTATCGCCCTCCTGGCCCTTGTACAGGCTTTTCGAACCTTCTGATCGAGTTGTTAGCTCCCTATGTCAATAATGACAGCAACTTCACATTAGTAGGGGACTTTAATGTTCACAGCGAGAGATCCGACTGTAGTGAGGCGCAAGTTTTGCTAGCAGATTTGTCACTATTGGGTCAAAGTAAACGAAACTCTGGACCTACTCATATAGCTGGCCATACATTGGACCTGATCTTATCTAATTCTCCATTGGTCTCTTGTTTACCTGCGGATCAGGTCAGCTGGACCGATCATTTTGTTGTGGAATTTTATACTCCGCTTCCTGAGCCCGTCATGACGCAGCAGATCTCACTACCCACTGTCCGTAGACAGTGGCATAAAGTCACAGACAGTTCCTTTGAAGAGAAGTTTATTGCGCCCATTATTCTTCCTAGTGAAAGTATTGATATGGCACTAATTAAATTCGGTAGGGCGACCAAAAAAGCCATTGATGAAATAGCCCCTTTGAGACAATTCAAACCCCGACCAGCCGCTAAACAGGAAGTGTGGTTTTCTGATCACCTAAGAACATTGAAACTTTCTGCTAGGAAGTTAGAGAAGAGATGGAGAACCACTCACTTGGCAGAAGACAAAAAGAGATATTGGGACTCACTTTCTATTTACCATAAGGCGATTCGTACAGCTCGAAAGACACATATAACAGCACAAATTGCCGATGCCGGAAACTCCCCCAGAGTTCTCTATCAAATTCTGCAAACCTTTGTCAAGCCTACAGCATGCGAATCTGTAGAAGTAGCATCCCAACAGCTGTGTGACGAGATATCTAATTTCTTCACCACTAAAATTGACAAAATTTATGAAAAAATAGTCAGTGCTGTTAATAATAATGATTCCTCAACAACAGCACTTTCCCAGGCTGATACAGAGCTGAAACAGGATATACATTCTTTGGAATCTTTCCCCCCTATCTCTTTGGAGGAAATTTCTACACTGACTACCAACATTAAAAGTGGGAGTCCGGATGACATTATCCCAGCTAGGATAATACCTGCTCTGATAGAGCAGCTCTCTCCTATTTTTGAGCAACTTGTGAATCTTTCACTTAGTTCTGGCCATGTCCCTAAAGAATGGAAAAGAGCCCTCGTCAGACCCATTAGGAAAAACAGAATTGGCTAATCTAAGGCCAATCTCATTGCTACCCTTTCTTGGGAAAATAACTGAAAAGCATGTAAATTTCCATCTATCCAAGTATATTGAATTGGCTGACGTCCTTGACTATTCTCAGTCTGGGTTGAGGCCGAGGCATAGCACGGAGTCCACTTTGATATCTGTGACTGACGATTTGCACATGTACCAAGACAAGGGCTTTTCAGTGATCCTGGTTTTGTTAGATCTATCAGCGGCGTTCGACACCGTGTCACACTCCATCTTGACAGAACGGTTGTCGAACACCGGGATCAAAAATAAAGCCCTTGCCTGGCTAAAGAGCTTTCTATCCGGCCGCACCCAGAGTGTCACCATGGGTGGGTATCGGTCAGCGGAGGTAGAGATTTCCAAAGGGGTGCCACAGGGCTCTTGTCTGAGCCCCACTCTTTTCAACATTTATGTGGCACCCCTGGCAAGAGTGATGCGTAAGTATGGTTTCATCCCCGTGTCATATGCTGATGACACGCAGCTCCTCTTCTCGTTCAAAACTATCTCCGCTGAAGTGAAGAGCTCCTTTTCAGCCGGTATGAAGGCAGTGGCACAATGGATGTCGGCCAACTGCCTTCAATGCAACGTCAGTAAAACTGAGGTTATGTTGTTTGGAGAAGCTAAACTGCTTTGGTCCCCGGATTGGTGGCCCAGCGACTTGGGAGTTGTTCCTGAACCCAAGTCGATTGTAAAGAATCTAGGGGTCCGTCTGGATCAAGACCTGACACTCAAGGAACATGTCAACTATATCTCAGGTTTATGCTTTCATACCATCAGCCTACTGCGCAAGGTCTTTCCTCTTCTGCCTGATTCGTGAGGAGAACCTTAGTTCAGGCACTTGTTCTAAGCAGGATTGATTATTGCAATGGTCTACTGCTTTCTGCCAATGAAGGGGTGTTGGCCAAACTTCAAGTCATCCAGAATACTGCGGCTCGTTTGGTCATTAATGCCCCTCCCAGAACTGCTTCCAAACCTCTTCTTGACCAACTTCATTGGCTTTCAGTCCGGCAGAGAACGAAATTTAAAAGATGCTGCCTGATTCATAAGTGCTTAAATGGACAAGGGTCTGCCTATTTGGAAAATAAATTTGTTCCATACACCCCCACTCGATCTCTTAGGTCCAGTAATAATCTTCTTTTGCTGGTGCCACGGGCCAAGAAAGCCAGACACGGGAGCAAGGCACTTTCCATAGCAGGACCTACTCCATGGAACAAACTCCCCCTGTCACTTAAACAATGCACAGACCATTTAAAATTTCGGAAACAATTAAAAACCTTACTGTTCAAAAATGAAATTTAGCTCCCACCCCCATCTATCTCCTGGTGTTCTTCAGGCGTCAAAGCGCAGAGATACTCCACTGTGAGTTGATTCCAGCGCTATACAAACCTACAAATAAATAAATAAATTGGACACTGCCTTTGTGTATTCTAGATATTCCTCCCACTTCCTGTTTGGGGTTTTCTGCCCCGTTTTCAGTTCTCATCTGAAATGAATGACTCTGTCATCATTTGTATAATGAGGGAGTCATGTCATGTACTGTAATGATATTACTTTTCAGTCTTGTCCATGAGGTGGGTCATTTGTTTCCTGCTGCAGGCTCAGGTTTGTGCTGCAGTTCTAGTGAGTGTGTTTCATGGAAAGAAGTGCACTTTGGCTGTTCCATACACCTCTCTAACATTTTCAGATGTGAGGAGCAGTCCTTGCTCACACAAGTCACCCCTTGTTTTGAAAGCTGCCTCCTTTCATGGTTGTTCGCTTTCTCATGGAATTTAGGGAGATTATAGAGAGTAGGGTGTCCCACCTTGGAATCGCTTTACATAGGGTTTAAGATGATGGACGGAGTGCTGAAACTTTTCAAACACTCACCCCCAGTCAAGAGATCTGGGTTGAATCCATTGTTCCTTTGCTCACTATGTCACCCCAGTATGGACCCAGCCATATGCAAATCAGTCTTGACCCTGTGCCTCGTGGGAACAGTCCAGCCCAAACTGCTAGCCAGGTCCTCCCTAGACCAGAAACAAGCATCCTGTGACCAGTTTCGGGGCATCACCCCACATCAGCCAGACTAGCTTGACTCCAGTGGCATGGAGAGCACCGGACCTACGTTTTGGCATACCCATCCCACTCAGGGTGACAAAGGCAAAAACATACTTTTTATTTGGCCTTTGTCTTTTGTCAACTCGAGTGGAATGCAGTTCCAATTATGTGTCCTCGCCCTCTGCATTAGGACTGTCATCGAACCATCTCATGGGCCACTGTAGTTGGTCCACCAAGTAATACGTTCAGTAATTCGCTACACTTGGGCCACCTTTAGTTACGGGTGTTTGTGTTTTATGTGTAGCAGTTCTTTTCCTACTTGTCCCCCATATAAGCCCTCATAAAATACTATGTAAGTCATGAAAGAAATTCCTATTCAATATGACCGGTAGAGCAACTACCGTAGTCTTGGTAATATCAGCATTTGGCAACTGCCGCTCCACCAGTAGGTAACAGTGGAAATGTTATTCCAAAATGTGATACACTGGTAAATCCCTGGAACTGCTTATCCAAGATACAAGCAATTTGGCTCTCATTTGCATGGTAAATGTGCATTTAAATATATTGAAATTCCACTTTAGACGAGTATTGGGTACTCATTTTATTCTCTGCCTGTCATTGGAATTTATGGAAAAAGACATGACTTGGTCCAGGTAATGTTTCTGTCACTACATCTCTTAGGCTAGCCCTCCCATCCTGTAGGTAAAAGAGCACATTGTCCTCAAATAATGATATTATGCACAATCTGATCTCCTGTAGAACTCTCCATTCTCTTCCTTTTTGCGTCAGTATACATTTAAGTGTCTCCATAGCTATTGTAAATATAACGGGTGATAAGAGGCACCCCTGTTGGGTTCTCCTTCTGATGAAACATTGCTCCTAGATGGTGCGGCCCATGTGCCTGTGGGTTTATGTACGTTAAGGTCAGCCATTTATCGGTCTCCGAATTTATACCCATCTTCCTTAGCACCTCTAGGTGGTATGGACAACACAGTATATCAAATGCCTTTTCAATGTCTAGAGAGACGACCAATTGAGTGGGACTACTGGTGTAAAGCCTTTTTGATCGGGATGTATTTTATCCATTACTATGGGTATTAACCTGCTGGCAGGTATTTTCCCAAAGATTTTGTAATCAAAGTTTAACAGACATAAGTGATGATACAAATGAGCATCTGATGGGTCTTACTCCAGTTCTGTCTTCAGTAGCCAAGCTAACACTCTGCTAGCTCTGTCACCCTCTGGGTGTTGATAGGCAATACATTCTTTGTAATCAATCTAGCTTAATCAGTTTTCCTGTTCAGTATTTGCCGATCTGGTCTCTACTAACAGTTGTTGGGCTGCCACTTGGTCACCAGGCAGCTTCAACTCCCGGATCTGGTGTTTGCCTCAACCATCTCATGCTTGAGAGTGTGTTTAATACTATATGTAGGCTTGACACATATGTCTCTTATGACTGACGGGAATGCTTCCCATTCAGTTAGGATATCAGATGCTATGCGTTTATTTTCCCAAAAGTAATATTCAGTATTTTCTTCAGTGGGTATCCTAAACAGCTTATTCACAAGAGCATCCATTTGTAGGTCAAACAGCAGAATACAAAGTTCCCCAGGGAAAGTGTGACAGAGTGGAGAAGAGAGTTGATATTACAAGTACTGTGACTGGAAGGGTTCCCTTGTCGGAACTTAGAGAGCCTCACACACCCAGAGTATTAGGTGTGAAACACACCCTGACTGGAGGGTGTCCAGTGTCATCATCGACTCACTGCCCCTCGTCAGACCGGCGCTGCAATGTCTGACGGAGTACCCAAAGGCACTCTTTTGGCGGGGTTCTTTTGTTCCTTGCCGATGGTGGGTGTGAGTGAGGATGAAATAAAGTGTAGTTGGTGCAAACGTGAGTGAAGGTTAAAAAGGGTAAACAGTCCACATTGACTTTTATTAACGTGGCTGATTCCCTGGTTAAAAGGGGTGAGAGGGGAGCTAGAGACCGTATAGGAGCACAGAACACTAACTCAACACCCTGGTGTGGTCAACATGTTTCTCGCCATCCGGCGATTCGTCAGGACCTCAACAAAGTACTACACAAAAACACATATGAATTGGATGCTCATTCACTTTGAAGAAGGCAAATACAACCTCTCTGGGTCGGAGGAAAAGAGGGCCACGGGGTCCTGCTCTATTTAGGCGACCCTAAGGGAATTGATTAGGGCCTCGCAGCATACTCCCGTGAGGCCAGCGCTGTTAGGTTAGATGAACCTTCAGTCAGGCGCTGGATCGGCGGGACGCCTACCCCTCACGCTCACGGCACCTGGTCATAAATTGATACCTTTTCAATATCTTCTTTTCGTGCATATTAAGAGAATCCGATGGAACCATTTGATTTGAAATGTTATATAGGGCCAGATGTACAACCCTTTTTTGCATCCGCAAAGAGGAGAACCACCTTTTTGCGGCTGCAAAAAAGGGCAATGGTATGCACAAATGCTATTTTCCTAGTCACTGACTCGCCAAATAGCATTTACAACTCTCGCTATAAGGAAAGGATGTCCCTTCCTAATAGCAAAATCACCATGCCATGTACTATTGTTTTGCAACCGCATTTGCGGCCGCAAAACATTCACAGTTTACCACCTACTCTAAGTAGGTGGTAAAACACTCACAAACAGGAAGGGGTCCCCAGGGAACCCCTTCCCCTTTGTGAGAGTGTGAGAAAATATTTTTTAAGAGCAGTCAGTGGTCCCAGGGACCACTGCCTGCTCTTAAAAAAGTTGACCTGAAAAGTTTCATATTTCTTTTTTACTGCATGCTGTTTTCCTCGCTACAGCCTCATTAATATTCATGGGGAATGCAATTTGCGACCCCATTGGGAAACACAAACAGTGTTTAAGACACTGTTTACATTGAATTTTGTGACCCACAAATTGCGACTCGCTATTTGCGAGCCGCAAAATTCAATGGTCTCTCATCTGGCCCCAAGAACCCACGGTTCAAAGGGACACTTTGTAACCCCGTAACAAATAGCGGCAATTACTGGCATGGCTCTGCCCATTAATGGATTGTAATCGGGTAGAACCCACTCTAAATACTCAGTACTGAAATCTTACCTACCCACTTCTTTCATGCAGTATATCTAACCTGGTGTACAACTGGTGTTCTGGGAAAAATAATAAGTATTCCTTAATATTGGGGTGCATCCTACTTATCTCCTGACATTTTTTGGCTGTGATTCCTGATGTGGATTTGTGACACTGGGCAACCAAGAATGGTAGTGTCTAGATTAATGTTGATTCACATTAAAATCCCCATCCAATATACGAGTTACCAGTAGGTGTTGCATCAGACTTGGATAGGTGTGTATATGAAATTTGTGTGAATAAAGTTAGAAGTATACACTCCAGCAAGTGTTAATTGATCTCTGTCTAATGTTCCCTCACCTATCACATGCCTTTTGCCCATAACTACTCAGCAGTGCTGTATTTCACTCTGCGCTCCTGGAACGACTCATGCCAACCCTCTTTTGGGTTGGACCACCCAGGAGGAGGAGTACCATCTGTGAGAAATACACAGGAGCATATGTACAAGGCCTTATCGCCATGGGAACGTCACCTTTTGTGATGCTCCCTGGTGATAGAGGCCTTGCCTTATTTACAAGTCAGCGTTAAGCCACTGAACCTGGCTTAACGCTGCCTTGTGAATAAGCCCCCTTTCACGAAATGCTTAGCATGAAAGGGGTTGGCAGTGGATGTTGCGGTGGGCATTCCACCGCAACACCCATTGATTTTGAAGCTGCCCCCAATTTACAAGGGCGGCATAAATAGGAGGCAGCACCAACATTAAGACCAGGGAAAATCTGGTCTTAACTTGGTAAAACAAGGAGAAATGCATTATTTGTGGGTTGAGTTTGTCCCCTTTTTCTTTTTTCTGTTTCTGTTTTTACCTCTTTTTCACGGCTGGTTGATCACACACTGTATGACTGATAGTTCAAGGAAAAAGCAGAGGTCTAGATATACATGGGGCTTGATAAATTGTATTAAATAACGAGAACAGAAAGTCAAATATATATTGTACTGAGCCTTTTACAAATGATGCATTGAAGACTGTGCCTGAGGTTTGTTTGTTTTATGACAAAATGGTAAATAAAGTTTTTTAAAAAGCATTAAAAAAAATGAAATCTGGGTTTCCCTCCTGACTAGATTGAGTGATCACTCAGGGCCGGCTTTAGCACTTATGGCGACTGGTGCAGCAATCTTTTTTGGTGCCCCGCCCCTCCCCCCCTCGTAT
The DNA here is from genome assembly GCF_964263255.1 of Lissotriton vulgaris. Classification (NCBI taxonomy): domain Eukaryota; kingdom Metazoa; phylum Chordata; class Amphibia; order Caudata; family Salamandridae; genus Lissotriton; species Lissotriton vulgaris. The sequence continues at coordinate 42,016,464 of NC_141697.1, forward strand.
GGCCTCCTCTCTGGATTCCCTCACTACCACCCAGCAAAAGTGCCCCCCCCCCCCCATCTCTCCATAACCCTTCTCTCAAATACATTTCAATTGTTTAACAGTGCTGGTAAAGGCTGGCTTTACTATTCCACTCAGCTGTCCACATAAAATACAGATCTGTTCTTTGCAGCAGGCACATAAACCCTCTGCACTACTTTATGGTGAGTTAAAACTGCCACTAGACAAAACTCCGATCTCTTTTTCTAGCAGGAACATTATTCACAAGAGTAATCATGACATTTTTACTGCTGCCTGAAAGCTGGACGTACAAGGAACTCTGCCTCAAGTGCTTTTAAATCGTACATTATTGCTACACTCAGCACCATCTCTGAGGTCAGTAGCCCCCGCTCCAGGTCACACCGTTCGCACCACCCTAGCGCCCTGAGTCTTGGTTCCACTACCTTTTGAAATTGAGAGCGCTTAGAAATAGGCAAATGACAGTCTTAGACACTGTAAATAGGCCCCTTTGTGAAAGAACGGTGGGCCCCTTGGTGCCTCACATTTAGGGCCACATTTATGGGACGCGTTACATCGCTGGTTGAAAACAGCGATGCAACACTTTTCATTGCGCCCTCCTTGCAGCACATTGGAAGTGCTGTATTGACAGTACGGCGCTCCATGTCGCAAGAATTATCCAAATACGTCAGGAATCGTGACGTATCTGGTGGCGCAGTAATGACGCACTACTGGAGTGTGTCAGAAAACAGACGCAACTCAAGCAACGTGTCATTACACATGCGCGAGTCCCATGCAAAAAGAGCCTGCATCAGTCCTTACGCCTGCTGTGAAGCAGGCGTAAATATTTGATACAGTGAACTTGTAGGAAGTGGGGCAGTGAAACGTCATAGATTCTCTGTGCCTTTCTGCAAGCCTTTTTTATGGGGGAAAGCCGGCCCTGCATACATTATACCTGATGCAGGTACAATGTAGAGCAGGGGTTTAAGGGACGCATCTGCCTAGATACGTCACTTTGTAAATATGGTGCAGTGTGAAGCATTGTTTATGCGGATGCAGCATCACAAAAAAGTGATGCAACAGTGGCATAAGGCATTCATAAATAAGGCCATTAATATGGAACAAAGTGACGTACCGGCAGCGCAAGGGGCTTGTAAAAAAGCCACTGTATATTTACGATAGGGAGCAATGGAATGGGGACTTGAAATCTCTGAATTAAAAACAGGAGGAAGCAGAGTGGAACGGGGAGAGATTTAGAGACAAACGTCAATCGGAAGATGCATAAAAGAAAAGTAAAAATGAGTGACCATGGAAAGTGTATAATGCGCCTATTTCCTTAATACTTTTTCTATGAAATTGCAGGGCAGCACGTTTTAAGATTTATAGACTTAAAAGAATGACTTTACTTAAACTGAGTGAGTTATTTCCCACTGTTTCTAATTAAAACAAAATTTAATTATTCATGGAATGGCTCCTTCTCTGCCGCTGCGGCGCTCCAGCCGTGGTTTCATTTCAAATTAAAATTATAGTTTGGTTGCTCGTGTGATTCAGTGATAGACCGTGGGCTGTTGTGTTTGTGGTAATGAAAACAATTCTTTCTGGGGCATATTATAAAGGGCCGTATCGCCATATCACTTTTTGCCGCTAAAGCTGCGATATTTTTATCGCCCTATCAGCAAGCTGTCTCTAGCAGCAGTTAGCGACAACTTTCAGGCCATAGCGACCGGTTTGGGGCCCGCTTTGCATGTCAGCGATATTTATCGCTAATGACATGCAAAGTGGGCGTACCCAACTGTTAGTGACTGAAAGCAGTCGCTAACACAGCTATCGCCTATTAGCAAGGCAGGCGAAGCTATAAAAAAAAATCACGTTAGGCGCGATTATCGCTATAATCTAACGCCTGCTAAAAACATGACTTACCTGTTTATCCAATGGGAGCTGGATTGTCAGGTTAAGTCCTGATTGGCGTGAATGCGTGAATATCACTGGATTTCCAGCGATATTCACGCATTTCGCTGCTATTGCTGGATATTTTAGCACAATGGAGAAAAACGTTGCTAATAGCATGTTTTCTCCGCTAACATATCCAGCGATAGGCAGTGATAAAAAAATGCGCTAAGCGCGTTTTGCGATAAATATCACTATTCCTTGCTAATATGCCCCTAAGTTCGATGAATGACAAAACTCGAGGAAGCGTTGTGACTGCACAGCAGTGCTGCTTCGATGTTCTTGACTGGATTCCAATGGTCTTGATTGGATAACGGGCCTGCTTCAAATGGTCTTGATTGGATCACATGCTTGGTTCCGCTCTCTCAGGCACCCCAAGCACGCCTTTGGGTTCAGACTATGTGGGTACAGGAAAGAATGAGGCGTTTGAGGGATGCAAGCCCAGAATTTACTTCACACCTTGATGGTCAAAGTCCAAGACACCAAAGGAAGTGATATTGCATGACCTTTGGGGGTCAGTGACGATATGTAAAATAACTGCACAGGAAGGGCTGTCCGTAGAAGTGACATCACATGACTTTCAGAGGCTAACAATTAAAACCGCTGTCACAGAAAGAGATATCACAGAAAGGGTGACAATGTCCCAAAACTGCAGAATCTTTGGGCTCTTTTGCCCAGTTTCAGATTCCCAAATTCCCAAGGCAAATGGATAAAACGCTCTATGTTGCCCTTAAAGTTCGTTTGTTTACCATGGGCCGGCAATCTGTGATGGCAGACCTAAGAGTGACTTGACGAAGATGCCTCTTGCTCCTCCCTGGTTCTCTCTTTAGACGGATCCCTTCATAGGTGGGATTAGCTGAACCCACCAATTTCTCCACTTGCGTTGAATCAGGTGACCGGACACAATATGGCTCTGGTTCTGGCTTCGATCACTGCTGAGACAACGGTGCCCGGGGCAAGCACAGGTTACAACCCTAACAAGCATAGGGCTTGGGGATTTGTGGTTTGGTGTAACACACCCGGGACAGGTTGCCCAGACTGAATACCTTGGGGCAGATTTACAAGCCCCTTGCACCTCTTTTACGCCCCTGTTACGTCACTTTTGTGACGCAACGGCGGCGCAAAGCCAGAGCCATGCTGCGGGGTATTTCCAATGTGACACATCTGGGAGATGTGTCACGTTGTAAAGCCCTGCCAGAATTAGGCGTTCCTGCTCAGGGGGGGCATTCAGGCGCAGGAACGCCTCCTAATAGTGGCTGCGTGAAATCTACAAGATTTCACTCAGTCACTTTTGAGCCCATGCTGTGTCAAAACCCTGCACCTGCTTGAAGCAGGGGTAAGGATTGACGCAGAATTTTAAAGGTAGGGCACCCCAGAGCCTTGCTGGAGCTGCATCGCTCTTGCGCCGCCTGTACGCAAACTAGCCTCCATAGGATTACTGATTGCCAAGCGCAGGAAAGCAATGAGGTGGATGCGGGCCACTTGCCTAAGTTATCGGAATGGCCTACTGATCCAGCCTACTGTTCTACGCAAATCTGAGAATTATAATGCACTAATGCCTATTAAATGTCAACCTAAAGATATCTGGGGACCATACCACACATGTCTGTTGAAACAAGCCGCAAACGACTCTCCTCACACAGACCAGGATAGGACCGGTGTTAGGTGAGCGATGTTGTTGCGAGTCGGTCAAATAATGACATATGTATATGTGGGCGATACCGTAAAACTAAGAAGTACAATAGACTATGTTGGAATTATAAAGTATTATGAAAACAAAGTGCATGTTAGACATACACAGGACACAACAGTATTGTAAAGGTGGGTTGTGGATTATGTGTTGTAACGATACCTACATTGGCAATATTTTGCTCCCGCTGAGATTGTATGTGCAGTTTCGACTGCATTGTGTGTACATTACGATGACTGCTGGAATGACTCTTTTCTGTTTTTTTTCTTTGATGAATAAATCAAAATAAAGTTTTTAAAAAAGCATGAGGATTTACCTACACCTCTAACAGGTCAGCGCGATGTCATCTAAGTGATTATAGCACCCGAATTCTTATATTTATCTCAGTCCATCACTGTATCCCTACATAAATCTTCATTAGAGTTGTGCAATAGTAGCCTTGTCTAGGAGTATAAAAACACAATGGGCCTCTGGTCAGGGGCAGCTCTAGGCTCATGGCGGCCCTGGGCAGGGAGCGTAGGTAGGGGGCCCCAGAAGAGGCACGGAGGTCAGTGAAGAGGGGGGGGGGGGGGGGGGGTCAGGGTGCTTGGAAGTGGAACAGAGCCGGAGGCCGCCAAATCCCTGCCATTGGGACCGCCACGCAAATATGTATCCATCCTCAGAGGATTATTATATTAAGGATATATATTGGCATGGCGGCCCCTGGGGTTTGGTGGCCCTGTGCAGGTGCACAGCTTGCACATGTCTAAGGCCGGCCCTGCTCTGGTTTCATGAGGCTTCCATTGGCTGAGGGGGCTGCTTGCTGCTGCACGACGCTCCTACCAGGGGGTAGGACTTAGTTACAGTTTGTAATATTTCAGGTGGTCTGATTACACGTGTTGAGAAGCTGGAAGCTTGTTACCCAGTTGAGCAAATTGTTAGGGAGAAGGCGCGACCTCCTAAACCCACTGTTATGTTATGTTATGTTATAACCAATTTATAAAGCGCACTTTGACCAAGGTTTCATGGCGCTGGGCTGAAGAAGGGACAATGAGGCCATGGTACCAGAGGAGGAAAGGGCACATGAAGCACACTTGTAGGCTGGTCGTTGGTGAATGTATCGGCCACAAAAGATGGATGTGCCTGATACAAGGGTTTGGGGACCAGGCACTCCTGGAGCAGACCCGGGGTAGTGCTGCCGAAGCTGGGTGAATGTGTTCAGACACTTTAACTTCAACCTCCACGCAAGGGCAGAATTTTGAATCATTTGAAGTCTCACGTCGAGGCGCTTACGCTTACCATGGTAAGTAGAATTCACATAATCAACTGCCGAGGATGTGAATGCATTCATGAAGGTCACCTTGTGAGTTAAAGGAAAACATTGGAGGAGCTTCCATAAAGTCTTGGTGATTAAAAACCCAAGAATATCAAATGATCCCCACGTGAGGACCAATAGCTTGTGGTACCTTTTTACCACAAGGGTGGGGGGAGCGGGGCAGTGGGGGAGATGTGTCATTGAATGGAGGTACCATTCCATTTCATTGAGTTCAATTCAAGTTCACAGATCTGAAGATGGCTTGGAAATTATCAACAGTAGAGCTCATAAATGTAAATGTGTGTGTCTTGTAAAGCGCACTGCTACCTGGAGGCGTCTTGGCGCTATAGACCACTGGGGAACCCGTCCTAGCTTTCCCTGTGAGATGTTCCCTCCTGGGTATCGCCAAGGTGAAACCAGGCCTCCCCGGCGTATGGGGGGGCCGTTGAGGAGATGAGGCAAGCTGATGCCCAGAGTTGCCAAGTGTGATCCATGATTACAGTAGGCACCGAGGCGAGAATTATCGAGTCCACTGACCCTGGTTCACGACCCGGCCGCGTCGGGAATCGAACCCTGGTCCCGGGCCGTCCTCTGCTTCCGGGTCTGCCGCCTCTAACCAGTGAGCCACACCACTCCACAGCTCATATCTTTCTCTACTTTCCAAAAGATCTGGGTGTCATTCTCATACATGTAAAATTTGGACACCCAACAGGTACACCTTGCAAACATCATATCTGTTGACAGGAGGAGGTGATAGGTCATTGCCCAGTGGGATCACATACACTGATGGAAGATTTGCTAGAAGCTTCTGCTCAGATGGACATTAAGTTAACCAGGACAACAATAGTGAAGGAGAGACCTGTTATTTTTTCAAATGCAGATGGAATATTGGCTTCTCAGTGACATGCAGACCAAGAATCTAAACAAGTAAATGTATGTACAAGAGAAGACCTCTAATAACTGTTTTGGTGTCTGAATTTTCAGGTTCAGGACTCACTAACTGTAAAAACCTCAGAATGTTTACTGTTGTTCCACTGCCCTTTGCATCATGCACACTATTGTAAACTATTTATTTATTTATTTATTTTAGAGGTTTTATATAGCGTTGGCTGGACCCGGAGGTATCAGAGCGCTTTACAAGATAGAGCTAGTTATGGTAAAAAACAAATTACAACATCGTGGAATAACAAAACATCAGAGCGCTTTACATGACAGAGCTAGTAACGGTAAAACAAAATTACAACATCATTGAATAACAGCAGGTAAAACAGAGAAAGAACGGCTTGAGATTATACATATCAGGTAAACAGATAGTCAGAGTAAAGTGGCAGATTGAATTTAAGGCACAGGTAAAGACCCCCAATATTTATTGAGGAGGTGAATTTTGAGGTCTTTTTAAAGCTGGTGTAATAGGGATTGCATCGTAGGTCTTTGGGGAGGGCATTCCTGATGTAAGGCACATTTCCAGAGAAGGAGCAGTATTGTGTGGACTTCTTTGAACATTTGAACATTGAACATTGAACATTTGGCTTCTTTGAACATTGAAGTTAAGACTGTTATCGATGGAGATACCAATGGATTTTACTGAGTTAGACAAGGCAGCCAAGGGCATTGAGGTCAGAGATCCAGGTTTGAATGGGGAGAGGGTTGTTTTTAGGGCAGAATAGAATGATTTTTTGGGGGTTGAGTTTGAGATGATTAAGGTGGAACTAGGGTTGGATTTTAGTGAGGGTGTTATTAAGGTGTATTATGTCAGCATGGGTTTCGATCTTATAGTAGAGTTGGGTGTCATCGACATAAAGATGGTAGTTGATACCAGCTTGTTTTAGAATGAGGGTGAGGGGTTCCATAGAGAGGTTAAAGAGAGAGCGTGAGAGAATACATCCCTGGGGGACTCCTAGGGAGACCGGATTTGGGTTAGATAGATAGTCTTGAATTTTAATTTGCAAGGTTCGATGTTGAAGAAAGGACACAAACCATTTGTGGGTAGTACCATTGAGGCAGAAACGGTCTTTGAGCACATTAAATAGGGCAAAGTGGTTAACAGTGCCAAAAGCAGCAGAGAGATCAAGGAGGATAAGTAGACATGTCTCACCATTATCAAGGGAGTGGTCGATGTCGTCAACAATGTTTAGTATGGCAGTTTCAGTGATGCAACCTTTTCTGAAGCCTGATTGTAAGGAGTCCAGAAGGTTGAATTTTTCGATGTGTTTGTATAATTGGAGCAAGACACATTTTTCGAGGGCTTTAGAAAGAAGGGGGAGGTTAGTGATGGGGCGGAGATTGTTAAAGTCATTAGGACCAGCATTAGCGTTTTTAATAATGGGGGAGATTTGACCTAGTTGAAGGGAGCTAGGGACACTTCCAGTTGCAAAGGAGGTGTTGATGATTGTGGTCCAGGATGGGGCGATGATGAGATTTAGGTCTTGGACAAGGTTAGAAGAGAGGGGGTCTTTGGTATGGGAGGATGGTTTAGTTTAGCAATGATGCTGTGAACTTCACACTCAGTTACAGGGAGGAAATTTTGCCAGGAGGGATTGTTTTTGTTTGAAAGGTTTTATTTAGGCACAAAACAGAGTTATCATATACAAATTAGTATTCATCTTTGTCTGCAATCACATATAGATCAGGGAACAGCAATTTAATATAACGTATCAAGACATCCTTAAACCAGACCCACACCCGCCACCCATCCCTCCCGCCGTTTGCTATATAGGGGGTTCATTGCAAGGCAAAATATCTGAATTAAGTTCTGGTGGTTCACAAATGTCTCCTCTGAACCTGTTCCAAGCCCCCCAGACTTTTTCCCATTTTTGCCAACAGCCACGGTGTATGAAGACCGCCTTCTCTGCCACCATTGCCTCGTCCATATCTTGCGGAGCGTAGGTAACGTTCCCGACCCCCACAACATAGCAATATTCTGTTTTGCCATCATCATGCCAAGCATAGCCCAATCCTGATCCTGATGGTTAAGATCATTCGCTTCCCATACATTTAAAAGGCAGCGTCTCCACTCCGGGAGGACCGAGATTTCCAGTGTTTGGGATATGGTGCGCATTACTTTAACCCAATAAGCCGCAATGCGGGGGCAGTCCCAAATAGTGTCATAAAATGTACCCTCATCACCACAGCAGCGTAGACAGTATTTATGTTCCGCTGCCCCAATGACGTGAAGAGTTGTCCTGGTGTAGTATGTGCGGTCTAGCACCTTGAGTTGGACCAGTCGGAGTCTGGATGGGATCGCTGTCTCACAGGGCGAGGAAATGGCTTCCTGCCACTCTGAATCATTAAAGTCACCCACCTCCCGGGACCAGGTCTGTCTCAGTTTGGATGTAGGGTCCGGCAAATTATTGACCAGTTTGCGGTACGTTAAGGAGGTCGCTTTTTCTGTCAAGTGCTCTGTTAGGAGCCTATCCTCTAATGGAGTAGACTCCTGTAGTGTAGTGCTCGGTGGTATGGCTGTCTGTAGCGCATGACAGATTTGCAAATACCGGAATTTTTCCGTCTGCGCTATGCCAAATTGTGTGTGAAGGTGCTGAAAGTCCACCACCGCCCCATTTTTCCAAAGGTCTCCCACTACTGAGAGTCCAATGTTATCCCATTTATGAAAGCCTTTACTTCTGCGGAGGACCCCCAACTGCTGGGAGTCCCACAGCGGTGTCATCTGCGTGATTGACCCTGCACATTTCAGTCACACATGTGCCTGGTACCAAATGTGTACTGTGTGCTCGGTAGGCCCAACCTGCCCCGGGGGTTTTCGGCGCCGATAGAGATTAGCCATCAGACCTCTTTCTTCCAGATTCTGCCTGTCTGCCTGATATGCCGGCTCGTCCTGTGGGGTGTGTAACCAATGATTTATCAATTTAAGGTGCGCTGCCCAATAGTACAGCTGCAAATTTGGAAGTGCTATTTCTCCATCGTACCAACTGCGTACGAGCTTGTCCTGCGCAATCCGTGCCGGTTTGTTTCCCCACAGCAGGCTGGTAACCTCCGCCGCAATAGCCTTAAAATAGGATTGTGGGACCAAGAATGGAGTATTTTCGAGGACATAGAGGAAGCGCGGCAGTGCCATCATCTTATAGAGAGCTGTTCGCCCCAGCAGCATTAGGGGACGGTTACGCCACACCGTTACATCACATTTGAAGCGGTCCAGTTGGGGCTTTAGATTTTTGACATAGAATTCAGAGGGATCAGGCGTTCAATAAATACCTAGATATTTAAAAGCATCAGTAGTAACACGCAGTGGGCAGTCCGCCGGTAGCCGTGGGGGAGGACCAACCAGAACGAAGAGGACCAAGTTGGACCAGTTTATTCTGTAGCCGGATACCCTACCAAACTTGTCACACACATTCAACAATTCCTGGATGGATTTTCTTGGGGAGGTGAGGTATAAAAGGATGTCGTCAGCTTACAGGGATATACAGTCTTCCCAGGTGTCTGTCCACTGAAGGCCTTTGATAGAGGGATCCCCTCTGAGCCATGCTGCGAGCGACTCTAGTATCAGCGCAAACAACAGGGTTGATAACGGGCATCCCTGCCGAGTGCCTCGTGCCAGTGGGAAATCCCTAGAGATATGTCCATTGGCTGCCACATGCGCCAACGGATTATTGTAGAGTAAGCGGATCCAAGCACAGAACTTAGGTCCAAATCCCAAGTGTTGTAATGCAGCAAACAGGAACGGCCATTCCACTGTGTCGAACGCCATACTGGCGTCAAGGGAGAGAATAACCGCAGGTTCATGAATAAGGGACCGGCGAGCCAGCACTGCATGTAGTCGCCTTAGATTAAGAGCTGTACTGCGGTGGGGCATGAATCCTGACTGGTCGGGACCTATCAGGGACGTAAGATGTGGAGTCAGTCATATCGCCAGTAGTTTGGCTAGAATCTTTGGCTCAGCGTTGATTAGGGAGATCGGACGGTAGGATCCGCACTCCGTGGGTGGTATGCCCGGCTTATGGATTGCTACAATCATGGCCAACCGCTGGTCGCGGGGCAGTTCTCCCACTTTGAGACTATTGTGGAACATGTTTAACAGGTAGGGGGCCGTCACCTGAGTGGTACGTTTGTATAGTTCGACTGGAAAGGCGTTGGGGCCAACAGCCTTACCGGATGCCAGAGAGCCAATGGCCATCTCTACCTCCTCAAGTGTGAGGTCAGCCTCCAATAGCAACACCGCCTCCGGTGTAAGCCGTGGCATGGCGAGATCCTTTATATAGCCAAGCGCTTCTTCAACTGTGAACGCAGTAGAGGAGGCATATACCGTTTCAAAATGGTCAGCTAGTGCGTTCACTATACCCCCAGGGGCCTTCGGCAGGGAATCATCAGAGGCACGCAGCTGTGCGATAACCCTCCCTGCTTTCTCCTTTTTGTCCAGCCAGGCTAGCATTTTCCCAGCCTTATCTCCTAGATCATACACTCTGTGCCTCGTGGCCTGGAGCCAATCTAGGACCGCCTCTTTTTGGTACGCCACATACTCGGCCTGTTTAAGCCGCGCTCGTTGTGCGGTGAGAGGGGTCGGGTTCGCTGCATTGAGAGCCGTTTCTTTCATCAAGTCTGCTTCCGCTTGGTTGAGTTTAGCCCGCTTGGATCGTTTATGGCCAGCAATCAATGCTATAGCCTGGCCACGTGTCGCCACTTTATAGGCTTCCCAAAGGGTACTAGGGTAGTCTACAGACCCGACGTTTTCTCGGAAAAAGTTAGTAGTAGTGTCTAAGATACCCTTCGAGACCTCTGGTACTTGCAAATAACTAGGATGGATGGGGAACACCCGGCGTCTGAGCGTCAAGTGGCGTGTATAAGTGAGTAGTATTGGTGAGTGATCAGATATCCCCCTGGGCCGGATATCTACCTTGTCTATTCCGTCCGGCCCGTCTGCTGTTACCAGAAAATAATCTATACATGTGAGGCAGTCGTGGACTGCGGAGTGGAAGGTATATTGTCTGGCCATGGGGTGTCTATATCTCCATGCGTCTGCAAGTCCTAAGGCGTCTATGAATCCCATCATAAGACGGTTGTGTGATGTCGCCAGTTCAGGGGATGCCTATCTAGTGTGCCGTCTACGATATCATTGAAGTCGCCCCCCAGTACCATCACCGCCACCGGTAATGCAAGCAGGAATGTTGTAAGTGCTGAATATGCTGTGGAATGCAGGGATGGGGGAATGTATACTGAGACAAAATTGAACAGTGTTCCCTCCCATTGGCAAGTAACAGCTGCAAAGCGGCCCTGGCCATCAATCCGAGTCTGATGTACTATAATTAGGAAGTTCTTTTTTACTAAGACACCCACCCCTCTGGACCCAGAGGAGAATTCGGCATGGGCCACCATTTTATAGCCCCATCTATCCATGGCCCTACAAGTAGAGCCCGTCAGATGCGTTTCCTGCAGAAGGGCTACTGCCGGTGCGCAGCGTTTTAAGTATTGCAGTACTAAGCTTCTTTTCACCTTGTTCCCCAGTCCCCTCACATTCCAGGTCAACATAGTTAAAGGGGCCCAGGGGGTCGGCTGGGTCCTAGCATGGTTAGTGTCCTGCATACGGTGTGTAGGCATGGGTTACAGTTATAAGGTGTATCCTCTTTCGTCAGCATCCAAGCGTCTCTCTGTAGAAGAATCACAGCCAGCAGCTCATTCATACAGGTCCCGAATAACAACATGAGCCAGACAAAGACAAAGCAATAGGCAGCGATATCAACAATTAGTCCTGTTAGCATATAAGTCAATCGCGGACCTCTTTTCTCAGTAGTGCCTTTAAACATTGCAAACAAATCAAAGAAACTAAGAACTTTACCCTCCCCAAGTCCCCCCCCTCCCTGCCTCCCTGCTTAGCGGTTCCAAAACTGCCCGCCACCCCAACTCAGCAGAGTGCTTTTCTGTTCCCAAACCCAAGCTACTTGCTTGTCAGGGCCCACAGGTCCAGTGGAGGCCTCAGCCCTTCTCACCCTCCAGAGTCCGTCTCAGTCCGCCACCAGGGCCATTTCAGCCTTATTTTCCTGCACAATTGTACTGGTTGCCCATAATTTTGGAAGTGTTAATAACGTCGTTCCGCTACTCATTCCCTCTCATGGTTTGGTGTTTGCTCTACTTCCAGCTGTCTCGCCTCTTGCGTTCCCGGGTCGTCCCCTTTTTGTCGTCGGCGATGTTGCTTGCCCCCACGATGAGACTTCTCCACAGGTCGCCATCCCTCGAGCCAGTCGTGTGCCGTTTGTGGTGTATCAAAGAACCACGTTCGGTCATCAGCCACCACACGAAGTTTTGCGGGATATAGCATGGAGTAGGGTATTTCTTGCGCTCTCAGGAGTTTCTTGACGTCTGAGAAGCTTCTTCTACGTCTCGAGACTGCTGCTGTGAAATCGGGGAAAAAGGTGATGGTAGAGTTTTGCAAGCGAATGGGGGGAGACACTTTTGCGGCCTGTAAAATCGCGTCCCTTTCTCTGTAGTTGAATGTTTTAGCAAGGAGCGGTCTCGGGGGTGCCCCCAGGCATAGGTCTGCTGCTGGGCACCCAGCGTGCTCGTTCCACTGAGAAGAAGTTGGAGAGTCCCTTGGGTTGTAGCCTTGTTCGTATCAGTTCCTCCACGTACAAGTCCATTGCCTGCTTGCCTTCCGATTCTGGAATGCCTATTATACGCACATTATTGCGTCTTGCGCGCCCTTCCTGGTCATCAAGCTTCTCAGCAAGTATCCGGTTGTCGTTTTGGAGTTGAGAGACAGTTATTTGCAAGTCAGATACATCCGTTACCAACGATTTTGTGACTATTTCCACCTCCTTCACCCTGTCAGTCATTTTGTGGAGATCTTCCCGTAGAAGCGAGACGTCGGTGGAGATAGAGCCTACTGTAGTTTGGACGACTGAGAGCGCTTTCATAATATCCTCTAGTGTTATTTTCTTCGTCTCACCATCTTGGTGTTTACCTGTAGATGTGTGCCCCTCAAGTTGTGTTACGGAGCTTTTGTCAAAGGCGAACTTGTTGAGTTTGGCTTGCGCGGAGTTGTTTCTGGGACCTCTCCCTGCCATGTTTCTTGAGATGGGGAGTGGATCACTCCCTGCTTAGCGTAAGCCTGTCTCTTGGTCGCGTAATGTATAGTGAGGGGTAGGAGTCAGCCAGCGAGTGCGCCTTTCTGCCCAGGCACAGCGTGTTTCAAATTGTAGGTTCTCTCTTTCCTCGTGGGTCGCGCAAGTCTGGAGGTGGACGGCTCCCAGTCCCCTGGAACTTCGCGATTACCAGCCCCACTCTGTGCCACTATTCATCTATGTCGCCGCTGCTGCTGCGATATGGTGAAGTTTATCATCCATAGGGAAGGGTCCCAGCCATCACTGGAGAGGTAGAACGAGTCTTCGAGCGTCATGGCGGCAATACGCTTCTGGGGAGCAAGAAATGTCTTTCACGCGACAGCCCAGAGAGGTTAAGGACTAGGGTGTCACACTCGCTTTAGGGTTCCTTAGTACAGGCACCAGGGTCCCTCAGTAAGCAGGAGTGGTGGATGGGGATGTCTTGGATGGGTCTCAGCGGATGTCAGTGGCAACAGGAATGGAGCTATCACGTGTGGCTGCCGCCAGCACGCAGACCGCGTGAAAGGTCGGTGGTGTTCGCTCCGCAGTGTTGGTGCGCAATTATATCCTCACCGTTGCAATTTTGCGGGCCCCAGGTGCTGGAAAGCACACGCCGTCACCCTTTCACTCACAAGGCGATCATTGCCTCAGTTCCTCCCAGCACGGGCGGTGCGGCCGTCCAGCGGGTCCCGCGTATTATCTCCACGGGCCAGGGTCCGGCCGAAGACATAGGAGCATGGCTCTCACTCACCACCACCGTCGCTGAAGAAGGGCCGTCTCGGGGTTCCGCTGTGCGCGCCGCGCGGCAGGGGTATACCGCCACAGCATTGGGCCGCCGGTCGGCACCGCTGATAACTTTAGTCCTCGGATCTCGCGGGTAGGCCGCTCCTCGATCTGCGTGGATTCAGGCACTTCCCGTTAATGGACGGACAGTGGGATGGCACCAGCTAGCGTCGCTAGGTAGCGGACCTCAACGCCGTCCTCCAGAGGCCAGTTAAATGAGGGATGGCCACTCGGATTAATTAAAGGGCCTTGCAATCCACGGAGCTCTCAAACTAGGCAGCCATTGTGCTTGGCTTCTAGCCACGCCCTCGAGGCATTGTATTTTGGTTGTGAGTTTTCGTGGTTGGGTACGAGAGGAGTAGTGGTGGGAAGGTATGGGGGGTAGTTAAGGGTGGTTATAGGAAAAGGAGTGTGTGAGGAGGGGTTAGGGTGAGGTGAGGAAGTGGGAGAGTATGAGGGGGGACCAGGGGGTGTCAGGAGTGTGGTGTGTGATTTAGAGGTGATGTCAGGAGTAAGTAGGGGGTTGGTTGGGATCTGCGTTGAGAGGAAGGATTGTTCTGTTTTGGCGATTTTTTCAGAGAAGAAGAGGGCAATTTCTTCACACTAGCAGTTGAGGCCGCCGGGTTAGGCGGAGCTGAGGAGATTTGGTGACGGATAATGTTGAACAGTTCTCTAGGTCTGTTTTTGGCTCTATATTTCATAAGTGTCTATATGCCACTGGTTCCTGGTGGTTTATAGGCTGCCCTTGTTCTGAATATTCATTGGTGAGGTTTTGCTCCAAGGAGGCGGGAAAGACAGAAAGCGCTGGGAGGATTTCCATCGCTGTGCCGGGGTCACTTCATCCTTTGAAGATTAACCCAGCCGTACACCAAACATGGCTCACCCATGACAAGGCTCCTGGAGAAAGTGTGGCCAGGTCCCCATTTTGGTGGGATCTTCTTGCTCCTACCATACTTAGCACAACATTTTGCGGAAGACTGAGGACAGAATCGAATCACCTCCAGTTCAGGAAATCATTAAAGACTCTCCTCTTCCCTCAAACATAATTCTTTAGAGGGCTGAAACCCCTGGAGATGCAGGTTAGCGCTGGGATGCTCATTGGGTTACTACGCGCTTTACAAAACCTTTAAATAAATAAATAAATAAATCCGTCACCGCTGAGGTAAATGTCTGGAAAATAGTAAAACGGCAAACAGCAGCAGCGAGGATGGGAAACACACCCAAAAAGGAATAAAAAACTACAGAACTACAGGGGACCCCTTGTTAAAAAAAAGCAGCATAAGAGAGACAGGAAACATCCTGGTCATGGTCCCCCACCTACCTACACACTTGGCCATGCTGTTCATCACATGGCTCTAACTCAAAGCAAATAGAGACAAGGAAAAGCCTAAAAAAAACAAAGTTACAAAAATTGTTGGGGAAATCACCGCACAGCAATCTTCACACACCCCTCATTTCCAGTTGGAAACTATGAACAGCATGCATTTGCGGCTACCACCTGTACATATTTCAACAACATGGCCATCATACACATGTGAAGGCCTATTTGAATTTTTAGAAATTGGGTATCATCCACTTTGTTAGCTAAACAAACCCTTACTATCCCATGCTGTATACACTTGCAATAGATCATACTA
Organism: Lissotriton vulgaris; assembly: GCF_964263255.1. Classification (NCBI taxonomy): domain Eukaryota; kingdom Metazoa; phylum Chordata; class Amphibia; order Caudata; family Salamandridae; genus Lissotriton; species Lissotriton vulgaris. Next base: position 42,031,857 of record NC_141697.1, read on the forward strand.
CGGGTAATGCTAAAATATTTGCAACATTTCTAACTTGTTCCTACCCAAGAGAGATAAAAAAGGCCAACTTGCCATATAATGAATGACTGAAAAGGATGTTGTAAAAACTCATGTTCTAGTTACATTTCCCATCACTTCACCATTGTCAAAAATGAAAAAAAACTACAAGCAAAGTGCAGTGGCGGTTTTTCCATAGGAGCGGAGGAGTGCCGTCCCACCCCTCCTTCTAACTGCTGCGCAGAAAGCTTGAAAAATAAAGTGATAAAAAAAGAATGTTTTTACTATTTTATATTCATTGCTGCTGATTGACAGCAATGACGAGCTGCCGATTTAGTGTGAATTGCGCATATTGGTTTGGCTGGCTACCTTGCTATGGCCAAACTGACATGCGCAATTCAACCTCTCCAGCCCAGCTGTCTTCAATAGCTAGGTTGGAGAGCAGGCATCTAGTGCTTTTCAGAGCACCAAGGTAGACTGCTCCAGCCAATCCATAAGCTTCACTCATGCTGATTAACAGCATGAAAGCAGCGTCTGGATTGGATAAGGACCTGTGGGAGCAGTGGGACCTTGCGCTTGGAGGAGTCTGGAGCCAGGGACTGGGCATGCTTCACACTAAGGTAAGTTTATTTTCATGTTTAGTTTTTAAATGTTTGTTTATTTGTATTTTTGTTGTGTTCTATTTATGTTGGCCCACCATTTTTGCCGGTCACCAACTGCAACTGGCAAAGTGCTTGGAGAAAAATGTTGACCTTAAATTCATTGTCATGAACGTTGCATGATGTTAATATCGTCTTGTGTTTGAGGTTTTGCATATTTATTTATTTAAACTTTTACCGCGCACAGCTACCCACAGTGGGTTTCCCGGCGCTAGGGACAGACTGGAGAAGAAGATATCAGATGGCCAGCATACAGGATCCAACTACTTATGTGAACAACAGCGTTTTCAGTGCTCTGCGAAAACAAAGAAGACTTGTCTCTAATTTAAGGGCAGTGGGCAGGGCATTCCAATATTTGGGACCAAGATAGGAGAAGGAACGTCCCCCCATCCTTGCCAACTTAAATCTTGGTATAGAGAAATTGCCAATTTCCGAGGATCGTAAGGTACGTTTGGGCCTGTAAAGTTGCACCAGTTTTTGTAAGTAAGTAGGTGCAATGCCTTGCTTGATCCTAAACATGTAGCATAATGCCTTAAACTTTATGCAGCTGGAGATCTTCAACCAATGAAGATCATGCAAGGCAGATAATGCAGAAGTTCTTCTAGGGACATTCTTCAAGAGTCGCGCGGCTGCATTTTGTACAACCTGCAATACTTTAACAGTGGCTACATCAGCACCCAAATATAGTATGTTGCCATAGTCCAGGCGAGATGTTATCAATGCCTGGACAACCGTTCTACGGGAAGGAATGGGAAGCATCCATAAGATCTTTTGTAGCCACCTGAGAGTAGAAAAACAGGTTGCTGCGACCTTAGTGGCCTGCTGCTTCATTGTTAACTTGTCGTCAATTTGAACGCCCAAGTTACGTACAGCATGTGTGGGTACAGGAAGTGCACCCATCTCATTTGGCCAATGCTGAGGGCCCCAGAGGTTCTTATTTTTCCCCAGAATGACCACCTCTGTCTTCTCCCCATTCAGTTTGAGACAGTTCCTCTGCATCCAGTCCGCCACAAGAATGAGGCCCGACTTTAGTGCAGAGAGGTTATTCTCGTCTCGCCCTGATAGGGAGAAGACGATCTGGGTGTCATCAGCGTAAGAGAACAGGGTCAGCCCCGCCTGCTCTACGATATTAGCCAAGGGTTTTACATAAAGCTAGTCATTCCCCATTCCTTGACAGCACATTGTCACTTTTGTAGGATTCATACATATATGTATGGTGAAACCACACAATCATGTAGACACAAGGCTTGGGTAAGTGAAGACATTGTAACCTAGAGTTATGAGTGTCATCCTTATATACCATTACTGGACATGGCCCTTCTTGGGGGATTTCCCAAAAACATTTAGCTTTTTTTCCTCCTGGTTTTGCTGTCTCTTTTTTTATGAACTCTCCATTTTCCCATTGTAAAGCAGTGTGATAGCACGCACGCCCTTCCTACACATACTTAGAAGTGGCACTTACTTATTTGGTTTAGGTGCTGTACCTGTGAGTGCTCTGTAAAAAGGTACACCACACACCTAAAGTGGGTATTGCACTGGCTAGTAGTGAAATGCTTTGTGATTGTGCTACCCATCAGAATATCCTGTCAAACATGTATCAGGCTGCCACTGCAGGCCTGTGGGTGTGCAGTGGCGCTTATGCTCTGGTTGGCCTTTCTCACTCATTAGCCAACTCTGAGTAGGCCTTCTACTCAGGGGCGAAGTAGGTGGTAGGTAAAAGGCAGGGCAGGTACACATGGGTGTTCCATGCCTAGGTAGTGAAAAAACCCCATACGATTTTTCCTTACCTGGGAGGTTGGCTGTTCTTTGTTTTTGTCCTTAGGTCTCTAGGCACTTACCCACTGTAAATGCAGTGTGAAAGTATACGTGACCTTCCTACACATGTTAGGAAGTGGAGCGTACCTGATGTTTTAAAAACATGTCTCACGCCTGCCATTGCAGGCCTGTGTGTGCACACTTGTACCATTGATGTTTTTAAACATGTGTCAAGCCTGCCATTGCAGGCTTGTGTGTGAGCACATTGTAATTGTATGGTATTGTAATTGCTTTTATATAGCGCTTACTACCCCTGACAAGGTGTCAAAGCTCTTTTTTTGGCGAGTTGCATGCTACTCCGGAACCCATAAAGAATTGGTGGTGAATTATTGTAGTGAAATATGAAAGTAAATTGAGCGGTGGATATTAGTCAGTTATTTGGATTGAGAAGGATAGCGTAGGGTTAGAAGAGGGAGAAAGGTTTGCATTTATATAGCGCTTGTTACCTCTGATGGGGTGTTGAAGCTCTTTTTTGGCGAGTAGCACGCTACTCTGTGTATGTTCATGTTGGCCTTTTTAAACCGCTGGCCCATCCTGAAGGGGCCTTTCATTACCACTAGAGCACCCATAGGGTAGGTCCTGAGGAGTGAAGCATGTGGTAGATGAAAGCCAGGGCAGGTACACATGTGTGTACCCTGCCGAGGTAGTAAAGAATCTGCATGTGTGTTTTCACTTCCTATGAGGTTTGCTCTTCCTATAGGTTAACATGGGGGAAGGGTTAACATTACTTCAGGCTGCGTTAGTGGTTGCAGTGGAGCGGCCTCGTAATGTTTCCTTCCATTGGATTGACAATGACAAACCCTCTCCTGTGGTAAAGGTGGATTTGTCATAAATAGCTGAGAAATGCCCCTTCAAGATAGTGGACATTTCTCTGATTTAAACTCTTTGCGTGCCTTTTAGTTCGACTCCATCCCACACTGGAAGCTGGAGGAGTACATATGTGCATTCCCCAGTGACAGCCATAAACTTTGGCCATGCAACTAGATTGACAGAGCTCTGCCAGTTCAGGGCCTGGCTAGATAGATTGGAGGGAGAGGTTTTGACATTTGGCCTCTTGGAACCAGCTCATGGCCCGGCTAAAGATTAAGATCTACATTCCATGGTCTCATGACAGACAGGACAGAAATTTAGGGAGACATCTGAGGTTCAAAGGCAACTCCTCTGCACCATCCCCAACTTCAAAGGCATACTACAGTATAACTACTTATACGGGTTGAGATACGGGTTGAGATACACTTGTGGGTATGCGGGACCGTAGACCCTGGAACTACATGATGCACACTGCCAGAGGAATCTGTTATGCACAAGGAGGATTACTGCCATTGGAAGCGACCGTGCAACATTCTTGAACAGTTGCTGGCCTGGGCTGACTAACTGCTGCAGTGTGGCACCCTGAAGTGTGCTCTGTAAGGGGTTGTTGCTTGCCTCCTCTTCTCTGGTGTAGGTCTCATGTACATCAAAGACCTGCTGCGAGGGACCTACACCGCCTGCTTGTGACACCTGGAGAGCAGTGCTCATATCGTATGCTGGATTCCAACTGGTAGCGCACCGGGAGTGTGGAACTAAGACTTGTGCCTGGAGACCGGATTGCCCTGTGCAGAATTTCAAAAGTATTGGAGTGGGGCTCCTGCATTTTTAGAGACCTCAGCACGCATATGCATCTTATTGGTGGTGAGCAGATGCACCAGTTGTGGTATCCACCTTTGCTTCGTCGATCGTGCCCTATCTCTCTTGTGCGTTACACCGATTGCATGCTCATTGCGCGCTGTGTCAGATGCACAGGTTGCGACCCTCGAAGGTGAAGGGGTACCCGTAGTAGTGCCTCATTCTACCTCATTCATCTTTACTAAACATGCACCTATGTGTGTGCCCAGAATTGTCTGGGGTGACCCATAACAGTTCGCAACAGGCGTTGTGCCTCACTTCCAGGGAGGTACGAAATTTGGAACTCTTTGTTGTGTGTGACCACAATTGTCGGGAGTGACCCATAAGAACTCGCACCAGGCATTGTGCTCAATTCCAGGGAGGTACGGAATTTGCAACTCTTCGTTGTGTGTGACCGGTATTGTCTGGTGCTACTCGGATAAACGTGAACCAGCCATTGTGTCTCATTTTTTTAGGGATGTACGGAGTTTGTGACTCTTCATTGTGTGTGACCGGAACTGTCTGGTGTGACTCGATCAACACGCACCAGACATTGTGTCTCATTTCCAGGGAGGTATTGAGTTTGCGACTCTTCATTGTGTGTGATAGGAATTGTCTGCTGTGACCTATATTAACCCACACCAGTCATCATACCAGATTGCCTGGGTGCTACTTGGATGACATATGTCTGACAGGTGCCTCCTTCTTCCGAGATGCTCCCCTGCTTCATTCCCCATTCATCGATTGTTCTTCTGTGCCCTTAGTGTGGCAGACCAACTTCCCTCTCCTCACCCAGGCCTACGACTTTGTGTTGCCAGGTAGTTGCCCAGATCAGGCCTGGGTAGTGAGAGTGAGTGGGCTGAGGAACGCTTCGTAGCGCGATCGGAAGCAGGTCAAGTGGCTGCGTGACGCCCCTGTTCTTCGCAGAATTGGGCGGTGCCCGAAAGCACATTGTGGAATCCTTTGATTGAATGACTATCACCCTCAGCCCTTTTCTGCTCCACATCCTGTAGGTGAACTTCCTGAGTGGTGGCCAAACCCCTCATTTGTCAACTGCCGCCTATTTAGTCCCGCTGCCTACCCCCACCTTTTTCCCTGGGACCATGACTAAGTGTATCTCCGGCCGCGATCGGCCTAGTATCAGGGGGAGTGTTGTTGATCTCCAACCGTGGGCGTAGGGTTGTCAGGTTTAGTTGAAGCGTGGAGGAGGGCTTGGGCTGGGGTTGGCATTGTACTATCAACTGATCTGCCGGATTACAGTTGCACCACATTACGATGCTATGTGCATGTGTGTGCAAGTGTGTGACATTTAGACCAGCCTGATATCAGTGGCACCAAGTATTAGTGCTGAGTGAGGGTTTGGGAGTGACTGCCCGAGACCGTCTGCATCGATTACATTGTCCAGCAGTGTTCCTTTACATGCTGATTTCTTGCCAAAAGGTGCTGCTTAAAAGTGCTGTAATTATCTGTGGATACACATTTCTGAAATTGTGATCTGGGGTGCACACTATAACTGTGTGGTATTGATTTTTAATGATTGCCAGAGTGGGTCTTGTTTTAAAAACGAATCACACCGCATAACGGTGCTGGGGGGGGGGTAAAGTAGGTTCTTTCCCAAGTGTGCATACTACTGATGTCATTTTAACACTGCTGGGCCTAGTACTGCTAGTATTTTTCCAAGTGTGATTTATGCCCAGAAATACATGATGTTCATGTTGTGTTAATTAATGTGTGCGTTGAATACAATCTTTATTTACATACACATGTGTGAAGTCGTTTTTGTGACGCCCAGTGTATTTATTGTGTGAGAGTGCTGTCCCAATGCTTTATGCATTGCCTCTGTGATAAGACTGACTGCTCGGTGCCAAGCTACCCAAGGGTGAGCGCAGGCTATACAGTGCGTATAATCCCCTAACCCTGACAGGAGTGGAAGGTACTGCCTGGCTAGGGCACCGCCTTAGCCAACCAGAAAGTGTCAGTTCTAACAACCATATACTATAGGCATCAGTTAACAGTGCATTAGAAAGAGTAAACTCCAATGTTAACTGGACTGACCATCCTTCTACGTTAGCCAGCTTTTTTTTATTGTTTATTTTTTTACTTTGTTTATTCCGTTTGTTTTGGAACTCATAAAGAACAGCCAGTATGACAGTTACAGTGCATGGATAGATACGTGCATTATGTGAGCAGCTGTGCTTAGGTGGCGATGCCATGTCTATTGCACTGTCATGATTAAAATTAAAATGAACCGACTGTATAATCTGTAAAACACAATTTCATACATCACAACATGAAACTATAGAAGCAATATATGTATTGATGATATCTTGATAATATGGAAAGGAGAAGAACATATGATCCCTCATTTCATTGGGTGACTTTATTCCTGCAATTCCAATGTAAGATTTCCACATCAGTACAGCAGAGATCGCCTCATGTTTTTAGATTTGCTTCTTTACCCTGAGAATGGTAAACTTGCCACTGAAGTCTACAGAGAAGCACGGCTTCTGCTTCTCTTGCAATAACACAAAGAGGAAAAATGTGTGAGGAGTCACACACTGTGCTTGTTACTCATTCAGTTTAGGCAATGCTGACGCGTACAGATACTTACCATCTTACAAAAAATCGATTGACTAAACATGAGCAAATTATACTTGAAGCAGAAAATCAAATGCTGCAATATTTTGAATTCTGCACACCCATGCCATTGCCTGAGAAGGAAGCTGACAACGAGATTGGTGAAATTGACCATAGTTGTACTGATGTGACTGAGTTATGCAGTAAAACAAGACCAGACATTCAAATGTGCCTCTTGAATTGGCTGATTTTGTTTTATTTGTTGATAGTTCCTGTCTGAGAGACCATCATCGTGTTCTTCGAGCCGCATATGCAGTTTGCGTAAGAGCGTATATTGTGGAAGCATCATACTTGTTGAATTACATTTACAAGATCATGTTGAGTAGCCAATGAACTGAGTGTTACAATCTGTACTGATAGCTGGTATTGGTTAATTGTGTTCTGCAACTTTGGTCAGTTATGTTCACAAAGGGGTTTCTTGACATCCTCTGGTACCCCTACATGAAATGGCTCACACATTCTGGGTATGTTGGTAGGTCGGCAATTCCCAAAGAAAGTTGTAGGTGTCCATTAGGATGGCGAGCGGACATCCTGTGGAATGATACCGCCCGCCATCGGTGCGGGTGTCCCATTACATACATTAGGATGCGCCCGCCACACAGGTGGGTGCATCCTGCATTCCTGGCATTGTGGCGGGCGGTGCACTCAGCACCGCCCCCCACGATGCCAGGAAGGCATGTCGTGCACTTCCATGCACAACATGGCAGGCACCACACCGTGCCTGCCATGTTGTGCATGGAACTGTAGAGGGTACCATAGGTACCCCCCATGTGCACCCCCACCCACCCCCGGAGTCCCTGGGGGCCCGCAGTGGGTCCCCGCAAGCAGACTCTGCATGCCTTTCCGTGGCAGCAATGCCGCCATGGAAAGGCATGTTCCCAGCCACATCCAAATATGGCTTGCGGCGTCTAACAGACACCGCCACCATATTGAACCCTTTTCCATCTGGTCGACTTGTCGACCTGGCGGAAAAGTGGCAGACGATCTTTCCGTCCGCCGCAGATCCCCCAGCTATAGTAATATGGCGGGGGGTCTTTGCTGGAAAATGGCGGGCAGATCGCCCCCGCCGGCTCAGCAGGGTCGATCTGCCCGCCATCCTAATGGACCCCTTAGTTTCAGCAGGAAATAACTTCTCAGATAAACTTGCAAAATAGTGTGCCTTGTGTCTGTTACACTGTGAGTCAATAAGAAATGAGAACGTGAATGAGAATTTTTTTTAAATTACTTGCCTATGTTGACTCAGTTGACAGACTGAGGAAACTGCAGAATGAGGTGTCAGGTGATGAAAAGAAAAGAAAAGAGGGGAAAAAGCATAATGTTCAAAGGAGGCAAATGAGGTGTGGTTGTCTTCGGATGGGAGTTGTGTACATCCTGACTTAATGTTGTTGCCCATGGCACGCTATCTTCATGCACCCACACATGTAGAACGGGATTGCAATGATTAGTACATTTAAAAAGTACTGATTCAATTCTTATTCTGGAACCATTGCAGAAAATTTGTGCGAATTATATATAACTTGCCAAGAGTTAAATGTAAGAAAGATACAAACATAACAATGAGTGACATTGGCAAGTCAGAGGGTCCTTCCACAAGATTTCAGACAGTAGCTGCTGGATTCAGAGGAGAGTGGGGAGGTAGTGGTGGGATTGGGGTACACGCCCACAAAAAACGGTAAAACAGAAAAAAAATAACTTACCTGCCACCTGCAGGCCGCCGCATCGCCGGTCTACTGCTCCTCTCGTGGCTCCACTGCTCCCAGACTCCCCTGTGGCCAATCTTGAAGCTGCGGTCATACATATATACATACATGAAAGCAGCTTCAGGATTAGCCTGAGTGCCGATGATTTGCACTTCCAGGGAGACTGGGGACCTGTGCTTGCTGTCTCCAACCCAGCAATACAGCTAGGTTGGAGACATTTTCAGTGCGCATGATGGTTTGGCCGGCCTGGGATGGCTGGCCAAACCGTCATGCACACTGATAACAGTGCATGCCACTCCCCATGAGTGCCTGTTATCCATCTGGCCTTGCCCCCAAGACTCCAGGAAACAAAGAAAGCAATAATAAATCAGGGTTTATTATCGTTTTCTTTTTTTTTTTTACTCTGCTGGAAGGGGGGGGGGGGGGCGCGACACTCCTGCGCCATTGTTCCAGCCAGTAATAATTTGAGGTATATTCTTGTAATTGTCTGCCTGTTTGGCAGGTACATAGAGGCCAACCTTACCAGGAGTACTAGGGCCCGATTTACAGAATGAATTTAAGACTCAATCCTAAACTTACTACTATTTTGGTATTCACAGAGTGAACTTACTACTTTTGATATTCACAGAAGTTAGGATTTTGTCTTAAGTTTGTCTTAAGACAAACTTAAGACAGATATAAGACAGACTTAAGACAAACTTAAGACAGACTTAAGACAGACTTAAGACGGACTTAAGACAGACTTAAGACAAAATCCTAACTTAAGTCTGTCTTAAGTCTGTCTTAAGTTTGTCTTAAGACAAACTTAAGACAAAATCCTAACTTCTGTGAATAATAAAAGTAGTAAGTTCATTCTGTGAATACCAAAATAGTAGTAAGTTTAGGATTGAGTCTTAAGTTCATTCTGTGAATGCCAAAATAGTAGTAAGTTTAGGATTGAGTCTTAAGTTCATTCTGTGAATGCCAAAATAGTAGTAAGTTTAGGATTGAGTCTTAAGTTCATTCTGTGAATGCCAAAATAGTAGTAAGTTTAGGATTGAGTCTTAAGTTCATTCTGTGAATACCAAAATAGTAGTAAGTTTAGGATTGAGTCTTAAATTCATTCTGTGAATGCCAAAATAGTATTAAGTTTAGGATTGAGTCTTAAATTCATTCTGTGAATCGGGACGGTAATGCCCAGACTGTAGATAAGCATTTATTGAGGAAGTTGATCCCAAGATTCGATTTGCCATCTTCTTCAGAATCAGATAAGGGAACACATATAAAAAATCTGACGGCTGATTTATGAGAGGCTTGAGCCACCAGAGCAACACTTTTTTTAGTGCTCTGGTGGCGTAAACCTCTCAACCATATTTATGAGACGACACACAGCCAGTCTACGTGGCTTTGCAAGGCCTCATAGCTATAGAATAAGACAAAGCCATGCAAGTTGCAGCTTTGCCTTACTCTGCATCAAGGAGGCGCTCCATGGGCATTGTGGTGGATGTTCCCACGCAGCCCCCCTTAAATGTTGACGCTGTCCCAGATTTACTTAATTATGTAAACCTGGGGCAACGCCAAAACCTTATGCCTCCCCAGAGCAGGCATAACGAGGATAAGTATATTTTTTTCTCCTCGTTATTTCTTCTTTCCATGTGTGCTGCATTTTGCAGCACACATAGAAAGAGGAAAATGCCTCTCCGGATTGTTTTTGTGTAGAAAGGTGCCCCTTCCAGCACAAAAGCAATCCTGCCTGCAACTAAGGTACCCCTGCACAATGGGTTAGGCAGTAAATTGTGCACTAGCGCAGGGGGAAAGGACAGGAATGTGCCATATTTCATAAATACAGTGCATTCCTGCCCTTTCACATTGGTGTAAGATAGTGCAGCAAGAAGACATGGGGCATGCCATTGGTTTTTAGGATATTTTCCTTACACTAAAGATCAAACAAATGTTTAATTGAGGATATCAACCAAAAGCACCAGGAGTTGTCGAGAGAGAAAATGGTTCATAGCAATCAAAAGTGTGTGCATCAAAAGGGTAACCTCCTTGACCCGATTTTTAGCAATTGCACTGAGCTGGTGGTGGGGCAACCCACCCGCCTTCCATGGTCGGACCACTTTCTAGTCCCACTTACCTGGCTCACCGGCAAGTCCCCCCTATCCACCCCCCAACCCGTAACCAAGAGAAACTGGAAAAAACTACCTATAGAGCCCTGGATAACTAACCTAGAACTCACCCGCCCACCCTCCTGCACAGACCCCAACCAAGCAAACAAAAACTACGAGGGTTGGATCAGGGACTCTTTGGACACGATTCTCCCTTTACGGAGATCTATACCTAAGAGGCTGCACAAATCTGCACCCTGGTTCTCAGACACCTTGAGAGACCAAAAACGCCTCTGCAGGAAACGAGAGAGAGCGTGGCGACTAGACTTTCTTCCTGAAAAAAAGTCCCTATATAAAGAGGCAATCAAGGCCTATAGAAACGGGGTTAGGGCGGCCCAGGCCACCTACTTTGCAGACAAAATTATGGAAGCCAAATCAAAACCTAAGGAAATTTTCCACTTCGGAAAAAAATGCACCAAAGTGAACACCGCTCCCCCTTTGACTAAAACGCTAGAACAATGTAACGAATTAGCGGACTTCTTTCACAACAAAGTCACCCAGATCTACTCCTCATTCCCGACAGCAGCCAATAATTCAGTAGCACCCAATCATACTCCTTTGAGCGCCCCCTCCCCCCCAGACCAGCCAAATCTGGAACGCTTCCCCCCATTAGACCTTGACACCCTTCATCTTCTGGCACGTCAAGTCAAGTCCGGCTCTCCCCGTGACCCTGCTCCACCGGAGATACTGCTCCACGCATGCCAAGCCACCCTCCCCGTGGTGCTGGATTTACTTAACTCCTCCATCTCCTCCTGTACAGTACCCACTGGAAGGAAGAGAGCTATGGTTCGGGCACTGTTAAAAAAACCTAATCTCAACCCAGAAGACCACTCCAGTTACCGCCCAATCTCACTACTCCCCTGGGTAAGTAAGGTTCTGGAGAAGTACATAAACATTCAGCTAGTACAATTCCTTGAAAACAACTTGCTTCTGGACCCAACCCAGACAGGATTCAGACCCAAGCATGGTACTGAAACCGCCTTGCTTGCGGTCACCGAAGAGACACGAAAGATACTAGATCAGGGAGGATCAGTGGCAGTGATCCTCCTTGATCTAAGTGCGGCCTTTGACACGGTCAGCTATGCCACCTTGCTGAACCGTCTACGCAACATCGGTGTCACAGGCGATGCTCTAATGTGGTTTGATTCATTCCTGAACAACAGATCCTTCCAGATCTTTGATGGGGACACAGTATCAGCCAGAAAATCCTTGAACTGCGGGGTGCCGCAGGGCTCCTCATTGAGCCCTGCGCTGTTCAATGTATATATGAAACCACTGGCTGGGGTCGTCAAACCATACGGTATCAAAATCATATTGTATGCTGACGATACCCAGCTAGTGGTATCACTGGCACAAGAGGGTACCAGACATACTTCAGAAGGCCTGATGAAATGCCTAGAGGATGTCAAAGAGTGGATGACATGCTCCTCCTTAAAACTTAATGGAGACAAAACTGAGCTCATGCTCCTGGGCTCAGTATCACCAGTGTCTTTCACCTCCCTATGGCCTCCGTGCCTGGGTACCCCTACCACCCCCAAGGAAAGCGTAAAAAGCCTAGGAGTATGGCTTGATAAAAGTCTCTCCTTCTCCACTCAGGCCACCAAACTATCCGCCACGTGTTTTGGCCTACTTAGAACATTGAGGAAAGTTCTACCCCTCCTACCAATGGAAGCCAAACAAGTGGCAGTACAGGGCCTGATTCAGTCCCCGCTAGACTCGAACAACGCCCTGTACGTTGGAGCCCCCGAGATGACCCTGCGAAAGCTACAGGTGGTACAGAACTGTGCAGCCGGCACCCTGCTACAGATTCCACGAACTCAGTCAGCTAGACCCGCACTGAACAGCCTACACTGGCTTCCAGTGAGGCAGAGAGTGGCATTTAAGGCATTATGTATTGCCCATCGGGCCTTCTGGAAGACAGGTCCAGCTATCAATGACCACCTAGTCACTCAATACCACCCAAAGAGAAACCTTCGATCAACGGAGGCCTTTCTGGCCGTGGTACCCAGAGTAAGGAGAGCTAGGACCGGAGGAAGGATGTTCTCCTTAAACACCTCCAAGTTGTGGAACTCACTTCCCCTACACCTCCGGACTAATTCAAACCTACTCTCCTTCCGCAAACAATTGAAAACCTACCTGTTTGCAAGGTCCACAGAATCCTAAATCCTCTCCGTACTCCCAGTTCTGTCTTCATGCTTTAGCGCTTGGACGCCCTTTGGGCAGCAACCGCGCTATACAAATGACAATACAATACAATCAACATTATTAAAATGGCCAGATGCACACCCACTAAGACTATGGGGTTCTCTCCCCATGCATTTGTGCCATGAGATACCTGGTACTCCTTTGGCTGCATTTGTAAACAATACTAATGATCTAGTTATGGGTTATTGCAGTTTGGATGATATGGTTTGCTCTGTCTCTCACCAGGTAAATCTGGCTCGCCTTCAGCAAGTGCATTCCTGTATCAGATTATATTGATTCATGTTGAGAACTGATGAACTTATTTTAGAATTTTTGCATTGTTAGATTTTGCTTCTCACAGGTTTTTACTGATGTAAGATAGCGCCTTGCATAAAATTTGATGAGCTCTAAAAATTATTTTTATGATTCTCATTTTAGTATTTTTAATATGCATTTTAGTGAATTTATATGCTCCTGTGGGGTATGCTTCCTTGAAATAATAATATATCATAGTAAATCTGCAAAAGTTAGTAGGTGAGTTCTGATGCGAATTTTGGAGAAAACACATTAATTTGCTTAAGGGGTACAAAGAGGTAATACATGTAAGTAGTTGATATATTTATATTTACTTTGTCACTTATTTTATAGAGACATAATCCTATTTCCAACCTCCATTAACACATGGGTCATTTTATAACATGTATTTCTCTACTTTAAAGCAGCAGAATTTGTTGGTGCAGTTTGAAGTTGTCTATGACTTGCCATTCAAGGAGTCACCCGAGGTAAACAATATAGGCATCATTTATGATAATTAACCCATTATGCTAAATAGAATACTTAATAATACTAATGAAAAAGGTGTATGTAAGTTGAGTGATGTGGAGTGTAATTTTATGATAGTATTTAACAGAAAGAGAGTGAAAATTAGTTGCAAGAAGGGACTGAGGAGAGATTTAGAAATTCAAAAGTGTATCCTAGACTTAGAATTAAACAAAAGAAGAAGAAAAGAGATGTTTGTATTATGTGAGAAACATAACGATTGGGAAACCTAAGAAATGATTGGAATGAGTGAGTGTTGCTGTACTTATATATAGGGGGTGGGTGGAACACCCGAAGTTTTACTCCATGAAATTCTGTGGAGGTACCAAAAAAGTCGGCGGAGTTCCACGAGCAGTGGTATTCCCCACTCTGCCGTACACGTGCATGAGTGGCCTTCCCCTTACCACCATCATTTGGTGAGATATTACATACTTGCCACCGAGCAAAGGTATGGTGCAACAAATGGGGTTAGGTTGCCTGGTAAAAGTAAAAGTACAATGACTGGGAGCCGGGTTCAGGAGGCCTGCTTCCCACTTTCCCACTGGAGTCACTCAGTGGGTCATTGCATTGCGAGTTCAGGTAAAGGCAGTATTGAGCAACAAATTCTACATGGGCAAGAGAATGAAACATTTAGAATATTGATCCTACGGCCTTGGAAACAGATATTTCCTCCCGTCTCATGCACCTTAGTAAAAAATGATTTTTTCAATCCTCACTTGTACTGGCAAAGCATGAGTGTTTCGATATGCGTTGAAAGTGCTCCGAGTCTTAATGGATCTGCAATATATCACTCACGGGCACATCATGGAAACAAAAAATAGATTAAGAAGAATACTTAGAAGAACAGACACACCCGTGCAAATTCCAAGATCACCAGTCATAGGTAACATCCAAATGCCTCAGTCCACAAATAAAAAGTTAGCATTCTCTCAAGTCAAAGTGCCATATTTAAACGTATTTGAAGTTTGACTCACTTGCCTCATCGAATGGATTGAAAATGCCAAAAGATAGGGAAAATTAAATTAGAAGATCTGAACCAGTAATTTGTTTATATTACAGATGATTAATGTCTCGTTGGCTTGAATTACTAAAGGTATGGGATCCCAATTCATATTTTGACATGTTTATGGGAGTCTACAAACTCTCAGGATCCTATGAATAATGATTTCATACTGCTCTTATTTGAGTTCAAGTTGAGGAGGCCCAAATGGCCTATATTTCTGATGAATTCTTTCCATCCATTAGTAAGAACCTATCGATCTGCAAACTACACACCTTTTACCACCCACCGGGGAACAATCTCCCTTTCTTTGAGCAATTAATGGATATCATCTCTAACAATGTCGACTCTGCTGTGTCACAAAGCTTCCTTGGGGACTTAAACCTGCATTGGTCCATCCCCAATGATTGCGGTATCCTGCCTTAAATCATTTCTAAATAATCAAGATTTGATTCAGCACTGTGACCAGCCAACCCACATTAAATGTGAAACTTTAGACCTCATCATCTCAAAGAGCAGACCATTACCTTAGAATCCACAACCCTTTGTGACTAGTCGGACCATCACAGCATCCTCTTTTACACCAAGGGAGGTGGTGTTGAAGAAGGCTCAACCTCTTAAATCAAAGATATGGAAACGGGATCTCAGATCAATAAACCATTGCTCAACTCCAGCTTAAAAATACTGCATCAAAAATATCCAAACAGTGGTATAATGAGAGCAATAATTTGGACCGACGCAACCTTAGAGCAGTTGAACGCTCCTGGCGATCTAATCCCTCCTCTGACCAACTAAAACTCCGCAGAGATGTCAGGAGTCTCTACAATAAACAAGTCAAGAGAGCTAAGTCTGACTATTTCAGACTACAGCTAGAGTGATAGAGTGATAAATGTTTTATTGATTGATTATTTAAAATCTTTACCAAAAGAGAATGCACAATATAACATTTCAATTATAGAATACAGTAAAAGGGCGATAATTCTAAAATAAGCGATACTTTCATAACGTTAAAAATTCAAAAATATAAACAGTATAATAGTTAATGTTTTAAAAATTCCAATTTTCTCCATGCACTTGTTAAGAATTTTGAGAGGGCAGAGTTAATATATATATCTTCCAAGCAAAGACACTGGATTAGTGCTTGTCTACATGTCCTTATTGATCTTTTGTTAAAGTGCCTTTTTAAAAGTGTTAATCTTTCATTTTTTTAGTTCTGGGCAGAGGCACAATAGATGTATGATATTTTCTTCTCCTGTATTACACAGCCGACATGATATATTGTTTTCATGCTTTTTCTATGGCAGTGCATGAGATTCCCCGGGCAGGATTCCGAACCGGGCTTTCATGAATATATTTTTATATTTCCAGGTCCAAGCTGTATTCAAATATTGTTGCGGACTCTTATTTTTATAACTATCTATTATAGACCAAGCATGTTTCCTTTTGACCAGGGACTCTTTGTCACTTATTATAGATAGGATTTCAATTGTCTTATTTACATTTTTTTTTAAAGATTCCTGAGGAATAGTGGTCATCCAAATCTCCTTCAGCCCAAATTCATCCAAAGCCTTCTCGAGATGCTTCAAACAGATAGTTTATTATTGCCCTCTACTTCTTTCCATAAAAGCTCTGAGATTAAATTGTCCTTGTCATTTTTTACCCTATACCATACTTTAATTGTGTTACCCATCCGAGCATGTAGTTGGTTATTCAAGCCAAATTCTAGTCTAATTTGGGACTGTGAGGCATTTTTTGGTAAACAGAAGAGAAATCGAAATGTTTTCGAGATTTCTTTGTTTATTGGTATTGCGTCCTTTCCGTTCAATGCTTCGCTGCCATAGGTTAGGGAAGGTAACAATTTTGCAGATATGACCTTGAGTAGCGGCTGGTAGGTTAAGTTACTGGTGGATTTTTTTATCATACCAAATGCACCTATTAGGGAGTTCGCCTTCCGGGCGATGTCCAATATCTGGGGTTTAAAGCTACCATTGTCATCAAAAACCAGTCCTAGGTATCTATAGGTTTTTGTTTGCTCCAATTTTTCCTTACCTAAGAACCATTTCATATTGTATTTCCTTCTTAGATTTTTTGAGACAACCATAACTTTAGATTTGGATTCATTTATTACCATTTTATTTTTTATTGCGTACTCCTGTATACGTGTAATTAACCTTTGCAAGCCTACCTTTGTTCTACTTAAAAGAATAACATCATCTGCATATAGCAAATTTGATATGTGTTTATCTGCAAGTTTCGGTAGATGGGCATTTATCTTATTCAGTGTTTCAGTTAGATCAGTTAAAAACAGATTAAATAATAAAGGTGCCAATACGCAGCCTTGCTTCACACCGACAAGAGTTGGTATTTCCTCAGTTAATGATCTGCCGTTCCCAATACGAACTTTGGCCCAGGTTTTTGTATACAGGAGACTGATCAGGTATATTAAAGGCTGAGGAATCCCTTGTGCCTGCAACTTTTTCCATAAAAGATCTCGGTTGACACAGTCAAAAGCTGATTTAAAATCAACAAAACATAAAAACAGTGATTCGCCCTTTAAGATTGCCTTTACCATTAAAATAGATAGTGCCAGGATATTGGAGGTAGTACCAAGTCCTTTAATGAAGCCAGTTTGGTTTGGCGGGAGGATGTTATTCTTTTTCACCAAGTCAGATAAGATTGTTAGCAGATAGGCTGCAAAAAGTTTTGCATCAGTGTCCTGTAGCGTTATTAAACGATAGTTTTCAGGAAGCGCCCAGTCTCCTTTTTTGAAAATTGGGGATATTAAGGAGCCTCTCCAGCTTTCAGGTATCTCCCCTTTACTAACTATTTCTTTAAAGACCTTTACAAGTACTTCGGCCCATGTTTCCGGATCATCTTTGTATATAGAAAAGGGTATCCCGTTCGGTCCTGGTGCTCCATTTTTCTGCTTCTTTATTAGTTTATAAATCTGCTCCTGGGTTATCTCCATGACTGGTTCTTGATTTGTTATTGCAGTTTCATTCCATGGGCTATGGTCTTCAATTGCCTGTACTGCTGGATGGGGATTTAGATGATGGCTTAAAAAATGTACCCATTCTGTTTCAGTCAATACTGATGAGACTATTGCTTTATCCGGCCTATTTAGGGTATTAACCATCTTCCAGAACTCCCTCGAATTTCCTAGGTTACTAGCATAAAATATACGAGTCCAAAGAGCGTTATTGGCTTCAGTTTTTTCATTCCATATTATCTTCTAGACCAAGCAGAAAACGGCCCCAGGAAACTTTTTGAATTGGTCAAACAGCAATCGGTTAACGGTCCAAACCATATCCGAGTGGCAACCCACCCTCCTGGGAGTAATTTGCAGTTTTCTTCACTAAGAAATCACGACTCATCTCCACTGACCTAGCCTCTAAGAAGGCTCTATTGCCATCCTCAATTGTCGCCTCACCCCATGACTTCTCTGAAAAGTGCAACTCAACCCTTATGATATCCAGGAACAATGCGTCTTGGGGCACCTTTTCCCCATTTAGTGAAAGAGAAATCAAAAAAATTCTCGAGATTATTAACCAGGTCCAACCACTTCGGTGACCCGCTGCCTTCAGCCATCTTCAAGGAAATCAAGAGCGCTCTCATCCCCACCTGGACCAGGATTGTAAACGATTCCTTATCTCAAGGCTCGATCCCCGACTGCCTAAAAGCAGCCCAGATCACACCCGTTTAAAAAAAAAACAGTGCTGACAAATCTGATCTCAATAATTTCTGTCCCATCTCCAACATCCCCACACTAGCGAAACTCCTTGAAAAATGTGTGCAATCCCAACTCAGTGCTCACATAGAGACTTACCAACTTCTTGACCAGCATCAATCCGGTTTTCGGAAGGGACACAGCATGAAATCGGCCCTCACACTGTTATGGATGACATTTTGAAAATGCTAGACAAAAATGAATCCTGCCTACTGATGCTCCTTGAACTTTCCTCAGCTTTCGACACAGTTAATCATGACATCCTCCTATCCATCCTAAAAAACAGAATGGGTTTCTCAGATCGGGTGCTTCAATAGTTTTCACCCTTTCTTCGTCACGAATACAAAGAGTCAAGGCAAATCATTCTCTCTCTCAGCCCTCTCTCTCTCAGCCCTCTCCATTACACATGGGGGTCGCCCAAGGATCCGCCCTTTCACCTATCCTCTTCAACCTTTTCTTGGAACCTCTAGCTAATGGAATAGACTCCACGAACATTCTCTTCCACATGTATGCCAACAACACACAACTCTATCTGAAAATGTCATGAAATAGTTGCATCATCTCACTTAACTCGATACTGAGGTTTACTCAACATTGGTTAACAGAGAACCATCTCTTACTCACCGCCTCCAAAATGGAGTTCATGCTGATCTCCCCTCCCCGAACCACATCCCCAAGCTAGATCTCTGGCTGACTCACCTCACTGCTTTCAACTGCACTCTGAATATGAAGACTCATATCAGCAATGTATGTAAGGGAGCAAACCACTTGATGAGAACCCTCAGAAATATAAAACCTTTCCTGCCTCTAAGTAATTCCAAGCAGGTGGTCCAAGCACTTGTCTTGCCAAGGTTAGACTATGGCAGTGGCACTCTCTGTGGCCTTCCCAAATACGCCTTGGCCCCACTAAGGGCTTCATTGAACACTGCTGCTAGATTGTTTTCAGGCACCAAAAGAAATGAACACATATCCCCAGTCCTTAATTCTCTCAACTGGAAGCCTGAATTCAGCTAAAGATTGCAGTCCTGGTGCACAAAGCCTTTCACCTCAATACTCCTAGGTACCTGGCGCAAAAACTTGAACTATCTTGTAGGGGGAGGGCATCAAGAAACGCCTCAACATTCCTCTTGAATCCTCTCATCCTTAACAAAAAGTAATTTGTCACTGAGCCTTCTCCGGTGCTACTCCAAAGATATGGAACTCTCTTCAGCCGGAAGTACACAGTCTCTCCTCGACTACGGCGAGATTCCTAATGAGCAAATTCCTACCGTAAGTGGAGGATGCACACTTAATTCGTCTGACTTTGTTCTTATCACCATGGTACCTCCATCTATAATCGATCTTCTATTCTGCTTTTTTTTAAATTCTACATCTGTACACCTGTTTATGTATTATCTTTCTTTTTTTGTTTGTTTCCCAATTGATGTTTATACTACCCTCTTGTCCTTTCTTCCTGCTTATTATAAAGGGCTCTGATTTCCATCGGGATCTTGTTCGCGCTATATAAAACTTTATAAATCAATCAATAAATCCATATATAGCTATTTTATTTTGAAAATACTGGGAAAGATTATGGAGGTAGTACCGGGTAACAAATATCTGCTGGGGTGAGCAAAGGGAATCTGTTGATAGAGGGACTCCTTGGGGTGCAGGGTGCACAGTGGCAACTAAACTGAGGCACACTTTTGCACCCAGCACAATCCTGGCTGTACATGCATCACTAGAGATGCACTCTGTACACAGGCAAAAGTATTCTGTTTGTGTACCATTGTAATCCTTACTTCCTGTCGTGAGTGGTCTCCAGCTTGGGTTTAGATCCACATTCTCAGCAGTGTCCAGCAGGTTAGGGTTGTCATTTCTACTTCGCTACATCTGGAAGAAACAACAGCACCTGGTGCCATATTCATCAAGGCACCACCTCAAATACCAGATGAAGGATGGCAGATCATAAGTGAAGGCTTTCCTTGCCAGTCCAGCCCTTTCTCCACAAGGGTGGGCTGTCGCTGTCACTTAAAACACAAGCCAGGTTTTGCAGCATCAGTATTTTCTCAATGAGTAAGTGCTGGTAAACTCCACCGTGCAGCGGTTGGTGGAGTTTTTGCCAAACTCCATCCTCCAAGTGGAGCACAGAGTGGCAAAACGCTTCAAACGCCACCAGCAGAGTGGTGCTTACCACTCACCCCAATTTATATAGTTGGTAGAAATTATGGGGCTTATTTATACAAGGCTCTTGCACCACTTTTGCGTCATTTTTAACATGGGAAAAGTGATGCAAAAGTGGCGCAAGGGGCTTGTAAATCTGCCCCAATATGTTTTGTATGTGGTAACACAACTTATTTTACCATTCCAAGTAACTGCATAGGGTCCTGCTATTTAGCCATAGTTTTTTCGAGAGTGTTGCTGGCTCTTTTACATTAGTACTCTCTTTTTGGCACTTTGCATTCTAACCTTCCAGATTTAATTTGTCCTTCATTGTTGTGTAATGTTTCATAAACATCAGTGCCAAGACGCCTCCAGACATTAGCACGCTCTACAAGCCATACAACATAACATAACATGTAAGTGAATGGGATGAGTGAAATTAGTCCAAGAGAGAGAAACATGGTTTTGGACAAAGGGCTTATGGATATATTTTGGATAATGATTCTTCCTATTACTGTGGCTTTGAAATATGTGAATATTAGATAGTTGCCTACATTAGTAGGTAGACTGGCTCCTATACTGCAGGGGCATTAACCAATATTAATGAAGAGATGATTGCCCTCCTTGCGATGGTAGTACAGATTTGTTGACTTTGGATATTTTGCTTGTGAAAGAAGGTAGTGTGGGCTGTGTCTTTAAGATCCAGTAGTGTTGTACATATGTGCTTGATAATAGCCTGCTGATTAACAAAAATATTAATAACATAACTAATGTTTCTCAGTAAGCTACAATTTTGGAAGAGACTGGTGCTTGGGAAGAGATTGGTTCATGGCTCAGTATGATTGGAAAGGGAATAGAAAAGATTTGTGAATGATTTGTGATGGGGTGGAGGTGTATTGAAACAAATACTAACCCCAATTATCATAAATCTTAGCATAATTGGTTTATTTCTTTTACTTTGTGAATGTGATTACTTTTAAAATAAGTTGGATTGTGAGTGTGCAAAGAAGAAAACTACCAGGAGAGAAAAAGAAATTGAGAAGAGTGACATCAAATCCAGAATGTTTGACAAGCTGAAATCATTGGAAGAAATGAAGAAGAAGAAACAAAAAATGAAGAATGATCTACTGTAGAGCAGAATGAAGTGTTTTGTGATGATTTCAAGAATCATCAGAGAGGACAATAGTGAGCCTAGATTTATTAACAGAAATTAACTTTCATTTTAGTGTGTTTAAGTTAGCATTAGTAGGTGTCAAAACTAATTTACTGGACTTACTGGTCTGATTGTACTGACAGCTACAGAAACATGACTATTAAAAATATAATGGAAAAGTTTTCTGTATTCATGTTCTTCTCTCGACAGTGGCTCTCTTTTCATAAATTAGCTGAAAGAATGCTCTATTCCAAGGGGATCTTTATTGTAACAACAAATGTGCTGTGGAGTATGCCTGCAGGAAATGGTCAAGGTTGATGCTGCCTGCTAGCTTGACTGTGCTTTAATTAATTTTAAATGGTTTATTGTTCATTCACATAGGTACATGCCCCCTTGCATGTAGGGGAAAGGGACAAGGGCCATATGTAGGTAGGTCTTTTGCGTTCACAAACCCCAAAATTCACAGAATTCCGGGTGTTTGCGTTCGCAAAAGTGTGTGATACGATGTAGGTAAGCAATGTCCCACTCAAAATTACTAATCGCAAAATCTGCGATTACCAATTTTGCGTGTAATGGATTCTGCGAATAAATTTGCGGATTTGCAAGCTGCGCCTCAGTATTTGCGAAAATCGCAACTACCGTCACGCAATATGCGAATTCGCAATTTCCTATGTAGGTAAAAGTCGCAAATAGCGAATACTCGAAAATTGCAAATTTGCACTTCTCAATTACCACCAACTCTGGTGAAGTGGTAATCAGGTGCAACCTATTTAAAGTGGCCCATAATGCAACAGTTTCTTCTCACAATGGCTGGGCTTCATGTTATAGCCAGGAGGCTGCGTATCTGAGAGGCTGAAGAGAGAAGGAGACGCCAGGAGAGGATCTACAGGACGCACATCACCCTCTTCCAACGCCCTGAGGAGGACATCCATGTGCACTGTGAAAGTATCCTGGAGCTGATAGAGGAGCTGACACCCATGGTGGAGCACCCCACATACAGGGCCCACTCCATTCCCACACACATACAGGTGTTGTGCTCACTGCACCTCCTAGCGTCAGGGAGTTTTCAGGGGGTAATAGCCATAGTAGGAGGGGTGTCCCAGAGCACACTTTCGCGCTTTTTCCACGCTTTCCTCAATGCTATGATGCAGAGGATGCATCACCACATCAACTTCCCACACACACAGCAGGAACTGGACCAAACCAAATAGGATTTTTACCAAATTGCCCAATTCCCCCACATGATTGGCTGCATAGACGGAACACATGTCGCACTGTCCCCCACATCACACAATGAGTATGTTTTTAGAAACAGAAATCATACCGTTCGTTAAACATCCAGGTAGTCTGCAATGCCAAACATCTAATCACAGACATAGTAGAAAAATTTCCTGGAAGCACTCATGATTCCTTCATTTTTAGACACTATGGTTTACATCGCAGACTTACAAATGGTGATTTTGGAGAGGGATACCTGCTAGGTAATTCTATGGCACACACAAACAGTAGTATGAAATGTTTCAACTTGCAGTATCTCACTAAACATCTACATACTTTATCCCTGCAGGAGACAGTGCATATGTTGTGCAGGACTACATCCTCACACCCTACCTCAATCCAACCACAGCTGCTGAGCGGAGGTACAACACTGCCCACAGAGCCACAAGAGCCACCATTGAGAGGACCTTTGGAATCCTCAAAAGCTGTTTCCGGTGCCTCCATAAGAGTGGAGGTAGTCTACTGTACAGCCCGGAGACGTGTTGCAAGATTGTGGTGGCCTGCGCAATGCTACACAACATTGCTACCAAGAAGGGTACCCCAGCGGATCTGACAGAGTCCGACACCTCCGATGAGGAGGACCCAGCCCCCAAACGCAGACATGCAGTTGGAGCCGAGGCAGCTGCCGGGCGCCTGAGACATGATGACATCACACAGAACTACTTCTAGGTGAGATAATAGACCACAATGACCAATGTTGATGTAACAAAAATATGTTTATTCCCTTAAATGCAGTATGCGAAGTCACACAGTGTGACTGTAACTTTGTAGTTAGCACATGTTAATGTCCTCACAGTGCCATAATACCAGTGAGTTAGGTAGTCCTCATGGCATGTTTTGCCTCACAACATGCCATTGTGCATGCCGCCCCTTCATCTCCGGAGTGCACGCCCTGATGCACCTCCTTCAGCCTGTGCAGTTGCCTCTCTGTTGTCATCCACAGCTCTGCCCTGATGGCCACTCCTACGCCTTTCTGCAGGAATAAGTGGAGTAGGTGTTCTCCTGCTGGATGGCCCATCTGTGTCTAGGCTACCTGGCGTTACAATTGCCCCAGTGAAAACAGCCCGCAGTTGGTCTAGTGCATGGGTCACCTGCACCAGACTCTTGGCAACGTTCTGGCAGCAGTGTGCCATCTCATGTTGCATGCTCCATGTTCTTCGTGCTACCATGGATATAGCTGTGGATTGCCGGCTGACAGCCCTTGCAAACTGGTCCAGGTGGGTGTGTAGCCGACGTTGTTCCCTGCGCCGGGCCTGCCTATCACTTCTAGCTTGACTCAGATTTGCCTCTGAGGCTTGTGCAATTGCTGTCACCCCAAGTCTCAGCTCCGGCATGTGCTGGTTGTGTTGTGCTAGTTGGCGCTGTATTGATGTGATCCCTTTACTTTGCAGGCGCTGCACACGCAACATGTTGCCCTCCAGCCCTGTGAAGAAGGAGTCTGTACCTGAGGAGGCATTGCTGGTGTTGGCCCGTGCCCTCTGTCTTGCAACACTGCCAGTTGTGTTTGATGCGCAGGTTTGTGATCTGCCCTGACTTGTGTTTGGAGTAGCTGCAGCCTGGGGGTCCTCTTCGGAATCCGCACACCCGGGTGGCATTGGTATCAGTGCAGGTGCGCCGTTTGCTTTGCGCTGATGGTGTGTCCCGTGTGGCACCCTGGCTCTCCTGCCCTGCCTGGTCCTCTGCTGTAGCTGTCTCCCCCACTGCAGCCACAGTGTCCTGTGTTGTTGGTTCATCTGCCAAAAAATAGCACACACGAGTTGTGTGTCATTTTTTTTTTCATTACAATAAAGTTCTCGATACTACAAATGAAATGCCTACTTGTCTATTTTGTCTATTTTGCACATTGCTAGTGTGACTGTTCCCTATGTACCCTTTGTATGTATCTCTGGACCAACTTTCAAAGCATGGGACTACATTTCCCATAATGCCTCACTGGGTGACCCTCAAAACATGGACCGGATTCCTATTCATGCATGGGGATGTTGGGGTATGAGTGTGATGGGTATGTTTTGGGGATATTGGCATGTAGCTTACCTTCTGTGGTGTCTGGTGTCGGAGCTGTCAAGGTCAGCCACGCTCGTCACTGCCTCAGGAATGAGGGTGCCCTCCATCAACTCCTCCAGGGGCGTCGGATCTGGTGTAGTGGAGGTCCCACCTCCAGTTGTCTTTGCCTCTGCCAATCTGGTGGCCCCCCTCTTCTTCGATCTCTGCCTCATGTCGTACCAACTCTTCCTTAAGTCCTCGGTGGTACGATGGGTTACGCTTATGACGTTTACGTTTTCTTGAATGTCAGACCATATTTTTCTTTTCCTGGCCTCAGGAACACGAAGTGAGGCTTCCCAGACAGGAGGTCATGTTGCCTCACTACCTCCTCAGTCAATACCTCCAGCTCCCTCTCTGAGAATTTTTGTTGTCTTTTCCTGCTGTTCATCAGCCTGCTTGTCCCCACCCTGCTTTTCAGAACCCTGGGATTCCATTTCAGGAACTTTGTTTTCAGAGACAATTCCACACTCCCTCCTTACTGTCTCTCACCCAGCAACTGACTCTGGAACAGGTGCAGGCAATCAGGTGCAGCATGGGAAGTCACACTTCCTGGTTGGGATGTCATCATTCTGGACCTGATTTGCTCTTTCCCGGTTTTGCGATTATTTATTAGCGAAATCGCGAATAAGGATTCGCTATTTGAGTAATCGCACAATAATTCTGTGAATTTTGGGTAATCGCTAATTAATTGCAATTTTTTTACCTACATCCCATTTTGCTATTCCAAAAGTGCGATTCGCAGAAAATCGCATTTTCGGAATCGCAAAATTGGATTTACCTAAATATGCCCCTTAATGCCTTTACATTTTGGGAGGGGTTCTAGTGACCCTATTTTACATAATATAATTTCGACAATTTTGATTGGTTTCATTAAATATTTGTGTATTAGTACATCTCGTTGTGCCACTTCATGCCATGCAAAGGGCATGGTTCTGTACTACCGTAAAGCTAAATAAATTTCTGTTTATGAGATGTATGCCAGACTTTTCTCTGCTCTCTTTAACCGCATCGCTGCTGCGGTGATTTTTGCGCTGTGCTGCGCGGTTCAAAGTACCGCGTTACATGACGAGCTCAGCTCGTCATCAGCACACGCCACCCGTGGCTGATGACGAGCTCAGCTCGTCATCAGCATCGAAGGGGTTAAAGGCAGGTTTCCTGGCAGTCCCCTTTTTGCTCTTAGACTTAACATTTTCGCTTGACTTTTGACCATTATTCATACTGATTAGAACTGACTTATCAATTGCCTTTTGCTTTCTATATGATTCTAAATTTCTCAATAAACCTTCAGTACTCATACTTTAAAGTTAAATCTTGTGTGGACTTTCCTGTGTGGAGTTTCCTTTGTTTGCCTAGGGTCCTTGTCCTTTGGGACTCCTATGTCCCTGATCCATACAGGTGGCCCTTTTATTGGTAGAATGTGCCAACAATAACCATACAAAATCATTTTGTGGTCTTAAGGTCATGACACATGCCTGCCTTGCAGATGGCTTACAATTAGATCAATATAGAGAACACTGTTTCCAAATTGGGTGCCCCTATTCTTCCAACAGAGACATCTTACAGCATCTTATCAGAGAATTCAGAGATTCCCGTTGGGTTGAACTAATTCTGATTATTTTGTGGGGGGGTAACCTACTCACAAGAATAACATTTTAGGTCCATTGGGAGGTACTTTTAGCACATCTCTTAATTTCATTTCCAGTCTGTCCCTTCACAAACAACGCCCACACCATCTTTCATAGTGGGTTCTCACTACATCAACACATCAAGAGCTGCACACCAGGGGGCAGATTTACAAGCCCCATGCAACACGTTTGAGCCGCCATTGCGTCACTTTTATGATGCAGCAATGGCGTAAAAAATGCAGCCAATTTACAATGTGAAGCATCTAGGGAGATGCGCCACGTTATACCTGCGTCACATTATACCTGCGTCAGGTATAATGTATGCAGGGTGGTTGTTCCCATGCAGGAATTCCTCTTAAAAGTGACGCAGTGAAATCTACAAGATTTTACGGCGTCACTTCTAGTATGCCACTTCGTCAAAACCTTACACCTGGTTTAAGCAGGAGTAAGGATTGACACAATGTAATGGGAACAGGCCTCAAAATGCATTGCTGGAGTTGCGTTGTGTTTGCGACACGACTCCAGCAATGCGTGACTTTTGCCCCAAAAGATGCATCAGAATTTCTGACGCATCTGTCAATCCTTGTGCCAGGGTGCGCCCTATTGTAAATACTGGGGTGGCAGAGTGGGCTAAAGAACGGTGATGGATTAAACCCAGATCTGTTGACTAGGTGTGAGTGGTTGATTGGTTCAGATGCTCCGTCCATCACCACCCCCTTTTGTACCGCTTTTGGCCGCCATAAGTGTGGCAGGGTATGCTCAGATGTGAGTCCCTTGCTCACTTTGCCACTGGATTCAAGCAAACCTGGCTGAAGACGGCTGGACTGCCAGAAACCGGTCCTAGGAATCTTGTTTCCGGTCCAGGGAAGGCATGGCTTGGCAGTTCGGGCTGGACTGTTCCCATGAGGCACAGGGTCAGACTGATTTGCATATGGCCATGTCTGAACTGGGGTGGCAGAGTGGGCTAAAGAACGGTGATGGATTAAACCCAGATCTGCTAAGTGTTTGATTGGCTCAGATGCTCCGCCAATCACCATCCCCTTTTGTACCGCTATTGTAAATACGGCGCATCCATGGTGGCGCAGGGAAAGTGACACATCTCTACAGATGTCTCACTTTCTTGTAAATCTGCCCCTAGGAGAGCAGTAACCCACAATGCCACACTCAGTGGGTACCAGTGTGAGGGGGAGACCGATATTGACGCATGCCACCAATGGGAGGGTGAGGCTCTTTATTAAGAAATGCCTTTAAAATACATGATTGTTTTGAGACACATACCCCAGAGCCCCATTATAATTGTTTTATCATTTGTATAACATCTTGTCATATACAAGTGGATCTAAGGTGTGCTCTCTCATTCACACCAGCAGGCAGATGTGACACAGAAAAGGCACAGCAGGGGCAGAAGAGGGAGATGCTCCGATGTATGGTGGACACTCAGAACCATCAGCACCATGGAGGTGGAGTCATTCTCCTCTGAAAGCGAATCCATAACCACTCAGGGGCACACAAGGTTGACCCTCAAATGATTCCAGGTGGAAGTCACACAGGAGGGAAAGGTGGCAGTTTTTGAGACCTCCACGTGCCAGAAAGACAGGTCGTTTTGGGGACCGGACTCAACCATCATCACAGCCTCAGCTCATCTTTCCCATCCACTCAGCCCGAAGCAGAAACACCAAATTACTAGAACTGCCTACATTCAAAACAAGACAGGCAAAAAATAGAACTTTGACAGGAGCAGCAACAAGCTTTTGGAATTCTGCCAACTTAACTAAGATAACAAACAGACCTACTTCCCTTTAGAGAGCTTGAAAATGATCCTTTTCACAAAGTGCTTAAAATCAACTTCAATAAAATGTGTGTGACTGACGACAAGCCAGTCTCAACTTTCCCCATTTTTGTCACTCCCAATAGTCACCTCACACACATACATTCGCGTCACCTACCATATACCTCCTTTCCCTCAAACGAGAGTCCTCCATTGTTGCATATTAATAAAGTGTCTTCTATATGGCTTTTAAACCACACGAGGGCAAACAAACGCAAATAAACAGGAAATTATGTAAAATAAATACATATGTAAATACACTCCTGGGACCCTGAGCCCTCACATGTGACCCTTCTCTTCACCCTATCCAATGTGTCACTAAAGTCCACTCAAACATTCCTGAGTCCGGTGGAGTCTGGACAGACCTCTGTCCTAAAGGACAGAGGTCCTTTTGTTGAGTACCAATGAGTTGGGTAACAATAAACATCTGTGATTCAGCACCAAGACACCTACGGGTGAACGTGCGCCTTACAAATAAATACACGTTATGTTATGTTATGTTGTGGTGGACGAAGTGCGTCCCGTAGGCCTGGATTGCCTCTTTGTCCACCCTCAGACCACCCCATCCTTCCACCCTTGTTGTATTTGCCTGTCACCCCCCCCCATGGGTATAACAGCCAATCACTGCACTGATGCTGTAAATGCTCAATTCCGGTATCCCTACCAGTTCTCCCAATCCCCCTTCCTCTATTGCATGTTCAGACTGCTGTTTAAAGATCATATTGACATAGGGCCCGATTCACAGAACTAACTTAAGACAAAATCCTAAACTTACTACCATTTTCTATTCACAGAAGGCACTTACTCATTTCGGTATTCACAGAAGCCACTTACTCATTTCGGTATTCACAGAAGTTAGGAGACCTAACTTTACGACTCCTAAAGGCCTTCTGTGAATACCGAAAGTCTTAAAGTTAGGATTTTTCTCAGTTTGAGAGTAGTAAACATAAGACTACTAACTTTAGGAGTCCTAAACTGAGAAAAATCTCAACTTTAAGACTTTCGGTATTCACAGAAGGCATTTAGGAGTCCTAAAGTTAGGACTTCTAACTTCTGTGAATTTCCCGAAATGAGTAAGTGCCTTCTGTGAATACCAAAATGGTAGTAAGTTTAGGATTTTGTCTTACGTTAGTTCTGTGAATCGGGCCCATAATATGTAACTATTGTTATACTGCACAGCGCTTTAATACAACTCTGTGAAGAAGGGCTATAGGAAAATACTATAAATAAATGCTACCTCCTTGTCCAGCACCCCGTGTGTCTCACGAGGTTCCTGATCCTGCACCTTCAGTCAACATGAATGGTACCCCTAAACCAGCTACACCACCACCATATCCGAGTTGAGGAGTGATTTTGTTTTCATATCCCACATTTATTTGGATTGTAATTTGTGTTTGGCTTTGGAACTTTTTCTTTAAATTGACATTTGTCATTGACTTTGCTTTTTGGTTGGACCTATTTCTGGACCCCCCTCCAAGGTGCACACCCCTCCCTAAACTCAGGCATTATTTTTGGTCGCTTTTTATATCTCATTTTTTTCATGCCTACATCAATGCTCACCACTATTTCACATCCCTAATTCCATGTCCTCTTAACATCATATGATATTTTTTTGTTTACAAATGGATTTTCAGCACATTTACCACTGTGATGTCTTCATTGATAGAATCTTGTGTGAGCAAGTCTCTCCATGTTGCTGTGCTGTTGTCCTTGTTCTTGTATGTCTTCACCTATGTTACATTTGTTATATCATGCTACATTTACATCCATGTTTAGACACATATGACACAAGAAACGATGGACAACATAAAGGGTGGTTTAAAAATGCTATTGCGACATAGGGTGCATGTAGATGACAAGAAATGTTTACCTGCATGTGACAGGTGGGGGTACAGAAAGGGCTGTATGTGTGAGGCTGGTGCCAGTGAGGGATGCATGACATGTCTATGGTGGTGGTGAGTGACTTCCACATCCACGAGGGATGCCCACATCACCGCCGTTGCTGGGCAGCCTAGGTTGGGATCAGGATTTGATTGTGCACTGGGGGCTGGAGGGTACGTGGGGCTGGCAGTACATTCAGGTACATGTTTTCTACCAGATGTCCCAGAGGCATGACTTCATCTTGCTGGATTACCATGGATCCTCTCAGCAAGGGCCTGACTAGTAAAACCACTGTTTACAAGCATGAGGAATCTCTAAATACGGTGAAATTGACTAGTGATAATGCTGACACCATTGCAGTCATTATTAATGCATTTACCAGAAAATTCCTGACTTCATGGACTAGTTTATTTAAATGTACAGACTTGTCTTGAGTTGCCAAAGGTTAGTGAGCTTCAAGCCCTCTTCAAGTCCATCCCCTGCACTTCTCTCCCTCTTGCTCCCCTCAGAGAGTGAAATGTAATAAGGGAGAGCTTTGGTTATGCACTTGGTGTGCAACACTAGTTGAAGTTTTGGAACAGCAACAGTTAAACCAAAGTACAGCGTAGGGGAGCTAAGCAATAGAAAGTTAATTTGGCCTTTCAAAATATTGTGGATGAGCACAATGGGATTTTTGAAATGTACTGATAAAAAGAGGCCTGCATAAACGAAAGTATTGATTTTTCATAGAAGAAGAGGACTACTTAGGATATTCCATTTCAGCTGTATCTGCCATATCTGCCAAAAGGTCAAACCAAAAGCAAATTTGATTAGTGTGTTTGCTAATACTAGTACTCGGTGTGACAAGGATCAACTAAGATCCTACATGGGTCTGATAGAATATTATTCTAAATTTGTAATCAATTTTGCTGGGAAAACTGAAAATATCAGATTATTGGTAAGAAAACGAATAGGAATTTCATAGCAGAAAAACTAACATTGGGCATTTCAGTGCCTCAAAAACAATATAGCACATGCTGGCATTCTTACACTTTTTGGTATTAATAAGCAATCCATAGTAACAGTAAGCAGAAGCGTGGAGTATGGAATATTTCAGAAAATATGTTTGGAAATGTGTATAATTTTAAGAACTAATAATAAACCACTTTTGATCATTTTGAGGGTGGGAGGCAGAGATAATAGTTCTTCCGGCCTTGCTGCTAGACTTCGAAACTTTAATTTCAAAATGGAATATATTCCTGGTTGACGGAACTAGGGCATCAAGCTAAAAAATGGTCACAAACGGGCAGATTCTCAGAATCTGCCCCTGTGCGACCTGTATTTTTGCGTTTGGGATAGATCAACCCAAATGCAAAAATCGCAATTTAAGAAATCGCAAAATTGCAATAACTTAAATTGTGATTCCATTTAAGGAATCTCAAATTGTGATTCCTTAAATGCAATGCATCAAAGTAAAAAAATTAGCGATTTCGCTAATAAGGGGAGCAAATTACCATGAAGTTGAACTTCATGTTAATTTACAAAAACTTTTAAAAATGCACTAAAGTGCATTTTTCAAAGTTCCATTTTACACACAAACATGCCCTTAGGGCATGTGTGTGTGCAAGATGTACCCATATGCAGATTTCAGGGATGCAACAGGGTGTCCTTTTGAAACCCTGGCACCCTTGAAATTGCAATCTCAATTTGCAATTCTCTAATTGAGAATCGCAAATCAAGAAAGTCTTCTCATTCATTCCTATGGGCCTCTAGGCCCATAGGAATGAATGTGGAGGTATTCCTTAATTGCAACTCGCAATTTGCGAGTCACAATTAAGGAATTTTAAGAAATCACAATTTTTTTAGCGAGTTCTTCATGCATAGCCTTTTACTATTCCTTATTAGCGAATCCTTATTTTTCGCTAATAAGGAATCACAGAATGGATGCTTGATGAATCAATAGGTAGGTAGTTAGCCGTCTTTGTGTTTACAAGATGTGTAGAAATTAAAAAATCCACTTCTCAGGGGTCTCACTGATACTTAGTCCATTCAAACCAATAATAAAGAATTTGGCACAGAAGCTGGAAATATAAAAGAACATTTTTATTAACCTCAAATGAGAGAGACTACGTCACACAGAAGCCTTAGCAACTGAATGAGGCAGTCTGCTAGAATGGTCTTACTTCACATATTATATACTCTTTATCCTGCCCCAGGCATGTAAGGGAGTTGTATCAGTTAACTTTTTATTACATTCCTAAACAAATGGAAAATCTGGAGTGTCAGCAGGTGAGTAGCCTTTCGGGTTTTAGCAGGATATCGGCAAACATTATAATTACATAGTTCACAAAGGTTAATCTGATTTAGATGGCACTGCAGGGCATGGCAAGATTACATGTACAGTATCCCAACCCAAAAGTCAATCATTAGGAATGTCCCAAATTCAACCTCCAAAAGCCGGACAAACCTATAATTAAAAGCATAACCCATGTAATGAAGAAACATAAAAAGAAACAGTAACAGATGATGAACAAGATAAGGCATCTGAAAGTTAACGATGTCCTGAACATTGATTGGCAATCTCAGACAGAGATCGATCAGGGAAATTGGCTTTGCAAGGTCAGTTTCAGGTGAAGAGGTCAGTTTCTTACAGTTCATTTCAGAGTCAAAAAGAAACCTTAGGTAATGTATACATGGACTAAGAAGGCCAGGCCACTTTGTTCGCCAGGCTACCTTCACAGGCCTACATGAGGGCAACACAAAATGGTGGCTGTTAGACCTGTCTGCCCCTTTGGTGTTCCTCTCCCATCATTATTTATTTTTGTCCCTTTTGGCCTCCATATGTTTTATTCTCTTTTGTATCCATCAGGAATTTCTTTTTTGGAGCTGTCATGGGGTTAGGTGTTCCCTGACACCACCCTTTCACCTCCTTATTGAGGCCTAGTCTTCTACCTGAAACTTGAGAGAGAATCAAGGAACCTAAAATGGTGGCCAGCAACTGCCATAACGGTCACCCCAGTGAGACAGACCCATATACAGCATGAGGAAGGTTCTGGAACCCTCTAGCAGGTTTCAGTGGTCTGGGGCCAGGCTATAAAAGGCCAGTGACCAGGCAGCCATTGTGTGCAGTCAAGGAGTGACCAGTGAGGAGGGAGGAAACTCGAGGAGGAGGATTTCACACTAGTGAGGGGGCACGATCGACCCTTGGGCCGGCTATATCCCTGCATGGAAGTGACCCCACCTGAGCTGACCAAACCCTACTGGCACCGATTTCCAGACAAGTGCCAAAAGACTCTGTAGTGAGGCCCGCAGTGGCTGGAGGCACTAGTGCGAGATCACCAAGTGAACCGATAAAAATAATATACAAAAGCATCAGTATTGAGGCTGGTTCCTGACGCGTTGTTCCGCT
The DNA here is from genome assembly GCF_964263255.1 of Lissotriton vulgaris. NCBI lineage: Eukaryota > Metazoa > Chordata > Amphibia > Caudata > Salamandridae > Lissotriton > Lissotriton vulgaris. Next base: position 42,065,524 of record NC_141697.1, read on the forward strand.
GCTGAAGGAAGAGCAGGGGACTTAGGAACAGGCTCCTGTGTCGGCGGAGAGTGAGCAAGTTATTTACTCACCGTATGTGGAAGCGGCAGAACCACCTGTCATCCTGTCAAGAGAGGAGCGCTCAACGCCGTGTGCGAGTCCGGACTGCGGAGTGGAGGAAGCAGGGCCCAGCTGATCGGTGACTTCAGGCCGGGTAGCGTGGGAGCTGACGTCGGAAGAGACGGGGTGACTGAGGTTGAAGGCCGGACGTGGGAGGAGCCCGCCGCCGCCGAGACGAACACCCTCGCCGAACCTGTGAAGGTTGACGCTTCCGAGGGAGCCCGCGGAGCCAGGCCATTCGGGAGAACAGCTGAGTGAACTTTCGGAGGTCTCCTAAACCCAAGTAAGCCGGGAGAGTACTCGGAGGGGAGGAGAGAGTGAAGATCTGCCCCGACCATCGTCAGATCAAATGGCACAGGGACTGTTCAAGTTCCGAACTCATCCTGACGGATATTTTCTGAGGGAAAGAACCCTCGTGAGACAGTTCGCACTGGGGGGTAATCTGTGACATCGGGTGCCAAACCGCTCTGGGAGGAAAAGGTTCTGTAGCACTAACGTGGCATTTCAAACACCCAGAGATGGGGGAGCGAGTTGAGAGCTAAAGTCACAGTTGAAGCCTGAGTTGCGGGAGGTTGTGGAGAATCGGTGGTATCACGAATAGACCCTGGTGAAAAATAGCTGGAAAAGTAAGATAAAACAGGGCAAGGGAACGCTCTAACCTGGTCACTCAGTTTACTAGGGTTGTGGCATGTACTAGAATTGATTGGCAATTTAGTGATTATTTACTTGTCTCCTTCAGTGCTCATCTAGATGCACAAGAGACCGTGGGAAGGTGTTGAAACTGTGAGAGGAAGCTGCATCAAAACAAAAGTAATGTAACCACTTGATTTTCAGTAAAGAAACCTGATTGTGCACCAAAGCAACTGTGAGAAAGTGTGGGGTTCAGCACATGTAAGTTGTAGGGGTTTTTCAATGTGATCTCTGCATCTGGGGGACAGAAGTATAAGAACTGTCATTTGGAATTTAAAGTGTACTAATCATTGAAGGTGATGAAATGTACTGAGCTGAATGTACTGTACTGTTGAAAGAAAAGAAACCTAAGCTAAAGAATTTTATAAAAGGAAACAGTATTTTTCTATTTTGGTGTGGTGTCATTATTTTTGGGGGTTCGTTCCTGGGTTACTGCGGGTGAGTTTGTAAGCATTACACACAAGCCTTGGGGGGTCGAGCTCTACCCGCTCTGTGCCAGGCTACCCTATGTAGTCTAGAGAAATCTAGGTCTAACAGTGGCACAATATAAAATGGAGTCAGTCTCGAAAATTACAGAACCTCAGATGAGAGTGACCTTGTTGAGGACTTAAACATGGAAGAACTGCTAACTTGTTTATCTGAAACAAGTGAAGGATTGTATAAAGCAGTCCCTAGGAATGAGTGGGTTGCTGTAAGAGAAAAAGATTACGTAATCAAAGAAGCAATGAAGATGATTCACAGGGTAGTAGACTGAAGAGAGAGTTCGGTACCAGGGAGTGTCAGACTGCATTGCAAGATAATGGAGGAATTGTCAGTGTGTAGTGATGAGCAGGTGATGAGGGAGAGAGGATTATGCCGTCCCAGAGTGTTAGAAGCAAATTGGTTATTTTAGAACATTAAGGACATCTAGGGCAGACCATGACGAAGAAAAGGCTCAAACACAGGTTCTGGTGACCAAGAATTGAAGCAGAGGTATGTGGGAGTGGGACTAGTTGTGCGGAGTGTAAAGAAAGAGGAAAAAAGGTTGAGGTAGCTGTGGGTATGAATGTGTAGCATATTCATGATCCCACAGCACCTTTTGTGACGACCAGTGACGTAAAAAATGCGCCTTGTTGCACCATATTTACAAAATGACGCATCTAGGTAGATGCATCACTTTGTAAACCCCTGCGCCACATTTTACCTGCGCCAGGTATAATGTATGCAAGGGGGGCGTTTCGAAGCAAGAAAGAGTCATAGAAGTGACTCAGTGAAATCTATAAGATTTCACGGCGCCATTTCTTTGCCGCTAATGCGTCAAAATCCTACGCCTACCTCATGGCAGGTGGAACACTGACGCAGGCACTAACAACGTGGGACTTGCCCATGTGAAAGTACACATTGCTGGAGTTGCGTCACTTTTGCGACACACTCCAGCAATGTGTCACTTTTGCGCCTAAAGATACGTCGGAAATAATGACGTATCTGTAAGTCCTTGCGACATGATGCGTCATACTGTAAATATGACGCATCGTTGGTGTCGCAGGGAGAGCGTAGTGAAAAGTGACGCATCGTTGTTTTCACTCAGCGATGCGTCACTTTTCATAAATGAGGCCCTGCATCTCTGGAGCGGTCTGTCACGCCGATTGTAGTTCTTTTGGATTCTCTCACCTTGTTGAGGTTTTACTCATGAATTATGTAAAACAGTTACACACAATTAACTACAGACTTCCTCATATCTATGCTCCTTCCAATTACATTATTTCCTAAACATGACCCCGGCAAAGAACACACACTAATTACATTATTGTACTAGAAATAAATGATATCTTAGAATACACATAACTTGCTTTGTTTTTTTCTCAAATTGTTGCCAATAGCGACTCTTATTATCCGGGGAAATAATTAGTTTTGTCAAAACAGTTCAAACAAGTCTAGTAATAGACTTTGAGAAAAACTCTTCTGTAATCAAAGTCTGAACAACACTCAGTAAATGTATTGTGCTTGTAGGTTTGTTAGATATAATTACTTAGCTGTGTGTGCATGCTATCACTCATCTGATTGAATTGTGAATAAATAATCTTCTTCTTCTTTTGTTTAGCCGGTTCGGGGGAAGCTGGTCAGAAATCTGAAGTGAAAGTCCTTGGAGGTCCAGGATGTCAAAGAGATGCTGCGGAAAGACGAAGGAATTTCAGGTAAGTTTGATGGAACAGCAACTGTTAGTTTTTTCCTTGAGAATTGTGATTGACAAGCAGGGCTGACTAGGAGTACCTCTTATAGGCTGCATCAGGAGCAGTGGCGGCTGGAGACATTTAAAAAAAGTGAGGCGTAAAATTATTGCCATACTGCACTGCGGCGAGCAAGCGTAATTAGCGAGCCCGAACAACCTACAGGGGTTTGGGGAAGTTCACTCCCCGAATTTTTTTTGAAAAAGAATGGATAAATTGTGCGTTTTCAAGCAAATTAGCGGAAGTTGAAAGGTTCATAAAGCAATACGATTTAATTATTTATGATTTAAAAAATTGCTAATATTTAGAAGCTATAGAGGACAATCTTTGCGTATGATGATGTTACCATTTGCCCATATTAACTTTTGAATACACTGATACACTTGTAATGGTTTTAACTGTACAATACAATAAATACATTCATTGACTGTGCAGTGCAACATACAAAGAAAACAGGCATCATGCAGAGAGGATGGATCACTGACAGAATATTGACAGTCAAAATATCGACTTACCAAAAAATCGAGGTAAAAATATAGAATGCCAGAATATCGACTTCCTATCTACAAACAGGTAAGTACAAAAATATCGACTCCAAAATATCGATAGGAAAAAATATAGACAGTCAAAATATCGATTTTTTAAAATATCTTGAAAGTAATTTAAAAGTAATATGTTAATAAATATAATTAATTTAAACATACTTAAAATACTTAAATAAACTTAAAATTAATAATAATGTAACTTTAAAGAAAAAAAAATGTAAAACACATATATATATATATATATATATATATATATATATATATATATCGTAAAAACACCAGCCACTTCCACCAAAACCACGGCGGCGAAGAAGGAGAAGCAAACCTCTTATTCTCAGGCAAGATGTTCTTTATTCAACCGTGCATATCCATAACAGCAATCGACAGATGACGCGTTTCGGGCGCGAGAGCCCTTGATCACATAGAGACTGGTTTGGTTGTAGCCATTGTTAAATATTATGCCCCATCCTACTTAGGTCACATGGTCAGCCAGTTAGCATAAAACTAGAAGACAGACTTCACGATTGATCGCTGTTGCAGACGAACAATTTTGCACATTATTGTGACATATTGAAAACGATAACTACAACAATTTAGAATGTGTATATTATACATTCTCTATCAAAACACATGCCAGACATTTTGGCTGCCCTACCCCCAGACTATGACGCGATCTGGTATAATCGCCCAAATGACTGCAAAGGGGGGGGGGGGTGGCCTTTTTGTTTAAAAAATGTCTTGTAGTAAAAGAGATTATAGCAGAAAACTGTGCCTATGCGGAGCTGCTAGGGATTAAAGTCTTGCTTAAATCTTCATGCATCGTAATATTGGTAGTTTATCGCCCGCCGCAAAGCTCTCTGGATTTCAATGATATCCTTTTTGAACTTCTGACGGACTTGGCCACCAGATTCAAGTCCCTCCTGATGGTAGGCGATTTCAATTACCACTGGGACAAAGTACCCAGAGACCCTACGGAGACTGAGTTCGAAGCCAATCTCTCGGTGCTCAACCTAAAACAGTTAGTGGTGGGCCTGACTCACGTGAAAGGCCATACATTGGACCTTGTCTGGTCCTCCTTGCCTAACACAGAAATAACGGAGGTTAGTCCCTGCATTTGGTCGGACCACTTCATGATAAAGTGCTGGGTTCCAGGTGACCCTGTGCGGGCTACCCCAAATAAATCACGGAGGAAAATTCGACCTTGGAACAAGGTGGAAGCCGACCTTCTAATCGCGACCCTGCTCTCCTCTACCCCCCCAAAATGAGTGGTACAGATTTGGACAATGATGCTAGGATGCTAAAGACCTGGATGCTCGCCGCTCTGGATAAACTTGTCCCTGAGCAGATGGAGAGTACATGAAATAAAGGGAAGGGAGCGCCATGGTTTGACGCCTCCTTGAAACAGAAGAAGCAAGCCCTTCATAAGGCAGAGAGAAGGTGGAGACTCCATTACTGTCAAACAGAGGCTGAAACTTTTAAAACCTTGCTTTCAAAATATAAGGCAGACATCCTGGAAAGAAAGGCTGCTTTCTATGAGGGAAGAATTAGGGAGGCGATAAACATACAGCGAGAGACCTTTACGATATTAAGGGAACTCACACAACGAGAAGGGAAAATCTCTACGTGCGATCAACCAGACTGTGACTCCTTCCAAACTTTCTTTCTTCGGAAGGTACAGGATATCATCACTGACATCAATGCACGGCCAGCTACAACCATGCTGCCTAGTCAGATTGTTCAGGTGCCACCTATGACTTTGAACAATTTCCCCCCCCATAGACAAGAAATGCCTAGCAGAACTTGTCTGACAGATCAAGTCAGGCTCAAATATAGATCCATGTTCCCCAAAAAAATTTAAAATGGCCCTGCCAGGCATCCAGCCCCAGGTGCTAAGTTTACTGAATAACTCACTGAAAACAGGTTATCTGCCAACTCAGATGAAAGAATACAGGGTCTCTCCACTTTTAAAGAAAGCAGGAACGGATACGAAAGCCTTAAAAAACTACAGGCCTATTTCGCAGTTACCATTTCTAAGCAAGATCCTAGAAAAGCACGTCCTCAGCACTCTAGCCGGCCATCTGGAGGAACACCATCTCCTTCATGCCAGGCAGGCTGGGTTTCGGCCCCAACATAGCACAGAACTAGTCATGGCCTCGTTCGCCGATGAGCTGAGAGTCAGGGCTGATAATAAACAGCCATGTACCCTGATTCTCCTAGACTTATTGGCGGCTTTTGATACGGTCTGCCACACCATCATGCTGGACCGGGTCGCGAAATTGGGGATCACTGGCCAGGTGCTAAAGTGGCTAGAATCCTTCCTGTCAGGTCGAACCCAGAGAGTGCAGCTAGGAGACCAGCTGTCCGGGATTAGTGAGGTGACTTGGGGGGTGCCCCAGGGGTCGGCTCTATCCCCCCTGCTTTTCAATATCTATTTACAACCGTTGGTGGAGGAGCTCATGCGTCTGAACTGTGAAATTTTCAATTACGCAGATGACACCCAGCTATTGGACGAGCTGGATGACACTAAAGAGGCCCAGGAATCAGTGAGGAATCTGCTCAGCTTCACGGTCAACTGGATGACTAACAATCTGTTGAAAGTGAATGCTGATAAAACGGAGGTGCTGGTGATCAGCAACAAAGAGGATCCCTGGAGTGACCTGTATTGGCCCCCTGAGTTGGGAACTACCCCTTCTCCTGGTGCTGTGGTAAAAAGCCTGGGGCTAAGGATCGATGCGGATCTCTCAATGGCCCCTCAAGTTTCTGCTGTCGTTGGATCTTGCATAGGTGTGTTGAGGCAACTGCAAAAGCTAGTCCCCATCTTATCTGCCTCCACCCTGCAATCGATCGTATCTGCCACAGTCATCTCGAGACTTGACTATGGCAACGCCCTATATCTTGGCCTGCCACAGAAGCTGTTGAGGAAGCTGCAGGTAGTACAGAACGATGCAGCTAGGCTGATCCACTCCCTGCCTAGAAACTCGCACGTAACCCCCCTGCTTCAGAAGTTGCACTGGCTTACAGTGACATTTAGAGTCCAGTTTAAATGTCTCTGTGTGGCCCATAAGGCACTCTTTGGGAAAGCCCCAGAGTACATCAGGCAACGTCTGAAGAGGTATGTTCCCGGGAGACCCTTGCGCTCAGGAACAACCTCCAATCTGATCCAACCCAGGTTCAAACTAAAAACTAGAGGGGGCAGGGCTCTGTCTGTGCTTCTCCCGCAACTGTAGAATGAGCTCCCGCCTACCCTGAAGGAGGAATCCCAGCTATTACCCTTCAGAAAAAAACTTAAAACCCATCTATTCAGAACGGCATTTATGACAGTTTAGGCGGTGGAACAGCTGAGGGTTCTATGGGTACCAGTGTGTTATGTTCTTCTGTTAAGAAGTGGAGAAGTGTGGCTCAGGGGTTAGAGGCGGCAGACCCGGAAGCTGAGATCGGCCCTGGACCAGGGTTCAATGCCCCGACGGGGGTTGGGCTCAATAATTCCACGGACTCGATAATTCTCGTTCCGGTGCCTACTTGACTCAAGGGTTCACACTCTGCGACTCTGGGCAATAGCTTGCTTAATCTCCACAACGGCCCCTCGCGGCGGGATGCCTGGCTTTCACCTTGTGGATACCCTGCCGGGGTATCTCACAGGGGAATACCAGGACGGGTTCCCTAAGCAAGCGCATAGATGCCTGCGGTGTGGGCGATTTGCGCTATATAAATACATGTACATTTACATTTACATTTACATTTAAGCGCTTAGAGACCGGCGGTGATAGGCGCTATATAAATATTCCATAACATAACATAACATAACATAACATAACATAACACTATTCATCATAAAGTCTTTCAATTGAAACATTTCTGGATAAATCCATATATACAATTTTGTGTAAAAAAAAGAGCCAAATTCCTATCTGCATAAATGCAAAGAACCTACGACCATCATGGCACTAATATATAGGATGTGCAGAGTTGAGCATAGCAGCAATTTATGTGCATGAAATCATGCAAAATAAAATCTCGGAATCAAGATAAAATTGAAATAACAAGGCAGACAAGTAGATTACAACACAAGATAATGGATGTGATATCGAACCAAGAAACATATCCTTAGTATCAGAATCACCCACATCTCTCATAAATAAACCATTGTACACATCCCTGGCATTAGTGCAAATAAGTAAAGTGCAATATTACCAACTATCCCTGTATAAATAAAGGGAACCCAAAATTTCATTGAAAAAACCATTTTAAAATACATACAATAAGGCGAAAAAGTCCTAATCAGATCATCATTTCATTTTTAGATTTTTTAGATACATGCAAATTTTCTAGACCATAGAACAGAAATAACAATTTTTATAGGCAAGTGTACATATCCTCCGTGTTGTTAAGTACATTGGGACACTTGCTATCGAAATTGAGAATGAACTTGGTTTCTAATCCCCTGAGTAGCAACTCTCTGTTGCCCCCTCTACGCTGTTTTGGAACTGAGGACCCCACATAATATTGCAAACAGTTAAGGTTGTTATCTGCACCTGTTTGAATAATGTTTAATAATTTTAAAACATATATATATATATATATATATTCATAAAATTCCAAGTTAGACGCGCACTCAGAGGTAAAGTGTACACAGTGTCGCTTTATTTGCTGTTACGCGTTTCGGAAGCCAAAACTCCCTTGCTCACACAGCAAGCCATTAGCTTTCCACCAGTTACATACACACTGCGTGATAGCCATAGAAACAGGACTGTACACATTTCGTTTTGGCTGACATCTTTGAGTGTACTTGTTTTAAATTGTTCTTGTACACACATTGTCTCTTTTTACACAACCACTTATCCATAAAAGTGATTAAGTACATTTCATAATTAATTATTATATCGCATTTCATTCGCCACAGTGGCTGATTGTGCAGTTACTGTTTCTAAACCCCTCTTCTTTCGCCTAGTGGCTTAATAAGGGTTCAATGTCTCTGGTTAAAGCTTTATCTTTAAAAACAAAAAAAGTGCAAAAAACGTGAACTATAAGTGAAGAAATTTCTACTTAGTGGAGAAGTCTTCTACTCTATTTTCGTGAATCTTCTGGGTGACAGGCTCAATTCCTCGTGAAGTGCACGTGATCCCTAATATATCATCTTGATTCCGCCTGTTAAAGTAAAACAAAAATTAAAATTACAATCTTATTCTCATTAAAACACATTTCCAGCTTAGATATTTAGACCAACATTCCTTCATTGTGACAAACATGTATGGGTTTTACGTTTCATAGGTACAGGATTCTTACTTTGTTTTTTCATGAGTCATATAGATGAACTACCAATTCCTCATGGTCATTGTGCCCATTCGGTTGTCGTGTTTCTAGTTCTAGAATCCATTTAGACTCCTTTTTCCTCAACTGCATCTCTCTGTTACCCCCTCTCTGATTTTGCCTCACCTGTTCGATTGCAAAGTATGTTAACAAATTGCAATTCGATCTGTGATGTTGTGCAAAGTGTCTTGCGACTGGGTATTGAGGGTCCTGATTTGTGATTGCCCTTAGATGTTGCATCACCCTATTCTTGGCCATTACTGTTGTGCTGCCCACATATCTTTTTTTACACGGACATTCAAGCACGTATACCACATGTGTAGAGCTGCACGTAAGGAATTGTGTTATCTTTCTTTTGGTCTATACGGGCTGTGAATCCCTTCGAGGTGGAATACCTCGTTGCTCCACGACACTCATCCAGGTCCTCTGGCAGCTCACGGAGACTATCGATACCTCGATACTTTGTAGCTGCAAGCAGCTAGGTGCCAGCTTCAGCTCCGTCAGCTTTTAACGCGGGGGGTTCTCCGTTCTGTGATTGCTGGCGACACAGCAAAATATTACCAAACATCCCTCCAAGAAGAACGCGGAGATCCAAGGGGATTACAGGTCAGACAACACGTTTTATTTCTCTCCCCAACAATGGCGGCGAATGCATTTCGGCTATTGTAAGCCTTCCTCAGCGCCCAGCATTGCAGCAAGAATAACGTTCCACAAATGTTCCTTCCTATGCCTTATTGGTTCAGCACCTGACGCTCCTCCCCCTAATGCACTCGACACATCACGTTGTAGTCCATTTTGAATGTTGGACTCAAACTCCCAGCAGGCACTGTTCCGGCTCGACTGGGTCGATGGTGTGGGGAAATGAGGTCGACTGTAGGTCTCGCTGATTGTAGGTAGGTGGTGGACGGTACATGCCTTGGCGAGAGAGAAATTGGACGGCCGCTGTCCTGTGTCCCCTCATAGCCGCCGCACCAGTGTACCAAGGGCAGAGTGCCGGGTCGGGGCAGTCAATACGGGCTGTGAATCCCTTCGAGGTGGAATACCTCGTTGCTCCACGACACTCATCCAGGTCCTCTGGCAGCTCACGGAGACTATCGATACCTCGATACTTTGTAGCTGCAAGCAGCTAGGTGCCAGCTTCAGCTCCGTCAGCTTTTAACGCGGGGGGTTCTCCGTTCTGTGATTGCTGGCGACACAGCAAAATATTACCAAACATCCCTCCAAGAAGAACGCGGAGATCCAAGGGGATTACAGGTCAGACAACACGTTTTATTTCTCTCCCCAACAATGGCGGCGAATGCATTTCGGCTATTGTAAGCCTTCCTCAGCGCCCAGCATTGCAGCAAGAATAACGTTCCACAAATGTTCCTTCCTATGCCTTATTGGTTCAGCACCTGACGCTCCTCCCCCTAATGCACTCGACACATCACGTTGTAGTCCATTTTGAATGTTGGACTCAAACTCCCAGCAGGCACTGTTCCGGCTCGACTGGGTCGATGGTGTGGGGAAATGAGGTCGACTGTAGGTCTCGCTGATTGTAGGTAGGTGGTGGACGGTACATGCCTTGGCGAGAGAGAAATTGGACGGCCGCTGTCCTGTGTCCCCTCATAGCCGCCGCACCAGTGTACCAAGGGCAGAGTGCCGGGTCGGGGCAGTCAATACGGGCTGTGAATCCCTTCGAGGTGGAATACCTCGTTGCTCCACGACACTCATCCAGGTCCTCTGGCAGCTCACGGAGACTATCGATACCTCGATACTTTGTAGCTGCAAGCAGCTAGGTGCCAGCTTCAGCTCCGTCAGCTTTTAACGCGGGGGGTTCTCCGTTCTGTGATTGCTGGCGACACAGCAAAATATTACCAAACATCCCTCCAAGAAGAACGCGGAGATCCAAGGGGATTACAGGTCAGACAACACGTTTTATTTCTCTCCCCAACAATGGCGGCGAATGCATTTCGGCTATTGTAAGCCTTCCTCAGCGCCCAGCATTGCAGCAAGAATAACGTTCCACAAATGTTCCTTCCTATGCCTTATTGGTTCAGCACCTGACGCTCCTCCCCCTAATGCACTCGACACATCACGTTGTAGTCCATTTTGAATGTTGGACTCAAACTCCCAGCAGGCACTGTTCCGGCTCGACTGGGTCGATGGTGTGGGGAAATGAGGTCGACTGTAGGTCTCGCTGATTGTAGGTAGGTGGTGGACGGTACATGCCTTGGCGAGAGAGAAATTGGACGGCCGCTGTCCTGTGTCCCCTCATAGCCGCCGCACCAGTGTACCAAGGGCAGAGTGCCGGGTCGGGGCAGTCAATACGGGCTGTGAATCCCTTCGAGGTGGAATACCTCGTTGCTCCACGACACTCATCCAGGTCCTCTGGCAGCTCACGGAGACTATCGATACCTCGATACTTTGTAGCTGCAAGCAGCTAGGTGCCAGCTTCAGCTCCGTCAGCTTTTAACGCGGGGGGTTCTCCGTTCTGTGATTGCTGGCGACACAGCAAAATATTACCAAACATCCCTCCAAGAAGAACGCGGAGATCCAAGGGGATTACAGGTCAGACAACACGTTTTATTTCTCTCCCCAACAATGGCGGCGAATGCATTTCGGCTATTGTAAGCCTTCCTCAGCGCCCAGCATTGCAGCAAGAATAACGTTCCACAAATGTTCCTTCCTATGCCTTATTGGTTCAGCACCTGACGCTCCTCCCCCTAATGCACTCGACACATCACGTTGTAGTCCATTTTGAATGTTGGACTCAAACAAATATATATATTATTAACAAAACATATACAGTATTTTTTCTGTAGGATAGCGTGAAGGTTAAATTTAATATTCACACTCCAGAGAGTGCAACAGTAGGAAAAGCGTTGGATAGCGCAGGGGTAAAAATTACTACTCCCACTCCAGTGAGCGCAACAGTAGGGAAAGCGTTGGATAGCGTAAGGTTAAAAATTACTATTCCCACTCCAGTGAGCGCAACAGTAGGGAAAGCGTTGGATAGCGTAGGGGTAAAAATTACTATTCCCACTCCAGTGAACGCAACAGTAGGGAAAGCGTTGGATAGCGTAGGGGTAAAAATTACTATTCCAACTCCAGAGAGTGCAACAGTGGGGCAAGCGTTGGATAGTGAGAGGGTAAAAATTACTATTACCACTCCAGAGAGAACAACAGTAGGGAAAGCGTTGTATAGCGTAGGGGTAAAAATTACTATTCCCACACCAGAGAGCGCAACAGTAGGGAAAGCATTGGATAGCGTAGGAGTAAAAATAACTATTCCCACTCCAGAGAGTGCAACAGTAGGGAAAGTGTTGGATAGCGTAGGAGTACAAATTACTATTCCAACTCCAGTGAGTGCAACAGTAGGAAAAGGGTTTGATAGCGTACGGCAAAAAATTACTATTCCTACTCCAGAGAGTGCAACAGTAGGGAAAGTGATAGGATAGCGTAGAGATAAAAATTACTATTCCCACTCCAGTGAGTGCAACAGTAGGGTAAACATTGGATAACGTAGTGGTCAAAATTACTATTCCAAATCCAGAGAGTGTAACAGTATGGAAAGCGTTGGAAAGCGTAGGGGTAAAATTTACTTTTACTACTCCAGTGAGTGCAACAGTAGGGAAAGCGTTGGATAGCATAGGGTTAAAAATTACTATTCCTACTCCAGAGAGTGCAACAGTAGGGAAAGCGTTGGATAGCGTAGGGGTAAAAATTACTATTCCAACTCCAGAGAGTGCAACAGTAGGGAAACGTTGGATAGTGTAGGGGTAAAAATGACTATTCCCACCCCAGTGAGTGCAATAGTAGGGAAAGTAAATACTTCATATATAAATATAAATAACATAAATATTAATACCAATTACAAAATAATTAAAATATTTTACAATTTTATAAAATATATTAATTAATCAATTAAAATTACAAATAAAAATTAACTAATATTAAAAATTACCTACTAATACTAATTATTTACCAATTACCAATACATTAATTTACAATATAAAAATAAATAAAATGTAGACACAAAAAAAATGTAAGAAATGTAATTACTTACAATTAAATTACTTCCCAAGCTATTCCCCTATAAACACACAACACACTACAGAAAATAATGTAATAAAAGTGACATATTTATCAATTAATCAATTACAATAAATTACAAATTATATTTTAATTATTTACCAATTAATAAATAATTAACAATTAATTCTAAATAAATAACAATAAATAAAATAACATATTTAATTAATTATAATTAAATTAATTCCTATCCATATTCTTCTATAAACCCACAACCCACTACAGAAAATTAATTACTAAAATTAACATATTTATCAATTAATCAATTAAAATTAATTACCAATTATATTTTAAATATATACAAAGTAATAATTAATTGACAATTAATTTTAAATACATACCAATAAATAAAATAACATATTTAATTAATTATAATTAAATTACTTCCCACCCTATTTCCCTATAAACCCACAACCCACTGCAGAAAATAAATTACTAAAATTAACATATTTATCAATTAATCAATTAAAAATACTTACCAATTATATTTTAATTAATTACCAATTTATAATTAATTAACAATTAATTCTAAATAAATACTAGTAAATAAAATAACATATTTAATTAATTATAATTAAATTACTTCCCACCCTATTCCCCTATAAACCCACAACCCGCTACAGAAATAAATTACTAAAATTAACATGTTTATCAATTAATCAATTAAAATGAATTACCAATTATTTTTTAATTTATTACAATTAATAATAATTAACAATTAATTCTAAATAAATAACCAATAAATAAAATAACATATTTCATTAATTATAATTAAATTTCTTCCCACCCTATTCCCCTAAAAACCCACAATCCGCTACAGAATTATATTACACAAAAATTTAAAATTAATATTAACTTACCTTAAATTCGATATTTGTGTTGTCTATATTATATCTAGTCGATATTTTGTCCATTCTATATTTTTGATTCGATATTATGTCCATTCTATTCGATATAAAAAATTTCTAGTCGATATTTTGGTAGTCTATATTATGTCTAGTCGATATTATGTCTATTCTATATTTTTTACTCGATATTATGTCTAGTCGGTATTTAAATCTCGATATTTTGACTCTATACCAGAGAGGATATAGTGGTAAAACAGATATCAAATAATTAACTTAAGTTATAGTGCAGAGATAAAACAGTTCTTTGTATTTGCATAAACCCTAATTGACTAGCTGAATAAAAAAAAAATGATCCGGGACGCATGCCTAATTAAGATCAGCAAAAATAAAAGGGTGCATAATTACCGCCTACAGCCCTAAAATGCATATGGGTAGGTTTTTATTAATGTATCAAAATGATCATAACGCTATTTCTTTTGCACCATGAACCATCACTATCCCATAGCTCTTCACTACAGACCCAAAAAAACTATTTATGGCAGTGATTTACAGTTAACCGTTGTTGCCACCAACACAACCTCATCGCCGCAACCTTCCAATACCCACCAATGAAACCCTTCAATACCTCAATGCCGCAGGACACCGACAACTGATCCCCGCAGACCTTTATACTCTAATCACTGCAGTACTACTAATATAGATCATAAATCCAGCTGCAAAGAGCTCACTGCTGCAGGTGTGCACGACAACTTAATACTTTGACCCTCATTACAAGATTCTTGCGGCCTCTCCTACTCCATCCCCGCAACCCCCCCCAAACAAAACACTGGGGCCACCCGCGTAACAACTCTCTGCACATGCACACACAACAACCCAGCTTGCGCAGCCCCTATCAGCATTCCGCAGTCCGGTATCCACAACCAGTCCAGTACTCCCCCATACTTCGTGGGGAGGGAGGGTAGGAACAAAAAGTAATTTACTTGGGGAACTGCCTCCACCATGGACCGACAGAGCGCGCCTACCTCTGTCTGCCTCACGAGACACCTCACTACAGGGCCGCACAGGCCTACCAGAGCCTGCGGAGCACCGTCTGCAGCCTGCCTGACACGTTCGCATTGCGCTATCTTTTTATCCATGACGGAGGAGGGGTTATGGTTTTGGGGCTCACCCCCGTTGTACCTGAGCCGAGGCTGTTGTGGATCCTCATGGGCCCACGCAGGCTGTGGAGCAGGCACAGCAGCATGCAGACCCAAATGGACCACAAGTAGCTCCAGTATCAGGACATACGTGTGCTTACGCCAGTACGGGCCACAATCAGCCATGTTTCCTCTGTTGCCTCCTCCTCCTGCTGCTGCTGCCGCAGGGCCTCGGTGTATGCTGGGATAATTCACAGCTCCAAAAAGTGGACTCTCTCTCTCCTGCTCCTGTTTGCTTTCAGGTTGGGTGCAGCTTCTGATGGAGCATTGTGTTCCTCTTGTAAAGTCATTCTCTCATAACCGTAATAATATTAATTATGTGCAGCATGTAAACTAAGCACCCAAAGCACCTGAATTAGACACAACACGCAGGAAAACTAACTGCAGTTTTGCTAAACATTAATTTACTGGATAAAAACAATGAGTCATACTAATATAGAGCTCTGATATTGTAAATATAACTGAATAAATGAAAGTGTTTTGTGCTTATGTTAAAAGTTGTGTGGCAAAGGAATGCAGATGGTAAGTAAACAACGCCTATTTTGTTCACTATGCTAGCGAACACCTACCATGAGAAGATTAGAATGGTGGGAGGTAAACAGAAGGGTTACGGGGCATATTACCAAGCAATAGCGATAATTATCGCTATTGCTTGGTTAGTGATAAAAATGTATCGCCGAGCTGCGACGATTTTTATCGCAGATAAACCTTGCTATTAGCAAGGTTTATCTCAGAAACAATAAAAATCGGCCGAAATGCATGAATATCGCTGTAAAGTCAGCGATATTCATGCATTACCAAGCGAATGCTCTTAGCCATGTTATCCACCTCCCATTGAATAACATGGCTAAGAACTGCTCAAGGCAGGTGTTAGCTTTTGGAGATATTCACGCTTAGCGCGAATATCTCCAAAAGATGGTAATAGGAGATAGCGATGTTAGCGACTGTTTCCAGTCGCTAACATCTTGGCATGCCCACTTTGCATGTCATTAGTGATAAATTTCTCTGACATGCAAAGCGGGGCCCAAGATGGTCGCTATCTCCTACTAGCTGTCGCTAACTGGTGTTAGCGACAGCTAGGTAATAGGGAGATAATTTTATCTCCGCTTTCTTGGCTTTTAAAGCCAAAAAAAGCAGAGATAAATCCCTTGATAATATGCCCCTACATTTCTATATCTAATTTCTGTTGTGTTTGTTTTCTTATTAGTTCCCATTGTGGCTTGCGCAGCCTAGTCTGAAAGTGGCTGTTTAAACGCGATGGTGGAAATGGATTTCAAAGATGGCCCCCACGCATGCGCGATACGAATAACAAGTTACGAGTGCATGGCCTCTCCCCGGAGCAAGAGATGTCAAGGCCAGCCTGGCCCATGAACGGGAGTTGTGCCAAAGTTGCCTGCATTTTAAAGTCTGGGAAAGGAAGAAGTTGAAACTTGAATATTTGGTATGATTACAAGGAAATGAACGACAAGTACAAATGTGAACATTAAGTCATGAGAAAGTCTTTAAAATGACTGCAAATTTAAGAACTGGTTTAAACAAGGACGTGAGTTGATCATCACCACCCCTCTAATGGACCAATGAGAAATGAGTGCAGACCCTAAAAGTTTCAATTTGGGTTTAAATAGGTAGTGAAAAGATTCTATGTCGGGAGGGAGACATTGAGGAGGTTAGAAAGACAGTCAGCTTGGGAACCTGTTCTATGCAGTTCTGTCATCTTCCTATGGCAGATTGGTAATGCGTTTTCTAAATTTTCATTTCTTAAATGTATTCCATAATGTTTTAGAATGTGCTTGTCTAATAGGATTTTGCAATATAAAAATGTTCTTTCCTAATGAATCTTGATAAAATTCTATTAAATATAAACTCGAGTTTGATCTTTTATTAGAATAAAAAGTAATGACAATCAAATGTTAAGAAGTTATGGGAATACTGTGATTGAGCTGGAGTTAATCGCCATCAACTGATTCCTACTAGTTGGTCCATCGACCAAATAGCGGAATACCTTGATGTTTTATTCCTTATGACTGTAGAGTATTTGAAATGTATATAATGTATAGAAATAGAGTATAGGTTAATGAGGTACCCCGCTTATCCAGCAGCTTGCCTTCTTTTTGCTGATTCAGGGGCAGCACCACCAGCTCATCCGCACCACCAAGAAGAAATCACCGAAGGAGCGACTGGACAACAAAGCCCACGACAGCAAGGAACTCTTCAGCATCGTCAAGGAGTTCTCCAACCCCAGCACCGGCAACAACGACATCACCCCTTCACAAGATCTCTGCGACTCCGTCGCCTCGTTCTTCCACCGCAAGATTGCCGACATCCACAACAGTTTTGGTGCACTATCCATGCACCCAACCACCGAACCTACGAACCCCACCGCCACCCTCCGCACCTGGACCACGGTGACCACCGAAGACACAGCCCGCACGATTAACACCATCCACTCCGGCTCTCCAACCGACCCCTACCCCCACCACGTCTTCAACAAGGCCGACTCCACCATCGCACCCCAACTCCGGGACGTCATCAACACCTCCTTCAACACCGCCACCTTCCCGGAGAGCTGGAAGCATGCCGAGCTCAGCGCCCTACTGAAAAAACCAACTGCAGACCCCACCGACCACAAGAACTTCTGCCCCATCTCGCTCCTCCCTTTTCCTGCCAAAGTCATCGAGAAGATCGTCAACAAACAGCTTGCCGCCTTCCTCGAGACGAACGGATCCCTCGACCCCTCGCAGTCTGGTTTCAGAGCCAACCACAGCACCGAGACCGCCATCATCGCAGCCATCGACGACATCCGAGCCCTGCTCGACAACGGGGAAACAGCGGCACTCATCCTCCTGGACCTCTCCGCAGCATTCGACACTGTCTGCCACAGCACCCTAGTCCAACGCCTCGACAACACCGGCATCCAAGAGATGGCACTGAAGTGGATCATCTCATTCCTCGCCGGAAGAACAGAGAGAGTCCGCCTCCCCCCGTTTCGATCCGAGGCCACCGAAGTCATCTGTGGCGTCCCGCAAGGATCATCACTCAGCCCCACCCTCTTCAATGTCTACATGAGACCTCTAGCTGCCATCGCACGCCAACACAACCTCAACATCATCTCCTACACCGACGACACCCAGCTGATCCTCTCCCTCACCAGAGACCCCGGCACCGCCAGAACCAGCCTACACGAAGGGATGAAAGACGTCGCCGAGTGGATGAAGAACAGCCGCCTGAAACTGAAGTCAGACAAGACTGGTCCTCATCCTGGGACCATCACCCTCCGCCTGGGACGACTCCTGGTGGCCCCAGCCCCCAGCCCTGGGCACCGCCCCCAAGCCAACAGACCACGCACGCAACCTGGGCTTCATCCTGGACTCCTCCCTCTCGATGACCAGACAAATCAACGCCGTATCCTCATCATGCTTTCACACCCTTCACATGCTTCGCAAGATCTTCCGATGGATCCCGACCGAAACCAGGAAGACGGTCACCCAGGCCCTCGTCACCAGCCGACTGGACCACGGAAACACCCTCTACGCCGGAACCACAGCCAAGCTACAGAAAAGACTCAAACGCATCCAGAACACCTCCGCCCGACTCATTCTGGACATCCCCCTACGCAGCCACATCTCCGGCCACCTGAGGGACCTGCACTGGCTCCCCGTCGACAAGAGGATCACGTTCAGGCTCCTCACCCACGGACACAGGTCTTTCCACGGCCTGGGCCCCAAGTACCTCAACGACCGCCTGACCTTCTACACGCCCACCCGCTAGCTACGGTCTACCAGCCTTGCCCTCGCAACCATACCACGCATCCGAAGAGCCACCGCCAGAGGCAGATCCTTCTCCTACCTGGCGGCCAAGACATGGAACTCCCTCCCCATCCACCTCTGGCTGACCCAGGACCACCTCGCCTTCAGTAGACAGCTCAAGACCTGGCTGTTCGAGCAGTAGCGGACCCCTTCCCTCAAGAGTCTTGAGACCCTTCCGGGTGAGTAGCGCGCTGTACAAATGCTGTGATTGATTGATGATTGATTGTGTGTAAATGTGTTACTCGCTTTGCTATGGGCCCCACCGTCGATTAAAATTAGGTGCTCCTGAATTAGTGAGATGAATTTGAGGGTTGTTTGAAAGATCACGCAGTGTCACTTCCCCTCATCTTGGAAAGAGAACACAGCTCTCTGGACACGCTCCCACCATTGCCTGGAACACCAAGAGCACTACATCTGCCTCTGTTTTACATTGTCCCCTCAATCGATTCTAAAACTTTTCAAAGTTCCGTCTCTTCCTCTAACCTTTGTTACGTAAACTGGCTATTCATACATAAAGGCTGCCACAGTTACGCAAGCACAATTGTTTAATTGGGATTTCAGGAGACACTTTAACATTTGATGCAAAAGCCCACCCATAAGCTTCCTTACTCTGGTATGTTGTTATCAGTCGACGCTTTTAGGGTAGTAGGGTAAAACAAAAAATAAATAAAACTTACATGACCGGCGGTGACTGGGTCTGTGCCGCCTCTGCTCCTGGACAGGAAGGAACAGGCATGCTCCCTCCCCTCCTGTAAGCCAATCACAATGCTGCAATGGCAGCGTTGTGATTGGTGCGGAGTCCCGGACGTCGCCTCTAGGGAGGTAATTTTCTTTATGTAGGCTGCATACAGCAGGGCCCAGGGCCGACTAAACAGTCAGGACACTCAGAGTGGTACAAGCCACTACTCCCCAACTCACCCACTCACCCGCCCCCAACCAGGCATACCCCTGCCTTCTGCTTTCTCGCAGCGAGAGAGGCAGAAAAGAAAATGGTATTTAAAATACCATTTTGTTTTCTGCTTCTGGCACTGAGAGAAAGCAGTGGGGCGGTGCTCCAACGTCCTAATGGAGCGGCCGCCCCTGATCAGGAGCCAAGAGGAACTATGCGGGAAGTTTCTAGATGATTCTGGAGATTTTGTCAAGGCCTGCCCTTACTTTGGTGATCCAGAGGGGTAAAAATTACTATTCCCACTCTAATAAGTGCAACAGTGGGGAAAGTGTTGGATAGCGGATGGGTAGAAATTGCTATTCCTACTCCAGTGACTGCAACAGTAGGGTATAGAGAAGGTATACAATTTACTATTCCAACTCCAGTCAGGGCAACAGTAGAACTTTACAATTAATCAATATAATTAACATCTAATTATTAATTAATTAAACATAAATTACTTCCCGCCCTTAAGCCTTATTAAACCCACAATACGCACCTAAATTAATCACAACATTGCCATAAAAGGGCACGTATAGGAGGTCGATCTTTCAGACTGTTGGCTCCGCAACTTTGGAATACTCTGCCAGTGACACTGCGTAGTACCTCCAATTTACTGGCTTTCAGAAAGGGCCTTAAAACCTGGCTTTTAACTCTGTAGATATCAGTTTTCACTGTAAGTTAGGGATCTCCCTTTTCTGTTTTTTTCCGTTATGTTGTGACACAGGTTTGCAATAAAGCGCCGGGACACTCTTTGAGTAGCCGTGCGCTATACAAGACAATAAATAACATAACATAATTTATTTTAAATAAATTAATTTATATGAATTAACAACTAATTATTAATTAGTCAAATATAGATTTCTTTCCACCCTATACCCCTATAAACCCCACAACCCACACAAAAAATATTTACACAATTCCCATAATTAATTTTCAATAAATTAATTAAAACCAATCAACAACTAAACTAAAAGTTATTACACAATTACCATAATTAAACACCAATTACTTAATTAATATTAATTAATATAACAATTAATAAAAATGTAATAGGAAATTATTTCACACAATTAACACTATAAATTCTCAATTAAATAAATAGTAATGAGTAAAAAAAAAATCATTTCATATAATTAAATTACTTCCCACCCTATTCCTCTGTAAATCCACAAGCCGCTATGGAACTGAAAATGTTTACATTCAATTAAAATAAATAATAACTACAAAAAATGTACCACATACTACAAAATATAAACAATTCTTATATTAAAAAATACATCACATACGTTTAAAATATATTCCTAAAATACATAACACTAACTAAACAATCGATATTTTAAACAACTGTATTTTTGCAAACGATATTAAACACTTCGATATTTTTTAAATCGATATTTCTTACCCTAAATCGATGTCCTTGACCACAATATTCTTGCTGTCTTTATTTCTCACTCATGATATTTAGGACTCAATATTTCTGTAAATCGACATTTAAAACTAGGGGTTCTATTATAATGGTCGGTAGATCGCCACCGTCCGTATGGCAGTAGCGATCTGACCGCCATTATTTACCACCCTCCTCCCATTTGCCGCCATGGAAAGGCATGTGGTCCCTGATTGTGGGGGCCCGTTGCAGGCCCCCAGGGTGGTGGGTGGTGCACTTGGGGGGTACCTGTGGTACCCCCCTGCATTTTCATGCACAATGTGGCTGGTGCCTGCCACGTTGTGCAAGCAAATGCACAATGTGCATCCACAGCATTGTGGTGGGCGGTGCTGTGATGTTAAACCTGTCACTCACCTGAAATCCAGGTTGTTCAACACGAGAGGTGAGATGTTATTTCTCTTCTGCCCCTAAAAACCTATACCCGCCCGACTGAATTCACAACGCAGTCTGGCAAGAATAGATCTCCAGAGGAAGGGGGAAAATGGGACAAAATAATAAACAAAAAGAAACACTCCACTGGTTTCAACTTCACTTGACACCACTCTTTTCTTTTGTTCAGAGTTTCAGGTACTCTTGTATCTGTGAGCTGACATCTATTTAAATACACAAATGAAACATATTAACTAGTATTCATAGACTATTCTTATTCTGTCTATCTATTCAACATTATCATTAGGAAAAATACCTTTCAGTGCTTGTGGTTATTTTCACCAGAACAGTGTTTGTTAAAGAATACAGCCTAAACTATATTTCTGACTAGATCTGCAGATAAATAAAAGAATAATATTCACTATATAGACCAAATCTTCGTTCATAGTATAAAGTGCTTCTTGTCTCTAACTTACTGATAACAATCTTCAATATCAATATATAGTGTCCCTTAAAACATATGTATGAGTCTAGAAATCCTTTTAATTATTGTCCTCTTCTCTTGATCTTATTTCTTTATAGGCACAGCTGCTGCCCTTCATTGCACCAAAGTTTGGGAAAAGTTCAAGAATACCAATGTGAGTATTCGTAAAAGTATATTTATTCTCGAAGATCGTTTTTTGTTTATGCGTGCAAAAACGATGACAGCATCTTGCCTTTTAAACCCTTGAATCGCTTTTGGTTGACCAAGTGCATTAGATCCAAACTAAAGTAATTATAAAATCAAGTTCGTAAATACCTTAATCCCTTTGAAAGCCCTTCCGATCATGCAGAAGATAATCTTACTTGAACTTCTCTTTTGTTTTGTGTTTCAGGTCGGAGCAGAAAGGAATTAGGACCGGAAAGAGGAATCACTGCGTTGGCGTAGCCATGGAGACCCAAACAGGAATGGAAGCACCGAAGAAGAGATCCTCTCGCTGCAGAAAGGACACGGAAATGAGACTGGAATCCAGGTGAGGAAGAGGGCTAACGAGCGCAAGCACAAGTGATTGGGTTTCAAGAGCTTTTATTGAGTTCTTGAAGGGTGGGGTTCTTCAGTTGGAGAGGGAAGAGAAACGTGGCTCACATGTTTTAACTGCTTAAGCAGACAGGTGCAGATTATGAAAATTAGTTATTTGCTTGACAGCGTGTCCTTTAAACAAATGTACCCTGAATTCTCATATTAGAAACAAGCATAGGCAAGTACAATGTTTGTAACCAGCCTTTAGTGCAGATGATTGGGGCAACATAAAACAAGCATAAGTAAATACAATGATCCACTAAGCTTTTAGTACTTACAATGGAGCCTTACTGGTATTCTACATATTAATAATTAGACAAAGGCAATTGTAACAACTATTTCACAAAATACACAACCATAGTATGACTATAAGATGTTCTTATGACACAGTTTGAGGCTGAGCTATGTTCCTTGTATAAAAACCCTAACATGTGAGCACCGCCCGCCACAATGTTGTGGATGCCACCATGGCGGTGGCATTCTAATTGCCGGTGCGGGACCGCTGTACCACTGGCGGCCGGTCCCAGCACGGCTAGGGTGGCAGGTGAACTTTTGTCCGCCCGCCATCCTAATAGTCCCCTAGATATTTTGTCTGCACACTGCCGTACATTACTGTATTTAGAGATATTAACTGCCCCTGTGGACATCTCTTGCACTTTCAGGTACTGCTACCCCAGCAGTTGCCGGAAATGCACTGTAAGTTTGATGGATGGCTCCATCAACATCAAGAAGCAGTCCATCAAATTTACATTTTTTTTTTAAATCTTCAAAATGAAAAACCCAAAGCAGGATTTTCGATTTTGAAAATAAAAAAACAATTACCCCCATCACCATGGGAGAGTTCATGCACTGCACAGGGGCCATTTATAAGTTTTCACGGCCCCTTACAGTCAACTTTTTCATGGCAGAGATGGGCATTGAACACTGCACATGTCAGTCCAATATAAATTGAGCAGGTGGACACGTGGCCAAACTCCGTTGGGCTGCTCTAGGTGTGTGTAGGCAGAGGGGACGGAGTAGTCTTCGCTGTTTATTATTATTATTATTATTATTATTATTATTATTATTATTATTATTATTATTATTAATAATAATTCATACTTGATATAGCGTATGGCTACCCTTAGGCATCCCAGCTCTGGTTGCAACCAATAGCAAAGTACAGTTTCAAGGCAGGTTCTGGCAGAGCCATGTTTTTAATTGCTTTCTGAATGAAAAATGGTTTACACACTGAAGGCCCGCCCGAACATCCTGAGCAGGCTGTGGCCAAGGAGGGCTCCATGCTGTCAGATATCCTCTGGACAAGGTCTCGTTGAAGCCATTGACGTTTGGCAGGAAATCTCCAAGCAGGAGAAATTGGAATTTCAAGCCCAGAGAAGGTTTGTTTCAGCTCAGATAGTTCCAGCGAGGCAAGGCTACATGCAGAACTGAACAGGGCTCATTGAGGCAAGATACATTCTCCACCAGGTTCTGCTGAATCAGATTTGCTGCTGCAGAAAAGTTCAGAGTGGTGCAACCTGATTCTTCAGCCCCGCGCCAACGTACTTTTGTCAGATTGGCTTAACAGGTTGGTCTCGTTCCTCCAGAAGTCTTTGGAGCCAAAAAGTTTTGAAATCTCAATTTTCAGGTGATATAGCATAGGGTACAAGGACCTCAGGAAAATCACTTGGGGATCAAGATTTATTCAAGCAGAAGTCACCAGCAGGGTCCAGGGCTGGTCTAGTTCAAACTAGTCAGCTCAGAGATAACAGAAAAGCCCTCTTGTAGCTTTTTATATCACTGTTGCTTGAACAGGAGTTCAGCCTTATTAACCTTAGATAGGCTTCCTTATCCTGGGTACAAAAGGGACATCTGTTCCAATCTTTGAGGATCGTTTCAGGTTGCAGACAGCAGGTTTAGTAGTCTTCTGATCTTCCACAGGTCCAGTAACACTCTGAGGAGTGTACTGTGACTGCCAAATTTATGCCTGGCACCAACCTGTGGGCGGGGGTGACTCTTGTCCCTTCCTAATCAATTGGATGAATGTTTATCAGGGATAACCTTCCCCACTTTTGCAGCACATCTTGTTTTAAACTGCTAACAAACCCACAGTGCCCCTCTCTAAGGAGAGCTAAGATGGCAGAATCTTTCTTCCACTGTGCAGAGCTTGCGTGCCCACCCCAGATGAATAGCCAGGGAAATGCATGACCCCTCTATTTCTATTTCTATTTTCTATTTAGGGGGTTTTATAGAGCGCTTGGTGACGCACAGCGGCGTGTCCCCGCGCTAAGGAGCTAATACCTGCTGGAACTTACAAGTGCGGAAAGAACTACTGTGTAAATAAAGCAGTCTTCAGCTTGGCTCTAAAGATTGGTTCTGAAGGTTCTAATCGCAGGGCCATAGGTAGTTTGTTCCATCTTGATGCTGCGAGGTACCTAAAAGATCTTCCACCCATCCGGGCTCTAAACCAGTCCAGGGGGCAGCTCCTCTCCCACAGGTGTTCGTGCCTGCCTGGCCGGAGGGACAAAGAAAGGCCCTATTAATGTGTCAGCTAACATTTCCCAGTGTCCGAGTAGGCCTCTTTGAAGATTGTCAGGTTCCTGGGCACAGCACAGATGGTCACCCAGCCAGAAAAACAGAAACACCTCCCCACACCCAAACCCTTTGTCCTGGTCTGACAGCAGTTTTTACACCTCATCAGGGGGTTATTCAGCTGTCCGATGACAGTTGCAGCTCAAACAAATGCACCACCACAGGCTTTAAGGAGAGAAAAGGTAACTTTCTAAAAAAAAAAAGCTTTTCCTCAATAATCATTAAAAATGTGATTCAAGCATTAAATTGGGTTTTGAATGACTATCAAAAAGAGGCATTGAATTATATGTCTGCTTGTTTCATAACAAAAATTTGCCTTGTAAAATGTAATTATGTGATCCAGTGTTTTCAAATTGAACAGCCGGCCTTGCTGAAGTGAAAATAGCTTTAACATTAATAATGTACATGTCCTATGTTTAAGTACCATGCATTCTGCTCTTTAGACAATAAGGCCTATTAGGGGTGACATAAATAATTAAAAGGAACGTTTGGTCTAGACTAAAGGGGTTATATTGATAGGTTGAATTTGCAATGTAAAACTGCAGCAGCCTGGCTACAAATGGTAGACCTTCATTCCTGTTTTTACTGTCACTATAGCGGGTGGAACAATGAGTGTTGCAGTCATGTAGTGAAATCTAATTTATAAGCCCATAGTACACTTGTACCATAAACTAGGGACTAATGGTTAAGTTAAATATACCAATTATGGGTATGCCAATTCTATTAGTTTAGAGGGGGGGCATGTTCATGTTTGCCCTAGTTAGGGTAAAGTGCCAGCAAAACAGTCAAGGCAAACCTCTGTGGGTGCACCACACAAACAATGGTCATTTCCTATGTGGGTCTCTCCAGCAGAAGGCAGTGAGAGCTACCCTACACCCATGGGAGGACTCATCACTAAGGCATAAAACCTAGAAAGGCCATCAACATTAGGGTGGTTAGACCCAGGGTGTTGTTCCATACCCTTCAGGGGTTAGACCCACTCAAATGTAAAGATTCTCACTCTGCATTTGCATGTGAGGGGTCTGTGGTCTGTCGGAACCTGAAAATGATCCCCAAACACCCATGGTCTCAGTTACTTCAGTGCTCAGATTACTGCAAATGCTTCCCTTTCAATTGCACTCCACCTTTGCCCCCTGGGTAGTAGCTGCTTACTGATGAAGGCTATCGGTTCGATCAAGTTCTCATCATTCAGCTGTGAAAGAACAGTCTTAATGCCATGCTCTGAAGTATCTGTTTGTACAAGGAAATCTTTACTGAGGTCAGGTTCCTTGAGTACTTGTGTTGAACATATGGCTTCCTTCAGGGTGTCAAGCCCCTTTTGGCACACCTTGGTCCAGATCATTTTCTTTGGTTGCTTCTTAGAAGTCAGCTCTCACTTGGGTTTAGTCAATGATACTGATGAAGTTGGCAGCCCTCAATCTGTCAGTGAGCTCGTCAGCTCTGAGGAAGGGGAGAGCATCAGACCTGGTGACTGAATTGGTGCCCTTGTAATACACACAAAACCTCAGTTTTGGGGTGCTATCCGGTGAGGCAGTCTTTAGTACCAGGACCATTGGTCTAGACCTAGTCCTACTGGGGGGCTTAATCACCCCTAACTCCAGCATCTGGGCTCTCACTTTGTCAGACAGCTTGTAAATCAAATTTATGACAGGCATACTTTCCCCCATATCAATATCATGGGTGCACCTATTGGTGAGCCCTGCAATAAATGAGAAGAGAAAACTGTCACAGCCCAAATGCCATGCTCTGAAGCATCTGTCACCACAAGGAATTCTGTACTGAAGTCAGGGTGCCTTTAGTAATGACGCTGATCTCATGGCTTCATTCAGGGAATCCAGCGATTGTGGCACAATGGTACCAAATCCCTTGAGAAGTATAATTTAATACCCCTTGAAACCCAGAAACTCTCTCACTTGGGTCTGGAGGGTACTAGGACATCATGGTCTGTATTGTGGGCTGGGTATCCAACTTACACCACCTCTATTGCAGAGCCTAGAGTACTTGTTTCAGGTGATACATGTGGTCCTCTCAGCTGGAACTAAGTAGGCTATCCATCATCCATCTGCACAGGAAGTGACATCACTATGTTTCCCATCATCCATCTGCACAGGGAGTGACATCACTGAATTTCCCATCATCCATCTGGACAGAAAGGAGCATCACTGGATTTCCCACCAAGCTGTCTTGAAGAGAAGAAACCAAACGAGAGGACTCATTGCCATCATCCATCTGCACAGGAACTGGTATCACTGAATTTTCCGTCATCCACCTCCCTGGGTGGTGACATAATTCCTCCTCTCCCTCCCAGGTCCCACTGCTACTGAATGGACATGCATCTGGTGCTCTGCTGGGGTGCCGAAGGCATGGCAAGGGCAAGCCCATCTGCACCTGCACTGCCCCCAGCATCAAGAACCCTATTCTTCCATCCTCCCATCACAACCCTCAGCACCCTCAGCCATGGCTGTGCCCCACACGCTGCTGCCTTGCCGCACCTCACAGCCCTGAGGGTGTATTGTCATGTGCTTCATGGAAGTTTTTATGCACTTAGCCATACCCAACATTGACCACACTTGCACCTACAGCACCCAACACCCCATATGTCATACTCACACAGTCCTTGCACCACCTACAACACACTTTACACTTGCAAACAAGCTGCTCAACCAACCCTCACTCACCAAACACAACACAGAGACCTGGGGCCTGCTGCACAAAAATTACCCAGACTTACTTTTCCTCACAGAAATCTGGCTGAACCCTGCATCAGCATCTGACGTTGCAACAGCCACCTCCGCTACAAGATTGCCAGGAAAGACAAACTTCACAAGCCCAGCGGCAGAACTACCATCATCCACAAGAAGACCATCAGTTGCACCACATCCGTGGACATGTCATTCTCCAACATAGAACACCTGTCGTTCAAGCTCAATGTCACTGCCAACTTCACCTTAAGGGGCACTGTCATCTACAGTCCACTGGGACTGCACTCCAACTTTACAACTTTACAGACACCATCAGGCATTTTGTTGCACCATTCGCCCTCAATGCTAGCAATTATAGCTCACATGGAGACCTCACCTTCCACCCGAAAGACCATGCTGACACCAAGTCAAGATCACCCATAGATGATAGTGGAAGCCTGCAGGCTTTACAGTGCCCACACGGAAAGAAACCTGCCAGATTGTGTTGGTTCCTATCCCTGTAGTCTGTGATGTCTCCCTTCGTGAGTATGTCCCTCAGGCTATGGCTTTTCCTATAGGTAATGGCTGGTCTAGTGCTTAACTCAGGGCCAATGACAGAATCACTTTTAAGGATGTTCCAATTTTTTGCAAAACATTCTTAAAAGTGAGACTTTGATCTCCCTCATGGGAAGACCAAAAGAAAGATAACACAATTCCTTACGTGCAGCTCTACACATGTGGTATACGTGCTTGAATGTCCGTGTAAAAAAAGATATGTGGGCAGCACAACAGTAATGGCCAAGAATAGGGTGATGCAACATCTAAGGGCAATCACAAATCAGGACCCTCAATACCCAGTCGCAAGACACTTTGCACAACATCACAGATCGAATTGCAATTTGTTAACATACTTTGCAATCGAACAGGTGAGGCAAAATCAGAGAGGGGGTAACAGAGAGATGCAGTTGAGGAAAAAGGAGTCTAAATGGATTCTAGAACTAGAAACACGACAACCGAATGGGCACAATGACCATGAGGAATTGGTAGTTCATCTATATGACTCATGAAAAAACAAAGTAAGAATCCTGTACCTATGAAACGTAAAACCCATACATGTTTGTCACAATGAAGGAATGTTGGTCTAAATATCTAAGCTGGAAATGTGTTTTAATGAGAATAAGATTGTAATTTTAATTTTTGTTTTACTTTAACAGGCGGAATCAAGATGATATATTAGGGATCACGTGCACTTCACGAGGAATTGAGCCTGTCACCCAGAAGATTCACGAAAATAGAGTAGAAGACTTCTCCACTAAGTAGAAATTTCTTCACTTATAGTTCACGTTTTTTGCACTTTTTTTGTTTTTAAAGATAAAGCTTTAACCAGAGACATTGAACCCTTATTAAGCCACTAGGCGAAAGAAGAGGGGTTTAGAAACAGTAACTGCACAATCAGCCACTGTGGCGAATGAAATGCGATATAATAATTAATTATGAAATGTACTTAATCACTTTTATGGATAAGTGGTTGTGTAAAAAGAGACAATGTGTGTACAAGAACAATTTAAAACAAGTACACTCAAAGACGTCAGCCAAAACGAAATGTGTACAGTCCTGTTTCTATGGCTATCACGCAGTGTGTATGTAACTGGTGGAAAGCTAATGGCTTGCTGTGTGAGCAAGGGAGTTTTGGCTTCCGAAACGCGTAACAGCAAATAAAGCGACACTGTGTACACTTTACCTCTGAGTGCGCGTCTAACTTGGAATTTTATGGAAAATAAGTGACTGGCGGGGCTCTGCCAGCCGTGAACGCGCCACCGGACTGTGGGAGGTTCCGCCGTGAAAGAGCCGTGGAAAGCAAGCTTATATATATATATATATATATATATATATATATATATATATATATATATATATATATATATATATATATTATATATATATATATATATATATATATTATTAACAAAACATATACAATATTTTTTCTGTAGGATAGCGTGAAGGTTAAATTTAATATTCACACTCCAGAGAGTGCAACAGTAGGAAAAGCGTTGGATAGCGCAGGGGTAAAAATTACTACTCCCACTCCAGTGAGCGCAACAGTAGGGAAAGCGTTGGATAGCGTAAGGTTAAAAATTACTATTCCCACTCCAGTGAGCGCAACAGTAGGGAAAGCGTTGGATAGCGTAGGGGTAAAAATTACTATTCCCACTCCAGTGAACGCAACAGTAGGGAAAGCCTTGGATAGCGTAGGGGTAAAAATTACTATTCCAACTCCAGAGAGTGCAACAGTGGGGCAAGCGTTGGATAGTGAGAGGGTAAAAATTACTATTACCACTCCAGAGAGAACAACAGTAGGGAAAGCGTTGTATAGCGTAGGGGTAAAAATTACTATTCCCACACCAGAGAGCGCAACAGTAGGGAAAGCATTGGATAGCGTAGGAGTAAAAATAACTATTCCCACTCCAGAGAGTGCAACAGTAGGGAAAGTGTTGGATAGCGTAGGAGTACAAATTACTATTCCAACTCCAGTGAGTGCAACAGTAGGAAAAGGGTTTGATAGCGTACGGCAAAAAATTACTATTCCTACTCCAGAGAGTGCAACAGTAGGGAAAGTGATAGGATAGCGTAGAGATAAAAATTACTATTCCCACTCCAGTGAGTGCAACAGTAGGGTAAACATTGGATAACGTAGTGGTCAAAATTACTATTCCAAATCCAGAGAGTGTAACAGTATGGAAAGCGTTGGAAAGCGTAGGGGTAAAATTTACTTTTACTACTCCAGTGAGTGCAACAGTAGGGAAAGCGTTGGATAGCATAGGGTTAAAAATTACTATTCCTACTCCAGAGAGTGCAACAGTAGGGAAAGCGTTGGATAGCGTAGGGGTAAAAATTACTATTCCAACTCCAGAGAGTGCAACAGTAGGGAAACGTTGGATAGTGTAGGGGTAAAAATGACTATTCCCACCCCAGTGAGTGCAATAGTAGGGAAAGTAAATACTTCATATATAAATATAAATAACATAAATATTAATACCAATTACAAAATAATTAAAATATTTTACAATTTTATAAAATATATTAATTAATCAATTAAAATTACAAATAAAAATTAACTAATATTAAAAATTACCTACTAATACTAATTATTTACCAATTACCAATACATTAATTTACAATATAAAAATAAATAAAATGTAGACACAAAAAAAATGTAAGAAATGTAATTACTTACAATTAAATTACTTCCCAAGCTATTCCCCTATAAACACACAACCCACTACAGAAAATAATGTAATAAAAGTGACATATTTATCAATTAATCAATTACAATAAATTACAAATTATATTTTAATTATTTACCAATTAATAAATAATTAACAATTAATTCTAAATAAATAACAATAAATAAAATAACATATTTAATTAATTATAATTAAATTAATTCCTATCCATATTCTTCTATAAACCCACAACCCACTACAGAAAATTAATTACTAAAATTAACATATTTATCAATTAATCAATTAAAATTAATTACCAATTATATTTTAAATATATACAAAGTAATAATTAATTGACAATTAATTTTAAATACATACCAATAAATAAAATAACATATTTAATTAATTATAATTAAATTACTTCCCACCCTATTTCCCTATAAACCCACAACCCACTGCAGAAAATAAATTACTAAAATTAACATATTTATCAATTAATCAATTAAAAATACTTACCAATTATATTTTAATTAATTACCAATTTATAATTAATTAACAATTAATTCTAAATAAATACTAGTAAATAAAATAACATATTTAATTAATTATAATTAAATTACTTCCCACCCTATTCCCCTATAAACCCACAACCCGCTACAGAAATAAATTACTAAAATTAACATGTTTATCAATTAATCAATTAAAATTAATTACCAATTATTTTTTAATTTATTACAATTAATAATAATTAACAATTAATTCTAAATAAATAACCAATAAATAAAATAACATATTTCATTAATTATAATTAAATTTCTTCCCACCCTATTCCCCTAAAAACCCACAATCCGCTACAGAATTATATTACACAAAAATTTAAAATTAATATTAACTTACCTTAAATTCGATATTTGTGTTGTCTATATCATATCTAGTCGATATTTTGTCCATTCTATATTTTTGATTCGATATTATGTCCATTCTATTCGATATAAAAAATTTCTAGTCGATATTTTGGTAGTCTATATTATGTCTAGTCGATATTATGTCTATTCTATATTTTTTACTCGATATTATGTCTAGTCGGTATTTAAATCTCGATATTTTGACTCTATACCAGAGAGGATATAGTGGTAAAACAGATATCAAATAATTAACTTAAGTTATAGTGCAGAGATAAAACAGTTCTTTGTATTTGCATAAACCCTAATTGACTAGCTGAATAAAAAAAAAATGATCCAGGACGCATGCCTAATTAAGATCAGCAAAAATAAAAGGGTGCATAATTACCGCCTACAGCCCTAAAATGCATATGGATAGGTTTTTATTAATGTATCAAAATGATCATAACGCTATTTCTTTTGCACCATGAACCATCACTATCCCATAGCTCTTCACTACAGACCCAAAAAAACTATTTATGGCAGTGATTTACAGTTAACCGTTGTTGCCACCAACACAACCTCATCGCCGCAACCTTCCAATACCCACCAATGAAACCCTTCAATACCTCAATGCCGCAGGACACCGACAACTGATCCCCGCAGACCTTTATACTCTAATCACTGCAGTACTACTAATATAGATCATAAATCCAGCTGCAAAGAGCTCACTGCTGCAGGTGTGCACGACAACTTAATACTTTGACCCTCATTACAAGATTCTTGCGGCCTCTCCTACTCCATCCCCGCAACCCCCCCCAAACAAAACACTGGGGCCACCCGCGTAACAACTCTCTGCACATGCACACACAACAACCCAGCTTGCGCAGCCCCTATCAGCATTCCGCAGTCCGGTATCCACAACCAGTCCAGTACTCCCCCATACTTCGTGGGGAGGGAGGGTAGGAACAAAAAGTAATTTACTTGGGGAACTGCCTCCACCATGGACCGACAGAGCGCGCCTACCTCTGTCTGCCTCACGAGACACCTCACTACAGGGCCGCACAGGCCTACCAGAGCCTGCGGAGCACCGTCTGCAGCCTGCCTGACACGTTCGCATTGCGCTATCTTTTTATCCATGACGGAGGAGGGGTTATGGTTTTGGGGCTCACCCCCGTTGTACCTGAGCCGAGGCTGTTGTGGATCCTCATGGGCCCACGCAGGCTGTGGAGCAGGCACAGCAGCATGCAGACCCAAATGGACCACAAGTAGCTCCAGTATCAGGACATACGTGTGCTTACGCCAGTACGGGCCACAATCAGCCATGTTTCCTCTGTTGCCTCCTCCTCCTGCTGCTGCTGCCGCAGGGCCTCGGTGTATGCTGGGATAATTCACAGCTCCAAAAAGTGGACTCTCTCTCTCCTGCTCCTGTTTGCTTTCAGGTTGGGTGCAGCTTCTGATGGAGCATTGTGTTCCTCTTGTAAAGTCATTCTCTCATAACCGTAATAATATTAATTATGTGCAGCATGTAAACTAAGCACCCAAAGCACCTGAATTAGACACAACACGCAGGAAAACTAACTGCAGTTTTGCTAAACATTAATTTACTGGATAAAAACAATGAGTCATACTAATATAGAGCTCTGATATTGTAAATATAACTGAATAAATGAAAGTGTTTTGTGCTTATGTTAAAAGTTGTGTGGCAAAGGAATGCAGATGGTAAGTAAACAACGCCTATTTTGTTCACTATGCTAGCGAACACCTACCATGAGAAGATTAGAATGGTGGGAGGTAAACAGAAGGGTTACGGGGCATATTACCAAGCAATAGCGATAATTATCGCTATTGCTTGGTTAGTGATAAAAATGTATCGCCGAGCTGCGACGATTTTTATCGCAGATAAACCTTGCTATTAGCAAGGTTTATCTCAGAAACAATAAAAATCGGCCGAAATGCATGAATATCGCTGTAAAGTCAGCGATATTCATGCATTACCAAGCGAATGCTCTTAGCCATGTTATCCACCTCCCATTGAATAACATGGCTAAGAACTGCTCAAGGCAGGTGTTAGCTTTTGGAGATATTCACGCTTAGCGCGAATATCTCCAAAAGATGGTAATAGGAGATAGCGATGTTAGCGACTGTTTCCAGTCGCTAACATCTTGGCATGCCCACTTTGCATGTCATTAGTGATAAATTTCTCTGACATGCAAAGCGGGGCCCAAGATGGTCGCTATCTCCTACTAGCTGTCGCTAACTGGTGTTAGCGACAGCTAGGTAATAGGGAGATAATTTTATCTCCGCTTTCTTGGCTTTTAAAGCCAAAAAAAGCAGAGATAAATCCCTTGATAATATGCCCCTACATTTCTATATCTAATTTCTGTTGTGTTTGTTTTCTTATTAGTTCCCATTGTGGCTTGCGCATCCTAGTCTGAAAGTGGCTGTTTAAACGCGATGGTGGAAATGGATTTCAAAGATGGCCCCCACGCATGCGCGATACGAATAACAAGTTACGAGTGCATGGCCTCTCCCCGGAGCAAGAGATGTCAAGGCCAGCCTGGCCCATGAACGGGAGTTGTGCCAAAGTTGCCTGCATTTTAAAGTCTGGGAAAGGAAGAAGTTGAAACTTGAATATTTGGTATGATTACAAGGAAATGAACGACAAGTACAAATGTGAACATTAAGTCATGAGAAAGTCTTTAAAATGACTGCAAATTTAAGAACTGGTTTAAACAAGGACGTGAGTTGATCATCACCACCCCTCTAATGGACCAATGAGAAATGAGTGCAGACCCTAAAAGTTTCAATTTGGGTTTAAATAGGTAGTGAAAAGATTCTATGTCGGGAGGGAGACATTGAGGAGGTTAGAAAGACAGTCAGCTTGGGAACCTGTTCTATGCAGTTCTGTCATCTTCCTATGGCAGATTGGTAATGCGTTTTCTAAATTTTCATTTCTTAAATGTATTCCATAATGTTTTAGAATGTGCTTGTCTAATAGGATTTTGCAATATAAAAATGTTCTTTCCTAATGAATCTTGATAAAATTCTATTAAATATAAACTCGAGTTTGATCTTTTATTAGAATAAAAAGTAATGACAATCAAATGTTAAGAAGTTATGGGAATACTGTGATTGAGCTGGAGTTAATCGCCATCAACTGATTCCTACTAGTTGGTCCATCGACCAAATAGCGGAATACCTTGATGTTTTATTCCTTATGACTGTAGAGTATTTGAAATGTATATAATGTATAGAAATAGAGTATAGGTTAATGAGGTACCCCGCTTATCCAGCAGCTTGCCTTCTTTTTGCTGATTCAGGGGCAGCACCACCAGCTCATCCGCACCACCAAGAAGAAATCACCGAAGGAGCGACTGGACAACAAAGCCCACGACAGCAAGGAACTCTTCAGCATCGTCAAGGAGTTCTCCAACCCCAGCACCGGCAACAACGACATCACCCCTTCACAAGATCTCTGCGACTCCCTCGCCTCGTTCTTCCACCGCAAGATTGCCGACATCCACAACAGTTTTGGTGCACCATCCATGCACCCAACCACCGAACCTACGAACCCCACCGCCACCCTCCGCACCTGGACCACGGTGACCACCGAATACACAGCCC
The DNA here is from genome assembly GCF_964263255.1 of Lissotriton vulgaris. Taxonomy (NCBI): domain Eukaryota; kingdom Metazoa; phylum Chordata; class Amphibia; order Caudata; family Salamandridae; genus Lissotriton; species Lissotriton vulgaris. The sequence goes on from NC_141697.1 coordinate 42,101,087, forward strand.
GCACGATTAACACCATCCACTCCGGCTCTCCAACCGACCCCTACCCCCACCACGTCTTCAACAAGGCCGACTCCACCATCGCACCCCAACTCCGGGACGTCATCAACACCTCCTTCAACACCGCCACCTTCCCGGAGAGCTGGAAGCATGCCGAGCTCAGCGCCCTACTGAAAAAACCAACTGCAGACCCCACCGACCACAAGAACTTCCCCCCCATCTCGCTCCTCCCTTTTCCTGCCAAAGTCATCGAGAAGATCGTCAACAAACAGCTTGCCGCCTTCCTCGAGACGAACGGATCCCTCGACCCCTCGCAGTCTGGTTTCAGAGCCAAGCATAGCACCGAGACCGCCATCATCGCAGCCATCGACGACATCCGAGCCCTGCTCGACAACGGGGAAACAGCGGCACTCATCCTCCTGGACCTCTCCGCAGCATTCGACACTGTCTGCCACAGCACCCTAGTCCAACGCCTCGACAACACCGGCATCCAAGAGATGGCACTGAAGTGGATCATCTCATTCCTCGCCGGCAGAACAGAGAGAGTCTGCCTCCCCCCGTTTCGATCCGAGGCCACCGAAGTCATCTGTGGCGTCCCGCAAGGATCATCACTCAGCCCCACCCTCTTCAATGTCTACATGAGACCTCTAGCTGCCATCGCACGCCAACACAACCTCAACATCATCTCCTACACCGACGACACCCAGCTGATCCTCTCCCTCACCAGAGACCCCGCACCGCCAGAACCAGCCTACACGAAGGGATGAAAGACGTCGCCGAGTGGATGAAGAACAGCCGCCTGAAACTGAAGTCAGACAAGACTGGTCCTCATCCTGGGACCATCACCCTCCGCCTGGGACGACTCCTGGTGGCCCCAGCCCCCAGCCCTGGGCACCGCCCCCAAGCCAACAGACCACGCACGCAACCTGGGCTTCATCCTGGACTCCTCCCTCTCGATGACCAGACAAATCAACGCCGTATCCTCATCATGCTTTCACACCCTTCACATGCTTCGCAAGATCTTCCGATGGATCCCGACCGAAACCAGGAAGACGGTCACCCAGGCCCTCGTCACCAGCCGACTGGACCACGGAAACACCCTCTACGCCGGAACCACAGCCAAGCTACAGAAAAGACTCAAACGCATCCAGAACACCTCCGCCCGACTCATTCTGGACATCCCCCTACGCAGCCACATCTCCGGCCACCTGAGGGACCTGCACTGGCTCCCCGTCGACAAGAGGATCACGTTCAGGCTCCTCACCCACGGACACAGGTCTTTCCACGGCCTGGGCCCCAAGTACCTCAACGACCGCCTGACCTTCTACACGCCCACCCGCTAGCTACGGTCTACCAGCCTTGCCCTCGCAACCATACCACGCATCCGAAGAGCCACCGCCAGAGGCAGATCCTTCTCCTACCTGGCGGCCAAGACATGGAACTCCCTCCCCATCCACCTCTGGCTGACCCAGGACCACCTCGCCTTCAGTAGACAGCTCAAGACCTGGCTGTTCGAGCAGTAGCGGACCCCTTCCCTCAAGCGTCTTGAGACCCTTCCGGGTGAGTAGCGCGCTGTACAAATGCTGTGATTGATTGATGATTGATTGTGTGTAAATGTGTTACTCGCTGTGCTATGGGCCCCACCGTCGATTAAAATTAGGTGCTCCTGAATTAGTGAGATGAATTTGAGGGTTGTTTGAAAGATCACGCAGTGTCACTTCCCCTCATCTTGGAAAGAGAACACAGCTCTCTGGACACGCTCCCACCATTGCCTGGAACACCAAGAGCACTACATCTGCCTCTGTTTTACATTGTCCCCTCAATCGATTCTAAAACTTTTCAAAGTTCCGTCTCTTCCTCTAACCTTTGTTACGTAAACTGGCTATTCATACATAAAGGCTGCCACAGTTACGCAAGCACAATTGTTTAATTGGGATTTCAGGAGACACTTTAACATTTGATGCAAAAGCCCACCCATAAGCTTCCTTACTCTGGTATGTTGTTATCAGTCGACGCTTTTAGGGTAGTAGGGTAAAACAAAAAATAAATAAAACTTACATGACTGGGTCTGTGCCGCCTCTGCTCCTGGACAGGAAGGAACAGGCATGCTCCCTCCCCTCCTGTAAGCCAATCACAATGCTGCAATGGCAGCGTTGTGATTGGTGCGGAGTCCCGGACGTCGCCTCTAGGGAGGTAATTTTCTTTATGTAGGCTGCATACAGCAGGGCCCAGGGCCGACTAAACAGTCAGGACACTCAGAGTGGTACAAGCCACTACTCCCCAACTCACCCACTCACCCGCCCCCAACCAGGCATACCCCTGCCTTCTGCTTTCTCGCAGCGAGAGAGGCAGAAAAGAAAATGGTATTTAAAATACCATTTTGTTTTCTGCTTCTGGCACTGAGAGAAAGCAGTGGGGCGGTGCTCCAACGTCCTAATGGAGCGGCCGCCCCTGATCAGGAGCCAAGAGGAACTATGCGGGAAGTTTCTAGATGATTCTGGAGATTTTGTCAAGGCATGCCCTTACTTTGGTGATCCAGAGGGGTAAAAATTACTATTCCCACTCTAATAAGTGCAACAGTGGGGAAAGTGTTGGATAGCGGATGGGTAGAAATTGCTATTCCTACTCCAGTGACTGCAACAGTAGGGTATAGAGAAGGTATACAATTTACTATTCCAACTCCAGTCAGGGCAACAGTAGAACTTTACAATTAATCAATATAATTAACATCTAATTATTAATTAATTAAACATAAATTACTTCCCGCCCTTAAGCCTTATTAAACCCACAATACGCACCTAAATTAATCACAACATTGCCATAAAAGGGCACGTATAGGAGGTCGATCTTTCAGACTGTTGGCTCCGCAACTTTGGAATACTCTGCCAGTGACACTGCGTAGTACCTCCAATTTACTGGCTTTCAGAAAGGGCCTTAAAACCTGGCTTTTAACTCTGTAGATATCAGTTTTCACTGTAAGTTAGGGATCTCCCTTTTCTGTTTTTTTCCGTTATGTTGTGACACAGGTTTGCAATAAAGCGCCGGGACACTCTTTGAGTAGGCGTGCGCTATACAAGACAATAAATAACATAACATAATTTATTTTAAATAAATTAATTTATATGAATTAACAACTAATTATTAATTAGTCAAATATAGATTTCTTTCCACCCTATACCCCTATAAACCCCACAACCCACACAAAAAATATTTACACAATTCCCATAATTAATTTTCAATAAATTAATTAAAACCAATCAACAACTAAACTAAAAGTTATTACACAATTACCATAATTAAACACCAATTACTTAATTAATATTAATTAATATAACAATTAATAAAAATGTAATAGGAAATTATTTCACACAATTAACACTATAAATTCTCAATTAAATAAATAGTAATGAGTAAAAAAAAAATCATTTCATATAATTAAATTACTTCCCACCCTATTCCTCTGTAAATCCACAAGCCGCTATGGAACTGAAAATGTTTACATTCAATTAAAATAAATAATAACTACAAAAAATGTACCACATACTACAAAATATAAACAATTCTTATATTAAAAAATACATCACATACGTTTAAAATATATTCCTAAAATACATAACACTAACTAAACAATCGATATTTTAAACAACTGTATTTTTGCAAACGATATTAAACACTTCGATATTTTTTAAATCGATATTTCTTACCCTAAATCGATGTCCTTGACCACAATATTCTTGCTGTCTTTATTTCTCACTCATGATATTTAGGACTCAATATTTCTGTAAATCGACATTTAAAACTAGGGGTTCTATTATAATGGTCGGTAGATCGCCACCGTCCGTATGGCAGTAGCGATCTGACCGCCATTATTTACCACCCTCCTCCCATTTGCCGCCATGGAAAGGCATGTGGTCCCTGATTGTGGGGGCCCGTTGCAGGCCCCCAGGGTGGTGGGTGGTGCACTTGGGGGGTACCTGTGGTACCCCCCTGCATTTCCATGCACAATGTGGCTGGCACCACGCGGTGCCTGCCACGTTGTGCAAGCAAATGCACAATGTGCATCCACAGCATTGTGGTGGGCGGTGCTGTGATGTTAAACCTGTCACTCACCTGAAATCCAGGTTGTTCAACACGAGAGGTGAGATGTTATTTCTCTTCTGCCCCTAAAAACCTATACCCGCCCGACTGAATTCACAACGCAGTCTGGCAAGAATAGATCTCCAGAGGAAGGGGGAAAATGGGACAAAATAATAAACAAAAAGAAACACTCCACTGGTTTCAACTTCACTTGACACCACTCTTTTCTTTTGTTCAGAGTTTCAGGTACTCTTGTATCTGTGAGCTGACATCTATTTAAATACACAAATGAAACATATTAACTAGTATTCATAGACTATTCTTATTCTGTCTATCTATTCAACATTATCATTAGGGAAAAATACCTTTCAGTGCTTGTGGTTATTTTCACCAGAACAGTGTTTGTTAAAGAATACAGCCTAAACTATATTTCTGACTAGATCTGCAGATAAATAAAAGAATAATATTCACTATATAGACCAAATCTTCGTTCATAGTATAAAGTGCTTCTTGTCTCTAACTTACTGATAACAATCTTCAATATCAATATATAGTGTCCCTTAAAACATATGTATGAGTCTAGAAATCCTTTTAATTATTGTCCTCTTCTCTTGATCTTATTTCTTTATAGGCACAGCTGCTGCCCTTCATTGCACCAAAGTTTGGGAAAAGTTCAAGAATACCAATGTGAGTATTCGTAAAAGTATATTTATTCTCGAAGATCGTTTTTTGTTTTTGCGTGCAAAAACGATGACAGCATCTTGCCTTTTAAACCCTTGAATCGCTTTTGGTTGACCAAGTGCATTAGATCCAAACTAAAGTAATTATAAAATCAAGTTCGTAAATACCTTAATCCCTTTGAAAGCCCTTCCGATCATGCAGAAGATAATCTTACTTGAACTTCTCTTTTGTTTTGTGTTTCAGGTCGGAGCAGAAAGGAATTAGGACCGGAAAGAGGAATCACTGCGTTGGCGTAGCCATGGAGACCCAAACAGGAATGGAAGCACCGAAGAAGAGATCCTCTCGCTGCAGAAAGGACGCGGAAATGAGACTGGAATCCAGGTGAGGAAGAGGGCTAACGAGCGCAAGCACAAGTGATTGGGTTTCAAGAGCTTTTATTGAGTTCTTGAAGGGTGGGGTTCTTCAGTTGGAGAGGGAAGAGAAACGTGGCTCACATGTTTTAACTGCTTAAGCAGACAGGTGCAGATTATGAAAATTAGTTATTTGCTTGACAGCGTGTCCTTTAAACAAATGTACCCTGAATTCTCATATTAGAAACAAGCATAGGCAAGTACAATGTTTGTAACCAGCCTTTAGTGCAGATGATTGGGGCAACATAAAACAAGCATAAGTAAATACAATGATCCACTAAGCTTTTAGTACTTACAATGGAGCCTTACTGGTATTCTACATATTAATAATTAGACAAAGGCAATTGTAACAACTATTCCACAAAATACACAACCATAGTATGACTATAAGATGTTCTTATGACACAGTTTGAGGCTGAGCTATGTTCCTTGTATAAAAACCCTAACATGTGAGCACCGCCCGCCACAATGTTGTGGATGCCAAAATGGCGGTGGCATTCTAATTGCCGGTGCGGGACCGCTGTACCACTGGCGGCCGGTCCCAGCACGGCTAGGGTGGCAGGTGAACTTTTGTCCGCCCGCCATCCTAATAGTCCCCTAGATATTTTGTCTGCACACTGCCGTACATTACTGTATTTAGAGATATTAACTGCCCCTGTGGACATCTCTTGCACTTTCAGGTACTGCTACCCCAGCAGTTGCCGGAAATGCACTGTAAGTTTGATGGATGGCTCCATCAACATCAAGAAGCAGTCCATCAAATGTACATTTTTTTTTTAAATCTTCAAAATGAAAAACCCAAAGCAGGATTTTCGATTTTGAAAATAAAAAAACAATTACCCCCATCACCATGGGAGAGTTCATGCACTGCACAGGGGCCATTTATAAGTTTTCACGGCCCCTTACAGTCAACTTTTTCATGGCAGAGATGGGCATTGAACACTGCACATGTCAGTCCAATATAAATTGAGCAGGTGGACACGTGGCCAAACTCCGTTGGGCTGCTCTAGGTGTGTGTAGGCAGAGGGGACGGAGTAGTCTTCGCTGTTTATTATTATTATTATTATCATTATTATTATTATTATTATTATTAATAATAATTCATACTTGATATAGCGTATGGCTACCCTTAGGCATCCCAGCTCTGGTTGCAACCAATAGCAAAGTACAGTTTCAAGGCAGGTTCTGGCAGAGCCATGTTTTTAATTGCTTTCTGAATGAAAAATGGTTTACACACTGAAGGCCCGCCCGAACATCCTGAGCAGGCTGTGGCCAAGGAGGGCTCCATGCTGTCAGATATCCTCTGGACAAGGTCTCGTTGAAGCCATTGACGTTTGGCAGGAAATCTCCAAGCAGGAGAAATTGGAATTTCAAGCCCAGAGAAGGTTTGTTTCAGCTCATATAGTTCCAGCGAGGCAAGGCTACATGCAGAACTGAACAGGGCTCATTGAGGCAAGATACATTCTCCACCAGGTTCTGCTGAATCAGAATTGCTGCTGCAGAAAAGTTCAGAGTGGTGCAACCTGATTCTTCAGCCCCGCGCCAACGTACTTTTGTCAGATTGGCTTAACAGGTTGGTCTCGTTCCTCCAGAAGTCTTTGGAGCCAAAAAGTTTTGAAATCTCAATTTTCAGGTGATATAGCATAGGGTACAAGGACCTCAGGAAAATCACTTGGGGATCAAGATTTATTCAAGCAGAAGTCACCAGCAGGGTCCAGGGCTGGTCTAGTTCAAACTAGTCAGCTCAGAGATAACAGAAAAGCCCTCTTGTAGCTTTTTATATCACTGTTGCTTGAACAGGAGTTCAGCCTTATTAACCTTAGATAGGCTTACTTATCCTGGGTACAAAAGGGACATCTGTTCCAATCTTTGAGGATCTTTTCAGGTTGCAGACAGCAGGTTTAGTAGTCTTCTGATCTTCCACAGGTCCAGTAACACTCTGAGGAGTGTACTGTGACTGCCAAATTTATGCCTGGCACCAACCTGTTGGCGGGGGTGACTCTTGTCCCTTCCTAATCAATTGGATGAATGTTTATCAGGGATAACCTTCCCCACTTTTGCAGCACATCTTGTTTTCAACTGCTAACAAACCCACAGTACCCCTCTCTAAGGAGAGCTAAGATGGCAGAATCTTTCTTCCACTGTGCAGAGCTTGCGTGCCCACCCCAGATGAATAGCCAGGGAAATGCATAACCCCTCTATTTCTATTTCTATTTTCTATTTAGGGGGTTTTATAGAGCGCTTGGTGACGCACAGCGGCGTGTCCCCGCGCTAAGGAGCTAATACCTGCTGGAACTTACAAGTGCGGAAAGAACTACTGTGTAAATAAAGCAGTCTTCAGCTTGGCTCTAAAGATTGGTTCTGAAGGTTCTAATCGCAGGGCCATAGGTAGTTTGTTCCATCTTGATGCTGCGAGGTACCTAAAAGATCTTCCACCCATCCGGGCTCTAAACCAGTCCAGGGGGCAGCTCCTCTCCCACAGGTGTTCGTGCCTGCCTGGCCGGAGGGACAAAGAAAGGCCCTATTAATGTGTCAGCTAACATTTCCCAGTGTCCGGGTAGGCCTCTTTGAAGATTGTCAGGTTCCTGGGCACAGCACAGATGGTCACCCAGCCAGAAAAACAGAAACACCTCCCCACACCCAAACCCTTTGTCCTGGTCTGACAGCAGTTTTTACACCTCATCAGGGGGTTATTCAGCTGTCCGATGACAGTTGCAGCTCAAACAAATGCACCACCACAGGCTTTAAGGAGAGAAAAGGTAACTTTCTAAAAAAAAAAAGCTTTTCCTCAATAATCATTAAAAATGTGATTCAAGCATTAAATTGGGTTTTGAATGACTATCAAAAAGAGGCATTGAATTATATGTCTGCTTGTTTCATAACAAAAATTTGCCTTGTAAAATGTAATTATGTGATCCAGTGTTTTCAAATTGAACAGCCGGCCTTGCTGAAGTGAAAATAGCTTTAACATTAATAATGTACATGTCCTATGTTTAAGTACCATGCATTCTGCTCTTTAGACAATAAGGCCTATTAGGGGTGACATAAATAATTAAAAGGAACGTTTGGTCTAGACTAAAGGGGTTATATTGATAGGTTGAATTTGCAATGTAAAACTGCAGCAGCCTGGCTACAAATGGTAGACCTTCATTCCTGTTTTTACTGTCACTATAGCGGGTGGAACAATGAGTGTTGCAGTCATGTAGTGAAATCTAATTTATAAGCCCATAGTACACTTGTACCATAAACTAGGGACTAATGGTTAAGTTAAATATACCAATTATGGGTATGCCAATTCTATTAGTTTAGAGGGGGGGCATGTTCATGTTTGCCCTAGTTAGGGTAAAGTGCCAGCAAAACAGTCAAGGCAAACCTCTGTGGGTGCACCACACAAACAATGGTCATTTCCTATGTGGGTCTCTCCAGCAGAAGGCAGTGAGAGCTACCCTACACCCATGGGAGGACTCATCACTAAGGCATAAAACCTAGAAAGGCCATCAACATTAGGGTGGTTAGACCCAGGGTGTTGTTCCATACCCTTCATGGGTTAGACCCACTCAAATGTAAAGATTCTCACTCTGCATTTGCATGTGAGGGGTCTGTGGTCTGTCTGAACCTGAAAATGATCCCCAAACACCCATGGTCTCAGTTACTTCAGTGCTCAGATTACTGCAAATGCTTCCCTTTCAATTGCACTCCACCTTTGCCCCCTGGGTAGTAGCTGCTTACTGATGAAGGCTATCGGTTCGATCAAGTTCTCATCATTCAGCTGTGAAAGAACAGTCTTAATGCCATGCTCTGAAGTATCTGTTTGTACAAGGAAATCTTTACTGAGGTCAGGTTCCTTGAGTACTTGTGTTGAACATATGGCTTCCTTCAGGGTGTCAAGCCCCTTTTGGCACACCTTGGTCCAGATCATTTTCTTTGGTTGCTTCTTAGAAGTCAGCTCTCACTTGGGTTTAGTCAATGATACTGATGAAGTTGGCAGCCCTCAATCTGTCAGTGAGCTCGTCAGCTCTGAGGAAGGGGAGAGCATCAGACCTGGTGACTGAATTGGTGCCCTTGTAATACACACAAAACCTCAGTTTTGGGGTGCTATCCGGTGAGGCAGTCTTTAGTACCAGGACCATTGGTCTAGACCTAGTCCTACTGGGGGGCTTAATCACCCCTAACTCCAGCATCTGGGCTCTCACTTTGTCAGACAGCTTGTAAATCAAATTTATGACAGGCATACTTTCCCCCATATCAATATCATGGGTGCACCTATTGGTGAGCCCTGCAATAAATGAGAAGAGAAAACTGTCACAGCCCAAATGCCATGCTCTGAAGCATCTGTCACCACAAGGAATTCTGTACTGAAGTCAGGGTGCCTTTAGTAATGACGCTGATCTCATGGCTTCATTCAGGGAATCCAGCGATTGTGGCACAATGGTACCAAATCCCTTGAGAAGTATAATTTAATACCCCTTGAAACCCAGAAACTCTCTCACTTGGGTCTGGAGGGTACTAGGACATCATGGTCTGTATTGTGGGCTGGGTATCCAACTTACACCACCTCTATTGCAGAGCCTAGAGTACTTGTTTCAGGTGATACATGTGGTCCTCTCAGCTGGAACTAAGTAGGCTATCCATCATCCATCTGCACAGGAAGTGACATCACTATGTTTCCCATCATCCATCTGCACAGGGAGTGACATCACTGAATTTCCCATCATCCATCTGGACAGAAAGGAGCATCACTGGATTTCCCACCAAGCTGTCTTGAAGAGAAGAAACCAAACGAGAGGACTCATTGCCATCATCCATCTGCACAGGAACTGGTATCACTGAATTTTCCGTCATCCACCTCCCTGGGTGGTGACATCATTCCTCCTCTCCCTCCCAGGTCCCACTGCTACTGAATGGACATGCATCTGGTGCTCTGCTGGGGTGCCGAAGGCATGGCAAGGGCAAGCCCATCTGCACCTGCACTGCCCCCAGCATCAAGAACCCTATTCTTCCATCCTCCCATCACAACCCTCAGCACCCTCAGCCATGGCTGTGCCCCACACGCTGCTGCCTTGCCGCACCTCACAGCCCTGAGGGTGTATTGTCATGTGCTTCATGGAAGTTTTTATGCACTTAGGCATACCCAACATTGACCACACTTGCACCTACAGCACCCAACACCCCATATGTCATACTCACACAGTCCTTGCACCACCTACAACACACTTTACACTTGCAAACATGCTGCTCAACCAACCCTCACTCACCAAACACAACACAGAGACCTGGGGCCTGCTGCACAAAAATTACCCAGACTTACTTTTCCTCACAGAAATCTGGCTGAACCCTGCATCAGCATCTGACGTTGCAACAGCCACCTCCGCTACAAGATTGCCAGGAAAGACAAACTTCACAAGCCCAGCGGCAGAACTACCATCATCCACAAGAAGACCATCAGTTGCACCACATCCGTGGACATGTCATTCTCCAACATAGAACACCTGTCGTTCAAGCTCAATATCACTGCCAACTTCACCTTAAGGGGCACTGTCATCTACAGTCCACTGGGACTGCACTCCAACTTTACAACTTTACAGACACCATCAGGCATTTTGTTGCACCATTCGCCCTCAATGCTAGCAATTATAGCTCACATGGAGACCTCACCTTCCACCCAAAAGACCATGCTGACACCAAGTCAAGATCACCCATAGATGATAGTGGAAGCCTGGGCCTCACCTCACCCAATGAGAAAAATAACCTATCCACATCACTGGAGCCATCCAGGCCCCTAGCATCACCAACTTAAACAACATCAGAGTTGACAAGCCCCCACCAGCCTGCTGGGCAGACCACAACTGTGTCAAATTCAACAATTTCGTCCTGGTCCAATGCACACTTACAACCATCAGACCAGCTGTAGGAAGGTGGATATCTGACTATGGTTACCCCCAAACTTTTTGCCTGGTGTTTAGCTGGTTTTTGACATAGTTGGACTGGGATCCTGCTATTCAGGGCCCCAGGCTGATTGCTCTCTCCTTAAAATGGACTCCATGTACCTTAGGTGCATACACAATTGGAACTGGTTCACCTTATAGGCCCCTGTAACAGTGTACCATAGGTACCCAGGGCATAGGTGTTTCCAAGGCCTACCAGGGGCTGCAGCATGTATTGTGCCACCCCTGGCCTGGCCTCCATATTTGACACAACTGGCTGATCACTCAGCTGGGGTAAATTGGCGTAATCTCCTCTTACTTAGGTACAGTATGCCTGTGCCTAACCCTAAACTGGACACATATGTTCCTATCAGCCACTCCTATGGAAGGCCTCATCAATCCTGGAGGCAGAGTGCTTGGAAATATGTGAGATGGTGCTCTAGCATGAGCTGAGCCTGTCTGCAGCTGTCGGGAACCACTCCCTAAGCTGTTCCGGGATATTGCCATACCATATACTCTTAAGTGCATTATAATCCTCGCGGTTAAATGCTATCTTTGGTTTGGCTTTATCAAAACATGTCGAGTAAGGTGTCATACGAATTGGAATACTATCCCCTCGACAGTTCTGTCGACGGGGATAGCATTCCACCCTTCTAGAGGGACACGACATGTGTGTAGCCTTAACCCCGGTTAAAGTTAACCAGAGCCTCAGCATCACAAAATGGATGCTGCCACCACAGACACGAGTCTGGCCTCCTGCTGCTGACCGAAACTCGGCAGATGGTGGCCGGGACAAAGGGTTTCCTGCCTTGGGAGGTGCGAGCACCACCCCAGACAGGGTTTTGTGTATTGGGTAGGACAGGGCTGAATAGAATCAGACATGCCCGGGGCACACAAGGTGTCCCCGTGCATAAGCCAGTCCAAACCGGTCCTGGGACTTTCCAGACCCAGGCCTGGCGAGGAGCTGGACAAAGGAAAGGGGGTGTAACCACCCCCGTTCCTGGTTCCTCCCAGAGGAGGGACCTAGTAGGTGATCCACCCCTCAGATTGGGAATAAGAGTGGGAGCAGTGCCATTGCCCAGCAGATCATCCTGAATCAACTTTAAACAAAGAAGAAGACTGGACTTCGACATTCTGCTGCTCAGAAGACTGAAGAGAATCTCCCTTGTGGCCTAGGAGTGGCCACCCTGTGAACACAGGCACCAACCAGCAACTCGACGTCTGCTTTGCCGCCGCCTCCCGCCGGAGCCCGAGCCCAGAGCCCGACAAGAACCAGACTCCCAGACCTCTCACAGCCCGATCCACAGTCCCTGCAAAGAAGGGACCCGTGGAGGCACCGAGTGACGTGGGACCGGACCTCTGGGAAGACACTCGAAAAGCTGACTGCGCAGCATCTGAGGCATCCTCGACGTTGTGCTTTGGGGACTGAGAACCCCCACCACAGAGCAGCCCTTGCACCGAAGATCAGCCCCCCAGCATCTCCACGATCTGCGTGGGGCCCTTTTGCATTGTGCCACTCGACGCGCCATCCCGGCCACTAGCCACGTGGTCAGCAGCCATCTTGGCGACGAAACCGACGAACTACACAGCGGGTCTGGTTGCTCCAGACTTGCCCAAGCTGCAGCATCTGAGGCATCCTCGACGTTGCCCAAGCTCCTGTGAAAAGGAGCACTCGCTCTGACCTTGCTGGTCTGAGTGTTAAGCCTTTTTCGATTCCTGCGTGGCTTGCATTAGCCAAGGCCTGTTTGCTCCGATCAGGTCGCCGACACCGCCAACAGCGAGAAGCCTGCGTGGGACAGCTCGTGACCGACTCCTGGACGTCCTCAATCCCCGGTGTCCACGTGGCAGCAGAGAGAAGCTACACGACAATGCCTGTTTGCACCCGACATCGCCTGGTTCCAATCTGGTTCCACGGTAGTCACTGGCTAGTGACTTTGAACATTGTCCCCTCTGCTTTCAGGTCTTCACAACTTCAGATCCACCCTTGGATCCACCGGAACTCTTCACATCGAGCCGCCTGCAGCATCTTCAGCTCCAAGCACCATCGACCAGCGTGACGAAACCCGACACTACATCGACCCTGTGCACCCGCTTCCTGTGGGTGAGGTAACTCAGCTCCGCCGGTGTTCCTACACTGGTACACATCTCAAGGGCCTGTGTCTTAAGTTTCAACGTTCTAGGTCACTCGGAAGGTTCCTAACTATCTAACTTTGTACTTTTTACGCACCATAGACTTTACATTGGAAAGTGCGTGCACTTTGAACACTGCACCCGAGTCCCGCGGGCCTTTCCCGACTTAGTCACTGCTAGTCTCGAATAGCTCCAGCGATTCCCAAGGCCCTAGGCCTGTTCCCTTTCTGATTGGTATCTCTTATACCACTTTGTTAGTATATGGTTTAGATGGCCCCTAGGGCTCATCCATATTGTGCAACTTTTGTGTATTTTAAACTGTCTTGTGATTTAACGCTTGTGCTTCTGTGCTCATAAAGAGTCCAGGGGATTTTATAGTTAATAAATCAATATACATTTTCAATATATATCTGTGTGGTGTCCCTTTCATTTGGTATTCAAGGGGGTTGTGTATGGTAATACAGCTGGCTTCACATGCCTTTCAGAGTTTAGCCTAAGACTGCTTTGTCCACGTTACCACTAGGATAACTGGTCTACCAGGTTGAATTACAACCAATCATCATAAGGGTTGCTTGGCATGGTACAAAGTGATCACTAGAATTAGTGAGCATTATATACCAGGCCAACTTCTCACACCAGCCCATCTAAATTGAAACAGCACCACCACTGACAAGGACTGGAACACTGCTCCCAAATCCACTGACCAGAATGCAACAAAAGCTTCCCCAAAGCCTTCGATAATTTCAACAATCGGATGATATCCTGTGCAGACTCCCTCACCCCCCTCAAACACAGAAAATAACAAGATCCACACCACAGGCCAGTTATTAGACAGAGGAACTCAGATTGATGAAACGCCACTGCAAACAACTGGAGGGCAAATGGAGAATGAGACAGGACAATTCAGACTGGCGGACCATCAAATCCGCCCTTAATCGCTACCAACAAATGATCCAGACTAAAAAATGCTCTGCTCTGGTGGTCTGCATTGATTTCAGCACGAACAGAAACAAAGAAATCTTTGCCATTGTGAAAGATTTTACCCCTCCAGCGGCGTCCTTCAGTTCGATCACCCCCTTGCAGGACCTCTGCAACAATTTCTCTCAATTGGTCAGCAACAAAATCACCACCATTTGTGGAAATCGCAGAAATTATTGTTAGCATAAGCTGAAGCCATTTTGTTTGTGACATCCATTTGCATTAGCCATGTGTTAGGCTTGTGATTCTGCCCTCTTCACTGTTGCCTGCCTTTCTATTCTGCTTGAGTCATCAGCTTCAGTTAACTCCTTCTATTCTAAGCCAGAGCAACTTATGACTTATAGTCAGGATCTCTGGATGTGATTGTGCGGCTATGGTGTGTTTTTTGCATAATTATGGATTTGCTGTTTTTGCCACATAATCCACCATCTGCTGCATAATCTGCAGATTGCAACAAAAACAATTTTTGTTTCTAGCTCAAATGGTTCAGAAGTGGAACACGAGTTGCAAAGGGTGACTGCTGGTCACCTTTCTGTTGCTTATTGCTATATTTGGGCGTTAAACCCATACTAACGAGGTGCAACCTACACTTTGACCATGTTAACAAGTGTAAAAATTAGAAAATAATAAAGTAATACTATCAGAAAATATTCTGCATAATTTGCCTTTTCCTATCGCATAATTTACTCAACCCTGCTGCATAATTTGGCCCCCTCCTGCTGCATAATTCCTGTGGCCCTGCTTGTAGTTGAGTCAAATATGTCAATTAGGTGTATGCCTATTTGAACAGTTTGAAAGGGGGAGCGCCGGCACTTTTCCCTGGTTAGCAGGGGTAAAGTGCACAGAATTTTACAGCCAGTAAAACAGTGAAAGCAAATATCTGTGGGTACACCACACTAAAGATGGAAATTTCATACAGTTTCCAATCAGATGAAAGAGTTTACAGACAAGAATGGCATTAAAGATATTAGTACCTGGCTTTATAACCCTCAGTCAAATTGTGATGGAACAACCCCTCTACCAAGATATAAACCATGCCCTTTGTGAGGTGAGATGGTAAGGTACATTGATGCTTTTGCTTTGATAATGATGCCACATGCTGTTTTGCTGTGTGGCATTGTCTGCCTGGGATGCTTTCCTATCTCTTGTGTATATTTTGACCTTTCCTCATGTTTGAGGACAGGCTGTGAAGGTCTCTGCAGAAGGTTTGCCTTTGTTTCCCAGATGTGAGGCTGCTTGGAGGACCGATGAGCTGAGCTGGCCTCAAGGGAGCATCACCAGGTCCTGCCACGAATAAACTTACAAAGGAAGATAAGGACCCTGCCTGATTAATACAGCTTGGGATCTTGTGAATGGACCTTTAGTCGCGTGCAGTGTGATTACAATTATTTTCACTCCGCTCAACACACTCTGCACCAATTATGCAGACAGATTACAAATCAGCTAATTTCGGGTATCCAAACAGCTAAAGCTTGTAATTAAATTTTCCCTGAAGTCTGTCTACGCGCATTAATCAGTGCAGCCTACACGTAGCAGCCAATCGCGATCTGTCTCACACTCCTCCAATGCAAATGGCTGCCCGAGCTGTTGGTGGGAGAAGAAAACGATTCTAGGCAGCGAAAGGAGGGTCCTATGTTATCCTGGCACACTTTGTTACCATTGGTACCTTTGTTACCACGGACAAAATATAGCCAGAATGTTTGGAGTGCTAAATATATAGAATTATTATTCTAAATGTCTTGAATTTGTGAGAGTTCACAACCCTCAACCCCCACCCACCAGCTTCTATAGGCACTTTGGCTCCAACAGGGGCAGAGGAGGCCCTTAGCACAAAGACAAGAACTGAGGGGGAGATTTTAAAAAACTTTGGCAATGCAGCGCAGCCCCCCGCAAGGCTGCACCGCGTTGGGCGACAAGGAGGGAGCAGGAGAGCACCATATGTTGAGAGATATGGCTCTCTCCTCCCCTTTCCCTTGCGCCTGCGCTGATTTCAGCTGCAGTGCGCCATGCACACACCTTAGCTTCGCAGCGCTAGGGTGTGTGCATGAGTGTAGCACAGGTTTAGAACAGGAAGGGGACCCTTCCTGTACAAAATACTATTCAAGGCACGATGCAAAACTTTTCCAACTTTGCATATGGGCTGCACAGAGCAGCACGCATGGAAAGTCGGAAAAGCATGGCGAAATCAAAGCATTTCTCCTGTTAGCACCTCTTTTGAAGGGGCGTTAACTTTTGGCGCAAAACAATGTTTACACATATTTGTAAATATGGTTTTGTGTCAAAAGGCATCGGTGGTTGCATGGGAATGCCCATGTATCACCCATGTAATGCCCCCTTAGAGTAACGCAAAAAAGTGCTTTGCACTGCTTTGTGCTTCTTAAAAAAAGAGCGCTACTTAAAGAGTGCCTTCCAGCACAAAATAAGTTTCGCGCTGGAAAGAAATTAGCACAAAAAAATGTGCACTAGTTTCGTCACGCGTTTCGGTGGGTAGCAGTCTATTAAAACCACCTTCTTCAGGATTGTTGGTATCTCCCGGCTATTCAATTGTATAATCTTTCCAGGTTTATCTCTGCAACACACCAGCTGTTGAGAGTCTTCAATATACTCTGAGGCTTTTTAATCAATCAATCAATCAATCAATCAATCACATCATTTGTAAAGCGCACTACTCACCCGTGAGGGTCTCAAGGCGCTGGGGTGAGGAATGCTTCTACTGCTCAAAAAGCCAGGTCTTGAGGAGTTTTCTGAAGGTCAGCAGGTCTTGGGTCTGCCGTAGATGGATGGGGAGGGTGTTCCAGGTCTTTGCAGCGAGGTGGGAGAACGATCTGCTGCCTAAGGTCGCTCTTCGGAAGCGGGGGACTGTAGCGAGGGCGAGGTCGGCAGAGCAGAGCAGGCGGGTGGGGGTGTAGAAGCTGAGTCATCTGTTGAGGTACGTTGGTCCGGTGTTGTGGAGTGCCTTGTGTGCGTGGGTGAGGAGCTTGAAGGTTATCCTCTTGTTGACCGGGAGCCAGTGTAGGTCTCTCAGGTGGGGTGCGATGTGGCTGCGGCGAGGGATGCCGAGGATCAGGCGTGTAGAGGCGTTCTGGATGCGTTGGAGCCGTCTCATGAGTTTGGCAGAGGCTCCTGCGTAGAGGGCGTTTCCATAGTCCAACCTACTGCTGACAAGGGGGCCTGGGTGACTGTTCTTCTCGTTTCAGTGGGGATCCACTTGTAGATCCTATGGAGCATGCGGAGGGTGTTGAAGCAGGAGAAGGAGACGGCGTTGACCTGTTTAGTCATGGAGAGGGTGGAGTCGAGGATGACCCCAGGGTTGCGTGTGTGGTCTGTGGGTGTTGGAGCGGTTCCAAATGCGGTCAGCCACCAGGAGTCGTCCCAGGCCGAAGGGTTGGATCCGAGGATGAGGACCTCCGTCTTGTCCGAGTTCAGCTTTAGTCGGCTGTTCCTCATCCATTCAGCAACGGTCTTCATTCCTTCGTGAAGGTTGGTTTTGGCGGTGTGGGGGTCCTTGGTGAGGGAGAGTATCAGCTGGGTGTCATCGGCGTAGGAGAGGATGTTGAGGTCGTGCCGATGGGTGACGTGGGTGAGCGGTGCCATGTAGATGTTAAACAGAGTTGGGCTGAGGGAAGAGACCTGGGGTACGCCGCAGATGATCTTGGTGGCTTCGGAGCGGAAGGGGGGAAGGCGGACGCTCTGTGTTCTGCTGGAGAGGAAGGAGGTGGTCCAGTCCAGGGCCTTCTCTTGGATCTCAGCGTTGTGGAGGCGTGTTCATAGTGTGTGGTGACAGACTGTGTCGAAGGCGGCTGACAGGTCCAGGAGGATGAGGGCCCACGTTTCTCCGTTGTCCAGCAGGGACTTGATGTCATCGGTGGCAGTGATGAGGGGAGTCTCAGTGCTGTGGTTGCTGTGGAACCCGGAGTAGGAAGGGTCCAGGATGTTGTTCTCCTCAAGGTAGCTGGTCAGTTGTTCGTTGACGGTCTTCTCGATGACCTTTGCCTGGAACGGGAGCAGGGAGATGGGCCGGAAGTTCTTGAGGTCCTTGGGGTCCGCCTTGGGTTTCTTGAGTAAGGCGTTGATCTCGGCGTGCTTCCAACTCTCCGGGAAGGTTTCTGTCTCGAAGGAGGTGTTGATGACTTTCCGGAGATGTGGTGTGATGGATGTGCTGGCTTTGTTGAAGATGTGGTGTATGCATGGATCTGACGGAGATCCAGAGTGGATGGTGTTCATGATTTTGATGGTGTCATCGTCGTTGATGTTGGTCCAGTAGAGCAGGCGGTTGGTGCGGATGGTGGTCGTGGGGGCGGAGGTCTCAGTGGGACGACTCCTGGTGGCCGACGGCACTAGGATCACCCCCTATACCCACCGACCACGAACGAAACCTGGGGGTCATCTTTGACTCCACACTCTCCATGACAAAGCAGGTCAACGCCGTCTCCTCCTCCTGCTTCAACACCCTCTGCATGCTTCGAAGGATCTTTAAGTGGGTCCCCACCACAACTAGAAGGACGGTCACCCAGGCCCTCATCAGCAGCAGACTGGACTACGGCAACGCACTCTACGCATGAGCCCTGGCCAAACTCTTGAAATGGCTCCAACGCATCCAGAACACACGCCTGATCCTCGACATCCCGCTCCGCAGCCACATCACACCCCAACTGAGAGACCTGCACTGGCTCTCCATCAACAATAGGATAACCTTCAAGCTCCTCACCCACTCACACAAGGCACTCCATGACACCGGACCATCGTATCTCAACAGCAGACTCAGCCTCTACACCCCATCCCGTCAGCTCTGCTCTGCAGACCGCGCCCTCACCACTGTCCCCCACATCGGAAGAGTGACCGCAGGCGGCAGACCATTCTCCCACCTCACCGCCAAGACGTGGAACACCCTCCCCATCTGCCTACGGCAGACCGAAGACGACCTAACCTTCAGGAGACTCTTCAAGACCTGGCTCTTCGAACAGTAGCAGCTTCCCTTCCCCCCTCCCCCCCTCCCCCCCAGCGCCTTGAGACCCTCACAGGTATGTAGTGCACTTTACAAATGCTATGATTGATTGATTGATTGATTGAAGAGTGTGGGTGAGAGGGATGAACCCTGAGGTACGCCAAATGTGACTGGGACGTCCATAGATAAGGATTGATTGACCTTAAATCTTTGGGATCTATTTTGGAGGAAAGAGGTAAACCAATTTAGAACTGGTCCTGATTGGCCCATTTTATGTTTCAAAAGGTCCAGAAGATTGTCATGTTTGACGGTGTCGAATGCCGAAGATAGATCAAGCAAGAATAGCAGACAGGCTTCGTTTTGATCTGGAATTTTTAGTGCGTCATCCACTATGTGGGTCATGGCCGACTCAGTACTGTGTCCTGCGTGAAAGCCGAATTGGTATTAGTTGAGCAGTTTGAAATGGTCAATGTGGTTTCCTAGCTGTTTCTGTATGCATTTTTCTAGTTGTTTAGCCAGAGTTAAGATGTTTGAGATTGGTCTGTAGTTGTTTTAGTCCATGTGGTCTGTTGTTGGCTTCTTTAGGATGGGGGACACCTGCCCACTTTTAAGGTTTTCTGGGATGAGTCCTTGACGCAGAGAGGTATTGATAATCTTGGTCCACAGTGGTAGAAGCAGCGGTGTGAACTCTTTTAGATACTTTGCAGGAAGTGGATCAGTGAAGTGGTTTGAAGGGTTTAATATGTTTTGGGATTGCCCAACCTTGAGTTGCTTCTGGGAGGGGGTCACTACACTTTTAGCGAATGCAACGGATAGGGAGGTTGAGGCGGCTCCAGGGTATTGTCCTCCTGACTGGTTCCCTCACACGGCCAGGAACAAGGTCACAAGTAAGTTTTTAGACTTGGGGATGGTTTTGGCTCAAAGGGATATCACTAGTCATTGGAAGGCGAGGAGTGCACCTAACATATCCAGATGGACGAGAGAATTTGTAAGATGGGCGGAATGCAAGGAAACAATCAGAATGTAAATAGTAAAAAGGACAGGGAGCGAGAAAACGTTGGAAGCGGCCAGGGCATGGGTAGCGCTTGTAGAGCACCTGAAACACCCAGTTGCGGACAGTGAAGATAGCCTAGTTGAAGAGTGCCCTGACAGTGGCGACTAACCACCCGGCACTACCACAGTTCCTGGTTGATGATCACACATCAGATCGGACCCACCACCGGTATGCCCCCCACCCGCACTTCCAACAGCACACACTAGTCAGAGCGGAGGACAGTTGAAAATCTGGTGCAACCCTAGGACATAAATATATGGGTTGATAGTAAGCGACATGCCTAGGGGGTGGGGAGGGCAGGGCTGGGTTATGGCCGGACCAGTGTTGTAAGGGGAACACAACGACTGAAAGAAGAGATCCTAGTGGATTGATAACTACTATATTAGGTTGACACTAAGTAAGTGGTTGCGGGCTGGGAGTTATGCCGCTATTATGCTGTATGCTTTTCTCCTGACCCACAAGTGAGGGTAATGGACAATTGTAATGGAAGGGATTGCTTTCATTGTGATTACTTGCTTCCTTTTGCATGTTGGCATTTCATACTTAAAGCTAATGAATCCTGAGATCCGTTATTATATGCAACTTGATAACTTAATAAAGTCTGTATAAAAAAGAAAAAAGTTTGTGAATTATGCAGATGACACACAGTTCATTCTCACTCGACTGCCCATCAAACTCCCAACTAACCTCTTTTCATGAATGCGTCTGCGACATCTCGTGATGGCTTCGAGCGAACTCTCTTAACTTTAACAGGGATAACAGCGAAGGTAAGAGCTGCTTCCATGACTCTTTTGCGTCCTTTGGCATTGGGCTTTTGACTACAGAGGATAGCTCTGTTCCGATTACTGAGACAACTGTTCAAAATTTGGGAGTCTATATGGATAATGATTTCTCTCTCTCTGGTAATGCCAATAGACTTTTCTCCAACTTACATTGGCCAAATGAGGCCACTTCATAAAATATTACCCTTTTGGTGCCAATACGTTTCTGCCCTCTTGTGGTGCAAAGCATTATGCTGAGCAGACTGGGTATGGAAATGCCCTGTTTCTAGGTTACCTTGTTCAGCGCCTGCATCATATGCAGGCGGCAGCAGCAAGACATGAGCTTTCTTTGCCACGTCACTCGTCCAGTGGAGAAGTGTGGCTCACTGGTTAGAGGAGGCAGACCTGGAAGCAGAGAACAGCCCGGGACCAGGGTTCAATTCCCGGCTCGGCGGGTCTTGAGTCCTAAAATGTCCACGGACTCGACAATTCTCGCTCTGGTGCCTACTCGATTCATGGGTTCACACTCTGCGACTCTGGGCAATAGCTTGCTTAATCTCCACAACGGCCCCTCGCGGTGGGATACCTGGCTTTCACCTTGTGGATACCCTGCCGGGGTTATCTCACAGGGGAATACCAGGACGGGTTCCCTAAGCAAGCGCTTGGATACTGGGTCGGTGATTTGCGCTATATAAATACATTTACATTTCAACAGCACTGGGCTCTCTTCGGTGGCTCCCAATAGTCAACCAAATCAAGCTTGAGTCACTGCGTTCACAAAGACTATAATGTTACATTCCACCTAGATCTCTTCATCAGCTAATGCCAATTTTCTAAAAGTTCCCAGAATTTAAATAAATCTGAATAGGGGGCAGAGCATTTTCTGTGACAATCTTGTTCTGCTCCATCAGCAACCTATGTGCCTTCAGGAAAGTCCTGAAACCCTGGCTTCATAATCTCTAGGTCTCTACGCATGCCTGGATTGGTTTCTGATAGCTAGCACCAGGATGCCTGACAGCTTGCGCTATATACGTATTTTAATAATAATAATAGTAATACTAAGAACAAGACACTATTTAAGTGTTTATTTTAAGTCTCATCATGTTGCTTAGTACTTGAGTAATAACCACAAAGAATATAATTCAAACATCCCTAATGCACATCACTAACAAGGGGAATAATATGAACATTTCTAATATGGTCGAAATGATCTTAGCAACCTAAAAACCCTAAATACTACTTCTATGCACTACACTATGAAAGCATGGAGTAGCTAACGTGCCTATAAAGTTTCTTGAGATTCAGCTCACTGCATACTTATGGTTATCAGACCTCTGCCAGGAGAGAGTGTTCCCTTGAAAGGAAAAGACACATCAGCTGGGCTCAGCTCCTCTCCTCTCGGTCTCGGATCAATATCGAATCTCAGCCTAGGACTGGATGCTGCAGACTAAAGGCAGTCTGACAGGACCTCTTACGGTTATCTCGGGTGAAGACCTCTCTGGTCGCTCACAGGATTTTATAGGGTTGACCACTGACCTTTAACCTACATTGTAGACTTTCTACCTAGGTCATAGACATAACCAGTAGGATAGTTGAGGACATAACCAGTCTGAACCAGTAGGTCAATTCAAACTACGTGTTTACTTCATGCATCCACTGTTGGACCTTGAGACATAGATAACAGGGAACCTGTATCAGACTTAGGTCATCTTACATGTCTGTCAAGATCATTGTTGGGATGATGTGCCTCTTTCTCTAGTTCCTCGAAAGATCAGGACATGCAGTATCTGGGCCAAAGCGTTACGTGCTAACCAAACGGGCTCAAAATGGAGTCCAGGCTTAGGGTCGTTACAACACTCTGGTGCCAGGATCAATGCAAACTCTTGTGTCAAGGGCAAGGAGAACTCTGGTGATGAGTGGCAGGGAGGATGCATACTCAGGAGCAATGAGGACTCTGGTGATGAGGGGCAGTGAGGATGCATACTCAGGAGCAAAGAGAACTCTGGTGATGAGGGGCAGTGAGGATGCATACTCAGGAGCAAAGAGATCTCTGCTGATGAGGGGCAGTGAGGATGCATACTCAGGAGTAAAGAGAACTCTGCCGATGAGGGGCAGTGAGAATGCATACTCAGGAGTAAATAGAACTCTGGTGATGAGGGGCAGTGAGGATGCATACTCAGGAGTAAAGAGAACTCTGGTGATGAGGGGCAGTGAGGATGCATACTCAGGAGCAAAGAGAACTCTGCTGATGAGGGGCAGTGAGGATGCATACTCAGGAGCAAAGAGAACTCTGGTGATGAGTGGCAGTGAGGATGCATACTCAGGAGCAAAGAGAACACTGGTGATGAGGGGCAGTGAGGATGCATACTCAGGAGTAAATAGAACTCTGGTGATGAGGGGCAGTGAGGATGCATACTCAGGAGTAAATAGAACTCTGGTGATGAGGGGCAGTGAGGATGCATACTCAGGAGCAAAGAGAACTCTGATGATGAGGGGCAGTGAGGATGCATACTCAGGAGTAAATAGAACTCTGGTGATGAGGGGCAGTGAGGATGCATACTCAGGAGTAAATAGAACTCTGGTGATGAGGGGCAGTGAGGATGCATACTCAGGAGCAAAGAGAACTCTGCTGATGAGGGGCAGTGAGGGGAAGTGAGGATGCATACTCAGGAGCAAAGAGAACTCTGGTGATGAGGGGCAGTGAACATGCATACTCGGGAGCAAAGAGAACTCTGGTGATGAGGGGCAGTGAGGATGCATACTCAGGAGCAAAGAGAACTCTGCTGATGGGGGGCAGTGAGGATGCATACTCAGGAGCAAAGAGAACTCTGCTGATGAGGGGCAGTGAGGGGCAGTGAGGATGCATACTCAGGAGCAAAGAGAACTCTGCTGATGAGGGGCAGTGAGGATGCATACTCAGGAGCAAAGAGAACTCTGGTGATGAGGGGCAGTGAGGATGCATACTCAGGAGCAAAGAGAACTCTGCTGATGAGGGGCAGTGAGGGGAAGTGAGGATGCATACTCAGGAGCAAAGAGAACTCTGGTGATGAGGGGCAGTGAACATGCATACTCGGGAGCAAAGAGAACTGCTGATGAGGGGCAGTGAGGATGCATACTCAGGACAATGAGAACTGCTGATGAGGGGCAGTGAGGATGCATACTCAGGAGCAATGAGAACTCTGGCGATGAGGGGCAGCGAGGATGCATACTCAGGAGCAAAGAGAACTGCTGATGAGGGGCAGTGAACATGCATACTCAGGAGCAAAGAGAACTCTGGTGATGAGGGGCAGTGAGGATGCATACTCAGGAGCAAAGAGAACTCTGGTGATGACGGGCAGTGAGGGTGCATACTCAGGAGCAAAGAGAACTCTGGTGACGAGGGGAAGTGAGGATGCATACTCAGGAGCAAAGAGAACTCTGGTGACGAGGGGCAGTGAGGATGCATACTCAGGAGCAAAGAGAACTCTGGTGATTAGGGGCAGTGTGGATGCATACTCAGGAGCAAGGAGAACTCTGGTGACGAAGGGCAGTGAGCATGCATACTCAGGAGCAAAGAGAACTCTGGTGATGAGGGGCAGTGAGGATGCATACTCAAGAGCAAAGAGAACTCTGGTGATGAGGGGCAGTGAGCATGCATACTCAGGAGCAAAGAGAACTCTGGTGATGAGGGGCAGTGAGCATGCATACTCAGGTGCAAAGAGAACTCTGCTGATGAGGGGCAGTGAGCATGCATACTCAGGAGCAAAGAGAACTCTGGTGATGAGGGGCAGTGAGGATGCATACTCAGGAGCAAAGAGAACTCTGCTGATGAGTGGCAGTGAGGATGCATACTCAGGAGCAAAAAGAACTCTGGTGATGAGGGGCAGTGAGGATGCATACTCAGGAGCAAAGAGAACTCTGGTGATGAGAGGCAGTGAGGATGAATACTCAGGAGCAAAGAGAACTCTGGTGATGAGGGGCAGCGAGGATGCATACTCAGGAGCAAAGAGAACTGCTGATGAGGGGCAGTGAACATGAATACTCAGGAGCAAAGAGAACTCTGGTGATGAGAGGCAGTGAGGATGAATACTCAGGAGCAAAGAGAACTCTGGTGATGAGGGGCAGTGAGGATGCATACTCAGGAGCAAAGAGAACTGGTGATGAGGGGCAGTGAGGATGCATACTCAGGAGCAAAGAGAACTCTGGTGATGAGGGGCAGTGAGGATGCATACTCAGGAGCAAAAAAAACTGCTGATGAGGGGCAGTGAGGATGCATACTCAGGAGCAAAGAGAACTCTGCTGATGAGGGGCAGTGAGGATGCATACTCAGGAGCAAAGAGAACTCTGGTGATGAGGGGCAGTGAGGATGCATACTCAGGATCAAATAGAACTGCTGATGATGGGTAGTGAACATGCATACTCAGGAGCAAAGAGAACTCTGGTGATGAGGGGCAGTGAGGATGCATACTCAGGAGCAAAGAGAACTCTGGTGATGAGGGGCAGTGAGGATGCATACTCAGGAGCAAAAAAAACTGCTGATGAGGGGCAGTGAGGATGCATACTCAGGAGCAAAGAGAACTCTGGTGATGAGGGGCAGTGAGGATGCATACTCAGGAGCAAAGAGAACTCTGGTGATGAGGGGCAGTGAGGATGCATACTCAGGAGCAAAGAGAACTCTGGTGATGAGGGGCAGTGAGGATGCATACTCAGGAGCAAAGAGAACTCTGCTGATGAGGGGCAGTGAGGATGCATACTCAGGAGAAAAGAGACCTCTGGTGATGAGGGGCAGTGAGGATGCATACTCAGGAGCAAATAGAACTGCTGATGATGGGTAGTGAACATGCATACTCAGGAGCAAAGAGAACTCTGCTGATGAGGGGCAGTGAGGATGCATACTCAGGAGCAAAGAGAACTCTGGTGATGAGGGGCAGTGAGGATGCATACTCAGGAGCAAAGAGAACTCTGGTGATGAGGGGCAGTGAGGATGCATACTCAGGAGCAAAGAGAACTCTGGTGATGAGGGGCAGTGAGGATGCATACTCAGGAGCAAAGAGAACTCTGGTGATGAGGGGCAGTGAGCATGCATACTCAGGAGCAAAAAGTACTGCTGACGAGGGGCAGTGAGGATGCATACTCAGGAGCAAAGAGAACTCTGCTGATGAGGGGCAGTGAGGATGCATACTCAGGAGCAAAAAGAACTCTGGTGATGAGGGGCAGTGAGGATGCATACTCAGGAGCAAAGAGAACTCGGGTGATGAGAGGCAGTGAGGATGCATACTCAGGAGCAAAGAGACCTCTGGTGATGAGGGGCAGTGAGGATGCATACTCAGGAGCAAAGAGAACTGCTGATGAGGGGCAGTGAGGATGCATACTCAGGAGCAAAGAGAACTCTGCTGATGAGGGGCAGTGAGGATGCATACTCAGGAGCAAAGAGATTTCTGGTGATGAGGGGCAGTGAGGATGCATACTCAGGAGCAAAGAGAACTGCTGATGAGGGGCAGTGAACATGCATACTCAGGAGCAAAGAGAACTCTGGTGATGAGGGGCAGTGAGGATGCATACTCAGGAGCAAAGAGAACTCTGGTGATGAGGGGCAGTGAGGATGCATACTCAGGAGCAAAGAGAACTGCTGATGAGGGGCAGTGAGGTTGCATACTCAGGAGCAAAGAGAACTCTGCTGATGAGGGGCAGTGAGGATGCATACTCAGGAGCAAAGAGAACTCTGGTGATGAGGGGCAGTGAGGATGCATACTCAGGAGCAAAGAGAACTCTGGTGATGAGGGGCAGTGAGGATGCATACTCAGGAGCAAAGAGAACTGCTGATGAGGGGCAGTGAGGATGCATACTCAGGAGCAAAGAGAACTCTGCTGATGAGGGGCAGTGAGGATGCATACCCAGGAGCAAAGAGAGCGCTGCTGATGAGGGGCAGTGAGGGGCAGTGAGGATGCATACTCAGGAGCAAAGAGAACTCTGGTGATGAGGAGCAGTGAGGATGCATACTCAGGAGTAAAGAGAACTGCTGATGAGGGGCAGTGAGGATGCATACTCAGGAGCAATGAGAACTTAGGTGATGAGGGGCAGTAAGGATGCATACTCAGGAGCAATGAGAACTCTGGTGATGAGGGGCAGTGAGGATGCATACTCAGGAGCAAAGAGAACTCTGCTGATGAGGGGCAGTGAGGATGCATACTCAGGAGCAAAGAGAACTCTGGTGACGAGGGGCAGTGAGGATGCATACTCAGGAGCAAAGAGAACTCTGGTGACGAGGGGCAGTGAGGATGCATACTCAGGAGCAAAGAGAACTGCTGATGAGGGGCAGTGAGGATGCATACTCAGGAGCAAAGAGAACTGCTGATGAGGGGCAGTGAGGATGCATACTCAGGACAATGAGAACTGCTGATGAGGGGCAGTGAGGATGCATACTCAGGAGCAATGAGAACTCTGGTGATGAGGGGCAGTGAGGATGCATACTCAGGAGCAAAGAGAACTGCTGATGAGGGGCAGTGAACATGCATACTCAGGAGCAAAGAGAATTCTGGTGATGAGGGGCAGTGAGGATGCATACTCAGGAGCAAAGAGAACTGCTGATGAGGGGCAGTGAACATGCATACTCAGGAGCAAAGAGAACTCTGGTGATGAGGGGCAGTGAGGATGCATACTCAGGAGCAAAGACAACTCTGGTGATGACGGGCAGTGAGGATGCATACTCAGGAGCAAAGAGAACTCTGGTTATGAGGGGCAGTGAGGATGCATACTCAGGAGTAAAGAGAACTCTGATGACGACGGGAAGTGAGGATGCATTCTCAGGAGCAAAGAGAACTGCTGACGAGGGGCTGTGAGGATGCATACTCAGGAGCAAAGAGAACTCTGGTGATGAGGGGCAGTGAGGATGCATACTCAGGAGCAAAGAGAACTCTGCTGATGAGGGGCAGTGAGGATGCATACTTAGGAGCAAAGAGAACTCTGGTGATGAGGGGCAGTGAGGATGCATACTCAGGAGCAAAGAGAACTCTGCTGATGAGGGGCAGTGAGGATGCATACTCAGGAGTAAAGAGAACTCTGATGACGACGGGAAGTGAGGATGCATACTCAGGAGCAAAGAGAACTCTGGTGACGAGGGGCTGTGAGGATGCATACTCAGGAGCAAAGAGAACTCTGGTGATGAGGGGCAGTGAGGATGCATACTCAGGAGCAAAGAGAACTCTGGTGATGAGGGGCAGTGAGGATGCATACTCAGGAGCAAAGAGAACTCTGGTGATGAGGGGCAGTGAGGATGCATACTCAGGAGCAAAGAGAACTCTGGTGATGAGGGGCAGTGAGGATGCATACTCAGGAGCAAAGAGAACTGCTGATGAGGGACAGTGAGGATGCATACTCAGGAGCAAAGCGAACTCTGCTGATGAGGGGCAGTGAGGATGCATACTCAGGAGCAAAGAGAACTCTGGTGATGAGGGGCAGTGAGGATGCATACTCAGGAGCAAAGAGAACTCTGCTGATGAGGGGCAGTGAGGATGCATACTCAGGAGCAAAGAGAACTCTGGTGATGAGGGGCAGTGAGGATGCATACTCAGGAGCAAAGAGAACTCTGGTGATGAGGGGCAGTGAGGATGCATACTCAGGAGCAAAGAGAACTCTTGCGCCTGTGAGCAGAGAGATCTCTTGCGCCTGTGAGCATTAAGAACTCTGATGGTCAAGGGCATCTACAAAATCACAATTAGCAACTTGTTCCTCACTAGTCCGACCAAATCTCAACTTACACCTCTGAACGTTGCACTGAAGTCTGTGACCTGGCTCCTTGCTGGCAGGCAGAAATGAGACCATATCGCTCCTATTGTCTCCTAACTAGACTGGCGGCCTCTGAAGGGACACACCGGACCACCTTCCCGCATATACTTGAACACTCCTTCATACCTCGCCTCAACACCTACTCTGTCTGGTGGAACTAAAAACCTAAAATGTAAGGAAGCTTTATGCCTCAGTCTTTCAACATTCAGGAAATAGTCCACACTAAAACGCACATTCTCAGAAAATACCCACCAAATCTCGAGCTCACTTCCCATCCAGCCAAAGGAAAGCTCCATTGTTTGCTCATTTTCAAAACAACTCCTGCAAACACCCTCTTGGGATGATGCCGAGGCACTGATAATCGTAAATGGGACAAGGTACAAGCTGTGACGTATTAGAGAATCCAGCAGTGCTGGCTTAGACGTCGGTTCATGTGGTCAACATGACACGCACTCGATTGCTAGCTTAGAGCGTGGTCCTGGAGCACGTAGTGTTTTGTCGGAAGCCGTGTGAGTTCAAGTGAGTTATGTGCACTGTCCAATTCTACACCACTGTGGAGTCAAACATCTCCGTTTGGATCAAGGGAATGCGATGGTAACCAAAAATGTGTATTGTGTTGGAATATGGTACTAACTGTGGTACTAATGGCGACCTTCCCTAGACGTTGGTCTGCAGATGAGTCTGTGGTCACATGTTCCTATTGCATTCGTGAACCTGCGACATACCATCACATGTGTGTGATCCAATCCTCCCCGCGTGGTGTTTCATGAAACCTGCCTCCTGTGACCCTCACCTGTCTGACCTCACATGTTGTGGAACCGAGCCTCGCTTCTTGTAAGCGAGGTTACTTTCTAAAGGTTTCCAACCTTGGCTCATGAACGCGCGACAAGAATTATCCATGTTCCTCAAGATGCACATGGGGGAATCAGTTACTCGCCTGCAAACCACTACCTCATGTGTGAGGAAACTCATTCTGAGACTTCACGGCTTCCAGGACCTACTGAGAGCAGGGCTGCAGCCAGCTGATAAGCGCTGGTAATGATTCCCAACTAAATTAAACCTAATTAGAAGTATGAATAATATGAAGCCATTTGAGAAAATGATTCTGGACTGCTCCCAAAAACACGCTGAGGCGTGGAGGGACGCGAGCAGCCGCGTTGTGAGATAGCGCTGACCCGCGGTCCAAGCTCGGTGGCGACGTCCACAGGCGGCCAGCACCATCAGAGATCCGTCTGTCCGCTCCCAGCGGATCCTTTCAATGGATTCCATTTGCAAATTTACTATCGGTGTGTAATTCGGGAGCTCCATGCTTATCCGCCTCTTCATAGTCACACAGCTCGCAGGTTATCCAGCTGAGTTTAATTTCAGACTTTCTCGTATTTCTTTTCTTGATCTCAGCCCCACGCCGAGACAAACACAATTATCTCCTTAGCGGGTTCATTTCATTTCCAACCAGCCGCCCTGGCTCATTTCCAAAGTTGCGACTCTCTTGAAGGAACAAAAATAGGAGCCCTCGCCCCCCCGCTCCTCGGTAGCGCTCTGAGAAGCAATTTCAAGATGAATGAACTTTAATTCAAGGAGAAAAGAGAAGCCAGAGAGCATGGTATTGAGGGCTGAAGCGGGCGCCTGGAATCTTCAGGGGGCCACGGGGCAGGAGCCCTCTTTGAGAGGACCCAGTGGGGAAGGACAACAGTTTCACCCAGTTTCAGAACAAGTCTCTGCTCTGATCCTGGAATCTATACATTGTTATGTTTTTTGTGTAAACAACATTCACCGGTTTCCTTTACCTTCTCCTTTAAGAGGTGGATGCAACAGAGAGGCTTTTCTTTAATTCAAAGTTGTTTTATTATTAAAAAAAGAAGTTTACAAATATAGTACAGTGCAGTACAGTAGCAAATGAGATCCATATAAATACCAGTAAAATACTTTATAGCTCCTCGTCTACTAATTCTTTGTGGTTAGAGTCGAGTCATAATGCCTGATTCAAAGGAATTTACACTCACAGGTTAAACCAGTGTGCGTCTTTAAGCAACAGTTTGGCAAAGCGCCTGCCAGAGGGGTTCATTCTGAACATGACCAGGTGCAGGTCAGTTTCTGCAGCCTTTGCAAAGCAGGGTCCTCTCTCTCGGAAATTTACAAAGCTACAACGCGGTAAACTGTTCACAACTTCACAAAACATCCCAGGCTTTATCCTGATCTCAAGGCCGATGTTTCTGAGGAATACTCTTTCAGAATTGTTTATTGTGAAGTAATTTCGTCTCCCATGTGACACCCAATAACTGCTCAGGGTGAGATCTAAAAATCAGGAAAACAGAAGAAATGGCCAGTGCTAACCCTCAGTTGAAAGATTAGGCAAGGGCATGGGATTGGTTAATCCTAGAGGTTTTATCGACCTCCCACCCCACACTGGGGCAGAAGCCAAAGAATGTCACTTCTCCTGGAAAAAAGCAGTGGCGGCTCCTCTGCTAAGGCGGAGGAGTGTCGCCCCACTGATCTCCCAGCCGTTCAAAAAGGACAGTTAAAATTATAATCATGCAGCGTTATTATCATTTGATTTTTCCTACTGCAGTGGCTCAGTTTGCTTTGTGCGGGCGCGGCTGGGCTCCGTGATGCCTGAGCACTGCAGGGGGAGGAGTGGTGCTCTCTCCAAGTGCGCATGATGGTTTGGCACCCGTTGTGGGCCGACCAAACTGGCATGCGCACTTTGCATGTTCTCCACCAGCTGTATTACAAAGCCTGGGTGGAGACCATTCCCAGGTTCCCAGTCCCCATCTGAGTGCCAAAAGATCGGCACTTAGACCAATCACAGCGCTGCATTACAGCAATGTAATTGGCTTAGGGGAGCCTGGGAGCCCGGGTGCTTCCTGCTGCCGGGACTCCAGATAGGTAGAAGATGAAGAGGACGGAGGAGAAGAGGGGGCGGCCATACCCAGGTGACTTTTTGTTGTTGTCTTTTTCATTCTTCCCACCCATCCACCGCCCCATCCGGTAGCAGCCGCTACTGAACAAAAGGTATTGGGAAACAGCCATTACAGCGCGGGTTTACACCGCGCTACCATTACGACGCAGCCATCACAACGCAAGTCGTTACAACGACTTGCGCTGGATGGCGCTATATACTGAGGAATAGCATGATTTACTATTCCAACACCTTCCCTACTGTTACCTGGGCTGGAGTTGGAATAGTAAATCATACTATTCCTAAATCCTGCGCCTCCAGCGCAAGTTGTTGTAATGACTTGCGTTGTGATGGCTGCGTCGTAATGGTAGCGCGGTGTTAAAGCCTGCGTTGTAATGACATACATCCAAAGGTATTGATTATGCAACATTACAGGGATATTTAAAGTTCTAATATTCTTATCTGGAGGATGTGGTGATCTTTAATGTTTGTTTCACTGAACACTGACAAGTAATTTAGATTTTATATCCGGGTTGACAGACACCACACCTGTCTGCAAGACCTGTTGTTTACAATATATGTAGAGTTGGCATTGGGTCAGCCCCCTTATCTGAATATGCCTGTTTCAGCCCTTGGCTTGAGGTATTGTCAATCACACTTAGCACAGCCCAAAGTAGTATTTCTGCCTCAATCTCATGCTGTTGGCTGTTTGATGGTATCATTATGCCTTTGTGTGGAATGTCTGCAGTGCAATGCATGAGGAGCTGTTTCATGTCCAAAAAGTGCACTCCACCATAACACTGTTTGCAACGTCCAATTCCTTATCACAAACATGCATTATTTGCAGTAAGCAATCCTTTCTGACCACTATCACCACACCACCAACACCACAGCCACCAATACCACTGCCACCACCATTATGACCAAGCAGTGGCAAAGGCAATAATACATCCCAATGCAATGTTCTGTTGCATTGAAGCATTCTTTCTGCATGCTTGCCTTCACAGGCATCTTTAAACCCAGATCTAATGGAACCCCATGCATGTTGGACATTATTGTCTCTCCCCATGAACATAAAATGAATGCGCATGACCCTACAATATTTATACTGAAATATGTATAACATGCCAACATATATGGGCTTTCTACCACATCTCTTCATCCATTGGTCTGTTTTTGTGTCATTCACATTTTGCTTCTGCCCACTACAGCATAAAACGCGGGGCAGCGGGCGAGTCGCTAGTTAAATTCACTTTGAGTGGAAGTGTTTTTAAAAAAAACCTTATAATTACTTTAGTGTTGCTTGATGTGATACCAGGAGTCTTCTGATGCACATAACAACTTTATCAGATCCCATATTCTACCCATGCTATTGTAAATTCTTTTGGAGTGTTTTGGTTTTCAAATGAACACAATCGGATCTGGTATGCTGTGAAGTAGCTGCTATTTCACAGCGTACCAGATCCGATTCTGTCTGTTTGAAACTGTTCTGTATTACGTTTGCCTCATTTTTAGTTATTTTCATTCTCTCTTTCTTTTGTTTTTCTTTCCTAATTTCCTTCTTTTCTCTTTCTCTTTCTTCTTTGATTTTTTTCTCTTTTATTCTCTCTTTCCTATTATCTTTTTTGTTCTTTCTTACTTTCTTTCTTTCTTTCTTTCTTTCTTTTTCCTTCTCCATTTCCTTTTTTGTCTATTTCATTCTCCTTTTTCTTTTCCTTTTTCCCTTTTTTCTTTCATTCTTTCTCCTTTCTTCTTGCTTTCTTTTTCCCTATTCTTTCTTTTTCCTTCTTTCCTGCTTTATTCGCTTTCCTTCTTCTTTCTTTCTTTTTCTTTCTTTCACTCTTTCTCTTTTTCCTTCTTTAAGCTTACCTTCTTCCATTCCTTCTTTCCCACTCTCTTTACTTCTCTCTTTCCTGTACTTTTTCTTTCTTTGTTTCTCTGTCTTTCTTTGTTTCTTTCTTTCCTTCTCTCTTTCCTTTTTTCTTTTTCTAATCAGGACCAAATAATTTGTTCAAAAGGAGAATAAAGATTAAAGGGCAGTACCTCTTCTTTGACGGGTTGTCTGTCCCACTGAGCCACATTTCTGTGAGTAAACTGTGAGATTGGGGGTGTCTCCCGGGGGTTACAACCACAGTGTGTTGGGTTCCATGCAGTGGGATGGAATCACATTAAATAAGTTTTTGTGTTTATGCCTCCATTGTTTTCTTCAGTCAGCTAGTGGCGGCTCCCCCGCTAAGGCAGAGGAGCGTTGCCCTACTGCCTTCCATAGGACAAATAAAATGATTGTAATGAAATGTTATGATCATTTTATGCATTTTTTAATTGGAAAAATAAAATGATCATAACGTATTGCTATTATTATTTTATTTTTCCTATAGAAGGGAGTGGCTCTGAGTGTTGGCGGGCGGGGCTGGCCAGAGCAGGGAGAGGTGTGGTTTACACTTCTTAAGTGCGCATGACTGCTTGGTCGATCCTCTTGGGCTGGCCAAACAGTCCTTCGCCCTTTGCATCTTCCCCACCAGTCTTGCTTTACACAGCCTGGTGAGAAACATGCCAAGCCTCCCAGTCCCCATCTGAGCACCATGGTTCGGCACTCAAACCAGTCACAACGCTGCATTGCAGTGTTGTGATTGCTACGGGGAGCCTGGGCGACCGGGTGCTCCTGCTCCTTCCTGCAGCTGGCAAGACAGGAAGAAGAAGATGGAGAAGAGGTGGCGGCTGGCCGGCCTAGGTAAGTGCTGTTTTTTTTTTTTTGGTTTTGTCCCGCCCACACCCGCCTCACCACTCCCGATTGTTAGCAGCTGCTACTGCGGACAACCGATTCTAAAACGGAATGTATGAACAAATGAACAAACTGAATGAATGAATGAATTAATGAATGAATAGCTGAATGTATGGTAGAGAAAAGGAGTTAGAGAGTGATACAAAGACAGCGACAGGGAGGGCTTATGGTCCAGGAGCTCTTTCAGAGTGTCAAAGTTTTGTTTTTCTATAGACATACAGGGCCTCATTGATGAGGTTTTGGTGCAGGGCAGCGAACACAGAATCTTGCAGCTCTGCCCTGCGTCAAAAGAAAAGGGCAGGAATGAGACATATGCATGAAATACAACACATTCCTGTCCTTTCCCACTGTGCTGGGACACAATGGCTATCACGCGGCAACGCAGGCCCCTTTGCACCATGGTAAAAGGGTGTCTGCGCTTAAGGGATGATGGTTTTTGACCAGGGAGGGACACCATCCTGCACAAAAATAATCAATGGTAAATGCAGCACATATAAATGATGTTATTTCTCCTCTTTGTGCTTTCCCTACGCCACCCCTGGCGAGCGTAGGCTTTTGACGCATTCCCAGGTTTACGAAATCTTGTTAATCTGGAAATGTGTCAAATAGCATGGGTGTTAACGTGGAAACGCCCACCATAATGCCCATGGCACGTCTCTCTATCGCAGGGTGAAGCAACGCAGCTATTTGCATTGAGTTGCCTCAGTCTATATCACAAGGCCAGGAAAAGCCATGCATAGTGGCTGTACGTGTCCTTGTATATATGGCCCTGCAGTGTGAGCCACCGGACAGTTACTAGAAGTGACGTTCCGGCGTCGCACAGGGGCTTGTAAATAAACCCCACAGAAAATTGGCAGTAACTACTTTCAATTTGTAACTTATCGATATGCTTGCGTTGAACTTGCAGCTATGGAGATGCCACTTCCACATCCCTGGTTCCAAACCATGCAGCTCATATTGAGTCAGGGCTTCACCTGAGTGGTTCTTTATTGGTGTTGCTCTACCAACAGAGATGGAAACACACCCTTTCCTAGTCAGAAACCCAGTAAAGCCCCAGTCCCTGTGTCAGGGTAAAGAGGCAAAATGCAAACCAGGTCCTACTTCTGAATGGTCCGCACAAAGTTCAGTAGCCTTATTTCCAGAGTGACCCCAATCAGAATGGCACCCCTCTGCACTGTTTACTTTATGAAATCTTTTTAAGGGACAGCTAAGGGATGTGGTGCAGGACTCCACTTTGAGCTCTAAACCTGCACCCCTGCAGGCAGAGCATCCCTGCTGGAGTTCTGTGTCTGGGGAATAAGACTTTGCCTCTGAATGGCTCTTAGGACCTCCTGGCTGTCACAGCAGTATCTATCCTACGGAAAGAAGGGAGTGTAGGAGAGAATAAGTGTGAATGATTAATCAGTATATAAATAAACACTGCATTATGCACCCAGGAGCCACCTATTCTGTCTTAGCCTCATCAGAGCGTCGAACGTTCAGCGCCCAGTGCTGAAC
This sequence comes from Lissotriton vulgaris, assembly GCF_964263255.1. Lineage (NCBI taxonomy): Eukaryota > Metazoa > Chordata > Amphibia > Caudata > Salamandridae > Lissotriton > Lissotriton vulgaris. The sequence goes on from NC_141697.1 coordinate 42,136,986, forward strand.
GTTCAGATAACGAATGCTGGTCCATCGGCCAACGGTTGTGTGCAGCACAGGGGAGGTAGTGCTCGCACGAACGTTGGCCGACGGCAGCAGTTAAGGGGCTAATGCTGCCCCAGGTTACCCGCTGCTCTCAAGAGTGGTCTGATCTGACTCTGCCCCCTAAAGCCAATGGTACTGTACCTTCCAGGGTTGCACATTTAGTCCCCGCCCTCTTACCTCATAGCTTCTTGCTCCACTCACTGAGGGCCTACTCTGGCCCCTATCGCACCCCCAAAGCCCGCACTACTCTCCATTGTATTGTATTGCATCATTTAGGTAGTGTCTACCATCCCTCTGTGGGCTGAAATGCTTGCCTACATAGGTAGTCCACCACACAATATATGGTTTGTGGTTGGAAGGATGCTGTCTTTGCTGTGATCCTATGTGGGAAGTGTTTCCATGTGGTGTATGATGACCACTGAGTTGCAGATATTGTATTATAAGACACAGCCCTCAGCAGTCGGATGGATGAAGAGTTGTGAGAGAGTCAGCTTTCAGTAAACTGGCAGCTTTGAGCTGCTCAGGACATCCCTTTTGGTATTTCTAATTTTCAGAGTCTACTGAGCTGGTGACTGCACTGGGTTGTCCATTATGAGATATCTTGTTTCAAGTTCATGATTCTGAGCAGACATAGGTGGTTTGTTGCTGTGGGTTAGTGCCCTGGGTCTGGGTGATGGACATGACCCATAGTAGATTAGGATTAGTGACTGATGGTTAACTGGGGGCATACAATTGCCATAAAAGGGTAGGTAGGATTCCACCCACTTATGTAGGTTAGTGTAAGGCTCTCCTGCTAGAGCAAAACCATTACCCCTGTTCCTATGCTGCTCTCTGTTGCCGAGCAGTGGTGGACTTCTGTTAGGTTGTGTCGGAAGAGAATTCACATTAACACCTTGACCAATCCAAGCTTTTGTGACCTTGGGCTCCAGGCTCCTGAAGCACATAAAAGAAAGGGGGTAAAGCTTTAAAACTGAGCTTCATGAACCGAAACGGCCGTAGAGCTAAAAGATCCCTCCAGCCCAATTGCAAACTAATAAAACCAGGCCTCATCCGTGCTACTGAGCCTCAGAGACACTAGAGCGGTCCAACCCTGGAGAGCCTGCACTCTTGCAAAACCAGTCATGGACAATTAGTGTTCTTGCATCTGAGATTGTCCAGCCCCAGTGGGACCTGAATTTGTGAACCTGTGTCAGTGTGACATGGATTCCTGGCCCACTGGCTGTGATCATCATTTAGGGTTGCAGTTGGCTCCCAAACTTAATGGTCTCACTCCATATGGGAATGGCTCAAGCCATGAGGTCTAGTGAATCCCCTGGACCCGTGCCCCCCCCCCGTCCCCCCACACTCTATGACCATGACTCGCTGCTTGAGATAAGGCCCTGTAGTGATGCTTGCATCATATTTCATCTGTAGCATGTGGCTCTATTAATGTTTCTTCTAGAATTGTTTCATGTCATTATTAGAATGTATATATGTCATAGTGAATGTGTTTAGAGTGCTTGCCAGTCCATAGTTCTTCTTGAAGCTGCAGCACCTTATTTTATCTGTACTACTTAATTTGAGAATAAAAGAAGATTTATTCAAATTTGCTGCGTGATGATTCACTACAAATTTGGCGACGAGGAAAACTACTAATCTGATGAGGATTCGTGTTATCCTGTGATCCTGCTTCATCGTGACTTCAATCGCATTTCCACGGATTCAAGAAAAACCCCGTTTTTAAAGAAAATCTCTTAGTTTTCTTCAGAATTGCTACAATACATTGCGGTGAGATCGTTTTTTTTATTTTTAAAAAAAAGAGGAAGAAAGTGACTTTGTCAATATTCCTACCAGCGCTGGGCATCTTTTGAATGTTGCAGTTTGACTAACCGCTGCAGCACCTGCGCTTGGTCTTCAGCGAGTTCAAACGTCACGGCATCTTTCTCTCTGAATCTCCGTCACTGCCTCCTACGTCAACAAACACTGCAGTGCATTGTGGGTACTATCCCACGTAAGGGCACGCCAGCGGCCATTTTAAATTGGTTTTCGCCCGTTTCTTCACATTTTCACCGCATTTCATTCAATTTTGGATCCGGTCACTGGCAAATCTTCTGGTATTTATTTACTATTATCTTCTTTACTGCTATTCATTTACAATTTCGAACTTTACATACAATTTACTTAATTTAAGGTGATGCCTGCAATTATTTTGTCTTTACTCGAACAAAGACATATACATATATAATATATATATATATTACTTTACCTCATTCAGTATGCCTGACACTAACAGTGCTACTACATCTGGTGAAAAGCCTGTACATGGCTTGAACTTAAATGCTCCGAGGGAGTTTTTAGTTGTTCCAGGTGATCCTCCTGTTGCTTGGTTAGATTGGAAGGAATATTTTTTGAACTATGTTGCAAACCTGGAAGATGTAAGTGGATCTTTCACTCCTGAAAGGAAAAAAAGGATTTTATTGTTAGGTCTTGGTCCAGAAGGATTAAGAATCTACAATCAATTGGACAAAACTGATAGATCTGGTGGTGACATTGATGTTTTCAATTCAGCACTATTAGATATTGATGATTATTTTTCCCCTTGTGTTTGCATTGCTGTCACCAGACATTCTTTCTTTCAACGTAAGCAAGAAAAATCCGAATCAGTAGAGGACTACGTTTCAGCACTTAGAAAGTTAGCTATTAAATGCAAATTTGCTCAACTCCATGATGACCTTATTCGTGATCAAATTGTCATGTATACCAAAACTAAAACCATTCAAAATAAGTTATGGGTTGAAGGTGATGGAACTTTAAAAGAAATTATAGCCATGGTCAAAAAAGCTGAACTTTCAGAACGTTGTGCTAAAGCTTCTCTTTCCAGTGAGAAAAAAAAACCTGATATTGTAAACAAAATTTCTGAAGGGAAATCTTTTGTTAAAACTAACAAAGATTACAGGCCTGGCAATTCTAAAAAAGAGAATTTTGACTATAAGAAAACTTCTGAACCAGTGTGTTATAGATGTGGTAGTCACTCTCACCTTGCCCATTATCCTAAATGTCCAGCTAAAAACACTAAATGTTTGAACTGTGTGGTTATGGGGCATTTTGCTAAAGCTTGTAAGAGGAAAGTATTTAAAAATTCCAAAAGTAAAATTGCTTGCATTCAAGAGGTAGCACAGGAGTGCACCTCATCGTCTGATGAAGAAGTACTACTTGTGCAAAATGTTGTTAAAAAAAAAGTAGTATTGAATATTTCTGATATTGATTCCAGTAAACCTTTATGTCAGGTATCGTTAGGTGGAGTCATGACACAACTGGCTGCAGACTCTGGATCACCATATACTATTGTGAATAAGAATGTTTGGGATCAGAAATGTGTTAACCAAATTGGTAATTGGTTGGAACCTTCTGATATTTCACCTGTAAGTTATACTGACAACACAATTGTAATTTTAGGGTTCAGGCTTTTAATTTTCAAGTATAAAGGAATGCATGCCACATGCAAACTTTATGTTTCCAAAGATGGCCCTTCAGTGTTGGGTTGGAGGGACCAAAAAAGTCTACATATAATTTTAGATCCCAACAGTAAGGAACAAGTTTTGGTTTCATGCATAAGTGAAGACACCAAAAAATGGGTTATTAATGAGTTTCCTTCTGTATTTACTGGTAACATTGGTAAACTGAAAGGTTTTACACATCGAATTAGACTTAAAGATGATGCAGTCCCAAAAATCCACAAAGCTAGGAACATTCCTATGATTATTAAGGATGAAGTCAAATCCGAATTAGATAAATTGTTGAACTCTAATATTATTGAGACTGTAGAAGCAGCTGAATGGGTTTCGCCATTGGTCGTCGCACGCAAGGCCAATGGCAAAGCCCGTTTGTGTGTGGATTTGAGGTATTTGAACAGTCAAATTCTGGTTGACCAGTATCCACTTCCACGCATTGATGAAATGTTGTCATTGACCAAAGATGCAAAGGTATTTTCTACTCTAGACCTATCGGCAGCTTATCATCAAGTTGTTCTTGATCCTGAAAGCAGACACTTGACATCATTTGCTACCCCATTTGGATGCTTTAGATTTAAAAGAATGCCATTTGGCTTAGCATCTGCGGCAGCAGTATTTCAGAGGTTAATGACAAACCTGTTTGGACATGTAAAAGGGGTAATTTTTTTTCCAGGATGATATTTTAATCATGGGGAAAGATAAAGATCACCATGACAATCTCCTGAGAAAAGTTCTTAAAATTTTAGCTGATAATGGTTTAGTTGGGGAACTCAGCAAATGTAAATTTTCGCAAAATTCCGTTACTTATTTAGGTCATGAAATCTGTGATGAGGTATAAAACCTAAGCACAGACGCACCTTGTAGCTGCAGTGGCACTTTCTTTGGACACCAGCCATCAGCCACTACTCGCCGCACCCGCTCCGCGGGTGCCGCTTCGACCCTTGACACCGGGTTGCACCGAGGGACTCCAGAGGACTACCGGGTGAGTGTGGTCAGCGGGGCTGCGAGCGTGCAGGGGACTCCATTGCCCAGGAGTCCCCGCAAGACCGTCCTTCCACTTCCGGTCCGCTCTCCCCGCTGCCGCCCCCCGCCCCTCTGCAGCATTGAAGAAGCCCTGTTGACTTTGCCTTCGTGGGACGCCCTGAGCACAGACGCACCTTGTAGCTGCAGTGGCACTTTCTTTGGACACCAGCCATCAGCCACTACTCGCCGCACCCGCTCCGCGGGTGCCGCTTCGACCCTTGACACCGGGTTGCACCGAGGGACTCCAGAGGACTACCGGGTGAGTGTGGTCAGCGGGGCTGCGAGCGTGCAGGGGACTCCATTGCCCAGGAGTCCCCGCAAGACCGTCCTTCCACTTCCGGTCCGCTCTCCCCGCTGCCACGCCCCCCTGTCCGTCCCGGCCAACTACTTATTTCCTCAGCACTCCCGCAGCGCGGGACGCAGCGCCGGGGCGAAGACCGGGCAAAGAGCGGGCCGTTTGAGGCCGTTCGAGGTCGGAGAGTCCGGTCCGGGCCCTCTCTCTTGGCCCGTCTCCTTAAAGTCGATTGCCACCCAGAACAATGTGCACACGGGAAACAAGAAGCAAAACATCTTCCCTTGCTGCAGCCGGAACCGTCAAAGGACCCATCGACACCTACTTTGCCAAAGCGGGCTCACTCCTGATTGAGGAGATTCAAGTCCTGGAGCGAAGAATATCACAAGAAATTGACTGGGTAAGGAGATCGTCTATGGGTCCGATGGCACTAGCTAGAACGCCTGAAATTAGTTCGGGCACGCCTATTATGCATAGTATTGATCAGTCATCAACTCAACCTACAGACATCATAACAAACAGCCCAGAAATCACTCTTGACGCCACAAGTGATCTAGAGGACATGAGCTTAATGGTGTTACCTAATACTCAAAACACCCAACCGATACCACCACAGAGTACCGAGGTAGCTCCTACCCTAGATTCCAATAGCGTTAACAACAAGGGAGTCAGAGAGGGAGCGATCCCAAAGAAAAATCAAGGGGTACAAAACCATGAAGAACCGAGGTCTAAAACCCCAAAATCCAAACAAACTAGAGGCAAAGGGAGGAAATTAAATGCCCTTGCCCCAGTGGGGGATAGACCAGGAATTCCATCCACCTCCAGAACACCAAAGTTAACCCCACTCCCACAACCTAATGATAACCCCCCTCTAGATACCTCCTCGGATGACATCACATTGGAGGATATAGGTTCATTACTCAGGTCTCTATTAAGTCCATTAGAGGCAAGATTGATCAAGATCGAAGCAAGACTGGTGAGCATCGAAAAAGCAACGGTGCAACTTGCTGATGCCAGGAAAACCGACAGTAACACTAGTAAGACACCAAGGGAAGGTACAGGCTCCAACTTGGTTAAAAACAACAGCTTGCAGGTTGTATCAAACCCTAAAACATCGGACCTAAAATCTAGATCCACACAAGCTGTAAAAAACAACTTACCTAAGCCCATTGCCACACCTACAGTCCCGATATCCTCACAGCAATCCAAGACCACCACCCCCAAACCGGCCTCTCCATTGAAACCAAACCCAACCCCTCTGATTAAAACTAAGGACAACCCCCCACTTGAGGGAGAGAAGCCACCCATCAAACGAAAATTACAGTTTGTAAACCTCCCCCCAGAAGCAGCTCCCTACACAGTAGTTTTGGTTGGGGTACCAGAACTCGACCCCCCCACATTTGAATCATACACCTCACTCAAGAACAAAGTAATAAACTGGCTCTCGGTTAATAGACCACTACCGAGAGGTACTGTGAGTGATATATCCACAACAAAGAGAGTAGCATGGGTAGGGCACACTAGGAAGTCCATCAGAGGGGATTGCATTTTGGTCTCTTTTAGAGATCCCAACACAGCTGCATATATTTGCTCCTGTGCCTCTGATAAAGACTTTGGTAACATCATCCAAACACTCCCCCTCTCATTTTTCTACCCCTCTGATCTTTATGATTCCGAGGACTATAGGTGGGGGCACCATCAAGAGCTATTGGAGGGGTGGGAAACTTGTCATAGAAACACCAATACTTATCCTCCTTATAGGGAGAGACCAAATGAGTATACCCCTGGTTACGGGGAGGAGGCAGGCTGGGAAACCGTCACTAGGAGGAGGAGGGGGGGAGGTGGTCATAGGAGGGGAATACCTGGCCCATATAGAACACACTACCCTGCCTACTTACCAACACAGAATCGTTATAGCAATCTAGACATGGTAGATTGACAAATGGCTGGAGAAGGAAGCGATGCCCCTCCTAATTACTCAACCATTACTAATATATCGGCAATTTCTGTATGTGATATAAATTCGCATACATCGCCGGGTATATTACTAATAGGCTCAGGTGAATCGATCCAGACCCCAGTCATGGTGGACCCTTCCCCAGTTTTTGCCACCAGTCTACCAGACGTTATTGCCATCAGTCTACCAGACATTATACATTCACCATTAAATTATAGTGCCCAACAAGAGCCTACCGAAATTGCAGTGAGTCTGCCGCGCACCCAACCGCCACATATAACAGTAATTTCGTGGAATGTAGCGGGGCTCTCTAGCAAATTAGACTGCCTAGAATGGACCTCTTACATTAGATCTAAGAACCTAATACTCCTGCAAGAAACCTGGGCGCGAGAAAATATAGACATAACTGGCTTTGCCTCCTTCTTCAAAAGAGCCAAATGGGGAGGCAAGGGGAGACCATCTGGGGGGTTGATGATAGGGGTAGCAACGGATCTAGGTTGTCAAGCCTCTGATGTAGAGACTGCTTCCGACGACATCCTAGCTGTCCTACTAGAATGGCCGGACTCAGCAAAGCTACTAATCATTAACATCTACTCCAGACCAACTCAAATGCATAAAGAGTCGTCTACCATAGAGGAATTAGCTAGATTCCTGGAGGGCATTCCGCGTGACCTTGCTTGTGTGGTCGGGGGCGACTTTAATTCTCACTATGAACCCCTGCCCGGATTACGCGACGGCCCCTCTTTTGAGGAAGATTCTTGCTGGTTCATACCTGAGACGGTGGCGCCACCGCCAAGGGCCTGGACTCCCCTAGCCCTACAAATAAATGCCCTCACCCTTAACTTTGGTTTAAGGGCATGTAATGGTCGCTGCAGCTCGGATATACCCAGTAATCCGACCTATAACAAACAGGGTAGTGAATCCAGACTTGACTATATTATGGTCAAAACCTCTATGTGGCCAGCAATAGTTGACTTCAAAGTGTGCCCAAGACATGATAGTGACCATAATTCTTTGGAATTGACCTATTTGCTTCCGAGTAGTAAGGGCACTTTGCAGGGACTCGGGATTGATAAGTCGGGCCTCCTACTTGAAACTAACCGTAGGAAAGTGAAGTGGGAGAAGCTGGCTAGCAGTACAGACAAACTACCCCGCCTCTATGAAAGATTAATTCCCTTACTAGAGAGTGCATTCGACCTGGGCACTAAGAACCCGGACGATGACACCAGAAGGGAACTAGCAATAATACACCAAAACATCACAGATTCCCTTGAACAAGACCTGTTCACTACTTCTACTAAAAGGAGTGGCAATAAGCCAAAGACATCCTGGTATAATGCCTCATGTAGGAAGGCAAAAGCCCTCTTGATATCGGCTATAAAGGGACGCCTCAGTAGGGAGGTAATTCGTGAAAGAAGAACGAAGTATAACGCCCTCCTGGTGAATGCTAGGATAGAATGGGACTACGATTATTGGGAGAACCTCGTGAAGGCATTATCCACCAGAGACTCACGTAAATTCTGGCGTGTAGTGGCGAATGGCACGGGTGAGTTATCATCAGCAATAGAACCCAACATAGCCGCCACGGTATGGCAGGCTCACTTTGAAGCACTATATGCTGAGAGAGGGCAGATTTCTTGTATCGGGAGCAATCAGCCCGCACCCAGCCCTTCGGGGGCTGCATTTACTGAAAAAGAAGTAAGGGAGGCGATTAAAGGCTTAGCTGCTGGAAAAGCCCCGGGGTTGGACGGGGTCCTGGGGGACCTGTTTAAACAGGAACCAGGGATCTGGGCTCCGTACCTCACGCTAATATTTAATGCCATACTGGAGGGAATGACTGTGCCTGATACTTGGACGGGAGCAGAGGTAGTCCCAATTTATAAAAAGGGATCTCCCCTGCTCCCGTCCAACTATCGACCTATCAGTCTGATAGATATTTCTCAAAAACTTTTTGGCAGACTGATTTTAAATCGTTTGCAAGCATGGATCCAAGAAATGGATATCCTATCCCCATATCAGGCAGGATTCCGGGAGGGTGTTTCTACCACAGACCAAATATTTAGGTTACAACTGCTCTACTGGAGAACAGCAACAATCGAAGGCGGCAGTCTCTACACCATCTTTGTAGACCTACGTGCCGCCTTCGATTTGGTGCCCAGAGCGAGGCTGTGGAATGTTATGAAAGATCTTGGGGTCCCCGAAGATATCCTGGCAATTCTGGTAAGACTCCATACTAACAACTATGCCCGCGTTAGATGTGGCAAAGGTGGTAAACTAACTGAGCGGTTCCCCGTTCGCAGAGGTGTAAGACAGGGTTGTGTACTTGCACCTACCCTGTTTTGCATCTTTGTGAACGGGGTAATTGCCCACCTCAACGGGATTGCCAACACGGACGCCCCCAAGTTGACAGGCAACAGGGTGCCCGCAATTATGTTTGCAGACGACACCCTGTTGCTGTCTAAATCCCCTATGGGGATTCAACGCATTTTGGACGGCTTCCTTAACTTCTGCTCAGATCGGGGACTGGAAGTCAATCCCCAAAAAACAAAATTTATGATTTTAAATCCTACCTCCCGAAATAGAACCCCCCCCCAAGCTCGGCACTGTTCAGTTAGAACGGGTGCATAATATTGAATACCTGGGAATCACTATAAATGAACGTCTAACTTGGTCAACTCACCAGGCCAAAGTGACCATCAAACTAGCACAGTTGGCGGGTGGCACTTTGCGTCTGGCAAATAAATCTAGCTATCGACCATTCACCCCAGTCATTCACATATACAAAACACAAGCCAGGGCAGGGGTCACCTATGGGGGAGAGTTGTGGGGACACATGCCGAACTCCAAGTTGCAGACTACGGAGAATAAGTTCTTGAGACAGGTAGCTTCCCTCCCCCAGAGTACCCCCTTACTACCATTAAGGCTGGATTTGGGAATTAGACCCATTACAGAGGAGTTAGGACTAAAACCCCTAAAATTCTGGAGGCGTTTGTGGACCAGTCCTGACCTCGTAAGCTATAGAGAAGAATTACAAGAATTCCTGGAACTACGGAGCACCAAGAAGATTCCCTGGTTGACCTATGTCAGAGGAACGTGCGAGGAATTGGGTTTTCCGGAATTATGGATTGATCCGCTCAATTCTTGCACCAAGATCTCAAAAAAGGCTCTCGCGAACACTTACTATGCCATGATGCTCGCTAGAGCCTCCAATGACACTCGCGAGGGGTCCTTGACAAACCTTTTCTTGAATATAAAAGATACCTATTTTCTTGAAAAAACCCTAGATGAGATCTCTCCTGCATTAACCAGGAAACTGTTTTTACAATGGCGCTATGGATGCCTTCCTTTAGCTGCGTTTTCAGCATCCTGGTCACTTTGCTCCACTACATCAATCTGCCCAATGTGTGCACATCCTAAGGAGGACGACATGCATGCGGTCCTCTTTTGCAAGGGTTACGAGCGGAGCAGGAAATATTGGCTTGTTCCGATGCTCAGGAACCTGGGGTTCAGATCTCATCAAACTGCTTACAGAGTTCTAAAATCTGATCTCTCCCCTCCTATCGTTTTTGCTTTGGCAAAATTTTTAACTTCATTGTGGTTTACCCGTAGCCGAATGATGAGAAGTCTGGTATAAAGGGACATGTCCAGGGCGCTCCGCAAATGTTTTATCCTGGGCTCTTCACCCTCCGCCTGGGACGACTCCTGGTGGCCTCCCGCCCTGGGCACCGCACCCAAACCGACAGACCATGCACGAAACCTGGGCTTCATCCTGGACTCCTCCCTCTCCATGACCAGACAAGTCAACAGCGTCTCCTCGGCTTGCTTCAACATCCTACGCATGCTACGGAAGATCTTCTGGTGGATCCCCTCAGAGACCAGGAAGACCGTCACCCAGGCCCTCGTCACCAGCCGACTAGACTACGGCAACGCCCTCTACGCCGGGAACACCGCCAAGCTCCAGAAGAGACTCCAGCGGATCCAAAACGCCTCAGCCAGACTCATCCTCGACATCCCACGGTCCAGCCACATCTCCGGACATCTGAGAGACCTTCACTGGCTCCCCATCAACAAGAGAATCACCTTCCGCCTCCTCACCCACGCACACAAAGCCCTACACGACCAAGGCCCGAGCTACCTCAACAGCCGAGTCAACTTCTACGCTCCCAAACGCCACCTCCGATCAGCCAACCACGCCCTCGCCGCCGTCCCCCGCATCCGAAGAGCGACTACAGGAGGAAGGTCCTTCTCCTACCTGGCCGCCAAGACCTGGAACTCCCTCCCGTCCGACCTGCGCCTAACCCAAGACCACCTCTCCTTCAGGAAGAAGCTGAAGACCTGGCTGTTCGAGCAGTAGCGGCACCCCCCCTCCCCAGCGCCTTGAGACCCTACGGGTATGTAGCGCGCTTTATAAGTGTCACTGATTGATTGATTGATTGATCCTTATCTTAATCAATTGGATCACGTCTTGTTTAATAACTTTTTAAATGTATGTATTGTTTCTTATCTTTTATGATCTGTGATCGAAATAAAGATTAAATGAATGAATGAATAAAACCTAAAACGAAGTTGGTGGAAGCTATTGTAAACTCTCCTGAACCTAAGTCCAAGGACGAACTTAGATCATTTCTGGGTTTAGCTGAGTTTTACTCTAAGTTTGTCAATCAATTTTCACAGAAAACGTTTCACATGCGTGTTCTCATGAAGAACAAATCACCTTTTGTTTGGGATGAAAAATGTAAAGCTGCATTTAAGGAAATCAAATATGCAATAGTTAATGCACCAATGTTACAAGGTTTTGATCCTTCTGCTAAAACATATTTGACCACTGACGCTAGCGGTGTTGGTTTAGGTTGTGTTCTCTCACAAATTTCTGAACAGGGTGTTGAAGTCGTTATTGCTTTTGCTTCACGCTCTTTGTCACCTTGTGAAGAAAAATACTCTGTGATTGAGCGCAAAACTCTTGCTGTGGTATGTTCAATGGAACACTTTCGTAAATTTATTTGGGGCAAACAATTTATTTTATGATCAGATCACAAACCCCTGACTAAACTTCTCACCACCGAGGGTTTGTACAGAGCTTCAGCCAGGATTGCTCGATTATCCATGAGACTTCAAGACTTTATGTACACTATACAATACGTACCTGGTGCAAAAAATGTAGTTGCTGACTTTTTAAGTAGGTTACCCTTACCCATGAAGGAAATTGATGAGAACTCATGAAATGAGTGTTGTGTTGCTGGAATTTTTTCTGATCCTCATGGTTTATCAAAAGATGAGTGGAATTTAGCATCTGTCAAAGATGGAGTACTGGATACAATCAAGGAAAAAATCAACCTAGGTTGGTTTGTTTTAGCAAAATCTGACACCCAACTTAAGCCATTTTGGGAGGTCAAGGATGAACTTAGTGTGGATGGTGACTTCTTATGTCGTGGCGACAAACTTATACCACCATCTGGTGTACGTCAAAAAATTATTTCCTTAGGACATGAGGGACATCCTGGAATATCCAGAACTAAAAGAGTTATAAAAGCTTTGTACTGGTGGCCTGGTATCGATTTGGAGATAGAAAGATCTGTACGTGATTGTGTGCAATGTGAATGTTCTGATAAGAGCCAAAAAACTCTCAATCCTCCAATGTCCTCACTTAGGTGTCCCATGTTGCCATGGGAGGAATTAGCTTTAGATATTATGGGACCTATCATATGGCAAGACGATTCCATCAAATTTATTTTAGTATTAGTAGATCTGTTTTCTAGATGGATCGAATTGAAAGTCGTTGATAAAGTAAACACTGACACAGTCATAGCATTTTTAGATGAATGTTTCATCAGAGAAGGTCTGCCTGCGTCTATTCTAACTGACAATGGTGTTCAGTTCAAGTCTGATACCATGAAGGTCTTTATGGAATCCTCAGGTATCAAACAAAGATTTTCTGCAGTTTATCATCCTCAAGGCAATTCAGTTGTTGAAAGGGTTAACAGAGTCATTAATGGCACTTTACAACTGGCCAACAAGAACAGAAAAAATTGGTTCGTTGAACTTAACAAAATGTTGTGGTCATACAGAATCACAATTCATGAAACTAGTGGTGAGAGTCCGTTTGGTCTTATGAGAGGCAGGTTTCCTTATTCCAAGTTAAATCCTACGTGGATGGGCAGAAGTAAAGCATATGTTTGGAATGCTGTCAGTGTCAGTGATAACATTTGCAAATCTCAAAACAAAAACAAATTGTATTATGACAAAAAACATGGCACCAGGGATACACATGTTGAGGTCGGTCAATTAGTTAGAGTTAAGTCTTCCAAGAAAACTGGTAAGTTACAACCTCGTTTTTCAGATCCAAAAACCATTACTAAAGTGATGCGCAATACTGTGTTGCTAGACGATGGTTCCATTCATCATATGAGTAAGATTGCTTTTGCCAGAGGATCTGACTTATCTAAAAATAAGAAAAGGGATGTGGGTGATGTTGGTGATTTTTGGTGGTTGACTCCAGTTGAATCTTCAGATTCCAATACAAATTCTTTTGACAATGACAATAATGTTTGCCAACCATTAATTCCTCTGGTTGGGTCTGAGTTGTTAGTTGAAGAGTTTCAGAATGATAATGAAGAATCATGTTCTTTATCTTCATCATCTCTTTCTGCTATTCCCAAAGATATTAGCTCTGATTCATCTCAGATTTCATGTGAAGCCAAGCCTTCTGTTTCAAAAAATTTGCAACCTCAGGCATGTACCAGAAGTGGAAGAAATGTTGTTGCTCCTAAATTTCTAGACGATTTTGTGTGTGAATAAGTTTCTAGTTTTTCTTTTCTTTTTTTATTTTTTTTTATTTTAAGGAGGAGGATGTGTAGTGATGCTTGCATCATATTTCATCTGTAGCATGTGGCTCTATTAATGTTTCTTCTAGAATTGTTTCATGTCATTATTAGAATGTATATATGTCATAGTGAATGTGTTTAGAGTGCTTGCCAGTCCAGAGTTCTTCTTGAAGCTGGCAGCACCTTATTTTATCTGTACTACTTAATTTGAGAATAAAAGAAGATTTATTCAAATTTGCTGCGTGATGATTCACTACAGGCCCCCATAAGTTTGGTGCCCCTCATATTTGAGGTAGAGGGGAATCTTACTGGGCACTGACATACAACATCCCTCCTTATTGCAAAACAGTAACATCAATTGTGCATCCTGAAATGGGACAGAAAAGTGAGCTATTACTGGATTGCAACCAGCTGTTGTACTGGAACCAGAACCTTAAAATAACTGCTTCATTGCTATGTTTATGTTTGACATCTATGGTGATTTGTGCCACTCATGGCAAACTAGAATCATTTTTGCATAGTCTGAGGGGTTTTGGTTCAGCCTCCATCAGCCAGCACCATCTTTGGCTGACATACTTTCAACCATTGGCTGTAAACATAGTCAATCACATCTTGGCTCGGCCAGCAGGAGTATTTTAATCTCGCCTTCTTTCTATTGACTGTTTGGGTGTATCCATAAGCCTCCGTTTTGCATGCGTAAGGGGATATTTTACATTTGAAATGTACACGCCTTATCATATATTTAGGGGCTCGTTACAAGAGGACTGCGCAGACGGGCCCTCACTTTTATGATGCTCTGGTGGTGCACGTCTCTGAATCATATCTGTGAGGCGATGCAAAGTAACCCTGAATGGCTTTCCATGGCCTCTTCTCTCTAAAGTAAGTTAAGGTAGCGACTTACCTTACTCTGCATCAAGGATGCGTTCCAAGGACGTTGCTGTGAGTGGTCCCATGCAACACCCATGGATTTTGACGCTGCCCCAGATTTACAAAATCACATAAACCTGGGGCTGTGGCAAAACCTTATGCCTCCTCGGAGCAGGATTAGTAGGGAGAAGTGTTTTTTATTTCTCCTCGTTTTTAACTCTTGCTATTTGTGCTGCATTCTGCAGCACACATAGAATGTGGAAAGCGCCGCCATGGATTGATTTTGTGCAGGAAAGAGCCCCTTCCTGCACAAAAACAATCCTGCCAACAATGCAGACACCCTTGCACAATGGTGTAAGAGTGAATTCGTTGTTGCAATGAAGCGAAAATGGCACCAGCACAGTGGGAACGGATAGGAATGTGCCGTATATATCAAATATGGTACAAAAGGGGGTGGTGATGCTCAGACGTGAGTCCCTTGCTCACTTTGCCACTGGCTTCAAGCAAGCCAGGCTGAAGACGGCTGTAATGCCAGAAACCAGTGCTCGGCAGCTTGTTTCCGGTCCAGGGAAGACATGGCTTGGCAGTTCGGGCTGGACTGTTCCCATGAGGCACAGGGTCAGACTGATTTGCATATAGCCATGTCTGAACTGGGGTGGCAGAGTGGGCTAAAGAACGGTGATGGATTAAACCCAGATCTTTTGACTGGGTGTCAGTGTTTGATTGAATCAGATGCTCCGTCCATCACCACCCCCTTTTGTACCTCTTTTGGCCACCATAAGTGTGGTAGGGTATGCTCAGACGTGAGTCCCTTGCTCACTTTGCCACTGGATTCAAGCAAGCCGGGCTGAAGACAGCTGGAATGCCAGAAACCGGTCCTCGGAAGCTTGTTTCCAGTCCAGGGAAGACATGGCTTGGCAGTTCGGGCTGGACTGTTCCCATGAGGCACAGGGTCAAACTGATTTGCATATAGCCATGTCTGAACTGGGGTGGCAGAGTGGGCTAAAGAACAATGATGGATTAAACCCAGATCCTTTGACTGGGTGTGAGTGTTTGATTGATTCAGATGCTCCGTCCATCACCACCCCCTTTTGTACCTCTTTTGGCCATCATAAGTGTGACAGGGTATGCTCAGACGCGAGTCCCTTGCTCACTTTGCCACTGGATTCAAGCAAGCCGGGCTGAAGACGGCTGGAATGCCAGAAACCGGTCCACGGAAGCTTGTTTCCGGTCCAGGGAAGACATGGCTTGGCAGTTCGGGCAGGACTGTTCCCATGAGGCACAGGGTCAGAATGATTTGCATATAGCCATGTCTGAACTGGGGTGGCAGAGTGGGCTAAAGAACAGTAATGGATTAAACCCAGATCTTTTGACTGGGTGTGAGTGTTTGATTGATTCAGATGCTCCATCCATCACCACCCCCTTTTGTACCGTATATATTAAATATGGCACATTCCTGTCCCTTCCTTTTGACTCAGGGGAGCACATCAAGGTGACTTGGTGCACTGCCTTGCGCTAAAAACCCATAAATGAGGCCCTTAATTTCTTATCTCATACATGCATTCTATACACAAAAAATAATTTTCTTAAATGATACTAGGCATTTTTTTATTGATTTGTCAGCGTTTGAGTGTGTGTCAAATTTGTTGAATTTGCCAATGTTGGAAAGTGGGTTATTGGTAGGGGCAAATGTAAGTCTGCCGCTGGCAATAAGTCCACTAACACATGGTAGGACTCAGCACCGGTCTTAGAAAATTATTCCTATGCTCAACCCTTGGTAGCTGGGCTGCGAGCAGACAGGCGTAACTTCAAAGACAGGTATGTAAAGCATTTAAAACCACAATTTCCTTAAATAATTAAGACACAACACATAATAAAAATCCAACACCAAAAATAGGAAATATTCTTATCTTTAAAATGACACCAAAGCTATAAAATTCCAATGTAGGGTACAGGAGATACGAATTTTCAAATATTTAGCAAAATATAGCACTTAGAAGATTATAGCACCATATTGGGATACCTGCTCACAATAGACCGGGGCAAAGTCAAAGTTTCAGGGCGACAGCAATAGAGCCCTGGGCAGCTTCAGCTCGTGGCAGGTCCCGGTCTCAGTTTCTACCTTCACACTTAAAAACTTTTCTGGAGCTTTTCTCCCCGAGGTCCCTCGAAGCTCCCAGCCAGTCCGGATTCGGTGAGGGTTCACTGGATTACCTTTCGACGAGCTCCGGGTCAACTTCCCTGGAGTGGACTTAAAAACGTTTTCTTTAGCGCTTCAGCGGGGCAATCCAGGAATCCAGGCCGACAAGCGATAGAAGGCAGGCGGCTTGGCGTTCGCGGTTGCTCCCGGTCACCTTTTCAACGAGCGGATTTAGAAACTTTTCTGGAGCTTTTTCTTGCAGGGTCTCTCGATGCTCTTCATGTAGCCAGATCCGGTGAGGGTTCACTGGCTTCAGATTTCTACTAGTCCCGGTCAACCTCTGGAAATTGGACTGATGGAGCTTTTAGCGGGAGAAACCTGGATGGCTTGGCCGGTTCGTGGTTGAAGGCCTGGCTCACCAGGTTGAGTCCGTCCCTCTGTGGAGCTTTTTTCCAAAGTTGCTCCAAAGTTCTCCAAACTTTTTGAACTTCTGCCTGAAGTTCCTCAAGGGGTCCTAATGTGTCTCAAACTCATTCCAAGGGTCTGGAAGCTCCGAGGTGGTCCTTGAAAGTTGAGGACTTCAGTTTCCACAATCCCCTGGTACACAGCCCTTACAAACCCACTGACAGTTCTCCAAGTTACAGATTTAGTTGGCGATAGTCCAGATGAGCTCTTTTAACCTGTAGCTTTCCGGGAGTCCACTCTTTAGTTCTTTTTCAGCAAGATAATCCACAGGGATGAAGTTTCAGATGGTGCAGTCTTTAGAGGTCAGGCCTTAGAAATCTTTGCACAGCAAAACTTCTCAACAGGGAACTTCTTGCTTCAGTAAGTTTCAAGCAGCAGATCTGGAGGGCTCTGCCCCTCTCAGATACTTATTCCAAGTTCTCTGGGTCAGGCAGGAGGTACCTCCTGACCAATGGGAGCAGGGTAACTCCTCAAAGATATGACCACATCCTGTAGAGTGTGGCATTATTTTGTCCCAGAGTGCATCAAATCTTCCAAATCCATACTGGCTGATTTTCCAGCAAGGAGGTAAGAGCTGGCTAAACATATCCCTAGGATGGCTAATTTACTTGGACTCTCCCCCCTGCATCTGCTCATACCTTTCGTAATGCTGCCACATGTCTAAGGTGGAAAGTTCAGAGTTATAAATGATACTGTTCTCTGCCCTCCTCTAAGAAGGACATAGTTTACGACTCCTTCCCCTGGCTTGGCATTCCTATGGAACAGCACACTGCCCTGCCATCAGAGCTGGTGGATCCCTGGGACTCTTTCTCACTTCTTCAAGCAGCCTGGCTAATCCACTTAACACTGACCAATGAGGGCAGACCACTGGAAGGCTGAATCTGGACTTACAAACAAGAAAGTCCTTTAACTTCTTGTATGTACACTTTAGGAAACATTGAAATGAAATGAAATGAGGTGTTCTGTTGAATGTATTAATACAATTCAGAGAAGTCTTTGAATGGCATTTCTAGCCCTTTCCTATAAAGAGTTTTTAATCAATAACTTCCTACCATGTTAACCTATGTAGCAGGGGATTTGCAATGGAAAACATGACTTGGGCCATTTTTCCATCACTAGGGCTTACAAAAACATATTTAATAAGCACGTCACTGATTTCTACAGGACCCCCACCCCATGTACAACTAGGGGAGACTTTAGGGGTTCTGAATCTGTATAAATATTGTAGATCCTCCCTCCACAGTGCTCCTAGCATCAAAGTCGAATTTGAGCAGCACTGTACCACAATGTGGGGAGAGAAATGTGACATTTCACTTAACTCAGGGCATATAAAACTCATTTTATAAGAGTGTACTGTATAAATATCTGACCTCACCCCTGGGACACCTAGGGAAGACCTTGGGGTGCCTAATATGCCAAAACATGGTAGGTTATCCACTTTTTAGTATCCCAAACCCCAAAGTCAAGTTTGGGCACACTTTACTTTTTAAAAGCAGTCCTGGCACCCAGGGCTGCTTTTAAACTGACCACAGGCTTCAGCAGTGCACACATGCAAGTGCAAAAGGAGCTGCTGGCCTCAGAACTGCCACGCCCCTGGGCACTATGGACTTCTAGGTAGTTTCAATCGCCCTGCCCTATTATATACTAGGGGCCTATAGGAAAGGTCATGCCAATCACAGGGGTACCCCACCATACCATTGTGTACCCTAGTGTATGCAGGTGTTTTAAGTGTATTCTAATGTGTCTCTTTCCGCTTAGCACTGGCCCTGGGCCTGGTTAGGCAGAGCCCAGGGTAAGTCAGAGTCAGTTACCAGCAGTATCAGTCAGCAAAAAGTTGGGGGGTGCCCAGGGCACAGGATGACTTTGCAACAGCCGATGCTTGTTTTTATAGAGCTTGTGAGCTGATATTCCTCTAGGTTCATTGCTTTGTCTTTTCAATCTGTTGATCCTCTTCAAGGAAAGCAGACCCCGTGCCAACATGCCCACAGTGATTCAGTGTCAAGCATTAAGCTTGTAATGACAGTGGCAACTGTGTTGGCCTCGGTATAAAGATAAGGTTTTCCAAAAGTTCATTAAGGCACAGAGATGCTGTACAGCATGGCAAGAGCAGTGTAAACTTCCACCACACACATTCACCGTGCTGCATGGCAGCAGCAGTGCAAGCTTTTATCACACACATTCACTCATCACTTTGGGCCTAATTTAGATCTCGGCAGACGGAGTTACTCCGTCACAGCGGTGACAGATACCCTGGGTCCGATTCACAGAACTAACTTAAGACAAAATTCTAAACTTACTACTTTTGGTATTCACAGAAGTTAGGATTTTGTCTTAAGTTTGTCTTAAGACAAACTTAACACAGACTTAAGACAGACTTAAGTTAGGATTTTGTCTTAAGTCTGTCTTAAGTTTGTCTTAAGACAATTTTAAGACAAAATACTAACTTCTGTGAATACCAAAAGTAGTAAGTTTAGGATTTTGTCTTAAGTTAGTTCTGTGAATCGGCCCCCCTGTCCGCCAAAACATTAATCCCATTTTATCCAGTGGGATTTATATTTCAGCGGACAGGATATCCATCACCGCTGTGATGGAGTAACCCATCTGCCTAGATCTGAATCAGGCCTACGTCACTCACTCTCTACAGCACATACAGCAGCAGTGCATTCATACGTGCTAGATTTAGCAGCGCACCTCCTGAGACAATGTGGGAAGCCATTACCTTTTAATATACGTGCTCCTTCCGAGCACGACAAATGTCTTTTACACCAGATCAGAATAGTTCAGCAATGGACGCCCTTGCTGAATTCCAGGTCTTTGGTGCTAATCTTCACCCAGTGTGCAAGCCCTGACATGCTACTTATGAATCTCCAGTCTGGTGATATCCCATGGTCCTAGGTCCTTCCCTTTTCTGGTCTGCTTATTTTCAATCTTCCTGGACTCCACACCAGGCATCCTTTCTGCTGGGAGTGTTCCAGAGCACATACATGCTCTGTTTACACCTATTGGTATAGATAATATGGAACAACAACAACTCGTACCCATCGGTACCGCCCCCAACTCTGCTCCAATTTAGGAAAGAGTTGAAGACTCACCTCTTTAAAGAACAATACATTGCAATGCCCTGACTGTCCACAACTCAGCTTTTTCTCCTATTATACGCTGATGTCAAGCTTTGCCCTTGACCATGTTCTGCACTGCGCTGCCATTTGGCTAAGTTCAGGCTATAGAAATAACATTTACATGCACATATACATACCCTAATCGATCTGCGTATTTATGCTGCCACCATGTTTTAGTTAGTTAGAATCTGCATGGGTTCACGTGAAGGACATTCGAGTGAATGTTTGTTATTCGCCCTTTTATCTCACACTGTCTGACTGCTGTTTTCAGCAATGATATTCATTTTGGGGGAATTATGAGTAATTGCAGCAATTCATTGGAAATATAGCACATATAGATCAGAAAGGATCAGGCATTTGTGTTTACTATGAGGTCAGTCATTTTGTGTTTATTGTGTGTATTTATAACAACTTCCTCTGTTATAATGTCCTGTGATCTGACTGAGGATACTAATTAGCAGCTGCCTGCTGAGCACGGGTGCATGTGCTGCCTTCAGGGCGGCTCATGACTGCTCAGTTCTCCTCCTCCTGCTGAGCTGTAACCATGATAGTATTTCTTCAGTGGCCATTAGGTCATTGGTCATCTAGAGTAAGTGGCTACTGCTACGGGATTTGAAGTCCAGAAACCCTGTGCACATGTCAATATCCCTACTTTGACCCAGTTCTTACTTTTGAGGTGGACTGAAAAATGTTCTAGCTTACGCGTCAAGAATTTTCAATTATTTTAAGGACACGGAGGCGAGGATTATGCTTCTGGTTTCTTTAATGTAAATTTCAGCAATCAATCACTTTTAATTAAACAAAAAATTACAACAACCATGTAACCCATGCACTTCACATATCACATGCCCCAATCACAATAGAGATACCCTTATAAGTATAGACAACTCCATTTGGTGTCCTCCTTATTGGTAGGGTAATAATAATAGTGACCAAAAGCCCAAAAACAATCCAAAACATGGATTCAGCATCTTCCATACAATCCAAAAGGGATGCCAAACAATCAAAAACTGGGCCAGCCCGAGACTTCTGAACTGGAACTCCCAGGAGTGGAGAAGACAACAAGCCACATTCTTCTCATTCTCAGATGTGAACAGCGACCAGAGTCAGAGCCTCCCTCTCAACCATTCTTCTGTTCATTCCTGAAGTGCAAAGTATCAATCCTTAAGGGCTGTATGTGTCTACTGGCAATACCAAAGATGTCAAATATAACAGGGTGGTACAAAAAATCATCACAATCATAACTTTTGTTATGGAAATCAATTACATAGACATGAATACATTAATTGCATATATTGGGTGGGATCATATTTGCCTCTGTTTGCTTAATAGAATTGAAAAATCTTGTTTCGTAAGCTAGAACATTTTTCATCCTATGTCAGGACCGGAGGCTCTGATTATGCTTCTTCAAAGCTGCGTTACTACCACAGACGCCACATCCACAATTGGGTTATGACAACATTTTCAAAATGTAGATTCAGTGGATTAATATAATAGTAATATAATATCCTCTATGTGGGAACCTAAAGCATACACATTTGATACTATGGCTCCCCTGGCCGAATGTGCTCCAAAAGCGGAGATGTCAATACCTGCCTCTGCCAACAACCATCTCATCCACCTGGTGAACGTAGCTGAGGTCACTGATCGAAAAGCCTTTTGTAATGCAAGACTGGTTGGCCAATAGGTTCCTGTCTCACTACACTAGGTAAAGCCTTGTATTCCTTTAAACATTGGGCCACACACAAGAGAGAATTATCTGGAAAAGCCTTCGATACCGTCAGTCATGGAGTGCTGATACAACGTCTAGCAGAGTCGGGTGTCACAGGAGTGGCCCTGGAATGGTTGGCCTCCTTTCTGGAGGGGCGTACCTTCGAGGTTTGGGAAGGAAACGCAAAATCTCCTCCCCTCCCACTTCATTGCGGGGTGCCCCAGGGCTCATCCCTGAGCCCCACGTTATTCAACGTGTATATGGCACCCCTGGAGGGTGTGGTGTCTCCGTTTGGCTTTAAGACCATAAGCTATGCGGATGACACCCAGCTAGTGGTGGGTCTGACACAGCTGGAGAAACAGCCTGAGACGCTCCATTCATGCTTGAGAGAGGTGTTTGATTGGATGTCCAGGTCATCGCTCAAATTGAATGGCTCAAAAACAGAGCTGATGATCTTGGGCCAGTCAAGTTTTGCCCTCTCGCCTAGCAGCTGGCCCAACTGCATGGGCACCCTGCCTGACCCAAAGAAGGAGATCAAGAGCCTGGGGGTCTGGCTGGAGCCGGATTTGTCCTTTAGGACACACGCCAAGAAGACCGCTGGCGTGTGTTATGGAATGCTCCGGTCGGCCCGTAAGGTTCTCCCCCTGTTACCAGAACTCTCCCGGAAGCTGTTAGTCCAAGGTCTAATCATCTCACGCCTGGACTACAGCAATGCACTCTTTCTCGGAGCACCGGAGTCAACGTTCAAGATCCTGCAACAAGTGCAGAACGCGGCAGCAAGGCTGCTGCTGAACGTTCCGGCCAGGCAGTCAGCCAGGCCTGCTTTAAAAGCACTCCACTGGCTCCCTGTCAGAGAGAGAGTGACCTTCAAGGCCCTCTGCATTGCCCACAAGAGCATACAGGGGAAAGGACCAGCCATTCTGAAGGACATGATTCGGCCCTACAAGCCCACAAGAACTCTACGCTCTGACAATAAACACCTCCTTCAGACAAAGAGAATTAGGAGAGCCCGTTCAGGTGGCAGGAGTTTTTCCATCCATACAGCGCGGGCCTGGAACTCTCTCCCATTCTCACTACGTTCTGAACCAAATCTTCTCAGGTTCCGGAAACATCTGAAAACGTATCTGTTTCCAGAATAATTCTAGCTCTTTCTGCTCTGTATTGGCAGCTTGTTCTAGATCTCTATAAGCGCTGGGATGCCCCTGGGTAACCGTGCGCGGTACAAAATTCGTTAATAATAATAATAATAACTGGCAATCTCCCCAGTCATGGAACCTTACTTAAAATACGTGACTAAACCATACCATCGTTTTCTCTTACTTAGGTTCAGGTTCAACCTCATTCACCTTGTGCTTGGCGCCTATCCAAAGTGGGGGACCCCAGAAAATACCCCACCTTGTACCTGTGATAGTTTTTCTACACAGGACACGCTTCACTTAGTGATGTTTTGTGAACATTATCTGGTGGCCCGCAAAATAATTTTATATCCAATTCTGAAGGATCTTAATTTTGTCCAGGTGAGGCCTGCCATCTTACATCTGCAAATGCTTAACTCTGTGCAGGTCACATACAGTGTAGCCAGTTTTTGGGTAGCGGCAGCGCGAATAAATAAAATGAGACTCACCCAGACGAATAATCAACTAGGTTGATATTTTGCCAACTATGTTTTAGGACAAAATGTATCAAGAACAGTGGGAAACAGGGGTGGTCTCTCTGAATTTTGACTGCTTTGTATCTACTCTTTGTATCAAAGATTTTAACTGTTTTATCCATAAACGAACTGTAATCATGTGTATATTTGTATATTTGTAAATTTTAACTTGTATAATGTATGTATGTTTAATAATGAATTGTGCATTGCTTTTATGGTTTTTAATAACCGAAATAAAGATATTTGACTGACTGACTGACTGAAAGCCCCTGGGATCAACACCCCGCTTGTTGCACCAAGCACACCATCTCCTCCAATCTGAGGCATAAGGTTTGTGAGTGCTGTCTACCCACGTCTACCTGAACACTGCAGCTTGTTGCAAAATGGCTGGGTGAAACCATCTTTCCCTGAAACCATCCATTCCATCGAACTGAGTTGATCAGATAAGACTAAGGGATGAGGATGACCCTATGGATCCACTAAGCTCTGGACGACATGGGAGTAGAACTGGAGCAGCACTCGCTAATGCTAGAGCTACCAGGAACCAAGGTTGATCCCTCCAGAATGGAGTCACGAGAATCATTTACAGCCTCTGCTGTCTGACTTGTGCCAGCACTCAGGGTATCGTGAAGAAAGGCGCAAACCCAAAACGAATCCTGGAGAAACGCATCCATAGCATGGGCATTCAGATCTGGCACCAGCTGAAGAACTTCACTAGCTGACGATTGAGTTCAGAGGCAAGCAAGTCTACTTTCCATGGGCAGCACATGTCATGAATGCCCTGGAACAAAGTGGAATGCAGCTTCCAGTCACTGAAATCCCCTAGGTGAGGGGAATTCCAATGAGCTATTGGGTTTCTCTTTCCCTGGAGGTATTTCGCTGTGATCGAGATTCATTGACTGAGGCAGAAATGCCAGAAGTCTTTGGCAATCTCTACTAGTAGACAAGACTTCGTCCCCCCCAGTTTGTTGACATACTGGACGGCTGAGATGTTACCATCCTCAGCAAGATACAACAATCCGTCTTTGAAGGAGAGAGACTCCTGATGGCAAATGATCCTGGGAGGAGTTTCAGGCAATTTATATGGAGACTCAGTTCCACTCCCGACCAATGACCCCTCTCCCCCCCCCCATTCAGAGGGATTTGCATGTCGCTCCCCAGGCCCAACGACTGTCATCAAATTCTATCACCACCTCTGGGGAGGCGCTGAAAATAGCCTTACCATTCCAGGATTCCATGTGTTCCAACCACGATGTTATCTCTGTCCTGGCTTCATCCGAAAGGGAAACTTGTTCTAAATAAGGAGACCCTTCCTCAGATGCAGAATTTTCAATCTCTGAGGGGCACTGTAATGAAAGGGACCATGAAAAAATAGCTTGGGTCGAGCAGGCTAACAGGCCTACAATCCTGGCAATCATCCTCAACGATTCAGTGTGGCTGCACAATGTAGACCCCAATTTTTTCTTGATGTTGCAGATTTCTAGGAGGGAAGGATAAATTGGGTCGGGATGGAATTTATCTGTAATCCCAAAAATTCCATCTGTTGTGCAGGAGACAACACTGACTTCTACAAGTTGACTATGTAACCCAAACTTCTCAGAGGTTGAATGGTCCATGAAAGAGGAGTCTTGAGTATCTGAGGATCCTGTGCCATCAAGAGAAGGTCATCTAGATCCATTATGGGATGGGCTCCCGGCTCTCTGCGACTCCACCACTGGTCTCATAAATTTGGTACAGCACCAGGGGGATGATGAGAGACCAAAAGGAAGGGAAGTGAATTCGAGACATCGACCCTGCCACAGAAATTGTAGAAATCTTTTGTGGGGCAGTTAAATGGGAAAGGAAAGGTAGATAGCCTTCAGGTCCAACCGGACCATCCAATCACTTAGTGAACGATATCTCTTAGTAAATGAATGCCTTTCATTTTGAAATGTCTGTATAATATCAAGACGTTGATCTCTTTCAAATTTAGAACCAAACAGTAGCCACCTCCCCTCTTTTTCAACCAGGAAAAGGAACTTATGAATCCCTTGGGATGCTGTACTGAAAAACATACAGCCCCTTAGTCCAACAAAGTTTGAATTTCCAAGTCTATAAAATACTTTTCTTTCTAGGAAAAATTTGGAGGATATGACTGGAAACATGTGTCGTAAAACTCTAGCTTGAAACCTAGGATGGTGTCCAGGATCCACGGATTCTGGGTAATCTGCCTCCAATTGTCTAGGAACAATCCCACTCTTCCCCCAAAATTAGCTCGGAAAAAGGGATAAGTCTTGACATTATATTCGGTGTCTTGATTCGCTCCTTGTGCTCCTCTGCGATTGCCCCAATGGAAGCTGAGGTGACCTCCACGGGAATGCGTGGGGTAGAAGGTGGGTTCAGCTGATTCCCCATACCATTCACCCTTGCCTGGAGGATAGTACTCTTGCTGAGAGCCTTGAAAGGATCCTCGGACTGACGCGCACTCTCCATAGCAACCTGTCCTGCCAAAAAGGCTTCTTCTAAACACTTTTTAAGTGACATTTGGGCTTTATCCAGTGTGGAATACGTGGAGCAAAACCTGGTGAATTTTTTTAAAAATGGACCCCCCCAAAAAAATCCCTCAGCCACTGGACTTGCTTCAGAGGTGGCTAAATCATTGAGCTTCTGGTCTATTCTCATGAGCATGTATCTCCATCATTCTGTGGATATAGCACAATTTGTTTTTCCAAATTGACAAATGGCAATCTGCGCCCAACCCACTAGGACCTGTGGATCAACTAGAAACTTAGATTCTTTGGTATGATATGCTAACTCTAGTATCTTCGTCAATGGGCCAGACATGTACAGGAGCTTGTCCTGGCAATCACGCCATGACCGGTCTAGGCCCTTCTTAGAGTCCTTTGCTTACTATCTCACAAAGGTGACCATGGTAGATTCCTCTTCTGGGGTATCTGTGACCTTACCAACCAGGTCTGGACTCAAGCTAGCCTGGCTGATGACGGCTGAATAGCCAGAAACCGGTCCCAGGATGCTTGTTTCCGGTCCAGAGAAGACATGGCTTGGCAGTTCGGGCTGGACTGTTCCCATGAGGCACAGCGTCAGACTGATTTGCATATGGCCATGTCTGAACTGGGGTGGTGGAGTGAGCTAAAGAATGATGATGGATTAAACTCAGATCAGTTGACTGGGGGTGAGTTTTTGATTTGCTCAAATGCTCCGTCCATCATCCCCTTTGGTATCGCTTTGTTCGCCCTAAGTTGGTATGGTATGCCCAGACGTGAGTCCCTTGCTCACTTTGCCACTGGATTCAAGCTAGCCTGGCTGATAACGGCTGATTAGCCAGAAACCGGTCCCAGGATGCTTGTTTCCGGTCCAGGAAAGACATGGCTTGGCAGTTCGGGCTGGACTTTTCCCATGAGGCACAGGGTCAGACTGATTTGCATATGGCCATGTTTGAACTGGGGTGGTGGAGTGAGCTAAAGAATGATGATGGTTTAAACCAAGATCAGTTGACTGGGGGTGAGTGTTTGATTTGCTCAAACGCTCCGTCCATCATCCCCTTTGGTATCGCTAAGATGAACACGGACTTCCTTATCGAAGCCCTGACAGAGGTGCAATTGGATATATTCCGCAACCTGCTGAAGAGGAGCCCAATTTGAAGCTCTGGGATGTACAATTTCTGTGGGTTCAAAGGTTAGTACTCGAGGGTTCTTTTGTAAGAAGAGTGTTTCTTCTTGCTAAGCCCAGGTCTATCTTTCTCTCCCCTGCCCTCAGAATGAGAGGATGCTGAATGTGTCTCATGGGGTTTGGTGAAGGAGCAGTTGCTTGAATGTGGGGTCTCTCCTTGAGGGGTGGCGCTAGAGTCATGCTCATTGTAGCTTTTGCATCGCAGTTTCTCAAATGCTTAGGCATGAACCTCTCTCGGGGTCTTTGCCTTGCTTTTGCCCTTTTATGTAAGGGTGGCATCGCTTCCAGCCACAGGCATTAAGGGCTGCCAGCCTTGTTGACCTGCATAATCACATACATCATGAGTAAAGGGGTCTAAGGCCCTGACTAAGAACTTATTAACTTATTGCTGTACACTGCAGTCAAGTGCGTCCACCAAATCCAGCTCTAACTGGTCATTATTCCTGTCGGGGTAAACCTCCACATCAGCCTTGTAAGGTTCCCACTCTACCCTTCTCTTGGTATCTTGGAAGGTCACTTGACAATTCAAGAGAGAAAGGGGGAGTGTGGACCCCAGCCTGGCAATACAGTTCTTAATTAAAATGTGGAGGGAGCAGCTTGGAATCACTCTAGGCCAATCCTGCATACATTTTTACAACCTTGCTCAGTTTTCAGTAGAGAGTGGATGGGGGAGCAATTCTAGGGTCCCCACCTGAGAAACATGCAAAACGCTGGCAGCACGTCGAATGCTTCTTGGGCTTTTTTGAGAATTGCTGGGAAAACCTGCGCATGTGCATTGTCCCATGATGCCACACATGGAAACAAAAATAGGACTATGCCCGTCATACAGACGGCCCTAGTCTGCTCTCACTCCACAGAAGCAAAGTCGGCTTCGGGGACAGCCAACGCGTATACAGATGATCGCGCCGCAAGACTGGCAACACCAGCAGGTTTATGCAAACATTAAAATCAAACCAAGTATGCACAACATTTTATAAAATGAACAATCGCCACTGACAGTACTCAACCACACAATGCTAGATGCTGCATGGCACTCTGTAATAACAACCACTCAATATTCCATTATCATAAAACACGCTTGCATGGTACTTATCTGGCTGCGGATCAGCAAAGTAAGAGGACAAAAAATGAGATGTCTCTACTTATACGGGTTACTCTATAGTGATTGGGGCATGTGATGTGCATGGGTTTCATGGGTAATGCAAATTTTTGTTCATTTAAATGTGATTGGCTGTGGAAATTTACAGTACAGAAACAAGAAGCAAAATTGGAGCCTCCAGTCCTGACAAAGAGTCCACCTCAGGCCTGGAAAGAAAAACAGGAAGTGGTGTGGTAACCCCACCCATCCAGGGATAGTATAAACACCCCCTTTACCCACATCACTTCCTGTTTGTTTTAGCCCGAGCTAGGAAAAGGATCCTTGCTGGGGTTGGGTCTCCACAGGGGCACCAGGTTTGCCTTCTGTGCGTGCATAGAGGGATTGCAATGCCCAGCGAATTTACAGTAGGGGGTGGAAGGTGGAAATTGACCGCACTCCCTAGGATGTCGCGAAGTCTGGAGAGGTGGCTGCCGGATCGGGCGACGGGAGGACTTGTCACATGAGTTGGCCCTTATGTGTCACACTTGTCGTATTTCCTGTCTTGGGTTCTGTTCATGAGGCACACATGTGTGCTCTGCACACATTTATTTACAGCATTGTGGTAATTGACTGCAGGGGGGAGGACGCTCTCTAGCTTATTAGACGCTGTCTTTGAGGTTATTTTGTTGCAGTGTAACTCTTGAACAGGTTGACAGAGCATGTTGGTTCCTGCTTCTGAGGAGGCTGTGGCTGTACTGAGTTAAGCCGGCTGAGGCACTTTACAGGCGCTCTACACTGTGCAAGAGTTCCCTCTCAATACCTGTTCACACCTGGTGTTGATTCATATGATGCCTAAGCCTTCTAAAAAGAGAAACTATGCTGATTCCATTTCCAGCTCGTCTCCTGCTTGGCATCGTACAAGCCTAGGCTTGACTGAGGACACCGCTTGGGAGGAGAGCATTCAGAAGACCGTGTTGGAGACCTTGTCTAGGGTTAAGGTTTCTCCTATCAAGCCGCCTGTCACTGACCAGTGCTGGCCCATTTCTAGTTCTGAGGATGAGGAGGGTTTGGAGAGTTTGCCCTTGCCTTTTATGACCAGGTACATTGTTTTGGGGGGTTTGATTGAGATTCTGAGTAGGGCTAGATTTAATTTGAGTTTTCCTCTGGAGGACGTGCCTAGCACATCTGCAGAACCGGTCTTAAGGCAGTTTCATTAACCTACACCTTTGGGTCTCCCTATTCAGCATCATGTGTCTGACATTGTTAAAAGAGAGTGGAAGGATCCGGGTAAGATTTCCGTTCTTAGATGTATGTCTTGTTTGCATCCTTTGGAGGAGACGGTTAAATCTATGCCTGAAACTGTTGCAGTGGACTCATTGACTGCCAGTATGAAAGACAGGACTTCTGCGACAGAAGAAAGCATTATTAAGGATCAGACGAGTAACAAGATTGGCTCTGCATTAAAGAAAACTTCTGCAGGTACTTATCTAACATTAAGGGCTGGTGTGTCCAGTACCTAAGTCTCTCACACTACTAATTTGGACTTCAAATGTCTCTTCTCGGTTTTTTACATTACAATTTACAATAACAATAACAATAACTGGCGCATCCCCAGGGATGCGCCAGTTATTGTGCGCCGCAGCTCCGCCATCCATGGTGTGCCGCATTTACAATGCGGCGCACCATGTGGCAAATACGGCACAGATGCGTGACACATCTGTGCGATAAAGGCGGCGCATTGCTGGAGTTGCGTCGCAAGCGCGACGCAGCTCCTGCAATGCTCTGGGGGGCCCTATCTGTCCAATACTGCGTCAAGCCTTACGCCTGCTTCAAGCAGGTGCAGGGTTTTGACGCAGCATTGGCCTAAAAGTGACTGAGTGAAATCTTGTAGATTTCACTCAGTCACTTTTAGGAGGCGTTCCTGCGCAGGAACGCCCCTCCCCCCGCCCCCCTGTGCCAGAACGCCTCCTTATGGCGCAGGGCTTTACAACGTGACGCATCTCCCAGATGCAAACAAAACAGGTGATGGACCGAATGTGGATCAATGTCACACAACCATGCCAGTCAAAAGATCTGGGCCCAAATCCATTGTTTTTTTGGACTCCACACCACCCTGGGTTAGACAATGGCGATATGCAAATCAGCTCTGACCCTGTGCCCCATGGGAACAGTCCAGTCCGAACTACAAAAGCCATGTCCTTCCCAGAACGGAATCAAGCATCCGAGGACTGGACCGGTTTGGAGGTAACACCTCTCATCAGCCCGGCTAGCTTGACTCCAGTGGTGTGGAGTGCCTGGGACCCACGTCTGAGCATCTCCAGCGCACTTATGGCGGCAATTGCAAACAAAACAGGTGATGGACCGAATGTGGATCAATGTCACACATTCATCCCAGTCAAAAGATCTGGGCCCAAATCCATCGTTTTTTTGCACTCCACACCACCCTGGGTTAGACAATGGCGATATGCAAATCAGCTCTGACCCTGTGCCCCATGGGAACAGTCCAGTCCGAACTACAAAAGCCATGTCCTTCCCAGAAGGGAATCAAGCATCCGAGGACTGGACCGGTTTTGAGGTAACACCTCTCATCAGCCCGGCTAGCTTGACTCCAGTGGTGTGGAGTGCCTGGGACCCACGTCTGAGCATCTCCAGCGCACTTATGGCGGCAATTGCAAACAAAACAGGTGATGGACCGAATGTGGATCAATGTCACACATTCATCCCAGTCAAAAGATCTGGGCCCAAATCCATCGTTTTTTTGCACTCCACATCACCCTGGGTTAGAAAATGGCGATATGCAAATCAGCTCTGACGCTGTGCCCCATGGGAACAGTCCAGTCCGAACTACAAAAGCCATGTCCTTCCCAGAACGGAATCAAGCATCCGAGGACCGGACCGGTTTCGAGGTAACACCTCTCATCAGCCCGGCTAGCTTGACTCCAGTGGTGTGGAGTGCCTGGGACCCACGTCTGAGCATCCCCAGCGCACTTATGGCGGCAATTGCAAACAAAACAGGTGATGGACCGAATGTGGATCAATGTCACACATTCATCCCAGTCAAAAGATCTGGGCCCAAATCCATCGTTTTTTTGCACTCCACACCACCCTGGGTTAGACAATGGCGATATGCAAATCAGCTCTGACCCTGTGCCCCATGGGAACAGTCCAGTCCGAACTACAAATGCCATGTCCTTCCCAGAACGGAAACAAGCATCCGAGGACAGGACCGGTTTCGAGGTAACACCTCTCATCAGCCCGGCTAGCTTGACTCCAGTGGTGTGGAGTGCCTGGGACCCACGTCTGAGCATCCCCAGCGCACTTATGGCGGCAATTGCACACAAAACAGGTGATGGACCGAATGTGGATCAATGTCACACATTCATCCCAGTCAAAAGATCTGGGCCCAAATCTATCGTTTTTTTGCACTCCACACCACCCTGGGTTAGACAATGGCGATATGCAAATCAGCTCTGACCCTGTGCCCCATGGGAACAGTCCAGTCCGAACTACAAAAGCCATGTCCTTCCCAGAACGGAATCAAGCATCCGAGGACCGGACCGGTTTCGAGGTAACACCGCTCATCAGCCCGGCTAGCTTGACTCCAGTGGTGTGGAGTGCCTGGGACCCACGTCTGAGCATCCCCAGCGCACTTATGGCGGCAATTGCAAACAAAACAGGTGATGGACCGAATGTGGATCAATGTCACACATTCATCCCAGTCAAAAGATCTGGGCCCAAATCCATCGTTTTTTTGCACTCCACACCACCCTGGGTTAGACAATGGCGATATGCAAATCAGCTCTGACCCTGTGCCCCATGGGAACAGTCCAGTCCGAACTACAAAAGCCATGTCCTTTCCAGAACGGAATCAAGCATCCGAGGACCGGACCGGTTTCGAGGTAACACCTCCGTTCAGCCCGGCTAGCTTGACTCCAGTGGTGTGGAGTGCCTGGGACCCACGTCTGAGCATCTCCAGCGCACTTATGGCGGCAATTGCAAACAAAACAGGTGATGGACCGAATGTGGATCAATGTCACACATTCATCTCAGTCAAAAGATCTGGGCCCAAATCCATCGTTTTTTTGCACTCCACACCACCCTGGGTTAGACAATGGCGATATGCAAATCAGCTCTGACCCTGTGCCCCATGGGAACAGTCCAGACCGAACTACAAAAGCCATGTCCTTCCCAGAACGGAATCAAGCATCCGAGGACCGGACCGGTTTCGAGGTAACACCTCTCATCAGCCCGGCTAGCTTGACTCCAGTGGTGTGGAGTGCCTGGGACCCACGTCTGAGCATCCCCAGCGCACTTATGGCGGCAATTGCAAACAAAACAGGTGATGGACCGAATGTGGATCAATGTCACACATTCATCCCAGTCAAAAGATCTGGGCCCAAATCCATCGTTTTTTTGCACTCCACACCACCCTGGGTTAGACAATGGCGATATGCAAATCAGCTCTGACCCTGTGCCCCATGGGAACAGTCCAGTCCGAACTACAAAAGCCATGTCCTTCCCAGAACGGAATCAAGCATCCGAGGACCGGACCGGTTTCGAGGTAACACCACTCATCAGCCCGGCTAGCTTGACTCCAGTGGTGTGGAGTGCCTGGGACCCACGTCTGAGCATCCTCAGCGCACTTATGGCGGCAATTGCAAACAAAACAGGTGATGGACTGAATGTGGATCAATGTCACACATTCATCCCAGTCAAAAGATCTGGGCCCAAATCCATCGTTTTTTTGCACTCCACACCACCCTGGGTTAGACAATGGCGATATGCAAATCAGCTCTGACCCTGTGCCCCATGGGAACAGTCCAGTCCGAACTACAAAAGCCATGTCCTTCCCAGAACGGAATCAAGCATCCGAGGACCGGAACGGTTTCGAGGTAACACCTCTCATCAGCCTGGCTAGCTTGACTCCAGTGGTGTGGAGTGCCTGGGACCCACGTCTGAGCATCCCCAGCGCACTTATGGCGGCAATTGCAAACAAAACAGGTGATGGACCGAATGTGGATCAATGTCACACATTCATCCCAGTCAAAAGATCTGGGCCCAAATCCATCGATTTTTTTGCACTCCACACCACCCTGGGTTAGACAATGGCGATATGCAAATCAGCTCTGACCCTGTGCCCCATGGGAACAGTCCAGTCCGAACTACAAAAGCCATGTCCTTCCCAGAAGGGAATCAAGCATCCGAGGACTGGACCGGTTTTGAGGTAACACCTCTCATCAGCCCGGCTAGCTTGACTCCAGTGGTGTGGAGTGCCTGGGACCCACGTCTGAGCATCTCCAGCGCACTTATGGCGGCAATTGCAAACAAAACAGGTGATGGACCGAATGTGGATCAATGTCACACATTCATCCCAGTCAAAAGATCTGGGCCCAAATCCATCGTTTTTTTGCACTCCACACCACCCTGGGTTAGAAAATGGCGATATGCAAATCAGCTCTGACGCTGTGCCCCATGGGAACAGTCCAGTCCGAACTACAAAAGCCATGTCCTTCCCAGAACGGAATCAAGCATCCGAGGACCGGCCCGGTTTCGAGGTAACACCTCTCATCAGCCCGGCTAGCTTGACTCCAGTGGTGTGGAGTGCCTGGGACCCACGTCTGAGCATCCCCAGCGCACTTATGGCGGCAATTGCAAACAAAACAGGTGATGGACCGAATGTGGATCAATGTCACACATTCATCCCAGTCAAAAGATCTGGGCCCAAATCCATCGTTTTTTTGCACTCCACACCACCCTGGGTTAGACAATGGCGATATGCAAATCAGCTCTGACCCTGTGCCCCATGGGAACAGTCCAGTCCGAACTACAACAGCCATGTCCTTCCCAGAACGGAATCAAGCATCGATGGATTTGGGCCCAGATCTTCGGACTGGGTTGAGTGTGTGACATTGATCCACATTCGGTCCATCACCTGTTGTTTTTGCAAATTCCGCCCTAAGTGCGCTGGGGATGCCCAGATGTGGGTCCCAGGCACTCCACACCACTGGAGTCAAGCGAGCCGGGCTGATGAGAGGTGTTACCTCGAAACCGGTCCAGTCCTCGGATGCTTGATTCCGTTCTGGGAAGGACATGGCTTTTGTAGTTCAGACTGGACTGTTCCCATGGGGCACAGGGTCAGAGCTGATTTGCATATCGCCATTGTCTAACCCGGGGTGGTGTGGAGTGCAAAAAACCGATGGATTTGGGCCCAGATCTTCGGACTGGGTTGAGTGTGTGACATTGATCCACATTCGGTCCATCACCTGTTGTTTTTGCAAATTCCGCCCTAAGTGCGCTGGGGATGCCCAGACGTGGGTCCCAGGCACTCCACACCACTGGAGTCAAGCTAGCCGGGCTGATGAGAGGTGTTACCTCGAAACCGGTCCGGTCCTCGGATGCTTGATTCTGATCTGGGAAGGACATGGCTTTTGTAGTTCAGAATGGACTGTTCCCATGGGGCACAGTGTCAGAGCTGATGTGCATATCGCCATTGTCTAACCCGGGGTGGTGTGGAGTGCAAAAAAACGATGGATTTGGGCCCAGATCTTCGGACTGGGTTGAGTGTGTGACATTGATCCACATTCGGTCCATCACCTGTTGTTTTTGCAAATTCTGCCCTAAGTGCGCTGGGGATGCCCAGACGTGGGTCCCAGGCACTCCACACCACTGGAGTCAAGCTAGCCGGGCTGATGAGAGGTGTTACCTCGAAACCGGTCCGGTCCTCGGATGCTTGATTCCGTTCTGGGAAGGACATGGCTTTTGTAGTTCGGACTGGACTGTTCCCATGGGGCAAAGGGTCAGAGCTGATTTGCATATCGCCATTGTCTAACCCGGGGTGGTGTGGAGTGCAAAAAAACAATGGATTTGGGCCCCGATCTTCGGACTGGGTTGAGTGTGTGACATTGATCCACATTCGGTCCATCACCTGTTGTTTTTGCAAATTCCGCCCTAAGTGCGCTGGGGATGCCCAGACGTGGGTCCCAGGCACTCCACACCACTGGAGTCAAGCTAGCCGGGCTGATGAGAGGTGTTACCTCGAAATCGGTCCGGTCCTCGGATGCTTGATTCCGTTCTGGGAAGGACATGGCTTTTGTAGTTCGGACTGGACTGTTCCCATGGGGCACAGGGTCAGAGCTGATTTGCATATCGCCATTGTCTAACCCGGGGTGGTGTGGAGTGCAAAAAAGCGATGGATTTGGGCCCAGATCTTCGGACTGGGTTGAGTGTGTGACATTGATCCACATTCGGTCCATCACCTGTTGTTTTTGCAAATTCCGCCCTAAGTGCGCTGGGGATGCCCAGACGTGGGTCCCAGGCACTCCACACCACTGGAGTCAAGCTAGCCGGGCTGATGAGAGGTGTTACCTCGAAACCGGTCCGGTCCTCGGATGCTTGATTCCGTTCTGGGAAGGACATGGCTTTTGTAGTTCGGACTGGACTGTTCCCATGGGGCACAGGGTCAGAGCTGATTTGCATATCGCCATTGTCTAACCCAGGGTGGTGTGGAGTGCAAAAAAACTATGGATTTGGGCCCAGATCTTCGGACTGGGTTGAGTCTGTGACATTGATCCACATTCGGTCCATCACCTGTTGTTTTTGCAAATTCCGCCCTAAGTGCGCTGGGGATGCCCAGACGTGGGTCCCAGGCACTCCACACCACTGGAGTCAAGCTAGCCGGGCTGATGAGAGGTGTTACCTCGAAACCGGTCCGGTCCTCGGATGCTTGATTCCTTTCTGAGAAGGACATGGCTTTAGTAGTTCGGACTGGACTGTTCCCATGGGGCACAGGGTCAGAGCTGATTTGCATATCGCCATTGTCTAACCCGGGGTGGTGTGGAGTGCAAAAAAACGATGGATTTGGGCCCAGATCTTCGGACTGGGTTGAGTGTGTGACATTGATCCACATTCGGTCCATCACCTGTTGTTTTTGCAAATTCCGCCCTAAGTGCGCTGAGGATGCCCAGACGTGGGTCCCAGGCACTCCACACCACTGGAGTCAAGCTAGCCGGGCTGATGAGAGGTGTTACCTCGAAACCGGTCCGGTCCTCGGATGCTTGATTCCGTTCTGGGAAGG
Organism: Lissotriton vulgaris; assembly: GCF_964263255.1. NCBI lineage: Eukaryota > Metazoa > Chordata > Amphibia > Caudata > Salamandridae > Lissotriton > Lissotriton vulgaris. Next base: position 42,173,380 of record NC_141697.1, read on the forward strand.
ACATGGCTTTTGTAGTTCGGACTGGACTGTTCCCATGGGGCACAGGGTCAGAGCTGATTTGCATATCGCCATTGTCTAACCCGGGGTGGTGTGGAGTGCAAAAAAACGATGGATTTGGGCCCAGATCTTCGGACTGGGTTGAGTGTGTGACATTGATCCACATTCGGTCCATCACCTGTTGTTTTTACAAATTCCGCCCTAAGTGCGCTGGGGATGCCCAGACGTGGGTCCCAGGCACTCCACACCACTGGAGTCAAGCTAGCCGGGCTGATGAGAGGTGTTACCTCGAAACCGGTCCGGTCCTCAGATGCTTGATTCCGTTCTGGGAAGGACATGGCTTTTGTAGTTCGGACTGGACTGTTCCCATGGGGCACAGGGTCAGAGCTGATTTGCATATCGCCATTGTCTAACCCGGGGTGGTGTGGAGTGCAAAAAAACGATGGATTTGGGCCCAGATCTTCGGACTGGGTTGAGTGTGTGACATTGATCCACATTCGGTCCATCACCTGTTGTTTTTGCAAATTCCGCCCTAAGTGCGCTGGGGATGCCCAGACGTGGGTCCCAGGCACTCCACACCAATGGAGTCAAGCTAGCCGGGCTGATGAGAGGTGTTACCTCGAAACCGGTCCGGTCCTCGGATGCTTGATTCCGTTCTGGGAAGGACATGGCTTTTGTAGTTCGGACTGGACTGTTCCCATGGGGCACAGGGTCAGAGCTGATTTGCATGTCGCCATTGTCTAAGCCGGGGTGGTGTGGAGTGCAAAAAAACGATGGATTTGGGCCCAGATCTTCGGACTGGGTTGAGTGTGTGACATTGATCCACATTCGGTCCATCACCTGTTGTTTTTGCAAATTCCGCCCTAAGTGCGCTGGGGATGCCCAGACGTGGGTCCCAGGCACTCCACACCACTGGAGTCAAGCTAGCCGGGCTGATGAGAGGTGTTACCTCGAAACCGGTCCTCGGATGCTTGATTCCGTTCTGGGAAGGACATGGCTTTTGTAGTTCAGACTGGACTGTTCCCATGGGGCAAAGGGTCAGAGCTGATTTGCATATCGCCATTGTCTAACCCGGGGTGGTGTGGAGTGCAAAAAAACGATGGATTTGGGCCCAGATCTTCGGACTGGGTTGAGTGTCTGACATTGATCCACATTCGGTCCATCACCTGTTGTTTTTGCAAATTCCGCCCTAAGTGCGCTGGGGATGCCCAGACGTGGGTCCCAGGCACTCCACACCACTGGAGTCAAGCTAGCCGGGCTGATGAGAGGTGTTACCTCGAAACCGGTCCGGTCCTCGGATGCTTGATTCCGTTCTGGGAAGGACATGGCTTTTGTAGTTCGGACTGGACTGTTCCCATGGGGCACAGGGTCAGAGCTGATTTGCATATCGCCATTGTCTAACCCGGGGTGGTGTGGAGTGCCAAAAAACGATGGATTTGGGCCCAGATCTTCGGACTGGGTTGAGTGTGTGACATTGATCCACATTCGGTTCATCACCTGTTGTTTTTGCAAATTCCGCCCTAAGTGCGCTGGGGATGCCCAGACGTGGGTCCCAGGCACTCCACACCACTGGAGTCAAGCTAGCCGGGCTGATGAGAGGTGTTACCTCGAAACCTGTCCGGTCCTCGGATGCTTGATTCCGTTCTGGGAAGGAGATGGCTTTTGTAGTTCGGACTGGACTGTTCCCATGGGGCACAGGGTCAGAGCTGATTTGCATATCGCCATTGTCTAACCCGGGGTGGTGTGGAGTGCAAAAAAACGATGGATTTGGGCCCAGATCTTCGGACTGGGTTGAGTGTGTGACATTGATCCACATTCGGTCCATCACCTGTTGTTTTTGCAAATTCCGCCCTAAGTGCGCTGGGGATGCCCAGACATGGGTCCCAGGCACTCCACACCACTGGAGTCAAGCTAGCCGGGCTGATGAGAGGTGTTACCTCGAAACCGGTCCGGTCCTCGGATGCTTGATTCCGTTCTGAGAAGGACATGGCTTTTGTAGTTCGAACTGGACTGTTCCCATGGGGCACAGGGTCAGAGCTGATTTGCATATCGCCATTGTCTAACCCGGGGTGGTGTGGAGTGCAAAAAAACGATGGATTTGGGCCCAGATCTTCGAACTGGGTTGAGTGTGTGACATTGATCCACATTCGGTCCATCACCTGTTGTTTTTGCAAATTCCGCCCTAAGTGCGCTGGGGATGCCCAGACGTGGGTCCCAGGCACTCCACACCACTGGAGTCAAGCTAGCCGGGCTGATGAGAGGTGTTACCTCGAAACCGGTCCGGTCCTCGGATGCTTGATTCCGTTCTGGGAAGGACATGGCTTTTGTAGTTCGGACTGGACTGTTCCCATGGGGCACAGGGTCAGAGCTGATTTGCATATCGCCATTGTCTAACCCGGGGTGGTGTGGAGTGCAAAAAAACGATGGATTTGGGCCCAGATCTTCGGACTGGGTTGAGTGTGTGACATTGATCCACATTCGGTCCATCACCTGTTGTTTTTGCAAATTCCGCCCTAAGTGCGCTGGGGATGCCCAGACGTGGGTCCCAGGCACTCCACACCAATGGAGTCAAGCTAGCCGGGCTGATGAGAGGTGTTACCTCGAAACCGGTCCGGTCCCCGGATGCTTGATTCCGTTCTGGGAAGGACATGGCTTTTGTAGTTCGGACTGGACTGTTCCCATGGGGCACAGGGTCAGAGCTGATTTGCATGTCGCCATTGTCTAACCCGGGGTGGTGTGGAGTGCAAAAAAACGATGGATTTGGGCCCAGATCTTCGGACTGGGTTGAGTGTGTGACATTGATCCACATTCGGTCCATCACCTGTTGTTTTTGCAAATTCCGCCCTAAGTGCGCTGGGGATGCCCAGACGTGGGTCCCTGGCACTCCACACCACTGGAGTCAAGCTAGCCGGGCTGATGAGAGGTGTTACCTCGAAACCGGTCCGGTCCTCGGATGCTTGATTCCGTTCTGGGAAGGACATGGCTTTTGTAGTTCGGACTGGACTGTTCCCATGGGGCACAGGGTCAGAGCTGATTTGCATATCGCCATTGTCTAACCCGGGGTGGTGTGGAGTGCCAAAAAACGATGGATTTGGGCCCAGATCTTCGGACTGGGTTGAGTGTGTGACATTGATCCACATTCGGTCCATCACCTGTTGTTTTTGCAAATTCCGCCCTAAGTGCGCTGGGGATGCCCAGACGTGGGTCCCAGGCACTCCACACCACTGGAGTCAAGCTAGCCGGGCTGATGAGAGGTGTTACCTCGAAACCGGTCCGGTCCTCGGATGCTTGATTCCGTTCTGGGAAGGAGATGGCTTTTGTAGTTCGGACTGGACTGTTCCCATGGGGCACAGGGTCAGAGCTGATTTGCATATCGCCATTGTCTAACCCGGGGTGGTGTGGAGTGCAAAAAAACGATGGATTTGGGCCCAGATCTTCGGACTGGGTTGAGTGTGTGACATTGATCCACATTCGGTCCATCACCTGTTGTTTTTGCAAATTCCGCCCTAAGTGCGCTGGGGATGCCCAGACATGGGTCCCAGGCACTCCACACCACTGGAGTCAAGCTAGCCGGGCTGATGAGAGGTGTTACCTCGAAACCGGTCCGGTCCTCGGATGCTTGATTCCGTTCTGAGAAGGACATGGCTTTTGTAGTTCGAACTGGACTGTTCCCATGGGGCACAGGGTCAGAGCTGATTTGCATATCCCCATCGTCTAACCCGGGGTGGTGTGGAGTGCAAAAAAACGATGGATTTGGGCCCAGATCTTCGGACTGGGTTGAGTGTGTGACATTGATCCACATTCGGTCCATCACCTGTTGTTTTTGCAAATTCCGCCCTAAGTGCGCTGGGGATGCCCAGACGTGGGTCCCAGGCACTCCACACCACTGGAGTCAAGCTAGCCGGGCTGATGAGAGGTGTTACCTCGAAACCGGTCCGGTCCTCGGATGCTTGATTCCGTTCTGGGAAGGACATGGCTTTTGTAGTTCGGACTGGACTGTTCCCATGGGGCACAGGGTCAGAGCTGATTTGCATATCGCCATTGTCTAACCCGGGGTGGTGTGGAGTGCAAAAAAACGATGGATTTGGGCCCAGATCTTCGGACTGGGTTGAGTGTGTGACATTGATCCACATTCGGTCCATCACCTGTTGTTTTTGCAAATTCCGCCCTAAGTGCGCTGGGGATGCCCAGACGTGGGTCCCAGGCACTCCACACCAATGGAGTCAAGCTAGCCGGGCTGATGAGAGGTGTTACCTCGAAACTGGTCCGGTCCTCGGATGCTTGATTCCGTTCTGGGAAGGACATGGCTTTTGTAGTTCGGACTGGACTGTTCCCATGGGGCACAGGGTCAGAGCTGATTTGCATGTCGCCATTGTCTAACCCGGGGTGGTGTGGAGTGCAAAAAAACCATGGATTTGGGCCCAGATCTTCGGACTGGGTTGAGTGTGTGACATTGATCCACATTCGGTCCATCACCTGTTGTTTTTGCAAATTCCGCCCTAAGTGCGCTGGGGATGCCCAGACGTGGGTCCCTGGCACTCCACACCACTGGAGTCAAGCTAGCCGGGCTGATGAGAGGTGTTACCTCGAAACCGGTCCGGTCCTCGGATGCTTGATTCCGTTCTGGGAAGGACATGGCTTTTGTAGTTCGGACTGGACTGTTCCCATGGGGCACAGGGTCAGAGCTGATTTGCATGTCGCCATTGTCTAAGCCGGGGTGGTGTGGAGTGCAAAAAAATGATGGATTTGGGCCCAGATCTTCGGACTGGGTTGAGTGTGTGACATTGATCCACATTCGGTCCATCACCTGTTGTTTTTGCAAATTCCGCCCTAAGTGCGCTGGGGATGCCCAGACGTGGGTCCCAGGCACTCCACACCAATGGAGTCAAGCTAGCCGGGCTGATGAGAGGTGTCACCTCGAAACCGGTCCGGTCCTCGGATGCTTGATTCCGTTCTGGGAAGGACATGGCTTTTGTAGTTCGGACTGGACTGTTCCCATGGGGCACAGGGTCAGAGCTGATTTGCATGTCGCCATTGTCTAAGCCGGGGTGGTGTGGAGTGCAAAAAAATTATGGATTTGGGCCCAGATCTTCGGACTGGGTTGAGTGTGTGACATTGATCCACATTCGGTCCATCACCTGTTGTTTTTGCAAATTCCGCCCTAAGTGCGCTGGGGATGCCCAGACGTGGGTCCCAGGCACTCCACACCACTGGAGTCAAGCTAGCCGGGCTGATGAGAGGTGTTACCTCGAAACCGGTCCTCGGATTCTTGATTCCGTTCTGGGAAGGACATGGCTTTTGTAGTTCAGACTGGACTGTTCCCATGGGGCAAAGGGTCAGAGCTGATTTGCATATCGCCATTGTCTAACCCGGGGTGGTGTGGAGTGCAAAAAAACGATGGATTTGGGCCCAGATCTTCGGACTGGGTTGAGTGTGTGACATTGATCCACATTCGGTCCATCACCTGTTGTTTTTGCAAATTCCGCCCTAAGTGCGCTGGGGATGCCCAGACGTGGGTTCCAGGCACTCCACACCACTGGAGTCAAGCTAGCCGGGCTGATGAGAGGTGTTACCTCGAAACCGGTCCGGTCCTCGGATGCTTGATTCCGTTCTGGGAAGGACATGGCTTTTTTAGTTCGGACTGGACTGTTCCCATGGGGCACAGGGTCAGAGCTGATTTGCATATCGCCATTGTCTAACCCGGGGTGGTGTGGAGTGCCAAAAAACGATGGATTTGGGCCCAGATCTTCGGACTGGGTTGAGTGTGTGACATTGATCCACATTCAGTCCATCACCTGTTGTTTTTGCAAATTCCGCCCTAAGTGCGCTGGGGATGCCCAGACGTGGGTCCCAGGCACTCCACACCACTGGAGTCAAGCTTGCCGGGCTGATGAGAGGTGTTACCTCGAAACCGGTCCGGTCCTCGGATGCTTGATTCCGTTCTGGGAAGGAGATGGCTTTTGTAGTTCGGACTGGACTGTTCCCATGGGGCACAGGGTCAGAGCTGATTTGCATATCGCCATTGTCTAACCCGGGGTGGTGTGGAGTGCAAAAAAACGATGGATTTGGGCCCAGATCTTCGGACTGGGTTGAGTGTGTGACATTGATCCACATTCGGTCCATCACCTGTTGTTTTTGCAAATTCTGCCCTAAGTGCGCTGGGGATGCCCAGACATGGGTCCCAGGCACTCCACACCACTGGAGTCAAGCTAGCCGGGCTGATGAGAGGTGTTACCTCGAAACCGGTCCGGTCCTCGGATGCTTGATTCCGTTCTGAGAAGGACATGGCTTTTGTAGTTCGAACTGGACTGTTCCCATGGGGCACAGGGTCAGAGCTGATTTGCATATCGCCATTGTCTAACCCGGGGTGGTGTGGAGTGCAAAAAAACGATGGATTTGGGCCCAGATCTTTGGACTGGGTTGAGTGTGTGACATTGATCCACATTCGGTCCATCACCTGTTGTTTTTGCAAATTCCGCCCTAAGTGCGCTGGGGATGCCCAGACGTGGGTCCCAGGCACTCCACACCACTGGAGTCAAGCTAGCCGGGCTGATGAGAGGTGTTACCTCGAAACCGGTCCGGTCCTCGGATGCTTGATTCCGTTCTGGGAAGGACATGGCTTTTGTAGTTCGGACTGGACTGTTCCCATGGGGCACAGGGTCAGAGCTGATTTGCATATCGCCATTGTCTAACCCGGGGTGGTGTGGAGTGCAAAAAAACGATGGATTTGGGCCCAGATCTTCGGACTGGGTTGAGTGTGTGACATTGATCCACATTCGGTCCATCACCTGTTGTTTTTTCAAATTCCGCCCTAAGTGCGCTGGGGATGCCCAGACGTGGGTCCCAGGCACTCCACACCAATGGAGTCAAGCTAGCCGGGCTGATGAGAGGTGTTACCTCGAAACCGGTCCGGTCCTCGGATGCTTGATTCCGTTCTGGGAAGGACATAGCTTTTGTAGTTCGGACTGGACTGTTCCCATGGGGCACAAGGTCAGAGCTGATTTGCATGTCGCCATTGTCTAACCCGGGGTGGTGTGGAGTGCCAAAAAACGATGGATTTGGGCCCAGATCTTCGGACTGGGTTGAGTGTGTGACATTGATCCACATTCGGTCCATCACCTGTTGTTTTTGCAAATTACGCCCTAAGTGCGCTGGGGATGCCCAGACGTGGGTCCCAGGCACTCCACACCACTGGAGTCAAGCTAGCCGTGCTGATGAGAGGTGTTACCTCGAAACCGGTCCGGTCCTCGGATGCTTGATTCCGTTCTGGGAAGGAGATGGCTTTTGTAGTTCGGACTGGACTGTTCCCATGGGGCACAGGGTCAGAGCTGATTTGCATATCGCCATTGTCTAACCCGGGGTGGTGTGGAGTGCAAAAAAACGATGGATTTGGGCCCAGATCTTCGGACTGGGTTGAGTGTGTGACATTGATCCACATTCGGTCCATCACCTGTTGTTTTTGCAAATTCCGCCCTAAGTGCGCTGGGGATGCCCAGACATGGGTCCCAGGCACTCCACACCACTGGAGTCAAGCTAGCCGGGCTGATGAGAGGTGTTACCTCGAAACCGGTCCGCTCCTCGGATGCTTGATTCCGTTCTGAGAAGGACATGGCTTTTGTAGTTCGAACTGGACTGTTCCCATGGGGCACAGGGTCAGAGCTGATTTGCATATTGCCATTGTCTAACCCGGGGTGGTGTGGAGTGCAAAAAAACGATGGATTTGGGCCCAGATCTTCGGACTGGGTTGAGTGTGTGACATTGATCCACATTCGGTCCATCACCTGTTGTTTTTGCAAATTCCGCCATAAGTGCGCTGGGGATGCCCAGACGTGGGTCCCAGGCACTCCACACCACTGGAGTCAAGCTAGCCGGGATGATGAGAGGTGTTACCTCGAAACCGGTCCGGTCCTCGGATGCTTGATTCCGTTCTGGGAAGGACATGGCTTTTGTAGTTCGGACTGGACTGTTCCCATGGGGCACAGGGTCAGAGCTGATTTGCATATCGCCATTGTCTAACCCGGGGTGGTGTGGAGTGCAAAAAAACGATGGATTTGGGCCCAGATCTTCGGACTGGGTTGAGTGTGTGACATTGATCCACATTCGGTCCATCACCTGTTGTTTTTGCAAATTCCGCCCTAAGTGCGCTGGGGATGCCCAGACGTGAGTCCCAGGCACTCCACACCAATGGAGTCAAGCTAGCCGGGCTGATGAGAGGTGTTACCTCGAAACCGGTCCGGTCCTCGGATGCTTGATTCCGTTCTAGGAAGGACATGGCTTTTGTAGTTCGGACTGGACTGTTCCCATGGGGCACAGGGTCAGAGCTGATTTGCATGTCGCCATTGTCTAAGCCGGGGTGGTGTGGAGTGCAAAAAAACGATGGATTTGGGCCCAGATCTTCGGACTGGGTTGAGTGTGTGACATTGATCCACATTCGGTCCATCACCTGTTGTTTTTGCAAATTCCGCCCTAAGTGCGCTGGGGATGCCCAGACGTGGGTCCCAGGCACTCCACACCACTGGAGTCAAGCTAGCCGGGCTGATGAGAGATGTTACCTCGAAACCGGTCCTCGGATGCTTGATTCCGTTCTGGGAAGGACATGGCTTTTGTAGTTACGACTGGACTGTTCCCATGGGGCAAAGGGTCAGAGCTGATTTGCATATCGCCATTGTCTAACCCGGGGTGGTGTGGAGTGCAAAAAAACGATGGATTTGGGCCCAGATCTTCGGACTGGGTTGAGTGTGTGACATTGATCCACATTCGGTCCATCACCTGTTGTTTTTGCAAATTCCGCCCTAAGTGCGCTGGGGATGCCCAGACGTGGGTCCCAGGCACTCCACACCACTGGAGTCAAGCTAGCCGGGCTGATGAGAGGTGTTACCTCGAAACCGGTCCGGTCCTCGGATGCTTGATTTCGTTCTGGGAAGGACATGGCTTTTGTAGTTCGGACTGGACTGTTCCCATGGGGCACAGGGTCAGAGCTGATTTGCATATCGCCATTGTCTAACCCGGGGTGGTGTGGAGTGCCAAAAAACGATGGATTTGGGCCCAGATCTTCGGACTGGGTTGAGTGTGTGACATTGATCCACATTCGGTCCATCACCTGTTGTTTTTGCAAATTCCGCCCTAAGTGCGCTGGGGATGCCCAGACGTGGGTCCCAGGCACTCCACACCACTGGAGTCAAGCTAGCCGGGCTGATGAGAGGTGTTACCTCGAAACCGGTCCGGTCCTCGGATGCTTGATTCCGTTCTGGGAAGGAGATGGCTTTTGTAGTTCGGACTGGACTGTTCCCATGGGGCACAGGGTCAGAGCTGATTTGCATATCGCCATTGTCTAACCCGGGGTGGTGTGGAGTGCAAAAAAACGATGGATTTGGGCCCAGATCTTCGGACTGGGTTGAGTGTGTGACATTGATCCACATTCGGTCCATCACCTGTTGTTTTTGCAAATTCCGCCCTAAGTGCGCTGGGGATGCCCAGACATGGGTCCCAGGCACTCCACACCACTGGAGTCAAGCTAGCCGGGCTGATGAGAGGTGTTACCTCGAAACCGGTCCGGTCCTCGGATGCTTGATTCCGTTCTGAGAAGGACATGGCTTTTGTAGTTCGAACTGGACTGTTCCCATGGGGCACAGGGTCAGAGATGATTTGCATATCGCCATTGTCTAACCCGGGGTGGTGTGGAGTGCAAAAAAACGATGGATTTGGGCCCAGATCTTCGAACTGGGTTGAGTGTGTGACATTGATCCACATTCGGTCCATCACCTGTTGTTTTTGCAAATTCCGCCCTAAGTGCGCTGGGGATGCCCAGACGTGGGTCCCAGGCACTCCACACCACTGGAGTCAAGCTAGCCGGGCTGATGAGAGGTGTTACCTCGAAACCGGTCCGGTCCTCGGATGCTTGATTCTGTTCTGGGAAGGACATGGCTTTTGTAGTTCGGACTGGACTGTTCCCATGGGGCACAGGGTCAGAGCTGATTTGCATATCGCCATTGTCTAACCCGGGGTGGTGTGGAGTGCAAAAAAACGATGGATTTGGGCCCAGATCTTCGGACTGGGTTGAGTGTGTGACATTGATCCACATTCGGTCCATCACCTGTTGTTTTTGCAAATTCCGCCCTAAGTGCGCTGGGGATGCCCAGACGTGGGTCCCAGGCACTCCACACCAATGGAGTCAAGCTAGCCGGGCTGATGAGAGGTGTTACCTCGAAACCGGTCCGGTCCTCGGATGCTTGATTCCGTTCTGGGAAGGACATGGCTTTTGTAGTTCGGACTGGACTGTTCCCATGGGGCACAGGGTCAGAGCTGATTTGCATGTCACCATTGTCTAACCCGGGGTGGTGTGGAGTGCAAAAAAACGATGGATTTGGGCCCAGATCTTCGGACTGGGTTGAGTGTGTGACATTGATCCACATTCGGTCCATCACCTGTTGTTTTTGCAAATTCCGCCCTAAGTGCGCTGGGGATGCCCAGACTTGGGTCCCTGGCACTCCACACCACTGGAGTCAAGCTAGCCGGGCTGATGAGAGGTGTTACCTCAAAACCGGTCCGGTCCTCGGATGCTTGATTCCGTTCTGGGAAGGACATGGCTTTTGTAGTTCGGACTGGACTGTTCCCATGGGGCACAGGGTCAGAGCTGATTTGCATATCGCCATTGTCTAACCCGGGGTGGTGTGGAGTGCAAAAAAACGGTGGATTTGAGCCCAGATCTTCGGACTGGGTTGAGTGTGTGACATTGATCCACATTCGGTCCATCACCTGTTGTTTTTGCAAATTCCGCCCTAAGTGCGCTGGGGATGCCCAGACGTGGGTCCCAGGCACTCCACACCAATGGAGTCAAGCTAGCCGGGCTGATGAGAGGTGTTACCTCGAAACCGGTCCGGTCCTCGGATGCTTGATTCCGTTCTGGGAAGGACATGGCTTTTGTAGTTCGGACTGGACTGTTCCCATGGGGCACAGCGTCAGAGCTGATTTGCATGTCACCATTGTCTAAGCCGGGGTGGTGTGGAGTGCAAAAAAATGATGGATTTGGGCCCAGATCTTCGGACTGGGTTGAGTGTGTGACATTGATCCACATTCGGTCCATCACCTGTTGTTTTTGCAAATTCCGCCCTAAGTGCGCTGGGGATGCCCAGACGTGGGTCCCAGGCACTCCACACCACTGGAGTCAAGCTAGCCGGGCTGATGAGAGGTGTTACCTCGAAACCGGTCCTCGGATGCTTGATTCCGTTCTGGGAAGGACATGGCTTTTGTAGTTCAGACTGGACTGTTCCCATGGGGCAAAGGGTCAGAGCTGATTTGCATATCGCCATTGTCTAACCCGGGGTGGTGTGGAGTGTAAAAAAACGATGGATTTGGGCCCAGATCTTCGGACTGGGTTGAGTGTGTGACATTGATCCACATTCGGTCCATCACCTGTTGTTTTTGCAAATTCCGCCCTAAGTGCGCTGGGGATGCCCAGACGTGGGTCCCAGGCACTCCACACCACTGGAGTCAAGCTAGCCGGGCTGATGAGAGGTGTTACCTCGAAACCGGTCCGGTCCTCGGATGCTTGATTCCGTTCTGGGAAGGACATGGCTTTTGTAGTTCGGACTGGACTGTTCCCATGGGGCACAGGGTCAGAGCTGATTTGCATATCGCCATTGTCTAACCCGGGGTGGTGTGGAGTGCCAAAAAACGATGGATTTGGGCCCAGATCTTCGGACTGGGTTGAGTGTGTGACATTGATCCACATTCGGTCCATCACCTGTTGTTTTTGCAAATTCCGCCCTAAGTGCGCTGGGGATGCCCAGACGTGGGTCCCAGGCACTCCACACCACTGGAGTCAAGCTAGCCGGGCTGATGAGAGGTGTTACCTCGAAACCGGTCCGGTCCTCGGATGCTTGATTCCGTTCTGGGAAGGAGATGGCTTTTGTAGTTCGGACTGGACTGTTCCCATGGGGCACAGGGTCAGAGCTGATTTGCATATCGCCATTGTCTAACCCGGGGTGGTGTGGAGTGCAAAAAAACGATGGATTTGGGCCCAGATCTTCGGACTGGGTTGAGTGTGTGACATTGATCCACATTCGGTCCATCACCTGTTGTTTTTGCAAATTCCGCCCTAAGTGCGCTGGGGATGCCCAGACATGGGTCCCAGGCACTCCAAACCACTGGAGTCAAGCTAACCGGGCTGATGAGAGGTGTTACCTCGAAACCGGTCCGGTCCTCGGATGCTTGATTCCGTTCTGAGAAGGACATGGCTTTTGTAGTTCGAACTGGACTGTTCCCATGGGGCACAGGGTCAGAGCTGATTTGCATATCGCCATTGTCTAACCCGGGGTGGTGTGGAGTGCAAAAAAACGATGGATTTGGGCCCAGATCTTCGGACTGGGTTGAGTGTGTGACATTGATCCACATTCGGTCCATCACCTGTTGTTTTTGCAAATTCCGCCCTAAGTGCGCTGGGGATGCCCAGACGTGGGTCCCAGGCACTCCACACCACTGGAGTCAAGCTAGCCGGGCTGATGAGAGGTGTTACCTCGAAACCGGTCCGGTCCTCGGATGCTTGATTCCGTTCTGGGAAGGACATGGCTTTTGTAGTTCGGACTGGACTGTTCCCATGGGGCACAGGGTCAGAGCTGATTTGCATATCGCCATTGTCTAACCCGGGGTGGTGTGGAGTGCAAAAAAACGATGGATTTGGGCCCAGATCTTCGGACTGGGTTGAGTGTGTGACATTGATCCACATTCGGTCCATCACCTGTTGTTTTTGCAAATTCCGCCCTAAGTGCGCTGGGGATGCCCAGACGTGAGTCCCAGGCACTCCACACCAATGGAGTCAAGCTAGCCGGGCTGATGAGAGGTGTTACCTCGAAACTGGTCCGGTCCTCGGATGCTTCATTCCGTTCTGGGAAGGACATGGCTTTTGTAGTTCGGACTGGACTGTTCCCATGGGGCACAGGGTCAGAGCTGATTTGCATGTCGCCATTGTCTAACCCGGGGTGGTGTGGAGTGCAAAAAAACCATGGATTTGGGCCCAGATCTTCGGACTGGGTTGAGTGTGTGACATTGATCCACATTCGGTCCATCACCTGTTGTTTTTGCAAATTCCGCCCTAAGTGCGCTGGGGATGCCCAGACGTGGGTCCCTGGCACTCCACACCACTGGAGTCAAGCTAGCCGGGCTGATGAGAGGTGTTACCTCGAAACCGGTCCGGTCCTCGGATGCTTGATTCCGTTCTGGGAAGGACATGGCTTTTGTAGTTCGGACTGGACTGTTCCCATGGGGCACAGGGTCAGAGCTGATTTGCATTTCGCCATTGTCTAACCCGGGGTGGTGTGGAGTGCAAAAAAACGATGGATTTGGGCCCAGATCTTCGGACTGGGTTGAGTGTGTGACATTGATCCACATTCGGTCCATCACCTGTTGTTTTTGCAAATTCCGCCCTAAGTGCGCTGGGGATGCCCAGACGTGGGTCCCAGGCACTCCACACCAATGGAGTCAAGCTAGCCGGGCTGATGAGAGGTGTTACCTCGAAACCGGTCCGGTCCTCGGATGCTTGATTCCGTTCTGGGAAGGACATGGATTTTGTAGTTCGGACTGGACTGTTCCCATGGGGCACAGGGTCAGAGCTGATTTGCATGTCGCCATTGTCTAACCCGGGGTGGTGTGGAGTGCAAAAAAACGATGGATTTGGGCCCAGATCTTCGGACTGGGTTGAGTGTGTGACATTGATCCACATTCGGTCCATCACCTGTTGTTTTTGCAAATTCCGCCCTAAGTGCGCTGGGGATGCCCAGACGTGGGTCCCAGGCACTCCACACCACTGGAGTCAAGCTAGCCGGGCTGATGAGAGGTGTTGCCTCGAAACCGGTCCTCGGATGCTTGATTCCGTTCTGGGAAGGACATGGCTTTTGTAGTTCAGACTGGACTGTTCCCATGGGGCAAAGGGTCAGAGCTGATTTGCATATCGCCATTGTCTAACCCGGGGTGGTGTGGAGTGCAAAAAAACGATGGATTTGGGCCCAGATCTTCGGACTGGGTTGAGTGTGTGACATTGATCCACATTCGGTCCATCACCTGTTGTTTTTGCAAATTCCGCCCTAAGTGCGCTGGGGATGCCCAGACGTGGGTTCCAGGCACTCCACACCACTGGAGTCAAGCTAGCCGGGCTGATGAGAGGTGTTACCTCGAAACCGGTCCGGTCCTCGGATGCTTGATTCCGTTCTGGGAAGGACATGGCTTTTTTAGTTCAGACTGGACTGTTCCCATGGGGCACAGGGTCAGAGCTGATTTGCATATCGCCATTGTCTAACCCGGGGTGGTGTGGAGTGCCAAAAAACGATGGATTTGGGCCCAGATCTTCGGACTGGGTTGAGTGTGTGACATTGATCCACATTCGGTCCATCACCTGTTGTTTTTGCAAATTCCGCCCTAAGTGCGCTGGGGATGCCCAGACGTGGGTCCCAGGCACTCCACACCACTGGAGTCAAGCTAGCCGGGCTGATGAGAGGTGTTACCTCGAAACCGGTCCGGTCCTCGGATGCTTGATTCCGTTCTGGGAAGGAGATGGCTTTTGTAGTTCGGACTGGACTGTTCCCATGGGGCACAGGGTCAGAGCTGATTTGCATATCGCCATTGTCTAACCCGGGGTGGTGTGGAGTGCAAAAAAACGATGGATTTGGGCCCAGATCTTCGGACTGGGTTGAGTGTGTGACATTGATCCACATTCGGTCCATCACCTGTTGTTTTTGCAAATTCTGCCCTAAGTGCGCTGGGGATGCCCAGACATGGGTCCCAGGCACTCCACACCACTGGAGTCAAGCTAGCCGGGCTGATGAGAGGTGTTACCTCGAAACCGGTCCGGTCCTCGGATGCTTGATTCCGTTCTGAGAAGGACATGGCTTTTGTAGTTCGAACTGGACTGTTCCCATGGGGCACAGGGTCAGAGCTGATTTGCATATCGCCATTGTCTAACCCGGGGTGGTGTGGAGTGCAAAAAAACGATGGATTTGGGCCCAGATCTTCGGACTGGGTTGAGTGTGTGACATTGATCCACATTCGGTCCATCACCTGTTGTTTTTGCAAATTCCGCCCTAAGTGCGCTGGGGATGCCCAGACGTGGGTCCCAGGCACTCCACACCACTGGAGTCAAGCTAGCCGGGCTGATGAGAGGTGTTACCTCGAAACCGGTCCGGTCCTCGGATGCTTGATTCCGTTCTGGGAAGGACATGGCTTTTGTAGTTCGGACTGGACTGTTCCCATGGGGCACAGGGTCAGAGCTGATTTGCATATCGCCATTGTCTAACCCGGGGTGGTGTGGAGTGCAAAAAAACGATGGATTTGGGCCCAGATCTTGGGACTGGGTTGAGTGTGTGACATTGATCCACATTCGGTCCATCACCTGTTGTTTTTGCAAATTCCGCCCTAAGTGCGCTGGGGATGCCCAGACGTGGGTCCCAGGCACTCCACACCAATGGAGTCAAGCTAGCCGGGCTGATGAGAGGTGTTACCTCGAAACCGGTCCGGTCCTCGGATGCTTGATTCCGTTCTGGGAAGGACATAGCTTTTGTAGTTCGGACTGGACTGTTCCCATGGGGCACAGGGTCAGAGCTGATTTGCATGTCGCCATTGTCTAACCCGGGGTGGTGTGGAGTGCAAAAAAACGATGGATTTGGGCCCAGATCTTCGGACTGGGTTGAGTGTGTGACATTGATCCACATTCGGTCCATCACCTGTTGTTTTTGCAAATTCTGCCCTAAGTGCGCTGGGGATGCCCAGACGTGGGTCCCTGGCACTCCACACCACTGGAGTCAAGCTAGCCGGGCTGATGAGAGGTGTTACCTCGAAACCTGTCCGGTCCTCGGATGCTTGATTCCGTTCTGGGAAGGACATGGCTTTTGTAGTTCGGACTGGACTGTTCCCATGGGGCACAGGGTCAGAGCTGATTTGCATATCGCCATTGTCTAACCCGGGGTGGTGTGGAGTGCAAAAAAACGATGGATTTGGGCCCAGATCTTCGGACTGGGTTGAGTGTGTGACATTGATCCACATTCGGTCCATCACCTGTTGTTTTTGCAAATTCCGCCCTAAGTGCGCTGGGGATGCCCAGACGTGGGTCCCAGGCACTCCACACCAATGGAGTCAAGCTAGCCGGGCTGATGAGAGGTGTTACCTCGAAACCGGTCCGGTCCTCGGATGCTTGATTCCGTTCTGGGAAGGACATGGCTTTTGTAGTTCGGACTGGACTGTTCCCATGGGGCACAGGGTCAGAGCTGATTTGCATGTCGCCATTGTCTAACCCGGGGTTGTGTGGAGTGCAAAAAAACGATGGATTTGGGCCCAGATCTTCGGACTGGGTTGAGTGTGTGACATTGATCCACATTCGGTCCATCACCTGTTGTTTTTGCAAATTCCGCCCTAAGTGCGCTGGGGATGCCCAGACGTGGGTCCCTGGCACTCCACACCGCTGGAGTCAAGCTAGCCGGGCTGATGAGAGGTGTTACCTCGAAACCGGTCCGGTCCTCGGATGCTTGATTCCGTTCTGGGAAGGACATGGCTTTTGTAGTTCGGACTGGACTGTTCCCATGGGGCACAGGGTCAGAGCTGATTTGCATATCGCCATTGTCTAACCCGGGGTGGTGTGGAGTGCAAAAAAACGATGGATTTGGGCCCAGATCTTCGGACTGGGTTGAGTGTGTGACATTGATCCACATTCGGTCCATCACCTGTTGTTTTTGCAAATTCCGCCCTAAGTGCGCTGGGGATGCCCAGACGTGGGTCCCAGGCACTCCACACCACTGGAGTCAAGCTAGCCGGGCTGATGAGAGGTGTTGCCTCGAAACCGGTCCTCGGATGCTTGATTCCGTTCTGGGAAGGACATGGCTTTTGTAGTTCAGACTGGACTGTTCCCATGGGGCAAAGGGTCAGAGCTGATTTGCATATCGCCATTGTCTAACCCGGGGTGGTGTGGAGTGCAAAAAAACGATGGATTTGGGCCCAGATCTTCGGACTGGGTTGAGTGTGTGACATTGATCCACATTCGGTCCATCACCTGTTGTTTTTGCAAATTCCGCCCTAAGTGCGCTGGGGATGCCCAGACGTGGGTTCCAGGCACTCCACACCACTGGAGTCAAGCTAGCCGGGCTGATGAGAGGTGTTACCTCGAAACCGGTCCGGTCCTCGGATGCTTGATTCCGTTCTGGGAAGGACATGGCTTTTTTAGTTCGGACTGGACTGTTCCCATGGGGCACAGGGTCAGAGCTGATTTGCATATCGCCATTGTCTAACCCGGGGTGGTGTGGAGTGCCAAAAAACGATGGATTTGGGCCCAGATCTTCGGACTGGGTTGAGTGTGTGACATTGATCCACATTCGGTCCATCACCTGTTGTTTTTGCAAATTCCGCCCTAAGTGCGCTGGGGATGCCCAGACGTGGGTCCCAGGCACTCCACACCACTGGAGTCAAGCTAGCCGGGCTGATGAGAGGTGTTACCTCGAAACCGGTCCGGTCCTCGGATGCTTGATTCCGTTCTGGGAAGGAGATGGCTTTTGTAGTTCGGACTGGACTGTTCCCATGGGGCACAGGGTCAGAGCTGATTTGCATATCACCATTGTCTAACCCGGGGTGGTGTGGAGTGCAAAAAAACGATGGATTTGGGCCCAGATCTTCGGACTGGGTTGAGTGTGTGACATTGATCCACATTCGGTCCATCACCTGTTGTTTTTGCAAATTCTGCCCTAAGTGCGCTGGGGATGCCCAGACATGGGTCC
This sequence comes from Lissotriton vulgaris, assembly GCF_964263255.1. Classification (NCBI taxonomy): domain Eukaryota; kingdom Metazoa; phylum Chordata; class Amphibia; order Caudata; family Salamandridae; genus Lissotriton; species Lissotriton vulgaris. Next base: position 42,191,124 of record NC_141697.1, read on the forward strand.
CAGGCACTCCACACCACTGGAGTCAAGCTAGCCGGGCTGATGAGAGGTGTTACCTCGAAACCGGTCCGGTCCTCGGATGCTTGATTCCGTTCTGAGAAGGACATGGCTTTTGTAGTTCGAACTGGACTGTTCCCATGGGGCACAGGGTCAGAGCTGATTTGCATATCGCCATTGTCTAACCCGGGGTGGTGTGGAGTGCAAAAAAACGATGGATTTGGGCCCAGATCTTCGGACTGGGTTGAGTGTGTGACATTGATCCACATTCGGTCCATCACCTGTTGTTTTTGCAAATTCCGCCCTAAGTGCGCTGGGGATGCCCAGACGTGGGTCCCAGGCACTCCACACCACTGGAGTCAAGCTAGCCGGGCTGATGAGAGGTGTTACCTCGAAACCGGTCCGGTCCTCGGATGCTTGATTCCGTTCTGGGAAGGACATGGCTTTTGTAGTTCGGACTGGACTGTTCCCATGGGGCACAGGGTCAGAGCTGATTTGCATATCGCCATTGTCTAACCCGGGGTGGTGTGGAGTGCAAAAAAACGATGGATTTGGGCCCAGATCTTGGGACTGGGTTGAGTGTGTGACATTGATCCACATTCGGTCCATCACCTGTTGTTTTTGCAAATTCCGCCCTAAGTGCGCTGGGGATGCCCAGACGTGGGTCCCAGGCACTCCACACCAATGGAGTCAAGCTAGCCGGGCTGATGAGAGGTGTTACCTCGAAACCGGTCCGGTCCTCGGATGCTTGATTCCGTTCTGGGAAGGACATAGCTTTTGTAGTTCGGACTGGACTGTTCCCATGGGGCACAGGGTCAGAGCTGATTTGCATGTCGCCATTGTCTAACCCGGGGTGGTGTGGAGTGCAAAAAAACGATGGATTTGGGCCCAGATCTTCGGACTGGGTAGAGTGTGTGACATTGATCCACATTCGGTCCATCACCTGTTGTTTTTGCAAATTCTGCCCTAAGTGCGCTGGGGATGCCCAGACGTGGGTCCCTGGCACTCCACACCACTGGAGTCAAGCTAGCCGGGCTGATGAGAGGTGTTACCTCGAAACCTGTCCGGTCCTCGGATGCTTGATTCCGTTCTGGGAAGGACATGGCTTTTGTAGTTCGGACTGGACTGTTCCCATGGGGCACAGGGTCAGAGCTGATTTGCATATCGCCATTGTCTAACCCGGGGTGGTGTGGAGTGCAAAAAAACGATGGATTTGGGCCCAGATCTTCGGACTGGGTTGAGTGTGTGACATTGATCCACATTCGGTCCATCACCTGTTGTTTTTGCAAATTCCGCCCTAAGTGCGCTGGGGATGCCCAGACGTGGGTCCCAGGCACTCCACACCAATGGAGTCAAGCTAGCCGGGCTGATGAGAGGTGTTACCTCGAAACCGGTCCGGTCCTCGGATGCTTGATTCCGTTCTGGGAAGGACATGGCTTTTGTAGTTCGGACTGGACTGTTCCCATGGGGCACAGGGTCAGAGCTGATTTGCATGTCGCCATTGTCTAACACGGGGTTGTGTGGAGTGCAAAAAAACGATGGATTTGGGCCCAGATCTTCGGACTGGGTTGAGTGTGTGACATTGATCCACATTCGGTCCATCACCTGTTGTTTTTGCAAATTCCGCCCTAAGTGCGCTGGGGATGCCCAGACGTGGGTCCCTGGCACTCCACACCGCTGGAGTCAAGCTAGCCGGGCTGATGAGAGGTGTTACCTCGAAACCGGTCCGGTCCTCGGATGCTTGATTCCGTTCTGGGAAGGACATGGCTTTTGTAGTTCGGACTGGACTGTTCCCATGGGGCACAGGGTCAGAGCTGATTTGCATATCGCCATTGCCTAACCCGGGGTGGTGTGGAGTGCAAAAAAACGATGGATTTGGGCCCAGATCTTCGGACTGGGTTGAGTGTGTGACATTGATCCACATTCGGTCCATCACCTGTTGTTTTTGCAAATTCCGCCCTAAGTGCGCTGGGGATGCCCAGACGTGGGTCCCAGGCACTCCACACCAATGGAGTCAAGCTAGCCGGGCTGATGAGAGGTGTTACCTCGAAACCGGTCCGGTCCTCGGATGCTTGATTCCGTTCTGGGAAGGACATGGCTTTTGTAGTTCGGACTGGACTGTTCCCATGGGGCACAGGGTCAGAGCTGATTTGCATGTCGCCATTGTCTAAGCCGGGGTGGTGTGGAGTGCAAAAAAACGATGGATTTGGGCCCAGATCTTCGGACTGGGTTGAGTGTGTGACATTGATCCACATTCGGTCCATCACCTGTTGTTTTTGCAAATTCCGCCCTAAGTGCGCTGGGGATGCCCAGACGTGGGTCCCAGGCACTCCACACCACTGGAGTCAAGCTAGCCGGGCTGATGAGAGATGTTACCTCGAAACCGGTCCTTGGATGCTTGATTCCGTTCTGGGAAGGACATGGCTTTTGTAGTTACGACTGGACTGTTCCCATGGGGCAAAGGGTCAGAGCTGATTTGCATATCGCCATTGTCTAACCCGGGGTGGTGTGGAGTGCAAAAAAACGATGGATTTGGGCCCAGATCTTCGGACTGGGTTGAGTGTGTGACATTGATCCACATTCGGTCCATCACCTGTTGTTTTTGCAAATTCCGCCCTAAGTGCGCTGGGGATGCCCAGACGTGGGTCCCAGGCACTCCACACCACTGGAGTCAAGCTAGCCGGGCTGATGAGAGGTGTTACCTCGAAACCGGTCCGGTCCTCGGATGCTTGATTTTGTTCTGGGAAGGACATGGCTTTTGTAGTTCGGACTGGACTGTTCCCATGCGGCACAGGGTCAGAGCTGATTTGCATATCGCCATTGTCTAACCCGGGGTGGTGTGGAGTGCCAAAAAACGATGGATTTGGGCCCAGATCTTCGGACTGGGTTGAGTGTGTGACATTGATCCACATTCGGTCCATCACCTGTTGTTTTTGCAAATTCCGCCCTAAGTGCGCTGGGGATGCCCAGACGTGGGTCCCAGGCACTCCACACCACTGGAGTCAAGCTAGCCGGGCTGATGAGAGGTGTTACCTCGAAACCGGTCCGGTCCTCGGATACTTGATTCCGTTCTGGGAAGGAGATGGCTTTTGTAGTTCGGACTGGACTGTTCCCATGGAGCACAGGGTCAGAGCTGATTTGCATATCGCCATTGTCTAACCCGGGGTGGTGTGGAGTGCAAAAAAACGATGGATTTGGGCCCAGATCTTCGGACTGGGTTGAGTGTGTGACATTGATCCACATTCGGTCCATCACCTGTTGTTTTTGCAAATTCCGCCCTAAGTGCGCTGGGGATGCCCAGACATGGGTCCCAGGCACTCCACACCACTGGAGTCAAGCTAGCCGGGCTGATGAGAGGTGTTACCTCGAAACCGGTCCGGTCCTCGGATGCTTGATTCCGTTCTGAGAAGGACATGGCTTTTGTAGTTCGAACTGGACTGTTCCCATGGGGCACAGGGTCAGAGCTGATTTGCATATCGCCATTGTCTAACCCGGGGTGGTGTGGAGTGCAAAAAAACGATGGATTTGGGCCCAGATCTTCGGACTGGGTTGAGTGTGTGACATTGATCCACATTCGGTCCATCACCTGTTGTTTTTGCAAATTCCGCCCTAAGTGCGCTGGGGATGCCCAGACGTGGGTCCCAGGCACTCCACACCACTGGAGTCTAGCTAGCCGGGCTGATGAGAGGTGTTACCTCGAAACCGGTCCGGTCCTCAGATGCTTGATTCCGTTCTGGGAAGGACATGGCTTTTGTAGTTCGGACTGGACTGTTCCCATGGGGCACAGGGTCAGAGCTGATTTGCATATCGCCATTGTCTAACCCGGGGTGGTGTGGAGTGCAAAAAAACTATGGATTTGGGCCCAGATCTTCGGACTGGGTTGAGTGTGTGACATTGATCCACATTCGGTCCATCACCTGTTGTTTTTGCAAATTCCGCCCTAAGTGCGCTGGGGATGCCCAGACGTGGGTCCCAGGCACTCCACACCAATGGAGTCAAGCTAGCCGGGCTGATGAGAGGTGTTACCTCGAAACCGGTCCGGTCCTCGGATGCTTGATTCCGTTCTGGGAAGGACATGGCTTTTGTAGTTCGGACTGGACTGTTCCCATGGGGCACAGGGTCAGAGCTGATTTGCATGTCGCCATTGTCTAACCCGGGGTGGTGTGGAGTGCAAAAAACCGATGGATTTGGGCTCAGATCTTCGGACTGGGTTGAGTGTGTGACATTGATCCACATTCGGTCCATCACCTGTTGTTTTTGCAAATTCCGCCCTAAGTGCGCTGGGGATGCCCAGACGTGAGTCCCTGGCACTCCACACCACTGGAGTCAAGCTAGCCGGGCTGATGAGAGGTGTTACCTCGAAACCGGTCCGGTCCTCGGATGCTTGATTCCGTTCTGGGAAGGACATGGCTTTTGTAGTTCGGACTGGACTGTTCCCATGGGGCACAGGGTCAGAGCTGATTTGCATATCGCCATTGTCTAACCCGGGGTGGTGTGGAGTGCAAAAAAACGATGGATTTGGGCCCAGATCTTCGGACTGGGTTGAGTGTGTGACATTGATCCACATTCGGTCCATCACCTGTTGTTTTTGCAAATTCCGCCCTAAGTGCGCTGGGGATGCCCAGACGTGGGTCCCAGGCACTCCACACCACTGGAGTCAAGCTAGACGGGCTGATGAGAGGTGTTACCTCGAAACCGGTCCTCGGATGCTTGATTCCGTTCTGGGAAGGACATGGCTTTTGTAGTTCAGACTGGACTGTTCCCATGGGGCAAAGGATCAGAGCTGATTTGCATATCGCCATTGTCAAACCCGGGGTGGTGTGGAGTGCAAAAAAACGATGGATTTGGGCCCAGATCTTCGGACTGGGTTGAGTGTGTGACATTGATCCACATTCGGTCCATCACCTGTTGTTTTTGCAAATTCCGCCCTAAGTGCGCTGGGGATGCCCAGACGTGGGTCCCAGGCACTCCACACCACTGGAGTCAAGCTAGCCGGGCTGATGAGAGGTGTTACCTCGAAACCGGTCCGGTCCTCGGATGCTTGATTCCGTTCTGGGAAGGACATGGCTTTTGTAGTTCGGACTGGACTGTTCCCATGGGGCACAGGGTCAGAGCTGATTTGCATATCGCCATTGTCTAACCCGGGGTGGTGTGGAGTGCCAAAAAACGATGGATTTGGGCCCAGATCTTCGGACTGGGTTGAGTGTGTGACATTGATCCACATTCGGTCCATCACCTGTTGTTTTTGCAAATTACGCCCTAAGTGCGCTGGGGATGCCCAGACGTGGGTCCCAGGCACTCCACACCACTGGAGTCAAGCTAGCCGGGCTGATGAGAGGTGTTACCTCAAAACCGGTCCGGTCCTCGGATGCTTGATTCCGTTCTGGGAAGGAGATGGCTTTTGTAGTTCGGACTGGACTGTTCCCATGGGGCACAGGGTCAGAGCTGATTTGCATATCGCCATTGTCTAACCCGGGGTGGTGTGGAGTGCAAAAAAACGATGGATTTGGGCCCAGATCTTCGGACTGGGTTGAGTGTGTGACATTGATCCACATTCGGTCCATCACCTGTTGTTTTTGCAAATTCCGCCCTAAGTGCGCTGGGGATGCCCAGACGTGGGTCCCAGGCACTCCACACCACTGGAGTCAAGCTAGCCGGGATGATGAGAGGTGTTACCTCGAAACCGGTCCGGTCCTCGGATGCTTGATTCCGTTCTGGGAAGGACATGGCTTTTGTAGTTCGGACTGGACTGTTCCCATGGGGCACAGGGTCAGAGCTGATTTGCATATCGCCATTGTCTAACCCGGGGTGGTGTGGAGTGCAAAAAAACGATGGATTTGGGCCCAGATCTTCGGACTGGGTTGAGTGTGTGACATTGATCCACATTCGGTCCATCACCTGTTGTTTTTGCAAATTACGCCCTAAGTGCGCTGGGGATGCCCAGACGTGGGTCCCAGGCACTCCACACCAATGGAGTCAAGCTAGCCGGGCTGATGAGAGGTGTTACCTCGAACCCGGTCCGGTCCTCGGATGCTTGATTCCGTTCTGGGAAGGACATGGCTTTTGTAGTTCGGACTGGACTGTTCCCATGGGGCACAGGGTCAGAGCTGATTTGCATGTCGCCATTGTCTAACCCGGGGTTGTGTGGAGTGCAAAAAAACGATGGATTTGGGCCCAGATCTTCGGACTGGGTTGAGTGTGTGACATTGATCCACATTCGGTCCATCACCTGTTGTTTTTGCAAATTCCGCCCTAAGTGCGCTGGGGATGCCCAGACGTGGGTCCCTGGCACTCCACACCGCTGGAGTCAAGCTAGCCGGGCTGATGAGAGGTGTTACCTCGAAACCGGTCCGGTCCTCGGATGCTTGATTCCGTTCTGGGAAGGACATGGCTTTTGTAGTTCGGACTGGACTGTTCCCATGGGGCACAGGGTCAGAGCTGATTTGCATATCGCCATTGTCTAACCCTGGGTGGTGTGGAGTGCAAAAAAACGATGGATTTGGGCCCAGATCTTCGGACTGGGTTGAGTGTGTGACATTGATCCACATTCGGTCCATCACCTGTTGTTTTTGCAAATTCCGCCCTAAGTGCGCTGGGGATGCCCAGACGTGGGTCCCAGGCACTCCACACCAATGGAGTCAAGCTAGCCGGGCTGATGAGAGGTGTTACCTCGAAACCGGTCCGGTCCTCGGATGCTTGATTCCGTTCTGGGAAGGACATGGCGTTTGTAGTTCGGACTGGACTGTTCCCATGGGGCACAGGGTCAGAGCTGATTTGCATGTCGCCATTGTCTAAGCCGGGGTGGTGTGGAGTGCAAAAAAACGATGGATTTGGGCCCAGATCTTCGGACTGGGTTGAGTGTGTGACATTGATCCACATTCGGTCCATCACCTGTTGTTTTTGCAAATTCCGCCCTAAGTGCGCTGGGGATGCCCAGACGTGGGTCCCAGGCACTCCACACCACTGGAGTCAAGCTAGCCGGGCTGATGAGAGATGTTACCTCGAAACCGGTCCTCGGATGCTTGATTCCGTTCTGGGAAGGACATGGCTTTTGTAGTTACGACTGGACTGTTCCCATGGGGCAAAGGGTCAGAGCTGATTTGCATATCGCCATTGTCTAACCCGGGGTGGTGTGGAGTGCAAAAAAACGATGGATTTGGGCCCAGATCTTCGGACTGGGTTGAGTGTGTGACATTGATCCACATTCGGTCCATCACCTGTTGTTTTTGCAAATTCCGCCCTAAGTGCGCTGGGGATGCCCAGACGTGGGTCCCAGGCACTCCACACCACTGGAGTCAAGCTAGCCGGGCTGATGAGAGGTGTTACCTCGAAACCGGTCCGGTCCTCGGATGCTTGATTCCGTTCTGGGAAGGACATGGCTTTTGTAGTTCGGACTGGACTGTTCCCATGGGGCACAGGGTCAGAGCTGATTTGCATATCGCCATTGTCTAACCCGGGGTGGTGTGGAGTGCCAAAAAACGATGGATTTGGGCCCAGATCTTCGGACTGGGTTGAGTGTGTGACATTGATCCACATTCGGTCCATCACCTGTTGTTTTTGCAAATTCCGCCCTAAGTGCGCTGGGGATGCCCAGACGTGGGTCCCAGGCACTCCACACCACTGGAGTCAAGCTAGCCGGTCTGATGAGAGGTGTTACCTCGAACCCGGTCCGGTCCTCGGATGCTTGATTCCGTTCTGGAAAGGAGATGGCTTTTGTAGTTCGGACTGGACTGTTCCCATGGGGCACAGGGTCAGAGCTGATTTGCATATCGCCATTGTCTAACCCGGGGTGGTGTGGAGTGCAAAAAAACAATGGATTTGGGCCCAGATCTTCGGACTGGGTTGAGTGTGTGACATTGATCCACATTCGGTCCATCACCTGTTGTTTTTGCAAATTCCGCCCTAAGTGCGCTGGGGATGCCCAGACATGGGTCCCAGGCACTCCACACCACTGGAGTCAAGCTAGCCGGGCTGATGAGAGGTGTTACCTCGAAACCGGTCTGGTCCTCGGATGCTTGATTCCGTTCTGAGAAGGACATGGCTTTTGTAGTTCGAACTGGACTGTTCCCATGGGGCACAGGGTCAGAGCTGATTTGCATATCGCCATTGTCTAACCCGGGGTGGTGTGGAGTGCAAAAAAACGATGGATTTGGGCCCAGATCTTCGGACTGGGTTGAGTGTGTGACATTGATCCACATTCGGTCCATCACCTGTTGTTTTTGCAAATTTCGCCCTAAGTGCGCTGGGGATGCCCAGACGTGGGTCCCAGGCACTCCACACCACTGGAGTCAAGCTAGCCGGGCTGATGAGAGGTGTTACCTCGAAACCGGTCCTCGGATGCTTGATTCCGTTCTGGGAAGGACATGGCTTTTGTAGTTCAGACTGGACTGTTCCCATGGGGCAAAGGGTCAGAGCTGATTTGCATATCGCCATTGTCTAACCCGGGGTGGTGTGGAGTGCAAAAAAACGATGGATTTGGGCCCAGATCTTCGGACTGGGTTGAGTGTGTGACATTGATCCACATTCGGTCCATCACCTGTTGTTTTTGCAAATTCCGCCCTAAGTGCGCTGGGGATGCCCAGACGTGGGTCCCAGGCACTCCACACCACTGGAGTCAAGCTAGCCGGGCTGATGAGAGGTGTTACCTCGAAACCGGTCCGGTCCTCGGATGCTTGATTCCGTTCTGAGAAGGACATGGCTTTTGTAGTTCGAACTGGACTGTTCCCATGGGGCACAGGGTCAGAGCTGATTTGCATATCGCCATTGTCTAACCCGGGGTGGTGTGGAGTGCAAAAAAACGATGGATTTGGGCCCAGATCTTCAGACTGGGTTGAGTGTGTGACATTGATCCACATTCGGTCCATCACCTGTTGTTTTTGCAAATTCCGCCCTAAGTGCGCTGGGGATGCCCAGACGTGGGTCGCAGGCACTCCACACCACTGGAGTCAAGCTAGCCGGGCTGATGAGAGGTGTTACCTCGAAACCGGTCCGGTCCTCGGATGCTTGATTCCGTTCTGGGAAGGACATGGCTTTTGTAGTTCGGACTGGACTGTTCCCATGGGGCACAGGGTCAGAGCTGATTTGCATATCGCCATTGTCTAACCCGGGGTAGTGTGGAGTGCAAAAAAACGATGGATTTGGGCCCAGATCTTCGGACTGGGTTGAGTGTGTGACATTGATCCACATTCGGTCCATCACCTGTTGTTTTTGCAAATTCCGCCCTAAGTGCGCTGGGGATGCCCAGACGTGGGTCCCAGGCACTCCACACCACTGGAGTCAAGCTAGCCGGGCTGATGAGAGGTGTTACCTCAAAACCGGTCCGGTCCTCGGATGCTTGATTCCGTTCTGGGAAGGACATGGCTTTTGTAGTTCGGACTGGACTGTTCCCATGGGGCACAGGGTCAGAGCTGATTTGCATATCGCCATTGTCTAACCCGGGGTGGTGTGGAGTGCAAAAAAACGATGGATTTGGGCCCAGATCTTCGGACTGGGTTGAGTGTGTGACATTGATCCACATTCGGTCCATCACCTGTTGTTTTTGCAAATTCCGCCCTAAGTGCGCTGGGGATGCCCAGACGTGGGTCCCTGGCACTCCAAACCACTGGAGTCAAGCTAGCCGGGCTGATGAGAGGTGTTACCTCGAAACCGGTCCGGTCCTCGGATGCTTGATTCCGTTCTGGGAAGGACATGGCTTTTGTAGTTCGGACTGGACTGTTCCCATGGGGCACAGGGTCAGAGCTGATTTGCATATCGCCATTGTCTAACCCGGGGTGGTGTGGAGTGCAAAAAAACGATGGATTTGGGCCCAGATTTTCCGACTGGGTTGAGTGAGTGACATTGATCCACATTCGGTCCATCACCTGTTGTTTTTGCAAATTCCGCCCTAAGTGCGCTGGGGATGCCCAGTCGTGGGTCCCAGGCACTCCACACCACTGGAGTCAAGCTAGCCGGGCTGATGAGAGGTGTTACCTCGAAACCGGTCCGGTCCTCGGATGCTTGATTCCGTTCTGGGAAGGACATGGCTTTTGTAGTTCGGACTGGACTGTTCCCATGGGGCACAGGGTCAGAGCTGATTTGCATATCGCCATTGTCTAACTCGGGGTGGTGTGGAGTGCCAAAAAACGATGGATTTGGGCCCAGATCTTCGGACTGGGTTGAGTGTGTGACATTGATCCACATTCGGTCCATCTCCTGTTGTTTTTGCAAATTCCGCCCTAAGTGCGCTGGGGATGCCCAGACATGGGTCCCAGGCACTCCACACCACTGGAGTCAAGCTAGCCGGGCTGATGAGAGGTGTTACCTCGAAACCGGTCCGGTCCTCGGATGCTTGATTCCGTTCTGAGAAGGACATGGCTTTTGTCGTTCGAACTGGACTGTTCCCATGGGGCACAGGGTCAGAGCTGATTTGCATATCGCCATTGTCTAACCCGGGGTGGTGTGGAGTGCAAAAAAACGATGGATTTGGGCCCAGATCTTCGGACTGGGTTGAGTGTGTGACATTGATCCACATTCGGTCCATCACCTGTTGTTTTTGCGAATTCCGCCCTAAGTGCGCTGGGGATGCCCAGACGTGGGTCCCAGGCACTCCACACCACTGGAGTCAAGCTAGCCGGGCTGATGAGAGGTGTTACCTCGAAACCGGTCCGGTCCTCGGATGCTTGATTCCGTTCTGGGAAGGACATGGCTTTTGTAGTTCGGACTGGACTGTTCCCATGGGGCACAGGGTCAGAGCTGATTTGCATATCGCCATTGTCGAACCCTGGGTGGTGTGGAGTGCAAAAAAACGATGGATTTGGGCCCAGATCTTCGGACTGGGTTGAGTGTGTGACATTGATCCACATTCGGTCCATCACCTGTTGTTTTTGCAAATTCCGCCCTAAGTGCGCTGGGGATGCCCAGACGTGGGTCCCAGGCACTCCACACCAATGGAGTCAAGCTAGCTGGGCTGATGAGAGGTGTTACCTCGAAACCGGTCCGGTCCTCGGATGCTTGATTCCGTTCTGGGAAGGACATGGCTTTTGTAGTTCGGACTGGACTGTTCCCATGGGGCACAGGGTCAGAGCTGATTTGCATGTCGCCATTGTCTAACCCGGGGTGGTGTGGAGTGCAAAAAAACGATGGATTTGGGCCCAGATCTTCGGACTGGGTTGAGTGTGTGATATTGATCCACATTCGGTCCATTACCTGTAGTTTTTGCAAATTCCGCACTAAGTGCGCTGGGGATGCCCAGACGTGGGTCCCTGGCACTCCACACCACTGGAGTCAAGCTAGCCGGGCTGATGAGAGGTGTTACCTCGAAACCGGTCCGGTCCTCGGATGCTTGATTCCGTTCTGGGAAGGATATGGCTTTTGTAGTTCGGACTGGACTGTTCCCATGGGGCACAGGGTCAGAGCTGATTTGCATATCTTTACAGATTTTGTTTATTTACAGATTTGTAACGCGCTAGGAACTCGACTCCCTAAGGAGTATCTCCGCGCCTTTGGCAACATCTGTGAACAGAAGCCCTGACCAGTGTATAACAGATGCCCTAACAGAGCTAGTAATTGAACAGGAACGTTTTTAATTTTTTTCTGAAAGGAAAATGTTCCTTACACACTCTGATGTCATAAGGAAGATCATTCCAGAGCTTTGGCCCAGCTACTGACAGAGCCCTTCCCCCTTGTCTAGATTTCCTGAACCTGGGGACACATAGCAATTGTTGCTCTCCAGATCTGAGAGACCTCAGGGGGGTGTAGGGAATGAACTTTTTGGTCAGGTAATCGGGACCTTTGCCAATGAGGCATTTGTGAATGGTGCAGCATGTTTTAAACAGCACCCTCTGTTTTACAGTAAGCCAGTGGAGTTTGTTAAGAAGTGGCATAGAGGGGGTACGGGCTGGGGCATTGAAGACAAGCCGTGCAGCTGTATTTTGCACGACTTGTAATCTGGTCATGACGTCCTCATTGGCGGCCAGCAACAGACCGTTACAATAATCCAGTCTGCTTAACACTAGCGACTGTACTAGTGTTTTCCTTGTTGTATCAGGTAACATGGGAAATACCCGTCGGAGAAGACCAATGACATGGAAGCAGGAGCTTACAACTTGATTGGCATGATGTTTAAGGGCAAGCTCCTGATCCAATTTAACTCCTAGATCTTTCACCACGACTCTAGGTACGGGGACTGGGCCTAGGTCTTGAGGCCACCAGTCAGGAGTCCAGAGTCGTTTGGCTTCCCCAAAGAGCATGACCTCAGTCTTGGCGACGTTACACTGAAGGAAATTTGCTGCCATCCAATGTGCCACCTCTTTCATTCCCTGTGCAAAGGAGTTACGCACCTCAGGGGTCAAGGTTTTAAAGGGGAAGAGGAGTTGGGTATCGTCTGCATACGATACAGGAATGAACCCATGAGATCTCATGATGTATCGCCATTGTCTAACCCGGGGTGGTGTGGAGTGCAAAAAAACAATGGATTTGGGGCCAGATCTTCGGACTGGGTTGAGTGTGTGACATTGATCCACATTCGGTCTATCACCTGTTGTTTTTGCAAATTCCGCCCTAAGTGCGCTGGGGATGCCCAGACGTGGGTCCCAGGCACTCCACACCACTGGAGTCAAGCTAGCCGGGCTGATAAGAGGTGTTACCTCGAAACCGGTCCTCGGATGCTTGATTCCGTTCTGGGAAGGACATGGCTTTTGTAGTTCGGACTGGACTGTTCCCATGGGGCAAAGGGTCAGAGCTGATTTGCATATCGCCATTGTCTAACCCGGGGTGGTGTGGAGTGCAAAAAAACGATGGATTTGGGCCCAGATCTTCGGACTGGGTTGAGTGTGTGACATTGATCCACATTCGGTCCATCAACTGTTGTTTTTGCAAATTCCGCCCTAAGTGCGCTGGGGATGCCCAGACGTGGGTCCCAGGCACTCCATACCACTGGAGTCAAGCTAGCCGGGCTGATGAGAGGTGTTACCTCGAAACCGGTCCGATCCTCGGATGCTTGATTCCGTTCTGGGAAGGACATGGCTTTTGTAGTTCGGACTGGACTGTTCCCATGGGGCACAGGGTCAGAGCTGATTTGCATATCGCCATTGTCTAACCCGGGGTGGTGTGGAATGCAAAAAAACGATGGATTTGGGCCCAGATCTTCGGACTGGGTTGAGTGTGTGATATTGATCCACATTCGGTCCATCACCTGTTGTTTTTGCAAATTCCGCCCTAAGTGCGCTGGGGATGCCCAGACGTGGGTCTCAGGCACTCCACACCACTGGAGTCAAGATAGCCAGGCTGATGAGAGGTGTTACCTCGAAACCGGTCCGGTCCTCGGATGCTTGATTCCGTTCTGGGAAGGACATGGCTTTTGTAGTTCGGACTGGACTGTTCCCATGGGGCACAGGGTCAGAGCTGATTTGCATATCGCCATTGTCTAACCCGGGGTGGTGTGGAGTGCAAAAAAACGATGGATTTGGGCCCAGATCTTCGGACTGGGTTGAGTGTGTGACATTGATCCACATTCGGTCCATCACCTGTTGTTTTTGCAAATTCCGCCCTAAGTGCGCTGGGGATGCCCAGACGTGGGTCCCACGCACTCCACACCACTGGAGTCAAGCTAGCCGGGCTGATGAGAGGTGTTACCTCGAAACCGGTCCGGTCCTCGGATGCTTGATTCCGTTCTGAGAAGGACATGGCTTTTGTAGTTCGAACTGGACTGTTCCCATGGGGCACAGGGTCAGAGCTGATTTGCATATCGCCATTGTCTAACCCGGGGTGGTGTGGAGTGCAAAAAAACGATGGATTTGGGCCCAGATCTTCGGACTGGGTTGAGTGTGTGTGAGAAGTTGGCCCGATATGCAACGTTCGCTATTCTAGCGACCGCTATGTATCGTTCCAACGACCCTTATGGTGTTTGGTTGTAAGTCAACCTATAGACCAGCTATCCTAGTAGCGTGGATACGAGCAGTCTAAGGCTAAAGACTCGAGAGGGCGTGTTAAGCCAGCTGTTTACCACACATGTACCCCTTGAACACCCAGTGAAAGGACACCACACAAGTGTTATGAAAATAAACAGGATATTTATTAAGAATCACAACAGCCCTGTACTCTTTATGAGGACAGGGTACTAAGCACAAACCAAATCTCTTTAGCAAATACTTCAAGTGCACAATTAAAACAAGTGTCCGAGGACACGGAAAGGTTAAGGTCTCGGGCGGACCCGATAAGGCAAGTCGGAAGCGAGGGACTCGGGACCCTAGAGTAAGGAGGCTATGCAGGCACCGAAATGCCGAGTTACCTAGCCACGAGGGCTGCGGCGGCACAAGTCTTACAGGCGTCGGGGTCTTCGCTGACGAGCCAGGAGCCGGAAGAAAGGAGTTGCTGGCCGGCGACCAGTGCTGAATAGTTCATAGAGATCCAAGCCTGGATCGGAGATTGATGAAACCTGAAAGCAGAGGGGACCAAGTTCGTACTACTAGCCAGTAGTCAGAGGGTACCAGGAAGGCACCGGTTGGCCGTCACCTCGACTAGGTGAGTGGGCGACGCTAGGCTCTGCAGTCTCACGGACCAGGAGGCGTTGTCGGCGACCACGGTGGAGGTGCGAGCTGTCCCACGAAGGATGATGCTGTCGGCGTCGCTGGGCCCAGGATGGAACAACACGTTTTGGCAGATCTCAGGGCCACGGGGTGGGCCTAAGATGGCGTCTTGAGTTGGCCAGGAGGGTCCGGGGTGCTTCTCGCAAAGATGGAAGCAAGGGCCAGTCTGGAGCAACCAGACCAGCAGTGATGATTCTCGGATGTCGTCACAGAAGGGCACAAGCCAGCGGCGAGTGACCAGACAACGTGCTGAGCAGCGAGCAGAAGGGCCCCACGCAGATCGTGGAGATGCTGGGAGACTGCACTTCGGTGCTAGAGCGGCTCAGGGTCGGGGCTTCTCGGACCCCAGAGCACTCACCAGAGAGTTACCTCGATGGTCGTGCTGGTTTTTAAGAGCGTGCAGGTTCTGATGATGGCCGGTCCCTCGAGGTCTCGTCGCACCCACAGATCACAGCTGAGCTGATGACGTGGGTAGAGGTCAGAGGTGCCAGGGAAGCCGGTTCTCGTCGAGCTGGGCCGTCGGATCCTTGAGGAAGGACTTGCAGCAAACCGCAGAGTTCTTAGTTGGTGCCCGCTGATGCAGGGTGACTACTCCTTAGCCACAAGGGAGAAATCTTGAGAAGAGTCTTGAGTGTCCTTTCGTAGAAAGTAGTTCTTGATTCAAAGATGATCTAATTTGGAAGGGTCCCCGCTCCGGTCTTTATCCTAAAGAAAGGGGTGGGTACATGACTAGGTCCTGCCCTAAGGGTGGGACCAGGAAGGGGGGTAGTTACGCCCCTCTCCCCTGCCGGGCTTTCCCCAGGCCAGGGCTGTCGCCCCTGGAACTGGTTCTAACCGGCAGATGCGTAGTGAGCACCGGGGTGCCACTCCGCAGTCACCTTCTCGCCAAAGCCCTACCTACCCAGAATACACAAACCCTGTCTGGGACGGTGCGAACAGCGCCCTCGACAGGAAACCCTTTGTCCAAGTGCTCCTCGCTGGAAGGACTCCCAGCAGCAGGAGGTCAGACTTGTGTCTGTGGTGGCAGCATCCATTTTGTGGAGCTGAGGCTTCAGTTAACTTTAACCGGGGTTCACAGTTACGTACATGTCGTGTCCCTCTAGAAGGGTGGGATACTAACCTCATCGCCAGAATTGGTGAGAGGGCAGCACCCCGATTCGTATGACACCTTACTCGACATGCTTTGATAACGCGATACCGGAGTTACCGATATGGTACGCGTTATCATGGAACAGCTATTGGGTCTTGATTCCGCAAGCTGCATCCGGGCTCGGCTCGGGCCTGAACCTAGCTCACACGAGCCCACGCACTCTGCCTTCAGGATTGTTAAGGCCTGCCATAGGAGTGACTGATAGGGACTCGGGTGTCCATTGTATGGTTAGATATAGGGCTACTATACCTAAAGCGAAGGGTGGTTACACGTCTTCGCCCCAGCTGTCGTGCAGCCAGTTGTGTCAAATTTAAGAGGCCAGCCAGGGGTGGCATAATACATGCTGCAGCCCCTGGCGGCCCTGGGTACACCTATGCCCTGCGTTACGGGGTCTGATAAGGTGGCCC
Source organism: Lissotriton vulgaris (assembly GCF_964263255.1). NCBI lineage: Eukaryota > Metazoa > Chordata > Amphibia > Caudata > Salamandridae > Lissotriton > Lissotriton vulgaris. Next base: position 42,207,239 of record NC_141697.1, read on the forward strand.
AGTACCAATTGGTAAATGCACCTAGGGTACATATCGTAATTTAGAAAGAGAACAGCCAGGCTGTGGGTCTGATTAGCAGGCCCACAGCCAGAGAAAGTCGTAAACCAGTGAAACAAAAGCAAAAAATCTGGGTGATCATAGTATTGCAGACCCTACTCTCCTACATGACCCCCCCCCAAACGTCGGAACACTAAGCTAACCTTGACCAGGTGAGTCTTCTTGTTCTAAGTGGAAATATCTGGAGAGCCCATCGGCATTGCCATGATCAGTACCAGGTCTGTGTTCCACTGTAAAGTCCATCCCCTGTAGGGAAATGGACCACCTAAGCAGTTTGGGGTTTTCACCCTTCATCTGATTCAGCCACAAGAGGGGCTTATGGTCGGTCTGAATCTTGAAGTGAGTGCCAAACAAGTATGGCCTCAGCTTCTTCAGGGCCCAAACCACAGCAAAGGCCTCCCTCTCAATAGCTGACCAATTCTTCTCTCTAGGGGTCAGCCTTCTACTTATAAAAGCAATGGGCTGGTCTTGACCATCAAAATTCAGTTGAGAAAGAACAGCTCCCACACCCAACTCAGAAGCATCTGTTTGGACAATGAATGGTTTGGAGTAGTCCGGACTCTTGAGGATAGGCGCCGTGCACATGGCCTGCTTTAGGTCATCGAATGCTTTTTGACAGCTCGCTGTCCACTGAACCTTTTTTGGCATTTTCTTGCTTGTCAGTTCGTTTAATGGTGTCACGATGGAACCATAGTTCCTGACAAACTTCCGGTAGTATCCAGTCAGGCCCAAGAAAGCTCGAACCTGAGTCTGGGTGGTTGGAGGAGCCCAGTCCCTGATTGACTGTATCTTGCTCTCCAGTGGCTGAACCTGGCCTCCACCTACAAGGTGGCCCAGGTATACAACCTGTGTCTGCCCTATCTGGCACTTGGTGGCCTTGATAGTGAGACCTGCTGCTTGCAGTGCCTCTAACGTCTTCCGCAGGTGGACCAGGTGATCCTCCCAGGTGGAGCTAAAGACAGCGATATCGTCAAGATACGCCGCGCAGAAGTCATCCAGCCCAGTAAGGACTTGATTCACCAACCGTTGGAAGGTGGCAGGTGCATTTTTCAGACCGAAGGGCATCACCACGAACTGATAATGCCCACCAGGGGTTGAAAATGCGGTTTTAGGCTTGGCGTCCTCAGCTAACCTGATTTGCCAATACCCAGCTGTCAGGTCAAACGTACTTAGGTAGTTGGCCGAAGCCAATCTATCGATAAGCTCGTCTGCCCTTGGTATTGGGTGGGCGTCAGTCTTAGTGACTGCATTGAGACCCCTGTAGTCTACGCAAAACCTCATCTCTCTCTTACCACCCTGGGTGTGAGGTTTCGGCACTAGAACTACGGGACTAGCCCAAGGGCTATCCGAGGGTTCAATGACTCCCAGCTCCAACATTTTCTGCACTTCACTCTTGATGCAGTCTCTAACGTGATCAGGCTGCCGGTAGATTTTACTCTTCACGGGCAAGCTGTCACCAGTGTCAACCTCATGGGTGCACCAATCGGTCTGGCTGGGTGTTAGAGAAAACATATGTCTGAACGACTGAAGAACCTGTTTACAGTCGCTCTGTTGATGTTCGGAGAGGCTGCCACAAAAGACAACACCATCTACCGATCCATCGTCAGGATTCTGAGTGAGCAGGTCGGGGAGAGGGTCACTCTCCTCCTCCTGTCCCTCATCTAGGGCCATGAGCAAACTCATGTCCTTCCTGTCGACATATGCTTTAAGCCTGTTGACATGAAGCACCCTGTGGGGGCTCCGGGGAGTTCCCAGGTCGACCAGGTAGGTGACCTCTCCCTTTTTCTCCAGGATGGTGTAGGGCCCGGACCATTTGTCCTTGAGTGCTGCTGGGGCCACTGGCTCCAACACCCACACCTTCTGTCCGGGCTGGTAAACAGTCAAGACAGCCTTTTGGTCATGCCAAGCTTTTTGGAGTTCTTGGCTGGCCTTAAGGTTTTCAGATGCCTTTTCCATGTATTCAGCCATCCGCGAGCGGAGGCCAAGCACATAGTCCACTATGTTGGTTGCAGGCTTTTTGAGAGGTCTCTCCCATCCTTCCTTCACCAAACACAGGGGTCCCCTTACAGGATGCCCGTACAAAAGTTCAAAAGGGCTGTAGCCAACCCCCTTCTGTGGGACTTCTCTGTAGGCGAACAAGAGGCAGGGGATCAGGACGTCCCATCTACGCCGAAGCTTTTCCGGTAGTCCATGAATCATCCCTTTGAGGGTCCTGTTGAATCTCTCAACAAGCCCATTGCATTGTGGGTGATAGGGTGTAGTGAACTTGTAGTTAACACCACATTCCTTCCACATAGCAGTTAAGTAGCTCGACATAAAGTTTGCACCTCTGTCGGAGACGACCTCCTTAGGGAAGCCCACTCTGGAGAACACTCCAACTAGGGCTCTTGCCACAACAGGGGCTGTAGTGGTCCTAAGGGGAATAGCTTCAGGATACCTGGTGGCATGATCCACTACCACCAGTATAAACTTGTGCCCTGATGCTGTAGGTGGTTCCATGGGACCGACGATGTCGATCCCCACCCGTTCAAAGGGTACCCCCACCACAGGCAGTGGTATAAGGGGGGCCTTTGTCGTGCCACCTGACTTACCACTGGCTTGGCAAGTGACACAGGAGCGGCAAAACTCCTTGGTATCTTCGTTCATGTGAGGCCAGTGAAAGTGTGAGATGAGCCTGTCCCACGTTTTCGTCTGGCCCAAGTGACCTGCTAAGGGAAGCTCGTGGGCCAAGGTAAGTAGGAAACCACGCTGAGACAAGGGTACAACCAGCCTCCTGGTCATGCCAGGCTTGGGGTCTCTTGACTCAGTGTACAGGAGTCCATCTTCCCAGTATACCTTGTGGGTACCTGTGGCGTTCCCAGCAGCCTCAGCAGCAGCCTGCTGTCTGAGGGGTTCAAGAGAAGGGCAGTCTAACTGGTCCTTCCCCAGGCCTTCCCTTGAGGGTCCCCCTGAACCCAAGAATTCAACTTGATCAAGTTCGAATTCCCTAGGCTCAGTTTCCCGCAATTCCTGTAGGTCAGCCTCCTCCGAGACTTGATCCTCGACCTGGGGCAAGGGGGAAGGCGCAGCCTTAACCCTACTGCTCTTTTTCTTGGGAGGTGTCTGGTCCGTTGTTCCAGAATCCAGCACCTGTTCAGTGGGGCATTTCCTGACCTGTGACCTAGTCACGGCGAACACATGTGCTGGCAAACCTAACATTTCCATGTGAGTCCGGTGCTCCACTTCTGACCATTGTGACGACTCCAAATCATTGCCCAACAAACAATCCACTGGGAGGTCTGGACTAACTACAACCTTCTTTTGGCCAGTTACCCCTCCCCAGGAGAAAGCTACAATTGCCATACTGTGATTGGTAGTGACATTGCTTGCATTGGTCACCAGGAATTCTGTACCTGGCATGATCTGTCCAGGGTCCACAAAGTTAGGCGTCACCATGGTGACGCTGGCACAAGTGTCCCTATAGGCCTGAGCCATCTTTCCATTTATGAAAGGCGTCTGTCGGTATTTGCCCAAAGAATTGGGGCTTACGTCAGGGGACACGTCCACGTCCCCTGTACTGACAAGGACAGCCTGAGTGAGTGTGCCAACTAAGTTGTCACGCCCCTCAGAACCCAGGGTTAACCCTACTAAACCCTTGGGAGGCGCACTACCACTGCTGACTGTACTAGGGGGCACAGGTGCCTTAGGGGCTGCAGTGGCAGGAGTCTGCCCTCCTCCTTTCTTGGTGCACTCACTAAACCAGTGAGATTTACTTTTACAGTACTGGCACCATCTTTTGGATTGGCCTTCTTTCTTCTTTTGGGGAGCCTGACCCCCACCCTCTTTGGGTTGTTGGGGACCTGTCAAAGACTTCTGGTCACTTTGTTCCCCTTTAGAATCTTTACCCTTCTGGTCTGCTTTCTTCTGACCACCTTGATTCTGGCCCTGGTTCTGTTTAACTCTTGTTCGAACCCATCTGTCTGCCTTCTTTCCCAATTCTTGGGGAGAGGTCAGATCTGAGTCGACAAGATGCTGATGCAACAACTGGTTCTGACAATTGTTTAAAATTTGCTCTCTCATCATCAAATTATACAATCCTTCGTAATCAGTAACCTTACTGCCCAGCAACCAGCCCTCAAAAGCCTTAGTGGCACAATCGACAAAATCAGACCAATCTTGAGACTGCGTTTTCTGGGTATCCCTGAACAGCACCCTGTACTGTTCAGTGGTTAGGCCCAACCCTTCAACGAGTGTATTTTTCAAGATTTGGTAATTGTTAGCATCCTCCACCCTTGTGGTGAGGAGCTTGTCTCTTCCTTTTCCTTCAAAGGAGAGCCACAAGATAGCTGCCCACTGACTCTGGGGAACGCCCTGCACAGTGCAGGCCCTCTCCAAAGCAGTAATCCATTTGTGGATGTCGTCCCCTTGTTTAAAGGGGGGCACTATCTTACCAAGGTGTTTCGTATCGAAACTCTTTTCCCTATTACTAGGTACATTGCTGCCACCAGTGGGGACTACCCCACTTAACTGTTGCTCTCTTGCAAAGGCAAGCCTCTCCTTGGCCAGGGCAAGTTCTTCCCTTTCGATCCTTAGATTAGCTGCCCTTTCCTTAGCTTCGTACACTCTCCTCTGGGGGGACGTCATCCCTCTCTGAGACGAGTTGTGAGAGCCATTGGTTTGAAGGGATCTGCCAGAGCCTCTTGACAGAGATCTGACTCGTCCGTTCCCAATGTTAAGCTGACCTGATAGTGGCCCCAGGGGTCCCCCAGTACCGCTATCATGTTTGCTTAAGTTGGACCTGCTTAGTCTGACGACTTCTACCTGTCCCTTATCTGCCTCATCCCCAGAGGGATCCTCATCCTCATCCTCCTCCACATCTTCGTTCTCAGTTGCGAGGTGGATGAGGTCAGGATCGTCCCGGGTTCCCTCGAGGGGAGGCATGTCTCCTTCTGGATTAGAAGAGCTACGAAGTTTCTCAGCTCTCCTGGCATCATAAGTCTCCAAGAGACCAATCAGAAAGGACGTTGTGGGGTTAGACCCCTGCTGAATCTTCCTGGAGTGACACAGTCGTCTTAACTCCTTGAAGCTCAGCACAGTATATCCTGAAGGGATGACCTGTGGAGGGTCAACTGACAAAAGGGGAGACCCAGAGTTTCCTCCTTTGTCCGACATACTGTTTCTAGTGTGGTGTAAGTGGTGCACTTACCTACACTACGTGTTTACCTACTGTACCCTTGCTAAGAGTTGTAGCCAAGGTGTGCTAAGCCTTGAGGAGCTACAACAGCTGGTTCAGTAGAACTCAGAGTATTCTAAGCTTTGGTTATATGTACTAACGGTACTTGTGCGATCTTTCAACAAGATATTCTTAGGATACGTGTGGTAAAACAACAGCAAGCTCAAATCCCAACCGCTGCTCACCAATGTGAGAAGTTGGCCCGATATGAAACGTTTGCTATTCTAGCGACCGCTATGTATCGTTCCAACGACCCTTATGGTGTTTGGTTGTAAGTCAACCTATAGACCAGCTATCCTAGTAGCGTGGATACGAGCAGTCTAAGGCTAAAGACTCGAGAGGGCGTGTTAAGCCAGCTGTTTACCACACATGTACCCCTTGAACACCCAGTGAAAGGACACCACACAAGTGTTATGAAAATAAACAGGATATTTATTAAGAATCACAACAGCCCTGTACTCTTTATGAGGACAGGGTACTAAGCACAAACCAAATCTCTTTAGCAAATACTTCAAGTGCACAATTAAAACAAGTGTCCGAGGACACGGAAAGGTTAAGGTCTCGGGCGGACCCGATAAGGCAAGTCGGAAGCGAGGGACTCGGGACCCTAGAGTAAGGAGGCTATGCAGGCACCGAAATGCTGAGTTACCTAGCCACGAGGGCTGCGGCGGCACAAGTCTTACAGGCGTCGGGGTCTTCGCTGACGAGCCAGGAGCCGGAAGAAAGGAGTTGCTGGCCGGCGACCAGTGCTGAATAGTTCATAGAGATCCAAGCCTGGATCGGAGATTGATGAAACCTGAAAGCAGAGGGGACCAAGTTCGTACTACTAGCCAGTAGTCAGAGGGTACCAGGAAGGCACCGGTTGGCCGTCACCTCGACTAGGTGAGTGGGCGACGGTAGGCTCTGCAGTCTCACGGACCAGGAGGCGTTGTCGGCGACCACGGTGGAGGTGCGAGCTGTCCCACGAAGGATGATGCTGTCGGCGTCGCTGGGCCCAGGATGGGGCAACAAGCCTTGGCAGATCTCAGGGCCACGGGGTGGGCCTAAGATGGCGTCTTGAGTGGACCAGGAGGGTCCGGGGTGCTTCTCGCAAAGATGGAAGCAAGGGCCAGTCTGGAGCAACCAGACCAGCAGTGATGATTCTCGGATGTCGTCACAGAAGGGCACAAGCCAGCGGCAAGTGACCAGACAACGTGCTGAGCAGCGAGCAGAAGGGCCCCACGCAGATCGTGGAGATGCTGGGAGACTGCACTTCGGTGCTAGAGCGGCTCAGGGTCGGGGCTTCTCGGACCCCAGAGCACTCACCAGAGAGTTACCTCGATGGTCGTGCTGGTTTTTAAGAGCGTGCAGGTTCTGATGATGGCCGGTCCCTCGAGGTCTCGTCGCACCCACAGATCACAGCTGAGCTGATGACGTGGGTAGAGGTCAGAGGTGCCAGGGAAGCCGGTTCTCGTCGAGCTGGGCCGTCGGATCCTTGAGGAAGGACTTGCAGCAAACCGCAGAGTTCTTAGTTGGTGCCCGCTGATGCAGGGTGACTACTCCTTAGCCACAAGGGAGAAATCTTGAGAAGAGTCTTGAGTGTCCTTTCGTAGAAAGTAGTTCTTGATTCAAAGATGATCTAATTTGGAAGGGTCCCCGCTCCGGTCTTTATCCTAAAGAAAGGGGTGGGTACATGACTAGGTCCTGCCCTAAGGGTGGGACCAGGAAGGGGGGTAGTTACGCCCCTCTCCCCTGCCGGGCTTTCCCCAGGCCAGGGCTGTCGCCCCTGGAACTGGTTCTAACCGGCAGATGCGTAGTGAGCACCGGGGTGCCACTCCGCAGTCACCTTCTCGCCAAAGCCCTACCTACCCAGAATACACAAACCCTGTCTGGGACGGTGCGAACAGCGCCCTCGACAGGAAACCCTTTGTCCAAGTGCTCCTCGCTGGAAGGACTCCCAGCAGCAGGAGGTCAGACTTGTGTCTGTGGTGGCAGCATCCATTTTGTGGAGCTGAGGCTTCAGTTAACTTTAACCGGGGTTCACAGTTACGTACATGTCGTGTCCCTCTAGAAGGGTGGGATACTAACCTCATCGCCAGAATTGGTGAGAGGGCAGCACCCCGATTCGTATGACACCTTACTCGACATGCTTTGATAACGCGATACCGGAGTTACCGATATGGTACGCGTTATCATGGAACAGCTATTGGGTCTTGATTCCGCAAGCTGCAGCCGGGCTCGGCTCGGGCCTGAACCTAGCTCACACGAGCCCACGCACTCTGCCTTCAGGATTGTTAAGGCCTGCCATAGGAGTGACTGATAGGGACTCGGGTGTCCATTGTATGGTTAGATATAGGGCTACTATACCTAAAGCGAAGGGTGGTTACACGTCTTCGCCCCAGCTGTCGTGCAGCCAGTTGTGTCAAATTTAAGAGGCCAGCCAGGGGTGGCATAATACATGCTGCAGCCCCTGGCGGCCCTGGGTACACCTATGCCCTGCGTTACGGGGTCTGATAAGGTGGCCCAGTACCAATTGGTAAATGCACCTAGGGTACATATCGTAATTTAGAAAGAGAACAGCCAGGCTGTGGGTCTGATTAGCAGGCCCACAGCCAGAGAAAGTCGTAAACCAGTGAAACAAAAGCAAAAAATCTGGGTGATCATAGGATTGCAGACCCTACTCTCCTACAGTGTGTGACATTGATCCACATTCGGTCCATCACAGTGTTGTTTTTGCAAATTCCGCCCTAAGTTCGCTGGGGATGCCCAGACGTGGGTCCCAGGCACTCCACACCACTGGAGTCAAGCTAGCCGGGCTGATGAGAGGTGTTACCTCGAAACCGGTCCGGTCCTCGGATGCTTGATTCCGTTCTGGGAAGGACATGGCTTTTGTAGTTCGGACTGGACTGTTCCCATGGGGCACAGGGTCAGAGCTGATTTGCATATCGCCATTGTCTAACCCGGGGTGGTGTGGAGTGCAAAAAAACGATGGATTTGGGCCCAGATCTTCCGACTGGGTTGAGTGTGTGACATTGATCCACATTCGGTCCATCACCTGTTGTTTTTGCAAATTCCGCCCTAAGTGCGCTGGGGATGCCCAGACGTGGGTCCCAGGCACTCCACACCACTGGAGTCAAGCTAGCCGGGCTGATGAGAGGTGTTACCTCGAAACCGGTCCTCGGATGCTTGATTCCGTTCTGGGAAGGACATGGCTTTTGTAGTTCGGACTGGACTGTTCCCATGGGGCACAGGGTCAGAGCTGATTTGCATATTGCCATTGTCTAACCCGGGGTGCTGTGGAGTGCAAAAAAACGATGGATTTGGGCCCAGATCTTCGGACTGGGTTGAGTGTGTGACATTGATCCACATTCGGTCCATCAACTGTTGTTTTTGCAAATTCCGCCCTAAGTGCGCTGGGGATGCCCAGACGTGGGTCCCAGGCACTCCACACCACTGGAGTCAAGCTAGCCGGGCTGATGAGAGGTGTTACCTCGAAACCGGTCCGGTCCTCGGATGCTTGATTCCGTTCTGGGAAGGACATGGCTTTTGTAGTTCGGACTGGACTGTTCCCATGGGGCACAGGGTCAGAGCTGATTTGCATATCGCCATTGTCTAACCCGGGGTGGTGTGGAGTGCAAAAAAACAATGGATTTGGGCCCAGATCTTCGGACTGGGTTGAGTGTGTGACATTGATCCACATTCGGTCCATCACCTGTTGTTTTTGCAAATTCCGCCCTAAGTGCGCTGGGGATGCCCAGACGTGGGTCCCACGCACTCCACACCACTGGAGTCAAGCTAGCCGGGCTGATGAGAGGTGTTACCTCGAAACCGGTCCGGTCCTCGGATGCTTGATTCAGTTCTGAGAAGGACATGGCTTTTGTAGTTCGAACTGGACTGTTCCCATGGGGCACAGGGTCAGAGCTGATTTGCATATCGCCATTGTCTAACCCGGGGTGGTGTGGAGTGCAAAAAAACGATGGATTTGGGCCCAGATCTTCGGACTGGGTTGAGTGTGTGACATTGATCCACATTCGGTCCATCACCTGTTGTTTTTGCAAATTCCGCCCTAAGTGCGCTGGGGATGCCCAGACGTGGGTCCCAGGCACTCCACACCACTGGAGTCAAGCTAGCCGGGCTGATGAGAGGTGTTACCTCGAAACCGGTCCGGTCCTCGGATGCTTGATTCCGTTCTGGGAAGGACATGGCTTTTGTAGTTCGGACTGGACTGTTCCCATGGGGCACAGGGTCAGAGCTGATTTGCATATCGCCATTGTCTAACCCGGGGTAGTGTGGAGTGCAAAAAAACGATGGATTTGGGCCCAGATCTTCGGACTGGGTTGAGTGTGTGACATTGATCCACATTCGGTCCATCACCTGTTGTTTTTGCAAATTCCGCCCTAAGTGCGCTGGGGATGCCCAGACGTGGGTCCCAGGCACTCCACACCACTGGAGTCAAGCTAGCCGGGCTGATGAGAGGTGTTACCTCGAAACCGGTCCTCGGATGCTTGATTCCGTTCTGGGAAGGACATGGCTTTTGTAGTTCGGACTGGACTGTTCCCATGGGGCACAGGGTCAGAGCTGATTTGCATATTGCCATTGTCTAACCCGGGGTGCTGTGGAGTGCAAAAAAACGATGGATTTGGGCCCAGATCTTCGGACTGGGTTGAGTGTGTGACATTGATCCACATTCGGTCCATCAACTGTTGTTTTTGCAAATTCCGCCCTAAGTGCGCTGGGGATGCCCAGACGTGGGTCCCAGGCACTCCACACCACTGGAGTCAAGCTAGCCGGGCTGATGAGAGGTGTTACCTCGAAACCGGTCCGGTCCTCGGATGCTTGATTCCGTTCTGGGAAGGACATGGCTTTTGTAGTTCGGACTGGACTGTTCCCATGGGGCACAGGGTCACGGCTGATTTGCATATCGCCATTGTCTAACCCGGGGTGGTGTGGAGTGCAAAAAAACGATGGATTTGGCCCAGATCTTCGGACTGGGTTGAGTGTGTGACATTGATCCACATTCGGTCCATCACCTGTTGTTTTTGCAAATTCCGCCCTAAGTGCGCTGGGGATGCCCAGACGTGGGTCCCACGCACTCCACACCACTGGAGTCAAGCTAGCCGGGCTGATGAGAGGTGTTACCTCGAAACCGGTCCGGTCCTCGGATGCTTGATTCCGTTCTGAGAAGGACATGGCTTTTGTAGTTCGAACTGGACTGTTCCCATGGGGCACAGGGTCAGAGCTGATTTGCATATCGCCATTGTCTAACCCGGGGTGGTGTGGAGTGCAAAAAAACGATGGATTTGGGCCCAGATCTTCGGACTGGGTTGAGTGTGTGACATTGATCCACATTCGGTCCCTCACCTGTTGTTTTTGCTAATTCCGCCCTAAGTGCGCTGGGGATGCCCAGACGTGGGTCCCAGGCACTCCACACCACTGGAGTCAAGCTAGCCGGGCTGATGAGAGGTGTTACCTCGAAACCGGTCCGGTCCTCGGATGCTTGATTCCGTTCTGGGAAGGACATGGCTTTTGTAGTTCGGACTGGACTGTTCCCATGGGGCACAGGGTCAGAGCTGATTTGCATATCGCCATTGTCTAACCCGGGGTAGTGTGGAGTGCAAAAAAACGATGGATTTGGGCCCAGATCTTCGGACTGGGTTGAGTGTGTGACATTGATCCACATTCGGTCCATCACCTGTTGTTTTTGCAAATTCCGCCCTAAGTTCGCTGGGGATGCCCAGACGTGGGTCCCAGGCACTCCACACCACTGGAGTCAAGCTTGCCGGGCTGATGAGAGGTGTTACCTCGAAACCGGTCCGGTCCTCGGATGCTTGATTCCGTTCTGGGAAGGACATGGCTTTTGTAGTTCGGACTGGACTGTTCCCATGGGGCACAGGGTCAGAGCTGATTTGCATATCGCCATTGTCTAACCCGGGGTGGTGTGGAGTGCAAAAAAACGATGGATTTGGGCCCAGATCTTCCGACTGGGTTGAGTGTGTGACATTGATCCACATTCGGTCCATCACCTGTTGTTTTTGCAAATTCCGCCCTAAGTGCGCTGGGGATGCCCAAACGTGGGTCCCAGGCACTCCACACCACTGGAGTCAAGCTAGCCGGGCTGATGAGAGGTGTTACCTCGAAACCGGTCCTCGGATGCTTGATTCCGTTCTGGGAAGGACATGGCTTTTGTAGTTCGGACTGGACTGTTCCCATGGGGCACAGGGTCAGAGCTGATTTGCATATCGCCATTGTCTAACCCGGGGTGGTGTGGAGTGCAAAAAAACGATGGATTTGGGCCCAGATCTTCGGACTGGGTTGAGTGTGTGACATTGATCCACATTCGGTCCATCACCTGTTGTTTTTGCAAATTCCGCCCTAAGTGCGCTGGGGATGCCCAGACATGGGTCCCAGGCACTCCACACCACTGGAGTCAAGCTAGCCGGGCTGATGAGAGGTGTTACCTCGAAACCGGTCCGGTCCTCGGATGCTTGATTCCGTTCTGAGAAGGACATGGCTTTTGTAGTTCGAACTGGACTGTTCCCATGGGGCACAGGGTCTGAGCTGATTTGCATATCGCCATTGTCTAACCCGGGGTGGTGTGGAGTGCAAAAAAACGATGGATTTGGGCCCAGATCTTCGGACTGGGTTGAGTGTGTGACATTGATCCACATTCGGTCCATCACCTGTTGTTTTTGCAAATTCCGCCCTAAGTGCGCTGGGGATGCCCAGACGTGGGTCCCAGGCACTCCACACCACTGGAGTCAAGCTAGCCGGGCTGATGAGAGGTGTTACCTCGAAACCGGTCCGGTCCTCGGATGCTTGATTCCGTTCTGGGAAGGACATGGCTTTTGTAGTTCGGACTGGACTGTTCCCATGGGGCACAGGGTCAGAGCTGATTTGCATATCGCCATTGTCTAACCCGGGGTGGTGTGGAGTGCAAAAAAACTATGGATTTGGGCCCAGATCTTCGGACTGGGTTGAGTGTGTGACATTGATCCACATTCGGTCCATCACCTGTTGTTTTTGCAAATTCCGCCCTAAGTGCGCTGGGGATGCCCAGACGTGGGTCCCAGGCACTCCACACCAATGGAGTCAAGCTAGCCGGGCTGATGAGAGGTGTTACCTCGAAACCGGTCCGGTCCTCGGATGCTTGATTCCGTTCTGGGAAGGACATGGCTTTTGTAGTTCGGACTGGACTGTTCCCATGGGGCACAGGGTCAGAGCTGATTTGCATATCGCCATTGTCTAACCCGGGGTGGTGTGGAGTGCAAAAAAACGATGGATTTGGGCCCAGATCTTCGGACTGGGTTGAGTGTGTGACATTGATCCACATTCGGTCCATCACCTGTTGTTTTTGCAAATTCCGCCCTAAGTGCGCTGGGGATGCCCAGACGTGGGTCCCAGGCACTCCACACCACTGGAGTCAAGCTAGACGGGCTGATGAGAGGTGTTACCTCGAAACCGGTCCTCGGATGCTTGATTCCGTTCTGGGAAGGACATGGCTTTTGTAGTTCAGACTGGACTGTTCCCATGGGGCAAAGGGTCAGAGCTGATTTGCATATCGCCATTGTCTAACCCGGGGTGGTGTGGAGTGCAAAAAAACGATGGATTTGGGCCCAGATCTTCGGACTGGGTTGAGTGTGTGACATTGATCCACATTCGGTCCATCACCTGTTGTTTTTGCAAATTCCGCCCTAAGTGCGCTGGGGATGCCCAGACGTGGGTCCCAGGCACTCCACACCACTGGAGTCAAGCTAGCCGGGCTGATGAGAGGTGTTACCTCGAAACCGGTCCGGTCCTCGGATGCTTGATTCCGTTCTGGGAAGGACATGGCTTTTGTAGTTCGGACTGGACTGTTCCCATGGGGCACAGGGTCAGAGCTGATTTGCATATCGCCATTGTCTAACCCGGGGTGGTGTGGAGTGCCAAAAAACGATGGATTTTGGCCCAGATCTTCGGACTGGGTTGAGTGTGTGACATTGATCCACATTCGGTCCATCACCTGTTGTTTTTGCAAATTACGCCCTAAGTGCGCTGGGGATGCCCAGACGTGGGTCCTAGGCACTCCACACCACTGGAGTCAAGCTAGCCGGGCTGATGAGAGATGTTACCTCAAAACCGGTCCGGTCCTCGGATGCTTGATTCCGTTCTGGGAAGGAGATGGCTTTTGTAGTTCGGACTGGACTGTTCCCATGGGGCACAGGGTCAGAGCTGATTTGCATATCGCCATTGTCTAACCCGGGGTGGTGTGGAGTGCAAAAAAACGATGGATTTGGGCCCAGATCTTCGGACTGGGTTGAGTGTGTGACATTGATCCACATTCGGTCCATCACCTGTTGTTTTTGCAAATTCCGCCCTAAGTGCGCTGGGGATGCCCAGACATGGGTCCCAGGCACTCCACACCACTGGAGTCAAGCTAGCCGGGCTGATGAGAGGTGTTACCTCGAAACCGGTCCGGTCCTCGGATGCTTGATTCCGTTCTGAGAAGGACATGGCTTTTGTAGTTCGAAATGGACTGTTCCCATGGGGCACAGGGTCAGAGCTGATTTGCATATCGCCATTGTCTAACCCGGGGTGGTGTGGAGTGCAAAAAAACGATGGATTTGGGCCCAGATCTTCGGACTGGGTTGAGTGTGTGACATTGATCCACATTCGGTCCATCACCTGTTGTTTTTGCAAATTCCGCCCTAAGTGCGCTGGGGATGCCCAGACGTGGGTCCCAGGCACTCCACACCACTGGAGTCAAGCTAGCCGGGCTGATGAGAGGTGTTACCTCGAAACCGGTCCTCGGATGCTTGATTCCGTTCTGGGAAGGACATGGCTTTTGTAGTTCAGACTGGACTGTTCCCATGGGGCAAAGGGTCAGAGCTGATTTGCATATCGCCATTGTCTAACCCGGGGTGGTGTGGAGTGCAAAAAAACGATGGATTTGGGCCCAGATCTTCGGACTGGGTTGAGTGTGTGACATTGATCCACATTCGGTCCATCACCTGTTGTTTTTGCAAATTCCGCCCTAAGTGCGCTGGGGATGCCCAGACGTGGGTCCCAGGCACTCCACACCACTGGAGTCAAGCTAGCCGGGCTGATGAGAGGTGTTACCTCGAAACCGGTCCGGTCCTCGGATGCTTGATTCCGTTCTGAGAAGGACATGGCTTTTGTAGTTCGAACTGGACTGTTCCCATGGGGCACAGGGTCAGAGCTGATTTGCATATCGCCATTGTCTAACCCGGGGTGGTGTGGAGTGCAAAAAAACGATGGATTTGGGCCCAGATCTTCGGACTGGGTTGAGTGTGTGACATTGATCCACATTCGGTCCATCACCTGTTGTTTTTGCAAATTCCGCCCTAAGTGCGCTGGGGATGCCCAGACGTGGGTCCCAGGCACTCCACACCACTGGAGTCAAGCTAGCCGGGCTGATGAGAGGTGTTACCTCGAAACCGGTCCGGTCCTCGGATGCTTGATTCCGTTCTGGGAAGGACATGGCTTTTGTAGTTCGGACTGGACTGTTCCCATGGGGCACAGGGTCAGAGCTGATTTGCATATCGCCATTGTCTAACCCGGGGTAGTGTGGAGTGCAAAAAAACGATGGATTTGGGCCCAGATCTTCGGACTGGGTTGAGTGTGTGACATTGATCCACATTCGGTCCATCACCTGTTGTTTTTGCTAATTCCGCCCTAAGTGCGCTGGGGATGCCCAGACGTGGGTCCCAGGCACTCCACACCATTGGAGTCAAGCTAGCCGGGCTGATGAGAGGTGTTACCTCGAAACCGGTCCGGTCCTCGGATGCTTGATTCCGTTCTGGGAAGGACATGGCTTTTGTAGTTCGGACTGGACTGTTCCCATGGGGCACAGGGTCAGAGCTGATTTGCATATCGCCATTGTCTAACCCGGGGTGGTGTGGAGTGCAAAAAAACGATGGATTTGGGCCCAGATCTTCGGACTGGGTTGAGTGTGTGACATTGATCCACATTCGGTCCATCACCTGTTGTTTTTGCAAATTCCGCCCTAAGTGCGCTGGGGATGCCCAGACGTGGGTCCCTGGCACTCCACACCACTGGAGTCAAGCTAGCCGGGCTGATGAGAGGTGTTACCTCGAAACCGGTCCGGTCCTCGGATGCTTGATTCCGTTCTGGGAAGGACATGGCTTTTGTAGTTCGGACTGGACTGTTCCCATGGGGCACAGGGTCAGAGCTGATTTGCATATCGCCATTGTCTAACCCGGGGTGGTGTGGAGTGCAAAAAAACGATGGATTTGGGCCCAGATTTTCCGACTGGGTTGAGTGAGTGACATTGATCCACATTCGGTCCATCACCTGTTGTTTTTGCAAATTCCGCCCTAAGTGCGCTGGGGATGCCCAGACGTGGGTCCCAGGCACTCCACACCACTGGAGTCAAGCTAGCCGGGCTGATGAGAGGTGTTACCTCGAAACCGGTCCGGTCCTCGGATGCTTGATTCCGTTCTGGGAAGGACATGGCTTTTGTAGTTCGGACTGGACTGTTCCCATGGGGCACAGGGTCAGAGCTGATTTGCATATCGCCATTGTCTAACTCGGGGTGGTGTGGAGTGCC
Organism: Lissotriton vulgaris; assembly: GCF_964263255.1. NCBI lineage: Eukaryota > Metazoa > Chordata > Amphibia > Caudata > Salamandridae > Lissotriton > Lissotriton vulgaris. The sequence goes on from NC_141697.1 coordinate 42,223,054, forward strand.
AAAAAACGATGGATTTGGGCCCAGATCTTCGCACTGGGTTGAGTGTGTGACATTGATCCACATTCGGTCCATCACCTGTTGTTTTTGCAAATTCCGCCCTAAGTGCGCTGGGGATGCCCAGACATGGGTCCCAGGCACTCCACACCACTGGAGTCAAGCTAGCCGGGCTGATGAGAGGTGTTACCTCGAAACCGGTCCGGTCCTCGGATGCTTGATTCCGTTCTGAGAAGGACATGGCTTTTGTCGTTCGAACTGGACTGTTCCCATGGGGCACAGGGTCAGAGCTGATTTGCATATCGCCATTGTCTAACCCGGGGTGGTGTGGAGTGCAAAAAAACGATGGATTTGGGCCCAGATCTTCGGACTGGGTTGAGTGTGTGACATTGATCCACATTCGGTCCATCACCTGTTGTTTTTGCGAATTCCGCCCTAAGTGCGCTGGGGATGCCCAGACGTGGGTCCCAGGCACTCCACACCACTGGAGTCAAGCTAGCCGGGCTGATGAGAGGTGTTACCTCGAAACCGGTCCGGTCCTCGGATGCTTGATTCCGTTCTGGGAAGGACATGGCTTTTGTAGTTCGGACTGGACTGTTCCCATGGGGCACAGGGTCAGAGCTGATTTGCATATCGCCATTGTCGAACCCGGGGTTGTGTGGAGTGCAAAAAAACGATGGATTTGGGCCCAGATCTTCGGACTGGGTTGAGTGTGTGACATTGATCCACATTCGGTCCATCACCTGTTGTTTTTGCAAATTCCGCCCTAAGTGCGCTGGGGATGCCCAGACGTGGGTCCCAGGCACTCCACACCAATGGAGTCAAGCTAGCCGGGCTGATGAGAGGTGTTACCTCAAAACCGGTCCGGTCCTCGGATGCTTGATTCCGTTCTGGGAAGGACATGGCTTTTGTAGTTCGGACTGGACTGTTCCCATGGGGCACAGGGTCAGAGCTGATTTGCATGTCGCCATTGTCTAACCCGGGGTGGTGTGGAGTGCAAAAAAACGATGGATTTGGGCCCAGATCTTCGGACTGGGTTGAGTGTGTGACATTGATCCACATTCGGTCCATTACCTGTAGTTTTTGCAAATTCCACCCTAAGTGCGCTGGGGATGCCCAGACGTGGGTCCCTGGCACTCCACACCACTGGAGTCAAGCTAGCCGGGCTGATGAGAGGTGTTACCTCGAAACCGGTCCGGTCCTCGGATGCTTGATTCCGTTCTGGGAAGGATATGGCTTTTGTAGTTCGGACTGGACTGTTCCCATGGGGCACAGGGTCAGAGCTGATTTGCATATCGCCATTGTCTAACCCGGGGTGGTGTGGAGTGCAAAAAAACAATGGATTTGGGGCCAGATCTTCGGACTGGGTTGAGTGTGTGACATTGATCCACATTCGGTCCGTCACCTGTTGTTTTTGCAAATTCCGCCCTAAGTGCGCTGGGGATGCCCAGACGTGGGTCCCAGGCACTCCACACCACAGGAGTCAAGCTAGCCGGGCTGATAAGAGGTGTTACCTCGAAACCGGTCCTCGGATGCTTGATTCCGTTCTGGGAAGGACATGGCTTTTGTAGTTCAGACTGGACTGTTCCCATGGGGCAAAGGGTCAGAGCTGATTTGCATATCGCCATTGTCTAACCCGGGGTGGTGTGGAGTGCAAAAAAACGATGGATTTGGGCCCAGATCTTCGGACTGGGTTGAGTGTGTGACATTGATCCACATTCGGTCCATCAACTGTTGTTTTTGCAAATTCCGCCCTAAGTGCGCTGGGGATGCCCAGACGTGGGTCCCAGGCACTCCATACCACTGGAGTCAAGCTAGCCGGGCTGATGAGAGGTGTTACCTCGAAACCGGTCCGATCCTCGGATGCTTGATTCCGTTCTGGGAAGGACATGGCTTTTGTAGTTCGGACTGGACTGTTCCCATGGGGCACAGGGTCAGAGCTGATTTGCATATCGCCATTGTCTAACCCGGGGTGGTGTGGAATGCAAAAAAACGATGGATTTGGGCCCAGATCTTCGGACTGGGTTGAGTGTGTGATATTGATCCACATTCGGTCCATCACCTGTTGTTTTTGCAAATTCCGCCCTAAGTGCGCTGGGGATGCCCAGACGTGGGTCCCAGGCACTCCACACCACTGGAGTCAAGATAGCCAGGCTGATGAGAGGTGTTACCTCGAAACCGGTCCGGTCCTCGGATGCTTGATTCCGTTCTGGGAAGGACATGGCTTTTGTAGTTTGGACTGGACTGTTCCCATGGGGCACAGGGTCAGAGCTGATTTGCATATCGCCATTGTCTAACCCGGGGTGGTGTGGAGTGCAAAAAAACGATGGATTTGGGCCCAGATCTTCGGACTGGGTTGAGTGTGTGACATTGATCCACATTCGGTCCATCACCTGTTGTTTTTGCAAATTCCGCCCTAAGTGCGCTGGGGATGCCCAGACGTGGGTCCCACGCACTCCACACCACTGGAGTCAAGCTAGCCGGGCTGATGAGAGGTGTTACCTCGAAACCGGTCCGGTCCTCGGATGCTTGATTCCGTTCTGAGAAGGACATGGCTTTTGTAGTTCGAACTGGACTGTTCCCATGGGGCACAGGGTCAGAGCTGATTTGCATATCGCCATTGTCTAACCTGGGGTGGTGTGGAGTGCAAAAAAACGATGGATTTGGGCCCAGATCTTCGGACTGGGTTGAGTGTGTGACATTGATCCACATTCGGTCCATCACCTGTTGTTTTTGCAAATTCCGCCCTAAGTTCGCTGGGGATGCCCAGACGTGGGTCCCAGGCACTCCACACCACTGGAGTCAAGCTAGCCGGGCTGATGAGAGGTGTTACCTCGAAACCGGTCCGGTCCTCGGATGCTTGATTACGTTCTGGGAAGGACATGGCTTTTGTAGTTCGGACTGGACTGTTCCCATGGGGCACAGGGTCAGAGCTGATTTGCATATCGCCATTGTCTAACCCGGGGTGGTGTGGAGTGCAAAAAAACGATGGATTTGGGCCCAGATCTTCGGACTGGGTTGAGTGTGTGACATTGATCCACATTCGGTCCATCACCTGTTGTTTTTGCAAATTCCGCCCTAAGTGCGCTGGGGATGCCCAGACGTGGGTCCCAGGCACTCCACACCACTGGAGTCAAGCTAGACGGGCTGATGAGAGGTGTTACCTCGAAACCGGTCCTCGGATGCTTGATTCCGTTCTGGGAAGGACATGGCTTTTGTAGTTCAGACTGGACTGTTCCCATGGGGCAAAGGGTCAGAGCTGATTTGCATATCGCCATTGTCTAACCCGGGGTGGTGTGGAGTGCAAAAAAACGATGGATTTGGGCCCAGATCTTCGGACTGGGTTGAGTGTGTGACATTGATCCACATTCGGTCCATCACCTGTTGTTTTTGCAAATTCCGCCCTAAGTGCGCTGGGGATGCCCAGACGTGGGTCCCAGGCACTCCACACCACTGGAGTCAAGCTAGCCGGGCTGATGAGAGGTGTTACCTCGAAACCGGTCCGGTCCTCGGATGCTTGATTCCGTTCTGGGAAGGACATGGCTTTTGTAGTTCGGACTGGACTGTTCCCATGGGGCACAGGGTCAGAGCTGATTTGCATATCGCCATTGTCTAACCCGGGGTGGTGTGGAGTGCCAAAAAACGATGGATTTGGGCCCAGATCTTCGGACTGGGTTGAGTGTGTGACATTGATCCACATTCGGTCCATCACCTGTTGTTTTTGCAAATTACGCCCTAAGTGCGCTGGGGATGCCCAGACGTGGGTCCTAGGCACTCCACACCACTGGAGTCAAGCTAGCCGGGCTGATGAGAGGTGTTACCTCAAAACCGGTCCGGTCCTCGGATGCTTGATTCCGTTCTGGGAAGGAGATGGCTTTTGTAGTTCGGACTGGACTGTTCCCATGGGGCACAGGGTCAGAGCTGATTTGCATATCGCCATTGTCTAACCCGGGGTGGTGTGGAGTGCAAAAAAACGATGGATTTGGGCCCAGATCTTCGGACTGGGTTGAGTGTGTGACATTGATCCACATTCGGTCCATCACCTGTTGTTTTTGCAAATTCCGCCCTAAGTGCGCTGGGGATGCCCAGACATGGGTCCCAGGCACTCCACACCACTGGAGTCAAGCTAGCCGGGCTGATGAGAGGTGTTACCTCGAAACCGGTCCGGTCCTCGGATGCTTGATTCCGTTCTGAGAAGGACATGGCTTTTGTAGTTCGAACTGGACTGTTCCCATGGGGCACAGGGTCAGAGCTGATTTGCATATCGCCATTGTCTAACCCGGGGTGGTGTGGAGTGCAAAAAAACGATGGATTTGGGCCCAGATCTTCGGACTGGGTTGAGTGTGTGACATTGATCCACATTCGGTCCATCACCTGTTGTTTTTGCAAATTCCGCCCTAAGTGCGCTGGGGATGCCCAGACGTGGGTCCCAGGCACTCCACACCACTGGAGTCAAGCTAGCCGGGCTGATGAGAGGTGTTACCTCGAAACCGGTCCTCGGATGCTTGATTCCGTTCTGGGAAGGACATGGCTTTTGTAGTTCAGACTGGACTGTTCCCATGGGGCAAAGGGTCAGAGCTGATTTGCATATCGCCATTGTCTAACCCGGGGTGGTGTGGAGTGCAAAAAAACGATGGATTTGGGCCCAGATCTTCGGACTGGGTTGAGTGTGTGACATTGATCCACATTCGGTCCATCACCTGTTGTTTTTGCAAATTCCGCCCTAAGTGCGCTGGGGATGCCCAGACGTGGGTCCCAGGCACTCCACACCACTGGAGTCAAGCTAGCCGGGCTGATGAGAGGTGTTACCTCGAAACCGGTCCGGTCCTCGGATGCTTGATTCCGTTCTGAGAAGGACATGGCTTTTGTAGTTCGAACTGGACTGTTCCCATGGGGCACAGGGTCAGAGCTGATTTGCATATCGCCATTGTCTAACCCGGTGTGGTGTGGAGTGCAAAAAAACGATGGATTTGGGCCCAGATCTTCGGACTGGGTTGAGTGTGTGACATTGATCCACATTCGGTCCATCACCTGTTGTTTTTGCAAATTCCGCCCTAAGTGCGCTGGGGATGCCCAGACGTGGGTCCCAGGCACTCCACACCACTGGAGTCAAGCTAGCCGGGCTGATGAGAGGTGTTACCTCGAAACCGGTCCGGTCCTCGGATGCTTGATTCCGTTCTGGGAAGGACATGGCTTTTGTAGTTCGGACTGGACTGTTCCCATGGGGCACAGGGTCAGAGCTGATTTGCATATCGCCATTGTCTAACCCGGGGTAGTGTGGAGTGCAAAAAAACGATGGATTTGGGCCCAGATCTTCGGACTGGGTTGAGTGTGTGACATTGATCCACATTCGGTCCATCACCTGTTGTTTTTGCAAATTCCGCCCTAAGTGCGCTGGGGATGCCCAGACGTGGGTCCCAGGCACTCCACACCACTGGAGTCAAGCTAGCCGGGCTGATGAGAGGTGTTACCTCGAAACCGGTCCGGTCCTCGGATGCTTGATTCCGTTCTGGGAAGGACATGGCTTTTGTAGTTCGGACTGGACTGTTCCCACGGGGCACAGGGTCAGAGCTGATTTGCATATCGCCATTGTCTAACCCGGGGTGGTGTGGAGTGCAAAAAAACTATGGATTTGGGCCCAGATCTTCGGACTGGGTTGAGTGTGTGACATTGATCCACATTCGGTCCATCACCTGTTGTTTTTGCAAATTCCGCCCCAAGTGCGCTGGGGATGCCCAGACGTGGGTCCCTGGCACTCCACACCACTGGAGTCAAGCTAGCCGGGCTGATGAGAGGTGTTACCTCGAAACCGGTCCGGTCCTCGGATGCTTGATTCCGTTCTGGGAAGGACATGGCTTTTGTAGTTCGGACTGGACTGTTCCCATGGGGCACAGGGTCAGAGCTGATTTGCATATCGCCATTGTCTAACCCGGGGTGGTGTGGAGTGCAAAAAAACGATGGATTTGGGCCCAGATTTTCCGACTGGGTTGAGTGAGTGACATTGATCCACATTCGGTCCATCACCTGTTGTTTTTGCAAATTCCGCCCTAAGTGCGCTGGGGATGCCCAGACGTGGGTCCCAGGCACTCCACACCACTGGAGTCAAGCTAGCCGGGCTGATGAGAGGTGTTACCTCGAAACCGGTCCGGTCCTCGGATGCTTGATTCCGTTCTGGGAAGGACATGGCTTTTGTAGTTCGGACTGGACTGTTCCCATGGGGCACAGGGTCAGAGCTGATTTGCATATCGCCATTGTCTAACTCGGGGTGGTGTGGAGTGCCAAAAAACGATGGATTTGGGCCCAGATCTTCGGACTGGGTTGAGTGTGTGACATTGATCCACATTCGGTCCATCACCTGTTGTTTTTGCAAATTCCGCCCTAAGTGTGCTGGGGATGCCCAGACATGGGTCCCAGGCACTCCACACCACTGGAGTCAAGCTAGCCGGGCTGATGAGAGGTGTTACCTCGAAACCGGTCCGGTCCTCGGATGCTTGATTCCGTTCTGAGAAGGACATGGCTTTTGTCGTTCGAACTGGACTGTTCCCATGGGGCACAGGGTCAGAGCTGATTTGCATATCGCCATTGTCTAACCCGGGGTGGTGTGGAGTGCAAAAAAACGATGGATTTGGGCCCAGATCTTCGGACTGGGTTGAGTTTGTGACATTGATCCACATTCGGTCCATCACCTGTTGTTTTTGCGAATTCCGCCCTAAGTGCGCTGGGGATGCCCAGACGTGGGTCCCAGGCACTCCACACCACTGGAGTCAAGCTAGCCGGGCTGATGAGAGGTGTTACCTCGAAACCGGTCCGGTCCTCGGATGCTTGATTCCGTTCTGGGAAGGACATGGCTTTTGTAGTTCGGACTGGACTGTTCCCATGGGGCACAGGGTCAGAGCTGATTTGCATATCGCCATTGTCAAACCCGGGGTGGTGTGGAGTGCAAAAAAACGATGGATTTGGGCCCAGATCTTCGGACTGGGTTGAGTGTGTGACATTGATCCACATTCGGTCCATCACCTGTTGTTTTTGCAAATTCCGCCCTAAGTGCGCTGGGGATGCCCAGACGTGGGTCCCAGGCACTCCACACCAATGGAGTCAAGCTAGCCGGGCTGATGAGAGGTGTTACCTCGAAACCGGTCCGGTCCTCGGATGCTTGATTCCGTTCTGGGAAGGACATGGCTTTTGTAGTTCGGACTGGACTGTTCCCATGGGGCACAGGGTCAGAGCTGATTTGCATGTCACCATTGTCTAACCTGGGGTGGTGTGGAGTGCAAAAAAACGATGGATTTGGGCCCAGATCTTCGGACTGGGTTGAGTGTGTGACATTGATCCACATTCGGTCCATTACCTGTAGTTTTTGCAAATTCCGCCCTAAGTGCGCTGGGGATGCCCAGACGTGGGTCCCTGGCACTCCACACCACTGGAGTCAAGCTAGCCGGGCTGATGAGAGGTGTTACCTCGAAACCGGTCCGGTCCTCGGATGCTTGATTCCGTTCTGGGAAGGATATGGCTTTTGTAGTTCGGACTGGACTGTTCCCATGGGGCACAGGGTCAGAGCTGATTTGCATATCGCCATTGTCTAACCCGGGGTATTGTGGAGTGCAAAAAAACAATGGATTTGGGGCCAGATCTTCGGACTGGGTTGAGTGTGTGACATTGATCCACATTCGGTCCATCACCTGTTGTTTTTGCAAATTCCGCCCTAAGTGCGCTGGGGATGCCCAGACGTGGGTCCCAGGCACTCCACACCACTGGAGTCAAGCTAGCCGGGCTGATAAGAGGTGTTACCTCGAAACCGGTCCTCGGATGCTTGATTCCGTTCTGGGAAGGACATGGCTTTTGTAGTTCAGACTGGACTGTTCCCATGGGGCAAAGGGTCAGAGCTGATTTGCATATCGCCATTGTCTAACCCGGGGTGGTGTGGAGTGCAAAAAAACGATGGATTTGGGCCCAGATCTTCGGACTGGGTTGAGTGTGTGACATTGATCCACATTCGGTCCATCAACTGTTGTTTTTGCAAATTCCGCCCTAAGTGCGCTGGGGATGCCCAGACGTGGGTCCCAGGCACTCCATACCACTGGAGTCAAGCTAGCCGGGCTGATGAGAGGTGTTACCTCGAAACCGGTCCGATCCTCGGATGCTTGATTCCGTTCTGGGAAGGACATGGCTTTTGTAGTTCGGACTGGACTGTTCCCATGGGGCACAGGGTCAGAGCTGATTTGCATATCGCCATTGTCTAACCCGGGGTGGTGTGGAATGCAAAAAAACGATGGATTTGGGCCCAGATCTTCGGACTGGGTTGAGTGTGTGATATTGATCCACATTCGGTCCATCACCTGTTGTTTTTGCAAATTCCGCCCTAAGTGCGCTGGGGATGCCCAGACGTGGGTCCCAGGCACTCCACACCACTGGAGTCAAGATAGCCAGGCTGATGAGAGGTGTTACCTCAAAACCGGTCCGGTCCTCGGATGCTTGATTCCGTTCTGGGAAGGACATGGCTTTTGTAGTTCGGACTGGACTGTTCCCATGGGGCACAGGGTCAGAGCTGATTTGCATATCGCCATTGTCTAACCCGGGGTGGTGTGGAGTGCAAAAAATCGATGGATTTGGGCCCAGATCTTCGGACTGGGTTGAGTGTGTGACATTGATCCACATTCGGTCCATCACCTGTTGTTTTTGCAAATTCCGCCCTAAGTGCGCTGGGGATGCCCAGACGTGGGTCCCACGCACTCCACACCACTGGAGTCAAACTAGCCGGGCTGATGAGAGGTGTTACCTCGAAACCGGTCCGGTCCTCGGATGCTTGATTCCGTTCTGAGAAGGACATGGCTTTTGTAGTTCGAACTGGACTGTTCCCATGGGGCACAGGGTCAGAGCTGATTTGCATATCGCCATTGTCTAACCCGGGGTGGTGTGGAGTGCAAAAAAACGATGGATTTGGGCCCAGATCTTCGGACTGGGTTGAGTGTGTGACATTGATCCACATTCGGTCCATCACCTGTTGTTTTTGCAAATTCCGCCCTAAGTTCGCTGGGGATGCCCAGACGTGGGTCCCAGGCACTCCACACCACTGGAGTCAAGCTAGCCGGGCTGATGAGAGGTGTTACCTCGAAACCGGTCCGGTCCTCGGATGCTTGATTACGTTCTGGGAAGGACATGGCTTTTGTAGTTCGGACTGGACTGTTCCCATGGGGCACAGGGTCAGAGCTGATTTGCATATCGCCATTGTCTAACCCGGGGTGGTGTGGAGTGCAAAAAAACGATGGATTTGGGCCCAGATCTTCCGACTGGGTTGAGTGTGTGACATTGATCCACATTCGGTCCATCACCAGTTGTTTTTGCAAATTCCGCCCTAAGTGCGCTGGGGATGCCCAGACGTGGGTCCCAGGCACTCCACACCACTGGAGTCAAGCTAGCCGGGCTGATGAGAGGTGTTACCTCGAAACCGGTCCTCGGATGCTTGATTCCGTTCTGGGAAGGACATGGCTTTTGTAGTTCGGACTGGACTGTTCCCATGGGGCACAGGGTCAGAGCTGATTTGCATATTGCCATTGTCTAACCCGGGGTGCTGTGGAGTGCAAAAAAACGATGGATTTGGGCCCAGATCTTCGGACTGGGTTGAGTGTGTGACATTGATCCACATTCGGTCCATCAACTGTTGTTTTTGCAAATTCCGCCCTAAGTGCGCTGGGGATGCCCAGACGTGGGTCCCAGGCACTCCACACCACTGGAGTCAAGCTAGCCGGGCTGATGAGAGGTGTTACCTCGAAACCGGTCCGGTCCTCGGATGCTTGATTCCGTTCTGGGAAGGACATGGCTTTTGTAGTTCGGACTGGACTGTTCCCATGGGGCACAGGGTCAGAGCTGATTTGCATATCGCCATTGTCTAACCCGGGGTGGTGTGGAGTGCAAAAAAACGATGGATTTGGGCCCAGATCTTCGGACTGGGTTGAGTGTGTGACATTGATCCACATTCGGTCCATCACCTGTTGTTTTTGCAAATTCCGCCCTAAGTGCGCTGGGGATGCCCAGACGTGGGTCCCACGCACTCCACACCACTGGAGTCAAGCTAGCCGGGCTGATGAGAGGTGTTACCTCGAAACCGGTCCGGTCCTCGGATGCTTGATTCCGTTCTGAGAAGGACATGGCTTTTGTAGTTCGAACTGGACTGTTCCCATGGGGCACAGGGTCAGAGCTGATTTGCATATCGCCATTGTCTAACCCGGGGTGGTGTGGAGTGCAAAAAAACGATGGATTTGGGCCCAGATCTTCGGACTGGGTTGAGTGTGTGACATTGATCCACATTCGGTCCATCACCTGTTGTTTTTGCAAATTCCGCCCTAAGTGCGCTGGGGATGCCCAGACGTGGGTCCCAGGCACTCCACACCACTGGAGTCAAGCTAGCCGGGCTGATGAGAGGTGTTACCTCGAAACCGGTCCGGTCCTCGGATGCTTGATTCCGTTCTGGGAAGGACATGGCTTTTGGAGTTCGGACTGGACTGTTCCCATGGGGCACAGGGTCAGAGCTGATTTGCATATCGCCATTGTCTAACCCGGGGTAGTGTGGAGTGCAAAAAAACGATGGATTTGGGCCCAGATCTTCGGACTGGGTTGAGTGTGTGACATTGATCCACATTCGGTCCATCACCTGTTGTTTTTGCAAATTCCGCCCTAAGTGCGCTGGGGATGCCCAGACGTGGGTCCCAGGCACTCCACACCACTGGAGTCAAGCTAGCCGGGCTGATGAGAGGTGTTACCTCGAAACCGGTCCTCGGATGCTTGATTCCGTTCTGGGAAGGACATGGCTTTTGTAGTTCGGACTGGACTGTTCCCATGGGGCACAGGGTCAGAGCTGATTTGCATATTGCCATTGTCTAACCCGGGGTGCTGTGGAGTGCAAAAAAACGATGGATTTGGGCCCAGATCTTCGGACTGGGTTGAGTGTTTGACATTGATCCACATTCGGTCCATCAACTGTTGTTTTTGCAAATTCCGCCCTAAGTGCGCTGGGGATGCCCAGACGTGGGTCCCAGGCACTCCACACCACTGGAGTCAAGCTAGCCGGGCTGATGAGAGGTGTTACCTCGAAACCGGTCCGGTCCTCGGATGCTTGATTCTGTTCTGGGAAGGACATGGCTTTTGTAGTTCGGACTGGACTGTTCCCATGGGGCACAGGGTCAGAGCTGATTTGCATATCGCCATTGTCTAACCCGGGGTGGTGTGGAGTGCAAAAAAACGATGGATTTGGGCCCAGATCTTCGGACTGGGTTGAGTGTGTGACATTGATCCACATTCGGTCCATCACCTGTTGTTTTTGCAAATTCCGCCCTAAGTGCGCTGGGGATGCCCAGACGTGGGTCCCACGCACTCCACACCACTGGAGTCAAGCTAGCCGGGCTGATGAGAGGTGTTACCTCCAAACCGGTCCGGTCCTCGGATGCTTGATTCCGTTCTGAGAAGGACATGGCTTTTGTAGTTCGAACTGGACTGTTCCCATGGGGCACAGGGTCAGAGCTGATTTGCATATCGCCATTGTCTAACCCGGGGTGGTGTGGAGTGCAAAAAAACGATGGATTTGGGCCCAGATCTTCGGACTGGGTTGAGTGTGTGACATTGATCCACATTCGGTCCATCACCTGTTGTTTTTGCAAATTCCGCCCTAAGTGCGCTGGGGATGCCCAGACGTGGGTCCCAGGCACTCCACACCACTGGAGTCAAGCTAGCCGGGCTGATGAGAGGTGTTACCTCGAAACCGGTCCGGTCCTCGGATGCTTGATTCCGTTCTGGGAAGGACATGGCTTTTGTAGTTCGGACTGGACTGTTCCCATGGGGCACAGGGTCAGAGCTGATTTGCATATCGCCATTGTCTAACTCGGGGTGGTGTGGAGTGCCAAAAAACGATGGATTTGGGCCCAGATCTTCGGACTGGGTTGAGTGTGTGACATTGATCCACATTCGGTCCATCACCTGTTGTTTTTGCAAATTCCGCCCTAAGTGCGCTGGGGATGCCCAGACGTGGGTCCCAGGCACTCCACACCACTGGAGTCAAGCTAGCCGGGCTGATGAGAGGTGTTACCTCGAAACCGGTCCTCGGATGCTTGATTCCGTTCTGGGAAGGACATGGCTTTTGTAGTTCAGACTGGACTGTTCCCATGGGGCAAAGGGTCAGAGCTGATTTGCATATCGCCATTGTCTAACCCGGGGTGGTGTGGAGTGCAAAAAAACGATGGATTTGGGCCCAGATCTTCGGACTGGGTTGAGTGTGTGACATTGATCCACATTCGGTCCATCACCTGTTGTTTTTGCAAATTCCGCCCTAAGTGCGCTGGGGATGCCCAGACGTGGGTCCCAGGCACTCCACACCACTGGAGTCAAGCTAGCCGGGCTGATGAGAGGTGTTACCTCGAAACCGGTCCGGTCCTCGGATGCTTGATTCCGTTCTGAGAAGGACATGGCTTTTGTAGTTCGAACTGGACTGTTCCCATGGGGCACAGGGTCAGAGCTGATTTGCATATCGCCATTGTCTAACCCGGTGTGGTGTGGAGTGCAAAAAAACGATGGATTTGGGCCCAGATCTTCGGACTGGGTTGAGTGTGTGACATTGATCCACATTCGGTCCATCACCTGTTGTTTTTGCAAATTCCGCCCTAAGTGCGCTGGGGATGCCCAGACGTGGGTCCCAGGCACTCCACACCACTGGAGTCAAGCTAGCCGGGCTGATGAGAGGTGTTACCTCGAAACCGGTCCGGTCCTCGGATGCTTGATTCCGTTCTGGGAAGGACATGGCTTTTGTAGTTCGGACTGGACTGTTCCCATGGGGCACAGGGTCAGAGCTGATTTGCATATCGCCATTGTCTAACCCGGGGTAGTGTGGAGTGCAAAAAAACGATGGATTTGGGCCCAGATCTTCGGACTGGGTTGAGTGTGTGACATTGATCCACATTCGGTCCATCACCTGTTGTTTTTGCAAATTCCGCCCTAAGTGCGCTGGGGATGCCCAGACGTGGGTCCCAGGCACTCCACACCACTGGAGTCAAGCTAGCCGGGCTGATGAGAGGTGTTACCTCGAAACCGGTCCGGTCCTCGGATGCTTGATTCCGTTCTGGGAAGGACATGGCTTTTGTAGTTCGGACTGGACTGTTCCCACGGGGCACAGGGTCAGAGCTGATTTGCATATCGCCATTGTCTAACCCGGGGTGGTGTGGAGTGCAAAAAAACGATGGATTTGGGCCCAGATCTTCGGACTGGGTTGAGTGTGTGACATTGATCCACATTCGGTCCATCACCTGTTGTTTTTGCAAATTCCGCCCCAAGTGCGCTGGGGATGCCCAGACGTGGGTCCCTGGCACTCCACACCACTGGAGTCAAGCTAGCCGGGCTGATGAGAGGTGTTACCTCGAAACCGGTCCGGTCCTCGGATGCTTGATTCCGTTCTGGGAAGGACATGGCTTTTGTAGTTCGGACTGGACTGTTCCCATGGGGCACAGGGTCAGAGCTGATTTGCATATCGCCATTGTCTAACCCGGGGTGGTGTGGAGTGCAAAAAAACGATGGATTTGGGCCCAGATTTTCCGACTGGGTTGAGTGAGTGACATTGATCCACATTCGGTCCATCACCTGTTGTTTTTGCAAATTCCGCCCTAAGTGCGCTGGGGATGCCCAGACGTGGGTCCCAGGCACTCCACACCACTGGAGTCAAGCTAGCCGGGCTGATGAGAGGTGTTACCTCGAAACCGGTCCGGTCCTCGGATGCTTGATTCCGTTCTGGGAAGGACATGGCTTTTGTAGTTCGGACTGGACTGTTCCCATGGGGCACAGGGTCAGAGCTGATTTGCATATCGCCATTGTCTAACTCGGGGTGGTGTGGAGTGCCAAAAAACGATGGATTTGGGCCCAGATCTTCGGACTGGGTTGAGTGTGTGACATTGATCCACATTCGGTCCATCACCTGTTGTTTTTGCAAATTCCGCCCTAAGTGTGCTGGGGATGCCCAGACATGGGTCCCAGGCACTCCACACCACTGGAGTCAAGCTAGCCGGGCTGATGAGAGGTGTTACCTCGAAACCGGTCCGGTCCTCGGATGCTTGATTCCGTTCTGAGAAGGACATGGCTTTTGTCGTTCGAACTGGACTGTTCCCATGGGGCACAGGGTCAGAGCTGATTTGCATATCGCCATTGTCTAACCCGGGGTGGTGTGGAGTGCAAAAAAACGATGGATTTGGGCCCAGATCTTCGGACTGGGTTGAGTTTGTGACATTGATCCACATTCGGTCCATCACCTGTTGTTTTTGCGAATTCCGCCCTAAGTGCGCTGGGGATGCCCAGACGTGGGTCCCAGGCACTCCACACCACTGGAGTCAAGCTAGCCGGGCTGATGAGAGGTGTTACCTCGAAACCGGTCCGGTCCTCGGATGCTTGATTCCGTTCTGGGAAGGACATGGCTTTTGTAGTTCGGACTGGACTGTTCCCATGGGGCACAGGGTCAGAGCTGATTTGCATATCGCCATTGTCAAACCCGGGGTGGTGTGGAGTGCAAAAAAACGATGGATTTGGGCCCAGATCTTCGGACTGGGTTGAGTGTGTGACATTGATCCACATTCGGTCCATCACCTGTTGTTTTTGCAAATTCCGCCCTAAGTGCGCTGGGGATGCCCAGACGTGGGTCCCAGGCACTCCACACCAATGGAGTCAAGCTAGCCGGGCTGATGAGAGGTGTTACCTCGAAACCGGTCCGGTCCTCGGATGCTTGATTCCGTTCTGGGAAGGACATGGCTTTTGTAGTTCGGACTGGACTGTTCCCATGGGGCACAGGGTCAGAGCTGATTTGCATGTCACCATTGTCTAACCCGGGGTGGTGTGGAGTGCAAAAAAACGATGGATTTGGGCCCAGATCTTCGGACTGGGTTGAGTGTGTGACATTGATCCACATTCGGTCCATTACCTGTAGTTTTTGCAAATTCCGCCCTAAGTGCGCTGGGGATGCCCAGACGTGGGTCCCTGGCACTCCACACCACTGGAGTCAAGCTAGCCGGGCTGATGAGAGGTGTTACCTCGAAACCGGTCCGGTCCTCGGATGCTTGATTCCGTTCTGGGAAGGATATGGCTTTTGTAGTTCGGACTGGACTGTTCCCATGGGGCACAGGGTCAGAGCTGATTTGCATATCGCCATTGTCTAACCCGGGGTATTGTGGAGTGCAAAAAAACAATGGATTTGGGGCCAGATCTTCGGACTGGGTTGAGTGTGTGACATTGATCCACATTCGGTCCATCACCTGTTGTTTTTGCAAATTCCGCCCTAAGTGCGCTGGGGATGCCCAGACGTGGGTCCCAGGCACTCCACACCACTGGAGTCAAGCTAGCCGGGCTGATAAGAGGTGTTACCTCGAAACCGGTCCTCGGATGCTTGATTCCGTTCTGGGAAGGACATGGCTTTTGTAGTTCAGACTGGACTGTTCCCATGGGGCAAAGGGTCAGAGCTGATTTGCATATCGCCATTGTCTAACCCGGGGTGGTGTGGAGTGCAAAAAAACGATGGATTTGGGCCCAGATCTTCGGACTGGGTTGAGTGTGTGACATTGATCCACATTCGGTCCATCAACTGTTGTTTTTGCAAATTCCGCCCTAAGTGCGCTGGGGATGCCCAGACGTGGGTCCCAGGCACTCCATACCACTGGAGTCAAGCTAGCCGGGCTGATGAGAGGTGTTACCTCGAAACCGGTCCGATCCTCGGATGCTTGATTCCGTTCTGGGAAGGACATGGCTTTTGTAGTTCGGACTGGACTGTTCCCATGGGGCACAGGGTCAGAGCTGATTTGCATATCGCCATTGTCTAACCCGGGGTGGTGTGGAATGCAAAAAAACGATGGATTTGGGCCCAGATCTTCGGACTGGGTTGAGTGTGTGATATTGATCCACATTCGGTCCATCACCTGTTGTTTTTGCAAATTCCGCCCTAAGTGCGCTGGGGATGCCCAGACGTGGGTCCCAGGCACTCCACACCACTGGAGTCAAGATAGCCAGGCTGATGAGAGGTGTTACCTCAAAACCGGTCCGGTCCTCGGATGCTTGATTCCGTTCTGGGAAGGACATGGCTTTTGTAGTTCGGACTGGACTGTTCCCATGGGGCACAGGGTCAGAGCTGATTTGCATATCGCCATTGTCTAACCCGGGGTGGTGTGGAGTGCAAAAAATCGATGGATTTGGGCCCAGATCTTCGGACTGGGTTGAGTGTGTGACATTGATCCACATTCGGTCCATCACCTGTTGTTTTTGCAAATTCCACCCTAAGTGCGCTGGGGATGCCCAGACGTGGGTCCCACGCACTCCACACCACTGGAGTCAAACTAGCCGGGCTGATGAGAGGTGTTACCTCGAAACCGGTCCGGTCCTCGGATGCTTGATTCCGTTCTGAGAAGGACATGGCTTTTGTAGTTCGAACTGGACTGTTCCCATGGGGCACAGGGTCAGAGCTGATTTGCATATCGCCATTGTCTAACCCGGGGTGGTGTGGAGTGCAAAAAAACGATGGATTTGGGCCCAGATCTTCGGACTGGGTTGAGTGTGTGACATTGATCCACATTCGGTCCATCACCTGTTGTTTTTGCAAATTCCGCCCTAAGTTCGCTGGGGATGCCCAGACGTGGGTCCCAGGCACTCCACACCACTGGAGTCAAGCTAGCCGGGCTGATGAGAGGTGTTACCTCGAAACCGGTCCGGTCCTCGGATGCTTGATTACGTTCTGGGAAGGACATGGCTTTTGTAGTTCGGACTGGACTGTTCCCATGGGGCACAGGGTCAGAGCTGATTTGCATATCGCCATTGTCTAACCCGGGGTGGTGTGGAGTGCAAAAAAACGATGGATTTGGGCCCAGATCTTCCGACTGGGTTGAGTGTGTGACATTGATCCACATTCGGTCCATCACCAGTTGTTTTTGCAAATTCCGCCCTAAGTGCGCTGGGGATGCCCAGACGTGGGTCCCAGGCACTCCACACCACTGGAGTCAAGCTAGCCGGGCTGATGAGAGGTGTTACCTCGAAACCGGTCCTCGGATGCTTGATTCCGTTCTGGGAAGGACATGGCTTTTGTAGTTCGGACTGGACTGTTCCCATGGGGCACAGGGTCAGAGCTGATTTGCATATTGCCATTGTCTAACCCGGGGTGCTGTGGAGTGCAAAAAAACGATGGATTTGGGCCCAGATCTTCGGACTGGGTTGAGTGTGTGACATTGATCCACATTCGGTCCATCAACTGTTGTTTTTGCAAATTCCGCCCTAAGTGCGCTGGGGATGCCCAGACGTGGGTCCCAGGCACTCCACACCACTGGAGTCAAGCTAGCCGGGCTGATGAGAGGTGTTACCTCGAAACCGGTCCGGTCCTCGGATGCTTGATTCCGTTCTGGGAAGGACATGGCTTTTGTAGTTCGGACTGGACTGTTCCCATGGGGCACAGGGTCAGAGCTGATTTGCATATCGCCATTGTCTAACCCGGGGTGGTGTGGAGTGCAAAAAAACGATGGATTTGGGCCCAGATCTTCGGACTGGGTTGAGTGTGTGACATTGATCCACATTCGGTCCATCACCTGTTGTTTTTGCAAATTCCGCCCTAAGTGCGCTGGGGATGCCCAGACGTGGGTCCCACGCACTCCACACCACTGGAGTCAAGCTAGCCGGGCTGATGAGAGGTGTTACCTCGAAACCGGTCCGGTCCTCGGATGCTTGATTCCGTTCTGAGAAGGACATGGCTTTTGTAGTTCGAACTGGACTGTTCCCATGGGGCACAGGGTCAGAGCTGATTTGCATATCGCCATTGTCTAACCCGGGGTGGTGTGGAGTGCAAAAAAACGATGGATTTGGGCCCAGATCTTCGGACTGGGTTGAGTGTGTGACATTGATCCACATTCGGTCCATCACCTGTTGTTTTTGCAAATTCCGCCCTAAGTGCGCTGGGGATGCCCAGACGTGGGTCCCAGGCACTCCACACCACTGGAGTCAAGCTAGCCGGGCTGATGAGAGGTGTTACCTCGAAACCGGTCCGGTCCTCGGATGCTTGATTCCGTTCTGGGAAGGACATGGCTTTTGGAGTTCGGACTGGACTGTTCCCATGGGGCACAGGGTCAGAGCTGATTTGCATATCGCCATTGTCTAACCCGGGGTAGTGTGGAGTGCAAAAAAACGATGGATTTGGGCCCAGATCTTCGGACTGGGTTGAGTGTGTGACATTGATCCACATTCGGTCCATCACCTGTTGTTTTTGCAAATTCCGCCCTAAGTGCGCTGGGGATGCCCAGACGTGGGTCCCAGGCACTCCACACCACTGGAGTCAAGCTAGCCGGGCTGATGAGAGGTGTTACCTCGAAACCGGTCCTCGGATGCTTGATTCCGTTCTGGGAAGGACATGGCTTTTGTAGTTCGGACTGGACTGTTCCCATGGGGCACAGGGTCAGAGCTGATTTGCATATTGCCATTGTCTAACCCGGGGTGCTGTGGAGTGCAAAAAAACGATGGATTTGGGCCCAGATCTTCGGACTGGGTTGAGTGTTTGACATTGATCCACATTCGGTCCATCAACTGTTGTTTTTGCAAATTCCGCCCTAAGTGCGCTGGGGATGCCCAGACGTGGGTCCCAGGCACTCCACACCACTGGAGTCAAGCTAGCCGGGCTGATGAGAGGTGTTACCTCGAAACCGGTCCGGTCCTCGGATGCTTGATTCTGTTCTGGGAAGGACATGGCTTTTGTAGTTCGGACTGGACTGTTCCCATGGGGCACAGGGTCAGAGCTGATTTGCATATCGCCATTGTCTAACCCGGGGTGGTGTGGAGTGCAAAAAAACGATGGATTTGGGCCCAGATCTTCGGACTGGGTTGAGTGTGTGACATTGATCCACATTCGGTCCATCACCTGTTGTTTTTGCAAATTCCGCCCTAAGTGCGCTGGGGATGCCCAGACGTGGGTCCCACGCACTCCACACCACTGGAGTCAAGCTAGCCGGGCTGATGAGAGGTGTTACCTCCAAACCGGTCCGGTCCTCGGATGCTTGATTCCGTTCTGAGAAGGACATGGCTTTTGTAGTTCGAACTGGACTGTTCCCATGGGGCACAGGGTCAGAGCTGATTTGCATATCGCCATTGTCTAACCCGGGGTGGTGTGGAGTGCAAAAAAACGATGGATTTGGGCCCAGATCTTCGGACTGGGTTGAGTGTGTGACATTGATCCACATTCGGTCCATCACCTGTTGTTTTTGCAAATTCCGCCCTAAGTGCGCTGGGGATGCCCAGACGTGGGTCCCAGGCACTCCACACCACTGGAGTCAAGCTAGCCGGGCTGATGAGAGGTGTTACCTCGAAACCGGTCCGGTCCTCGGATGCTTGATTCCGTTCTGGGAAGGACATGGCTTTTGTAGTTCGGACTGGACTGTTCCCATGGGGCACAGGGTCAGAGCTGATTTGCATATCGCCATTGTCTAACTCGGGGTGGTGTGGAGTGCCAAAAAACGATGGATTTGGGCCCAGATCTTCGGACTGGGTTGAGTGTGTGACATTGATCCACATTCGGTCCATCACCTGTTGTTTTTGCAAATTCCGCCCTAAGTGTGCTGGGGATGCCCAGACATGGGTCCCAGGCACTCCACACCACTGGAGTCAAGCTAGCCGGGCTGATGAGAGGTGTTACCTCGAAACCGGTCCGGTCCTCGGATGCTTGATTCCGTTCTGAGAAGGACATGGCTTTTGTCGTTCGAACTGGACTGTTCCCATGGGGCACAGGGTCAGAGCTGATTTGCATATCGCCATTGTCTAACCCGGGGTGGTGTGGAGTGCAAAAAAACGATGGATTTGGGCCCAGATCTTCGGACTGGGTTGAGTGTGTGACATTGATCCACATTCGGTCCATCACCTGTTGTTTTTGCGAATTCCGCCCTAAGTGCGCTGGGGATGCCCAGACGTGGGTCCCAGGCACTCCACACCACTGGAGTCAAGCTAGCCGGGCTGATGAGAGGTGTTACCTCGAAACCGGTCCGGTCCTCGGATGCTTGATTCCGTTCTGGGAAGGACATGGCTTTTGTAGTTCGGACTGGACTGTTCCCATGGGGCACAGGGTCAGAGCTGATTTGCATATCGCCATTGTCGAACCCGGGGTGGTGTGGAGTGCAAAAAAACGATGGATTTGGGCCCAGATCTTCGGACTGGGTTGAGTGTGTGACATTGATCCACATTCGGTCCATCACCTGTTGTTTTTGCAAATTCCGCCCTAAGTGCGCTGGGGATGCCCAGACGTGGGTCCCAGGCACTCCACACCAATGGAGTCAAGCTAGCCGGGCTGATGAGAGGTGTTACCTCGAAACCGGTCCGGTCCTCGGATGCTTGATTCCGTTCTGGGAAGGACATGGCTTTTGTAGTTCGGACTGGACTGTTCCCATGGGGCACAGGGTCAGAGCTGATTTGCATGTCACCATTGTCTAACCCGGGGTGGTGTGGAGTGCAAAAAAACGATGGATTTGGGCCCAGATCTTCGGACTGGGTTGAGTGTGTGACATTGATCCACATTCGGTCCATTACCTGTAGTTTTTGCAAATTCCGCCCTAAGTGCGCTGGGGATGCCCAGACGTGGGTCCCTGGCACTCCACACCACTGGAGTCAAGCTAGCCGGGCTGATGAGAGGTGTTACCTCGAAACCGGTCCGGTCCTCGGATGCTTGATTCCGTTCTGGGAAGGATATGGCTTTTGTAGTTCGGACTGGACTGTTCCCATGGGGCACAGGGTCAGAGCTGATTTGCATATCGCCATTGTCTAACCCGGGGTATTGTGGAGTGCAAAAAAACAATGGATTTGGGGCCAGATCTTCGGACTGGGTTGAGTGTGTGACATTGATCCACATTCGGTCCATCACCTGTTGTTTTTGCAAATTCCGCCCTAAGTGCGCTGGGGATGCCCAGACGTGGGTCCCAGGCACTCCACACCACTGGAGTCAAGCTAGCCGGGCTGATAAGAGGTGTTACCTCGAAACCGGTCCTCGGATGCTTGATTCCGTTCTGGGAAGGACATGGCTTTTGTAGTTCAGACTGGACTGTTCCCATGGGGCAAAGGGTCAGAGCTGATTTGCATATCGCCATTGTCTAACCCGGGGTGGTGTGGAGTGCAAAAAAACGATGGATTTGGGCCCAGATCTTCGGACTGGGTTGAGTGTGTGACATTGATCCACATTCGGTCCATCAACTGTTGTTTTTGCAAATTCCGCCCTAAGTGCGCTGGGGATGCCCAGACGTGGGTCCCAGGCACTCCATACCACTGGAGTCAAGCTAGCCGGGCTGATGAGAGGTGTTACCTCGAAACCGGTCCGATCCTCGGATGCTTGATTCCGTTCTGGGAAGGACATGGCTTTTGTAGTTCGGACTGGACTGTTCCCATGGGGCACAGGGTCAGAGCTGATTTGCATATCGCCATTGTCTAACCCGGGGTGGTGTGGAATGCAAAAAAACGATGGATTTGGGCCCAGATCTTCGGACTGGGTTGAGTGTGTGATATTGATCCACATTCGGTCCATCACCTGTTGTTTTTGCAAATTCCGCCCTAAGTGCGCTGGGGATGCCCAGACGTGGGTCCCAGGCACTCCACACCACTGGAGTCAAGATAGCCAGGCTGATGAGAGGTGTTACCTCAAAACCGGTCCGGTCCTCGGATGCTTGATTCCGTTCTGGGAAGGACATGGCTTTTGTAGTTCGGACTGGACTGTTCCCATGGGGCACAGGGTCAGAGCTGATTTGCATATCGCCATTGTCTAACCCGGGGTGGTGTGGAGTGCAAAAAATCGATGGATTTGGGCCCAGTTCTTCGGACTGGGTTGAGTGTGTGACATTGATCCACATTCGGTCCATCACCTGTTGTTTTTGCAAATTCCGCCCTAAGTGCGCTGGGGATGCCCAGACGTGGGTCCCACGCACTCCACACCACTGGAGTCAAACTAGCCGGGCTGATGAGAGGTGTTACCTCGAAACCGGTCCGGTCCTCGGATGCTTGATTCCGTTCTGAGAAGGACATGGCTTTTGTAGTTCGAACTGGACTGTTCCCATGGGGCACAGGGTCAGAGCTGATTTGCATATCGCCATTGTCTAACCCGGGGTGGTGTGGAGTGCAAAAAAACGATGGATTTGGGCCCAGATCTTCGGACTGGGTTGAGTGTGTGACATTGATCCACATTCGGTCCATCACCTGTTGTTTTTGCAAATTCCGCCCTAAGTGCGCTGGGGATGCCCAGACGTGGGTCCCAGGCACTCCACACCACTGGAGTCAAGCTAGCCGGGCTGATGAGAGGTGTTACCTCGAAACCGGTCCGGTCCTCGGATGCTTGATTCCGTTCTGGGAAGGACATGGCTTTTGTAGTTCGGACTGGACTGTTCCCATGGGGCACAGGGTCAGAGCTGATTTGCATATCGCCATTGTCTAACTCGGGGTGGTGTGGAGTGCCAAAAAACGATGGATTTGGGCCCAGATCTTCGGACTGGGTTGAGTGTGTGACATTGATCCACATTCGGTCCATCACCTGTTGTTTTTGCAAATTCCGCCCTAAGTGTGCTGGGGATGCCCAGACATGGGTCCCAGGCACTCCACACCACTGGAGTCAAGCTAGCCGGGCTGATGAGAGGTGTTACCTCGAAACCGGTCCGGTCCTCGGATGCTTGATTCCGTTCTGAGAAGGACATGGCTTTTGTCGTTCGAACTGGACTGTTCCCATGGGGCACAGGGTCAGAGCTGATTTGCATATCGCCATTGTCTAACCCGGGGTGGTGTGGAGTGCAAAAAAACGATGGATTTGGGCCCAGATCTTCGGACTGGGTTGAGTGTGTGACATTGATCCACATTCGGTCCATCACCTGTTGTTTTTGCGAATTCCGCCCTAAGTGCGCTGGGGATGCCCAGACGTGGGTCCCAGGCACTCCACACCACTGGAGTCAAGCTAGCCGGGCTGATGAGAGGTGTTACCTCGAAACCGGTCCGGTCCTCGGATGCTTGATTCCGTTCTGGGAAGGACATGGCTTTTGTAGTTCGGACTGGACTGTTCCCATGGGGCACAGGGTCAGAGCTGATTTGCATATCGCCATTGTCGAACCCGGGGTGGTGTGGAGTGCAAAAAAACGATGGATTTGGGCCCAGATCTTCGGACTGGGTTGAGTGTGTGACATTGATCCACATTCGGTCCATCACCTGTTGTTTTTGCAAATTCCGCCCTAAGTGCGCTGGGGATGCCCAGACGTGGGTCCCAGGCACTCCACACCAATGGAGTCAAGCTAGCCGGGCTGATGAGAGGTGTTACCTCGAAACCGGTCCGGTCCTCGGATGCTTGATTCCGTTCTGGGAAGGACATGGCTTTTGTAGTTCGGACTGGACTGTTCCCATGGGGCACAGGGTCAGAGCTGATTTGCATGTCACCATTGTCTAACCCGGGGTGGTGTGGAGTGCAAAAAAACGATGGATTTGGGCCCAGATCTTCGGACTGGGTTGAGTGTGTGACATTGATCCACATTCGGTCCATTACCTGTAGTTTTTGCAAATTCCGCCCTAAGTGCGCTGGGGATGCCCAGACGTGGGTCCCTGGCACTCCACACCACTGGAGTCAAGCTAGCCGGGCTGATGAGAGGTGTTACCTCGAAACCGGTCCGGTCCTCGGATGCTTGATTCCGTTCTGGGAAGGATATGGCTTTTGTAGTTCGGACTGGACTGTTCCCATGGGGCACAGGGTCAGAGCTGATTTGCATATCGCCATTGTCTAACCCGGGGTATTGTGGAGTGCAAAAAAACAATGGATTTGGGGCCAGATCTTCGGACTGGGTTGAGTGTGTGACATTGATCCACATTCGGTCCATCACCTGTTGTTTTTGCAAATTCCGCCCTAAGTGCGCTGGGGATGCCCAGACGTGGGTCCCAGGCACTCCACACCACTGGAGTCAAGCTAGCCGGGCTGATAAGAGGTGTTACCTCGAAACCGGTCCTCGGATGCTTGATTCCGTTCTGGGAAGGACATGGCTTTTGTAGTTCAGACTGGACTGTTCCCATGGGGCAAAGGGTCAGAGCTGATTTGCATATCGCCATTGTCTAACCCGGGGTGGTGTGGAGTGCAAAAAAACGATGGATTTGGGCCCAGATCTTCGGACTGGGTTGAGTGTGTGACATTGATCCACATTCGGTCCATCAACTGTTGTTTTTGCAAATTCCGCCCTAAGTGCGCTGGGGATGCCCAGACGTGGGTCCCAGGCACTCCATACCACTGGAGTCAAGCTAGCCGGGCTGATGAGAGGTGTTACCTCGAAACCGGTCCGATCCTCGGATGCTTGATTCCGTTCTGGGAAGGACATGGCTTTTGTAGTTCGGACTGGACTGTTCCCATGGGGCACAGGGTCAGAGCTGATTTGCATATCGCCATTGTCTAACCCGGGGTGGTGTGGAATGCAAAAAAACGATGGATTTGGGCCCAGATCTTCGGACTGGGTTGAGTGTGTGATATTGATCCACATTCGGTCCATCACCTGTTGTTTTTGCAAATTCCGCCCTAAGTGCGCTGGGGATGCCCAGACGTGGGTCCCAGGCACTCCACACCACTGGAGTCAAGATAGCCAGGCTGATGAGAGGTGTTACCTCAAAACCGGTCCGGTCCTCGGATGCTTGATTCCGTTCTGGGAAGGACATGGCTTTTGTAGTTCGGACTGGACTGTTCCCATGGGGCACAGGGTCAGAGCTGATTTGCATATCGCCATTGTCTAACCCGGGGTGGTGTGGAGTGCAAAAAATCGATGGATTTGGGCCCAGTTCTTCGGACTGGGTTGAGTGTGTGACATTGATCCACATTCGGTCCATCACCTGTTGTTTTTGCAAATTCCGCCCTAAGTGCGCTGGGGATGCCCAGACGTGGGTCCCACGCACTCCACACCACTGGAGTCAAACTAGCCGGGCTGATGAGAGGTGTTACCTCGAAACCGGTCCGGTCCTCGGATGCTTGATTCCGTTCTGAGAAGGACATGGCTTTTGTAGTTCGAACTGGACTGTTCCCATGGGGCACAGGGTCAGAGCTGATTTGCATATCGCCATTGTCTAACCCGGGGTGGTGTGGAGTGCAAAAAAACGATGGATTTGGGCCCAGATCTTCGGACTGGGTTGAGTGTGTGACATTGATCCACATTCGGTCCATCACCTGTTGTTTTTGCAAATTCCGCCCTAAGTTCGCTGGGGATGCCCAGACGTGGGTCCCAGGCACTCCACACCACTGGAGTCAAGCTAGCCGGGCTGATGAGAGGTGTTACCTCGAAACCGGTCCGGTCCTCGGATGCTTGATTACGTTCTGGGAAGGACATGGCTTTTGTAGTTCGGACTGGACTGTTCCCATGGGGCACAGGGTCAGAGCTGATTTGCATATCGCCATTGTCTAACCCGGGGTGGTGTGGAGTGCAAAAAAACGATGGATTTGGGCCCAGATCTTCCGACTGGGTTGAGTGTGTGACATTGATCCACATTCGGTCCATCACCAGTTGTTTTTGCAAATTCCGCCCTAAGTGCGCTGGGGATGCCCAGACGTGGGTCCCAGGCACTCCACACCACTGGAGTCAAGCTAGCCGGGCTGATGAGAGGTGTTACCTCGAAACCGGTCCTCGGATGCTTGATTCCGTTCTGGGAAGGACATGGCTTTTGTAGTTCGGACTGGACTGTTCCCATGGGGCACAGGGTCAGAGCTGATTTGCATATTGCCATTGTCTAACCCGGGGTGCTGTGGAGTGCAAAAAAACGATGGATTTGGGCCCAGATCTTCGGACTGGGTTGAGTGTGTGACATTGATCCACATTCGGTCCATCAACTGTTGTTTTTGCAAATTCCGCCCTAAGTGCGCTGGGGATGCCCAGACGTGGGTCCCAGGCACTCCACACCACTGGAGTCAAGCTAGCCGGGCTGATGAGAGGTGTTACCTCGAAACCGGTCCGGTCCTCGGATGCTTGATTCCGTTCTGGGAAGGACATGGCTTTTGTAGTTCGGACTGGACTGTTCCCATGGGGCACAGGGTCAGAGCTGATTTGCATATCGCCATTGTCTAACCCGGGGTGGTGTGGAGTGCAAAAAAACGATGGATTTGGGCCCAGATCTTCGGACTGGGTTGAGTGTGTGACATTGATCCACATTCGGTCCATCACCTGTTGTTTTTGCAAATTCCGCCCTAAGTGCGCTGGGGATGCCCAGACGTGGGTCCCACGCACTCCACACCACTGGAGTCAAGCTAGCCGGGCTGATGAGAGGTGTTACCTCGAAACCGGTCCGGTCCTCGGATGCTTGATTCCGTTCTGAGAAGGACATGGCTTTTGTAGTTCGAACTGGACTGTTCCCATGGGGCACAGGGTCAGAGCTGATTTGCATATCGCCATTGTCTAACCCGGGGTGGTGTGGAGTGCAAAAAAACGATGGATTTGGGCCCAGATCTTCGGACTGGGTTGAGTGTGTGACATTGATCCACATTCGGTCCATCACCTGTTGTTTTTGCAAATTCCGCCCTAAGTGCGCTGGGGATGCCCAGACGTGGGTCCCAGGCACTCCACACCACTGGAGTCAAGCTAGCCGGGCTGATGAGAGGTGTTACCTCGAAACCGGTCCGGTCCTCGGATGCTTGATTCCGTTCTGGGAAGGACATGGCTTTTGGAGTTCGGACTGGACTGTTCCCATGGGGCACAGGGTCAGAGCTGATTTGCATATCGCCATTGTCTAACCCGGGGTAGTGTGGAGTGCAAAAAAACGATGGATTTGGGCCCAGATCTTCGGACTGGGTTGAGTGTGTGACATTGATCCACATTCGGTCCATCACCTGTTGTTTTTGCAAATTCCGCCCTAAGTGCGCTGGGGATGCCCAGACGTGGGTCCCAGGCACTCCACACCACTGGAGTCAAGCTAGCCGGGCTGATGAGAGGTGTTACCTCGAAACCGGTCCTCGGATGCTTGATTCCGTTCTGGGAAGGACATGGCTTTTGTAGTTCGGACTGGACTGTTCCCATGGGGCACAGGGTCAGAGCTGATTTGCATATTGCCATTGTCTAACCCGGGGTGCTGTGGAGTGCAAAAAAACGATGGATTTGGGCCCAGATCTTCGGACTGGGTTGAGTGTTTGACATTGATCCACATTCGGTCCATCAACTGTTGTTTTTGCAAATTCCGCCCTAAGTGCGCTGGGGATGCCCAGACGTGGGTCCCAGGCACTCCACACCACTGGAGTCAAGCTAGCCGGGCTGATGAGAGGTGTTACCTCGAAACCGGTCCGGTCCTCGGATGCTTGATTCTGTTCTGGGAAGGACATGGCTTTTGTAGTTCGGACTGGACTGTTCCCATGGGGCACAGGGTCAGAGCTGATTTGCATATCGCCATTGTCTAACCCGGGGTGGTGTGGAGTGCAAAAAAACGATGGATTTGGGCCCAGATCTTCGGACTGGGTTGAGTGTGTGACATTGATCCACATTCGGTCCATCACCTGTTGTTTTTGCAAATTCCGCCCTAAGTGCGCTGGGGATGCCCAGACGTGGGTCCCACGCACTCCACACCACTGGAGTCAAGCTAGCCGGGCTGATGAGAGGTGTTACCTCGAAACCGGTCCGGTCCTCGGATGCTTGATTCCGTTCTGAGAAGGACATGGCTTTTGTAGTTCGAACTGGACTGTTCCCATGGGGCACAGGGTCAGAGCTGATTTGCATATCGCCATTGTCTAACCCGGGGTGGTGTGGAGTGCAAAAAAACGATGGATTTGGGCCCAGATCTTCGGACTGGGTTGAGTGTGTGACATTGATCCACATTCGGTCCATCACCTGTTGTTTTTGCAAATTCCGCCCTAAGTGCGCTGGGGATGCCCAGACGTGGGTCCCAGGCACTCCACACCACTGGAGTCAAGCTAGCCGGGCTGATGAGAGGTGTTACCTCGAAACCGGTCCTCGGATGCTTGATTCCGTTCTGGGAAGGACATGGCTTTTGTAGTTCGGACTGGACTGTTCCCATGGGGCACAGGGTCAGAGCTGATTTGCATATCGCCATTGTCTAACCCGGGGTGGTGTGGAGTGCAAAAAAACGATGGATTTGGGCCCAGATCTTCGGACTGGGTTGAGTGTGTGACATTGATCCACATTCGGTCCATCACCTGTTGTTTTTGCAAATTCCGCCCTAAGTTCGCTGGGGATGCCCAGACGTGGGTCCCAGGCACTCCACACCACTGGAGTCAAGCTAGCCGGGCTGATGAGAGGTGTTACCTCGAAACCGGTCCGGTCCTCGGATGCTTGATTACGTTCTGGGAAGGACATGGCTTTTGTAGTTCGGACTGGACTGTTCCCATGGGGCACAGGGTCAGAGCTGATTTGCATATCGCCATTGTCTAACCCGGGGTGGTGTGGAGTGCAAAAAAACGATGGATTTGGGCCCAGATCTTCCGACTGGGTTGAGTGTGTGACATTGATCCACATTCGGTCCATCACCAGTTGTTTTTGCAAATTCCGCCCTAAGTGCGCTGGGGATGCCCAGACGTGGGTCCCAGGCACTCCACACCACTGGAGTCAAGCTAGCCGGGCTGATGAGAGGTGTTACCTCGAAACCGGTCCTCGGATGCTTGATTCCGTTCTGGGAAGGACATGGCTTTTGTAGTTCGGACTGGACTGTTCCCATGGGGCACAGGGTCAGAGCTGATTTGCATATTGCCATTGTCTAACCCGGGGTGCTGTGGAGTGCAAAAAAACGATGGATTTGGGCCCAGATCTTCGGACTGGGTTGAGTGTGTGACATTGATCCACATTCGGTCCATCAACTGTTGTTTTTGCAAATTCCGCCCTAAGTGCGCTGGGGATGCCCAGACGTGGGTCCCAGGCACTCCACACCACTGGAGTCAAGCTAGCCGGGCTGATGAGAGGTGTTACCTCGAAACCGGTCCGGTCCTCGGATGCTTGATTCCGTTCTGGGAAGGACATGGCTTTTGTAGTTCGGACTGGACTGTTCCCATGGGGCACAGGGTCAGAGCTGATTTGCATATCGCCATTGTCTAACCCGGGGTGGTGTGGAGTGCAAAAAAACGATGGATTTGGGCCCAGATCTTCGGACTGGGTTGAGTGTGTGACATTGATCCACATTCGGTCCATCACCTGTTGTTTTTGCAAATTCCGCCCTAAGTGCGCTGGGGATGCCCAGACGTGGGTCCCACGCACTCCACACCACTGGAGTCAAGCTAGCCGGGCTGATGAGAGGTGTTACCTCGAAACCGGTCCGGTCCTCGGATGCTTGATTCCGTTCTGAGAAGGACATGGCTTTTGTAGTTCGAACTGGACTGTTCCCATGGGGCACAGGGTCAGAGCTGATTTGCATATCGCCATTGTCTAACCCGGGGTGGTGTGGAGTGCAAAAAAACGATGGATTTGGGCCCAGATCTTCGGACTGGGTTGAGTGTGTGACATTGATCCACATTCGGTCCATCACCTGTTGTTTTTGCAAATTCCGCCCTAAGTGCGCTGGGGATGCCCAGACGTGGGTCCCAGGCACTCCACACCACTGGAGTCAAGCTAGCCGGGCTGATGAGAGGTGTTACCTCGAAACCGGTCCGGTCCTCGGATGCTTGATTCCGTTCTGGGAAGGACATGGCTTTTGGAGTTCGGACTGGACTGTTCCCATGGGGCACAGGGTCAGAGCTGATTTGCATATCGCCATTGTCTAACCCGGGGTAGTGTGGAGTGCAAAAAAACGATGGATTTGGGCCCAGATCTTCGGACTGGGTTGAGTGTGTGACATTGATCCACATTCGGTCCATCACCTGTTGTTTTTGCAAATTCCGCCCTAAGTGCGCTGGGGATGCCCAGACGTGGGTCCCAGGCACTCCACACCACTGGAGTCAAGCTAGCCGGGCTGATGAGAGGTGTTACCTCGAAACCGGTCCTCGGATGCTTGATTCCGTTCTGGGAAGGACATGGCTTTTGTAGTTCGGACTGGACTGTTCCCATGGGGCACAGGGTCAGAGCTGATTTGCATATTGCCATTGTCTAACCCGGGGTGCTGTGGAGTGCAAAAAAACGATGGATTTGGGCCCAGATCTTCGGACTGGGTTGAGTGTTTGACATTGATCCACATTCGGTCCATCAACTGTTGTTTTTGCAAATTCCGCCCTAAGTGCGCTGGGGATGCCCAGACGTGGGTCCCAGGCACTCCACACCACTGGAGTCAAGCTAGCCGGGCTGATGAGAGGTGTTACCTCGAAACCGGTCCGGTCCTCGGATGCTTGATTCTGTTCTGGGAAGGACATGGCTTTTGTAGTTCGGACTGGACTGTTCCCATGGGGCACAGGGTCAGAGCTGATTTGCATATCGCCATTGTCTAACCCGGGGTGGTGTGGAGTGCAAAAAAACGATGGATTTGGGCCCAGATCTTCGGACTGGGTTGAGTGTGTGACATTGATCCACATTCGGTCCATCACCTGTTGTTTTTGCAAATTCCGCCCTAAGTGCGCTGGGGATGCCCAGACGTGGGTCCCACGCACTCCACACCACTGGAGTCAAGCTAGCCGGGCTGATGAGAGGTGTTACCTCGAAACCGGTCCGGTCCTCGGATGCTTGATTCCGTTCTGAGAAGGACATGGCTTTTGTAGTTCGAACTGGACTGTTCCCATGGGGCACAGGGTCAGAGCTGATTTGCATATCGCCATTGTCTAACCCGGGGTGGTGTGGAGTGCAAAAAAACGATGGATTTGGGCCCAGATCTTCGGACTGGGTTGAGTGTGTGACATTGATCCACATTCGGTCCATCACCTGTTGTTTTTGCAAATTCCGCCCTAAGTGCGCTGGGGATGCCCAGACGTGGGTCCCAGGCACTCCACACCACTGGAGTCAAGCTAGCCGGGCTGATGAGAGGTGTTACCTCGAAACCGGTCCGGTCCTCGGATGCTTGATTCCGTTCTGGGAAGGACATGGCTTTTGTAGTTCGGACTGGACTGTTCCCATGGGGCACAGGGTCAGAGCTGATTTGCATATCGCCATTGTCTAACCCGGGGTAGTGTGGAGTGCAAAAAAACGATGGATTTGGGCCCAGATCTTCGGACTGGGTTGAGTGTGTGACATTGATCCACATTCGGTCCATCACCTGTTGTTTTTGCAAATTCCGCCCTAAGTTCGCTGGGGATGCCCAGACGTGGGTCCCAGGCACTCCACACCACTGGAGTCAAGCTTGCCGGGCTGATGAGAGGTGTTACCTCGAAACCGGTCCGGTCCTCGGATGCTTGATTCCGTTCTGGGAAGGACATGGCTTTTGTAGTTCGGACTGGACTGTTCCCATGGGGCACAGGGTCAGAGCTGATTTGCATATCGCCATTGTCTAACCCGGGGTGGTGTGGAGTGCAAAAAAACGATGGATTTGGGCCCAGATCTTCCGACTGGGTTGAGTGTGTGACATTGATCCACATTCGGTCCATCACCTGTTGTTTTTGCAAATTCCGCCCTAAGTGCGCTGGGGATGCCCCTACGTGGGTCCCAGGCACTCCACACCACTGGAGTCAAGCTAGCCGGGCTGATGAGAGGTGTTACCTCGAAACCGGTCCTCGGATGCTTGATTCCGTTCTGGGAAGGACATGGCTTTTGTAGTTCGGACTGGACTGTTCCCATGGGGCACAGGGTCAGAGCTGATTTGCATATTGCCATTGTCTAACCCGGGGTGCTGTGGAGTGCAAAAAAACGATGGATTTGGGCCCAGATCTTCGGACTGGGTTGAGTGTGTGACATTGATCCACATTCGGTCCATCACCTGTTGTTTTTGCAAATTCCGCCCTAAGTGCGCTGGGGATGCCCAGACGTGGGTCCCAGGCACTCCACACCACTGGAGTCAAGCTAGCCGGGCTGATGAGAGGTGTTACCTCGAAACCGGTCCGGTCCTCGGATGCTTGATTCCGTTCTGGGAAGGACATGGCTTTTGTAGTTCGGACTGGACTGTTCCCATGGGGCACAGGGTCAGAGCTGATTTGCATATCGCCATTGTCTAACCCGGGGTGGTGTGGAGTGCAAAAAAACGATGGATTTGGGCCCAGATCTTCGGACTGGGTTGAGTGTGTGACATTGATCCACATTCGGTCCATCACCTGTAGTTTTTGCAAATTCCGCCCTAAGTGCGCTGGGGATGCCCAGACGTGGGTCCCAGGCACTCCACACCACTGGAGTCAAGCTAGCCGGGCTGATGAGAGGTGTTACCTCGAAACCGGTCCGGTCCTCGGATGCTTGATTCCTTCTGGGAAGGACATGGCTTTTGTAGTTCGGACTGGACTGTTCCCATGGGGCACAGGGTCAGAGCTGATTTGCATATCGCCATTGTCTAACCCGGGGTGGTGTGGAGTGCAAAAAAATGATGGATTTGGGCCCAGATCTTCGGACTGGGTTGAGTGTGTGACATTGATCCACATTCGGTCCATCACCTGTTGTTTTTGCATCTCCCAGATGCGTCACGTTGTAAATACCCCTCAGCATGGCGCTGTGTTGGACTTGGCCCTTCTGGCAGGTTCACCCCTGAACTTTTTGCCTTTTTGTGTTATATAATTATAATGATTTCTGGTCTTTGCGCACTTTAGCATTGTGGCGCAGTGTAAAGTGCGTGCGCTCTCTGAGTGCGTGTGTGAAATTGGCCTGCCCTCCCATAGCAATGCATGGGGAATGTGTGTGTCCATGGTAATACCTGATGCGTGGGGGGTGCAGGTGCGAGTTTGGTATGTGCGGACTCGTAAGATTAAATGCTGCGCGATGATGTGTGCGGCGTTATTGTGTCTAGTGTGGAAGTGCCACTTCTAGAAGTTGGCCTGTCTGTGCAGTGAATGTGCTGGCTTGTGATTGGCTGGGGCTGGCAGGTGTGCCAGGCTCCTGGAGTCAGGATGGGTCTGCCCCGGTGGTGAATGGGAGATCTGCATGTTGATGGCTGGGGAGGAGTGCACCTGGGACCTGAATAGGGATGGGCTTTCCCTCCACAATGCTTGCTCCACCCCCTGTTGTGTGTCTGATGTCCCTGACCCATCCTGTGAATAGGCAGAGGGGCTGAGCAAAACAAAGTGCTCAGGTTTGCCCCTTGCCTGCACCTTTGCCAAAAAAGGTATTTTCTGTATAAAAAAAGGCTGTGACCTCCTGTAAAATGTTCTTGTTTCCTGACTAGAATCTACCAGGGGCGTGCTGCTGCTGGGGCCCAGGGGAAGGCTTGTCTCCCTGGGCCCTGCCCAGCCCTGGATTGCTGATGGACTTTGTTTTGGGACCCCTCTGCCTTGCCTGGGTGCTGGAGGACTTCTTTTGGCCCCTCCTGCCCTCTGCTCCTAGGAGGACCTTGTTGCTGGGGCCCTGGTTGCTTAAGGGGGTTATTCCTGAGGGGCTTGGTGCTGTCTGTGCCCCAGCGCTTCGAGAGCGCTTTATCTTTTTGTCCCTGGGCAGAGGGCTGTCGTTTGCACTCTGAGGGAAGCGCTCCTGCCCTTTGTGTGCCCCGAGTGCGCAGGTGCCCACCCTGCGCCTTTATTTGCATTTTATTATTATTACGGGTGCCCACCCTGTGTTTGTGTGCCTTAGCGAGAGCCCACCTCGCTTCTACATCTTACTTGCCTGCCGGGGGTGCCCACCCCTCATTTGCCGCCCCGATTGCCGCCGCCGTCCACGGCCTGCCTGGTTGTGGGCGGGGCAGCCGGACGGAAGTGACGCCAGCACCATGAAGTGTGGCCGGAAGTTGTTGCCTCAATAAAGGAGGTCAGGAGCCCACCCCACCTCCTCGAGCCCAGAGCGAGAAGAAGAAAAGTCCCCCCGCGGCCTGGGGCTCCCGTGAGCTGTGGAGAGCCCCGGGGCCGCCAGCACTGAGGAGAAGCCTTTGCCCTGCCTGTCCGGTCTCCCGTGTGGAGAGGGAGACCGGAGATGCTGCCCGCCCGCACGGCCAGAAATTGAAGCAGGCGGGCGCCATGTGAAAATGCTATCGCAGCAGAGAAAGCCACGCTGAGAGGAGATGCTGCAGAAAGGAGATGCCGCCTCCCGACCAGCCGGTGAGTGGAGGCGCCCCCGCGGGTCGCTCCTCAGCACCTCCTCTGTCCCTGGGTCCCTGAGAGGCTCCTAGGGGGCATTGGTTTGAGAGCCCGAGGCACCACCGACATCCCGGGGGCATTTTGTTTAGAGCCCGAGAGGCTCCTACATACCCAGGGGTCATTTCATGGGGTAGAGCGGCCCCGGTTGGCAGCGGGCCGCTCCCCCGCGTTGGCAGCATTTCTTTAGAGCCCACGAGGCTCCCGGGGGCATTGTTGTGTTTAGAGTCCGTGGCTCTGAGGCCCCAGTTTATTCCTAGAGCTAGAGGGCTCCAATGTGCGCAGTATGATGTGTTCTGAGCCGGGCTCCCAAAATGCGCATTCTTTGTCCCAGAGCCAGAGGGCTCCAGCAGTTGGCGCAGTCTCTGTCCTGAGGGCCCCTGTCGCAGTTTTGTTATCCAGCTGCCCAGCAAGTAGTGGGCAGCTGCACCGTTTAGGTTTTGCTTCTTAGGGGACTTGTACTTTGGACTTAGGAGTGAGTCGCACTCCTTCATCCATACTTGGCCGTCCCCAGCTGCGCAGCACTTAGTGCCAGCTGCAGCGTTTAGGCCCGGTCCCTGTCCTCAGCTGCCCAGCAAGTAGTGGGCAGCAGCTACGTTTAGGCTCTGGCGCAGTGGCGCAACCTGGACTTTGATGTGATTTATGTGCTAATGCTTGGGGTGTTAGGAAATGTACTGTGTGAGTAGTATGTTTTGCGCACCCAGTGTCTTTCCTACACCGCTGAATGTGTTCTTATGCCTCATGTGTTTTACCTACACCGCTGAATGTGTTTTATGCGTCATGTGTCTTTCTTACACCGCTGAATGTGTTCTTATGCATCATGTGTTTTACCTACACCTCCGAATGTGTTTTTATGCGTCATGTGTCTTTCCTACACCGGTGAATATGTTCTTATGCATCATGTGTTTTACCTACACCGCTGAATGTGTCTTCATGCATCATGTGTAAAGCTTCTGGCCTATACCCCTAAATGTATTTTTATGCTTAGGTGGTTGTTTTTCCTAGTATAGGTATTGGAGTTCTGGACTTTTTTGGTTCCGTCCAGAGGTGTCAGGGAACAACACCCAAAGACCCCGGAGTTCCACCTGCCTTGGTGCACAAATGAACAGAAACACGGGCTTCTCGATGGTGGCGTCAAAGACCAGCAGATGATATTAGAACCATCCGGGACCAGGGAGGAACTGCCCTGCTGGTGCTCTTAGATCTTTCTGCAGCTTTCGACACGGTTGACCACAAGATCTTGGTCAACCGTGTCGAAAAAATGGGCATCCAGTCCACGGCAAAAGATCTACTGACCTCCTTCCTGGCTAACAGAACGCAGGCGGTCACTCTGGGCCCATTCCAATCTGCCAGTCGGTCGCTACCGTGTGGGGTTCCTCAAGGCTCATCCCTCAGTCCGACACTTTTCAACATCTACGTGTCGGACCTTGCAAGTGTCATCAAAGCACATGGGATGAGCCTAACCTCATACGCCGACGACACGCAGCTCGTTCTGGCCATTAAGAATAATGGTCAGGAGGTGGCCGAACGGTTCCAAGCTGGTATGATGGCAATCGGAGAATGGATGGCAGGTAACTGCCTAAAGCTAAACTCCGATAAAACGGAGGTGGTCATCTTTGGCAAGCTCTCACCATCTTGGCCCACAGCCTGGTGGCCATCAACTTTTGGCACCCCACCTTGTCCCGTCTCTAAGGCCAGAAATCTGGGAGTCATGTTTGATGACCAACTCAACTTTATGACTCATGCTAACAAGGTAGCTTCCACGGCCCATTACAAACTCAGGATGATTAGAAAAATCTTGCCTTTTCTACCTGACACGGCCGCCAAGACCCTGGTTACATCACTGGTTCTTACCTCCCTTGATTATTGCAATGGCCTTCTCCTAAATGCACAAAAAAGAGTTACTAAAAAACTACAGACTGTACAAAACGCGGCTGCTCGCCTGTTATCCAAAAAACCCAAATTCACCCCCATCTCAGATACTCTGAGAACCTATCACTGGCTGTCCATCCAAAACAGGATAAAGTTTAAAGCCATGTGTATAGTGTACAAAGTGATGCAGGACCAGGGGCCTCGCTTCCTTAAAGATCAATTAAAACTCTACAATCCAGTCAGAACACTCCGCTCCTCTACACTCAATCAACTAATCACTCCACGCAGCAGAACAGCTACTTGGGGCGACCGTCGTTTTCCGGCCGCAGCCTCTAAGATCTGGAATTCCCTACCTCATTACGTCAAATCCAGCTCATCACTCCTACAGTTTAGGAGACAATTAAAAACTTGGTTATTTGACCAGTAACTCACATCCTCAGCTCACCGCACTCACTTCTTAGGACAGACATTACTGCAGTCTAGCGCCGAGACACCCACGGGTATTTGGTTGCGCTTTAAAAATGCCAGTAAATAAATAAATAAATAAATAAATAAATAAATAAAGGTTTATTACTGCAGGGACACAGAAGTCACAGAAACTACGCATGGGCAGTATCTAGGAGCCTGTTCAAATTGTACAAAGAGGGTTGCTCCTTATATACTAAATTTTGGCCTTCAGGCGAATTCTTCACATGTTGGTACATTCCCAAAACCTTTGTGTCATAAGCAATAAATATTTGGCGTACACAGGAACCGTTGATAAAATCTGATACAAAACATCTACGAAGAGGGGTTCCCACTAGTTCATCACAATCCCTTGTCAATATTGTATTCAAGAGCCGGACCGCCTCATCGTAAATTTCGTTACCTCCCCCTAATAAAGATTCAGAAAGAAAGGAACGGAGCCAGGTGTGGAAGATAGAAAAGCGGGATAAGAGATGTTTGTAGGTTGTAAATGGGCAAGGCTACCGGCTTCGGCCGCCTAATCATGATCGGGACAATGGACACGAGAACCAGTTCAGTTGGGCTGGCCTCGGGCAGAGGAGGCAGCCTTTGTCGAGTCATGTAGCTACAGCGTGATCTGGTTTAAGGTGCACATGTCATGAAAGAGGCGAATCTCCGGCTAAGGCTACGTGTCCTTAATCGAAATGAAGTGATCAGAGGTTATTGCGTATGTGAGGGCAAGAAACACAAAATGGCTGCCATGATCTAAGATGGATGCTGTGGGTAGATCAGAAATGTGTTCATAACAGGAGTACTCTTGCTCGTATCGTAGCGAAAACACCAGGATATGCTAAATGAATCAATTGCGGTTCGCTGATACCAATATTATGTATTTCCGACAACATTGAAAACACGGGTTCAAATCGTCACGGAACCTCAGACCCTCCTTTTGCCCTTACATAGGCAATTACTCAGTCTATGTCAGA
Source organism: Lissotriton vulgaris (assembly GCF_964263255.1). Lineage (NCBI taxonomy): Eukaryota > Metazoa > Chordata > Amphibia > Caudata > Salamandridae > Lissotriton > Lissotriton vulgaris. The sequence goes on from NC_141697.1 coordinate 42,260,401, forward strand.
ATCTAGTTCTATGCTCATCAGGTCAGTGACATGTTGTTGTATCATCATCCTTTCTCGCGCCTTTTCTCCAAACGCAGGTGGTTTCCTAAAACAGGTTGCAGCACAAAGACTACACAGGGCTGGACCACACTGGATAATCAGGCAGCATGAGAAGAGGAATACTAAGATGACACCAATGACCATTAGAACCTTCCATCCCCATGCTGAGATCAGAGTCCAAGACCACTCCATGAAGGACCAGTTTCCCCGGCCTATGTGTATAGAGTCGGAAATCTTGTGTAGCTTAGAGATCGCCTCATAGACTGTTGGAGCATTATTGGGAATAAAGACACAGCAGCTCGATTGGATCATTCTGCATACCCCACCTCGATCTGCAAGTATAACGTCTAGAACCATACGGTTCTGCAACGTCATGAGTCTATCCGCCTGAAGCTCAGCTGTCAAATTGCTAAGGGCACCAGCAGTTTCGGTAATAGTAGATTCAACTACCCGTGTTAGCTGACGTATGTTTCTACTATTGGCCATAGGCCCCCAGAACGGAAGGAAGCCTTTGAAGAAGTCTCCAGCTTCCTGACCAGCGGTATCTTCCTTGCTGAAGACACCTCTCGCTACTCTGGTTCTGTGGTAGTCAGATGAAGCAGTGTATGTTGGAGGCAACAATCGAGCAATATAACATGAACCTGAAAAGTCAGCAGGTAACCATGTATATGCTCGGTCTCGACAGATGAAGTAGGTACCCCTAGCAGTAAGGAAAGCAGGGGAAGAATTAGCCGGGAACACATAAGTCTCTACGCACTCACTCCTCCCTAGCTGAGCTCTCGGATTTCTCCCATTACCTTGCAAACAGACCTGACCTTGGTGAGGTACGACCCAGACTGGAGTTGAGCTTTTACGCTTGCTTTCTCCCAAACTAAGGCGATACTCTGAAGAATTCCAACTTAAATATACTCGCAATTTGTCTCTAGGGTATGATGGAGTATTATTGACGTCCTTGATCATGTCAATAATTCCCTGGACTAAAGCTTTGTTGGCAGAGTTATATTTAGTGGAACGTGGTGGACGCGGAGGATAGGTTTCAAGGGCATAAGCAAAGATGGTTTGAAGGGCCTGAAATGATCCATTGTAGCTGAAAGGCAAAACCAGATAGGGAATGCCTTTATCCATAGTGTGGGGTATCAAGCCATACACCCAGCAGTCTGTAGTGTTAACTACCAGTTGGTGTTGGTGCAAGAGCTGTACAAAAGTGTTATTAATGAATTCTGAGCGTCGGGCTTGTTCATGTTCAGGAAACGAATGAAAAGAGTGTATAGAGGAAACAGTAGAAGTAACAGGATTAAGGGGAGGTACTGTAGTTACTGGCACATAAATCAAACTTATACCGAAAACGATTCCACCCACCAACGTTATCAAAACAATTAGAAATGTAATGGCACATTGCATCAAAAAGCATTTGTTATGAAGAATTCTGTAAAGTCTGTTTCTGCGGACATAAATCACATTTTCTCGTTGCAGCGCAGGAAGCTCCATCTTCTACAATCCGCTCGCGACCACTGATGATGTGTACGTAGATGAAAATGCCTCTATCAGCCCTGGGAGTTCCCAGAACTAACAGAAAGATCGACCTTGTGTCAGACCCCCGCAGATTCAACTAGGCACACAGCCACGACCCTACGGCTACCCAGACGGCAAGGCAATTTCAAAAACAATAAAACAATAGCAAACTTCCTGGCTGAAGGCAAAAGTTCAATATTTCAAAAATATCACAATATGCAGTTGCCTGCTTTATTTGTCCATTTTACGGTTTCGTAAATTATATCTTTGCTTCGCAGGTACTGTTTGATCGGCAAATAGCGTATCACTGGTATCTGTTGCAGTGTTCAAGTTCGCAGATGACAGAGTTTTTTCTGATGCAGGAGACAAATGTTCAGAGTTCAAAGGAGTCTTTTCAGGAGGAGAGTCAGAGCTTGGAGTGTCAGTAATCAATTCGGCATCGCTGAAAGGGATGAACTTTGGTGTGCGTTCAGACTCGGAGGCACCAATTCCCTTCTTCACCCAGTCGTCGTAAGGAAGTGGCAAAGGTACACGCTTAACATGGGATGCGTGCACCCAGTGCTTGCGACCAGCTACACGAACTGCTGTTCTCGTTGCAAGCAGGACCTGGAAGGGGCCGATGTATCTCGGCTGAAGGTTCTTCGTCCTCGCGAAATTCCTGATGACCACTTGATCTCCTGGTTTCAGCTGATGCCCTGGACTCTCCGGAGGCTTTGGTAAAGCATTGAAAACCTGTTGGTGAATAAGACTCAATTTAGCAGTCAAGTCGTAAAGGTAGTCTATTAACATAGGATATTCTAGAGAACAAAACTCCTTAGGCCTTGGCACACCCCAAATATTTGCCGGGCGGCCAAACACTATCTCATAAGGGCTAAGCCCCACTCTAGAATGTACAGTTGCTCTCGTGGATAACAAAGCCAAAGGAAGTGCGTCTGGCCAGGCTAAACCTGTGGATGCTTGTATTTTAGCTAGTTTCAGCTTGAGGGTGCCATTGTAACCCTCCACTAAACCAGCAGACTGGGGATGGTTCGCACTGTGGAACTTTTGTTTCAGACCTAGACCTGCACACACACTCTGCATAACTTTCCCTATAAACTCACTTCCGTTATCTGACCATACAATCCGTGGCATACCGAATCTAGGGAAATATTCTTTGAGAAGAATTTTGGCTGTTGATAGGGCAGTGTTGTCCTTTAGTGGGTATGCTTCGATCCACCTGGAAAAAGCACAGACTACCACCAGGACATATTTCAAATTATTACAGCGATCCATATGAATGAAGTCTAACTGAATCACTTCAAAGGGGCAGGAAGGAGGAGCGAAGTGACCAGCAGGAGTTGGAGTTCCCTTGCCAGGGTTATGCATCAGGCATACCATACAATTTTTCACCACTCTCTCTGCACACTTACTGATCCCATCATTCTTCCAGACCGGAGCCAACATCTTACAGATTCCTTTAGAACTTATATGCGCTACTCCATGCGCCATCGTCACCACTGCAAGCACATACGCATCAGGCAACATCCAACGCTGCTGTTCTGTCAAATCAATCCAACACCCATTCGAATCCAATTTGCCCGTACTCTCTCTCCATACACGTTTCTCTTCCTCAGTTGCTTCTTTCTGAATCTCTTTCACACTTTCCATTGTATCCTCACACATTCCAGACTCAGCAATCCATCTTGCAGACGTAGCAACATACATTCTGCTCATCATGTCTCTAGCTGTCTGTTTAGCGGTCTCATCAGCAAAAGCATTTCCACGACCAACATCATCCGTGATTGCTTTATGAGCACTGCACTTCACAATCGCAACTTCAGTCGGCAAGGTTAGAGATTCCAACAAGTCGTTAACTAGCTGACCATTTTGAATCTTAGTCCCATGGGACGTAATGAAACCTCTTTCTCTCCACAAACGGCCAAAACTATGGGCCACGCCAAATGCGTACTGACTATCTGTAAAAACATTCACTCTCTTTCCCTTAGCTAAAACACACGCTCTGGTTAAAGCTATTAATTCTGCAGCTTGGGCAGAATTCTGACTCACTCTTGCAGTCTCCACAATCGTCTTCAAAGTCGTTACTGCGTAAGCAGCAGTCACATCACCATTCTCCAATTTAAAACATGACCCATCCACATACAATGTGCCATCTGGATCTGATAATGGAGTGTCCTTTAAGTCAATTCGTCCTTTTGTCTCTTCCTCCGTTCTAAAGCAACAATCATGTGGTTCGGAATCACTCGACTCTTGATTAGCCGGCAACAACGTTGCTGGATTCAATACATTACATCTTTTGATCTGAATATGACTCGCTAGTAATGTCAGCTCGTAACTAGATAGTCTCGCACTAGTAAGGTGTTGTGTCTTCGTTCGATTCATGAGTGTATCCACCGCATGAGGAACCATGACCACTAGCATGTTGTTCATCACCAAACCAGCAGATTGTCGAATGGAAGCCGCAGCTGCCGCTGTAGCTCTCAAACAACTAGGTAACGCTCTAGCTACCGGATCCAATGTTGATGAGAAATACGCACAGGGGCGTTGTTTATCACCAAACTTCTGTGTCAGAACACTCAACGCGCAACCTTCTCTCTCGTGAACGTAGAGCGTGAATGGCTTACTGTAATCGGGTGTACCCAATACAGGAGCTGAACACAGTGCTTTTCGTAACTCAGAAAAACTCTCCTGACATTCAGCAGACCATGGCACCGGACTCGGAACATTTTTCCCAGTCAAAGCTACCAACGGTTTCGCTAAAAGAGAAAAATTTGGGATCCACTGCCTACAGAAAGAGGTAATACCTAGAAAGGCACGTACTTCTCTCTGTGTGCGTGGAACACTCATCTGCGTAATTGCTTTTATTCTCTCTGGGGTCAACTTCCTTCCCTCCTTTGACAAGAGATGACCTAGGTAGGTCACTTCTTGGCAGCAGTATTGCATTTTTGAAGGTGATACCTTCTGATTCAAATTAGACAAGTGATGCAATAACAAAACCGTAGCTGCTTTGCAAGTTTCCTTGTCATCGGCAGCCACTAGAAGATCATCTACATACTGCACTAGAGCAGAACCTGGAGGAAGGACAAAGGAATCTAACTGACTCTTTAATGCTTGACTGTAAATAGATGGGCTCTCACAGTAGCCCTGTGGAGCGCGTTTAAATCTGAAACTGCGACCTCCTAGACAGAAGCCGAAAATATCTCTGCTTTCCTCGGCTATCGGAATGCTGAAAAAGGCATTCTTCAAGTCGATGACTGAAAACCAAGTAGCTGTAGCAGGAATCAATGTTAACAAGGCAGTAATGTCTGGAACCACAGGAAACTGCGGGACCACAATCTTATTGATTTCTCTGAGGTCGATGACAAACCTATACACTGGAGGCTTTGTAGGATCAGTTCGTTTCAAAATCGGTAATACAGGACTATTACAAACACTTCCTCTAGTTTCTTCAACTACACCTTTCTCAATCAAATCTTGCACAATCAGTAAAAGTGCACGCTCACCTTCACTGGATATTTTGTATTGAGGAATTCTTGGAAACTTCACATTTGCTTTCAAAGTTACTACATATGGTGGTATTTCTAAAAGGCCTACATCATTAGGACCAGTCGCCCAAAGAGAATCAGGGAGTGAACGCAGCTCTGGCGGGAGTGCATCCATTGACAAGTACATCGGAGAGGTGATTCTTTTACCCAATGTAACCTGTACCCCTTCCGGAGAACAGTACAATGTCGCATATAGTCGTTTTAACAAGTCTAAACCAAGCAGATTTTCATTACAACCCGTCGTCAAAATTAGGGGTGCTTTCAATTGACACGGTCCAACAGAAATAGACAAAGGACCAGATATGGGGTTGTAAACAGGGGCGCCTGAAAAACCTACAGAAACATTTGTTGAGCCGGACAAAGGTGCGCCAGGGAGTTTCGCATGAATGATAGAACTTTTTGCGGCACCAGTATCCAACAGAAACGGTTCGACTACACCTGATGTTGCTACTGCAACATAAGGCCCACTCTGATCCACTGGAACTGATACTACTCCCTCTCTCTGTCCATGGCTGTCCTAGTACCCATTTTGCTGAAATCCCTCATCCACTTCACAATAGTCTTCAACAAGATATTGTTGAGATCTATTTTGCTGGGCTGACTGTCCATTTCGCTGATCAAAGTGATTGGAAGGACGATCATTCGTCTGTGGAGGCATAGCACCTCGCCCTCGACCTCTAGAATTCTGTGCAAAACCACCACGACCTCTCTGAGCTGCTGCTGCATTATTTTGCGCTAAGATCGGACATTCATTCTTGTAGTGACCCTCTTTCTTACAGTACGCACACTGGTTCCACTGATATTGAGGCCTCGTTGAACTATAATCTGTCCTTTGATACGAATTCTGTTGCATATTAGTCTGATTCGTGCGAGGCGGATACGCCTGTTGCAAAAGAACTTTAGTCTTTAAATCTTTCGTTTTCTTGTCAGATTTCTCTTTTTCCTCTTTATCCCTATTTTCGTAATACTGTGCAGTTGCAAGTATTTGTGCAGTTGTAGAAACAGCCCACGCACTCTCTGAATCCTTTAATTTATTGCATAATTCAGGTAACAAATTATGTACAAATTTGTCGACAAACAGTCTCTGTCCTCCTTCCGTGCTCATATCTTGACCACTATGATCTACAAAAGTCTCTTCGAACCTCGTGAAAAAGTCGGAGACACTTTCGTCTTTCTTTTGCCTGCATGCAGATAACTTGTCCCAATTAACACGTAATGCGGGCTTCAGAGTCTTCATTAAGTCTATTATCCTACCCGGAAGATTAGCAATTAGGGGTTCAGGTTTTGCACCACCCGTTTGCTGACCATCCGCTGCAGTGATAGCTGCCCAATCACCACCTAAGGCAACTTGATGATCCTCTCTACGAATTTTAGCCCACACTGGTTGAGGAACTACATTTCCAAATAACATATCAATGTCTGCTAAGTTCATTATACAAGCCTCAACTGTCTGCGTTAATTCCTTGTAATATCCAGCAGGATTCTTACGCGGATCTGGTAAGGCCTGTTTCACTGCTAGCACTTCGGCTCGCTTCCACGGAATATGTATCCACACCCTTTGGGAATTGCGCCGGAGCAGCTACAATACCATTAACATTGTCAGCTTGCACAGCTTCGCGCCAAATTGGAGGAACCTCCCTCATTGGATATTGGCGACTCAGCTTCGTCTTACCTTTGTTTAAATCTCTCGGTGAACGAAGAGATGGATCATTTCTAAAACTTAAGATCAGTTCCATCGCTTCTTCTATATTTTCACCTACTATCATACCAGCAGCAAACTCTTTCTGAACCCTAATTAAGTCTTCTAAATTCGATTCAACATCATCTTCTTCTATCTCCTCACGTAACAACGAACACATCTCATCAAAGACATACCGTTGCGTTGGTTCCTTCCACTGCATAAATGTATCTAACACATCTCTCGTACTATATCTCCTACTCTTAGAAATCCATCTGAGAGCCGTGGAATCTAAAATTCCCCGTTCCTCAGTGCTTGGATGCTGACTACGTCTCTGAACAGAGTCGGAAGTAGGAGTCTTAATTAAGGTTTTATAGAAAGGAGACAGCATATTAGACACAGAATCAGTGATTCTTCGACGAACAGAAAGTGGAGTCAACACACTCGCAGACGTAGAGAACACAGTAGAAGTAGGAACAGATAGCGGAACAGTAGGAGTATCGAGAAAAATAGTTTGTGGAATAGTGGGTGTAAGCGAGACAGATACAGGTATAGAAGTCGGCAACCCAGGAAGAGGAGGAGCCGTAGGAACATTCACATTAACCACAGGAGGTACAGGAGCTTGATTCTGAGGGGCAGGAGCAGAAATACCAAGTTGTCCAGCAACCGGCAATTGAACATTTGGTACAAGTGGAGCCGTAGCACCTTGTGCATACGGTGGAGGTGACCGTAACAGATAAGACAACAGAGGATCGTTTTCGGGGTCCTCTAGTATCTTAGCTGTTTTTGATGGCAAGGCAGGATAGCACTTGTCGATCGCTAAATTATGCTCTCTAATGGCCACCTCTATGGCCTTCTCACACTCATTATCTTGCAACTGTTTAGTTGCTTGCTCTAGAGTCAACTCTTCTTTCTCTTTCTGTTCTTTCTTTAACCTCTTCATTTCTCTCTGTTTGGATTCTTTTCGCCAGTAACGGAAAGAATCAAACATTGCCGGCCGGGCTTTCTTCCTAAACAATTTCGCTTCTAAATTATCAAGAATTTCGGGTTCAAAACTACCATGCAGTGGCCAACTAAGGACACCGTCTTTCTCAGTGTAGCGGACCCACACCTCATTATAAGATATAGGACCCACACCATGTTTACAACACAAATCATATAGGGGAGTCCCAATCGGAGGAACCAGACATGAGTCCTCCAATCGTGAGTCACTGTTGCAACCGAAACAAGACAACATACAGTTTCTCCGACTTACCATTTTTCAGTCCGGAACACAAAACAAACAAAACACAAAACAGATATGTGCACCTGAACCAAGAACTTTTAGGCCTACCAAAACGAACTGATGTATCGATACCCAAACTAAACCAAATAGATTATCGTAACCAGAACAACCAATGATAATCTTACGAAACTAAACCAAACCAAGGACCAAAAAGGATTTTAACAACCCTCTCAAAGTAACCCACTAGCTAGCAACCACTAAATACTTAACTGAGGCACTGAAGACGTCACCAAGGAGAAAACCCGCCACGTTTCGCTGTACTAAGGGCTGCACCTCGGGTCCAAGACAGGGCGACGGTCAAGGCAACGGCCCACTGCAGCCGTCCTGAACAGGAACCCTCGTGGAAGAGAACTTCGGGCCACTTTTGCGATATGCCGGGATCGATGAAGTGGGGCGCCTCCCTTAGGAATCTTCACACGAAGCTTCTCGAACTCTTCAGGCTTTCGGACCGGTACCGAATGACGTCGCCCCACGTGGGTGCCAATTGGAGTTCTGGACTTTTTTGGTTCCGTCCAGAGGTGTCAGGGAACAACACCCAAAGACCCCGGAGTTCCACCTGCCTTGGTGCACAAATGAACAGAAACACGGGCTTCTCGATGGTGGCGTCAAAGACCAAAGGTTTATTACTGCAGGGACACAGAAGTCACAGAAACTACGCATGGGCAGTATCTAGGAGCCTGTTCAAATTGTACAAAGAGGGTTGCTCCTTATATACTAAATTTTGGCCTTCAGGCGAATTCTTCACATGTTGGTACATTCCCAAAACCTTTGTGTCATAAGCAATAAATATTTGGCGTACACAGGAACCGTTGATAAAATCTGATACAAAACATCTACGAAGAGGGGTTCCCACTAGTTCATCACAATCCCTTGTCAATATTGTATTCAAGAGCCGGACCGCCTCATCGTAAATTTCGTTACCTCCCCCTAATAAAGATTCAGAAAGAAAGGAACGGAGCCAGGTGTGGAAGATAGAAAAGCGGGATAAGAGATGTTTGTAGGTTGTAAATGGGCAAGGCTACCGGCTTCGGCCGCCTAATCATGATCGGGACAATGGACACGAGAACCAGTTCAGTTGGGCTGGCCTCGGGCAGAGGAGGCAGCCTTTGTCGAGCCATGTAGCTACAGCGTGATCTGGTTTAAGGTGCACGTGTCATGAAAGAGGTGAATCTCCGGCTAAGGCTACGTGTCCTTAATCGAAATGAAGTGATCAGAGGTTATTGCGTATGTGAGGGCAAGAAACACAAAATGGCTGCCATGATCTAAGATGGATGCCGTGGGTAGATCAGAAATGTGTTCATAACAGGAGTACTCTTGCTCGTATCGTAGCGAAAACACCAGGATATGCTAAATGGATCATTTGCGGTTCGCTGATACCAATATTATGTATTTCCGACAACATTGAAAACACGGGTTCAAATCGTCACGGAACCTCAGTATACGAGTGAGTTCATGGTTCCCTGCGTGATATTTTCCTAAGGTGGTTAGAATTGCGTAGGTGGTACTTACCTTTCACCAGTGGTTACTGGTTGTGTGCTACATTTGTTATTTGGTGCTACAGTATTATATGTGCTAAGTGTTATTTCTACAAAGTGCTAGTTCTACCAAGAGCTTATTCCTGACAGTGGTCCATGTGGCCCTATCTTGTGTATATAAACCCTTGTAAATATGCCTGTGCCAGTTGGCATAATGTACATCCTGTGATTATGATTCTGATGTGTTCTGGTAATACAAAGGCTATTTTTATATAACCTTGTGAGAAGTTCCTTTTGTCGGGGGCTGGGATGTTGTTGCTGGTGGGTGCGTGCGCAAATGCTTTACACATCGCCTCTGAGATAGGCCTGACTGCTCGTGCCAAGCTACCAAGAGGGTGAGCAGGTGTTGTCTTGGCGGGTGACTTCCTTGCCCTGACTTAGAATGGTGGTTTCTGCCTGGCTTTGGCGCAAGCCTTAGCCACCCAGAAATTCCCATTTCTAACACGCATCTTTTGCGCCGCCGCTGCCTCACAAAAGCTGATTGAATTCAGATTTAGGTACCTTGATTGCCCCTTAACAAGTCCTAACTAGTGCTGAAACTTCATATAAATAAAATCCCTTGCTGGCCACTTCATATTACACTAAACTCTGCCCGAGCCCGCAAGGGTATATTGGGTTACTCACCTTCCTATACATTCTATTTGCGCAGAAAACCTCTGCTGTGAGCCATTTGTTCTAAAGTGGTAAAACTGTCATTGAACAGTTCAATTTCCTTTGACTTTTCTATAACTGTAAGTCTATGTCTGAAGCAGAGACTCTGTCATATACTGATGACTACATCCAAAAAATTGCCTCTGGACCATCCCTACTAGGTAACAGAAGCACACCAGTAAATTCACCACTTGAGTCTGATCTGAACCAACTAGAACGCCTCAAGAAAAAACTAGTCAGAACGGAACTTCATGCGAAGTTTCTGACAGACTGTCTCAGTGCTAATATAATTCCCACTGGGCTACAGATTCGAAATATTCCCATCATTTTTACCGAAGACGGTGAATTCAAGGTTAGCTTTAGCCACGCAGCCAATAAATGCTCACGCACGTGGATGGTGCTTAGCATTGAGACTGCGGCTAAACAAATTAAATTACTTCTAAAAGAGATTGAGACACTGGAAAATAAAATCAACAGTGACTCAAACATTACCAACGCAAAGACCCTTTTGGATAAAATAACACAAACAATCAAAGAATTTGAAGAATTCAACTCCATGAGAAAAACAGACAAGCTTCAAAAGGATATTCGTAAATATAACAAAGAAATTACATATCCTTATTTGAACAAAGACTTTTACCAGGCTCAGAATAACCCCAGAGGTCAGAACCCCAACCAACCACAACAGAAAAGAGCTACCTTTTCTGAAACTGGTTCAGAGTCTGACGGTGACCAAATACCAACAGGTCACTTCAGACCTGCATTTGACCAACAGCCCTCAACCTCACGCCCAATTTTTTTAGGCCAGGACAACAGGAGAGGGCGAGGTCAACCTTCGAAACCCAGAGGGGCGAAACGAGGATGGTACAGAAATCAATACACTCCAGGCCAAAGACAAACACGCAATCAATTCTACCAATGGTAGACAGCTCTTCGACCATTCCAATATTCAACTTGTCGAATCACATCCTAACAGAGGCTGAAACATCTGTCCTCACGTCAGGCTTATCCTTTGTTCCAACCTACAGAAATAATCAATTTCTTACCAAGTGTGAACTTTACAAATTTTTTCGAACAATTAGATTGAAAAACTTCTTTGCCTCCAAAGATAGTATCCCGGAAAAGAATGTAACTGGTCTCCATCCACCATCAACTTTCTTTCCAATGAACAATATGGTCTCAAAAAACATCTTAACCTTCGAAAACGCGGTTCTAATTGAAATTGATACTCTATTTACTCAACAAATTTTCTGTAGAAACAATCTCAATAAAGAACAACATCTAGCACTTAAAAATCTTGAATCCCTTAAAGATACAGTAATTAAACCCGCCGACAAGGGTGGAGGTTTAGTACTGTGGGATCGGCAAGCCTACAGGGAGGAAATGTTGGAACAACTCTCTGTACCTGAAAACTACAGATTACTGAAATCTGACCCGACACCTGACCTAGAGAAAAAAATCAAACAACTGAGTAACCAGGGACTAGAGGGTGGCTGGCTAAGCACCAAGGAAGCCTCTTTTCTTACAAATGATTCACCAACTGTGCCAGCCATATACATCTTACCAAAAATCCATAAGCATGCCACTAAACCACCAGGGAGACCCATTGTGGCCGGGTGCAACTCAATTCTTAAACCCTTGGCCCAATACGCAGATGTTTTCATAAGACCTTTTGTCACTGAAACAGAAACATACATCAGAGACACGACTAGTGTAATTATCAAACTAGAGAACCACAGCTACAATCCTGAGCAGGAATATCTTGTGACCATGGACATAAGCAGTCTATACACAAATATTCCACAAGATGAAGTTCTTGAACTTATCACAAATCTGTTAGACAGCCGTGACAGACCACATGTTGTTCCAAGTGAATTTATAACCGAGTGTATCAGGATCTCCATGTGCCAAAACTTTTTTCTCTTTGAGAAAAAGTTCTACCAACAACTTAAAGGAGTAGCAATGGGGGCAGTCTATGCTCCGGACATAGCTAACATCTACGTTAATCACTTTGAAAATGAGTTCATCTATAACAATCTTAATCCTTTCTTAGCCAACATATCGTGTTGGCTAAGATATATAGATGACGTGTTCCTTATATGGAAAGGCTCACAAGACCTACTGAAACAATTCCATATATGGGTCAACCAAAGAAATCCACATTTACAATTTACCCTGGACTACCATGCCCACGAAATGAACTTCCTAGACCTAACAATCAGAGCAAGTGAGGAAAACACAATTTACACAACCCTATATACAAAACCCACTTCTCGTAACACCCTGCTCAAGTATACTAGCCATCATCCAAAATCACTTCGTGATGGCCTACCATTTGGGCAATTCCTACGATTGCGTAGGAACTGCTATAAACGATGTGATTACTTTCATGAGGCTAAAATCCTCAAGAATAAGCTACTTGAAAGAGGTTACCCTAACAAACTCCTGAAGAACTCCATGAAACGGGCATGGTACAATGATCGAGAAATCCTACTGCAAACAAAGACTAAGACCAACCAGGCACCCTTGGTATGTGTGACCACCTTTGGGACATATAGTCAAAAAATAAAAAAGATTGTGACAAAAAATTGGTCCCTTTTACAGGAGCTATCAGAACTTAGAGAAAAACCGATGTTTTCATTCAAACGTGGGCCAAACCTCAGAGACCACTTGGTGCATGCTTATGACAAACAAGATGCCAACGTAGTGGACAACATGAGACAGCTATCCCCGATCGTGGGCCACTATAAATGTAACAAGTGTATGGCTTGCAAAACAACCAAAAACATCAAAACGTTTGAAATCAATGCACGTAAATTCACTATCAGACATTTCTCTAACTGCCGAACCACCAATGTAATCTATTGTATACAGTGCCCTTGTGGCAAACTGTACATAGGGAAAACCACCCAAATGATTAAGCAGCGAATCCTTCAGCACCAATCGCGGATCCGTTGTAAAGTGGAAAATGCCCCCTTAGTAGAACACTATTCCTCTGCCAAACACTTAGAAAGTGACATGGTCTGGTGGGTGATAGATGTTGTCAAACCATCTATTAGACAAAAAAACTGTGATAAAAGTTTGATCATCAAGGAAAACCGCTGGATTGAGCTAGCCAAAAGTGTCAACAATGGATTGAATGTATGCACCGAATGGCACACCCTTGCATGTCTGACTTAATCAGTTCATTTACTTTCTCTAGCCATATACATTAATATATGCTGTGTACGTCCAAACTAACTATTGTGTATATTTGGCTAGACTAGAGTGTGAGCACCCAATTGGTGACAGCACCGACAGTCATTTGGTACTTTCAGCCTCTGATTCTTTTAATGATGATAATGATATAGAGTACCCCCAAATCGTATAATGTGTCTCTAATATATGGTTTTTATATGTAATCCCTACTTGCTATATAGATTTATATAATTTGCTACTTATTCATAATGCAATGATTTGATGTTTTGTATATATATTTGTGCCAACGAATGTTTAAATACAGGGACTGAACCTGATATAATCCATAGTAAATAAGGCACAGGATGACTACCATCAAAACAAATACCAATCCAAGATGGCTGCCCCCTAAGCCTCGATAATTCGAGTGGGCAACACTCCACCATGACACCGGTTGATAAGCTGTCTATTGAAAACAGTATAAAAATAATACTATACTGCCTTGCACCAAGAAATACCAAACTCGTTGTTGAGATTCCGCGACATACTGATTTGGTACCTGAAACAATTCCTTTAAATCACGAACCAATCGTAACATTAACACCTCCGTTTTATTTATCTAAATAACCAACAAACAATATATTGTTGTGACAATTATATCAACAATATAATACTATCCAACTCATGTTAAGATGGCCGCCTTGGAATTAATCGACTCTGACTCTCCAAGCACCAACGCGTAACATCGCGAGATCACGCATTCCACCATCTGTTAAACACCGGTATTTAAACGGTGTTAAACTGCAACAATGTTACTACCCGGACTGCTCGTAATTGACGTCCTGTGATCGTAGCCGACAAGTAAGTGAACCTGCGCTCTAGTGCGGCATATGCTTGTTAAATGTAGATCGTTCGAGGTTTAATTTTTCGTAAAACTAACACTCTGCTGCCTTTGAACTGCATGTACGCTAGGCTTCTAACTAACAACTCTGTTACTACAATAGAACTGCCGTCTACGCCCTGTATACCGCAACTTGGGGAATGCCTCTAAGCTATCAATCCCTTAAGGGACGTATCTCCGCTAATCAATGTAAATTAACTCTTGAAAAATGCATTTCAGTTGCGTTTTTTGCCTTATAAATTATACATGTCATGGGCTTTAACCACCAACTCCAAATATTCAGTCCATATAACACATGCACTGCAATGTTTAAAAAATGCGAAATAACCAATATGATTTTGCTAATAACAAAACTTGTTGTTTAAACAAAATATGCAGCACTACTGATGCCAAATACAACGCATCCCAAACATGGCGCCCCATACTTCTCGAAAGTACTTGGAACTTGATAGTTGTTATAAATAATAATTAAACCCGCATTAATATTTTCTTAAAAAATGGATGAATAAATACCAGTCCCCTAAAACATGGATATATTGCTTTCCATTCAGATAAACGTGAACGCCTTGGAACAGTGATACGAATTGGACAAACTACCAGAACCTGTTCAGTGCAATACCGCTGTATGCATAAGGTAAATCCTTGAAAAACAGAAAGTGTTAATATGCATGCATTAGACCTCGAAAAGATAAAAATTGAAAGTGTCTTCTCTTCCTCCAATAGTGCTTGATACTCAAAACTGATTTTGCACATTGCCCGCCTCAAAAGAAATAAGCGGATGCCGTCACTTAGTCTAAAAGTGTCGTGATTCGGAATTAAACAAGTGAGTGTAAGCCAACATATACTGAGTAGCACCTAGGAACCATTTTATTGAGTATCTGGGGTCCTATGATTTCCGAATGTCTCTTTGTATTATTCCAGTCGCCACACCGACTGTTTTACAATTTCGTAATGCATATAAATTTGCTGAATAAAGATGTCATTCTAAAGTTTTTAGTTAGCTAACCAGGTATTTAATAGTAACAGAATACACCGTAATGTTATGTTGTTTTTCTTGCAGAGGGTCAACCATTGTATATATTATCACCTCGTCCTGATGATGGTCTTGTAAATGATCAAGATAAGACCGAAACGTCGACTTACCTAGTCCAATTCTGCACAGTATGATTTGTATCAACCTTTGATTTTCTCCTGATTGATAGTGGAAATCAATTTATCATCTTTTTCCTAGCAGTCTGGACTGTTTTCTTGGATATATTATAGGAAAAGCAACCAATACCTTAAATATCCATAGTATATCTATGTATGTACCCTGTCTTATGTTAATGTTCATTTTTTGTACAGAAATATCTTTTGTCTTGAATTCAAAATAATAACTTTTCAGACAAACAAATTATCCTGGTTTCATGTTTTATTATTCATTTATTGTACCTATGATGTTAGTGTGGTAACATCTTTTGTTTCTCATTGTTAGAACCTTTTTGAGTTTTAATCCAACTGAACAGCCGCTGATTGAATTCAGATTTAGGTACCTTGATTGCCCCTTAACAAGTCCTAACTAGTGCTGAAACTTCATATAAATAAAATCCCTTGCTGGCCACTTCATATTACACTAAACTCTGCCCGAGCCCGCAAGGGTATATTGGGTTACTCACCTTCCTATACAGCCTCACAAAAGTGACGCAACGGCGGCGTAAAAGAGGCTCAAGGAGCTTGTAAATCTGCCCCGAAGTGTTCAGATTTTCTTGAGGCTATGGAGAAGCAGACATTCTGTCTGGTGTCTGATGTTTCCTTTGACACTGTGCAAGCCTTTGTACTTGCTGGAGGGGCAGTCATTTACTCAACTGAACCTCTTTCTAAAGGAATGGCACACTGATGAGGCACAAAGCGCGGTCGCCTTGAAGATGCCTTTTGAGGGTACTAAGTTGTTTGCTGCTGATGTAGAGGAGAAAATGCACAGAATGTTCAAGGAAAAACACATTCTTAATCTTTTTTCCAAGAAGGCAGGTGCTTCGGCTCTCGCTCCTCATTTTTTAAGTCTTCTTTTCATCAGCAATCACAGAGGTCTGGTCATCAGCACCTGCAACAACAACAGTTTTCTTTCTACAGGAAACAGAAAGGGAAGGTGTGAGAAGCTTGCACCACTCCAGACAACTCTTATAGTGATTTTAGTGGTCTTAGACAACCTTAGAAAGCTCTTTAAGTGGTAGCCGTGGAAAGCAGCCTTAAGGCTTAGTCTAGAAGGAGTGTAAAGCAGCTTGTTGTACCAGAATGCAATCTTATTGATATAGATTAAGTGAAAGAGAAACACACAAGGCATTTATAAATATATGTATTTGTTATATAATACTCTCTAACACATTTAGATATGCCCTACCCGGAGATAATCACAATGCACACAATACTTTGCAAAGAAACGCAGTAAATAGCACCGAATACACAGTGGACCCCAGGGGGGACTAAACCATATACTAAGGAAGTGGTATAAGAAACACAACTCGGGTCAAGACAGTGTTTAGATGACGTAGAAGTACTGGGGACCCAAGGTACCCCCCAATATGAAAAGATAAGGACCCCACTGAGAGCGTGTGCAGTGAGGGAACACAAGCTCGTGCTCCGTGCAACTCTACGGGTAAGTTGCTGTTAGATTTTTAAAGATTAGGACCCTTCCCAGTGGACCCTGAAGAAACCCTGTGGAAGACAGAAGGTTGGAGCGTTTCCCCACCTATGGATACCCTATTACCTAAGTTACCTACACCAGGGAAGCCAGGTGCATAGGTGTGAAGTGGTGTCGGAAACCGCTGTCTAACCCAATGGAGGACTTCAGGAAGGTGCCGCTGCTGAAGAAGGAGAAGGTGTCCGTTAGAATCCAAAGGTGGATTCGAGATAAGAGGTACCTGCAAGCAAAGAGGACAGAGTCTATGTCACTCAGGAGTGGCCAGGAGACTTGGAAGACGAATGCCCTCCGATGTCAGGTGTTGCTGGATGGATGATAATGTTAAAAACAAGAGAGGTGGCTCTAATGTCCAAGGGAACAGAGCACTCAATATCAGTAAGAAAAATCTAATTTCCCATGGAAATCATAACATCCATGTATAGTCTGATACATGCACAACTTTCCCTCCAAACTATTGACCTTACCCTCAGGACCTTAAAAAACTATAAGGCCTTTGCCAATAAACCCAAAATCGTATGTAGCGTCTACAATTATTTTATTACACGTAACAATGATTAAAACAATCTCTCTGAAACTCAGGGAAGATTGTAAGAGTGCACGGTCAAGACAAGGAAACGCCAAACGTCGATCGGATGTGGCGGATTGAGATACTATACAATAAAGACAAGCATATTGTTCGCTGGTGGACAGAGTCTAATGGGGTGAAAATCCCCCAACTAAAGATACCAATTACCGGTGGATGTGCTAAAATACTCCATAGGGCAAATTTTCAAGAAAATTAGCCCTATGAACCGAGAAGTTATTGTGCAGACTAGATATTGGAAGGATTGCACCAACTGTTTTGACAAATAGAGAGTGGTGCCAGCAACCAAACAAAAAGGCAGTAGTTGGCATCTACCCTATATCCCACAGTACTGGATAATTGCACTGGGATATATGCCCACAATTCTACGAACTGGCAGATTTTTATAAACAAGGCCAGTAGTATACCTTTGGCAGCACGTGACAAATCATTTTTTGCGATGATAATAACCTACAGTATGCAAGAATAAATCCCATATCAATGTTGAGTCCTGAAGAAGGTGGTTTTTGTATTGAATTTGTAATACCACCAAAACGCGTTAACACTAGTTTGTTGTTGAGAATCCAACTTACCGGAATCACGTGCATTAGAACAAGAATCTAACCAGTTTTTCTGTTTGCAAATATTGGGTTGGATCAAGTACAGTGACAGTGCAAATCATTGTGCTTTTTTGGGTTTCTACTTGGAGGTTTTCTCCACATGTTTTATATATACCGAATTATTGATTTAAAAATACCATAGCTGGATTGTGTTCATCAATTGAATGTTTTTAATGTATTTTTAAATAAGTGCACTCTTACAATCTTCCCTGAGTTTCAGAGAGATTGTTTTTATCATTTTTATGTGGAGTAAAATAATTGTAAACGCTACATCTGATTTTGGGTTTATTGGCAATGACCTTATCGTTTTTTAAGGTCCTGAGGGTAAGTTTGGAGTGAAAGTTGTGAATGCATGAGAGTATACATGGATGTTGATTTCCAAGGGAAATTGGGGTTTTCTTACAGATGTATGATGATGACATTGACTCTGTATCTGTGAGGACCAGACGATGCTGAGGAAGACCAGGAGCCATGCACAAGCTGTCCCACATCGGATGTCGAGTGCTGAGGGGTCGGTGTCCAGCGGGAGTGTCAACAAGCCTTGGCAAATGTAACCAATTCAGACGTCGAAGAAAGTGCAATCTCGGGACCAGGAAGGTCCAGTGGACTCACCACAATCAGGGGAGTCAGGGCAGACCCCGAGCAATCAGGGGAGCCCAAAAGAAACAAAGGTGACTCTCAATTGGACCCGCAGGCCGGAGGCACTGGAGTTGCGGAAGATCTCAAGCAGCTCATCAAAAGATGAACGTACAAACATATAAGCGCTGGAAAGTGTATTGATATTTACAACACTTGGAGTAGAATCTTTAATGCCTCTATGCCAGAGTTTCCCTACTCCCTATTTTCTGGGTTCCCCAATAAACATTGGAAAGACAAATCTACAGAAAAGGCAGGGCTTTAAGTGGGCCGGGTCTCACTGGTGCTGGGCACTGGCAGTTGTTTAAAGGAGGCCTTGAAACGGGTCTCTATCGGACTCTGTTTTGTGCCCTGGCACAGGCGGTCCATTTTTTCCCGGACTGCAGTGACAGCAGGCACATCGATGAGCACGGCTCACACTGCTTTCTTCTCACTAGCAGGAGAAGTTACAACATGACGTCCTGCCAGGTGAGCGTTGTACGGGAAGGGAAATCCTTTAAAGAGAGTCTTTTTCTCTCTGAATATCCTTTCTTTTTTTGGAACTCAGGAGGAGCAACATTGGTGTGGTGTCACCAGGGCTTTAAGTGGAAGTTTTTTCAATATGATATACAAGCCATAGTTGCTGCTTATTTGTCTTATGCAACTTACAAGCACTGACAAAGCCAATAATCCTGAATTGTTGTAGGTATATGTTATTTGTTGTATAATTTATCTGGATGCAGAGAGATAAACAGCAAAATACAAGTCGTACGGCACACTATGCCAAGCACAGATTTTTCGCTTACGTGTTTTTAAGCTGCGCCCTTAATTACATTGGCCACTCCCCTATGAGAGACCCCCCAGTTTTTTCATCCCACTTAAAGCCATGGGAAAAGGGAATAGGTACCGGTAAATACAGTATGTAGATTTTGTTTGGAAAGCACTAAAAGCAGGTTATACTCCGTTTTGCGGAGCTTTACTTATAATACGTGATATTTAACAACTCTGATAAATATCCATCCCTGGTGTATAGGCATTAATTGGGCGTTAGATACAAAGCTCTCAAGCTTCCCAGTTCCATCCCTTAGAACATCACCGAGTTCAATCAATCAATCAATCATAGCATTTATAAAGCGCACGATATACCCGTGGGGTTTAAAGGCGCTGGGGGGAGGGGGGTGGGGGGGTACCGCTACTGCTCGAACAGCCAGGTCTTGAGGCGTCTTCTGAAGGTCAGTAGGTCCTGCGTCTGCCGTAGGTGTAGGGGGAGGGCGTTCCATGTCTTGGCGGCGGGGTGGGAGAAGGATCTGCCGCCGGTGGTGGCTCTGCGGATGCGGGGGACGGAGGCGAGGGCGAGGTCGCCGGATCGTAGCTGGCGAGAGGGGGTGTAGAAGTTGAGGCGGCTGTTGAGGTATGCCGGTCCGGTGTTCTGGAGTGCTTTGTGTGCGTGGATGAGGAGCTTGAAGGTTACTCTCTTGGTGACTGGGAGCCAGTGCATGTGTTTCAGGTGCGGGTGATGTGGCTGCGTCGTGGGATGTCGAGGATCAGCCGTGCGGATGCGTTCTGGATGCGTTCTGGATGCGTTGGAGCCGTTTGAGGAGTTTCGCCGAGTCTCCTGCGTAGAGGGCGTTTCTGCAGTCCAGTCTGCTGCTGATAAGGGCCTGGGTGACCGTCCTTCTGGTTTCGGTGGGGATCCACTTGAAGATCCTGCGGAGCATGCGAAGGGTGTTGAAGCAGGAGGAGGAGACAGCGTTGACCTGCTTTGTCATGGAGAGGTTCAGGTTTTCATTTGCATTCTGTAGTCGTGTCAATTATGAACTCAGGAATACAATTCCCAGAATGCCAAGTAAAAACCTGGAATGGATGGTTATTTTAGGCATGGGCTTCTGGCTTGTGGGACTTCAGAATTCTGGATAGATATCGTAAGTGAGGGTTGCGTCTGTGCCTCCCAGGACAGACTCTTTAGCTCGCGCTCTGGCGGATAAGCGCGGCTCCTAGGACGCACCCGTCCATCATCCATCACCGGAAGTGGCGTGTCTCTCGCCCGCCTGCGGGACCATCACAGCGCAATATTTCAGCAGCAGCTCGGCGACGTAATTATCTGTTAATAATTCAACAGGCGCTCCGGCCATGTGGAAGCTGTCCAATCGCTCAGAACGAGACAGAAAGAATCACCAAATTACCCAGAAAGGCCTCCATCGCCAGAAGTGATTCATGCTGTAACTGTCTGAGAGAACCGGCAGCTGGGGGAGACCCGGGATCCCGCCACGGGTGGCATTCAGGAGCGAAACTCCTAGCGCCTCGAGCCTATCCCGGGGTTGCCCACTGCCCGCCTAAGATTAGTTATCATCATGGTTTGTTATCAGCGACCACAGATTAACTCTCCGGGGCCCTGGGCTGCGGCTGTCAGTCACAGGCATGGAGTGCAGAGTTTGTGTTTGATTGGAGCGGTCTCTCCGGCTGCCGGTCAAATTGTTCTTGAACTCTGATATTTAACCTGCAGCCTCTAAACAGCAGGAAAACTTCCCCGTTTACCCAGTGACTGGCTCAGGGACGGACTGGCCTATAGGGCAATCGGGCAGTTCCCGACGGCCGGGTCCCACAACTCATTGTGTGGGCAGTTATCTTTGATTGTTTGTGGCCGGGTTTTGCTGGTGATTTCCCGTTATTAAAACAAATGTTGCCTGCAGCAAGCTTGAATCCACGCCGTTTCAGAAAATACTGATACAGCATGTGTTTAAGAGTACAAAACGACCCCAACTTTTACCTTATTAATCCATTAATGGGGACGCTTTTATTTTGGTGCTTGGGCCTATTTTCTGTCCCAGTCGGACCCTGAACTGGCTTCTTTTCTACTTTTTAAATGTATTCTGCAGATATGTTTGTGGGATCAGCTGAGACTAATGGTGTTTGTGTAATAAAAACACGCCTAGAATAATTTTGGAAAGCACCAAGCATGATCTCAGTAGTAAATTTGAAGGCGCATAATTACACTCTATACATGTTGTTTTTTTTTTGCAGAGTTTTATATAGCGCAAACTTGACCCGAATCGGGTATCAGAGCGCCTTACATAGCACAAGTTACAATACATGAGGTCACACATTCATTTTTTGTTAGGTACGGGGAGATTAAGTGATTTGCCCAGATTCACAGGATGTTTGGCGTCGTTACTGAGACTCGAACCCAGATCCCCAAGTCCGAGGTCGAGCGCCCTAGCCGTTAGGTCCCTACACCTCATCTGCATTCCACGTCCTTAACCCAGGACGCTGCCACACACAATGAACCCGCTCCACACAACAATACACTCACAGTAGGTCACTTCACCTGCCACAACACGCGTACCCCCACCACTCTCGGCAACACCCAGTCCACATGCCACTACTATGACCCACCAACAGCTCGCGTGGACCGCCCTCAACATTCGCTCAAAAAACACGCCACTGAGGACTGGGACCTTTTCAACACTCTGGCGCCCAACGTCTTCTTCCTCACTGAGACCTGGCTCAACCCTGCATCAGCCCCCAACATTGCCCATGGCGACTGCAACAACAAGACCGGCGGAGGAATCGCCACCATCCACAGGGACCCCATCAAGTGCACCACCACCACAGACAACACAATCCCAGCAATGGGATTCTGATCATATGCCATTTCGAAAGTGTTTGCACTTAGAATGTATTTAATGGACAATATATTCTCTTTCCTGTGTAAAGAAACTAGTTCTGCCTCTTGTGACACCACAAGGGACTGGCACAGGCTACACGAAAACTACATAAATACTTTTCATAGCCCATGACACGCCATAGAAAGCAACATGCCCTCTGTGCACAGCAATTGAAGCAATACTGCCACCTTTAGCAATCCGAGCTATTTGAGAATCTAAAAAAAAGCAGACCTCTCCAGCCTCTCCTGTGTGCCCCTCACACATCACTGGTACCAGCTAATACCCTAAAAGGACACAAGGGAATTATCCTACAGAATGAAGACTGTGTGCCAGTTTGTGAGACGGCACCCCATTGCAGTGCGCACTGACTTCAGTTTGTAGCTCCCAGTTGTAACTTGTTGCACTTTGCCCTTCAGGGTCTGATCTTTTGTTTCCGACTGAGAACCCTGCACTAGAGCATGGGGTTGTCCCTCTTCAGGAGTCAGATCTCTGCCCCCCTTGCAGGGCAGAGGCACAGATTCCCTCCCCCCTGCCAAAAACAAATCAAAAACAACATTAGAACCCATTATGATGTCATCCAGGGCACTCATTAAAGCTTTAACCACCAGCACCCTGGAGCTATCAAAGATATTATTGTAGAAATTAATCAGGAGGATATTTCTACCTTTCTCCTGGGAAAGCGATAGGATCTGGGCGTGTGCCCCAACTAAAATATGTTTTTTTATGATAAAAGGGGTCTTGACAGAGATCAGAACCAAAAGCCCACCCTTGGCTCTGCCAGAGATGGACGCCATAGCAGGTAATTGAAACAAAACCATTGAAACCTTTAAAATCTTTATACCATGTTTCCTGGAAACAAATGATATCGAAAAGTGCCAGAAAATCTGACCATCGCAAACAGTCACCTTTAGACATTAGACCCGCGATATTCCAACTAGCAATATGGCAGCTAGAAAATCCAGTTGCCACATTGATAGGTTGACTGCCCCGAAAAATAATCGTAGGCGGGTTTACAATCCTTTCGCAATCGTCTTCCAGCGGAACCTCGTTACATTCCCCTGCTTCACCCACCATACTGGCTAACATACAGTCTACATAGGGCATGGTTTCTATAGGTGTCAGCTCTGATGTAATTGCAACGGGTTCTACTCCTGGAAAAACGAAATCCTCAGAGGTTAAGCAGGGCGTCAAACCAGAGTTCAGTCAATCATTGGAGTGAAACCCACTTAAACATTGGAAGCGATTAAAGTTAGCTACCTGGGACCCACTCGGCATGTTAAACATACTGGGACCTTTCGCTCTGCCCCACCTATGAACATTATAGGGCTGGCCATTTTGGAGTCTTTAAAAATAAGCTAAGGGTCGGAGTGAAATACCCTGATCCTTAGGTGGGCGAGAAGCGGCTCTAATCAAGGCAGTGGTTGCAAGATGGGGACTTTTAAAATAACGATAACACAATCCCCCAAGATATTCTTTTGTGAAGTGCCTATCCAGTTAGTTCTGGTGGTTACCAAGATCTGGTCCGCCAGAGCAACAGGAAAACCACATTCACTGTTGAGCCAGGCCACAGTTTTGTTTTTTAACGAATCATGTGTTTCGTGATTACCATCGGGCCCCTCCTCCCTTACTGGTGGGACATTGGTCAGGACTGCCACAAATGGTGCGCAGTCAGGTGGTAGATTGGGCCGTGAATAACCATACCGCTTTTTCTTAACTACATTAGTTCTCGGTGATTTCAAAGTAGTAGGTATAGCTGGGGGTACAGGGTTAGTGGCCACTAGCGTATCAATACTTGGACCCCCATTAAGCGGCTTCAACGGCTCACTTGCACTGCCTTGAGCCGTTTCAACAGAAATCATACAGTTATTAGAGTCGCACAAGCCCTCCT
The DNA here is from genome assembly GCF_964263255.1 of Lissotriton vulgaris. Classification (NCBI taxonomy): domain Eukaryota; kingdom Metazoa; phylum Chordata; class Amphibia; order Caudata; family Salamandridae; genus Lissotriton; species Lissotriton vulgaris. The sequence goes on from NC_141697.1 coordinate 42,284,748, forward strand.
AGCCGTTTCAATTCCCCAGAAACAATGTTAAGTTTATCAAGTAGGGTTTGGATGATTTTAGCAAACCTATCATCAATAATGCCAATCAGCGTCTCTAACTGCTCAGGTTCTAAATTCATGTGTTGTTTGGGACATTGTCAGAGTCGTTAGTGGTCCCTTCGGGGCTTATATCAGTGTTTTTTTTTGTTTTTACGATTACCCCCATGTTTAGACAAAGCTGGCTTACTTGCATTTCTTCCAGACCTTAGGACCCTCTGCACTTTTGGGGCTGGTGGACAAGAAACCACAGAGTTGTTAAGGGTCTCATTCACCGCCAATATAGACTCTAAATCAGGAGAAGCTGGCATAATTGGAGGGTCTGGGGAACTTATAACACAACTAACATGTACGGGAGTGGATAGGGGAATGGATGCCTGAATAGGGATGGAGATAGGGGGAGTATCTAAAGAACTTCCTCGTCCTAAAGATTGTCAGCGTTCCTTATTTATTTTGTCTACCACTTTGACAAGGTAATTGTCAAGCGTGGCAACAACAGGTCGAATATTCCCTACGTTGGTTTTAGACATTTTGGATATCCAAAGATGGCCCTACCCAGGAGCAAATTGATACGCCTGAGTTAAAAATATAAAAATCCGAAAAGCAATAATTATGAAATGACAAATTCCCAAACACCTATGTATCATAAAGCAGCCATTTAAATTTCCAAACAATGATTTAAAAGGGGAAGATTTCTCCAATAAACCCCAGATTGTAAATGGGGTACTAAATTGGGAGAATATTCACCATTACCGAGTCAGATTTACAGTTCACGTGTCCACACAGTTCCTGGGGATGCAAACCAGGATCCGCGGCCCAGCCCAGCCTCGTTCTGTCCCGGACTGTCACAGACTGTCCGCCCTTTGTCCGGGCTTCGTCCGGCGCGTCCCACGCCCGTCCAGCGGGTGCGGGAGGCGTTCCTTGCTCATCAAGCGCCTCCGGGCGCGGTGTGACTGGCGTCAGGTGTGCGCCGCCGGGGCACCTGGGGAGTGTAGTCCAGCCGTTCCCCTCACGGCGTTGGCGGCACACACTCCGGTGCGGCCGTTCCCCTCACGGCGTTTGGTCCGGTCGCGAAGTGCCAGGTCAGTTCTTCCCCCCTAAGCCTAAAAGAGCATTATTGTTTTATTTATACTGTTTTCTCCCTTATATCTGGAAAAAGCTATACCTCTCTGAGGAGCTCTAAGATCAAAGCACATGCTTCATGGGTTGCCTTTATTCATTCCAGGTTGGCTTGGATGGTATATTGCCAATCTAAAGCTGTAATAATATGCCTGGGTTGGAAAAACCTTTTGTCTTTTTTCAGCTCAGCGTGGATGACACTTGCTAATCCTATGCTCGAACACTTTTCTGTTAATCTGGTGAAAGGCTTTGTCCTTTTCTAGAGCAGTGTGGATGGCACTGTCCTAATCCCATGCTTAAAGACTCTGCTAGAAAAAGACATTTGAGGTGAGCAGATTTGGAGTGTCAGTGGTATTGTAAAGTGTTCCATATAAAGAAACTGCTCTCCACCTAAAACACGGGAACTACCCGGAGTTCCTTGCTTCGCATTTTGCGTAATCCATGCAGAACTCTAAGCATGAAAGGGCAGTGTTTTTTTATATCTCACAACTCGGCACTTTGTGCAGCAGAATTGTCGCCACTCCAATGAGGTATTGTGCAGAAAATCAACATTTTCTGACGCACAGACAAAGGTCTATGCCTCGATTACATTTGATTACCTGCAAGAGTTTTAAAGGTGGACAAATGGCACTTAGACAACTTTCATTATGTGGTTGATTGGTGATGTAATGAACAGTTGTCAAGTATGTTGGAGAAAGTGAATAACGTGCAAGTAAATATTTCCTTTCTTATGATGTAAATTCTCATGGACATGTTCTTGAAGCTGACTGCCGGTGCTCTGTCAGTTTCTCAGTGGGTTGCTAGCTAGCTGAGAAGGTGTTATGACACGATATGAAGCGTGGGGGCGCTCCAGCCGCAGATGTGTTTCTGTGATGATGAGAATGTCTTAGCTGTATTCAGAGACCGGATCTTTGACATTTAAGAGCTTTTGATCATTAACCTCGTGTACTTACTGAGGATGCAGTGTAAACAGTGGGTAGACGAAGAGGGTGGGTTGTAATTCTTAGTAGGAGACAGACAGAGAGCAAGTTAAAGGGTAGACGGAAGTGACACAGTCATTCTCAGGCTCCAATGGGATGAGAAGAAATGTTATCAGGTTAGGATGGGGTGGTAGAGAGAGAAGTTCATGCCAAAATGTTTGAGAGAGGTAGAAGGGGTGATACAGTGGGGGTAAAAAAGGAAAATGAATGAGTACTTAGACATTTGAAATGGACACACCTCTGGTTGGCCCTGGCTTCCTTCTTTACAGCTAGAGAAGGGTTGATACTGGCCTGCCTGAGACTGTATTTCGTAGATGGTCTAGGCTCCGAGGACAGTCTGCACACTGGTGATGGGAAGATATAGCATCTGGAGCCGAACCTGTGCTGTGTTGATGTTGATGTTCTTCCTCAATACTCTGCCTAAAGCAGGGATCACTAATGAAGGTTTGCCTGATATGACCTTGAGGGAAAACATCCATTAGTATGCAGCTGTTACACCGCGTACCATTACTTCGCAAGCGTTTCAACGCTTGCAATGTTACAATGTGTAGACTTTACTACGTAAGTTGATACATCAAATGCGTTGTAATGCTTGTGAAGTAAAGGCTATCCACATTGTTGTGTGGAAACGGACGACAACGACACAGGAAGCTCCAGAAGACAGGCACTGAGGAGAGAGAGGTAAGAGGGGCTGTGTAGTATTTAACGATTTAGGGTAGGGGAGGGTCGTGCAGCGGGTAGTGTGGTTATGTTTGTGTAGTGTAGACTAGTGTATTTGGGTTTAGGGTAGTGTCAGGTCTTGAAGGGTGGTGTTTGGGAGTAGGGACAGGAATGAGGGTAGGGGCAGTGTCGTGCTTGGGGTAGTGATTTAGGGTTTAGGGTAGTGTTGTGCTGTTAGTATACACTTTGACAATCCTACTGATAATCTCGCCGTAGAGTTGACAGCGAGTTTAGCCGCAGTTCAGCTGGAACAACGTGTCCCCACCCCTACTCATGTCAAAGGACATCTTTTAGACCCCGTTTTCAGCAACTGCGATTATCTCAAAGTGGGCACCATCACTCGTCTTCCCTGGACAGATCATTTTCTGATTCCTATCACCTGGAATACTCATATCCTTCCCTCCAGCACCCCTACCACGCGAAGAATGTGAAACTGGCACAGACTTTGTCTGGACCAGTGGACTAGCAGCCTTACAACCTCCAGACCTTCACCCACTGGTGACCCCCCCCCCCCGACAACAAGAAATATGATAATTGGATTAAGAAATCACTTGACACTGTACTCCCCTTCTGTACCACCAGCCATAAAAGACATCGGAAAACAGCGCCTTGGTACTCGAAAAAACTAAGAGATAACAAGCGCCTATGTAAGAGGAAAAAAAAGGAAGTGGCGTCTGGGCTATGATGCCACGGACAAAGCCACCTACAGGGAGGCTATTAGAGCCTATAAATCCGAAATAAAATCAGCTCAATCGGCCTTCTACAAGGAGAAAATGATGCTGGCCAGGTCCAAACCTAAAGAGATGTATCAAATAGTAAAAACACTCACCATGCTTCCAGCCCCCCCAGCTGCTAACCCTAATCCGCTCTCCAGGTGCAATGATCTGGAAGATTTCTTTTTTCATAAGGTGAATAAAATGTACTGATCCTTTCCAGACATAGACCCAGACCCCCATCACTGGAACCACAACTCGCTGCAGATGCTGAGAACTCCCATCAAAACATCCTGGATCATTTTCCCCAGTTGGACCCAGAAATACTCGAACCTTTGATAAAATAAAATCTGGATCCCCATGCGACCCTGCCCCCCCAATTATGTTGGTCTCAGCTACTCAAGTCATTCTGCCCACGCTCTTGGAGCTACTGAATTCCTCCATAGCGACTGGTATAGTACCATCTACCTGGAAATACGCTATGGTACGAGCACTCCTAAAGAAACCCACCCTCGACCCCACCAACCTCAATAGTTACCGCCTAATTTCTTTGCTCCCCTGGGTAAGCAAAATCCTCGAGAAACACATTAACACCCATCTCACTAGCTTTCTCGAGAGTAACCATCTGCTTGACACACCTCAGACGGGGACGGAGACTGCCTTGATGGCAGTCACAGAGGAAGCCAGGCGGATCTTGGATCAAGGGGGATCAGTGGCAGTGATCCTCCTTGATCTGAGCGCAGCATTTGATACAGTGAATCACAAAATTCTTCTAAGCCGTCTTCATAATGTGGGAATATCAGGAGGAGCCCTGTCCTGGCTTAAGTCTTTTCTCAGTGACAGAACATTCCAAGTTTTTGAAGGAGCCTCTGTCTCTGCAAGCTGGCCGCTGGGCTGTGGGGTCCCGCAGGGCTCATCTTTGAGCCCTATACTATTTAATGCGTATATGAGACCGCTGGCTGAGATCATCCGCCCCTTTGGTATTAAGATCATCTTCTACGCGGGCGATCCTCAGTTAGTGGTCTCTCTCGTGCAAAAGAACTGCCATCAGCCACAAACCAACTTGACAACCTGCCTAGAACAGATCAAGCACTGGATGACGCAATCGCGTCTTAAACTTAACGGTGATAAGACCGAGCTGATGCTTATGGGTTCATCAGCTCCCTCCACCTTGGAGCTGTTATGGCCCATTGTTCTGGGCACGCCCCCCACACCCAGAGACAATATAAAAAGTCTTGGGGTGTGGCTGGACAAAACCCTGACCTTTAACATCCAGGCAACTAAATTGTCTGCGACTTGCTTTGGTCTAATCAGGATGTTGAAAAAAATCCTTCCTCTCCTTCCCTTTGAGGTCAAGCAGGTAGTTATGCAGGGTCTCATCCAGTCTCGTCTGGACTTCAGCAACGCCCTGTATTTAAGGGCGCCTGATTACTGTCTGCAAAAACTCCAGCGGATCCAGAACTGTGCAGCATGCACATTGCTTGGCCTGCCACGCAGAACATCGGTGAAGCCTGGAATGAGAACCCTGCATTGGCTCCCTGTTAGGGAGAGAATTGAGTTCAAATCTATGTGCATCTCCCATCAAGCATATTGGAAATCCGACCCAGCAATTAACCACATTCTGATCACCCCTTATCGACCCAGAAAACATCTCCCTTCTCTCCACGCCTTTCTGGCGGTAGTCCCTCGGACACGGAGATCCAGAGCTGGAGGCCGGTCATTTTCTAATAATGCAGCCAATTTATAGAACTCACTCCCCCTTCATCTAAGATCCAATCCTAATTTGACGACCTTCTGCAATCAGCTTAAAACTTTTCTTTTTAATAAATCAGGTTAACCCTCTGCCTGTTCTCTACTGGAGGGTATTGACTCAGTCTGTTAGCGCCTGGACGCCTCAGGGCAGCAGCCGCGCTTAATAAAACTCTTTTTCATTTCATTTCCTTAGTGTAGTGTTTTAGGGTTTAGGGTAGTGTTGTGGTGTTAGTGTAGTGTATGGTTGTGTTTTAGGGTTTAGGGTAGTGTTGTGCTGTTAGTGTAGGGTAGTGTTTTAGGGTTTAGGGTAGTGTTCTGGTGGAAGTGTAGGGTAGTGTTTTAGGGTTTAGTGTAGTGTCAGGGGTTGTGCAGGGTAGTGTTTAAGTGTAGGGACAGTCTTGGGAGTAGGGGCAGGGTCGTGCACTTCCATCTCTCCATTGATATCTGTCAGCCATGGTGCTCAGAGCCCAGCTACCAGGCTTTAGAGCCCAGACAACATCTGTCAATCCGGTATCTCATTAGTTATCACTCAGATCCCTGGGCCACCCTTCAGCCACCAAGTCCCTCTAGCCACACTGATGCCCACAGAGACCACGGGTATGCACCCCAGTCCACCATGCACCTGCTTGCTGGTGGTCACACCTCCGGTCACTCTGTCACAAATTCACAGAATGCCAAGCCTTGTGCACTCACTGGACTGGAAGGTGTTTTGTTGTGCACCTCTAGGTGCACTATGGGCCATATACTAATTGCTTGCTAGCTTCCTTCTCCAATCTTTCTCTACATTTCAATTACCTAGTTGCTTTCCTTACCTGCCTACTGTGTCTACCTACCTCTGTACCCCAAACGTCACCTCCCCCTGCCCCCACCCCATGTTGCCTTTATGGAAGTACCCACCCATATCTGGCCCGGATACCCCTTGTACCTTGCCTCGCTGTGCCCTATGTTTGCTGGTGTTTTTCTGCTGCTCCTGTGTCCCCAAGTCTGAAATACAAAACAAGCCCCATTGTCCTTCAAAAGAAGCTAAAAAAAGACAACTATAGTGCCATGAAATGCCCAAATGAGCCCAGACTTAAACAAATGTTTTTTTTTTTCTTTTAATGGTGGCTATAAACATTAAAAGACAAATTATTCCCACAAGTTAATGAAACATTTATTTAAGATGTATTAAAAACCATACTCATTACTCTTTGTAGATCTTTAGTGAGTAATTTGCAGACAGCCAAAACACCCTGTTTATTGCCTTAGGCTGAGGCTCATGAAGCAGTGTTTGCAGCAATTGACTTCTGCATTTGTTCTAAAAAAGCAGCTTGTAGTCCAAGATTTCTGTATTTCTAAACAACTTAGTTTGATTCATTGATTTTCTTGTGGGTAGCTTTGCCACCTGCTGTTTTTTTATCCACACGACCAGTATTTAACTTTCACAGCCAGTAAAAAAATGACAACCTAAATCCAGTATTTTCCCCCTTGACAGTGCATGATGAAAACAGCACCTATAACAAGAAAGCACGTTCAAATGTGTTCTAAAGCTGTATTAATGATCTCTAGTTGATCAATAAAGTAAACAAGGAAAGGCATGTTAAAATGAATACAGATGGTGTTATATATAGTTTTATCTAAGTATCACTTTGGGCCTTTGCAGAATCTAAAAGTGTGAACAAATGGGTTATTTCTCCTTTATAAAGTGTGGCGACACTACTTGTGGACCTGCTTTTGTAAATGCACTTTCAAATCTTTGATACACTTTTCTGCACCCTATTCTAAGATGGCCCCTGTAGTGGTGCAGCACTTGCGAGGCACTACTAATAAGGCACACTGGACAGAGACAGCCACTTTACGTGCTACTGCAGGGATTTTGAGTGACCCTCTTCCCAACATCGTGGCCAAAGACACTATCTAGACCATCCTAGGACATGTCATGTTGGCACAGATTATGAGTAATGCCACATACCATTCTGAAGAAATTTGGAATGATTAGACTGTATGACTTCTGAACATTACAACTAGCCTTGAGAAAGCCCTGGCTCAATCTGCCATATAGGGCGAAACACGTGTCAGCTGTCTCCTTTTGCCTAACAAATTGTCATAACAACATGATGAAAAAAGAGTGGAATGGTTTTAAAAAAAGGGACAAATGGAAATAAAATATCTACCTTCACTCTACTCCACCTGCACTGCTGTGTTTTATTACAAAAAAGGAATTGACCTAATGAAATATTAGACCGACTGAAGGGAGGAACACATGCTTATATCCTCACTTATACTTGTCAATACAAGGCTGGAAGGTCCAGATCCTTGAGCCACGTTCCTCCTAAGATTCGCAGGAATTGATATCCAACACCAAGATCTCTGGACAATTTCTCTTTTCCCTGAAATCCACACTGGACACAGGAGTTGGCTTACTGACCACCTGAACATATGTGTGCCGGTGGGGGTCTCTTCCCTTTTATGGATATGCATCTGACCTCGAGTCCGGGGTCAGAACTCATGTGCGTGTATGACATCATTGGGTGTGGCCCAGTCACATACTACATTCCTCCCAAACTTTCAACAATAATAATTAAGCCATGAGTTGTAAGAACATGCTGGGAGTCCACGCTCTGGCAGTTCCTTGGCCACTACAGGTCACTCAAAGACAACCTCCTCAAGTCTCTTGGGTCTCCTATACCTAGGGACATAACTGGTATGGGTGCCCCCAGCCAACTGGAGATGCGCCATCTGTTCCTGGTGGTTGTCGTGGTGCAGTCTATTCCTGACAGGGCTGAAGCGCACTTCACTAGGAAGCTTGAGGTACCTCAATGTGAAACCACTGGTAAAGATCATTCTCATCCTCCCATTTCCCTGTAGATGGATTCTGGGGATGCGCTTCCGATTCACCCAGTGACTAAGGGCACCATTTAGGGAATTCTGATGCATTTGTGTGAGACAATCACCATTGTTCTTTTCTGTTGCCGTGGTGCCTCAGCTGTTACTGACTTGCAGAGGATGTATCTCAAAAGGGAGTCGAAACTTTCCTCCGGGCTCCTAGTTGCGTACTAGAACCCAATCCCCTGTGTGGATGTCGGAGTCTCAGGCTCTCTGGGTTGCGCTGGCATTTTGGTTGTCTGGATCTGCCTGCTTTGGGTGGCTTCCCTATCTATGGGTTCAGGGTCCACAAGTCGACATGAGGAATGTTATCCCTCATGGCACTTCCAAACAGGATTTTGGCTGGTGCTGTTTGAGTTGTGCTGTGTGGGGTATGTGTATAGGCTCTTACGGATGACGTCTTCAACATCTGCCTGTTGTTCAAGCCCTATGTGAATTGCCTTGTTGAGAGTACGCTTTAGTCTCTCAACCTCACTGTTGGATTGGGCCAGCTAGGGTGAAATTTTTCTGAGTGTTGACGAGTGATCATATGCATTATCTAAAGTCGTAGCTTTGTCATGGAGTGCCGTTATCACTTTTAAGGGTAAAGGGAACTCCAAACATCGAAAGATTTTGTCGAGGCACTTCTGCTTTTGATGAACATTGGTGCTTGTCAGTGGTTTGACAATGGGGAATTTGGGGAAAATGATGGACACCACCAGCATGTGGCGTCTATCGGGCAGGTATCCAAAATCAACAGAAATCTGGCACCATGGGCCATCAATACTGCCATCACTGGAGACCTGAGGGTGCCTGTCTGGAGCTCTGTCCACTTGACACCAGTGGCTTTGAGCAACCATGTCGATTACTTCTGAATCCATGGTGGGAAACCATACTTTTCATTGCAAATGGGCTTGCGTTTTGGCCGACACTTGGTGTCCAGTGTGGGCAAGGTGTAACATCACCGGAGCAGCTGGCAGGGGATGATGATTCTGTGACCTGGAAGCTGGATCCCTTGTCTGTTAATGCTGAGTTCCCTAGATCACACAGAAAATCTTTCCATTTGTCGGATTTGGTTGCTTCAAGAGTCTTTTGGAGGATGTGTCTGAGGCAATAGGTTCGGTGATGTCATGTAGGGCTACCGCCCATCTCCAGCTGATTTTGGCAATCCAATAGGCGTACTCATCCACACCCTATAGTTGTACCGTGCAGTTCCTGGGTATCTGCCTTTGGGATTTGGAGAGGTAGTCTGCAGGATTCTTACACCTGAGTTTGTATCCTACTGGCAGTTGGTATTCTGGAGTGGAAGAGCCCATTTTTTCAATGCATGGTGGAGGATGCGGTGCTGTGCCCGTAATAAGTGGCACGAGGTGCTTGGGATCAGTGACGACCTGGAAGGGGTGACTGATGGCATACAAATGAAAGTGGTTTAATCCCCAATTGATGGCATGTGATTCTTTTTTGATTTGGGCATAGAGCTTCTCTGTGTCAGTGAGGGCTCTGCTGGCTAATGCAATGGGTGTCCAATGATCGCCATCTTTGCCTTGCATCAGAGCGCCTCCAAAACCGATGGAGCTGGCATCTACTATGAGCTCAGAATCCTTGTAGGCCATTACAGTGTCCTGGAGGAGGGTGCACTTAATGGCTTTAAGTGCAAGGTCTTCGGTCTTACCCCAAGTCCAGGGAGTGCAGTGGAGTTCTGGACTTTTTGGTTCCGTCCAGAGGTGTCAGGGAACAACACCCAAAGACCCCGGAGTTCCACCTGCCTTGGTGCGCAAATGAACAGAAACACGGGCTTCTCGATGGTGGCGTCAAAGACCAAAGGTTTATTACTGCAGGGACACAGAAGTCACAGAAACTACGCATGGGCAGTAACCAGGAGCCTGTTCGATTTGTACATTGAGGGTTGCTCCTTATATACTAAAAATTGTGCTTCAGGCAAATATTTCACATGTCAGTACATTCCTAAACCTTTGTATCTTAAACAATAAATATTTGGCGTTACACAGGAACTGTCGATAATATCTGATGCCAAACATCACGAAGAGGGGTTCCCACTAGTCCATCACAATCCCTTGTCAATATTGCATTCAAGAGCCGGACCGCCTCATCGTAAAGTTCGTTACCTCCCCCTAATAAAGGCCCAGAAGGAAAGGAGCAGAGCCAGGTGCAGGAGATAGAAAAGCGGGATAAGAGATGTTTGTGGGTTGTAAATGGGCAAGGCTACCGGCTTCGGCCGCCTAATCATGATCGGGACAATGGACACGAGAACCAGTTCAGGTGGGCTGGCCTCGGGCAGAGGAGGCAGCCTTTGTCAAGTCATGCAGCTACAGCGTGATCTGGTTTAAGGCACACGTGTCATGAAAGAGGTGAATCTCCGGCTAAGGCTACGTGTCCTTAATCGAAATGAAGTGATCAGAGGTTATTGCGTATGTGAGGGCAAGAAACACAAAATGGCGGACATGATCTAAGATGGATGCCGTGGGTAGATCAGAAATGTGTTCATAACAGGAGTGCTCTTGCTCGTATCGTAGCGAAAACACCAGGATATGCTAAATGGATCATTTGCGGTTCGCTGATACTAATATTATATATTTCCGACAAACTTGAAAACACGGGTTCAAATCGTCACGGAACCTCAGACCCTCCTTTTGCCCTTACATAGGCAATTACTCAGTCTATATCAGAGTCTAGTTCTATACTCATCAGGTCAGTAACATGTTGTTGTATCATCATCCTTTCTCGTGCCTTTTCTCCAAACGCAGGTGGTTTTCTGAAACAAGTTGCAGCGCAAAAACTACACAGAGCAGGACCACACTGGATAATCAGGCAGCATGAGAATAGGAATACTAAGATGACACCGATGACCATTAGAACCTTCCATCCCCACGCTGAGATCAGAGTCCAAAACCACTCCATAAAGGACCAGTTTTCCTTGTCTACATGTATAGAGTCGGAAATCTTGTGTAGCTTAGAGATCGCCTCATAGACTGTTGGAGCATTATTAGGAATAAAGACACAGCAGCTCGATTGGATCATTCTGCATACCCCACCTCGATCTGCAAGTATAACATCTAGAACCATACGGTTCTGCAACGTCATGAGTCTATCCGCCTGAAGCTCAGCTGTCAGATTGCTAAGGGCACCAGCAGTTTCAGTAATAGTAGATTCAACTACCCGTGTTAGCTGACGTATGTTTCTACTATTGGCCATAGGCCCCCAGAACGGAAGGAAGCCTTTGAAGAAGTCTCCAGCTTCCTGACCAGCAGTATCTTCCTTGCTGAAGACACCTCTCGCTATTCTGGTTCTGTGGTAATCAGATGAAGCAGTGTATGTGGGAGGCAACAATCGAGCAATATAGCATGAACCTGAAAAGTCAGCAGGCAACCATGTATAAGCTCAGTCTCGACAAATGAAATAGGTACCCCTAGCAGTAAGGAAGGCAGGGGAAGAGTTAGCCGGAAACACATAAGTCTCAACGCACTCACTCCTCCCTAGCTGAGCTCTCGGATTTCTCCCATTCCCTTGCAAACAGACCTGACCTCGGTGAGGTACGACCCAGATTGGAGTTGAGCTTTTACGCTTGCTTTCTCCTAAACTAAGGCGATACTCTGAAGTATTCCAACTTAAATACACTCGTAGTTCGTCTCTAGGGTAAGATGGAGTATTATTGACATCCTTGATCATGTCAATAATTCCCTGGACTAAAGCTTTGTTGGCAGAGTTATATCTAGTGGAACGTGGTGGACGTGGAGGATAGGTCTCAAGGGCATAAGCAAAGATGGTTTGAAGGGCCTGAAATGATCCATTGTAGCTGAAAGGCAAAACCAGATAGGGAATACCTTTATCCATAGTGTGGGGTATCAAGCCACACACCCAGCAGTCTGTAGTGTTAACTACCAATTGGTGTTGGTGCAAGAGCTGTACAAAAGTGTTGTTAATGAACTCTGTGCGTCGGGCTTGCTCATGTTCAGGAAACGAGTGAAAAGAGTGTATAGAAGAAACAGTAGAAATGGCAGGATCAAGGGGAGGTACTGTAGTAACTGGCACAAAAATCAGATTTATACTAAAGACGATTCCACCCACCAATGTTGCTAAAATAATCAAAAATGTAACGGCACATTGCATCAAAAAGCATTTGCTACGAAGAATTCTGTACAGTCTGTTTCTGCGAACATAAATCACATTTTCTCGTTGCAGCGCAGGAAGCTCCATCTTCTACAATCCGCTCGCGACCACTGATGATGTGTACGTAGATGAAAATGCCTCTGTCAGCCCTGGGAGTTCCCAGAACCAACAGAAAGATCGACCTTGTGTCAGACCCCTGCAGATTCAAACTAGGCACACAGCCACGACCCTACGGCTACCCAGACGGCAAGGCAATTTAAAAAAACAATAAACAATAGCAAACTTCCTGGCTGAAGGCAAATGTTCAATATATCAAAATCACAATATGCAGTTGCCTGCTTTATTTGTCCATGTTACGTTTTCTCAGGTTGTATCTCTGCTTCGCAGGTATTGTCTGATCGGAAAATAGTGTATCACTAGCAGCTGTTGCAGTGTTTAAGTTCGCAGATAGCAAAGTTTCTTCTGATGCTGGAGACAAATGTTCAGTGTTCAAAAGAGTCTTTTCAGGAGGAGAGTCAGATTTTGGAGTATCAGTAATCAATTCGGCATCGCTGAAAGGGATGAACTTCGGTGTGCTGTCAGTTTCGGAGGCACCAATTCCCTTTTTCACCCAGTCGTCGTAAGGTAGCGGCAAGGGTACACGCTTAACATGAGACGCGTGCACCCAATGCTTGCGGCCAGCTACACGAACGGCTGTCCTCGTTGTCAGTAAGATCTGAAAGGGCCCCACAAATCTTGGTTGAAGGTTCTTCGTCCTCGCGAAGTTCTTGATGACAACCAGGTCTCCTGGTTTCAGCTGATGCCCTGGACTCTCCGGAGGTTTTGGCAAAGCATCGAAAACCTGTTGATGAATAAGACTCAATTTAGCAGTCAAGTCGTAAAGGTAGTCTATCAACATAGGATATTCTATAGACTTAAATTCCTTAGGCCTTGGCACACCCCAGATATTTGCTGGGCGGCCAAAGACCACCTCGTATGGGCTAAGCCCCACTCTAGAATGTACAGTTGCTCTCGTTGATAACAAAGCCAAAGGAAGTGCGTCTGGCCAGGCTAAACCTGTGGATGCTTGTATTTTAGCTATCTTCAGTTTAAGGGTACCATTGTAACCCTCCACTAAACCAGCTGACTGGGGATGGTTCGCACTGTGAAATTTTTGTTTCAAACCTAGGCCTGCACATACACTCTGCATAACTTTCCCTATAAACTCACTTCCGTTATCTGACCATACAATCCGTGGCATTCCAAATCTAGGGAAATATTCTTTGAGAAGAATTTTGGCAGTTGATAAGGCAGTATTGTCCTTCAGTGGGTATGCTTCTATCCACCTGGAAAAAGCACAAACCACCACCAAGACATATTTTAAATTATTACAGCGTTCCATGTGAATGAAGTCTAACTGAATCACTTCAAAGGGGCAGGAAGGAGGAGCGAAATGACCAGCTGGAGTTGGAGTTCCCTTGCCAGGATTATGCATCAAGCACACCATACAATTTTTCACCACTCTCTCTGCACACTTACTAATCCCATCATTCTTCCAGACTGGAGCCAACATCTTACATATCCCTTTAGAACTTATATGCGCTACTCCGTGCGCCATTGTCACTACTGCAAGCACATACGCATCCGGCAACATCCAACGCTGCTGCTCTGTCAAATCAATCCAACATCCATTCGAGTCCAACTTGCCCGTACTCTCTCTCCATACACGTTTCTCTTCCTCAGTTGCTTCTCTCTGAATCTCTTTCACACTTTCCATTGTATCTTCACACATCCCAGACTCAGCGATCCATCTTGCAGACGTTGCAACATACATTCTACTCATCATGTCTCTAGCTGTCTGTTTAGCAATTTCATCAGCAAAAGCATTCCCACGTCCAACATCATCCGTGATTGCTTTATGAGCACTGCACTTTACAATTGCAACTTCAGTTGGCAAGGTTAGAGATTCCAACAAGTCGTTAACTAGCTGACCATGTTGAATCTTAGTCCCATGGGACGTAATGAAACCTCTTTCTCTCCACAACCGGCCAAAACTATGGGCCACGCCAAATGCGTACTGACTATCTGTGAATACATTCACTCTCTTTCCCTCAGCTAAAACACATGCTCTCGTTAGAGCTATTAATTCTGCAGCTTGGGCAGAATTCTGACTCACTCTTGCAGTCTCCACAATCGTCTTCAAAGTCGTTACCGCGTAAGCAGCAGTCACATCACCATTCTCCAATTTAAAACATGACCCGTCCACATACAGCGTACCATCCGGATCGGGTAACGGAGTATCTTTCAAATCGATGCGTCCTTTTGTCTCTTCCTCCGTTTTAAAACAGCAGTCATGTGGCTCAGAATCACTCGACTCTTGATCAGTCGGCAACAGCGTTGCTGGATTCAATACATTACATCTTTTGATCTGAATATGACTCGCTAGTAATGTCAGCTCGTAACCAGATAATCTCGCACTAGTAAGGTGTTGTGTCTTCGTTCGGTTCATGAGTGTATCCACTGCATGAGGAACCATGACCACTAGCATGTTGTTCATCACCAAACCAGCAGATTGCCGAATGGAAGCCGCAGCTGCCGCTGTAGCTCTCAAACAACTAGGCAACGCTCTGGCTACCGGATCTAATGTTGATGAGAAATACGCACAAGGGCGTTGTTTATCACCAAACTTCTGTGTCAGGACACTCAACGCGCAACCTTCTCTCTCGTGAACGTAGAGCGTGAATGGCTTACTGTAATCAGGTGTACCCAATACAGGAGCTGAACACAAGGCTTTTCGTAATTCAGTAAAACTCTCTTGACATTCATCAGACCATGGCACCGGATTCGGAACATTTTTCCCAGTCAAAGCTACCAATGGTTTCGCTAAAAGAGAAAAATTTGGAATCCACTGTCTACAGTAGGAGGTAATACCTAAAAAGGCACGTACTTCTCTCTGTGTGCGTGGAACACTCATTTGCGTAATTGCTTTTATTCTTTCTGGGGTCAACTTCCTTCCCTCCTTTGACAAGAGATGACCTAGGTAGGTCACTTCTTGGCAGCAGTATTGCATCTTGGAAGGTGATACCTTGTGATTCAAATCAGACAAATGATGTAATAAATTCTGTAGCTGCTTTGCAAGTTTCCTTGTCATCGGCAGCCACTAAAAGATCGTCTACGTACTGTACTAGGGCAGAACCTGGAGGAAGGACAAAAGAATCTAGCTGGCTTTTTAATGCTTGACTATAAATAGATGGACTTTCACAGTAGCCCTGTGGAGCGCGTTTAAATCTGAAACTTCGACCTCCTAGACAGAAGCCAAAAATATCTCTGCTTTCCTCGGCTATCGGAATGCTGAAAAAGGCATTCTTCAAGTCGATGACTGAGAACCAAGTGGCTGTAGCAGGAATCAATGTTAACAATGCAGTAATGTCTGGAACCACAGGAAACTGCGGAACCACAATTTTATTAACTTCTCTAAGGTCTATGACAAACCTGTACACTGGAGGTTTCGTAGGATCAGTTCGTTTCAGAATCGGCAATACAGGACTATTACAAACATTTCCTCGAGTTTCTTCAACCACACCTTTCTTAATCAAATCTTGCACAATCAATAAAAGTGCACGTTCTCCTTCACTGGATATTTTATATTGGGGAATTCTTGGAAATTTTACATTTGCTTTCAAAGTTACTACATACGGTGGTATTTCTAAAAGGCCTACATCATTAGGACCAGTCGCCTAAAGAGAATCAGGGAGTGAGCGCAGCTCTGGCGGGAGTGCGTCCATTGACAAGTACATCGGAGAAGTGATTCTTTTACCCAAAGTAAGCTGTACCCCTTCCGGAGAACAGTACAATGTCGCATATAGTCGTTTTAACAAATCTAAACCAAGCAGATTTTCATTACAACCCGTCGTCAAAATCAAGGGTGCTTTCAATTGACACGGTCCAACAGAAATAGACAAAGGACCAGATATCGGGTTGTAAACAGGGGCGCCTGAAAAACCTACGGAAACATTTGTTGAGCCGGACAAAGGTGCGCCAGGGAGTTTCGCATGAATGATAGAACTTTTTGCGGCACCAGTATCCAACAGAAACGGTTCGACTACACCTGATGTTGCTACTGCGACATAAGGCCCACTCTGATCCACTGGAACTGATACTACTCCCTCTCTCTGTCCATGGCTGTGATAGTACCCATTTTGCTGAAATCCCTCATCCACTTCACAATAATCTTCAACAAGATATTGCTGAGATCTATTTTGTTGAGCTGACTGTACATTTCGTTGATCAAAGTGATTGGAGGGACGATCATTCGTTTGCGGAGGCATAGCACCTCGCCCTCGACCTCTAGAATTCTGCATAAAACCACCACGACCTCTCTGAGTTGCTGCTGCATTATTTTGCGCTAAAATTGGACATTCATTTTTGTAGTGACCCTCTTTCTTACAGTACGCACACTGATTCCACTGGTATTGAGGCCTGGTTGAACTATAATCTGTCCTCTGATACGAATTTTGTTGCATATTAGTCTGATTCGTGCGAGGCGGATACGCCTGTTGTAAAAGGACTTTAGTCTTTAAATCTTTCGTTTTCTTCTCTGATTTTTCCTTTTCCTCTTTATCCCTATTTTCGTAGTATTGTGCAGTCGCAAGTATTTGCGCAGTTGTGGAAACAGCCCACGCGCTCTCTGAATCCTTTAATTTATTGCATAATTCAGGTAACAAATTATGCACAAATTTATCGACAAACAGTCTCTGTCCTCCTTCAGTGCTCATATCCTGACCACTATGATCTACAAAAGTCTCTTCGAACCTCGTGAAGAAGTCGGAGACACTTTCATCTTTCTTTTGCTTGCATGCGGATAATTTATCCCAATTAACACGCAACGCAGGCATCAGAGTCTTCATTAAGTCAATTATTCTACCTGGAAGATTAGCAATTAGGGGTTCGGGTTTTGCACCACCCGTTTGCTGACCATCCGCTGCAGTGATAGCTGCCCAATCACCACCTAATATTTACAACAAGGGGTGGTGAGGGACAGAGTCTCTGAATTAAGCAGAAAGCTCTCACCCAGTCAAGAGATCAGGGCTAGATCCAACACCGTTTTTTAGCTCACTGCACCATCCCAGTTTCAGAACCTGACTGTATGCAAATTAGTCTGTTCCTGTCCCAGTGCATGATGGGAACAGGACAAACCAAACTACAAAAGCCAATTCTTACACTGGGAAGGAAACAAGCTCCCGGGGACCGGTTTCTGGCATTACAGCCGTCTTCGGCCCGGTTTGCTTGAATCCTGATGGTGCAATGAGCAAGGGTCTCACATCTGAGAATACCCTTCCACGCTTAGGGTGGACAAAAATATTTACAACAAGGGGTGGTGAGGGACAGAGTCTCTGAATTAAGCAGAAAGCTCTCACCCAGTCAAGAGATCAGGGCTAGATCCAACACCGTTTTTTAGCTCACTGCACCATCCCAGTTTCAGAACCTGACTGTATGCAAATTAGTCTGTTCCTGTCCCAGTGCATGATGGGAACAGGACAAACCAAACTACAAAAGCCAATTCTTACACTGGGAAGGAAACAAGCTCCCGGGGACCGGTTTCTGGCATTACAGCCGTCTTCGGCCCGGTTTGCTTGAATCCTGATGGTGCAATGAGCAAGGGTCTCACATCTGAGAATCACCACCTAAGGCTGCTTGATGATCCTCCCTACGAATTTTAGCCCACACTGGTTGTGGAACTACATTGCCAAATAACATATCGATGTCTGCTAAGTTCATTATACAAGCCTCAACTGTCTGTGTTAATTCCTTGTAATATCCAGCTGGATTTTTACGCGGATCTGGCAAGGCCTGTTTCACCGCTAGCACTTCAGCTCGCTTCCATGGAATGTGTATCCACACTCGTTGGAACTGTGCTGGAGCAGCTGCAATACCCGCATTATCATCACGTTGTATTGCTTCGCGCCAAATTGGAGGAACCTCCCTCATAGGATATTGGCGACTTGGCTTCATTTTACCTTTCTCTAAATCTCTCGGCGAACGAAGAGATGGATCATTCCTAAAACTTAAAATAAGTTCCATCGCTTCTTTTATATTATCACCCACTATCATTCCTGCAGCAAACTCTTTTTGAATTTTAATTAAATCCTCCAAGTCTGATTCAACATCATCTTCCTCTATTTCCTCACGTAACAACGAGCACATCTCATCAAAGACGTACCGTTGCGTTGGTTCCTTCCACTGCATAAACGTATCTAGTACATCTCTCGTACTATATCTTCTAACTTTCGTAATCCATCTGAGAGCCGTGGAATCTAAAACTCCCCGTTCTTCAGTACTTGGTAGCTGACTACGTCTCTGAACTGAATCAGAAGTAGGAGTCTTAATTAAAGATTTATATAAAGGAGACAGTATATTAGCAACAGAATCAGTTATTTTTCGACGTACAGAAAGTGGAGTTAACACACTTGCAGACGTAGAGAACACAGTAGAGGTAGGAACAGATAGCGAGGCAGTAGGAGTATCGAGAAAAATAGTTTGTGATGTAGTAGGTGTAAGCGAGACAGATACAGGTATAGAAGTCGGCAACCCAGGAAGAGGAGGAGCCGTAGGAATATTCACATTAACCACAGGAGGTACAGGAACTTGATTCTGAGGAACAAGAACACCAGGTTGTCCAGCAACCGGCAATTGGACATTCGGTACAAGTTGGGCCGTAGCACCTTGTGCATACGGTGGAGGTGACCGTAACAGATAAGACAACAGAGGATCGTTTTCGGGATCCTCCAGTATCTTAGCTGTTTTCGATGGCAAGGCAGGGTAGCACTTGTCAATCGCTAAATTATGCTCTCTAATTGCTACATCTATGGCCTTTTCGCCCTCATTATCTTGCAATTGTTTGGTTGCTTGCTCTAGAGTTAGTTCTTCTTTCTCTTTCTGTTCTTTCTTCAACCTTTTCATTTCTCTCTGTTTGGACTCTTTTCGCCAATAACGGAAAGAATCAAACATTGCCGGCCGGGCTTTCTTCCTAAACAATTTCGCTTCTAAATTATCAAGAATCTCGGGTTCAAAACTACCATGTAGTGGCCAACTAAGGACACCATCCTTCTTACAGTAACGGACCCATACCTCATTATAAGATATAGGACCCACACCATGTTTACAATATAAGTCATAAAGGGGAGTCCCAATCGGAGGAACCAGACAGGAATCCTCCAATCGTGAGTCATGGTTGCAACCAAAACAAGACAACATTTTCCGACTTACCATTTTCAGTCTGGAACACAAAACAAACAAAACACGGAACAAATATGTGCACTCGAACCAAGAACTTAGGCCTACCAAAACCAAACTAATGTATTGATACCCAAACTGAACCAAATAGATTATCGTAACCAGAACAACTAGTGATAATCTTACGAAACCAAACCAAACCAAGAACCGATCAAGGATTTTAACAATCCTCACAAAGTAACCAGCTAGCTATCACTAAATACTTAACTGAGGCACTGAAGACGTCACCAAGGAGAAACCCGTCACGTTTCGCTGTACTAAGGGCTGCACCTCGGGTCCAAGACAGGGCGACGGTCAAGGCAACGGCCCACTGCAGCCGTCCTGAACGGGAATCCTCGTGGAAGAGAACTTCGGGCCACTTTTGCGATATGCCGGGATCGATGAAGTGGGGCGCCTCCCTCGGAAATCTTCACACGAAGCTCCTCGAACTCTTCAGGCTTTTGGACCGGTACCGAATGACGTCGCCCCACGTTGGGCGCCAATTGGAGTTCTGGACTTTTTGGTTCCGTCCAGAGGTGTCAGGGAACAACACCCAAAGACCCCGGAGTTCCACCTGCCTTGGTGCGCAAATGAACAGAAACACGGGCTTCTCGATGGTGGCGTCAAAGACCAAAGGTTTATTACTGCAGGGACACAGAAGTCACAGAAACTATGCATGGGCAGTAACCAGGAGCCTGTTCGATTTGTACATTGAGGGTTGCTCCTTATATACTAAAAATTGTGCTTCAGGCAAATATTTCACATGTCAGTACATTCCTAAACCTTTGTATCTTAAACAATAAATATTTGGCGTTACACAGGAACTGTCGATAATATCTGATGCCAAACATCACGAAGAGGGGTTCCCACTAGTCCATCACAATCCCTTGTCAATATTGCATTCAAGAGCCGGACCGCCTCATCGTAAAGTTCGTTACCTCCCCCTAATAAAGGCCCAGAAGGAAAGGAGCAGAGCCAGGTGCAGGAGATAGAAAAGCGGGATAAGAGATGTTTGTGGGTTGTAAATGGGCAAGGCTACCGGCTTCGGCCGCCTAATCATGATCGGGACAATGGACACGAGAACCAGTTCAGGTGGGCTGGCCTCGGGCAGAGGAGGCAGCCTTTGTCAAGTCATGCAGCTACAGCGTGATCTGGTTTAAGGCACACGTGTCATGAAAGAGGTGAATCTCCGGCTAAGGCTACGTGTCCTTAATCGAAATGAAGTGATCAGAGGTTATTGCGTATGTGAGGGCAAGAAACACAAAATGGCGGACATGATCTAAGATGGATGCCGTGGGTAGATCAGAAATGTGTTCATAACAGGAGTGCTCTTGCTCGTATCATAGCGAAAACACCAGGATATGCTAAATGGATCATTTGCGGTTCGCTGATACTAATATTATATATTTCCGACAAACTTGAAAACACGGGTTCAAATCGTCACGGAACCTCAGCAGGCTTTTGTGAGATTCCTCAGGGTACCTGCTAACCTCGCCAGGTTGCGAATGAACCTCCCACAGTAGTTTGTGAGACATAGGAATCTCTGGGTTATGGCAGGAGATGTTGGATTGGGAGCATCCTTCATATCTACGCACTTTGCTGGGTCAACGTTGATGCCAGTGCTTAAAAAGATGTAGACAAAGAATTCCATTTTATGGCGTTTATTCCAATTGAGGGTGAGATCTGCTGCTCCAGTTCTCTCAAGGGAAGCTCACAGGTGGCAGCATTGGCTCTTGGTCGGGGCGCATGGATGAGGACGTCATCGCTGACATTGATGACACCTTGGAGGCCGGTGAGGACTTCGTTTATCATATTTTGGAACACTTCTGCTCCAGATGAAATTCCGTAGTTCAGTCTTCTGTAACAATGGAGGCTGATATGAGTGGAAGATTTGGGGATGAATCTGCTATCTTCATGCAGCTCAAGATGGTGGTGTCTGCAGTTCATATCCAGTTTTGAAAACCACCTAGACACATTCATGTCAGCAATGAGGTCATCAATTGAGGGAGATATGTGGCATTTTCTCTTGTTGGATTTGCTGCGAAGGCACATATCAATGCAGATGCATCCTGGTTGCTTAGGCTTGTTGGCAACCATCATGGGTGACCCCACGGGGTGGGCCCGGATACTTTCTCTATGACCCCAGCATCCTAACGTTTTTGCAGTTCAGCTTCTACAGTGGGGCAAAGCTGGAACGGGATCCTGCAGTGTCCAAGTGCAACAGATCGAACTGTGAAGTTGATGTACAAGGACACCAGAACACCAGAGGCCCTTTCAGACATCCTAGGCCTTTACACAGATGTGCGTCTGATGACTATCTTTTAAGTACGATGGGCATTTGTGATGACTGACCTTGGAGCTAGCGTGCAAGAGAACTAGAAGGTCTCATTGTCATCACCTTCGATGAGCACTGCTTTCGGGTGTTAAGGTAGCATCACCCTCTGGATCTGTTGCGGGGATGTGTGCCAGGGCACATAGTTCTTTTTGTGCTGTGGTGTGCCTTTTCCTCAGTGGTGGATGTTCTGTGCCCACTGCAACAGTTTTTGGCAAAATGATTGTCATTGGCACATCTTGCCCAAGTTGGGACACTCTTGCAGAGGGTGGGGTGATAACCCACATTATCCATATGGGTATTTAGTGTGGTTGTCAGAAAGAGTAGTTTTGAAGTCTACTTGCCTTAGATGACCAATAAGGTCAGCAGTTGCAATATCCATTTTGATTGACCTGGGTGTGGGGTTGTGTGGTACAGTAGGTTCGTGGAAAAACATTTTGATCTGTTCAGCGCGATCATTGGACAGTTCATGGGTGTAGACGAGTGTGAGGTTTTCATCCAGTGGCATGCCGGGGCAGCTAAAGATGTGACACCGCAGGGTGGTTGACTGACAGTCTTGGATAATTTGTTTACGTACCCCTTTCTATTGTTCATTCTCAGTGCTGGTGAGTTCCCTCAGGTGGGTGTTAAAGGGGAAATGGGCTCACCATTGTGTTGGCTTACCTATTAGAGCTTGAATCTTTTGGAATCTGGGTGCATTTAGTGTCGAAATAGATGTTGATGGTGGCGAAGGCACCGTCATAATCCGTAAAATCATGGAAGTTGTGCAATAGTCAGTTTTCAATAGTGGCTTTAAAGTAGTTGCTCAACCATGCGACTTGTGCACCATTGCGGTGCAGCAGTTGCAGGGTCACCTATCTTGCTGAATGGAGGCAGAGGGTTAGCTGCACCCCCAATGTGGAGGAGTGATGTCAGCTCGGAATGACGCTGAAATTACATTTGTTGGTGAGACCAAGAGGCCAAACATGGAGAGGCGGAGGCTTGTAAAACACTTGAAAAACCTCCACTGGCTCCCCGTCAATAAGAGGATAACATTCCGCCTCCTAACCCACGCACACAAAGCACTCCACGAACTTGGACCCGAATGCCTCAACACACGACTTTCCTTCTACACCCCCTCCCGCCAGCTACGCTCCTCCCACCAAGCCCTTGCTGCTGTACCTCGCATCAACAAAACCACCATGGGAGGAAGATCCTTCTCCTACCTGGCGGCTAAAACCTGGAACTCACTTCCCACTCATCTTCGCCTCACTCAGAACCACCTAGCATTCAGAAAGCAACTTAAAACCTGGATATTCGACCAGTAACTCCCCACCCTCTTCAAGCGCCTTGAGACCCTCTGGGTATGTAGCGCACTATATAAATTAATTGAATTGAATTGAATTGCAGGCGTGCAGCGCCAAGTCTCTGGTAGCTGGAGTGCA
Source organism: Lissotriton vulgaris (assembly GCF_964263255.1). NCBI lineage: Eukaryota > Metazoa > Chordata > Amphibia > Caudata > Salamandridae > Lissotriton > Lissotriton vulgaris. The sequence continues at coordinate 42,308,047 of NC_141697.1, forward strand.
AGCTAAGACTGACCCAGTGTGCCAGAAAGTCTTTCATACTGAGGGAAAGGTTGATGAGTTTGATGATTTTGCCCTGCTGAAGGTCAGATGTGGCGACTACCTCCTGCACTAATGTAGCATTGGCAGGGAGGTAAGGGGCGCGGTATGTTAAATTCACTTGAATTTAGGAGGAAGAACTAGTTGTAGGTTCAGGGTGTCCAGCTCCTCCTCATTGCCACTGTAGTGGCACAGCCCTCACAAGGCAGTGGGGCTAATTATAAGGAACACGGGACATGGGTGTGGGCTTACTAACTACCCCCATGTGTGTGTGTTGGTGTGGTCCCTCCACTTTTCTCAATGCACGTCTGACCTCGCGTCCAGAGTCAGAACGTATGTATAGGTACACAGGCATGACAAGACCGGGCATGGCCAAGTGGTGTTATACATCCACCACCTTCCCCTTGTTTGGAAATCCTTTTTAGTTCAAGCCTGGAAGGCGCATGCGCTGCGAGGCATGCTGGATTGAGGTAGGGACTTGAAGCTCCGCCCCCTCTCGCAGACATTTGTCATTGGCTTGTGTCATTGTCCACTGTAAACTGTGGCTGTTCATTGGTCAAAAGGCTTAGTAGTCCCTCCTTAGTCCTGCCTTGTCTCATTTTGTAACCTCCCATGGCGACTCCGCCTGTTACGTTGCTCGGTAGGGTTTAATTACAGCATCCGAGCACTAGTTTGACAAATAGCTTTGTCCTCCCTGCTGTTGCAGGTAGGACACGCTCTCTCCTAATGTTTTTATTGATAGCATGCTTTTGAAATGCAATAGGTCTTGCATTCGCGAGAGTTTAGCCTGTTGACATTGTAAATGACAATGCCTTTTATCTGTTTTAAAAACAGCCCATAAATAAAAGGCATTGTCATTTACAATGCCAATAGCTCAAACTCTCATAAATGCGAGACCTATTGCATTGCAAATGCTTGTTTATTTTCTTGTGTTTATGGCAAACACCTGGCCTTTCCAGCTAAATAAAGGCCCCCTTCAAACTCTTTATCCACGTATTGGTCTTAAATAGCTCATCTCTGCTATCTCACCAGTAACAGGATAAATAGTGACCTTGATGGCTATTCATCATGCTGGTGGTAAAATAGCAGAGCTAATACTTTATTTGGCCTGAAGCTGGATAACTGGCACATATTTGATTCTATGTGACTGCTGGGCTGATAAATAGCCACCTTCTTGATCGTAATGCAAGTGAGCGCATCAGCATGTTGCAACAGGAGGCCATGTCCTGCAGAGTGCCCCACTACAGCCCATGCCTGAGAGATACTGGGCACCACTTCAAGGACCCACCATCATCCAACAATTGTACTGTGCACTGCAAACGCATGACTGTTATCTGTTTGCAATGGGAGCCGGAAGCATCACTTCTATCCTCCATCCCATGATGCACTTCCGTGAGGCTCAGAGAGATCGCTCAGAGAGATGGATGTCTTCAGGGGCAGCACAAGCTTGGTGCAGCTGTCTCTTCACTGATCCAGTCTACAGGGACAGCTGCTTTCTCCCTGTAACTTGCCAGCTGAACTTTTATCTCCTTTTACTCCTCACCCCCTTCTTTTTAGCCTTCCTAATTCCTCATCCACTTGTGTCCATGAGCATCGTGTCCAAGTGTCCAACACTCTAGATGAGGCCTTCAGGCTGGACTCGTATGCCTGATATGTCTTCTAGAAGTAGCACAGAGAGGTATTGCGGAACGAAAGCCATTCTTCAGATGAAGCTTCGGGCATTTAATGCAGTGCCCCAGGTGAGCTCTCCAGGACTGGCAGAATACACTGGAGGTCTAGATATGGACAAAATGCGTCAGAAGATGCTTAACAGGGATGTGTGCACAGCACTCTTGTGTCTACTGCCAGAACTGGCCATGACGTGCCAGCAGCGGTCCCATCCTAGACATGGTGGTACAGATTTGCCTTTCTGAATTGGACAAAATAGACCAGAGATGGACCACGGAACTGGACACAACACTTGAGAGATGCCCTCAAGAACTGAATAAGATGCTTCTAATGAGACCTCCAGAACTGGACACAATACTTGAGAGATACCCTCTGGTGCTGGGTACGATACTTCAAATGAGACCTCCAGAACTGGACACAACACTTGAGAGATGCCCTCTAGAGCTGGGTGCGATACTTCAAATGAGACCTCCAGAACTGGACACAACACTTGAGAGATGCCCTCTAGAGCTGGGTGCGATACTTCAAATGAGACCTCCAGAACTGGACACAACACTTGAGAGATGCCCTCTGGAGCTGGGTATGATACTTCCAATGAGGCCTCATGAACTGGACACAACACTTGAGAGATACCCTCTGGTGCTGGGTACGATACTTCAAATGAGACCTCCAGAACTGGACACAACACTTGAGAGATGCCCTCTGGTGCTGGGTACGATACTTCAAATGAGACCTCCAGAACTGGACACAACACTTGAGAGATGCCCTCTAGAGCTGGGTGCGATACTTCAAATGAGACCTCCAGAACTGGACACAACACTTGAGAGATGCCCTCTGGAGCTGGGTATGATACTTCCAATGAGGCCTCATGAACTGGACACAACACTTGAGAGATGCCATCAAGAGCTGGGTGTGATACTTCAAATGAGACCTCCAGAACTGGACACAACACTTGAGAGATGCCCTCTGGAGCTGGGTACGATACTTCCAATGAGGCCTCCAGAACTGGACACAACACTGAGAGACGGTCATAGGCTGGCTGTGTCACAGATATACCAAGGTGATAGGCTGGCTGTGTCACAAACATACACAGGTCAAAGGCTGGCCATGTCACAAATACACAATGGTCATGGGCTGGCTGTATCACAGATATGCAAGGGTCATAGGATGGCCGTGTCACCAATATGCAAGGGTCAAAGGCTGGCTGTGTCACAGATATACAGGGGTCATAGCCTGGCTGTGCCACAGATATACAACACCACCCCCCTTTTGTACCACTTTGTTAGCCATAAGTTGGCAGGGTATGCTCAGACGTGAGTCCCTTGCTAACTTTGCCACTGGATTCACGGTACAAAAGGGGGGTGGTGATGGACGGAGCATCTGAATCAATCAAACACTCACACCCAGTCAAAAGATCAGGGTTTAATCCATCACCGTTCTTTAGCCCACTCTGCCACCCCAGTTCAGACATGGCTATATGAAAATCAGTCTGACCCTGTGCCTCATGGGAACAGTCCAGCCCGAACTGCCAAGCCATGTCTTCCCTGGACCGGAAACAAGCTTCCGAGGACCGGTTTCTGGCATTCCAGCCGTCTTCAGCCCGGCTTGCTTGAATCCAGTGGCAAAGTGAGCAAGGGACTCACGTCTGAGCATACCCTGCCACACTTATGGTGGCCAAAAGCAGTACAAAAGGGGGGTGGTGATGGACGGAGCATCTGAATCAATCAAACACTCACACCCAGTCAAAAGATCATGGTTTAATCCATCACCGTTCTTAAGCCCACTCTCCCACCCCAGTTCAGACATGGCTATATGCAAATCAGTCTGACCCTGTGCCTCATGGGAACAGTCCAGCCCGAACTGCCAAGCCATGTCTTCCCTGGACCGGAAACAAGCTTCCGAGGACCGGTTTCTGGCATTCCAGCCGTCTTCAGCCCGGCTTGCTTGAATCCAGTGGCAAAGTGAGCAAGGGACTCATGTCTGAGCATACCCTGCCACACTTATGGTGGCCAAAAGCGGTACAAAAGGGGGGCGGTGATGGACGGAGCATCTAAATCAATCAAACACTCACACCCAGTCAAAAGATCAGGGTTTAGTCCATCACCGTTCTTTAGCCCACTCTGCCACCCCAGTTCAGACATGGCTATAAGCAAATCAGTCTGACCCTGTGCCTCATGGGAACAGTCCAGCCCGAACTGCCAAGCCATGTCTTCCCTCGACCGGAAACAAGCTTCCGAGGACCGGTTTCTGGCATTCCAGCCATCTTCAGCCCGGCTTGCTTGAATCCATTGGCAAAGTGAGCAAGGGACTCACGTCTGAGCATACCCTGCCACACTTATGGTGGCCAAAAGCGGTACAAAAGGGGGGTGGTGATGGACGGAGCATCTGAATCAATCAAACACTCACACCCAGTCAAAAGATGAGGGTTAATCCATCACCGTTCTTTAGCACACTCTGCCACCCCAGTTCAGACATGATTATATGCAAATCAGTCTGACCCTGTGCCTCATGGGAACAGTCCTGCCCGAATTGCCAAGCCATGTCTTCCATGTCAAGCAAGCCTGGCTGAAGATGGCTGTAATGCCAGAAACCGGTCCTAGGAAGCTTGAATCCTGTCTAGGGAAGTCATGGCTTGGCAGTTCGGGCTGGATTGTTCCCATGAGGCACAGGGTCAGACTGATTTGCATATGGCCATGTCTGAACTGGGGTGGCAGAGTGGGCTAAAGAATGGTGATGGATTAAACCCAGATCTGTTGACTGGGTGTGAGTGTTTGATCGGTTTAGGTGCTCCATCCATCACCACCCCCTTTTGTACCGCTTTATTCGCCATAAGTTGGCAGGCTATGCCCAGACGTGAGTCCCTTGCTCACTTTGCCACTGGATTCAAGCAAACCTGGCTGAAGACGGCTGTAATGCCAGAAACCGGTCCTAGGAAGCTTGAATCCGGTCTAGGGAAGGCATGGCTTGGCAGTTCCGGCTGGACTGTTCCCATGAGACACAGGATCAGACTGATTTGCATATTGCCATGTCTGAACTGGGGTGGCAGAGTGGCTAAAGAACGGTGATGGATTAAACCCAGATCTGTTGACTGGGTGTGAGTGTTTGATTGGTTCAGATGCTCTGTCCATCACCACCCCCTTTTGTACTGCTTTGTTCGCCATAAATTGGCAGGGTATGCTCAGACGTGAGTCCCTTGCTCACTTGTCCACTGGATTCAAGCAAGCCTGGCTGAAGACGGCTGTAATGCCAGAAACCGGTCCTAGGAAGCTTGAATCCGGTCCAGGGAAGGCATGGCTTGGCAGTTTGGGCTGGACTGTTTCCATGAGGCACAGGGTCAGACTGATTTGCATATGGCCATGTCTGAACTGGGGTGGCAGAGTGGGCTAAAGAACGGTGATGGATTAAACCCAGATCTGTTGACTGGGTGTGAGTGTTTGATTGGTTCAGATGCTCTGTCCATCACCACCCCCTTTTGTACTGCTTTGTTCGCCATAAATTGGCAGGGTATGCTCAGACGTGAGTCCCTTGCTCACTTGTCCACTGGATTCAAGCAAGCCTGGCTGAAGACGGCTGTAATGCCAGAAACCGGTCCTAGGAAGCTTGAATCCGGTCCAGGGAAGGCATGGCTTGGCAGTTTGGGCTGGACTGTTTCCATGAGGCACAGGGTCAGACTGATTTGCATATGGCCATGTCTGAACTGGGGTGGCAGAGTGGGCTAAAGAACGGTGATGGATTAAACCCAGATCTGTTGACTGGGTGTGAGTGTTTGATTGGTTCAGATGCTCCTTTCATCGCCACCCCCTTTTGTACCACAGATATACAAGGGTCATAGGCTGGCTCTGTCACAGATATACAAGGGCCATAGGCTGGCTGTGTCACAGATATACAAGGGTCATAGTCTGGTTGTGTCACACATATACAAAGGTCAAAGGCTGGCTGTGTCACAGACATACAAGGGTCATAGAGGGGCTGTGTCACAGATTTTTTAGAGTCATAGGCTGGCTGTGTCACAGATACACAAGCGTCAAAGATTGGCTGTGTCACAGATATGCTAAACAAGGGTCATAGGCTGGCAGTGTCACAGACATACAAGGATCATAGGCTGGCTGTGTCACAGACATACAAGGGTCATAGGCCGGCTCTGTCACAGCTATACAAGGGTCATAGGCTGGCTCTCTCACAGACATACAAGGGCCATAGGCTGGCTCTGTCACAGACATACAAGGGTCATAGGCTGGCTCTGTCAAAGACATACAAGGGTCATAGGCTAGCTCTCTCACACATATACAAGGGTCATAGGCCGGCTCTGTCACAGACATACAAGGGTCATAGGCTGGCTCTGTCACAGATATACAAGGGTCATAGGCTGGCTTGTCACAGACATACAAGGGTCATAGGCTGGCTCTGTCACAGACATACAAGGGTCATAGGCTGGTTCTGTCACACATATACAAGGGTCATAGGCTGGCTCTGTCACAGTCATACAAGGGTCATAGGCCGGCTCTGTCACAGACATACAAGAGTCATAGGCTGGCTCTGTCACACATATATAAGGGTCATAGGCCGGCTCTGTCACAGACATACAAGGGTCATAGGCTGGCTCTGTCACAGATATACAAGGGTCATAGGCTGGCTCTGTCACAGACATACAAGGGTCATAGGCCGGCTCTGTCACAGACATACAAGGGCATAGGCTGGCTCTGTCACAGACATACAAGGGTCATAGGCCGGCTCTGTCACAGACATACATGGGTCATTGTCACAGACATACAAGGGTCATAGGCCGGCTCTGTCACAGACATACAAGAGTCATAGGCTGGCTCTGTTACACATATACAAGGGTCATAGGCCGGCTCTGTTACAGACATACAAGGGTCATAGGCTGGCTCTGTCACAGATATACAAGGGTCATAGGCTGGCTCTGTCACAGACATACAAGGGTCATAGGCCGGCTCTGTCACAGACATACAAGGGTCATAGGCTGGCTCTCTCACAGACATACAAGGGCCATAGGCTGGCTCTGTCACAAACATACAAGGGTCATAGGCCGGCTCTGTCACAGACATACATGGGTCATAGGCTGGCTCTGTCACACACATACAAGGGTCATAGGCTGGCTCTCTCACAGACATACAAGGGTCATAGGCCGGCTCTGTCACAGACATACAAGGGTCATAGGCTGGCTCTGTCACAGATATACAAGGGCCATAGGCTGGCTTTGTCACAGATATACAAGGGTCAGAGGCTGGCTCTGTCACAGACATACAAGGGTCATAGGCTGGCCCTGTCACACATATACAAGGGTCATAGGCTGGCTCTGTCACAGACATACAAGGGTCATAGGCTGGCTCTGTCACAGACATACAAGGGTCATAGGCTGGCTCTGTCACAGACATACAAGGGTCATAGGCTGGCTCTGTCACAGACATACAAGGGTCATAGGCCGGCTCTGTCACAGACATACAAGGGTCATAGGCTGGCTCTCTCACAGACATACAAGGGCCATAGGCTGGCTCTGTCACAGACATACAAGGGTCATAGGCCGGCTCTGTCACAGACATACATGGGTCATAGGCTGGCTCTGTCACACATATACAAGGGTCATAGGCTGGCTCTCTCACATACATACAAGGGTCATAGGCCGGCTCTGTCACAGACATACAAGGGTCATAGGCTGGCTCTGTCACAGATATACAAGGGCCATAGGCTGGCTTTGTCACAGATATACAAGGGTCAGAGGCTGGCTCTGTCACAGACATACAAGGGTCATAGGCTGGCCCTGTCACACATATACAAGGGTCATAGGCTGGCTCTCTCACAGACATACAAGGGCCATAGGCTGGCCCTGTCACAGACATACAAGGGTCATAGGCTGGCTCTGTCAAAGACATACAAGGGTCATAGGCTGGCTCTCTCACACATATACAAGGGTCATAGGCCGGCTCTGTCACAGACATACAAGGGTCATAGGCTGGCTCTGTCACAGATATACAAGGGTCATAGGCTGGCTTGTCACAGACTTACAAGGGTCATAGGCTGGCTCTGTCACAGACATACAAGGGTCATAGGCTGGCTCTGTCACACATATACAAGGGTCATACGCTGGCTCTCTCACAGACATACAAGGGTCATAGGCCGGCTCTGTCACAGACATACAAGAGTCATAGGCTGGCTCTGTCACACATATACAAGGGTCATAGGCCGGCTCTGTCACAGACATACACGGGTCATAGGCTGGCTCTGTCACAGATATACAAGGGTCATAGGCTGGCTCTGTCACAGACATACAAGGGTCATAGGCCAGCTCTGTCACAGACATACAAGGGTCATAGGCTGGCTCTCTCACAAACATACAAGGGCCATAGGCTGGCTCTGTCACAGACATACAAGGGTCATAGGCCGGCTCTGTCACAGACATACATGGGTCATAGGCTGGCTCTGTCACACATATATAAGGGTCATAGGCTGGCTCTCTCACAGACATACAAGGGCCATAGGCTGGCTCTGTCACAGACATACAAGGGTCATAGGCCGGCTCTGTCACAGACATACAAGAGTCATAGGCTGGCTCTGTTACACATATACAAGGGTCATAGGCCGGCTCTGTCACAGACATACAAGGGTCATAGGCTGGCTCTGTCACAGATATACAAGGGTCATAGGCTGACTCTGTCACAGACATACAAGGGTCATAGGCCGGCTCTGTCACAGACATACAAGGGTCATAGGCTGGCTCTCTCACAGACATACAAGGGCCATAGGCTGGCTCTGTCACAGACATACAAGGGTCATAGGCCGGCTCTGTCACAGACATACATGGGTCATAGGCTGGCTCTGTCACACATATACAAGGGTCATAGGCTGGCTCTCTCACAGACATACAATGGTCATAGGCCGGCTCTGTCACAGACATACAAGGGTCATAGGCTGGCTCTGTCACAGATATACAAGGGCCATAGGCTGGCTTTGTCACAGATATACAAGGGTCAGAGGCTGGCTCTGTCACAGACATACAAGGGTCATAGGCTGGCCCTGTCACACATATACAAGTCAAGTCAAGTCAAGTCATAAAATTTGTATAGCGCACTACATACCCAGAGGGTTTCAAGGCGCTTAGGAAGGGGAGGAGGATTACTTGTCAAATATCCACGTTTTAAGCTGCTTTCTGAACGCTAGGTGGTTCTGGGTGAGGCGAAGGTAAGCGGGGAGTGAGTTCCATGTTTTAGCAGCCAGGTATGAAAAGGATCTGCCTCCCATGGTGGTCTTGTTGATGCGAGGTACAGTGGCGAGGGCTTGGCTGGAAGAACGTAGTTGGCGGGAGGGGGTGTAGAAGGACAATCGTGAGTTGAGGCAATCTGGTCCGATGTCGTAGAGTGATTTGTGTGCGTGGGTAAGCAGTCGGAAAGTGATCCTCTTATTGACGGGTAGCCAGTGGAGGTCTTTAAGGTGACCAGAGATGTGTTCGTTGCGTGGGATGTCTAATATAAGCCTGGCTGAGGCGTTTTGGATTCGTTGGAGTTTCTTCTGGAGTTTTGCGGTAGTACCCGCGTAGAGGGTGTTTCCGTAGTCCAGTCGGCTCGTGACCAGAGCGTGGGTGACTGTTTTCCTTGTTTCGGAGGGGATCCAGCGAAATGTTTTTCTGAGCATGCGAAGAATGTTGAAGCAGGAAGAGGATACGGCGCTGACTTGTCTGTTCATTGAGAGTGAAGAATCCAGGATGACGCCAAGGTTCCGTGCGTGGTCTGTCGGGATGGGTGCTTTTCCGAGGGCTTCCGGCCACCAGGAGTCGTCCCATGCAGAGGGGGATGTACCTAAGATGAGGACTTCTGTTTTGTCTGAGTTCAGTTTCAGACGGCTTTGTTTCATCCATTCGGCAACTTCTTTCATTCCTTTGTGTAGGTTAGTTTTGGCGGTGCTGGGGTCATTGGTGAGAGAAAGGATCAGTTGAGTGTCGTCCGCGTAAGAGATGATGTTGAGGTTGTGTTGGCGTGCGATGGTCGCGAGGGGGCTCATGTATACGTTGAAGAGGGTGGGACTGAGTGAGGATCCTTGAGGTACGCCGCAGATGACTTCAGAGGCCTCGGACTTGAATGGAGGAAGGCGGACTCTCTGGGTTCTTCCGGTGAGGAACGAGGTGATCCATTCAAGTGCTTTTCCTTGGATTCCGATGTTATTGAGGCGTTGTAGAAGGGTGTTGTGGCAGACTGTATCGAATGCTGCAGAGAGGTCGAGGAGGATGAGGGCGACTGTGTCTCCATTGTCCAGTAGAGTTCGAATGTCGTCTGTTGCTGCGATGAGGGCGGTCTCAGTGCTGTGTTTTGCTCGGAAGCCAGATTGTGAGGGGTCGAGGGATTTGTTGGCTTCGAGGAAGGCGGCGAGCTGGTTGTTGACGGCTTTCTCGATGACTTTGGCCGGGAATGGAAGAAGCTAGATGGGGCGGTAATTTTTGAGTTCGGTGGGGTCCGCTGTTGGTTTTTTCAGAAGGGCGGTGAGTTCGGCGTGTTTCCAGTCTTCTGGGAAGGTGGCGTAGTTGAAGGAGCAGTTGATGACGTCTCGGAGGTGCGGTGCTATGACGGAGTCTGCTTTATTGAAGATGTGGTGAGGGCATGGGTCTGTGGGGGATCCTGAGTGGATGGAATTCATCAGGCGGATGGTGTCCTCAGTGGAGATTGGGTTCCAGGCGTTAAGGGTGTTCACGGGGGGAAGATGGTCAGCAGATGGTAGGGTGGGTTGGTTTCCGGGTTGGTTGTCAAAGCTGTTGTGGATGTCTGCAATCTTGTTGTGGAAAAAAGAGGCTAGGGAGTCGCAGAGGGTTTGAGAGGGGGTGATGTCGTTGGAGTTGGCCGAGGGATTGGAAAATTCCTTGACGATGTTGAAAAGTTCCTTGCTGTTGTGGGCGTTGTTGTCAAGTCGATCCTTGAATGCTGTTTTCTTGGCTTTTTGGATCAGTTGGTGGTGAGTGCGGGTGGCGCTTTTGAAGGCGTCCTTGGTGCTGGTGGTTGGGTCTTTTTTCCAGGCCTTTTCAAGGGAGCAGCAGAGTTTCTTGGACTTCTTGAGATCATCGTTGAACCATGAGGCCTTCTTGCTGCCAGGTTTGTTTTGACGTTTTTTCAGTGGTGCTAAGGTGTCGGCGGTGTTGGATAACCATAGGGTGAAGTTGGCGGCGGCTTGGTCTGGGTTGGAAGAGTGGGCTGGGGTGTTTAGAAGGAGCGATGCGGAGATCTGGTCGGTGGTGATTTTGTTCCAGTTTCTTTGCAGAGTTGGTTGGAGGTGGTTGATGGGTATTGGCTTGTTGTAGGTGAAGTGAACGCAGCTGTGGTCGGTCCAGAGGAGATCCGTAGTGTGGCTGAAGGAGACATGATTGCTGGAGGTGAAGATGGGGTCGAGTGTGTGACCTGCGATGTGGGTGGGGGAAGTGACCAGTTGTTTAAGTCCGAGGTTGGCGAGGTTGTCCAAGAGGGTGGTGGTGTTGCGGTCGTTGATCTTTTCAAGGTGAAAGTTGAGGTCTCCCAGAAGGATGTAGTCTTTGGAGGGGAGCGCGTGTGGAGTGATGAAGTCCGTGATGTCTTCACTGAATTTTGCGCGGGGTCCTGGTGGTCTGTAGAGGAGGGTGCCCCTGAGTGTGGTCTTGGGGTCGATGTGGATCTGGAAGTGAAGGTGTTCGGAGTTGGCGAGGTTGGCGTCAGAGCTGGTTGAGATGCGGATTGATTTTTTATGGACGATAGCGATTCCTCCTCCTGTGTGGCCGGTACGGTCCTTGCGTGTGATCTTATAGTCTTCAGGGATGGCGATGGTGATGTCTGGGGCGGAAGAGGCGTTCATCCATGTTTCTGTTAGGAAGGCGATGTCTGGAGAGATGGTGTCTAGTAGGTTCCAAAGGTCAATGGCGTGCCTGTGGACCGAGCGGGTGTTGAGAAGGATGCATTGTAGGTGATTGGGGTCGGGAATCTGAGGTGTAATCGTAGCGGAGTTGGTGACGGTACCGGTGAATTTGCAAGAGTAGCAGGAGAAAGGTCCATGGGTGTGTCCAGGAGCGGCTTGGATGCAGTCGGGGTCGCGACCGGGGTTAAGGGCTAGGAGGGTGGAAGCATCGTAGGTGATGCGGGAGGGCTGGGCAGCGCGAGGGCCAGGGGGTGTGGCGCTGGGCGCGGTCCAGGCGCGGACGAGCGTAGACGGGCTTACCTTTGGCGCACCTTCGGCGAGGCCGTAGCGCGTGGACGCTGCGCGTGGGGGCATAGGTCATAAATGGTGGATGGTGGAGGGGGTGGAGCGTGGGAGGGGCAGCTGGGAGGCGGGATCTGGGAGGAGCCACGAGGAGCTGCCGAGGGTAAACACAGCTTCAATGTAGGTAAATACTGCAAATGCACAATCGTCTCTATGCTGAAGTTAGCAGTAGTGCGCAGCAGGACCTCTATAAAGTACAAATAGGCAAAAACTACTGAGCGCCGAGCACAATACTGAAAAATACAATTATTAAATAATTCTGCGCAAAGAAATGATACCGAGCGCTGAGTGCGCTTGATCAGCAGGTCATAGGCTGGCTCTGTCACAGACATACAAGGGTCATAGGCTGGCTCTGTCACAGACATACAAGGGTCATAGGCTGGCTCTGTCACAGACATACAAGGGTCATAGGCTGGCTCTCTCACAGACATACAAGGGTCATAGGCTGGCTCTGTCACAGACATACAAGGGTCATAGGCTGGCTGTGTCACAGATATACAAAGCAGGGTTGCAGTCTGACACAACATGAGCTGCAGTGGCCTAGTTTACAAAGCTGCTAAGAAATAAAGGTGGGAATACCTTTCAGGTTTTGTCACTTTACAACTAGAGCCAGATTTAACTACTGGGTAGCCCTGGGCACACTGCCTAGGCCTCTCTGTGTCTTAAGATGCCTCTTACCAGCCCTGGTTCCTCCTTCTGTGGTCTTCATGCAGAGAAATATACCCTCAACTCACCTTAGATGTTCCAAGCTGCCCCCGCGCTGACGTTACTTTGTTTGCTGCCCGAGAGAGTATGTATTGCTGCCACACTGACATGCAGTCATTGAACAGTATCTAACAATAAAGGCAGCTGGTGTGGGGACCCTGAGCATTGCTCTCACTGGGCAAAAGAAGGGCTGTGCAAATTGTGCCCCCTAGGTAAAGTGACCTTCTTCTACATCTCACTTCTCTTGTATGCAGGCAACATCACTGCTTCTAGCAGTAATCTGGCCGAACCCCCAGTGATTGCCTAATACCTTGAATGTGCCCTTGGAGATCCAATAGCTGGATAGTATGGATACCAGGCCAGGTCCAAGCTACCGGCAGATAGATTCCACAGGGCCAGACTGAACCCTAACCCATCTTTTGGAGGCAGACCAAGTTTCCATCCCTCCGATTGAGAACACCCCTGAAGATAGGTGGACTCTTAGGGTATTCCACAAGGCTGGCCCCTCATGCGACTCCTAGATTTCATAATTGTCTGTGTCTTCCAGAGCCCGAGTAGGACTTTTGTATTACCCGTAGGGAGGACGGCGAGGCCCCAGCCATGGTACTACATATCAGGTAGGTAACGTATAAAGACCATGAAAATGTGTGGGTGCCCTGCACGCTCCACCACCAGGAATGGTGCAATGATTTTCAGCACCCCAGTGAAAAGTGCCTCTGGCCTGTAACCCTGAAAAAAGACAGTTATTTTGGCCTTTTGCATTTATTTAGAGTCAATCAATCAGGGGTTGGTAAAGCGCTGCTGCTCACCCGCGAGGGTCCCAAGGCGCTGGGGGTGGCTCCGTGGAGTGCTGGGGTTACCCGCAGAGCCAGGTCTTGAGGTCCTTCCTGAAATGGAGCAGTGTAGGGGCTTGCGGGAGGTGTAGAGTCACCTCAAGGTGGTGCTCTGAGACTGCCTGATTCTGCTTCATGGACCTGCTGATCATGAGTGATTTATTTGTAGTTTTATATAGCGCAGACCCGACCCAGGGGTATCGGAACACTTTCCAAGCAGAAACCATGGTACGTATAAATATCAGTGTATGTCACAGCTATGATGACATTAAACCAACCAGGTTTTATGGCAATGAACACCCTTAGGTGAAACATTTTCACATTCTCTATTTAATGAACCATGCTTAACTCAAACATGTCAGGCCAAATGACCATATATGCAAGAGATGAGGTGGTCAAACAAGTCTGGGGGGACTTAAAGCGCTACATTATCAGCTGGGAGGTTGGCGTTTGTGATATCGTTGTTGTGGATTCTACTTGTTCCTTTCTGAGGATCTCAAAATTGAGTTTTGTGCACCTTGCTATATCAAGAGAGTGCCAAAAATGTTAGGATCATTTTCCAAAAACTGGTCGAGAGACGGTTCTTGGTTTCTTACACAGAGATAGTTCTAGAAGCATAGTGTTATTACTACATAGCGAGCGGGAGCCTCCTGAGGTGATTGACTTAATGCTAGGTATTTTGGGGTGCCCAGATGTTAGGCTATGGGATTGATGCAGGCCACTGTAAAAACACTTCACATTAGGGAACCTTTTGAGAGTATTCAGGACTGGGCTGATGCGATGGAAGCATCTTCACCAGGGCCACAGGAATTATGCGGCAGCGGAGGACCAAATTATGCAGAGGGTTGATCTAATTATTCAGGAAGACACAGCAAATTATAGGAAGTAAAGCGGCACATTTTGTGATAGTATTACATCATCATTTTGTCATTTTCACATGTTACCACTGGCTGGGTAAAGTTTTCACCTGATTAGTACCAGTTCAACACTCAAATACAGTTATAAGCATCTGAACAAGCATTGGCATTGTTATCCATGCTGCACAGGAGTGCAGATACTTTGCAGTGTGGCTAAAACTAATTTTAAAAAGTGCTATGACACAGCCGGGGCTAATGTGCTTTGTTTCTTTAAAGTGCATTATTGCTGGATGGATCATCTTCCTAATTCTATTATTACTAATGTTTTTGCCATGTTTCACAACAGCCGCACTGCCATACACCTGGCTACAAATCATTGCCAAAGTCGGCAATGCTCTTGAACAGAGGCAATGGCGGAGTCAGTTGTCCCAATGGCAAGACCTTTTGGCTTTGCCAATGCTTTTGAGGTCTCAGCACAACAGCCCTGTGATTTTAAACAAATCAGTTAATCTCCCCATGCTTGAAAAAAAGAATATATGACATTTGGCAAAAAAAACTATCACATAAAGAAAGCATTTGAACGCATGTTTATGTCTTCGAGAAAATACATTTGGAAGCAGATAGCATCTGTTGTCACAATAAAAGAAGATGACATCTTTTGTTACAATAAACATATATTTCAAAGGAGAAAGGACTTCTTTGAAGTGTTTGTGAAGTAGTAAAACATAACTGGAAATGGCAAGAGTTTTAACAAGTAACAAAGGGAAGAAGAAACTAAAAAAAGTAGTGATTCAATCACAGCGCAATCCGCGGAAGGACAGCGTGGGGATGGACTTGGTAACAAAATCCAAATGGATCAGTGCTGTGCAGGGCCAAACGCGGGTGTCCAATTGGAAAGGTCCTGGTTGGTGTAATGGCCAAAGGGTTTCCTCGAGTCCCCTTAACGTTCCAGCCTCGACAATAAGAGTCCACCGGGCCGCTGCACAGCACTGATCCTTTTGGATTTTGTTATCAAGTCCATCCCCAAGCAACATCAACCCAGGTATGGGGAACTCTGGGAGATGTAGTGTTCACAACACTACACCTGATGGGCGATCATGTGACCAGGGGTTTTAAGTGCACTCCTACCAATGGGAGGGTTGCAGGACTATTCACAGAAGGCGAACAGAGCCGAAATGCATCATGCCTAAATGCTGTTAAATAAAAGGGATTCCGTAGATATTTCCCTGTATATATATATATATATATATATATATATATATATATACACACACACACACGCACACCTCTCTCTTTTTGAAAAGTCCTAGAAATGGTTTATTTTACAAAATATTGAGTTTTAAGTACCCCTAACAATCTGCTCTCCTCTACCTTTCTACTGTTCCTTAGCCTCTTCGATGCGTCGGGCGGCACAATGCTCATGTGCTTCGGACGGTAGGGGACTGCCCGAACTGTGCACGCATCAAATTCCGATGCACCGCGACGGAATTTGCGCCGCGGCGTAGAGGTTAGGCCCCACTCAAGCCCTGCTTCTCATAAACTGTATTTTAACCAGCGTGATTGTTGGAAAATCTGGAGCTGACACCCCTCGAACTTTCCGCCCAACCTACAACCTTGCTAGCTAGCCAGGGTGGAAGCTCAACGCAGACCCCGAAGAGGGGAGGTACCAGATGTGGGAAACCAGGGCTAGGAGTCGGAAAATCTTTGCCGTGTTGGTACCTGCAATTTGAACTAGTTTGCAACCTTCAGTCTGTGGACACTGTGCCTGCCTAGCCCTGCATTCGAACCCCAAAATCGAAGACAGAGAGGATGCGTCTCCAACGCCCAATACCGCTGACTTTGGAGCTGGTGAACCTGGTTCCAGTCTTGTTGTCGGTTTAGCATCCTGTGATTCTGAGCAAATCACTCAACCTCGTCGTGCCTAATTTTTTTTTTTTTTAATCAATGTCCTTGTGTAAAGTAACTGATGCTCATGTAAAGCGCTCCAATACCTTCGGGTCGGTTTCGAGCTATATAAAACTGCAGAAAATGAAAAAAAAATTGCAAGAGGCAGTTGAAGCGCCCACCCTCGCCCGAAGGTTGGTTTCATCTCGCCCCGGGGCGCTCTTGTTGGGAGGGGGGAGGTAGACAGATTCGATCTGAGCGGAAAATGAAAGGAGTTTTATTGACGCCTTCTAATCAGATTTTTCAGCCTCGCTCAGAATCAATTTGCCGGCGCAGAATGCTGAGACAGAAGAATAAACAAATGTGCGTTTCCTCTGGGGAATGATCGCATTTTTCCAAGCAAATGCCTCGCGCCTCCCGCCCAGCACTGCGCGTGCGCAACGTGATCCTGCGGTAATTAAAGGGATTTATGGGCGCTTTATGGCAGATGATTCATTTTTCATCCTTTATGTGCGCCAAGGTGCAGAGCCTGTGTGTTTTCTCCAACCCCCTCCCCACCTCCCAGCCCTTCTTATGCACAAATCAACGGCTTCTCCATGTGCTCCAAACGGAGTTAATATTCTGAGCAGATAACAGAAACCTGCATTGAGCGCTGGCGCAGAATCTTAACAGGAAGGTTAGAGGAGGAGCGTGAAACTGAACAGAAACACATCATTCGGTATCAGTCAGCATATCTGGTTTCAGAACAGTGATCTTCAAACTTTTTCATGCCAAACCCTTTCCCTCCCGACCAAAATAATTTGGTTTGGACCCCTCCAAAAAATGAAAAATTGTTTCATACATTTTTGTAAGGAACAACAAAAACCATTGCTGTAGATTTAGAGAGCATCCCGCTTCAGAAATCTCGACAAAACTGATCTTCAGTGTAGCTGGGAATGCATTGCAATAAATAGATATATGAAGTAGAAAACATTGAGTAGTGAACACAACATAAGGATGTGCTTTTCGTTTGTGTTGAAGTTGCAGAAGCAAGGTAAGGCTTGAACGAAAGAATCATGTGACCAAAGCCCCTTACATGAACGGTGCCCTCTCTGCAAACCTACATCGAATCAATAACTATTCCTCTCACCCCTTGAAGAAGCCAGCCCTCCTAAGCGGTTCTAATGTCTCATCTCCTTTCCCAATTCCCCATCTTCATTCGAGATCTCTCTCGGTCTAGGCTACAGGTGTCAAAGGTCTATTGTGGATAATTCTATGAATTGCAGTGGGCTTTGGGTCAGCCCATGGCTTCCCATTGGTCGGCTTTCTTGTCAATCTCATTTGCTTGCATCCAGGGCACAAGTCGTAGAGAAAGAAGTGGGGGGACGCAGTCACCGGAAGTGACGTCACGACAGAAAGTGACTGTTGGACAGGCCACGTGAAGGGCCGCTCTCCCCCGGCTCAACCAGGCCCGAGCCCGGCCCCGCAAGTACCACACACCACCATTGCACGTCTTCCGTCCCCTCAGGGACCCCTGCCCTCGAGCATGTTAACCTCGTGGGCCCGATCCACTGCCGGCCCACGCGCCAGCCTGGGCCGCCATCTTGGACACTTCACCACGAGGCCGCCTGGCCCCCGATCGACCTCAACCCTGGGCCTGGCCAGGCCTCAGACATCCCGGCACCACCATCCACCCAGGAGGTGAGCGGGCTACTTGGCAAGTCAATGGGAGAAAGAGGTGTCGATGGCTCTCCCCCGCCAAGTGCCGCTCGCCCATCGCCTCCCCGGGCGCTGGCTCCACCCCCCTGCTGGGTGTCTGGACTCCCTCATCCCGGACCTCCCGACCTCCAAGTGCGAGGGTCCGGACATCAAAGCACGCCAGCCCTATAACTGGGGCAGCTCCAGAGCAGGAAGGCAGTTGTATCTTGGAGTCGAGAGACGTAAAGAGGAACTCATCCTGGACGGACTACTGGCGCTGCCGTAGCTCTGTCCTGTGCACCATCGTCCTGCCTGTTGGCGCTGCCACAGCCGTCGTAACTTTCAGCCTTCATCGTCGTCCGGATCTGCTGGCGTGGCCGCGGACCGTTGTAACCGTCATCTTCACCGGGACCTGCAGGCTCCGCCGCGGACCGTCATCTTTCATCCGTCCATCTCGGGACCTGCTTGGCTCCACCACGGCCCGATCATCCAGAACGCCGAGCTCGAGGATTGAGAGCTATTTTGTACTCATTGGTAACTAAAGACTGTCCCGCTACCCCTTTCCTCAACCAAAGACTAAACTCGAGGGGACCCCGGAGTCCAGACCTCCTTGTACCATACCATCGTAACCTAAGAATTGCATATAAAGTCTCGTTAACCTTCAGTCTTGTGTGGTGTCCGTCTGTGGGGGGGAAGTTACTTGTCTGTACAGTCGTTGGAGACGGCTCTCCCTGGAGACCTCTCCCCGTAATCTCGGCCGACCCTCCCGGTCCGTCTAACATTGGTGGCCAGCGGCGCGATCCGAATCACCGCATAACGTACAGAGAGTAGCTCACCCCACAACGAACCACAATGACAACTAAAGAAAGCGGATCAACTGAGAAGTTCCAAATGGAAAAACTAGAGGAGTACAGCCATCGTGAACTAAAGCAGTTCTGCATCGAACTAGGTATCGCTACCACCGGACTAAGCACCAAGGACGATTTTAAGCAGGCCCTAGAATCTTGGGCAGAGACCGGGGATACCGAAACCCCTGAGCAAAGCACCGCGAAAAAAACCAACACGGCCCCTGAAGGGCAAAGAACCGGTCTCTCGCAAGAGGAGATCCAAGAAAGAGAAAAAACCCGACTACACGAGCTAGAAATGGCCCGACTCAAGATGGACGTAGAACTCAAGTTGGCCGAACAAAAAATAAACTTAGAGCACCTACGTCTCCGAGAAGAAAGAGAGGAGAAACAGAGACAGAGGGAGCTCGAGGAAAAGAAACTAGCGTACGAGCACGAACGGAGCCTAGCCGAGATCAACCTGCGCAAGCAGAATAAAGAGTTAGGGGTGCCCGAGAGACCACACACCCCAGGGACCACGGAGAAAAAAGTACACATCCCCAAGGATGTTGTCCGAGAATATTTTCGAGAGGACGACATCCAGCAATGGTTTAAGGCCTATGAAATCGCTATGACTGCGCACCGGATCGATAGAACCGATTGGGGAGCCGGCCTATGGGGCAAATTCCTTAATGAGGGCCGCGATACCCTGTTACAGCTCCCAGACCACCAGATGACCTCCTACGACCATATGAAAGCGGCCCTCCTCACCCGCTATGGTCTCACGCCCGAGATGTACCGTCAGAGGTTCCGAGACTGCACACGCATCCCGGGTACAACTTGGGTGGACTATGTAACGTACTTTAGCCGAGCTTTCGAAGGCTGGATCAGAGGGAACAACGTCACGACCTACGAGCAGCTGTTCAATCTGATGGTATGGGAGCATCTGTCCAACAATTGCTTCATTGAACTACGCCAACACCTCCTCGACAGCAAGTTAACCGATCCCCGGCAGCTCGCAGCCGAAGCTGACCGGTGGGAGATCACCAGAGTGGGCCGGAATGGGTCCTACGAGCAGAACCGGAACAACAATGGTCACCACCGACCCAGAGGAGGAGGAGGGGGCCAAGGACGAGGAAGAGACAACACTCCGGCCGCCCCCGTTACCAGCACCACCCCCCCGGCCAACCGGGGCAGCACCCCGGCGCGACCGGGGTACAGAGCCAATGTCACGTGTCACCGATGCCACAGAGTCGGCCACTATGCAAACGACCCAAGCTGCCCGCAGTATCAGAGTCCAAAACCCCGCCAGGTGGCCGCCGCGGCACTAGGGGAAGAACAGATCTCCGAGGAACAAGAAACAGACGAGCAAGAGTATCAAGAGTGGGAGCCAGCCGCCATGACTCTCGCGTGCTTAGGGGGAAGAGACATGGTCCCGCGGGTCCCCCTGCCCGCTAACACCCAGAAGTACAGCCAATGGGTGAGCATCAATGGACAACGGGCCGAAGCCCTTCGGGACACCGGGGCCAGTGTGACAGCCGTCCGCTGTCACCTGGTGACCCCAGAACAATATCTACCGAACATTCTCTGCCCTGTGCGATCAGCCGACAACTCGGAAAGTCTGTGTCGGATGGCCTGCGTCCCCTTCGAGTGGGGAGGGGTCTCCGGCATGTTGAAGGTAACGGTCCGAGACGATGCCCCCGTGGACTGCCTCCTCGGAAACGACCTGGAGAGCTCCCCGTGGGCAGCCGTGGAGCGAAAAGAACACTTGGGGATGTTGGGCGTCCCGGACTGGGCGTGCGTCACCACCCGGTCCATGGCCGCCCGTGCCAACCATCACCCGGAAGAACCAGAATGGCCGGCGCCACCGCCTCCGGTCGCCCCAGCCGAGACCTCCGACCATGACACCCCCCTCGAACCTGCTCAACCTTCCGACCTCGCTAACCTTGACCAGTGGGCCCAAGAGGGGGGACCAACACAAGAACAATTTCGCCAGGAACAGAAGACCTGTCCCTCCCTCGAGGGACTCCGCCAACAAGCGCTCGCCCAAAGCGCAGGGGATACCTCCGGAACTCATTGGGTCTACTGGGACAATGATCTGTTGTACAGCGAGCAACGAATCGCCGAGCTGGGGGCCAACCGAGTACTAGTAGTGCCCCTCCGCTTCAGAGACTTCCTGCTAAACCTGGCCCACGATGTCCCCCTGGCAGGGCACCTGGGACAAGATAAAACCTACAGTCGCCTAGTGACCCACTTCTTCTGGCCCAAAATGAGAAACGATGTGCACCAGCATTGCCGATCTTGCCCCACGTGCCAAGCCAGTGGGAAGAGCGGCCGCAAACTAAAGGCCCCCTTGCAACCTTTTCCAGTAGTCACGACCCCATTTGAGAGGGTCGGAATAGACATTGTGGGACCCCTGGACCCGCGTACCAAACAAGGCCATCGCTTCATTCTGGTGCTAGTGGACCACGCCACCCGCTACCCTGAGGCTGTTCCTCTCCGGACCGTGACAGCCCCAGTGGTCGGCCGGGCCCTGATGGGGATCTTCTCCCGTGTGGGGTTCCCCCGAGAAGTCGTCAGCGACAGAGGCACGAACTTTATCTCTAAATACATGAAGTCCCTCTGGCAACAGTGTGGGGTCACCTACCGATTCACGACCCCCTATCACCCCCAAGGGAACGGACTTGTTGAGCGGTTCAACCGCACGCTAAAAGGGATGATCGGGGGATTGGAAGAGCCCCTCCGTCGCCAGTGGGATGTGCTGCTGCCGTGCCTCCTCTTCGCCTACCGAGAGGTCCCACAAAAATCCCTAGGCTTCAGCCCATTTGAACTGCTATACGGGCACCCAGTGCGGGGGCCGCTCAGCCTGATCAAAGAAGGCTGGGAGATGCCTCCGGCCAAGAACCCTCCAGATGTCTTCCGGTACCTCCTCACCCTCCGCAACCAGTCCCGGCGGTTCAGAGACCTGGCAAAAGCCAACCTAGAGGCCAGTCAAGAGGATATGAAAAAATGGTATGACCAGAACGCCTCATCCATTGAATTCGAACCGGGACAACAGGTATGGGTCATGTCCCCCACAGAGCCATGCGCTCTCCAAGACAAATGGACGGGACCCTTCAAAGTAATCGAGCGCAAGGGTCCTGCCACCTATCTGATCGATATGGAGTCCTCCCGGAACCCACTCCGAGTCCTCCACACCAACAGGCTGAAACCCCACTTTGCACGAACAGAACTCAGCCTACTGATGGCCACAGACAATGGGGTTGAAGACGACTCCGAGCCTCTCCCTGACCTCCTGCGGACCCAGGAGCAAGACGGCTCCGTAGATGGGGTCCGACTCTCGGAGACCCTCACCAGAGAACAACGCCAAGAGTGCCAAGCCCTCCTGTCACAGTTCGCCAGCCTGTTCTCCCTCACCCCAGGTGTCACTTCCTGGTGTGTGCACGATGTGGACACCGGAGACAGCCCTCCTATCCGCCACCGGGCCTACCGCGTACCTGATCGGGTACAGGCCTGCATCCAGGCGGAAGTGGCCAAGATGCTCACGCTCGGGGTCATCGAGCCCTCAGACAGTCCATGGGCCAGCCCAGTCGTACTGGTCCCCAAAGCAGCCGCCCCCGGAACCACACCGGAACTCCGGTTCTGCGTCGACTACCGGGGCCTGAATGAAGTCACCAGAACAGACGCGCATCCCATCCCCCGGGCAGATGAACTGGTCGACCGAATGGGAGCTGCCCGCTACCTCAGCATCTTCGACCTGACAGCAGGTTATTGGCAGATCGGCCTCACACCCCGAGCACAAGAACGTTCTGCCTTCTCCACCCCCGATGGCCACTACCATTTTACGGTCATGCCCTTCGGCATGAAGAATGCCCCAGCGACTTTCCAACGGCTCGTCAACCAGGTCCTGGCGGGGCTCGAAGGGTTCAGCGCCGCCTACCTAGACGACATCGCTGTGTACAGCCACCATTGGACCGAGCACCTCCACCACCTCCGAGCAGTGCTGCAAGCCCTTCAGCGAGCTGGCCTCACGATCAAGGCCAGCAAGTGTCAAATTGGACAAGGGTCGGTGACCTACCTCGGACACCAGGTGGGAAGCGGCCTAGTGGCCCCTCTACAGCTGAAAATTGCCGCCATCCAGGACTGGCAGCCCCCGATCACCCAAACAGAGGTACGAGCCTTCCTGGGCCTCACGGGCTATTACCGAAGGTTCGTGAAAAACTATGGTACCATAGTGGGGCCGCTCACAGAACTCACGTCACAAAATCAGCCCAAGAAAGTGAACTGGACCCCAGAGTGTCAAACGGCATTTGAACAGTTAAAGACCGCCATGTGTTCCGCTCCTGTGCTCCAGGCCCCAGACTACAGCCGGGAGTTCGTCGTCCAGACGGACGCCTCCGACCAGGGCATTGGGGCGGTCCTGTCCCAAGTGAACACCGAAGGCCTTGATCAACCGGTGGCCTTCATCAGCCGGAGACTCCTACCCCGGGAGCAACGCTGGAACACCATAGAGAGGGAAGCCTTCGCTGTGGTATGGGCCCTCAAGAAGCTCCGGCCCTACCTTTTTGGCACCCACTTTCGGGTGCAGACCGACCACCGACCCCTGCAGTGGCTGATGCATATGCGGGGGGAAAACCCAAAGTTGCTACGCTGGTCCATCTCCTTGCAAGGTATGGACTTCACAGTCGAACACCGGCCTGGGCCCGAACACGCCAACGCGGATGGCCTGTCCCGGTTTTTCCGCCTCGACGAAGAGAGTCCCCAAGAGGATGGGTAACTCTCCCCGCCTTCAGCTGGGGGGGACGCATGTTGGACAGGCCACGTGAAGGGCCGCTCTCCCCCGGCTCAACCAGGCCCGAGCCCGGCCCCGCAAGTACCACACACCACCATTGCACGTCTTCCGTCCCCTCAGGGACCCCTGCCCTCGAGCATGTTAACCTCGTGGGCCCGATCCACTGCCGGCCCACGCGCCAGCCTGGGCCGCCATCTTGGACACTTCACCACGAGGCCGCCTGGCCCCCGATCGACCTCAACCCTGGGCCTGGCCAGGCCTCAGACATCCCGGCACCACCATCCACCCAGGAGGTGAGCGGGCTACTTGGCAAGTCAATGGGAGAAAGAGGTGTCGATGGCTCTCCCCCGCCAAGTGCCGCTCGCCCATCGCCTCCCCGGGCGCTGGCTCCACCCCCCTGCTGGGTGTCTGGACTCCCTCATCCCGGACCTCCCGACCTCCAAGTGCGAGGGTCCGGACATCAAAGCACGCCAGCCCTATAACTGGGGCAGCTCCAGAGCAGGAAGGCAGTTGTATCTTGGAGTCGAGAGACGTAAAGAGGAACTCATCCTGGACGGACTACTGGCGCTGCCGTAGCTCTGTCCTGTGCACCATCGTCCTGCCTGTTGGCGCTGCCACAGCCGTCGTAACTTTCAGCCTTCATCGTCGTCCGGATCTGCTGGCGTGGCCGCGGACCGTTGTAACCGTCATCTTCACCGGGACCTGCAGGCTCCGCCGCGGACCGTCATCTTTCATCCGTCCATCTCGGGACCTGCTTGGCTCCACCACGGCCCGATCATCCAGAACGCCGAGCTCGAGGATTGAGAGCTATTTTGTACTCATTGGTAACTAAAGACTGTCCCGCTACCCCTTTCCTCAACCAAAGACTAAACTCGAGGGGACCCCGGAGTCCAGACCTCCTTGTACCATACCATCGTAACCTAAGAATTGCATATAAAGTCTCGTTAACCTTCAGTCTTGTGTGGTGTCCGTCTGTGGGGGGGAAGTTACTTGTCTGTACAGTCGTTGGAGACGGCTCTCCCTGGAGACCTCTCCCCGTAATCTCGGCCGACCCTCCCGGTCCGTCTAACAGTGACGTCACGAAAGATGCCGAGCTCCTCCTCCCAGAGAGGCCAAAGAGTGAAGTTCAGCTGTTTGCCAGGGGGATGGCGTCCCCCTGGTAAAATAAGTGGGGGGACGCCGTCCACCCGCGTGGTACCCCGACTCGAGCCCTGCTTGCATCTCAGTAGAGGACTTTTCTTCCTCTTGTGTTTGTCTCTCCCCTGAGCAAAGCCGGCCCTAAATTGGATTGACTTGGGCAGCTCCCTGGGCGGAAATTACATTTGGTGTTTGAGTGGGGGTGGGGTGTCATTGCAGCGTGCCGGCTGGAGGTATGAGGAAGATGGGAGGAGGGCAGGACGTTGACGGGGTGTTAACAATTATGCTGAGGTACATTAAGCACTGTTTACAACGTCTTTAACTGGACCCGATTGAGACCAAGTGGGATGGATGAGCTGCTGTTTGCATGACATTAAGCCAGGCCGTTCCGTGCTGCGCACCTCGGAATATTTGCGCCCCAGGCCTGGGTCTAGCTTGCCATGTCCGTAGCTGTCTCTGCCCCTGAGCATAGCTTTGTGACCATCTGTTTCATTTGCTGCCTTGTATCGTTCTACGAACCCATATCACGGAAATAACTATCTCCAGCCTACCAGGCTATGCAAGCTGTCTGTTTGCAAACGGCCAATTGTGGGGTTACCAAGACCGTACAGGGGCTTGGAACCTGCTCGTTGTTTGCCATTGGATGACTTTATTGTCACTCTCCTTTGCTTGCTTCTTATATCATGGCTTTCCTTGTCCCAGCATGTCCATCTTGTGTTTGTCCCTCCCCTGCAGCATAGCCTCTTTACCAACTTTCTGACTGTCTGGCTTCCATACTTCCCCCTGCTTACTTTTAGGGAACTTCTTTGTTTTCTTTTTGCTTAAATACTTCATGAGAGTGTATGTTTTTTCTAAATACCATGGTTTTCAAGTACCCGCTCAGGCCCTCTGTATTACTGCCCCCTCTTGTTGCAAGCTCTCCCTTGTCCCTTCTCCCCACATCAAACTCCCGACCCCACACACTATCTGGTGCTTTCCCACTCAGGTGCTTCTTTCCCCGCTCGCTGCTCCTCCATTTCCCAACATGCTCCCCATCTTTTTTTTGGGGAGGGGGCAGGAAACAAATTGCCTGCTTGCCCCTCACCTTACAAAAAATCACTTCTGCACTATTTTCTTTTAATTTACTGATCCATCATAAATAGGCAATAAAAACAAAATGGTTCCTGCATCATTTTGTTGGTGTATATGCATAAGGACGCATGATTGAACGCACACATGCACGCACCTCCAAAATTATGCAGATGCTGCGGCCTTGACATCACATCATTTTTTAACCTTTTTTTCTTTACTTTTAGTGATGCTGCACAGTGTCTTACCAATGCTGTCCTGTGTTACCAAAAGGCATTGAAAAAGCCACTAAGTGCTCGAGCTGAGACCCAGGGGCGGATTGGCACTGCGGGCACTCGGGCATGGGCAGAAGGGCTGGTGTCTCAGTGCACTCTGTGGCCCTTTTTTTCCCCCTTCGCCAATCTACAGAGAGCACTGATGGGGAGAGGAAAGCAGCCTGGCTGTGCGGATGCAGCGATGATCAGCGGTGGCCTCTCCTTGGCCCCCTGCCAAGCAATCATGCAGATGGTGGGCTGGGGAGGGGTGATTGTGTGCCGGAGTCGTCCTCCCAGGGGGCCAGGCGTTGCTCAGGCCATTGAACCATTTTCACCTCGGCCCCCCCTGGGGCCTGAAGGACTGGGTTTCTCTAAGACCCAGCGGTGCCAGGGGACAACACCTGAAACCTTCGTGGGTAACCTGTTCCGGCGTACAAATGACAGAGACACGGGACACTTCCTTCGGCGTCAAAGATTCGAGGTTTATTTACTGCAGGGAACACAGAAATCACAGGAAGTACAGCGTGTGTATGTTCGAGGAGACTGCTTCGAATTGCTACTGTAGGTCGCTCCTTTTATACACATTTCTCTCATACGTTAACATGGTACACAAAGGTTTACAACTTGGTTCCCAACATTATCCCCGAGAGGGGTCGCTTTGATGTATTCAGGGTCCGGAACATAAGTACGGAAACATTTGGTAGTTCCCAACTGTAAAAACCCATCTTCCCACCATTAGTACATTCCAATCAGCAATAAACAGATCGAAGAAGGAACAAGGACAGGTGCAGAGGAAGACAGGACAGTGGGGAGATCGGAAAGGGTGTAAAAGGGTGGTCTCGGGAAACACGAGCTACAGGCATCAAAGGGACGCGCCTAATGAGATGCACGGCTAAGACAATAGACCGGCACGGCAAGATGAGCCTCGAGCGGGGCCATCTGCCTTACAGTATCATCCCCCTCATCATAAAGACACTTTCAAAGGAACATGTGTCTTCCGCAAGAGTCTTGGGAATCCCAGGGTCGCGAAGCGGACAGCGTCCGTTCGCTGGCTACTTGAGGGCAAGAGACAAAATGGATGCCGTATCTAAGATGGAACCCGTGGGCTCGGATGAAGAAACCCATGAAACAAACGAACGGTTTAGGTTAGCACAGCGAAACTGCGCACACTTGTGAAAAATTAGTACAAGCTTGGTGAACATTATCTGCGCCATCTTGCCCCTTTTCGAGCCCATTTGTGCGCGTAAGCAACAACCATTTTGAGCACCATGGCCTCCCTGCCCCTCGCTGATAGCCAGCGCGTCTCTCTCTCTCTCTTAACCTTGCAAGCACCTCCCGCGCACTGACAACCCCCGCTCTCTCATGCCTTGGGTCATAAACCCCTCTTCAGCGCAGCTCCGCCACAGAACCCCATCCTGTTCCCAGCGCGACACCTCCCTTCATTCCTTTCATGGCCTCAGATCCTTTTGATACAAACCCCTTTTCCTGTATCCCCGTTTGTCTTCCTTGTTCCCAGGCCGCCACCTGGCCTTGCGGATACTGTTTATTACCCCGTACAGTAGGAAGCTTCCCCTCCCCATCAAAGGACCCACGAACCGATCAAAGCCCCCACCCTATGAGATCCGATCAACTCCACGCATTCCGTGAATCGGCGGAATGCCCTGCTGCGCGACAACCACCACCTGTTGTGACCGGGGTGGGGAATCCAACTGTAAATGTATGTGGGAACGGGCCTGATGGGGAGATTCCGAGGATGTTCTTTCAAGTGCCATAGTATTGCGAGAATGTGTTATGTGCAATAAAGGTCATAAACTCTAGTATAAGAGGCCAGGCCTCAGAGATGTGGTTAGAGCACCTCGTGACGATACTTGCTGTCTGAATTGATGTGTTCTCCTCCGGAGAGAATAAAATCCTCGTTTCCTGCCTTCCAGTCTCCAGCGCCCGCTTCTTCATTGATTAACATTGGTGGGTCATAGAGGCGATACCGCCGGGCAACATAAAAAGGGTCTTTGGTTACTGGTTGTCTTTGGAACCCTTTTTTACAATTGGCGCCCCACGTGGGGCCCATCAGCGACTCGTGGATCCAGTGGGAGAGGTCCTGACGACAGAGTGAACGACTGCAACGATCGGAAGGTACCCTGTCCGATAGACCCTCGTCTGACAGCCGATCATCCGAACTTCACTGGTTCCGAACAGACCTCTCTCGAGTGATCTGCGGTCCTGACTGGGAACCATCAGGAGTGCCACGAGAAGTACGGAGAGAAGAGGACGATCGGGCGCTGGATTCGGAAGACAAGAAACTGTCCATGCGGTCCGGGTAAGGTCGTGTAAACACGACGAATTGCGAAAGTGATAGATAATTGAAAGTGATCGATAATTGTTGAGAAAATACTAGTATTACTTTTTGTTAATTTATTGGAGATTCACTGTCTACAAACGGAAGAAACAACAGGCTCTCCCTTTATAAACAGCGAAGGATAGGTACGCACCCGTCGGACCTATTTTTCTCCCCTACTGAACAATTGCCCCTTCCCCCCCATTGATTAACTGTTATAGATTGTTTTCTGGAGATTCTCTGTCTGAAAACAGGGAAGATTAGGTCCCCTCTTTACAGATAGTGAAAGGGTAGGTGACGCGAACCTTAGCGAGCTTACTTATTCTCCCCATTGACCATATTGATTTTTTATTTTTTGACCTAACATTGATTGATCGAAATTGATTCATGAGGTATTCACTACGTGCAAACAACGTAGAATAGAAATATTCTGTCTAGTCTTTGCACGCAGTGATAAGATAGGTAGTGCTGACTATTATCCCATTGTGATCCGTCATGCCTGTCTTCTCCCCACTGGTTAGTAGCCTGTTTAACCCGGACCGCTTATTAGAGATGAACCATCCGGCTCCGCTGGAAGGCACCCCTAATAAGGACATGTTCATGAAGCATGGATTGATCGCTATAGCCTATAGTGAGCTGTGGCATAAATATACGAAAAGGGATCGAGAAAGTCAGTGGCCACTGAGAGGATCCTTTGATCTTGACAAAATAGAGACGGTAGAAATAGCCCTTCGTAGGAATGAAACAACACCTATTATGCTCGATAGTCTCGGCATGTGGCGCAAAGAAGCCACCCGACGAAGGGAAGACGACGAATTTAGGAAAGGTGAAGGGCCAGCGATGGCGCAGTCCCGAGGAGTAGATATGAAAGGAGAACGGTGTAAAGGGGTGTGCCGACAAATCAACCCCGGAACACAACGACCCGAAGGTAATCCCCCGACACTACGCACAGGACGAATAGATTTAAAACAGAACCAATGTGCTTTCTGTAAACGTCTCGGGCACTGGAAAGCCCAATGCCCGACTTTGCAGAGCATAGGTAAGAACGGAGGGTCGACAGAAAGGACGGACCGACAGAAAGGGAAAAGACGCGAAATAAAAACCAATCAGACTAGTGCGGACAGGACAGATAGAACCACACCGTTTGATTATGCTCGATGGCACAGATTTCGTCAGACCAATTTTAACGACATGTTAGAGTTTTGGGACTGATTGCTCTCTGTTGCTCCCCCACTCTGAAAACCAAACACAATTGCAGATCAGTGTAAACAACCCCCATTAGAGAAAGGACTCAAGGAAACCAAGCGTCTATTATATAACTTAGGATTTAATTACGGTAAAGAAAAACACACAACCAACAGTAAATAGAATAACTAGTAGAACTCTCTAAAAAGCAAACTTGACTAATAGGAAAAATTACAAAACATGTTATGCTCACTCCGGAAGTCCTCGAAATGTAACAGTTCGATGGTCCCGCCCATCCGAAACACATAGCACGTGTGGGGCGGGGCCTACCAGCAACCATGGGCCAAAAAGGAGATTGCTGGCGAGAAGGTCCTGGAGGTTCCACCAAGCAGGCAATGAAATGGTCTTCCCATACTGCCCTTCCAGGGATGGCGTCCCCCGGGCCGCGAGTAGGGAGGGGGCGGCTGCAAATGACCCCCTCCCTCGTATCTCCTGGTCCGGCCATCACGAATTCCTCCAGCGAACGGATGTAGGATGGGCAGGGAGGAAGAGGCGACGCGGACGAGCCTCTTCCACCTCCACAGATAGGAGGCTTCCCTGCCCTGGTCCGGCGCCGATGTCCTCCAGCCGGGCGACGGCCTGGTATATTTTCTCAGAACAGGACATGCAATGCCCGTCTGGTATATTTCCATAGCACAGGACACACAATGTCCGACGGGCATATTGCGGAGCACCGGATGTACAGTGGTCCCCCAAGAGTCGGAATCAGGGGTGTAGGGTGGTCATCATGTGCGCCCCTGATTCCAAGGGGCGGCGTAGGATGCGCCGGGAGAGGAAGGCGGCCCGGACGAGCCTCTCTCACCTCCCCAGACGAAGGCTCCATTGCTGCAACCTGGCGCCCTGAACCAAAATGTCCTGCTCCAGCAGCATGATGCTCTGTCCTTCGCCATCACAAGAAGTTTCTTCCACCCCCGATGGATGCGACAAAGGTGGCTGCCACAGGGTCTCAAAATGGCGTCTGGGCCCTCGAAAGGCGGGTCCAGGCCGCTGGAGTAACTTTGTCCGGAATTGCAACTCGGGCACTTGCCCACCTGGGCGCAAGCCCCCACCATCGACAAACATCCCCTCGACTTTGAAGATTCTACCAAAGTCCCAAGAGCCCTCAGCCCCTTCAGGCTTCCGGAGGGGAACAGCTGCATTGATCACTAATGAAATAACCACGGCACAGCAACAAGATGGCGGTGCTCTCGTGTCTGCATCAGCTTCCGTCTGAACCACCCAGGAACATTATGGGCTAACGAACTCAAGTAAGTTCCGGCTGAGCATCAACGTGACCCGGTAAGAAAGACTCTACCCCCTCCCTCTCTTGATTGACGGTCCACACCACCAGCCCCTCTGTTAGCACAATTTTCTTTTGAACTGCCGAAAGGGACCCTGGTCCAACCGCCAATCGTCGAGGATATTTTTCCTCTGGTGCTACTTCCGGACTAAGCCGGCCTCGCCCAAGATGGCGCCGGTATCAATGGAAACTAACGGACGCCTCGTGGTGTTCCTTAACTAATGAAACTTGATGTACTAAGATATATATACGAACCATTATGCACTCGAGGGGAAAGGGAGGAGGATTCACTTGGCGAACGTTTGAGAGGGGTTCCGTAAAATGTTGATTTTAATGAACGATTTATTTTTTTTGATATTTATTGTAACTGGTACATAACGTCGCCTATGATGCACACCCACGGTTTACATCTAGGAAATACAATTCCTATGAGCTTGACTGTGTTTCCATTTATGAACTAAATTGCCCCTGGTTCCCTCGTCACGCAATGAAATATTTTTAGTTACTTGCAAATAATAAATTAGGCCTTTTTTTTACATGTTCTTGTGTTATAAAATAACCCCCTACTGTATGTGCCTCCATCAACGACATATCAGGCTAAATTATGATTGTGCTCTCACATTTTACGTACTGAATGACTATACAAATAAAAGTCTTAAAAACTATGAATAGGCATCGCATACTTTTTGTAAATATGGGTATCGGCGGGAGGGTTTTTCTGCGCGCAACCGTTCTGCTCTTTTTTTAAGGTTATCCGAGAAATGATTGTCCGGCCCCGGATTGATGATCGGATCCCAGGTATGATACGTTGCCTCCAAAATATGCGACTAAGCTCAGGGACTGACATATGAAGAAGGACCTCGACGTCTGAGAATGGGTAAAGTAAAGCGGCGTGATTGATGAAATGTTATAAAGATATGGTGGTCGAAGGTACTGAAGTACCGGGTTGAATGAAGAACTGATATGCCTTAGGACCTCACAGCTTTGGGAATGATTTAAGGATCCCGATGGCCAGATACATCTACAAAACCGCGTACCTCACGCTAGGCACCTCTGATTCCTTTTTAGCGTCCCCCTACTCACGATCCTTCATGCCATCCTCGAACCCCCCATGAACCACCTATCACATTGCCCGCCCCCCTTGACTGCAAAGACAGAGACCCTAAGGATTATATCTCGAAGAGATAAGTACGAGTATGCAGTAAGTAAAGGACTTTCGTGCCCGTACATTTGATGTGTTCGAATGTTGTTCCCCCACCCCCCCCCCTTTTTTTTCCCTCCTTTTCCCCTCTGCAGATTACATTGGGGTCCCGATTAGGGTACCGTAAGGGATCTGGAGCCACGTCACGCCCGATGCATGAAAACGGACTACCGCTGCAAGACGACACAAAAAGGACGCCCTACCCAATGCACGACCTTTTTTATACCAGATCTAATGCTCTTCTGTCCCAAAACTGCATGCTCTCTACATCCTAACACAGACCCGAAACGTCTAACGTTGGGTGACGCACTGAATAGCCCAAACAATACACGGCCATTCTCCATGTCCTATGTGTACTGTTTGGCCTATCGTCTCTCTCTCTCTCTCTCTCTCTCCCTCTCTCTCTCTCTCTCTCTCTCTCTTTCTCTCTCTCTCTCTCTCTCCCTCTCACTCTTTCACCCCTCCACACTTTCCCTCTTCCTAGCGACTGGCACCTAATTGACGAACCTGGTGCACCTCCTGATTGGCCCCAAATACCACAAGTATTTGCACAAATTTGTCCTAAATGAAATTATATCGGTACCACGTTACTACCTCTCCTTTTCTGCTAAATATGGATGAAATTTAAATTGGCCAAAAGGAAAGGGACAGGTAAGACGACTGAGGTTCCCTAAAATTTGACCCACAGCCAGGGAACCATTTGTCAGTGGCTTCTATGATAAAATATGTCTGTGGTAATGCGACCATCCACATTCCAAATTGTCTCTATACCACAAACAGTAAGAAATGATTGAGACACCCCCGTCTTCTCAAAATGCCCCCAGTTTGGTGTCAGCTGCCCTGAACGAGAGCCTGAAAAACGCCCCCTGCTCTAATTTCACTGTGTCCCTAATTGTTTTCCATAAGATCCCTCCTTCCCCGAGGATAAGTTCAATAATTACCGCAAACTACCCCCCCCCCCCCCGAGTTTTTGTAGTAACCAGGTTGCGAGGATTTATATAGGAAGTTAGAAAGATGTGTGCAAGGTTGAAAATTAGACCGAAAATCGAAAGAACTTGTTGCAGTAAGCCTTGTTGTAAATAAGATGTTTTTATGTAATGCAGACTTGTTTGGCCTATGTTCACCCCTCAGAAGGATGCCTATCAGACTATGGTGAATAGCACGTTGCACTTTTTCAAATACGAAGCCCTGAAGGCCAGCCTAGCCTTGCAAGACTCGTACTAGGGAAATGGGTCTCTACCAGAAGAACTGACATCTACTATAATAGACGTATGCAATAAATGAGTACCAGACCTCGTACCTATTGCAAATGAACGTAATAACCATCAAAGTGCCAAAAAAATTAGCCAGCAAAAGGAAGTTGTAAGGAATCCAAAAAACCCATCATCAATTGTTTATACGTTAGCCGCAAGAATCTCCAATGTAGCGAGTGCTTACCCCAGTTGCTTGGTGTTGGGAGAGAAATAGATGTATGTAATTACCTTCTTCTGGAAAAACTCTAAAAACTGTTTCTTTCAAAACTCATTTAAGGGTATCACTGTCGGAGGAGAAAGAGACCGGATGTGGGAGCACGCGGCCTGACTGCGGATTGTGGAACATCAGCGACGGAGGCCGAGGCGAGACCACAGCAGTAAGGAGACGCAGGACGGGGCACTGTCTCAGACAAAGTTAAGGAAAGGGCTGACCTGAAGCCCCTGCTCTATGATCAACGTGTGCCATAAAGTCCCCGCCCTCTGAACATGGTTACGGACCCGCCTGTCGCAAACTCTCCGTCCCCCTGATCTGTTCCCGACTTGGCCTTGCTCCATCCCCTCCTCCTCCGACCTACCATAAGGACTGTTCACACCCGCACCTTTCCACCCGAACTCCCAAGTTCCTCCAAATCCTACTGAGCTACCCAGAGAAGAGTACTCCCTGCGTCAGAAGGGAGGGAGCTCCGATCAAGTAGACCACGAACTATGTTAATCTTAGGACGGTGACCTAGAACTCCACCAAGGGTCGCCTCTAAAGAAAAGATGAACGAAGTATGTGGTTCTACCCACTGCTGAACGCCTTGAAGATGATGGAAGCGACTGGAAATGCTCACCACACAGATTCAAGAGACAAACAGATTTCACAATTCTGGAACAATTGCATTTTCCATTGCAAATCTATGCTCTGCATTAAGGAAGAAGATGCGCCTGCTCCAAAACCGTAACGCATTGCTCCTATGAGGTCTGGCGAAACAAGACAAAATGTACCCCTGCCCGCAGACCTCCAACGACTCAATCCACATGAACATTCCTGTTGACAGAACAAATTGCAATCCAGGTGCTTAACAGTGCCAACAGAAGACGACAAAGACACCGAGAACTCTGACATTTTTTATTTTTTCTATATCTCCTTTCTCTCCCGATCACCATTGGACTGACTATGCTCCCACCGAATACAAAAAAAGGACTTACTTATATGGTAACTTACCAGCTCCTATTCCGAATGACTATAAATATCTATGATCTGTACCCAACGCCCTCGCTACGTAATTCTAGTCTGATATTGCATTACGATGATTTTTCCTACAACCAACTTAACAATGAACCCGTTTACTAGATGATGAGATTCTTTCAATGTGATGTTTATAATATGATGTATATGCACAGTTCCTTTGCCTAAGTCCCCTCTCCCTTACTTATGACCGCTGCAATAGGTATAGATAGGAAATAGGCCAGCAAGATGTCTTGGAAATGTTAAAGGGAGGACTGTGAAAAATTAGTACAAGCTTGGTGAACATTATCTGCGCCATCTTGCCCCTTTTCGAGCCCATTTGTGCGCGTAAGCAACAACCATTTTGAGCACCATGGCCTCCCTGCCCCTCGCTGATAGCCAGCGCGTCTCTCTCTCTCTCTTAACCTTGCAAGCACCTCCCGCGCACTGACAACCCCCGCTCTCTCATGCCTTGGGTCATAAACCCCTCTTCAGCGCAGCTCCGCCACAGAACCCCATCCTGTTCCCAGCGCGACACCTCCCTTCATTCCTTTCATGGCCTCAGATCCTTTTGATACAAACCCCTTTTCCTGTATCCCCGTTTGTCTTCCTTGTTCCCAGGCCGCCACCTGGCCTTGCGGATACTGTTTATTACCCCGTACAGTAGGAAGCTTCCCCTCCCCATCAAAGGACCCACGAACCGATCAAAGCCCCCACCCTATGAGATCCGATCAACTCCACGCATTCCGTGAATCGGCGGAATGCCCTGCTGCGCGACAACCACCACCTGTTGTGACCGGGGTGGGGAATCCAACTGTAAATGTATGTGGGAACGGGCCTGATGGGGAGATTCCGAGGATGTTCTTTCAAGTGCCATAGTATTGCGAGAATGTGTTATGTGCAATAAAGGTCATAAACTCTAGTATAAGAGGCCAGGCCTCAGAGATGTGGTTAGAGCACCTCGTGACGATACTTGCTGTCTGAATTGATGTGTTCTCCTCCGGAGAGAATAAAATCCTCGTTTCCTGCCTTCCAGTCTCCAGCGCCCGCTTCTTCATTGATTAACATTGGTGGGTCATAGAGGCGATACCGCCGGGCAACATAAAAAGGGTCTTTGGTTACTGGTTGTCTTTGGAACCCTTTTTTACACACTTACTAAACTCGTCATTTGCGGTTCATAGATACCAGACTCGACCATATTCGTACGAGTCGAAAACACCACTTACAATCGTCACGGAACCTCAGGCCCACTCAGCCCAGAAACAGTGTTTGCATTAGTCCTCGCCCACAGCCTTTTTCATTCAGGGAATAGTGGGGAGGAAGAATAGGTCTCACTGTGGGGGCCAGGTGATGTGGGGAACTCGCACCATCTTCACCTTAGCCTCCCCCCCACACCCATGGATGGCCCTGAAGCTGTGTTTTTACTTTAGCCCCTCTCCTGCCAGGCCATTGCCCTGACGCAGTGAAGGGCTGGGGAGGGCTGAGTAATTTACAAATAGCTGGGGGCTCGCTGTCTTTCAGGTGCTCCTGCGCGGGCGGACTGGGGAATAATTTTTTAATAGAAAGGGGCCTTGCTGTTTTTTAGGTGCTCCTTCGCGGGAGGGCTGGGGAATAATTTTTGAAGAGGAAGGGGCCTCGCTGTTTTTCAGGTGCTCCTGCACGGGAGGGCTGGGGAATAATTTTTTAAGAGAGAGAGGCCTCGCTGTTTTTCAGGTGCTCCTGCGCTGGAGGGCTGGGGAATAATTTGTAATAGAAAGGGGCCTCGCTGTTTTCAGGTGCTCCTGCACGGGAGGGCTGGGGAATAATTTTTTAAGAGAGAGAGGCCTCGCTGTTTTTCAGGTGCTCCTGCGCAGGAGGGCTGGGGAATCATTTTTGAAGAGGAAGGGGCATTACTGTTTTTCAGGTGCTCCTGCACGGGAGGGCTGGCGAATAATTTTTTAAGAGAGAGGGGCCTCGCTGTTTTCAGGTGCTCCTGCACGGGAGGGCTGGGGAATACATTTTTAAGAGAGAGGGGCCTCGCTGTTTTCAGGTGCTCCTGCGCTGGAGGGCTGGGGAATACATTTTTAAGAGAGAGGGGCCTCGCTGTTTTTCAGGTGCTCTTGCGCTGGAGGGCTGGGGAATAATTTTTTAAGAGAAAGGGGCCTCGCTGTTTTTCAGGTGCTCCTGCGCTGGAGGGCTGGGGAATAATTTTTGAAGAGAAAGGGGCCTCGCTGTTTTTCAGGTGCTCCTGCCCTGGAGGGCTGGGGAATAATTTTTTTATTGAAAGGGGCCTCGCTGTTTTCAGATGCTCCTGCGCTGGAGGGCTGGGAATAATTTGGAAATAGAAAGGGGCCTGGCTGTTTTTTAGGTGTCCAGTTTGTAGGAAATTGTCACCTTGGCCCTGTGTCCTTCCCCAGAACAATATCCTCCCACTTACATACTGTGTGTTTCATGAAAGCGCACGCCCGCAAATGTGGGCCACACCCGCGTATGTAGGTCACTTTTTTCGCCAGTGCCCGGGCCAAATTGTGATCCCAATCCGACCCTGCTGAGACCTATTGGCTTTGCCGGTGTTCTTTTTTGTTTGTCTTCAGCATACCATGAAAGTGCATTTGTTTTCTTGCTGTCTTCCCCATGTGCTTTTTCCCCCTTCACATCTCTGCCACCCAAGTCTATGTGTTTCTCCTCCCCAAACTCGTGTGTTGCATGTTCCTCTGCGTTCCTCTTGGCTTTTTAAAAGGTTTTTGTAGTTTAGTTTGCACTTGGCTTCTCTCCTTGATTTGTGATGATATGCGCATGCGTGTTCATCATTGCTTTTTCCCTAAAAGCTGTTCCACATCGGCAAACAAGCACATTTCGCACACGTGGACTTAGGGCTGCTGATTTCCCCATTCCCTCTCTTACTCTTCATTATTCGTCTTCCTGAGGTTAGCCAGCCTATGTTCTGTCCAATGTATTTCTTCTGAGCCTCTCTTCTGCCACCAGAAGGCCCTCTGTGGACATGTTCTTTCTGTCCCCTTAGTAGGCAGTCTACACCATGTATAGGTCTTCCAGCACTCGTGCCAGCATCAGCAGCAAGTTCCTATCTCCTAGTAGAAACAAGTACACTCGATTCTGTCTAAACAAGACCCACAGATTAGATTTAATTTCCTTGTGCCCCACCCTTGCAAAAATCAAATATCTATCCATTCAATTCTTTGCAGGTCAGATTGATTGCTGCCAGTTTTTAGACCCCCTCCATGCTCTCCTCTATAACATATCTTCACTGCTACTCTGAGCCCTTTCACCATGTTGTAAATGTCTTCAGAGCTTTCTCATTTTCCTGATTAATTCTAATTCAATGGATTTCACCAAACCATTCTCTGTGTGGTGCTGAATGATCAAATCCATCCTCAACTGTACCCCCTCCAACATCGAGGAAAGTATTGGCCTCCCAAGGTACGCTGCCTTGTCCAAGGCACTGTCACTTCATCGTAAGACAGGCACTACTGATGGCCACGGCTCTGTGTGCTAACATGCACCCTTCCTGTTGCTTGGCTTGAACAGGAAATACCTTGAAAAAGCAAGAGACAAGAGGTGTTTGACAAAACAGGAACAGTTTGTTTAATTAAACAATGCGACCGGGGCACAGTTACAGGTATAGAGTCTGAGGACTGTCTCAATTTACAATCAGTCTAACACAGACTTTTATACAGTTCATTGATGGTAGTAAAATGTTTCTGTGGCTCCTTGTTTGTTGAGGAATGTGTACCTTTAGAGCCATAAAGTAGGGTTTTGGATGAGGAATCTATGTAGACCTCGACCTTTTGGGCAGTAGGTAGCATGTCCAGATGTCCGGCATGGGGAGCGCTTGATTACTGTGTGTGCTGTGTCGTGATTGGCTAAGTTATCCTAACTTCATGTGGCATCTGGCTTTATGGTGTTTGGGGAACGCTCACACCCCTCCAGCTATGTGATTGGGGCCAATCTACCTGGACCATTATGGTGTCACTGCGCCTATCTGTGGGATCGATCTGTGATTTTCTGATTGTGCATTTGTATGCTGGCTACACCCTGCCCCACCTATGATCTGTCAATCAGTAACTGTGGGCCTGGGTCTCAGGGCTTGCCTAACCACGTATTTCCAATCTGGGTTGATGTGGAACTCACAACAGGCAAATTTGTCCATAAGGTTGCGATTTCATTCATGAATGTATTGTTATTCATATTGACATCAACTTTCTTAACGTTAACATTCCCCCTCTAGTGCAATTTTCTATGACACTATCTAGCCCATACTTATGACAATTACTTTATTTGGAGACTGTTCTTTGGTTCTGACAATTATTAATTTCCTATTTAATTGTATTTTACCCAATTTAAGGTCTCCGTCTTTACAGCAAGAAATCCCCAATTGCACAGAGCCACATACAGACAAGAACACAACGGAAACAGGTAGCAATAATGTGCACAATCCGGAAAGCCACAGTGCAAGCCAGAAGAACCAATTTGAAAACAAACTCCTGCTCAGGGGCACCTCCATCCTCACACACATGCCTTTGTAAACTGTGCAGTGCTTGGATGACAAGAGTCAATATTCCATAATCTAGGTAATTCCCCGGAATAAACATGCAGTAGGATGCACCAATCTTAGCACAGTCCCCTCCCTCCATCGTGGTCATTAAGTCTAACATATAATGATGCTGCTTTACCATGAGACGGATTGCTCTCAGTTCTTCTTTGATCAAATTAAGGCTTAGCTCAGTTTTGTTCATCATTTTAAGCATTTTCCATCTGGTAATCTGAAGCCAGCGGCTGTGTATGGTAATTCCACCTGGGATGAGCTAAGTGTAGGCAAACTTGCCGCACTGCCAGTACAGCTTCATCAACCTGGAGGTGCCCTATTGCATCCAGAATGCACAGGATTGTGCCACAGTTTTCATTAGTGCCCAGTGGAAGCATTCCTTTACCTCTGAAACACAAGGAACACAGTGTAAGTTTCTGTACAATTAGAGGTTGCCCCTTCATTTCTAGCCAAGTGTATCCACCCACCTCAACATCCCAATTTTCTGACATGGGGTGTCTATACTTTTGCGCATCCTGTCTAGCTCAGTTTGAATATCTAGGCTCGAGGAAAAGGTATAGAGCTGTCTGGTTGGTCTCGCAACGGGTCAGCTTTATTACTATTTTGTGGGGTTCTAGCTTGTTGGGCTTGATTATGGCCCTGATTCTGCATAGGTACAAGTGGAGAAGGCATTTAGCTTTTTTAGAGGCTACCTCTTGGGACAGGTAAAGTCTATCTAAACCTACTTCACGAGCAGACTTAACACAACCTGGCGGATATCTTAGAGACAACGGCCGCCATGTGCTGATACCACGTGATGTGTAAAAGGGCGCTATGAAGCGCATGTGGGATGCTAGTGTTTGCATTGGTGTATTTATAAGTGACATGGGAGAGATCCCTATGCAATCGCTGTGATAGTTTCTGAATTAACTCTATTTGGCCAGGTGGCTCTTTGCAATAAATAGGTGTGGTAGCACCCAAACTAGACAGAGGGTACATAAAAGTGCAAAAATACAAAACTTGAGATTGAACATTGCAGGTCTCAGACAAGGATCCAGGGAAGATGTCTGTGGTCCCCTGGTTAATGGTTATTTTCATTCAAAGGTTCAATCAAAAAAGCCTTACAATACAGTTCGTAAGTTTGATTCACATTCTTTATGTCCTCATTGAGGTGATGAGGTGGCAGCTGGAAAGGTGGTGCACTTGGTGGTTCAATTGCAGGCGTGTTGGATAAGACCTTAATTTGTTTGTTAATTCAGGAAAAAAACTTTGCATGTGCCCTATGATAAATCATTTTCATCGGGGTTCCTGTAATGTATCTCCACACTCCATTCACACAATTTCTTAGTGAAGCACTGGAAGGTGGCCCAAGTCGTGGTATCTTTTTATTGGTCAAAAGCTGAAAGGTAGCTTATGGGTAATCAGATGGAATAATCTACTTTATGAGTTCTTGTATTAAACTGGGTCTTTGGATTAGACCTGGGCAATGAACTTTTCAGAGTTTTCCTCACTCCGCGGAGCATTCAGAGTTCCGTAAAATTGGCAGAGCAGAGTTTTTTCCTTGTTCACCAACTTTAAGTTGGTGAGCACGAGTGAGGAAAATCCAATGCTAGACCACCTCCCTCTGAGATTTAGCAACCCTGGAAATCACAAATAGTCACGACCGCTCATGTTGAGAAACCATCTGTTTGCATTGAGGAAGCTGACGCTCGAGTAGAAAATCTACTCAAGCGGCAGAAAGAAGCAGTGCCCCTTTGCACTGCGCATAGTGCAGTTTGCGCTAATTTTTCAGTGCGGGACAGACACCGGGCAAAAAAAATCATTAGGAATGGCGTGACCTAACGCCATCCACTGCTTGCGAAACTGCGTAGTGTGGCTGAGTTTTTTGTTCACTTTGCAGAGTTCCGCAAACTACATAAACTCTGCCCAGGCCTACCATGGATTAGTGCTTTATAGAGTGTTCTTGTGATTAAGGGGATGGGTCTATTAGTTTTATCTTGGGCTACACTAATTTCCTGAGACCCTATCTATCCTGATGTGTGTCTTGGGACACCACTGGTGCGGGTTGTTTTCAACCTACACGTGTGGAAATAAAGGTGGAGAGGGAGTGTCTTTGTTTGTTTTTTTGTGGAGTCTGCAACATGCTCGAGATCACGTGTCTCTTGGCATGCAACATGCAACGTGCCCCTCTCTTGTGGTGCCAGATATCTCGGTTCCACCCGTTCTCTAGAGGCTTCTCTTTTTAGGCTAAATTGGGGTATATTTCTAGGTTTTGGGCACTTCCATAGATGTCGCGCAATCTGCTATTTCTCTTATCATGAGGCGAAGGGGGTCGGAAAATCGCTCCGTGTCTCCCCTGTAACCTTGATCGCCGTCTTGTCGTGTCTGAGGTTTGGGCTTAGGACCATTTGACTTGGTTATTGGAATTAATTGACTTTGGAATACGGGAACCTGGGTGCCTGCTTTTTAGTACATTTAGTCTGAGAGCCACCCCACCCCCTCATCAGACTGCCCTCCTCTTGGGGGGTGGCCAGCCAACCCCGCCCTGGGGGATCCGCAGCAGAATGAGGCTTTGGCTCCTGCAAGCACCCTTCATAGCGAACAGTAGTGAGGACACTCAATCAGCAGAGCACATGTAGCAGCCCTGAACCCCGGTGCAAGTAAAAGTCCTTTATTCCAACATTGTCTCATTGGTCTTTCTATTTGGATTTTGGTACAGTTAAATCTTGGGAGGTGGGCAAAAAGGGGGGTGTTTACTCTGAGGTTTTATTTTACTGTGCATTTGGATTCTGTGTCTGTGTTTGTGTGAAGGCGTTACCTCCCCAGACAGTTATCCCTCTCTGCCGAGGATGTGGCCCTATAGGTATAGTTAGGTTAAAACCCCCTGGGGTTCTGAGGTGGAGCCCCTTTGAAGACTGGTGCCATTTGCACGTTTGTGGCCAACGCGGCCTCCTCAATTTGTTTTTGACAAATTTAGCAGTTTTTCTGCGCTTGCACCCATTTCTCCCTATCCTTCTCTTGTTTCTGTTTGTAGTAATGCAAAATATGGGCTGGTTTATCCCACCAGGGTTTGGTGTCTAATCCAACCACGCTGTCCAATCTGCTTTGTATATCGGTGGGCAGCCCCTTTTTGAAAATATTGCAAATGAGTGTGACTTGTGGGCTTTTGTCAGTCCATGACTGTCCTGTATCTTGTCCCCATCGTTCCCTCATTCTATTAAGAAAATCAGTTATTGTCACCCCTGGCTTCATAGTCTCTGCCATTAGCCCTCCTATATCAGGGCTGTGAGTGAACATCCCCCTCAGGACCATTCATATTCAGTGCCTGCATGAATCGAAAGCAGTCCGTCATGCTCAGTCTTTGTCGGCTTAATTGCTGGGATGCGAGCTTAGGCGAACACAGTCCAATAAGACTAGATAGCAGGCTTTTGATATCACCTATCGCTATGTTTATTCCTGCAGTGTTCTCAAAGCATGAGATCCATTGGATGCCGTCTTCGGCAATGGCCATGTCCTCTGGTTCGAAGGATCCTTCCTTCGGCCAGGGTCTATTATACTGACCTTTTCCCTCTGTCCAGCAGGCACGCAGGTGGCAGAATGGCCATTCAAAGGTCTCGCCTTCTCTGGCCACTATCTCCCTTGGGGTCAGTCTATCTATATTGGGTGTTCGGGTGGAGCATTGTGTGTCTTTGTCGCTGCTCCCCTTGCGCTCGCCCAAAGGTGCCATCCTGTTTTTCCTAAGTCTTGTTTGGGTCAGCAAAAGGCTTCCTTAGTCCCTGATTTTCCAGTCAGCCCTTCTCCATTTTAAATTTGGTGAGGCTTGTATACCATCTACCTCGGACTCTTCCCGATTGGTGTCTTGTGCATAACCCCACTCTCCTCATGTAGAGGGCGTGCTGCTCTGTGTTCTCACTGTGCTTTCCAGGTGCAAGCTCTCTCTCTTCCTCTCTTTAGCTTGCACCTTTCTCCTACATCCCGTCTAGGTTGCCTCCTTCGTTCTGAGCTATGAGCTGCTCCTTTTGGTTGGGCTTTGCCCTTAAATTAGTTCTCTGTTGTCTCCTCAGCTACCTGAGCAAGTCCTGTAGCTCCACCCTTGTCCTTGGATCCCAAAGGACTGTGGCCTCCTTCCTCACTCTCTCTAGTGGTATCACTGTCTAGAACCTCTACAAACCTCCCTGTCACTTGTGTGGTCACCTAAATAAGGGAGGATGCGTGTTGTCTGCACTGCTGGGGTCCTATGATCGGGTGCGATGGACGGGGGTCGAACTTCTGGGGGCCTTGCACCAGACTGGGGTGTCTCTGTGACTGCTTGGGCCTGCTAGCCTTTCAGTCTCTCACGCCTTGGCCTAACTGCTCATTCTTAGGTGGGGGGCCGCCAACTTCTTTTACTCGTGGATTAGAGTATCCTAATGCGGGTAGAGTAGGCAAGAGCACGTCCATACCTGCATATGGTGAGGCAGTTGCTGATGCCTTGTTTGCTATCTGTAGTGCAAGATTGTCGGTCTGGGTCTCCTTGAAGATGGCCCTTAGTTCTAATAATGCCTCTCTCTTATCTGTTTTTTGGACCTGTGTATTTGATTTGTATGTATGTTCTCATGTGTTGAAGTACCTTGTTGTCGAAAGTTCCCTCCTTTGGCCAGGGAAATGTATGTGCCTTCGTATGTGAGTGCCATTCTGTGTGAACCTTATTACGTTTTTTAGCCTGCATGGGGAATCAGGTTTGCATATGTTTTAATGGTGTCTCCATGATAAGTTTGGTAGTTTTAGAGGACACAATTCGTTAGCTCCTTTATTTTAAGGGCTCTGGTTTCAGTCTGAGTTGTGGGGAAACTATACATGCGGTTTACTGTGTCTAATTTTGTAACAACGAGCGCAGTGCTATGTACAGATGCATCAACAAATGAACATTTCAGAAACACACATTACAATGCATATGAAGGGTTGCAACATAAAATTGCAATTTGTTAATAAACATAGTATCAATAAAAATAGCATCTGAACGATATTGACTACTGGCATCAATTACGGTTGGTGAAAAATAGCAGCATCTTCATATGAAACAATGAGTTATTGACAAAAACACAATACATAGGACAAAACACAGTTTGCAGTAATTTAACTGCACAACAACTTCACACACGTACATCACATCAACAATTGCACCCTGATTCACACCCAGGCACTAAGCGTGCCATCTGTATCATGTTCAGCAGTTTAAGCGACCAACACCTAAAAAACTGTCAGAGAAAAATGGCTTTATCAAAAAAAAATGTTAGCCTGCTTCTAGTGCATGCTATCCTGTGACCATAGGCAGCTCTGCGTGGTACACAGGACTAAAGTGAGCCTGATAGTTTGTCAATATATGCTCTGGAACAAAGACAGTAACAATAGGTTGCAGAAAAAAGGAATACCTCGAGAACCACAGGCCCCTCTTGGCAAAACACAAGTTACACCTAATCTCCAAGGTCCACATCTTTTCTCTAAATGTCAGAATCACACTCTGCATCACACATAGGGGCTAAGCGTACCATCGGTGTCACGCCCAGCGGTTCAAGCATACTGATTGTGTCACGCATAAGCCTGGGCGGAGTGCGCGGAGCGCCACGGAGTTGATAACAAACTCTGTGGCACTCCGCGTAGCTCCGCTATGCCATCCGCCCTATTATTAACAATTGCTAAAGTTTAAAAAAATAACTCTAAAGCACCTTACCTTATCTGTGGCGTCCCCTGCTGGCCTCCTCCT
The DNA here is from genome assembly GCF_964263255.1 of Lissotriton vulgaris. NCBI lineage: Eukaryota > Metazoa > Chordata > Amphibia > Caudata > Salamandridae > Lissotriton > Lissotriton vulgaris. The sequence continues at coordinate 42,352,794 of NC_141697.1, forward strand.
CTCTTCATTGCGTTCGGGCACCCGCGCATGCGCATTTCTCGCAAGAAATGCTCTACGCGGGCGCCTGCGCATGCACAGTTTTCACAGCGAACGAGATGAAGAGAGGAGGAGGCCAGCCGGGGATGCCGCAGACGTTGCAGATGAGGTAAGGTGTTTTAAAGTGTGGGGTTGGCGTTAGGCAATGAAATATTACTTTATGTTAAAAAAGCCATAGAAATTCACTGAAAGAAAAACAAAGGTTGAAGGAACATTATATCGAGATTAAAATTAATTTCCATCCAATCACTAAGAGCACGCTTTTTGGACCAAGGTTTAACTTCCTGCCAAATTTCGTGTAAATTCCATTTAGCTGTTATGGCTATAGCTGTGGCTAATTTTTGTATGGAAAATTGCATGGGGAGAACGCATTTTGAGACTCCCCCCTCCATTTTTCCTGGCCCTTGCTTAACCGATAACGCCAAAACTTTCCAAGAAAGAGCTCAGGTGAATGAGACTTTTTATGGAAAGTTTTGTGAAGATTTGTCAAACAGCGTCAATGTTATAAACAAACCAAAAAAATGGTTTCCTTGCGAAACATGATCCTAACTAGAACTATCCACTGATGACCGCCACTGGATAAGGAATAGATATATTACTCAGTGACAGTCGTCACTGGCTAGTTATAGGGAGGCCAGCAATACCATAGGAAATGTCTTTTTTGTTTTGCTTCTAACTTTGGCACCGTTTGATGAATCTTCACAAAACTTTCTAAAGGTGACCTTTTACCTAGTGTGTGCATGGAAAGTTTTGGGGTGATCCATCAAACGGGAAACAAGGGGTGTCCCAAAAGACGAAATCCCCATGCATTTGCCACAGACTTTTGTCAGAATCGTTTTGCAGAAATTGCTGAACGGAATTACAGCAAATTTGGCAGGAAGCTTTTTGTGATTTAATGTAATTCTGTTCAGTAGTTTTTGAGAAATTAAGATATAAAAATATTTTATATACAGTTGGGTTTGAAGGACTTTCTCTCGAGTCTCAAAAACCCAAATAAAAAAAAATTGATTGTTCTGATGGGCCCAGGAGCTTTTTTTCCCCCTTGAGCCCCTCACTCCTGTGGAAGTCGAACTCCAGTGGGAGCGAGCGCTCTGATTGGCTGTCAGCAACATGTGAAAAATGTTGCTGTCAGCTGTTACAGGACCCGGGGACTTAGTCCCCTGTCCTGAAAAATGCCGCTCTTCCCTTAGAATTTGGAACTGGGGGATGGGGGGTTCCCTGTGGCCCAAGAATGCTAGGGGAGGTGCCCACATAAACCCCTCCCCTCTTTAATTGTACGTGGGCCCTGGGAGATGGCATCTGCCAAACCAAAGAACACTCTTGTAGGAGGGCCGGAAAGCCCCCTCTCTTATTGAATTGCATTTGGTCCCTGAGAATGGTGTTCCCGGGCCTAGTAAGGCTTGGAGGGGGCACATGCCCCCCTCCCTTAGAATTTAGTCCTTTGGCATTGGGGTTGCCGAGACCCAAGAAGGCTCAAGGAGGGGGCCTGCATGCCCCTCACTCCTTAATTATGGGATTTGGCCCAGAAGGGTTGGGTACCCGGGACCTAGTAAAGGTTGGGGACGAACTCTCTGTGCCCCCCCCCCTAATAATATATATTTTGGCCCAGGGAGAGGGTCCCGAGGCTTAATAAGGCTTGGGAAAGGGGGCCTATGCCCTTTTTGAAGCCATTGGGCCCCCAGCGGATGTGGTCCTCAGGGGAACAATAGACTCGGGAGGGGGCAGCATGACCCCCTTCCCTTAATATGGTAATCGTCCACGGGATGGAGTTCCTGGGGATTTTTAAACCTTGGGGAGGTGGGCCATTGCCACACTCCCCTATACTTAAAATATGGATCCGGTGGAGGGGTTCCCCATTCCTCTTAAGGCTTGGAGAGTGGATGGGGGTCCACACGCTCCCTTCCCTTTTATTAAGGAGTGACCCAGAGGGATAGGTAGGTTCTCTGGCCCGTTTGGGCTTGGGGAGGAAGGCCATGCGCCCCTCTCCCCTAATGTAACAGTAGTTGACCTCTGGGGAGGTGGCTCTGGCCCCTTAAGACTTGATGAGTGGGGTCATGCGTCCCCCTCTACTATAATTAAGGAATGTCACCTCCCCTAATGTTAATGTATTTGACCCTGCAGGTTAGTTCTTCCGAGGACTCTTAAGGCTCAGGAAGGGGGGCACACACCCCCTTCCTATATAACATATGTGTGAGCCTGGGGGATGGGGTCCCGGGGGCCATAGGTGGCTTAAGGAGGGGGCTGCATGCACTCCCTCCCCTTTAAAAAAAAAAAAAAAAGCCCCCCGGTTCCCCAGTGCTAATAGTGGCTTGGGGGACAGAAACCCTTGCACCATGACGCAAGGGGGCCTGCTTTGGCTCATGCGAGCACATTGTGCGGTAGAGCAGGGAAAAGCACAGGAATGCACCTTATCTTGTTGATACTGCGATTTCCGATACTTGTCTTTTAATGCACGGCAGCGCAGCAAAGAAGGTTTACTGCACGGCAGCGCAGCAAAGAAGGCTTACTGTGCTGCACGGCAGCGCAGCAAAGAAGGCTTACTGCGCTGAACGGCAGCGCAGCAAAGAAGGCTTACTGCGCTGAACGGCAGCGCAGCAAAGAAGGCTTACTGCGCTGCATGGCAGCGCAGCAAAGAAGGCTTACTGCGCTGCATGGCAGCGCAGCAAAGAAGGCTTACTGCGCTGCATGGCAGCGCAGCAAAGAAGGCTTACTGCGCTGCACAGCAGCGCAGCAAAGAAGGTTTACTGCACGGCAGCGCAGCAAAGAAGGCTTACTGCGCTGAACGGCAGCGCAGCAAAGAAGGCTTACTGCGCTGAACGGCAGCGCAGCAAAGAAGGCTTACTGCGCTGCATGGCAGCGCAGCAAAGAAGGCTTACTGCGCTGAACGGCAGCGCAGCAAAGAAGGCTTACTGCGCTGAACGGCAGCGCAGCAAAGAAGGCTTACTGTGCTGCACGGCAGCGCAGCAAAGAAGGCTTACTGCGCTGAACGGCAGCGCAGCAAAGAAGGCTTACTGCGCTGAACGGCAGCGCAGCAAAGAAGGCTTACTGCGCTGCATGGCAGCGCAGCAAAGAAGGCTTACTGCGCTGCACAGCAGCGCAGCAAAGAAGGTTTACTTCACTGCACGGCAGCACAGCAAAGAAGGCTTACTGCGCTGCACGGCAGCGCAGCAAAGAAGGTTTACTGCACTGCACGGCAGCACAGCAAAGAAGGCGTACTGGGCTGCGCGGCAGCGCAGCAAAGAAGGCTTACTGTGCTGCACGGCAGCGCAGCAAAGAAGGCTTACTGCGCTGCATGGCAGCGCAGCAAAGAAGGCTTACTGCGCTGCACAGCAGCGCAGCAAAGAAGGCTTACTGCGCTGCACGGCAGAGCAGCAAAGAAGGCTTACTGCGCTGCACGGCAGCGCAGCAAAGAAGGCTTACTGCGCTGCACGGCAGCGCAGCAAAAAAGGCTTACTGCGCTGCACGGCAGCGCAGCAAAGAAGGCTTACTGCGCTGTACGGCAGCGCAGCAAAGAAGGCTTACTGCGCTGCACGGCAGAGCAGCAAAGAAGGCTTACTGCGCTGCCGTGCATCAAAATATAGGAAATGAGTCCCAAAGTGCTCAGGACCGTACACGCGCCCTGATTATACGTGCAGCCCTGAAAACTACGGAACGCAAATTACTAGGTTGGATGTTTAATAGTCATTTAAGCACCACAGACGAGGCTTCTTCTCATCACGGCTCCTTCTACTATTGCAAAATTGCGAACTTGTTTTTAACATTTTTTAACGTTTCTACCATTGTATTAAATTAGTATCGATGTACTGCTGATAATATTTATAAATTGCAATTATTTTTGTGCATCTGCATGAGGTCAAGAACCAAATAAATGAAACTGTGCTACGCAGATGTTTCTTTGTGTATACCGGTCGGTTTACAAAAGGCAGAATCAGCAGCCCCATGAACCAGAGAAGCATTCGAAATACTAAAACTAAAGTCAGGAAAATGCCCACAAACTGTCTTTTTAAAGAGCGGGAACACTGCACTCCTGGTACCTTTTCACAACTGCCTGAGAAGATAAAGGGAGCTCCAATTTCTGATACATTTCATACAGCCCAGCAAGGGTTTTGTTACCGTTTCTACCTCATGAGTGTTACGTCGGTGTTACTTCTACGTCCTACTAATTCTTTGAACCTTTAGGCATTTTCTCAAAGAAAATTCCTCACTTTTTGCCTGTGAACAAGTTGTGTAATCTTCACTATTTGCCTGTGCACAAGCACACGATGTGTATTCCTCATTATTTGCTCAATGCACAAGTAGTGTATTCCTCAATATTTGCTTGTGCACAAGATGTGCATTCCTCACTACTTGCCCAATACACAAGTTGTGTATTCCTCACTATTTGCCCAATGCACAAGTCATATATTCCTCACTATTTGCCTGTCACAAGGTGTGTATTCCTCACTATTTGCCCAATGAACAAGTCTTGCATTCTTCACTATCTGCCTGTGCACGAGTCATATATTACTCACTATTTTCCTGTGCACAAGTCGTATGTTCCTCACTATTTTCCCATGCAGAAGGTGTGTAATCCTCACTATTTTTCCATGCAGAAGGTGTGTAATCCTCACTATTTGCCCAATGCACAAGTTGTGTATTCCTCACTATTTGCCTGTGCACAAGTTGTGTATTCATCACTATTTGCCTAATGCACAATTCATGTATTCCTCACTTTTTGCGTGTGCACAAGATGTGTATTCCTCACTATTTGCCCTGCACAAGTTGTGTATTCCTCACTATTTGCCCATGCACAAGGTGGGTATTCCTCACTATTTGCCTGTGGACAAGGTGGGTATTCCTCACTATTTGCCCTTGCACAAGGTGGGTATTCCTCACTATTGGCCCTTGCACAAGGTGCATATTCCTCACTATTTACCCATGCACAAGTTGTGTATTCCTCACTATTTGCCCAATACACAAGTTGTGTATTGTGCATTCCTCACTATTTGCCCAATGCAGAAGTTGTGTATTTCTCACTGTGCCCATGCACAGGTTGTGTATTCCTCACTATTTGCCCATGCACAGGTTGTGTATTCCTCACTATTTGCCCGTGCAGAAGTTGTGCATTAGGCAAATAGTGAGGAGTACACAACTTGTACATTGGGCAAATAGTGAGGAGTACTCACGTCGTGTATTCCTCACTATTTGCCCATGCACAAGTCTTATATTCCTCACTATTTTCCCATGCACAAGGTGTGTATTCCTCACTATTTGCCCAATGCACATGTTGTGTATTCCTCACTATTTGCCCGTGCACAAGTTGTGTATTCCTCACTATTTGCTTATGCACAAGGTGGGTATTCCTCACTATTTGCCTGTGCACAAGGTGTGTATTCCTCACTATTTGCCCGTGCACAAGTTGTGTATTCCTCACTATTTGCCCATGCACAAGGTGGGTATTCCTCACTATTTGCCCTTGCACAAGGTGCGTATTCCTCACTATTTACCCATGCACAAGTTGTGTATTCCTCACTATTTGCCCAATACACAAGTTGTGTATTGTGCATTCCTCACTATTTGCCCAATGCACAAGTTGTGTATGTCTCACTGTGCCCATGCACAGGTTGTGTATTCCTCACTATTTGCCCATGCACAGGTTGTGTATTCCTCACTATTTGCCCGTGCAGAAGTTGTGCATTAGGCAAATAGTGAGGAGTACACAACTTGTACATGGGGCAAATAGTGAGGAGTACTCACGTCGTGTATTCCTCACTATTTACCCATGCACAAGTCGTATATTCCTCACTATTTTCCCGTGCACAAGGAGTGTATTCCTCACTATTTGCCCAATGCACATGTTGTGTATTCCTCACTATTTGCTTGTGCACAAGTCGTGTATTCTTCACTATTTGCCCATGCATAAGGTGTGTATTCCTTACTATTTGACCGTGCACAAGGTGTGTGCCCCTCACTATTTGCCCGTGCACAACATGTGTGCCCCTCACTATTTGCCCGTGCACAAGTTGTGTATTTCTCACTATTTGCACGTGCACATGTTGTGTATTTCTCACTATTTGCCTAATGCACAAGTTGTGTATTCCTCACTATTTGCCTGTGCACAAGTTGTGTATTTATCACTATTTGCCTAATGCACAAGTCATGTATTCCTCACTCTTTGCTTTTGATGTGTATTCCTCACTATTTGCCCGTGCACAAGTTGTGTATTCCTCACTGTTTGCCCATGCACAAGGTGGGTATTCCTCACTATTTGCCTGTGCACAAGGTGGGTATTCCTCACTATTTGCCCTTGCACAAGGTTGGTATTCCTCACTATTTGCCCTTGCACAAGGTTGGTATTCCTCACTATTTGCCCGTGCACAAGTCGTATATTCCTCACTATTTTCCTTATTTGCCCAATGCACAAGTTGTGTATTTCTCACTATGCCCATGCACAGGTTGTGTATTCCTCACTATTTGCCCATGTACAGGTTGTGTATGCCTCACTATTTGCCCGTGCAGAAGTTGCGCATTAGGCAAATAGTGAGGAGTACACAACTTGAACATTGGGCAAATAGTGAGGAGTACTCACGTCGTGTATTCCTCACTATTTGCCCATGCACAAGTCGTATATTCCTCACCATTTTCGCGTGCACAAGGTGTGTATTCCTCACTATTTGCCCAATGCACATGTTGTGTATTCCTCACTATTTGCCTGTGCACAAGTCATGTATTCTTCACTATTTGCCCGTGCACAAGGTGTGTATTCCTTACTATTTGACTGTGCACGCGGTGTGTGCCCCTCACTATTTGCCCATGCACAACTTGTGTGCCCCAAACTATTTGCCCATGCACAAGTTGCGTACCCCTCACTAACTGCGGACAAGTTTTTGTAAGAAAAATATTGCTAGAATCTTGGGAGGCAAATAGCTCGCCATTGTGATTTGTACCCTGTGGTATCCTAAAATGGCATACGTCTCGTATTTGTAAACTGGGCCCTGGATGGTTGGATAGCTCAGTGAGTTGAGTGCCCATTTCAGAGGTCTGTCTATAAACCTACGTTACAATATTCCGGGAGATGGCGCAACTATACTAAAAGCTTTCACCGTGCTGTCTTACTCTCTATTGGTTTTCGAGGCAGATTAGGTTTTCCAAAAACAATGATTTCGTCGGAGCAGCAGCCTGGCAGGGGCTTTTATTTACAGGCTTGCTTGCCGGGCTCCCCGGGGTCGCCATGCTGCAGCCCCTGCTCTGGGACCCCGGGCACGACTGGAATTGCCCTGATTGAAATTCTGCGCCAGCCTCGCGCTCTGCGCAGAGCGCGCTGAGTGACAGCCCGCTGGCGCTCAAGATAAATATGCGGCAAATCGGATCCCGGCGCTCCGCAGAGGATGGAATACATTACTTCTCCGATAGAACGGCGGCAATGTGCTGGAGAGAGAGAAAGTGCAACCAAAGCCGGTCTTAGGGCCATATGTATCAAGCAAATTAGCATTCGCAAATGCCGAAATTCCCAGAATTTCGGCCTTTGCGAATGCTAATTTGCTAAATGGTATGTATGACACATTTTAGCAGCAAAATAAGGAATCGCAAAATTTGCTATTCCTTATTTTGCGATTGCACTTAAGGAATCGCAAATTGTGCGATTCCTTATATGCAATGTATCAACGGAAAATTAATAAAAAAATGCCCATAAGGATTCGTTGCAAATTCTTTAAAAAAAGCCATTTATTTAAAATCCAAAGGTGCCATATGACGCTCATATATGGGCGCCATATGCCAACACATGTCATTTTCAGGGGTGCAGCAGGGTGTTCTTGTGACACCCCTGCACCCTTGAAAATATTCCTAAATTGCGATTAGCAAATTGCTAATCGCAAATTTCCCCTTCATTCCTAAGGGCCTCCTGGCCCATAGAAATGAATGGGAAATTTGCGATTAGCAATTTGCTAATCGCAATTTAGGAATGTCAAGGAATCGCTAAAAAGGAGCGGTTTCCTACATACATACTATTTTGCGATTTCTAAATAGCGATTCCTTAAAAATCGCTATTTGGAAATCGCAAATGGTCAGGATGATACATATGGCCCCTAATACCGGCGCAAACAAAACGGGAATGCAAAGGAAGCGCAGAGAACCTCCTCGGTGTGCCAACACCAGGACCGGGCTCCTGTCCTGTGCTCATTAGCGGTCAGAAACGGGGAGGGCGCGGGTACCACTCTGACAGCACAGGGGGTGGGGGAGGATGGCACTGCGGCCTTTGTCAGCGGTGTGGCGAGTGTGTCAAGGGCCCTAGTGCTTGGAAAGGCATTGGCTGCTCTTTCGAACCGCGAAATAAATCAACAGTGGGTCCCTCGGGCATCTGTGCCCCAGTTCCACTCCCAGCCAGGGCTCGCCCTAGCACTGGTCGCACACGGTGCAACCATCTTTTTTGGTGCCCTCTCCCCCATTTCCTCCTTCTCCATGAATTCCCTCACTACCACTCACCAACATTGCACCTCGTCTCTCTATACCCCCTTTCTGACAATTTTTTTTTATATGGCTACTCATAGTTTACTCACACGCAGTTCTGTGATCTGCGTGGTACACATTCTTTGTAGCAGGCACATTAACCCTGTGCGCTGTGTGGATGGCAGGAGTGTCCATGTGAGTGCACAGTGAGCGATGCGACAATTTGAGAGTAGGATAAGAGGCGTGACTGCAGGGTGAGTGAGGTGACCATATGAATTTAGGTGCAGATGTAAGTGCAGAGTGGGATGAATGAATGCATGGGTAGTGATGGGCTTGTTTGAGTGAGATTGCTGGTTGAGCAGTGAGGGGGACAGGTGAGTTAAATGACACATGAGTGCAAGGTGAATAGTGTGCTCCTGTGACTGTAGGGTGAGGTACAGGGTGAACAATGCAAGTGCATTGTGAGTGCATGCAGAGTGATCAACTGTGAGCAGGTGAATGCTGTGAGTGCATTGTGATCGTTGTGAGTGCAGGGTGAGCGGTTGCATGGTGTGAGTGCATGTTGATCAGTGGGAGTGGAGTGCATTGTGATCACTGTGAGTGCAGGGTGAGCGGGTGCATGGTGTGAGTGCATGTTGATCAGTGTGAGTGGAGTGCATTGTGATCACTGTGAGTGCAGGGTGAGCGGGTGCATGGTGTGAGTGCATGTTGATCAGTGTGAGTGGAGTGCATTGTGATCGCTGTGAGTGCAGGGTGAGCGGGTGCATGGTGTGAGTGCATGTTGATCAGTGTGAGTGGAGTGCATTGTGATCGCTGTGAGTGCAGGGTGAGCGGGTGCATGGTGTGAGTGCATGTTGATCAGTGTGAGTGGAGTGCATTGTGATCTCTGTGAGTGCAGGGTGAGCGGTTGCATGGTGTGAGTGCATGTTGATCAGTGTGAGTGGAGTGCATTGTGATCTCTGTGAGTGCAGGGTGAGCGGTTGCATGGTGTGAGTGCATGTTGATCAGTGTGAGTGGAGTGCATTGTGATTACTGTGAGTGCAGGGTGAGCGGGTGCATGGTGTGAGTGCATGTTGATCAGTGTGAGTGGAGTGCATTGTGATCACTGTGAGTGCAGGGTGAGCGGGTGCATGGTGTGAGTGGATGTTGATCAGTGTGAGTGGAGTGCATTGTGATCACTGTGAGTGCAGGGTGAGCGGGTGCATGGTGTGAGTGCATGTTGATCAGTGTGAGTGGAGTGCATTGTGATCACTGTGAGTGCAGGGTGAGCGGGTGCATGGTGTGAGTGCATGTTGATCAGTGTGAGTGGAGTGCATTGTGATCACTGTGAGTGCAGGGTGAGCGGGTGCATGGTGTGAGTGGATGTTGATCAGTGTGAGTGGAGTGCATTGTGATCACTGTGAGTGCAGGGTGAGCGGGTGCATGGTGTGAGTGGATGTTGATCAGTGTGAGTGGAGTGCATTGTGATCTCTGTGAGTGCAGGGTGAGCGGGTGCATGGTGTGAGTGGATGTTGATCAGTGTGAGTGGAGTGCATTGTGATCGCTGTGAGTGCAGGGTGAGCGGGTGCATGGTGTGAGTGCATGTTGATCAGTGTGAGTGGAGTGCATTGTGATCGCTGTGAGTGCAGGGTGAGCGGTTGCATGGTGTGAGTGCATGTTGATCAGTGTGAGTGGAGTGCATTGTGATCGCTGTGAGTGCAGGGTGAGCGGGTGCATGGTGTGAGTGCATGTTGATCAGTGTGAGTGGAGTGCATTGTGATCGCTGTGAGTGCAGGGTGAGCGGGTGCATGGTGTGAGTGCATGTTGATCAGTGTGAGTGGAGTGCATTGTGATCTCTGTGAGTGCAGGGTGAGCGGGTGCATGGTGTGAGTGCATGTTGATCAGTGAGTGGAGTGCATTGTGATCGCTGTGAGTGCAGGGTGAGCGGGTGCATGGTGTGAGTGGATGTTGATCAGTGTGAGTGGAGTGCATTGTGATCGCTGTGAGTGCAGGGTGAGCGGGTGCATGGTGTGAGTGCATGTTGATCAGTGTGAGTGCAGGGTGAGCATGAAAGTGAGGGGCGTGAATGAGGAGTGAGTTGTTTGAATGGAGGGTGCATTCTCAGACACTTGAAGTAACTCATCATGCTATTGATGGCGGCATAGGGTTTCAGATATAAGTTAAACTATTGCTATTATGGCATTTATCAGAGATCGAGGGTGGAGGACATAAATGATCTGCTGTTCCTTCAACAAACTTCCAGTCTTGTGATTAGGGTTGCCAGCTCATTATTTTGATGTCCCAGACGGTACAAAAATAGGCAGCCACCTAAAGCCGTATTTTCAGCACTTATCTGGGCATACTTCAAACTGCAAATATGAATATAAAGCACTTTTAATTGTGTTCTAGGGCTGCTGCCTGAATGATCCATGGCTGATACTTAAAGGGAACAAAGACAGAAAGGTCACATTACAAATGAATACATACCTTTTTTTTATTTATAACCCTACTAGCAGCCCGTCCCGACCTTGTCCGGGAGAAATCAGGCTTCAGGGCCCCCGCCCGCCCCGTGAGCGCAACTGCGGCGGCTTCACCTACCTCTGCCGCTGGTCCTCCCCGCCTGTCCGCTCTTCTCACCGCTCCTCCCCACCTGTCCGCCGGTCCTCACCGCCTGTCCGCTGCTCCTCACCGCCTGTCCTCCGCTCCTCACCGCCTGTCCTCCGCCGCTCCTCACCGCTCCTGTCCGCCGCTCCTCACCGCTCCTGTCCGCTGCTCCTCACCGCTCCTGTCCGCCGCTCCTCACCGCCTGTCCGCTGCTCCTCACCGCCTGTCCGCCACTCATCACCGCCTGTCCGCTGCTCCTCACCGCCTGTCCTCCGCTGCTCCTCACCACTCCTCCCCACCTGTCCGCCGCTCCTCCCCGCGCTGATGTCCGCCGCTCCTCCTCGTGCTTGTGTACGCCGCTCCTCCCTGCGCTCCTGATGTCAGCACGCAGGATGGGGTCGGAGCTACGTCCAAGGGACTACTTTTTTTTATCTTACATTTTTTAATTAACGTATTTTATTTTATTTTATATAGCCCATGTCCATTTGCAGACCCTGAGAATTACAATGATGAATCGGGTGTTTGCAATGGTGCTGTTGTTCCCAAGTTTACCCGCCTCAAAGGTTCCCAGTTCTTACTTTATAATAGTAGTATAGATTTAGTGTGAAGACGAGGTCTTTGAAGGCTCTTTAAACGCTTGGCTTGCATTTTTCTTTAGGGAACCCTACTTTATATTCCTTTTCAAGAAATACACTCTCACACTGCAGCAGTAAATGTAAAAATACAAATGTAAAGAATAGAATGAGTGGGAGGCCAGGGGGTATTCGAGCCAGCAAAAAAAAACATGCCTCAGTAGCCAGTTTACAAAGGTATGCAAATATGTAAATGGTCTTTAAAGACTTGTGAAAAACGTGGGCGTGCCAGAGATAAGACTCCAGATACTGCCGAGTTGAGCCCACAGCAGCTCGAGCTGCAGCAGCCCGTTGACTTTAATTGAATACCAGTGCAGGTGCTACCTGCAAGGGTTAATAAATATTTAGTGTTCACTGGGTTCCCCTGTTGACTTTAATTGTAGCCCGGGCTGAGACACACGACAGAAGGGGTGCTGAAGCCCTTTTAGCCCAATGGGCATTGCGTGCCTGCTGTGGATGCAGCTGGTGTTGTGGATGTCGGCAGTGGCATGTTGTGGATGCTGGCAGCAAGCCTGATTGTGGATGTTGCCATTCCACATGACTGTAGTTGCAGCTCGTGTTATTGTGGATGCCGGCAGTGCGTATGATTGTGGATGTTGTCATTCCACAGGACTGTGGATATCGACAGTGTGTATTTTGTGGACGCTGTCATTCCACATAACTGTGGATGCTGCCAGTGTTGTTTTGGATGTCGGCAGTGGCATGATTGTGGATTCTGTCATTCCACATGACTTTGGATGCAGCCGGTGTTGTGGATCGTGGCAGTGACATGAGTATGGATGTTGCCATTCCATGGGAATGTGGATGAATAAATGAATAAATGAAATAAACATTTATAAAGCGCATAGCTACCCGAAGGCAACCCAGCGCTGTCTGTGGACTTGGACCTAAAGGCCAGCTCTGCTAAATGGTAAATTGAATTAAATTAAAATAACCAGGTTTTAAGTTGTTTTCTGAAGGACAGGTGGTTAGTTTCCTGTCGAATGTCAAGGGGGAGAGTGTTCCACAATTTTGAAACGGTATAAGCGAAAGAACGGCCACCACTTCTTGCCCTATTTATTTTTGGAACTGTTGCGAGCAGCATATTCGATGAGCGAAGGCTTCGGTTAGGATGGTATTGGTTAATCAGAGGCTCATTGATTGCCGGTCCTGATCCCTGGAAGGACTTATGGGCAATATAAAGCACCTTGAATTTGATCCTTCTGATAGATGGACCGGCCACGCCCTCGCCGCCACCCCCCGCATCCGAAGAGCCACCACAGGGGGACGGTCCTTCTCCTACCTCGCCGCCAAGACATGGAACTCCCTCCCGACCCACCTCCGCCTGACCCAGGACCACCTCGCCTTCAGGAAGCAACTCAAGACCTGGCTGTTCGAGCAGTAGCGGACCCCCCTCCCCCAGCGCCTTGAGACCCTCTGGGTGAGTAGTGCGCTATATAAATGCTCTGATTGATTGATTGATTGATTGATGTAGGCAGGCAGTGTAAAGTCTTAAGTGCAGGTTTGGCTGTTTGCCTATGGGTGAAAACCCATAAGCAGACAAGCTGCACAATTCCGGGTGATCTGGAGTCTGTTTATCGTGGCTTTCGGGGCTCCCAGGTATGGATGCAGCCGGTGTTTTTGAGGATACTGGCAGCACGCCTGATTGTGGAATTTGTCATCCCACAATGCTGTGGATATCAGCAGCGCGTGCACGAATGTGGATTGTGTCATTCCACATGACTGTGGCTGCAGCAGGTGTTGTTGAGGATGCCGGCTGCACGCCTGATTGTGGATGTTGGCTTTCCACATGACTATGGATGCAGGCAGTGTGTATGATTGTGGATATTGTCATTCAGCATTCAACATGACAGCGGGATTTGTTGTGGATGCCGGCAGCACAGTGACCACACTAGCCCCAGGCTCTGCTGGGGAAGGAAATTAGAGGCAAACAGGGCGTCAGGAGCAGGCCAGCCTCCAACATAAACTGTTATACACAAATGAGGCCGCTCCCAATATAATAACCTAAATGGTGCTCAGGGTTGTTATGTGTATGTGAGTGTAGGCATTTCACAAAAAGTTTAGGACTGGCATCACACACCACCTGGTGCCATGCTTCATCATCGTCCGTCCTCGCCCTCTAAAAACTTGGTTTGATAGAGGGCGGGCATTCACCTGACGACAGGGATGCACTTCTAAACTAAGTGGGGGGCCCAAAGTGAGTGAGTGAAATTTAAAAACCATTACAGTTGCCTCACTGAATTTTAATGGAATAGGTAACTGTATGGTATCTAAAAACGAGTGAACGGAAGTATGGGAAAAGTTATTAACCCCTCACCGTGTAGAATTGGGTCAACATGTTTCTGCCTGGTGTCATACAGTGGTACATGGCATTCACCAGGACCTATATTTATATTTATAAAGGGCTCCACTCTTACTAACAATGTGGTGAGAAAACCAATAGGTGGGGTGACCTTTCTCACTCTCCACTACCTGGTGGTCCTCTGTACCCCACAGCATTCACCCTACATACTTCATGGGAGGGAGAATATAGGGAAAGCCCCTGTAGTCAAACCTTCATCAAGGTGTGCTTTCCGCAGCATCACCTAGCAGTTTTCAGCTCTCCTCCCCAGTGATCACCGTTGGTAAGAGTGGAGCCCTTTATAAATATAAATATAGGTCCTGATGAATGCCAGGTACCACTGTATGACACTAGGCAGAAACGTGTTGACCCAATTTTACACGGCGTGGTGTTAATAACTTTCCCCATACCACCGTTCAGTTGTTTTTAGATACCATACAGTTACCTATTCCATTAAAATTCAGTGAGGCAACTGTTATTGTTTTTAAATTTCACTCACTCACTTTGGGCCCCCACTTAGTTTAGCAGTGCATCCCTGTCGTCAGGTGTATGCCCCCCTCTATCAAACCAAGTTTTTAGAGGGTGAGGACGGCCGATGATGAAGCATGACACCAGGTGGTGTGTGAGGCCAGTCTATACTTTTTGTGAGATGCCTACACTCACATACACATAACACCCCTGAGCACCATTTAGGTCATTACATTGGGAGCTGCCTCATTTGTGCATAACAACGATGCCGGCAACACACCTGATTGTGGATGTTGCCATTCCACATGACTGTGGATTCAGCCAGTGTTGTTGTGGATGCCGGCAGCACGCCTGATTGTAGAAGTTTTCATCCCACATGACTGTGGATGCCGGCAGCGCGTGCACGATAGTGGATGTTGTCATTCCACATGACTATGGATGCAGACAGCATGCATGATTGTGGATGTTGTCTTTCCCCAGGACTGTGCATGTCAGCAGCCTGTGATGTTGTGGATGTTGGCAGCGCGCGCTAGCATCCTCTCTCCTGTGGATTGCTGGCAGAATAGAGCAGCCGTGGTACAGAATATTGATGAGCGTTTTGATAAATACACAAAACCAGGCATTGAGCTTGAGGGCCCTAATGCAAAATTCATCCAGCTCTGCCCCGGCTAATGAGAGACTGGGGGATTATGGGTTGGTAGCCGCAGACCATGATTTCTTTTTCGATCAGTTGCTTCGAGGCTTTGATATGTTATCCCTCTAAAAACCACCAAAGTACGTACATTGAATAGAAATAAAGATAGGTACTCTGGCTGAGGAATGAATATTCTTCTTAGCTGCTAGAACTGAAACCTCAGGCGGTCCTTCTGAAAAAGGCCTGGCTTCAAATAAATGCCATGAAGTGCTTAGTATTTATGCCAAAATCTAACGCAGGGGAGAGGTGTGGCGCCGCGGCCAGGGCGACTGATGCTGGACGCTGGGGATCACAGCTCGAACGCAGGGGAAAGGTGTGGCGCCGCGGCCAGGGCGACTGACGCTGGACGCTGGGGATCACGGCTCGAACGCAGGGGAGAGGTGTGGCGCCGCGGCCGGGTGACTGACGCTGGGGATCACGGCTCGAACGCAGGGGAGAGGTGTGGCGCCGCGGCCAGGGCGACTGACGCTGGAAGCTGGGGATCACGGCTCGAACGCAGGGGAGAGGAGTGGCGCCGCGGCCAGGGCGACTGACCCTGGACGTTGGGGATCACGGCTCGATCCCCGGCTCTGGCAGCAGGGGTCTGCCCAGCACCATGCCATTTTGGGCAAAAGCTCGCTTAATCTTCCCAACTACCCCCAGAGACGAGATACCCCTTTGGGGGGTGATTCTTGCGCTATACAAGTACTGGATTTATTTACAGTTA
Organism: Lissotriton vulgaris; assembly: GCF_964263255.1. Classification (NCBI taxonomy): domain Eukaryota; kingdom Metazoa; phylum Chordata; class Amphibia; order Caudata; family Salamandridae; genus Lissotriton; species Lissotriton vulgaris. The sequence continues at coordinate 42,368,681 of NC_141697.1, forward strand.
TAACATTTAGCGTCAGTCGCCAGAAGGTGTGAGAAGTGGAAGTTCTAGCTGTCCAGTTCTTTGAGCTGCCAATGCCATGCATCAGACATGGAGTTTTGCTTCTTCAAATGATTCTTTTAACAAGACTGGCTGTTTTCATTGGTTGAGCGCTGATAGTCAGCTATGTCTTCTCCAACACCAGTTGAGTCTGGCAGTTCACTGGCTCAGACTCAGGAGTCAACAAGTGAATTATTCTTTGCATTTAACTGCTCCTGGGGGGAGGAGGGGGACGCTGTGCAAAAGAGAAAACATGCCCACTAGTTGGGAGATGATGACCTTCTGCAGATTAATTTCTAGGACAGATCTGCAGGATTTAATTAATAATGCTTTAAGTGAGCCACACACTAAAAAGCAGAAGGGTGATGATGACGAAGATAGGGGCAATTCACCAAAAGGCAAATATGTGCAAGGTAAGGGGTTCCAGATATGCTGGCATATATTCGTGATGTCCTTGGCTTTGACCCAAAAACTCTGGATGAGCAAGGGTTTTATTCACAATATGGCACCTCTGTTGTGATGATCTTCACTTACATGACCTCATCAGAAGATCCTTACAAAATAATGTAAGGATATTGATTAGCAGGTAATGACGCTCCATAAATTTGCCATAAAAAAATCCCAACTCTGCTTTTCACAGGCGATACTCTACTCATTTCCAAAACCCTGTGGACTGCGAGCAATTTTAAATTGCTCTGTGCTGTTCTGACCGAGGTCTTGAGTTAAATATATCAAAAACAAAATACATCATAGTGAATTCTAGGAGGCCCCTATATACAAGAATTAAGGCCTGTAACTCCCCCCTTGAGCGTGTACATGATTTTGCTAATCTAGGGTGACACTGTCCCATAATTCAAGTTTGAAAATGGAGGTCAGTAAGAGTGCATTCAAACTCCAACAAGAGTCGGGGGAAATCCTTAAGATGGCACTAAAGATTAAATATAGGAACTTAACCCCTGCACTCGAACTTTATAAAGTTAAAGTAAAAAGCACTGCCCTCTATGTTGCAGAAGTGTGGAGCCACACTTGCACTAATGAGTTATCAGTGGCAGAGAATAGTTTTTTCAGACAACTTCTCATTCTCTGTCAAAGTACACTAACACTCCCTGTACTCAACGACATGGGCTTGCAGCCAATAGCCTTTACAGTCCAGATAAGACCCCTATTATTCTGGCACAGGATTTGGTCAACACCTGAAATGCATTCCTACAAATCTTCCCTTAGAGAACTCCAAAATACGCCTGGGCACTTGAGAACACCTTGACTCTCGTACCTGAAACGAGTGCTTAATGAACTTGTCCTGGAAGCCAAGTGGGCTAGATCAGATGAAGCCGCCCAGACACCAAGGCAGCTCATTAAAGATTGGTGCAGAGACTACCTCTGGGATGAGCTGATCAGGAAGGCCTTCTAAGGTAGTCTAACATATTTTTATAGACCATAAGATCATTCTGTGCTACGAACCCTCACCAAGGCTCCTTTCCAAGCCAGTTTTACTTGAAGTTTCGAAATGGAGCACTCCTGTTGGCAGAATGTACAGGAAAATAAGGGAATTATAGTAACCTTAGCTATCCCTGCCCAAAGTGTATTTCTGGTCTTGACACTACACTCCCCTTTGTTTCCTTGTGTCCTGCTCTTAGGCCACCCCATGAGAAATGGGTCCTGTAGGAGAGTAGGGTCTGCAATCCTATGATCACCCAGATTTTTTGCTTTTGTTTCACTGGTTTACGACTTTCTCTGGCTGTGGGCCTGCCAATCAGACCCACAGCCTGGCTGTTCTCTCTCTAAATTACAACATGTACCCTAGGTGCATTTACCAATTGGTACTGGGCCACCTTATCAGACCCTGTAACTCAGGGCATGGGTGTACCCAGGGCCTACCAGGGGCTGAAGCATGTCTTATGCCACCCCTGGCTGGCCTCCTAAATTTGACACAACTGGCTGCATGACAGCTGGGGCAAAGTCGTGTAATCACCCTTTGCTGTAGGTGTAGTATACCTATACCTAACCCTAAAATGGACACACAGATTCCTATCAGTCACTCCTATGGCAGGCCTTAACAATCCTGAAGGCAGAGTGCTTGGAATCGTGTGAGATGGTGCTCTGGCATGAGCTGAGCCCGTTTGCAGCTTGCGGAACCAAGTCCTAATAGCTGTTCCATGATATTGCATACCATATACTCTTAAGTGCATTATAATCCTCGCGGTTAAATGCTATCTTTGGTATTGCTTTATCAAAACATGTCGAGTAAGGTGTCATACGAATTGGAATACTAACCTCTCGCCAATTCTGGCGACGGGGTTAGCATTCCACCCTTCTAGAGGGACACGACATGTATGTAACTGTGAACCCCGGTTAAAGTTAAACGAAGCCTCAGCTCCACAAAATGGATGCTGCCACCACAGACAAGAGTCTGACCCCCTGCAGCTGGGAGTCCTTCCAGCGAGGGGAGCCTGGACAAAGGGTTTCCTGTCGAGGGCGGTGCTAGCACCGTCCCAGACAGGGTTTTGTGTATCCTGGGTAGGCAGGGCTTTACAGGAAGGTGACTGCTGAGTGGCACCCCGGTGCTCACTACGCATAGGCCGGTCAGAACCAGTTCCAGGGGCACACCAGCCCCTGGCCTGGGGGAAGTCCGGCATGGGAGAGGGGTGTAACCACCCCCCTCCTAGTCCCACCCATAGGCAGGACCTAGTCACCGGGTCAGCCCCCTTTTTTAGTATAAAGATAGGAGCGGGCCCCCTGTTAAAATTAGATCATCTTTGGAATCAAGACACGACTTTCTGCGAAAGGACATCAAGATTTCTTCTTCAAGATTCTCCCTTGTGGCTAAGGGGTAGTCACCCTGCATCCGCAGGCACCATCCTAAGAACACCGCGGTCTGCTGCAAGTCCTTCCTCCGGAATCCGACTGCCCAGCTCGACGAGACCCGGCTTCCCTGGCACCTCTGACCTCTACTCACCTCTACAGCCAAGCTGAGAACCGTGAGTGCGACGAGACCTCGAGGGACCGACGATCGCCAAGACTGCACGACTTCTTTGCAACAAGCCCACCGTGTGCTCCACTGGTGAGTGCTTTGGGGTCCGAGAAGCCCCCACCCTGAGCAGCTCCAGCACCGAAGATCAGCCCTCCGCATCTCCACGATCTGCGTGGGGCCCTTCTGCTTTTGCCTGTTCACCGCGTTGTGTGGCTACTAGCCGGCTGGCTTGTGGCCTTCTTCACGACGCCCGACGACATCACTGCTGCTGGTCTGGTTGCTCCAGACTGGCCCTTGCTTCCTTGCAACAGAGAAGCACCCCGGACCCTCCTGGTCCACTCCAGACGCCATTTTGAGTCCACCGCGAGGGCTTGAATTTGCCAAGGCTTTGTTGCCCAATCCTGGGTCCAGCGACGCCGACAGCTTCATCCATCGTGGGACAGCTCGCTCCTCCATCCTGGTCGCCGACAACGCCTCCTGGTCCGTGAGATCTGCAGAGCACAGCGTCACCCACTCACCTAGTCGAGGTGACTACCATCCGGTGCCCTCCTGGTGCCACCTGACTACTGGCTAGTAGTCTCGAACTTGGTCCCCTCTGCTTTCAGGTGTCATCTCTCTTCAAGATCCAGGCTTGGATCACTTCGAACTCTCTTCACTGGTCGCCTGCCAGCATTTTTCTTCCAGGCTCCTGGTCCGTCTACGAGGATTCCCGACGTCTTTTGAGACATATGCAGCTGCAGCCCCTGGGCTAGGTAACTTCGGCATTTCGGTGCCCCAGCATAGCCTCACTATCCAAGGGTCAGAATCCACTTTCGTTTTCCTCCTACCAGGTCGGGTTCGCCCGAGAACACTAACTCTGTGAAATCTAGCTACCATAGACTTTGTCCCGCATCTCGCGTGAGAGTGCACACACTGCACCCGAGTCCCCTAGGCCTCCTAGAAGTAATCTGAAGATTCTATAGTCAAGACCTAGCGATTCCAAAGCCTATTAGTACTGTACTTACCTGCTAGTAATTTCGCATTACACTTCCAGAGTATATGGTTTTCCGTGCCCCTCGGGCATTTGTATATACTGTGCTAACTTAAGTATTTTCGTAAGAGTTTTGTTCTGTGCTTAGTACCCTGTCCTCATAAAGAGTACAGGGCTGTTGTGATTTTAATAAATACACTGTTTATTTTCATAACACTTGTGTGGTGTCCTTTCACTTGGTGTTCAAGGGGTATATGTGTGGTAGAACAGCTGGCTTAACACGCCCTCTCGAGTCTTTAGCCTTAGACTGCTCGTATCCACGCTACTAGGATAGCTGGTCTATAAGGTTGACTTACAACCAATCATCAATAAGGGTTGCTGGACTGATACATAGTGTTCACTAGAATAGTGAGCACTGCATATCAGGCCACCTTCTCACAGGTCCTACATGTGTGTCGACTCTTGGGCCTTAGGTCTCTACAGCCAGCCCTACGGATCCTCAAATCCAACACTAGAGAAGTGGTAGTGATCAGTATGGCTACGTTCCTACATGGGGCTTGGATAATACGCAATCGGGTAGGAATGGCAGTTGAAAAACCTCTGTAGGTGTCAAATTTCTTAGAGGCCCATCCGATTATCTGAATTGGGTTCCCCAATTGTTATTGGCCAGTAATTGTGTCTGCAACTCCAGCTTAAATTTTAAACTCATGTTTTAGAAGGTTTTTATTGTCTTAGCGCCATATGTATGAAACTTACGTTTTGCGATTCTCAAATAGCGATTTTTAGAGGATCGCTTTTTGAGAATCGCACAATGCTATGATTGTAGTATTTGCCAATAATTTTGCAAATCCTACATATTCCTTAATTGCGAATTGCAGATTGCAATTCGCAATTAAGGAATACCTCCACATTCATTCCTATGGGCCTATAGGCCCATAGGAATGAATGGGAAGACATTCTCAATTTGCAATTCTCAATTAGAGAATCACTAATTGAGAATGCAATGTCAAGGGTGCCACTGTGTCAAAAGGACACCCTGTTGCACCCCTGAAATGTGCATGTGTGCCCATGTGGCACACATACATGCCCTAAGGGCATGTATGTGCGCCACATGGCACTTTAAAAAATGCAAAAAAGTGCATTTTCAAAGGAATCGCGAATTACCACCAACCTGAAGTTGGTGGTAATTTGCGATTCCTTAGGGCCAAATTTCACTTTTTCTGGGCCTCATACACTGCATTTAAGGAATCGGAAATTGTGATTCCTTAAATGCAATCGCAAAAAAGGAAATCGCAAATTTGCAATTCCTTTTTTTGCGAGGCTGTTTTGATTTCATACATACCACTTAGCTATTTTGTGATCGCAAATGCCGGAATTCAGCGAATTTCAGCGTTTGCGATTGCAAAATTGCCTTCATACAAATGGCCCTAACAGTTTTATTCTTTTTAATCTGAGAACATTGTATTTATTGAATTGCTGGGTCCGATGTATGTGTTTTATGGATTTGTAATAAACTAATTTTGATGATGATGATGCTAAGTAGGGTATTCCTCCATTTCTGAACACGAGGTGTCTTATTGCACTAATTGATATCAGTATCTTCACATTCCAAAAGTTAAATCACATCCATGGCTTCTTGATCCTCCTTGTCATCAGAGGAGACGACCCTTTCTGATCCTGTTGAAAAGAAGGTAAAGGCTGTACTCAAGAGGCATTATTCCGCGTCTAATTTTGGGAAATGTGCCAGTACATATTTCACATACCTCTCCCAGGTACTGCTTAAGGACTTTGAGAGACGGGTTGACTGTCTCCAGTACCAGGGCTATCCAACCCCTGTTTTAGTCCAGATGACTTGGGCAGAGTTATCAGCTCAAACTGCGTTCCTTTTGGCCGTTACTTAAGCCCAAATATTAGGTGAAATCAAGGCTTTAATGATATCAGACCCGTATGCACAGATTCTCCCAAAGTGATCTCATGGCTGGATCCAACCCTTGTTCCTAAGGTGTCTTCTAAGTTCCCTTTGCAACGAGAGGTGATTCTTCCAATTGTTCAGGAGGAAAGCAATCCTCAGTTCCTATCCTCCTTGGATGTTAAGAGGGCTCTGACAATTTATCTTAAACGTATAAAGGACTGTCGGCTTGCCAATTCCCTGTTCATTTTTTTGGTAGTGTCAATGAGGGGGAAACATGTAGCTACTTCCATGCTTAAAACTTGGGTGCAACAGGCAGTCTGTCAAGCATACAAGCCCAAGGGGGTGGTCCATCCAGTGTTGGTCCAGGGACGCTCTACTCTGCCAGTTTCCGCTCCTGGACTGAGGCAGCAGGGTTGCCAATTCAGGAGATTTGCAGGGCAGCCCCTGGAAGTCTCACCACACCTTTGTTAAGGACTAACCAGGGCCGGCTTTAGAGCACTGCGACTGGTGCGGTTGCACTGGGCGCTGACCTGTGGAGGGGGCGCCGACCTCATTGGGGCGGGGATGGGGAGGGTGCTGTGTTTAGCAATAACATATGATTTGAGAGATGAGGGGCACTTATGCCAGGTGGTAGGGAGAGAATCAGAGGAGGCAGTCATGAGGTGTGGGGGCACCATAAATGATTCTCGCACCGGGCACCACAAGCGATAAAGCCGGTCCCGGGTCTATCGTCTTGATGTGTTACATTCTTCTGTGGATAATTTTGCTGTTGTGGTTGTGAAGGCAGAAATGAAATGAGTATGGTTTAATAAACTTTGTTTGTTTGTAGGCTATGGTGTCAAGCAAGTTCCTTGTTTTCTTGTGAAATCCTCATACAGTAAGAACTGGGACGAGGATGTCTTATGAGGGGATAATAAATCTATTACTTATTGATAAACCTCATTACCTCGATTAAGGTCTTCCTCGTCCCAGTCATGTACCTTCCCTCCCCACCTTCTAATTGCTTTTGTCTGGTCTGGTTACTGGCAGGCATGGAGAGGGAAGGACAAGTCTTTATTGGGTATAGAAATAAAAAAAGAAGACTATTGCCTACAAGTGCTTGTCTGGAGGCGGGATAGCTTCATACAGTAATGGCTGGGACGAGGGGAACCTAAATTGGGGTAATGAAGTTTAGCATAAGTAATGGATTCTTAAGTTAGCTTGGCCTAAGTCTAAAAGCTGATGCGGTAGAGGGATTTGTGCAAGCCGCGATTGGGTACTAGTAAACCTCATGACATCAGTCTTGCTCTTCCTCGTCAGAGAGCCCGGGTTTCAATGTCCCTTCCATATGGTCAGTTTCATCAGTCTTTCTGGAAGTGCTTGGGTATTACAAACAGAAATTCTGGACGTCATATCAGACAGTCCCTAGGAAAATGGGGCTAACATTTTTTATTAAATGTATAAGACACGCGTATTACTTGCGCGAGACGCCCCTCGTTTGTTAAAGATAGTGACGAGGGCTCCGCGAGGTGATGCTTACTGGTATGGAATCCAAAAATTCTACAATGAACCTGAGTGATCAATTTTCAAGTCTTCATCCTGAAACCAACAAACTTGTATTTTGTGTCCACCCACATCTCTCGCCAGTGAATCCTCCTTATGCGATATAACACCATCTGACAATTACCCCTAAAGTTATGCACTGCTCAAGCGAAATCTTGAACTTGTGTTACTGAATCCATGTATGCTTAAATGCAATCCCCGCAGAGCATTTGAGAAATACAGTTTTTCGCTTGAAAATAAAACTGCAGAATACATTCTTAGATATAACACTAGTTGTCCTGCGGGCATTCTTGCAAGCAGGTTTTACTGCACCCTCGTATGTGCTTTGAGACCCACGGGGCTTGCACTTTCGCGGAGGCCAGGGTCTTCTTCCTTTACTTTGCTCATCGCGATGTTGACTTTGCATCTGACAGCTCGACGCCCACCACAACAAATGTCCTTTGCCAGAAGGATCTTCACGTACTCTTGCTTCAGAAACGTCCTCAGGTACTCTTGCTTGCAGGGCAGCGGTTCAACTAGGATTTTCTCGGATGCCTGGTGTCGAAGCATGCCGGGGGGGTGGAGGGAGGGGAGGGTTCAGCCCTCTTGTGATCACTTATTTCATCCTATCCATCATCACACTGTGAACTCTGAAAAACTGAAGGAAAGAAATAACAGGTTACTATTGAGAACAGGGCATCGGGTGAGTTGAGAAAGACATCCTTAGAGCATTCAAAAGATTTTTCTAAACATGATTAAATCACAAAATTTAGATTATGAAATATGATGGAACTTTAAAGCAGCTCAGATAAATAGGTTAATATCAGCTTCATTTCACACAAGGCGCAAACCCACATCTCATAGCAAAATATACTGTACGTAAACGCAACTCTTCAGTCACAGTATCTATATCATCCCACAGAGAGCGAAGAGCATGGACGAGCACCTGTCGGCGGAATGTGGTCCAACAGACCCCACCCCACCCGCATCACCAATAGGCCGAGTAGTCCTTCTCTACCTCCCCCTCTTCTCTCCTCCTGACTTTCTGCCTTCCAAATGACCCACCTCTATCTTCACCCCCCTGCCCTCCCACTACATAATTTACCTTCCTCTTCCTCAGCTAGAAGTCAATACTCCTATTTTATTTAATGCATGCCCAGATAATTCTCCCTCCTCCTCTGCTGCACCGACAATTACTTCAAATCAACATCTCTTGACATTCACCCCCTCTCCATACTCTCCCTCTCAAGTTGAACCCCCCTCTGAACCCATCCAACAACCTAACATCCCATTTCCAGTTCTGCTCCCCCTAGAAAATAAATGAGGACTTCTCATCTCTTCTATCTCCCAGCTTGAAACTACTATCTCTCAACTAAGTACTAACATTTCCAACTTCCTACTTCCCTTGGCGAGCACTCACATCCCCAATATTCCGAGGAGTACCCTGCTCTCACGCCCCCAAAAAATCTCACACAATCTTTCACCAACTGACATTTCCAACTTATTGGCTAGCTACAATTCTTCCAACCCCCACACCTTCGCTTCTTCAGCTAACACTAATCACTGCACTCTACCAACCATCTCCCTCACCCACACCAAACATCAACAGTCTTCCATCTAGTCACCTATTCTGAGGAACATTATCCCTATCACTGATAAAAGCCCTAACTCCCCCTTTACCAAAACAGTCATCTCAGAGGCACCTTGTCTGCTACACAACTGTAGATCCATGAACAAACACAAGTTAAAAATGTCATATACCATGAATGTTTACAGCCTGTGTTAGAAACGGGACCCTGGCCGGCCAAGACTCGCGTCGAGGTCAGTCAGGGATCACCTTTTCTAAAGTCAGGGCAAGGGAGTCACACGCCAAGGCAACCCCCACTCGCCCTCTAGGTAACGTGGCGCGAGCAGTCAAGGCTAAACTTGGAGGCTATGTAGGTTAAGTGTTTGCGCACGCACCCCAGCAACAACAACCAAAGGCCCACCACAAAGGAAAACTCCACACAAGGTTATATGGAAATAGCCTTTGTATTATAATAAATATACATCAGATAAAACACACATCTTATTACACTGTGCCAACAGGCACGGGCGGAATTTACAGGGGGGGATATTTACAAGACAGGGCCACCTGGACCACTGTCAGGAATCATCACTTTTTAGGAATAGTACTTAGCACATAGAATACTTTTAGAACCAAATAGAACATGTAGCATAAATTAGCACACAACCAGTAATTACTGGTAAAGCATAAGAACCTCCTACGCAACCCTAACCACCTTAGGAAACTATTGCGCAGGGAACAAAAGACCTCAACTAGCAACACCTGTACTAGGAGAAAAACAACCACCTAGGAATCACCAACATCTAGGGGTATAAGCGTAGGAACATTACACATGATGCATTAACATTCAGCGGTGTAGGGAAGGAAGACACATGATGTATCCAAACACATTCAGAGGTGCGAGCACAAGACAACACATGATGCAGAACCTACATTCAGCGGTGTATGCAAGGAAAGACACATGATGCTTCAGAACACATTCAGAGGTGCGAGCACAAGCAATTGCGCAAAACTTCCCATGAGCCACAACCTGTGGCAGTCCCTGTGTCCCAAAGTCAGGGCAGGCTGTAATGAGCCAAAAGTACACCCAGCCTAAACGTAGCAACTGTCCACTAAGTGCTGGACAGTTGTGGGTATCACGGATGCCAACGTTGGAGCCTCGTGGGCTCAGGAACAACAATGGGCAAGGAGCCTCTCAGGGGCTCACAAAGCAAATGGGCAAATAGAGCTCCAGCGCTCTAACTCAAGGAAAGTGCCCACAGAGCCTCTCTCAGGGCTCTCACTCGATGTGGGCCATGAGCCTCGCTGGGCTCGGCAACAACTGCGGGTTCAAGAGCCTCTCAGGGCTCAAAGGACAAAGAATTGGCCCCTCTCGTTGGAGTCCCTCGTGGACTCGAAGATAGGTAATGCCCCCTGAAGCCCTCGGGCTTCACACAACAGTGCGCGCAAGATCGCGCTACGGGGGAGGGGCGGACACCGGCAATGTGTCCCGGCGCCCCTCTCCCCTGGCAGGCACTCACCGGGGATCTGCTGGCTGGAGGCGTCTCCTCGGCGGCCGGCGCGGGACCGCGGGCGGGCACCCCTCCACTCGGGAGCCTCGAGGACGGAGCCGGCTGCTCCTCTCCCCTCCCGCCTGGCCTTGTCTCCTCTCCCTCCGCCTGACTTCCGCCGGGGCCGCCAATGGCAGCGCGGCCCTGGGGGTCAGGAGGCGGGACTTCCGGGTCGCTCCAGGCAGCGGCCCGGCAACAGCTTTCACTCCCCCTCGGCTGCGGCGGTGATCACGGGCAATGCCGGGTGGGCACCGGCTTCAATCAATCAAATCTCCACGGGGTAATGCCGGGTGGCACTGGCCTTCAAATCAATTAAGAAGCGAGGTGGCACTCGCTAGGGGCGGACAATGCCGGGTGGGCACCGGCCTCTGTAGACAAAGCGCTCCCAGCGCTAGAGGGGTGACCACAGCGCTCCCAAGCGCTGCAAGTAAAATAAAGCGCTCTCAGGCACTAGGGGCCAAGCGAAGCGCTCCCAGGCGCTAGGGGAGAAAGTAGGCACTTTCAGGTGCTTGGCAAAATCTAGCAAAGTCCTTAGGTAGGCAGGGGGGCAAGGCTGGGCCAGGGGCCAGCTCACTGGCCCTCCAGGCAGGGAGGCAGTCCAAGTGGCGGTTCCTCCTGGCCCCAGCAGCAGCAGCAGCCCCCTCAAGATCCTAGAAGAGAACATTTCAGTGGGGACACAGCCCCATTTTTATACACTGAAATCCTTTGTCTGTAGGTGCAGGGTGGGGGAGAAACCAGTCGCAACTGGTTCTGGCGCACTCTTGATGGCCCAACCACCCATTTCATTCACTGGGGAGGCTAGGGTCGTTAGACACACCACAGGGGGGCGGAGCCAGCATTGTGTGGGGAAAACCCAGCCCATCTCACGAGTTTATACATACTAAACTCGAGCCTGCACTCCCCACGCATCAGGAACTACCAGGGACACACACATTCCCCATACATTCCTATGGGAGGGCAGGCCAGCCATACTACACGCACACACTTTCACTCTGGGACCCAGGGAAAAAGTGCGCCAAGCCAGAAATCATGAACACCAGGTCGCCATCGAAAGCAAAAAGTTCAGGGGTGAACCAGCCATAAGGGCCCGGGTCCAACAGCCTGGATATACTTTTCTTCACTGAGACCTGGCACAACAACAACTCTCATACTTCCATCGATCTTCTGCTCCCCACTGACTATTCCATTCTCAGGAATCCTAGAGAAAATAAAGTTGTGGGAGGTGTAGCAGTTTTCTTCAGGAACTCCCTTCATCTCAAAGCTTTTCCCAGAAGATCTTCCCGCTCCTTCGAATGCCTTTTTCTTAAGCTTGAAATACAGCAAAACTCCTCTGCAGGTTTCATACCATCTATCACCCTCCTAGTGACAGCTCCGCCTTCACAGAGGAATATACTGAGTTTGCAAATGACCAATACTCGCAAAGCGACAATCAGATTTTTATTGGAGACTTTAATCTTCACTGGGGCAATCTGGAAGATTCAGTGGTCAACAGGCTTGACACTTTTTTCTTAGGAAATTATTTTGTTCAACATAACCCAAAACCGACTCACTCTAATGGCTTCATTTGTAACCTTGTTATGTCCAAAGTAAATATGCTAACTGCTGTTGATCCTATACCAGTAGACTTCTCTCTGCACCTATCTCATTCTGTTACTCTTGGCCAACCTGAAAGAACTACCTTGCTCCGTAATACCAAAAACATCGACCTTGACATTTTGTGCAACACAGCTATGAACTCAGTCACTTCCAATCTTAGACCTCTACTCTGAAGTCAACAACCTGACCACCCAATGTCTCACCAGTCTATCAGCTGCAATTGATAATGTTGTTCTACACCAAAGTAAAATGAAAAGACCCACTCTTTCTGTTCTGTGGTTCAATAAATCCCTCTAAAAAGAAAGAAAACAATTAAGGGACCTTGAGAAACTATGGAGACATTCTCTTTCCGCCACCAATCTATTCAAACTCTGCCTCGCAAGATCTCGTTACTGTGAGAAGTTGGCCTGGTATATGATGCTCACTAGTTCTAGTGATCACCTTGTACCATGCCAAGTAACCCTTATGATGATTGGTTGTAAGTCAAACTTATAGACCAGCTATCCTAGTGGTAGCGTGGACAAAGCAGTCTTAGGCTAAACTCTGAAAGGCATGTGAAGCCAGCTGTTTTACCATATACAACCCCCTTGAATACCAAATGAAAGGACACCACACAGATATATATTGAAAATATATATATATTTATTAACTACAAATATCCCCTGGACTCTTTATGAGCACAGAAGCACAAGCGTTAAACAAAACACAGTTTAAAATACACAAAAGTTGCACAATATGGATGAGCCCTAGGGGCCACCTAAACCATATACTAAGAAAGTGGTATAAGAGATACCAATCGAAAAGGAAGTAGGCCTAGGGCCTTGGGAATCACTGGAGCTGATCGGGACTAGCAGTGACTAAGTCGGGAAAGGCCCGCGGGACTCGGGTGCAGAGTTTAAAGTGCACGCACTCACCAATGCAATGTCTATGGTGCATAAAAGTTATAAAGTTAGTTATTTAGGAACCTTCCCAGTGACCTAGAGGAGTGAAACTTAAGACACAGACACTAGAGGTGTGTATCAGTGTGGGAACACCGGCGTTGCTGAGTTACCTCACCCACAGGACGCGGGTGCATAGGGTCGAAGTAGTGTTGGGTTTCGTCACGCTGGTCGATGGTGCTGGGAGATGAAGGTGCTGCAGGCGGCTCGATGTGAAGAGTTCCGGTGGATCCAAGGGTGGATCTGAAGTGGTGAAGACCTGAAAGCAGAGGGGACAAAGTTCAAAGTCACTAGCCAGTGACTACCGTGGAACCAGGATGGAACCAGGCGATGTCGGGTGCAAACAGGCGTTGAGGTGTTGCTTCTCTCTGCAGCCACGTGGACACGAAGAGGTCGAGGACGTCCAGGGGTCAATCACGAGCTGTCCCACGCAGGCTTCTCGCTGTTGGCGGTGTTGGCAACTTGATTGGAGCAAACAGGCCTTGGCTAATGCAAGCCACGCAGGAATCGAAAAAGGCTTATCACTCGGACCAGCAAGGTCAGAGCAGGTGCTCCCTTTTACAGGAGCGAGGGCAAGTCTGGAGCAACTAGACCTGCAGTGTAGTTTGTAGGTTTCATCGCCAAGATGGCCGCTGACCACGTGGCTAGTGGCCGGGAGGGCGCGTCGAGTGGCACAATGCAAAAGGGCCCCACGCAGATCGTGCAGATGCTGGGGGGCTGATCTTCGGTGCAAGGGCTGCTCTGTGATGGGGCTTCTTAGTCCCCAAAGCACAACATCAAGGGTGCCTCGGATGCTGCGCAGTCAGCTTTTCGGGGGTCTTCCAAGAGGTCCGGTCAATCAATCAACCAATCAATCAAAGCATTTGTATAGCGCGCTACTCACTCGGAGGGTCTCAAGGTGCTTGGGGAGGGGGGTCCGCTACTGCTCGAACATCCAGGTCTTGAGCTGCTTCCTGAAGGCGAGGTGGTCCTGGGTCAGGCGGAGGTGGGTCGGGAGGGAGTTCCAGGTCTTGGCGGCGAGGTAGGAGAAGGACCTTCCCCCTGTGGTGGCTCTTCGGATGCGGGGGACGGCGATGAGGGCGTGGCCGGTCGATCGAATCTGGCGTTTGGGAGCGTAGAAGTTGAGATGGCTGTTGAGGTATCCTGGGCCTTGGTTGTGCAGGGCTTTGTGTGCGTGGGTGAGGAGATGGAAGGTGATTCTCTTGTTGTCTCTCAGTCTCTCGGTGCCTCCACGGGTCCCTTCTTTGCAGGGACTGTGGATCGGGCGGTGAGAAGTCTGGCAGTTTGGGTCTTGTCAGGCTCTGGGCTCGGGCTCCGGCGAGAGGCGGCGGCAAAGCAGACGTCGAGTTGCTGGTTGGTACCTGTGTTCACAGGGTGGCCACTCCTAGGCCACAAGGGAGATACTCTTCAGTCTTCTGTGCAGCAGAATGTCGAAGTCCAGTCGTCTTCTTAGTTTCAAGTTGATTTCAGGATGATCTGAGGTGCTATGGCACTGCTCCCACTCTTATTTCCAATCTGAGGGGTGGATCACCAGCTAGGTCCCGCCTCTGGGTGGGACCAGGAAGGGGGGGCGGTTACACCCCCTTTCCTTTGTCCAGCTCCTTGCCAGGCCTGGGTCTGGAAAGTCTCTGGACCGGTTTGGACTGGCTTATGCATGGGGACACCTTGTGTGCCCCGGACATGTCTGTTTCTATTCAGCCCTGTCCTACCCAATACACAAAATCCTGTCTGGGGCGGTGCTCGCACCTCCCAAGGCAAGAAACCCTTTGTCCAAGCCTCCCTCGCTGGAAGGACTCCCAGCAGCAGGAGGTCAGACTTGTGTCTGTGGTGGCAGCATCCATTTTGTGATGCTGAGGCTCTGGTTAACTTTAACCGGGGTTAAGGCTACGTACATGTCATGTCCCTCTAGAAGGGTGGAATGCTATCCCCGTCGACAGAACTGTCGAGGGGATAGTATTCCAAATCGTATGACACCTTACTCGACATGTTTCGATAAAGCCAAACCAAAGTTAGCATATAACCGCGAGGATTATAATGCACTTAAGAGTATATGGTATGGCAATATCCCGGAACAGCTAAGGGAGTTGTTCCCGACAGCTGCAGACAGGCTCAGCTCATGCTAGAGCACCATCTCACATGAAACCACGCACTCTGCCCCCAGGATTGCAGGGGCCTTCCATAGGAGTGGCTGATAAATTAACATGTGTCCAGTTAAGGTTAGATATAGGGATACTATATCTAAGTAAGAGGCGATTACACCAACTTACCCCAGCTGAGTGATCAGCCAGTTGTGTCAAATATGGAGGCCAGGCCAGGGGTGGCACAATACATGCTGCAGCCCCTGGTAGGCCTTAGAAACACCTATGCCCTGGGTACCTAGGGTACACTGTTACGGGGGCCAATAAGGTGAACCAGTTCCAATTGTGTATGCACCTAAGGTACATGGAGCCCATTTTAAGGAGAGAGCAATCAGCCTGGGGCCCTGAATAGCAGGATCCCAGGCCAACTATGTCAAAAACCAGCTAAACACCAGGCAAAAAGTTTGGGGGTAACCATAGTCAGATATCCACCTTCCTACAGTTACCACAAACACATCTTCCACGAAAAAGCAACAGACTTCAGAACCCTCCTAGATTCTGCCAAAAACAGACCAAAAAAGATATTCAACCTTATCAAAAGCACCAACATCTCTCCCTCTCCCACCATATTTGATGAAACCCCTCCCCTCGAAGATAGCAACAGAATTTGCAGTATTCTTTGATGAAAAAGTAAAATCACTTGTGGATCAGGTCACCCATCCTAAACTCCCAGAGGACTCCAAATCCTTAGTTCCAGGGCAGGTTACCCCACTTCTTAAGAAACCCTCTGCTGATGCAAAAGATCTCAACAACTTCCACCCTATCACCAACCTCCCTTTTCTTGCTAAAATTACAGAACAGAGTGTGGCGAAGCAACTTTCACAACATATTAAGCTCAACTCCCTCCTTGAGGAATTCCAATCTGGTTTTACCCAAGGCTGCAGTACCGAAACAGCCCTACTTCAAGTCATCAATGATGCCCTGCAAATACTTGACTCTGGTGAATCTGGTCTCCTGATCCATCTTGACCTTTCCGCAGCCTTTGACACTGTTAATCACAACACTCTTTAGGACACTTTAAAGCTAAGAATGGGGTTTGAAGGCACAGTGCTCAAATGGTTTGAATCATGCAGATCCCAGGTGATTAAAATAGCAAATTGTATCTCCACTTCAATAGCTGTTGGACAAGGTGTCTCTCAGGGCTCGATCTGGGTGCCCACACTGTTCAACCTTTACATTGAACCACTAAGTAATCTCCTAAAACAATCTAGGATCCATTATCACCTATATGCAGATGACACCCAAATACACCTAAAGGTAGCTTCCACCCATGGCATTTCAATCCTCAACACCACTCTCAACTCCATCCATCAACTCATCAACTAATACTGAATTCTTCCAAAATGGAATTCTTTCTCCTCTCAACCTCACTATCTCTTCCTCCTATCCAATATTGGATGAACAATCTAAACATTTTCGACAACAAACCCATCATTGTTGACAGTGCCAAATCTCTAGGCATAATCCTAGACAAAAGACTCAACTTACAGTCCCATATCAATGCTATGGCAAAAAATGCCCACTTCCAACTGCGCCCTCTCCGGGGGCGTCAGCGCTTCTTTCCTGAGCAAGACCTAAAAACCTTAATCCAATCACTGATTCTTTCCAGATTGGACTACACAACGCCAGCATGCAGGGAACCACCCTTGACTGGATCCACTCCTTCCTCACAGGCAGAACCCAAAGAATAAGACTGCCATCCTCCCTCTCCGAAACCACGGAAATTAACTGCGGAGTACCCCAAGGATTTTTGCTTAGCCCTACGCTCTTCAACATCTACATGGCCCCCCCTCGCTGCCATTGTCAGGCAGCATGGTCTCAGCATAGTATCCTACGCCGATGTCACCCAGCTCATTCTCTCCCTCATCAAGGACCCTATCACCACCAGACTCCACTTCCAGGAAGGAATGAAGGACGTCACATTCTGGATGAGCAGCAGCTGCCTGAAGCTCAACTCGGAGAAGACAAAGGTCCTCATCCCCCTCTGCATGTGACAACACCTGGTAGCCCGCAGCAGCCCTCTCACCCCCACGACCACCCCCAAAACCTCGGCATCATGCTCAACTCCTCCTTCTCCATGAACTAACAGGCCAACTCCTTCGCCTCCATCTGCTTCAACACCCTCTGCATCCTTTAAAAGACCTTCAAATGGATCCCCCGATTCAAGGACTACCGTCACCCATGCACTCATAACCAGCAGACCGGAATATGGTAATGCCTTCTACGGCGGGACAACAAGTCTCTGCTCCGCAAACTCCAGACCATACAGAACACCGCAGCCAGACTCCTCCTCGGCATCCCTCGATGCAAACACATCACCCAAAACCTGCAGAACCTCCACCGGCTCCCCGTTGAGAAGAGATTTACCTTCAAGATTTTCACCCATGCCTACAAATGCCTCCAAAACACCAGACCCCAATATCTCAACAAGAGAATTTCCTTCCACGTTCGCAAGAGAATCCTCCAATCCGCCAACCTCTCACTCACTGAAACCCTGTGCATATGCAGAGCAATGAACAGGTGGAAGAGCCTTCTACTACATCGCGGCCAAGACCTGGAACGAGCTCCCGATCGACATGAGATGCACCACCTCCGTGAGCATCTTCAGGAAAGCACTTAAGACCTGGCTCTTTAACTGAACGGAGCTGTCTACCCCTCCCCCGTGCCTTGAAACCCTCACGGGTGAGTAGCACGCTTACAATTCCCCTGATTTATTGATTGATTCAATCACCTTCCGCCTCCTCACCCACGCACACAAAGCCCTACACGACCAAGGCCCGAGCTACCTCAACAGCCGGATCAACTTCTATGCACCCAAACGCCACCTCCGATCAGCCAACCACGCCCTCGCCGCCGTCCCCCGCATCCGAAGAGCGACTACAGGAGGAAGGTCCTTCTCCTACCTGGCCGCCAAGACCTGGAACTCCCTCCCTCCCGACCTGCGCCTGACCCAAGACCACCTCTCCTTCAGGAAGAAGCTGAAGACCTGGCTGTTCGAGCAGTAGCGCCCCCCCCCCCCCCCAGCGCCTTGAGACCCTACGGGTATGTAGCGCGCTCTACAAGTGTCACTGATTGATTGATTGATTGATTGACAACTGCAACTTTCTCCTTGCTGGCCTCCCCAAATCCCACCTTTCCCCTCTAAAATCCATCCTCCACTCAGTAGCTCACTTCGTGTATGGGGCTAAAAGGAATGATCACATTACACCCATACTGCTGTCTCTTCGTTGACTTCCTATTGAAGCAAGGTCAATTTGCAAGACTGCCTGTATCACCCACAAAGCTTTATACACCTCCACCACACGCTATCTGGCCAATAAACTCAAAATCGCAGGTGGCTCTGGACCTTCACGCAATGCGGAAAACGTACTGCTCGAACCTCTTACCTTCAAAAGGGAAACATTTATGGCTCAATACTTGTAATGCGGTCAGAATCTGGAACTCACTTCCTTCATCCCTCCGAACCACCACCTCTTTTAGGACCTTTAAAACTGATATTAAAACTATGCTCCTCCAAAGGCACTTCCTGAAATAATTCAACCCATTTCTTTCCCTTACGGCCACCTGGCATTCACATGTGGTGAACATTGTAAATATGATTTTACTCTTGCTTTAACCTAAAGCTGACACATTTTAGTTTTTTACAATATAAACATGCATCTTGTTAGCTTTGTAACTGCTCAACCTATCTTGTGTACCTTAGTAACTGTATATATGTAACTTGTTTGTGAGTTTAGCCCATCTTGGGTACCTTTTGTAACGTACCTGGTTCTTTTATGGAGCGCTCTGACACTTTTGGGTAAAATGTGCGCTATCAAAAACGGCATTTAATAAAATAAAAATTAATTAAATATGTGATATAATGAGCATGTATGTAGACTGAATCTCAAGTCTGCAGCGGTAAGTCTTGCAGCTACTGTTCGAGCTTTGAAATGGCCGGACCGAGTGTTTATTGATCGCCCTCTAAATGCCCACAGCTTTCTGTTTGACTCCTAAATATAGAACATCTCATCTTCTAGCCTGGTATGAACTTCGGCAATGGGTTTAGAGATGAAGAGCCCAGAGTGTTCGCCTCCTGCCGGGCCAGACTGAGAACCAAGAGCAGCCCCGGCAAAAACCTTCAAACCCAATAGTCCCCTTCGTCTCTATCTCTCCATCTGTCCCTTCTAGGTCTCTCTAGGTCTCTTTCCTTATCTCCATGTCTCTTTTCTCCCTCTTCTCCCCCTCTGCGCTCTCTGACCACTCTGTCTCTTAACCTCCCTCTCACTCTCCTGAGACCCCCACTGCGCCCTCAGAAAATAACCACAGGAAGTAGCAGAAAGGAAAGGGAAACACCATATACATCACCCTATTCATAATCACCCGACACTCACTAACACTCCAAACACTTAAACACCTTCACACAGGATCTGTCTGCTTCTCCTTGGCCTCTCAGACTAACCGGAAGCCACGCAGCACCTACAGATTTCAAGAGGCAGGCAGTCCCTCTCAAAAGGATCTCACTGAGGAGGAGACACACCTTGTAGTTAAACTTTCTAGTTGATCATTACAAGGAACAACTTGGTTTACCTCGGTATACCCTTAGCGGAGTGCAGAACGCAGCTACGTGGCAGGAGTAGACGGACTACGCAATGCATTGATGGTGACCTGCACCATTGAGGGACCTTAAGAAAATTTTGTAGGACAACAGGACGAAGGCGAACTTCTCCAGGATACAGGTGACAGACGCTCTCCCTGCAGCCAGACCTAGAGTCTGTTTGTGTCATGCACTGGAGGAGCACGTCCTTACCACCATCAATTCAGGACTTGCTGTATTAGTTGTTTATTCAAAGGGACCCCAAGGTATAGCCAGGTAAGCACTCAACAGCTCCCTATTGTAACTCATTCTTGTGTCACCAGCCATCCTCTCTGTTCTACTCTGCATGTCACCGATAGGCAAACATCACACCCATATCTGCCTGCCTTACACCACATTACACTTACTAACAACACATTGCACTTAAAGTTACTTGCACTACATATAACCAACCTACTTTGCAGCACGTTAGTAAACCCTCTCTCCTCAAATATTTTATCCTCAAAACTATGGGCAAAGCTGCGGAGATATTCACCTACACGGCAAAATAAATGTTCTTTGTGTCTTACTTTCTTATGGGGACAGTCTGTGCGTAATTAGTTAATGATGAAAATAGTTTCACCTGTTGATGGGTGTGTTAGAGTTCTGATTGTTCATATTCACACCCCTTGCAAAACAAAGTGTGATGCATTGTATGAAGTCTTTTTATTTTAAAAACATTTTTTTTAATCATTTTTCTACATGGCGATGTTATTTCTTGCCTCCATTTATTTCTACAAGGATGTGCTGCAGTACCTGTGATTGGCCATGTGTGGCGCATGACTTACCTCAAGTCTTGACTGAAGTAGATTTGATATATCTCAACAAGACCTGACATACTAGGAACAGTTTATTATAGTTCAAAGGACCAGGGGTACATATTCTTCAAAAAGTTACCATGACAGGACTGTACAAATAGTTGCTTGCTTGTATGTCCCACTGTTCACAATTTCCACTACACACCGTCATGTACCACAGTTGACAACAAGCATTTCAAAAGAAGAGCACTGAGCAATTACAGACACCTTGGATGCGGTGATACTGACGTTAGCAGTTAGAAGGGGACCGCGACCTGTGTGCAGGTACGAAGGACTACAGCAGCCACAAGGTCCGAGTGACCAACAAGCGAGGTGTTGAATGGTCCCATACTAGCCCTGATGAAGTTGCCGGAAGAACAGTTCGCAACGAAACATGTTGGCCCGTATTTGTGTGAATGGCCAAATTTATGCCGCTTTTATCTGAGGATGCTTACCGCATTGAATAAAATTGCCTGTGCAAGTAAGCAGTACCTCTTTTTAATTAAGGCTTGAATCTCCTCACTTCATTGTTTCTTGGGACCTAGGGAGCACTCAGTGATTTTTGAACTGATAGTGTCGTATTTTCACTGACTTTGCTCTTCTTGATTTCTCACCTTGGAGGAATCTTTTCACTTTCACTTTTTCTTTCATGTGGAAAGTTACTGATGATGATAGAGTGGGCATACTGGTAAATATATGCCAGCAGCCTCCTTGGTGTTACTATTGTGAGATCCTTTCCCACTTTCTCACATATTTTTCGCCCCAGATCTTTGTGGCGATATTTGCACTTCTTTTTAAAGGCTTGTTGTCAACTGTGGTACATGACGGTGTGTAGTGGAAATTGTGAACAGTGGGACATACAGGCAAGTAACTATGTGTACTGTCCTGTCATGGTAGCTTTTTGAAGAATATGTACCCCTGATACTTTGAAGTATAATACACTGTTCTTAGTATGTCAGGTCTTGTTGAGATATATTGTTCTTAAGTGGGGGGCGACCTTTTTGTGATTAAATGGAGTATATTTGAGCCTGTTTTTTATTAAAATATTTGTCCTGGACTCTAGTAATAAACAGGAAATAATGCAATAAGAAATATTTATCTGTTGGCAGGATCTATACATTTCATCATCACTCTGTCATATACCTATAAATCAAGACAGTATCAGAAAATTATGTTATTTACTGTATAGCAGACCTTATGAGTTTGTCTCCTTCATGCGAGGCTGTGGTGTTGTGCCAATGTACTGCATATCATTTTTTCTTGTTCTTCCTCTTCTTCTTTCATGTGAGGTCCTAGTATTGTGTCCATCTACCCCAAATTGTTTGACATTTCAGTGACATCCTCTGGATGCAAAGATGTGAAAATCAACCTGCCTTCAACAGCCTATGTTGTCTTTCCATTTATTGCTGCTCTGGGCTTCTGGCTGTTGCAAGTTTATGCTACTTCACCTTCACTAAGACAAGCACCAACGCCAGCTGATCTTTTTATTATCTAGTGAGACCCAGCTGATTCAAGATAGTCAATAGTGGTCCTGATTTCAGCCTGTTTTGATACTTGATACTAGGAGGGCTGCTACTCTGTAGGTGTCGTGGTGAGCCTCAGCAAGGCCTACCTGTGCTAGGGGTTCGCCCTTATCTGCACAAGTCCTCAGACCAATAGAAAAGAAGTTGGCATGGAAACTGGAATATAAAACAAAGCTTTTATTAACCTCATGAGGTGAAACTACATTCACACAGCACCCTTCGACAGTGTATGAAGTAGCACACTGAACAGAAGGAACATAGTCCTTTTATACCCACATAGGGGCTCAAAAAAGGGCGGTACAAGTACAGAAAAGAAGGTTAACATGCATAAAATGTCATCCAGAAACGCTCAGTCAACAGTTGGGAGGAGCTTAACAGTTTGCTAATTATTGTAAAAATACCCTGACAGTTACAAGCTGAAAAATATGTGAACAGTTACAGTATCCTCTGTGCAAGTGCAGAGTACCATAGCCTAAATATAGTCTTGTCTCTAAGCAGAGTACGAGGGTGAATGACAGCAAGAAAGGACAGAGCACATGGTAGTCAAGATGGCCGCCGAAAACAAGATGGCTTCAGCTAAATGCTAACATCAATCGCTGCCAAATTACGACAGACGACCCTTTTAGCATTAGATGAAGACATTCGTTCATTTGGGATAATCTGGATTCTCATCTTGCACATTTATCTGCATCATGTTGGTAATCTCTTTATTTAGCATGTGTTGGGCTTTTATTTCTGCAACATTTCGCTTAGCAATTATACAGGCAGTAATGCAGATGGAGCAAAGCATGGACCACATTGTATACATATACAGCATGTAAATAGCATTGCAAATATCACACATAGGATGGTCAACAGCTTCCAGCCCCAAGCGGAAAATAGTGTCCAAAACTAACTGGCAAAAGTCCAGGTGCCAGTCTCTGGGTGAATTTCAGCATTAATCTTATGTAGTTTAGAGATTGCATCAAACAATAAAGGAGAGTGATCTGGGATAAAGACACAACAGGTACTACCAATTATACGACATGCTCCACCTCGATCAGCCAAAATCACATCTAGAACCATACGATTTTGAAGTGCTACAATCCTCGCAACTTGCAGTTCTTCTGTAATGTTCCCAAGTGCCATAGCTGTCTGATTGGTAATAGCTTCTACAACACGAGTCAATCGCCTTATCTTTCTGCTGTTTAATGCAGCACCCACAAAGAAAAACATGCCCAAATTTAAATCGGCGTATTGTTGCAAAGTGGTGTCAGTCTGGTCCACTGCCTCAGTGCTTATTGTTCAGTTATATCTATTCTTGGAAATGTCGTTGTACAATGTATAGTCTTTATGATACGATGCAGGTGCCAGAAACACAGGGGGCAACAGAAAGGATACATAGCTTACTCCAGACCATCCAACTGGTAATTTGTAATATCCCTTATTGCCACAGACAAAATAGGTATTATGCGAAGATATAAAGCTGCTAGTATTGGCACCTTTCTACTGGAATTCTCCCAACACTGCCTATACGCAAATCTGCTTTAGCTCTAGCAACAGAAATCACAAATGGTCCATTGTTTTTAATAGTTGGCATATTTGAGAAAACATAAGGCATAGAAATATTCTCAGGTCGATACTCCTCCCATTCCCATTTAGTCCCTTCAGCTCGAGGATAATCATCTTCATCTAGGTAACATACTTTATTGAGGTGATAGTTGATCGGACCTACTGCAGCTCTTACAGAAGCAATTAAAAGCGTAAACCAAGCTTGGCAAGAACCATTGTGTGAAAAGGGAAGAGGAATAAAAGGTGTTCCTCCCTTTTTCTGGTGAGCAGGATTCATTCCACACACCCAACAGTTGGTAGTGTGAGTGTGATGCAACATCTGAATAAACGTATTGTTCGAATAGGATTGTCCATGCTTTTACTCATGGTATGGAAGAGTAAAGAAATGATGTTCAGCAGACATTGGAGAAGTGGCGATCAGCAGTTGCCGAGCAGGTGCCACTTTCTCAACAATCCAAGTTGTAACTGCTACAGCTACCATAGCAACAACAAATCCTTACGCACAAATGGTATTTTTACTACAAATCTAAGCAACAGTTGATCTCCCTGCAAACATAATCACTTCATTGTTGAATCGATCGTTGGAGCTCTAAAGTCCTGGGCAGTCTTGGTTTCTTCACCGAGGGTCAAGACGGTTGTCACTATGTAGGACTGAAACCCCCCCTTGCCACATGAGCGCCGTTTTACAAACCCAGGACGGTAGCTCGACCAGTCTTTTTCAACAATGCAGGCTCTTTCTGTGGTCTCATGTGGTACCGGGATACTCCCGGGATCGTCTGGTCCGGGAAGACTTCCTCAGATCAGTCAGGTAATATAGCTTGGCCTTTCTCTGTATCCAGAATCTCTCGAAGGCCAGTCAGCTAGGCCTGGGCGGTAAATTCCGTTCCACTTGCGGAATTTGGGTAATTTCGTGTTCCGTGAAGAACACGAAATTGCCCAAAATTCTGCGTTTCGCTACTTCGCGAAATTTTTTGCTTGTTCGCGCTCTCAAAATGCATGTTCTCAAGATATTTCCCCCCGAGCACGTAAACAGTGATTGCGAACAGGAAAAAAGCATCGCGAACAAGCAATTCCGCACATTCGCGGAATATCTGCGTGCTTGCTGAGATTTTTTACCGTTTCGCTGAGATTTGCGTAACGCGATTATGCAAATTCCACCCACCCCTACAGTCAGCACAGCAGGTTCCACCAAGGTAGGTGACACTCGCTTACAGTGAGTGCTATGGATCCAGTTATTCCTGTTCGTCACTCGAACCGCTGTCCTCGTAGCCAGGAGCACTTGTTCTGGTCCTGGCTACCTGGGCTCCAAGCTGTTCGACCTCTCGAAGACCTTGACCATTACGTGGTCACCGGGCCGGAGTTCATGGGCCTCACCTGTGGACCTGTCAGGAAGAGCTTCTCGAACCTGTTGATGAATAGAAATCAAACTGTCAGTTGAGGTTCCGTGACGATTTGAACCCGTGTTTTCAACATTGTTGTAAATATATAATTTTGGTATCAGTGAACCGCAAATGACCCATTTAGCATATCCTGGTGTTTTCGCTATGCTACGAGCAAGAGTACTCCTGTTACAAACACATTTCTGATCTACCCATGGCATCCATCTTAGATTACGGCAGCCATTTTGTATGCCTTGCCCTCACATAGTCAATGGACACGCAATGACCTCTGATTACTTCATTTCAATTAAGGACACGTAAGCTTTAGCCGGCAATTCACCTTTCTAGTGACACGTGCACCTTAAGACAGAAAACGCCATGGTTGCATGACTGGACAGAAACTGCCTCCTCTGCCTGAGGCCAGTCCTGCTATACTGGTCCTCGTGTTCGTTGGCCTGATCATGATTAGGCGGCCGAAGCTGGTAGCCTTGCCCATTTACGACCCACAAACATCTCTTATCCTGCTTTTCTATCTTCTGCACCTGGCTCTGCTCCTTTCCTTCTGGGCCTTTATTAGGGGGAGGTAACGAAATTTACGATGAGGCGGTCCGGCTCTTGAATGAAAAGTTGACATGGGATTATGATGGAATAGTGGGAACCCCTCGTTCGTAATGTTTTGACATCAGATATTGTTGACGATTCCTGTACAAACGCCAAATATTTATTGTTTAGGATGCAAAGGTTTAGGAATGTACTAACATGTAAAGAATTTGCCCGAAGCCTAATATTTAGTATATAAGGAGCAACCCTCTTTGTACAATTCGAACAGGCTCCTAGATACTGCCCGTGTGTAGTTTCTGTGACTTCTGTGTCCCTGCAGTAATAAACCTTTGGTCTTTGACGCCACCATCGAGAAGCCCGTGTTTCTGTTTATTTGTGCACCGAGACAGGTAGAACTCCGGGGTCTTCGGGTGTTATCCCTGACACCTCTGGACGGAACCAAAAAGTCCGGAACTCCAATTGGCGCCCAATGTGGGGCGACGTCATTCGGTACCGGTCCAAAAGCCTGAAGAGTTCGAGAAGCTTCGTGTGAAGATTCCTGAGGGAGGCGCCCCACTTCATCGATCCCGGCATATCGCAAAAGTGGCCCGACGTTCTCTTCCACGAGGGTTCCCGTTCAGGACGGCTGCAGTGGTCCGTTGCCTTGACCGTCGCCCTGTCTTGGACCCGAGGTGCAGTCCTTAGTACGGCGAGACGTGACGGGTTTCTTTTTGGTGACGTCTTCAGTGCCTCAGTTAAGTATTAAGTGGTTGCTAGTTGGTTACTCCGTAAGGGTTGCTCCTGTTTGGATAATCCTTTTTAGTTCTTGGTTTGGTTTGGTTTCGTAAGATTATCACTGGTTGTTCTGGTTACGATAATCATTTGGTTTAGTTTGGGTATCGATACATTTGTTCGCTTTGGTAGGCCTAAGTTCTTGGTTCAAGTGCACATTTTTGTTTGTGTTTTCGTTTTGTTCTGTATTCCGGATTATAAAATGGTAAGTCGGAAAAACTGTATGTTGTCGTGTTTTGGTTGCAACAGTGATTCCCGGTTGGAGGACTCATGTCTGGTTCCTCCGATCGGAACTCCTCTTTATGATTTGTATTGTAAGTTTGGTGTGGGTCCTATATCTTATAATGAGGTATGGATCCGATATACGGAGAAAGACGGTGTCCTTAGTTGGCCACTGCATGGTAGTTTTGAACCCGAAGTCCTTGATAATTTGGAAGTGAAATTGTTTAAGAAGAAAGCCCGGCCGGCAATGTTTGATTCTTTCCGTTATTGGCGAAAAGAATCTAAACAGAGAGAAATTAAGAAGTTGAAGAAAGAAGAGAAAGAACAAGAGTTGACTTTAGAACAGTCTGCTAAGCAGCTGCAACTTAACGAGTCTGAGAAAGCAATGGAAGTGGCTACTAGAGAGCGTAATTTAGCGATAGACAAGTGCTATCCTGCCTTGCCATCGAGTACAGCTAAGATAGTAGAGGACCCCGAAAATGATCCTCTGTTGTCTTACTTGTTGAGGTCACCCCCACCGTATGCACAGGGTGCTACGGCTCCACCTGTACCGAATGTTCAATTACCGGTTGCTGGACAACCTGGTATTCCTGCTCCTGCCCCCCTGAATCAAACTCCTGTACCTCCTGCGGTCAATGTTAATATTCCTTCGGCACCCCCTCTTCCAGGGTTGCCGGCTTCTTTACCTATACCTGCATCACTTACGCCTGCTGTTTCACAAGCTACTTTGCCTACTACTCCTACTGTTCCTGTTCTATCTGTTCCGACTACTGCTCTATTTACGGCTTCTGCTAGCATTATGACTCCGCTTTCTGTTCGTCGGAGAATCACTGATTCTGTCTCTAATATTCTGTCTCCTCTCTATAAAACTTTAATTAAGACTCCTACCTCTGACTCTGTACAGAGACGTAGTCAGCTTCCCAGTACTGAGGAACGGGGAATACTAGATTCCACAGCTCTCAGATGGATTTCGAAAAGTAGGAGATATAGTACTAGAGATGTATTAGATACATTTATGCAATGGAATGAACCGACACAACGATATGTGTTCGATGAGATGTGCTCCCTTTTACGTGATGAGTTGGAAGAAGATGACACTGAATCAAATCTAGAAGAATTAATTAATGTGCAGAAAGAGTTTGCTGCAGGTATGATAGTTGGTCAAAATATAAAGGAAGCGATGGAATTGATTTTAAGTTATAGGAATGATCCATCCCTTCGTTCACCGAGAGAGTTAGAGAAACGTAGTACGAAGCAGAATCGCCAATATCCAATGAGGGAGGTTCTTCCAATTTGGCGCGAAGCTGTGCCAGCTAATGCAAATCTTGGTATTGCAGCCGCTCCGGCCCAATTCCAGAGAGTGTGGATACACATTCCGTGGAAACGAGCCGAAGTGCTAGCAGTGAAACAGGCCTTGCCAGATCCACGTAAGAATCCTGCCGGATACTATAAGGAGTTAGCGCAGACAGTTGAAGCTTGCGTGATGAATTTAGCAGACATTGACATGTTATTCGGGAATGTAGTTCCGCAACCAATTTGGGCTAAAATTTGTAAAGAGAATCATCCCGTTGCCCTAGGTGGTGATTGGGCAGCTATAATTGCGGCAGATGGTCAAACAAATAGGTGGTTCCAAACCAGAACCTCTAATTGCTGATTTGCCCGGCAGAATAATTGATTTAATGAAGACTCTGATGCCAGCATTGCGCGTTAACTGGGACAAGTTGTCCGCATGCAGGCAGAAGAAAGACGAAAGTGTCTCCGACTTTTTCACAAGGTTCGAAGAGACTTTTGTAGATTACAGTGGTCAGGATATGAGCACAGAAGGAGGACAGAGACTGTTTGTCGATAAATTTGTACACAATCTGCTACCAGAACTCAGTAATAAATTGAAAGATTCTGAGAGTGCGTGGGCTGTCTCGACAACTGCGCAAATACTTGCAACTGCACAGTATTATGAAAATAGGGATAAAGAAGAGAAGGAAAAGTCAGATAAGAAAACGAAAGACTTGAAAACTAAAGTTCTTTTGCAACAAGCATATCCGCCTCGCACAAATCAGACTAATACACAACAAGGGTCATATCAAAGGACAGATTATAGTTCGCCGAGGCCGCAATATCAGTGGAACCAGTGTGCGTACTGTAAAAAAGAAGGTCATTATAAGAATGACTGTCCAGTCTTAGCGCAAAATAATGCTGCAGCAGCTCAGAGAGGTCGTGGTGGTTCCATGCAAAATTCTAGAGGTCGAGGACGAGGTGCTATGCCTCCACAAACGAATGATCGCCCTTCTAATCACTTTGATCAGCGAAATGGACAGTCTGCCCAACAAAATAGATCTCAACAGTATCATGTTGAAGACTATTGTGAAGTTGATGAGGGATTTCAACAAACTGAATACTAGGACAGCCATGGACAAAGAGAGGGAGTAGTATCAGTTCCAGTGGATCAGAGTGGGCCTTATGTCGCAGTAGCAACATCAGGTGTAGTCGAACCGTTTCTGTTGGATACTGGTGCAGCAAAAAGTTCTATTATTCATGCGAAACTCCCTGGCGCACCTTTGTCCGGCTTAACAAATGTTTCAGTAGGTTTTTCAGGCGCCCCTGTTTATAACCCCGTATCCGGTCCTTTGCTTATTTCTATTGGACCGCGTCAATTGAAAGCACCCTTGATTTTGACAACCGGTTGTAATGAAAATCTGCTTGGTTTAGACTTATTAAAACGCCTGCACGCGACATTGTACTGTTCTCCGTCAGGAGTACAGCTTACATTGGGTAAAAGAATCACCTCTCCGATGTACTTGTCAATGGATGCGCTCCCGCCA
Source organism: Lissotriton vulgaris (assembly GCF_964263255.1). Classification (NCBI taxonomy): domain Eukaryota; kingdom Metazoa; phylum Chordata; class Amphibia; order Caudata; family Salamandridae; genus Lissotriton; species Lissotriton vulgaris. The sequence continues at coordinate 42,398,118 of NC_141697.1, forward strand.
GAGCTGCGTTCACTCCCTGATACTCTTTGGGCGACTGGTCCTAACGATGTAGGTCTTTTAGAAATTCCACCATATGTAGTCACTTTGAAAGCGAATGTCAAATTTCCACGAATTCCACAATACAAGATTTCTAGTGAAGGTGAACGCGCACTTTTATTGATTGTGCAAGATTTGATTAAGAAAGGCGTGGTTGAAGAAACTAGAGGAAATGTCTGTAACAGTCCCGTATTACCAATTTTGAAACGTACTGATCCTTCAAAGCCTCCAGTGTATAGGTTTGTAATCGATCTTAGAGAGGTTAATAAAATTGTGATCCCACAGTTCCCTGTGGTTCCAGACATAACTGCATTGTTAACGTTAATTCCTGCTACAGCCACATGGTTTTCAGTTATCGATTTGAAAAATGCCTTTTTCAGCATTCCGATAGCCGAAGAAAGCAGAGATATTTTCGGTTTCTCTCTAAGAGGTCGAAGCTTCAGGTTTAAACGTGCTCCACAAGGCTATTGTGAGAGTCCGTCCATCTACAGTCAGGCATTAAAAAGTCAGTTAGATTCCTTTGTACTTCCTCCTGGTTCTGCTTTAGTGCAATATGTCGATGATCTTCTAGTGGCTGCCGATGACAAGGAAACTTGCAAAGCAGCTACAATTTCCTTATTGCATCATTTGTCTAGTTTGAATCATAAGGTGTCACCTTCGAAAATGCAATACTGTTGCAAAGAAGTGACCTACCTAGGTCATCTCTTGTCAAAGGAGGGAAGGAAGTTGACCCCAGAGAGGATAAAAGCAATTACGCAGATGAATGTTCCTAGCACACAGAGAGAAGTACGAGCCTTTTTAGGTATTACCTCATACTGTAGGCAATGGATCCCAAATTTTTCTCTTTTGGCAAAACCATTGGTAGCTTTGACTGGGAAAAATGTTCCGAGTCCGGTGCCATGGTCTGCTGAATGTCAGGAGAGTTTTTCTGAGTTACGAAATGCACTATGTTCAGCTCCTGTATTAGGTACACCCGATTACAGTAAGCCATTCACTCTCTATGTTCACGAGAGAGAAGGTTGTGCGTTGAGTGTTCTGACACAGAGATTTGGTGATAAACAACGCCCTTGCGCGTATTTTTCATCAACATTAGATCCGGTAGCTAGAGCGTTGCCTAGTTGTTTGAGAGCTACAGCGGCAGCTGCAGCTTCCATTCGACAGTCTGCTGGTTTGGTGATGAACAACATGCTAGTGGTCATGGTTCCACATGCCGTGGATACACTCATGAACCGAACCAAGACACAACACCTTACCAGTGCTAGATTATCAGGCTATGAGCTGACACTGTTAGCAAGTCATATTCAGATTAAAAGATGCAATGTATTGAATCCAGCAACATTGTTGCCGACTAATCAGGAGTCGAGTGATTCTGAACCGCATGATTGCTGTTTCAGAACCGAGGAAGAGACAAAAGGACGAATTGATTTAAAAGACACTCCATTGTCAGATCCAGATGGCACGTTGTATGTTGATGGGTCGTGCTTTAAATTGGAGAATGGTGATGTGACTGCTGCTTACGCAGTAACGACTTTGAGTACGATTGTGGAGACTGCGAGAGTGAGTCAGAATTCTGCCCAAGCTGCGGAATTAATTGCACTAACGAGAGCGTGTGTTTTAGCCAAGGGAAAGCGAGTGAATGTGTTCACAGATAGTCAGTACGCGTTCGGCGTGGCCCATAGTTTTGGCCGTTTGTGGAAAGAAAGAGGTTTCATTACGTCCCATGGGACTAAGATTCAACATGGTCAACTAGTTAACGACTTGTTGGAATCTCTAACCTTGCCGACTGAAGTTGCGATTGTGAAATGCAGTGCTCATAAAGCAATCATGGATGATGTTGGTCGTGGGAATGCTTTTGCTGATGAGACCGCTAAACAGACAGCTAGGAATATGATGAGTAGAATGTATGTTGCTACGTCTGCAAGATGGATTTCTGAGTCTGGAATGTGTGAGGATACAGTGGAAAGTGTGAAAGAAATTCAGAAAGAAGCGACTGAGGAGGAAAAGCTTGCATGGAAAGAGAGCACGGGTAAATTGGACTCGAGTGGATGTTGGATTGATTTGTCAGAACAACAGCGTTGGATGTTGCCTGATGCGTACGTGCTTGCAGTAGTAACGATGGCGCATGGAGCAGCGCACATCAGTTCTAAGGGGATTTGTAAGATGTTGGCTCCAGTCTGGAAGAATGATGGGATTAGTAAGTGTGCAGAGAGAGTGGTGAAAAATTGTATGGTATGCCTGATGCATAATCCTGGCAAGGGAACCCCCACACCCGCTGGTCACTTCGCTCCTCCTTCTTGCCCCTTTGAAGTGATTCAGTTAGACTTCATTCACATGGATCGTTGCAACAATCTAAAGTACGTCCTAGTGGTAGTCTGTGCTTTTTCCAGATGGATCGAAGCATATCCACTGAAGGAAAATCCTTCTCAAAGAATACTTCCCCAGATTCGGAATGCCACGGATTGTATGGTCAGATATGGAGGTGAGTTTGTAGGGAAAGTTATGCAGAGTGTGTGTGCCGGCTTAGGGATCAAACAGAAGTTCCACAGTGCGAATCATCCCCAGTCTGCTGGTTTAGTTGAGGGTTACAATGGCACCCTCAAACTGAAACTTGCTAAAATACAAGCATCCACGGGTTTATCCTGGCCAGATGCACTACCTTTGGCTCTGCTATCCACAAGAGCGACCGTGCATTCTAGAGTAGGGCTTAGTCCATACGAAATAGTATTTGGTCGTCCTGCCAATGTTTGGGGAGTACCTAGACCGAAGGAGTTTAAACAGCTGGAATACCCAATGTTAATTGATTATCTTTTCGACTTGACGGCTAAATTGAGTCTTATTCACCAACAGGTTTTCGATGCATTGCCAAAGCCACCGGAGAGTCCAGGTCATCAGCTGAAACCAGGTGATCAAGTAGTCATCTGTAATTTTGCCCGGACGAAAAATCTCCAACCCAGATTCGTTGGCCCCTTCAGGTGTTGTTGGCGACGAGAACTGCTATTCGTGTGGAGGGACGGAAGAACTGGATCCATACAACACACGTCAAGCGTGTGCCTCTGCCGCTTCCTTATGATGACTGGGTGAAGAAAGGAATCGGTGCCTCTGAATCTGAACGAATCCCCAGGTTTATCCCTTTCAGCAATGCAGAACTAATCACTGACACAGCAAACTTTGACTCCCCTTCTGAAACTGCTCCTTTGAATTCTGAACATTTGCCTTCTGCATCAGAAGAAACTTTGCCATCTGCGAACTTGAACATTGCAACCCCTGCTGAAAATACATTGTTTCCAGATCAAACAGCTCCTGCAAAATTGAGATACAATTTACGATCTCGTATTATGGACAAATAAAGCAGGAAACTGCCTATTTTACACATTTGAATTTTGATACATTGCCTCCAGCCAGGAAGTTTGCTAATACTTTGTATTGCTTTGTTGTTTTAAAAAATTGCCTTGCCGTCTGGGTAGCCGTAGGGTCGTGGCTGTGTGCCTAGTTGAATCTGCGGGGGTCAGACACTAGGTCGATCTTTCTGTTAGTTCTGGGAACTCCCAGGGCTGATAGAGGCATTTTCATCTACGTACACATCATCTGTGGTCGCGAACGGATTGTAGAAGATGGAGCTTCCTGAGCTGCAACGAGAGAATGTAATTTATGTTCGCAGAAATAGACTTTACAAGATTCTTCATGGCAAATGCTTTCTGACACAATGTGCAATTACGTTTTTGATTGTTTTAATAATGTTGGTGGGTGGAATTGTTTTTGGTGTGCATTTAATTCTTACACCGGTAACAACTACAGTACCTCCCCTTGATCCTGTTTCTTCTACTGTTGCTTCTATGCATTCTTTTCACTCGTTTCCTGAACATGAACAAGCTCGACGTTCAGAATTCATTAATAACACATTTGTACAGCTCTTGCATCAACACCAACTGGTAGTTAACACTACAGACTGCTGGGTGTGTGGCTTGATACCCCACACTATGGATAAAGGCATTCCCTATCTAGTCTTGCCTTTCAGCTACAATGGATCATTTCAGGCCTTTCAGACCATTTTTGCCTATGCCCTTGAGACCTATCCTCCGCGTCCACCACGTTCCACTAAATACAACTCTGCCAACAAAGCTTTAGTCCAGGGAATTATTGACATGATTAAAGACGTCAATAATACTCCATCTTACCCTAGAGATGAATTACGGGTATATTTGAGTTGGAATTCTACAGAGTATCGCCTTAGTTTGGGAGAAAGCAAGCGTAAAAGCTCCACTCCAGTCTGGGTCGTACCTCACCGAGGTCAAGTCTGTTTGCAGGGAAATGGGAAGAATCCAAGAGCTCAGCTAGGGAAGAGTGAGTGCGTTGAGACCTATGTGTTTCCGTCTAACTCTTCCCCTGCCTTTCTTACTGCTAGGGGTACATACTTCATCTGTCAAGACAGAGCGTATACATGGTTGCCTGCTGACTTTTCAGGTTCATGTTATATTGCTTGACTATTGCCTCCCACGTACACTGCTTCTTCAGATTATCACAAGACCAGAGTAGCAAGAGGTGTTTTCAGCAAGGAAGATACCGCTGGTCAGGAAGCTGGAGACTTCTTCAAAGGTTTCCTTCCGTTCTGGGGGCCTATGGCCAATAGTAGAAATCTACGTCAACTAACACGGGTAGTTGAATCTACTATTACGGAAACTGCTGGTGCCCTTAGTAACTTAACAGCTGAGCTCCAGGCGGATCGTCTCATGACGTTGCAGAACCGTATGGTTCTAGACGTAATACTTGCAGATCGAGGTGGGGTATGCAGAATGATCCAATCGAGCTGCTGTGTTTTTATTCCCAATAATGCTCCGACTGTCTATGAAGCGATCTCAAAGCTACACAAGATTTCCGAGTCTATTCACGTAGACAAGGGAAACTGGTCCTTAATGGAGTGGCTTTGGACTCTGTTATCAGCGTGGGGATGGAAGGTTCTGATGGTCATTGGTATCATCCTAGTATTCCTGTTCTCGTGCTGCCTTATTATCCAATGTGGTCCCGCTTTGTGTAGTCTCTGTGCTGCAACCTGTCTCAGAAAACCTCCTGCGTTTGGAGAAAAGGCGCGAGAAAGGATGATGATACAGCAACATGTCACTTCTCTGATGAGCATAGAGTTAGACTCTGACATAGACTGAGTAATTGCCTATGTAAGGGCAAAAGGAGGGTCTGAGGTTCCGTGACGATTTGAACCCGTGTTTTCAACATTGTTGTAAATATATCATTTTGGTATCAGTGAACCGCAAATGATCCATTTAGCATATCCTGGTGTTTTCGCTATGCTACGAGCAAGAGTACTCCTGTTACAAACACATTTCTGATCTACCCATGGCATCCATCTTAGATTACGGCAGCCATTTTGTATGCCTTGCCCTCACATAGTCAATGGACACGCAATGACCTCTGATTACTTCATTTCAATTAAGGACACGTAAGCTTTAGCCGGCAATTCACCTTTCTAGTGACACGTGCACCTTAAGACAGAAAACGCCATGGTTGCATGACTGGACAGAAACTGCCTCCTCTGCCTGAGGCCAGTCCTGCTATACTGGTCCTCGTGTTCGTTGGCCTGATCATGATTAGGCGGCCGAAGCTGGTAGCCTTGCCCATTTACGACCCACAAACATCTCTTATCCTGCTTTTCTATCTTCTGCACCTGGCTCTGCTCCTTTCCTTCTGGGCCTTTATTAGGGGGAGGTAACGAAATTTACGATGAGGCGGTCCGGCTCTTGAATGAAAAGTTGACATGGGATTATGATGGAATAGTGGGAACCCCTCGTTCGTAATGTTTTGACATCAGATATTGTTGACGATTCCTGTACAAACGCCAAATATTTATTGTTTAGGATGCAAAGGTTTAGGAATGTACTAACATGTAAAGAATTTGCCCGAAGCCTAATATTTAGTATATAAGGAGCAACCCTCTTTGTACAATTCGAACAGGCTCCTAGATACTGCCCGTGTGTAGTTTCTGTGACTTCTGTGTCCCTGCAGTAATAAACCTTTGGTCTTTGACGCCACCATCGAGAAGCCCGTGTTTCTGTTTATTTGTGCACCGAGACAGGTAGAACTCCGGGGTCTTCGGGTGTTATCCCTGACACCTCTGGACGGAACCAAAAAGTCCGGAACTCCAATTGGCGCCCAATGTGGGGCGACGTCATTCGGTACCGGTCCAAAAGCCTGAAGAGTTCGAGAAGCTTCGTGTGAAGATTCCTGAGGGAGGCGCCCCACTTCATCGATCCCGGCATATCGCAAAAGTGGCCCGACGTTCTCTTCCACGAGGGTTCCCGTTCAGGACAGCTGCAGTGGTCCGTTGCCTTGACCGTCGCCCTGTCTTGGACCCGAGGTGCAGTCCTTAGTACGGCGAGACGTGACGGGTTTCTTTTTGGTGACGTCTTCAGTGCCTCAGTTAAGTATTAAGTGGTTGCTAGTTGGTTACTCCGTAAGGGTTGCTCCTGTTTGGATAATCCTTTTTAGTTCTTGGTTTGGTTTGGTTTCGTAAGATTATCACTGGTTGTTCTGGTTACGATAATCATTTGGTTTAGTTTGGGTATCGATACATTTGTTCGCTTTGGTAGGCCTAAGTTCTTGGTTCAAGTGCACATTTTTGTTTGTGTTTTCGTTTTGTTCTGTATTCCGGATTATAAAATGGTAAGTCGGAAAAACTGTATGTTGTCGTGTTTTGGTTGCAACAGTGATTCCCGGTTGGAGGACTCATGTCTGGTTCCTCCGATCGGAACTCCTCTTTATGATTTGTATTGTAAGTTTGGTGTGGGTCCTATATCTTATAATGAGGTATGGATCCGATATACGGAGAAAGACGGTGTCCTTAGTTGGCCACTGCATGGTAGTTTTGAACCCGAAGTCCTTGATAATTTGGAAGTGAAATTGTTTAAGAAGAAAGCCCGGCCGGCAATGTTTGATTCTTTCCGTTATTGGCGAAAAGAATGTAAACAGAGAGAAATTAAGAAGTTGAAGAAAGAACAGAAAGAACAAGAGTTGACTTTAGAACAGTCTGCTAAGCAGCTGCAACTTAACGAGTCTGAGAAAGCAATGGAAGTGGCTACTAGAGAGCGTAATTTAAAGATAGACAAGTGCTATCCTGCCTTGCCATCGAGTACAGCTAAGATAGTAGAGGACCCCGAAAATGATCCTCTGTTGTCTTACTTGTTGAGGTCACCCCCACCGTATGCACAGGGTGCTACGGCTCCACCTGTACCGAATGTTCAATTACCGGTTGCTGGACAACCTGGTATTCCTGCTCCTGCCCCCCTGAATCAAACTCCTGTACCTCCTGCGGTCAATGTTAATATTCCTTCGGCACCCCCTCTTCCAGGGTTGCCGGCTTCTTTACCTATACCTGCATCACTTACGCCTGCTGTTTCACAAGCTACTTTGCCTACTACTCCTACTGTTCCTGTTCTATCTGTTCCGACTACTGCTCTATTTACGGCTTCTGCTAGCATTATGACTCCGCTTTCTGTTCGTCGGAGAATCACTGATTCTGTCTCTAATATTCTGTCTCCTCTCTATAAAACTTTAATTAAGACTCCTACCTCTGACTCTGTACAGAGACGTAGTCAGCTTCCCAGTACTGAGGAACGGGGAATACTAGATTCCACAGCTCTCAGATGGATTTCGAAAAGTAGGAGATATAGTACTAGAGATGTATTAGATACATTTATGCAATGGAATGAACCGACACAACGATATGTGTTCGATGAGATGTGCTCCCTTTTACGTGATGAGTTGGAAGAAGATGACACTGAATCAAATCTAGAAGAATTAATTAATGTGCAGAAAGAGTTTGCTGCAGGTATGATAGTTGGTCAAAATATAAAGGAAGCGATGGAATTGATTTTAAGTTATAGGAATGATCCATCCCTTCGTTCACCGAGAGAGTTAGAGAAACGTAGTACGAAGCAGAATCGCCAATATCCAATGAGGGAGGTTCTTCCAATTTGGCGCGAAGCTGTGCCAGCTAATGCAAATCTTGGTATTGCAGCCGCTCCGGCCCAATTCCAGAGAGTGTGGATACACATTCCGTGGAAACGAGCCGAAGTGCTAGCAGTGAAACAGGCCTTGCCAGATCCACGTAAGAATCCTGCCGGATACTATAAGGAGTTAGCGCAGACAGTTGAAGCTTGCGTGATGAACTAGCGGACATTGACATGTTATTCGGGAATGTAGTTCCGCAACCAATTTGGGCTAAAATTCGTAAAGAGAATCATCCCGTTGCCCTAGGTGGTGATTGGGCAGCTATAATTGCGGCAGATGGTCAAACAAATAGGTGGTTCCAAACCAGAACCTCTAATTGCTGATTTTTCCCGGCAGAATAATTGATTTAATGAAGACTCTGATGCCAGCATTGCGCGTTAACTGGGACAAGTTGTCCGCATGCAGGCAGAAGAAAGACGAAAGTGTCTCCGACTTTTTCACAAGGTTCGAAGAGACTTTTGTAGATCACAGTGGTCAGGATATGAGCACAGAAGGAGGACAGAGACTGTTTGTCGATAAATTTGTACACAATCTGCTACCAGAACTCAGTAATAAATTGAAAGATTCTGAGAGTGCGTGGGCTGTCTCGACAACTGCGCAAATACTTGCAACTGCACAGTATTATGAAAATAGGGATAAAGAAGAGAAGGAAAAGTCAGATAAGAAAACGAAAGACTTGAAAACTAAAGTTCTTTTGCAACAAGCATATCCGCCTCGCACAAATCAGACTAATACACAACAAGGGTCATATCAAAGGACAGATTATAGTTCGCCGAGGCCGCAATATCAGTGGAACCAGTGTGCGTACTGTAAAAAAGAAGGTCATTATAAGAATGACTGTCCAGTCTTAGCGCAAAATAATGCTGCAGCAGCTCAGAGAGGTCGTGGTGGTTCCATGCAAAATTCTAGAGGTCGAGGACGAGGTGCTATGCCTCCACAAACGAATGATCGCCCTTCTAATCACTTTGATCAGCGAAATGGACAGTCTGCCCAACAAAATAGATCTCAACAGTATCATGTTGAAGACTATTGTGAAGTTGATGAGGGATTTCAACAAACTGAATACTAGGACAGCCATGGACAAAGAGAGGGAGTAGTATCAGTTCCAGTGGATCAGAGTGGGCCTTATGTCGCAGTAGCAACATCAGGTGTAGTCGAACCGTTTCTGTTGGATACTGGTGCAGCAAAAAGTTCTATTATTCATGCGAAACTCCCTGGCGCACCTTTGTCCGGCTTAACAAATGTTTCAGTAGGTTTTTCAGGCGCCCCTGTTTATAACCCCGTATCCGGTCCTTTGCTTATTTCTGTTGGACCGCGTCAATTGAAAGCACCCTTGATTTTGACAACCGGTTGTAATGAAAATCTGCTTGGTTTAGACTTATTAAAACGCCTGCACGCGACATTGTACTGTTCTCCGTCAGGAGTACAGCTTACATTGGGTAAAAGAATCACCTCTCCGATGTACTTGTCAATGGATGCGCTCCCGCCAGAGCTGCGTTCACTCCCTGATACTCTTTGGGCGACTGGTCCTAACGATGTAGATCTTTTAGAAATTCCACCATATGTAGTCACTTTGAAAGCGAATGTCAAATTTCCACGAATTCCACAATACAAGATTTCTAGTGAAGGTGAACGTGCACTTTTATTGATTGTGCAAGATTTGATTAAGAAAGGCGTGGTTGAAGAAACTAGAGGAAATGTCTGTAACAGTCCCGTATTACCAATTTTGAAACGTACTGATCCTTCAAAGCCTCCAGTGTATAGGTTTGTAATCGATCTTAGAGAGGTTAATAAAATTGTGATCCCACAGTTCCCTGTGGTTCCAGACATAACTGCATTGTTAACGTTAATTCCTGCTACAGCCACATGGTTTTCAGTTATCGATTTGAAAAATGCCTTTTTCAGCATTCCGATAGCCGAAGAAAGCAGAGATATTTTCGGTTTCTCTCTAAGAGGTCGAAGCTTCAGGTTTAAACGTGCTCCACAAGGCTATTGTGAGAGTCCGTCCATCTACAGTCAGGCATTAAAAAGTCAGTTAGATTCCTTTGTACTTCCTCCTGGTTCTGCTTTAGTGCAATATGTCGATGATCTTCTAGTGGCTGCCGATGACAAGGAAACTTGCAAAGCAGCTACAATTTCCTTATTGCATCATTTGTCTAGTTTGAATCATAAGGTGTCACCTTCGAAAATGCAATACTGTTGCAAAGAAGTGACCTACCTAGGTCATCTCTTGTCAAAGGAGGGAAGGAAGTTGACCCCAGAGAGGATAAAAGCAATTACGCAGATGAATGTTCCTAGCACACAGAGAGAAGTACGAGCCTTTTTAGGTATTACCTCATACTGTAGGCAATGGATCCCAAATTTTTCTCTTTTGGCAAAACCATTGGTAGCTTTGACTGGGAAAAATGTTCCGAGTCCGGTGCCATGGTCTGCTGAATGTCAGGAGAGTTTTTCTGAGTTACGAAATGCACTATGTTCAGCTCCTGTATTAGGTACACCCGATTACAGTAAGCCATTCACTCTCTATGTTCACGAGAGAGAAGGTTGTGCGTTGAGTGTTCTGACACAGAGATTTGGTGATAAACAACGCCCTTGCGCGTATTTTTCATCAACATTAGATCCGGTAGCTAGAGCGTTGCCTAGTTGTTTGAGAGCTACAGCGGCAGCTGCAGCTTCCATTCGACAGTCTGCTGGTTTGGTGATGAACAACATGCTAGTGGTCATGGTTCCACATGCCGTGGATACACTCATGAACCGAACCAAGACACAACACCTTACCAGTGCTAGATTATCAGGCTATGAGCTGACACTGTTAGCAAGTCATATTCAGATTAAAAGATGCAATGTATTGAATCCAGCAACATTGTTGCCGACTAATCAGGAGTCGAGTGATTCTGAACCGCATGATTGCTGTTTCAGAACCGAGGAAGAGACAAAAGGACGAATTGATTTAAAAGACACTCCATTGTCAAATCCAGATGGCACGTTGTATGTTGATGGGTCGTGCTTTAAATTGGAGAATGGTGATGTGACTGCTGCTTACGCAGTAACGACTTTGAGTACGATTGTGGAGACTGCGAGAGTGAGTCAGAATTCTGCCCAAGCTGCGGAATTAATTGCACTAACGAGAGCGTGTGTTTTAGCCAAGGGAAAGAGAGTAAATGTGTTCACAGATAGCCAGTACGCGTTCGGCGTGGCCCATAGTTTTGGCCGTTTGTGGAAAGAAAGAGGTTTCATTACGTCCCATGGGACTAAGATTCAACATGGTCAACTAGTTAACGACTTGTTGGAATCTCTAACCTTGCCGACTGAAGTTGCGATTGTGAAATGCAGTGCTCATAAAGCAATCATGGATGATGTTGGTCGTGGGAATGCTTTTGCTGATGAGACCGCTAAACAGACAGCTAGGAATATGATGAGTAGAATGTATGTTGCTACGTCTGCAAGATGGATTTCTGAGTCTGGAATGTGTGAGGATACAGTGGAAAGTGTGAAAGAAATTCAGAAAGAAGCGACTGAGGAGGAAAAGCTTGCATGGAAAGAGAGCACGGGTAAATTGGACTCGAGTGGATGTTGGATTGATTTGTCAGAACAACAGCGTTGGATGTTGCCTGATGCGTACGTGCTTGCAGTAGTAACGATGGCGCATGGAGCAGCGCACATCAGTTCTAAGGGGATTTGTAAGATGTTGGCTCCAGTCTGGAAGAATGATGGGATTAGTAAGTGTGCAGAGAGAGTGGTGAAAAATTGTATGGTATGCCTGATGCATAATCCTGGCAAGGGAACCCCCACACCCGCTGGTCACTTCGCTCCTCCTTCTTGCCCCTTTGAAGTGATTCAGTTAGACTTCATTCACATGGATCGTTGCAACAATCTAAAGTACGTCCTAGTGGTAGTCTGTGCTTTTTCCAGATGGATCGAAGCATATCCACTGAAGGAAAATCCTTCTCAAAGAATACTTCCCCAGATTCGGAATGCCACGGATTGTATGGTCAGATAATGGAAGTGAGTTCGTAGGGAAAGTTATGCAGAGTGTGTGTGCCGGCTTAGGGATCAAACAGAAGTTCCACAGTGCGAATCATACCCAGTCTGCTGGTTTAGTTGAGGGTTACAATGGCACCCTCAAACTGAAACTTGCTAAAATACAAGCATCCACGGGTTTATCCTGGCCAGATGCACTACCTTTGGCTCTGCTATCCACAAGCGCGACCGTGCATTCTAGAGTAGGGCTTAGTCCATACGAAATAGTATTTGGTCGTCCTGCCAATGTTTGGGGAGTACCTAGACCGAAGGAGTTTAAACAGCTGGAATACCCAATGTTAATTGATTATCTTTTCGACTTGACTGCTAAATTGAGTCTTATTCACCAACAGGTTTTCGATGCATTGCCAAAGCCACCGGAGAGTCCAGGTCATCAGCTGAAACCAGGTGATCAAGTAGTCATCTGTAATTTTGCCCGGGCGAAAAATCTCCAACCCAGATTCGTTGGCCCCTTCAGGTGTTGTTGGCGACGAGAACTGCTATTCGTGTGGAGGGACGGAAGAACTGGATCCATACAACACACGTCAAGCGTGTGCCTCTGCCGCTTCCTTATGATGACTGGGTGAAGAAAGGAATCGGTGCCTCTGAATCTGAACGAATCCCCAGGTTTATCCCTTTCAGCAATGCAGAACTAATCACTGACACAGCAAACTTTGACTCCCCTTTTGAAACTGCTCCTTTGAATTCTGAACATTTGCCTTCTGCATCAGAAGAAACTTTGCCATCTGCGAACTTGAACATTGCAACCCCTGCTGAAAATACATTGTTTCCAGATCAAACAGCTCCTGCAAAATTGAGATACAATTTACAATCTCGTATTATGGACAAATAAAGCAGGAAACTGCCTATTTTACACATTTGAATGTTGATACATTGCCTCCAGCCAGGAAGTTTGCTAATACTTTGTATTGCTTTGTTGTTTTAAAAAATTGCCTTGCCGTCTGGGTAGCCGTAGGGTCGTGGCTGTGTGCCTAGTTGAATCTGCGGGGGTCAGACACTAGGTCGATCTTTCTGTTAGTTCTGGGAACTCCCAGGGCTGATAGAGGCATTTTCATCTACGTACACATCATCTGTGGTCGCGAACGGATTGTAGAAGATGGAGCTTCCTGAGCTGCAACGAGAGAATGTAATTTATGTTCGCAGAAATAGACTTTACAAGATTCTTCATGGCAAATGCTTTCTGACACAATGTGCAATTACGTTTTTGATTGTTTTAATAATGTTGGTGGGTGGAATTGTTGTTGGTGTGCATTTAATTCTTACACCGGTAACAACTACAGTACCTCCCCTTGATCCTGTTTCTTCTACTGTTGCTTCTATGCATTCTTTTCACTCGTTTCCTGAACATGAACAAGCTCGACGTTCAGAATTAATTAATAACACATTTGTACAGCTCTTGCATCAACACCAACTGGTAGTTAACACTACAGACTGCTGGGTGTGTGGCTTGATACCCCACACTATGGATAAAGGCATTCCCTATCTAGTCTTGCCTTTCAGCTACAATGGATCATTTCAGGCCTTTCAGACCATTTTTGCCTATGCCCTTGAGACCTATCCTCCGCGTCCACCACGTTCCACTAAATACAACTCTGCCAACAAAGCTTTAGTCCAGGGAATTATTGACATGATTAAAGACGTCAATAATACTCCATCTTACCCTAGAGATGAATTACGGGTATATTTGAGTTGGAATTCTACAGAGTATCGCCTTAGTTTGGGAGAAAGCAAGCGTAAAAGCTCCACTCCAGTCTGGGTCGTACCTCACCGAGGTCAAGTCTGTTTGCAGGGAAATGGGAAGAATCCAAGAGCTCAGCTAGGGAAGAGTGAGTGCGTTGAGACCTATGTGTTTCCGTCTAACTCTTCCCCTGCCTTTCTTACTGCTAGGGGTACATACTTCATCTGTCAAGACAGAGCGTATACATGGTTGCCTGCTGACTTTTCAGGTTCATGTTATATTGCTCGACTATTGCCTCCCACGAACACTGCTTCTTCAGATTATCACAAGACCAGAGTAGCAAGAGGTGTTTTCAGCAAGGAAGATACCGCTGGTCAGGAAGCTGGAGACTTCTTCAAAGGTTTCTTTCCGTTCTGGGGGCCTATGGCCAATAGTAGAAATCTACGTCAACTAACACGGGTAGTTGAATCTACTATTACGGAAACTGCTGGTGCCCTTAGTAACTTAACAGCTGAGCTCCAGGCGGATCGTCTCATGACGTTGCAGAACCGTATGGTTCTAGACGTAATACTTGCAGATCTTGGTGGGGTATGCAGAATGATCCAATCGAGCTGCTGTGTTTTTATTCCCAATAATGCTCCGACTGTCTATGAAGCGATCTCAAAGCTACACAAGATTTCCGAGTCTATTCACGTAGACAAGGGAAACTGGTCCTTAATGGAGTGGCTTTGGACTCTGTTATCAGCGTGGGGATGGAAGGTTCTGATGGTCATTGGTATCATCCTAGTATTCCTGTTCTCGTGCTGCCTTATTATCCAATGTGGTCCCGCTTTGTGTAGTCTCTGTGCTGCAACCTGTCTCAGAAAACCTCCTGCGTTTGGAGAAAAGGCGCGAGAAAGGATGATGATACAGCAACATGTCACTTCTCTGATGAGCATAGAGTTAGACTCTGACATAGACTGAGTAATTGCCTATGTAAGGGCAAAAGGAGGGTCTGAGGTTCCGTGACGATTTGAACCCGTGTTTTCAACATTGTTGTAAATATATAATTTTGGTATCAGTGAACCGCAAATGATCCATTTAGCATATCCTGGTGTTTTCGCTATGCTACGAGCAAGAGTACTCCTGTTACAAACACATTTCTGATCTACCCATGGCATCCATCTTAGATTACGGCAGCCATTTTGTATTCCTTGCCCTCACATAGTCAATGGACACGCAATGACCTCTGATTACTTCATTTCAATTAAGGACACGTAAGCTTTAGCCGGCAATTCACCTTTCTAGTGACACGTGCACCTTAAGACAGAAAACGCCATGGTTGCATGACTGGACAGAAACTGCCTCCTCTGCCTGAGGCCAGTCCTGCTATACTGGTCCTCGTGTTCGTTGGCCTGATCATGATTAGGCGGCCGAAGCTGGTAGCCTTACCCATTTACGACCCACAAACATCTCTTATCCTGCTTTTCTATCTTCTGCACCTGGCTCTGCTCCTTTCCTTCTGGGCCTTTATTAGGGGGAGGTAACGAAATTTACGATGAGGCGGTCCGGCTCTTGAATGAAAAGTTGACATGGGATTATGATGGAATAGTGGGAACCCCTCGTTCGTAATGTTTTGACATCAGATATTGTTGACGATTCCTGTACAAACGCCAAATATTTATTGTTTAGGATGCAAAGGTTTAGGAATGTACTAACATGTAAAGAATTTGCCCTAAGCCTAATATTTAGTATATAAGGAGCAACCCTCTTTGTACAATTCGAACAGGCTCCTAGATACTGCCCGTGTGTAGTTTCTGTGACTTCTGTGTCCCTGCAGTAATAAACCTTTGGTCTTTGACGCCACCATCGAGAAGCCCGTGTTTCTGTTTATTTGTGCACCGAGACAGGTAGAACTCCGGGGTCTTCGGGTGTTATCCCTGACACCTCTGGACGGAACCAAAAAGTCCGGAACTCCACAGTCAACTGCGATAAGTAGTCACTCATCAGAACACATGGTACATCATGTATGGGGCGTGATTTAGGAACTCCCCAAATGTTCATAGGTCTCCCAAATACCTCCTCATATGGTGTAAGTCGAGATCGCAAATGTGGCATTGATCTAATGGACAACAATGCCAAAGGCAACGCATCAGGCCATTTCAAAGATGTGGAAGCCAGTATTTTTGCTAGTTTCAACTTCAGAGTAGCATTATACCTCTCCACTAACCCTGCTGATTGTGAGTGGAAGACTGCATGGAACTTCTGTTTGATCCCTAATTCTTTCAGGACATACTCAACAACTTGCCCAATAAAATGAAGTCCGTTGTCACTCCACAAAAGTTTGCAAACACCAAATCTAGGGAAGAATTCCTTTAAAAGCACCTTTTCTGTGGTGTGAAGAACCGGGATTTAAACACAGCGGCGCCAGGGGCACGCCCAAAGTCTTCGGATTCTCCTGTCTTGGCAAACAGAGACATGGGATACTTCTTGGTGACGTCAAAGATCAAATTTATTAGCTGCAGCCAGTAACAGAGGTCCTAGAAGTACAACACGGTGTATGTTCTCAGGAGACTGCTCAATTTTACAAAGCAGGTCGTCCCTTTTTATGCTAAAAATTGTGCTTCAGGCAAACATTCCTTATTTACAGTTGACCAATCCCATGTATACATGATCAAAGCATTGCATGATGATAAACCCACATTCCAGTTGTCCAGCCCATAATAAATTATTAAACAAACCCAACATTCTTCTTTAGACAAGGCTGGACAAACCCACATCATAAATAGACCATAAAGAAGAAACATAAACAGATCGGAGTAGGATAAGGCATATTTGTGTGTAGTAAAACTTTACAATGTCCTGTGCTCTGATCCTTAATCTTGATCAGCTTAAGGGCAAGAACTGGTTTGGCAAGGTCAGCTTCAGGCAGCAGGGTCAGTTCACTCAGGTCAAACAGAAGTCAGCACAAACTCAAGCTAAGGTGTATGTGTCCTAAAGACTTGTTCAGCCACAGTCATAGGCCTATGCGAGGGCAATCCACAAAATGGCTGCCATGCACAAAATGGAACCCAAGGGTTTCAGAACGAAAACGTCAAATACACAGTGAATCCATCGGTGTAACATGACGAAAACACTCATGCTTGCTGAGCTCACTGTTTACGGTTCGCTGTTACCAAAATCATAACGGAACCACGGCCTTTATGACCCAGGTTCAGAATTCACGGAACCTCAGGTGAGAGCCGTATTATCCTTTGTGGGGTATGCCTCTATCCATTTTCTGAAGGCACATACCACTACTAGAATATACTACAAGTCATTGCAATGTTCAAGCTGGATATAATCCATTTGCAAAACTTCAAGAGGTGCGGTTGGTCTAGCAAACCGTCCTCTAGGAGTCCGTATCCCTTTACCAGGATTGTACTGCAGAGAGACCAAACAGGACATTACTGTCTTTTTAGCTGTGCCAGCAATTTCTGAATGCTCCCAGACTTGCGTCAGCAATTTCGTTATTGCAGAGGCTCCAACATGTGCCGGCCCATGTGCCATATGAGCCATAAGCTGTACAAAGGCTATAGGTAGTTTCCATTTATTCATCTCTTTATTTCGCCAACAGCCCTCATCATCCAACAGTCCCTCTTTAGACCATTACTCAAGTTCCTCCACAGAAGCAGATCTCTGTATGTCTAGCACTTCTTGTCTAGCATCATGCCAACGTTCAGCTTGTATCTTCACTACATACATAGAAGTAGTGCTTCGCTGCATCACAGTTTCACGAGCTACGCGATCTGCAAAGGCGTTGCCTTGCCCTGTCTTGTCAGTCACTTTCTTGTGTGCGCTACACTTAACAATAGCAATTTTCTTCGGATATGTCAGTGCAGTCAAAAGATTATGCACTAGTTCTCCATGCATTATCTGCATCCTGTGGGATGTAAGATAGCCTCTTTCCTTCCAAAGTAGGCCAAAATCATGGGCCACTCCAAAAGCATAGCGGCTATCTGTATAGATGTTTACACAGAAGTCAGTACTAAGTTCACACGCTCGTGTCAAAGCTATTAGCTCAGCTGCTTGAGCTGACTTTTGTGGTATACGAGCTGTCTCCACTAATGTCTGAAGTGTCGTAATTGCGTATGCAGCCGAGGTTGTACCACCTGGTAACTTCAAACAAGACCCATCAACCCACAGTTCCCCATCTACATCTAAAAGGGGCATATCTTGCAAATCAACGCACCCCTTTGTCTGTTCCTCAGTAAGAAATATACAATTATGAGACTCCTGTGACAGAGGCTGAGTGGCTGGATATGGCAATAAAGTAGCTGGGTTTAAAGTCGCACACCACTTCAGAGTAATATGAGGGGCCAACAGTGTCAATTCGCATCCTGTCAAGCCGGCACTAGTCAGGTGTTGCGTTTTAGTCTGGTTCTAAAGGGCATCGACCGCATGGGGTACTAACACCAACAATCTATGTGACAAAACTATCCCTTCACTCTGTCGTATGGACACAGCTGCTGCTGCAACTGAACGAAAGCACCTACGCAATGCTCGAGCAACGGGATCAAGAACAGCTGAAAAGTATGCACAGGAATGCTGCTTATCACCGTCTGTCTGTACTAAAACTGACAATGCACACCCATCTCTCTCATGTACATAGAGTGTAAAAGTCTTCGTGTAATCTGGAGTGGCTAACACTGGTGCCGAGCAAAGAGCTTGACGTAACTGTCGAAAAGCATTCTGGCATTCAGTTGTCCATGGAAGGGGCATTGGAGTGTCTTTGGTCAGAAGCGCCAACAAGGGTTTAACAATGTGTGAAAAACCTAATATCCATTGCCTACAAAAGGAAGTAAGACCAATGAATACACGGACATCTTTCTGAGTACAAGCCACGGTGTGTATAAAATTGCTTGAATGCGATCTGGTGTAAGTGCACGCCCCTCCTTAGACAGAACGTGACCTAAATAGGTAACTTTCGGTCTACAATATTGTAATTTCTTTTGTGACACTTTGTGATGGTGTAAAGCAAGAAAGGAAAGCAAAGACAAAGCACATTTTTCACACTGTTCAGGGGTATCAGCTGCCAACAAGATGTCATCGACATATTGTATGAGAGCCACTCCTTTAGGCAAAGTAAAGGAATCAAGTTCTATTTTCAATGCTTGGCTGTAAATACTAGGACTCTCAGTATACCCTTGAGGAATTCTACAGAATATATATACGATTGATTATTCAAAGTGAAACCAAACAAATATCGGCTATCAGGATGAATAGGGATCGAAAAGAAGGCATTCTTTAGGTCAATTACAGTGAATGTAGTCGCTGTCGGAGAAACCAAAGTAAGAAGAGTTGTTATGTCAGAAACCACTGGGTATTGTGGCACCACAATCTTGTTAACTTCTCGCAGATCAATGGTGAATCTGTAAATCCTAGTATCAGTATCATTTTTCAAAATAGGAAGAATAGGACTGTTGCAAATATTGTAAGGAACTTCTTCCACAACCCCCACTTCAATTAAATCATGAACAATGCGTACAAGTGCCTCTTCGCCTTCCTGAGAAATTTTATATTGAGGCAAACGTGGCAATACTGCACCGTCCTTGACACTAATGTGTACTGGTGGAATAACCATTTGCCCTACATCAGTGTCTGAAGTAGCCCACAAAGTACTAGGGAGTGAAGCCAATGCAATGTCCTTTTTAACGAGACAAGATCTCTCAATTGTGGGATAGTTGTAATTCAGAATAACACATACACCTTCTGGAGAACATCGTATCGTAGCCCTGAAATATTTAAGCATATCAAGACCCACAATGTTATCTGGAGTGTTCGGAGTAAGCAAAAATGGACAAGGAGCAGTAAATTTGTCAATATGAAATGCAAGTGGTTGTGACAGTGGGATAAGGGAAGGTGTTCCATCAAAACCTTTCAATGTAATGGTTAAGCCAGACAGGGGAGCCCTTGGAATCAATTGTTTAGATAAGGCGCTACGAGTAGCTCCTGTATCAACCAGAAACCAATCAGTAGAACCCAAAACATATGCTGTAACATAGGGACCCGTCTGATCTACTGGAACTTCAACTGATTCCTTACCCCATTCTAGGCAGTCCTAAGCATAAGCCGAATCTTTCAAATCAGACGGCAAATAGTCAGACATTTGATATTGATTCGTCTATCGAAAGTATTAAACCCATCTTGTCCATGCATATTAGAATCAAACCTAGCATGATCGTTCGCGCTTCCTCTAGATCCTGCATACCCTGAACGGCCTCTCATTTGTCCCCGTCCATGTGGATACTGCTGAGCACGCAATACCGGACAATCAGCAGCCCAATGTCCAAATTTCTTATAGTAAGCACACTGGTCAGAAGACAAAGTCGGACGAGCATAGGGAGGAAAAGGCAGACCATAAGACCCACGTCCACCTCTATCACTACCTCTAGAAGGCGGACCATAAACGTGAGCCAACATAACCTTCGTTTTTAACTCCTTAGTCTTCTTATCCTCATTACCCTTTGCTTCTAATTCCTGATGTCATAATACTGAGCCGTAGGCAAAAGAGAAACCGGAGAAGAGGTAGTCCATGAACTTTCGCTGACCTTTAGGCGAGTAGCTATCCCTGGCAACAGGTTGGCGACATATTTATCGACAAACAGATGCCTGCCCATGTCATCTGTCAATGACTGTGTCATTTGCTTACAAGATGCTAATACAGTCCAGTCTGTCTTTTTAGGGGGAATAATAATTTTCAACTTAACCAATATATCTAATGGAAGGTTTAATATTAACTGACATGGTTTCTGTGAGGGTTCTCATTCTACGTCCATTTGTTCTAATTCTTTCCATAATGCACCAAAAGCTGCACGATCATCAACTTTACGAATAGTTCTCCACATATCTGGGTGTAGTAATAATCCAAAGAACATGTCAATATCAGGGAGAGTCATGGTACAAGAATTAATGGCTCCCTCAACTTCCTGATAAAAAGCAGCTGGATTTTTCTGCGGATCGGGTAATGCATTTTTAAAAGCCATAACATCCGCTCTATTCCAAAGAGTGTAAACCCAACTATAAATAAAATAACCCTTTGCATCAGTGGAATCCTTATCATCATTCGTACCCATTCCTCTAGGAGGAACATACAAAGGTGCGGCTTCCTGCATAGGTTTCACATGAATTACTACATTCTTATCTGTTTCAGAAGTAGAAGCCTGTGTCACGCTGGTCTGGGGTGTTTGTGCAGCTGCGTCTGCTGCCTTTTTCCCGTCCCGCAAACGCACTGCTTCAGTACGTAGTTTAACCAAACCTCTGATTGAGTCAGCCACCTGAGAGGGAAGAAAAAGACCATCACGCATACGCTCACAGTCATTTGCTATATCATCGGGCTCCAACTCATAAGAATATTTCCTAAACCGCACAAGGACTTCCGCGGCAAATACCTCGGTAAAATATATCTGCTCCCTGCACTGCCAATTTTGTCTACTATCTATAAGTTCAGAAGCAGGAGAAGTACTACGAACGGCTTTACGAGCAGAGGATCTAAGTTCAGCCGAACACTCAGTGGTCAACATAGAACGAGTTTCCCGTGCTTTCTCCTGCTCTGTAGAAGAGTCCTCATCCGAATTATGAGGAGCAGAGGGAAAAGTATACGGTGGGGGAGAACGGTCTAACAAAAGAGAATCATCTTTTGGTTTATTAAGGATAGGATAAAGGGGTCGCCTAGCAGCGTATTGGTCAGGTACCTACAAATGACGCTCTCTATTTTCTCTCTCTTTTATATCTTTAATTTCTTTGTTTTTAATTTCTAATGCTTTCGTATGAATATTCTTTTGTTATTCTTTTTCGATCATGGCTTGCTCTCGTTTAATTCGTTCACGCACTTCTTTCTCCCACATTCGTACACAGTCAAACATATCTTGCCTAGTCTTTCGCTTAAAAATACATTGTTCCACATAATGAATCTTTCGTAAATCAAATGACCCATGCATAGGCCAACGCAACTCAGGATCCTTACTAGTATATTTATTCCATAACGTGCTGTACATTATAAAAGAAATACCATGTTTAATATACATATCCCTATTAGGCGTCCCCTCCGGGGGGTCCAGTTGTGCCTCATCGAGTCTCAAACTGGTACCACCACAAAAGCAACACATTCTACGAAGTGTGCTAAAAACAGGCATGCCAAAAACAGCGTAAAATATGCAGTATTATTATACGCAAAGTAGCACTTAAATCACGTTGTGCCGTTCAAATCTTATACAAAGTAGAGAAAATTCTCCTCATTACCTGCCTATATAAATTGCAATTTATATATTACCAAATCCAAAATCCCAAAATTGGCCAATTCAAATACCAAACCAAAAAAGCAAGCGTCGCAGCAACGACCTTACCAATCCCAAATGTCCAGATTCCAACTGCCAAGTTCTTGAATTGACCCAATGGTCACTGCACGGCGAATCAACAGAAGAGATCTCAGTCGAGGACCGGCACCATTTGGAGGGTCAGATCAGAAAGAGAGGAAAAACGCAGTGATTGCCAAGACGTGTGTCTCCTCGGGAAGTGATCGTCTGCAGCGAGATTCCAATCCTTCGGTTCGACCACTCCTTTGGGCATTCGAGTCGCCGATGAGCCCCACTGGTTGGGCACCAATTTGTCGTGGTGTGCCTCCGCAAAGTCTACCAGTGTTAGGGGTTCTCGCTTCTCTGCACAAGTCCTCAGACCAATAGAATAGAAGTTGGAACGGAAACTGGAAAATAAAACAAAGCTTTTATTGACCTCATGAGGTGGAACTACATTCACACAACACCCTTCGGTAGTGTATGAAGTAGCACACTGAAAAGAAGGAACATGTTCTTTTTATACCCACACAGGGGCTCAAAAGAGGGTCGTACAAGTACAGAAAAGAAGGTTTACATACATAAAAGGTCACACAGAAATGCTCGGTCAACAGTTGGGCGGAGCTTAACAGTTTGCTAATTATGGTAAAAATACCCGGACAGTTACAAGCTGAAACATATGTGAACAGTTACAGTATCCTCTGCGCATGTGCAGAGTAGCAAAGCCTAAATTTAGTCTTGTCTCTAAGCAGAGTACAAGGGTGAACTACAGCAAGGAAGGACAGAGCACAAGGTAAGCACATGGCAGTCAAGATGGCCACTGAAAATAAGATGGCTTCAGCTAAATGCTAACATCAATCGCTGCCAAATTACAACAGAGGTGCAACTTTTGTGGATTGCAATTAAATTACTATTTTGTGGATGTGTTTTATTATTTGCATGTTCCTACCTTAACCCCTCTATAATCTTTCCTTATCCAAACCAGTTTGTTAGGAAATATTCCCTATTTTTGTGACTACGTGGAATAACTCAAGAAGAGTATTTCTGCCTTTAGTGTCTTTTCTTTGCACAAAAATGCCCCTTCTTCCCCCAAATGGATGCGAGGATGCAGTTTACACTAATAAATAGCATTAAATGCAACGGAACAAAAATAGTGAGTAAAAGAAACTGCTCAAGCTCGCTAAATAAATAAATATGTTCCTGGGGTAGGATTTTTCCCAACTTCCTCCCATCATTTCACGCTATTTTCCTAGCTTAAAAGGCATCCCCACATCTTAAATAGTGCTAAATGCAGCAAGACACTGATAGCTAGCGCAGCCACTCGTGCTCGCTAAATCTGCTCTCGCTGTAAGATTTTGTCCCCCAAATTACATGAGCAGGAGTAATTGTATAATTATTGGTAATTCCGTGTCAAAGAGTAACGCTGAATTACTGAATTACTCCGATTTCTCTGGTGTAATTGAAATTCAGCTCAGGCCTACTAATAATGTTAAAAGAAATAAGACTCTCTTAGTTAACCTTTTGGTAACGGAGAGTCAAAATGGTGATGGAGGGCGTGCCTCAGAGTTCTCCGCCCCCTGGACCAGCAGCGGGAGGATGTAACGAATTGTTGGAAGATGCAGATCTGCTCAGGTTACCAATGAGCCACGTATAGTGATGGAACATTGCAATGTGTATACACAACACCAATATCCACACACGCCAAATGAAACCTGGGGAGAGAATGTAGCCTAACGCTCAGGCGGTCGATTTCAAATCTGGGGAACCCGGTTCGAGTCTCGGCAATGCTGCTCAACATCCTGTGATTCTGGGCAAATCCCTTAGGGGCATATTATCAAGCACGGCATTAACATTATCACCGCTTTAGCGGCAGAAAACTGATGCTAAAGCGGTGATAGTGGGCTTGATAATACGCCATAGAGAATTCCCATAGAAGCCCATGTTCACACCAGAACATGGGCGTCTATGGGAAATCACAAGGTGTGATGGTGTGAAATGATGTACAATTGTACATCATTTTAGGTCACTAATTCTTGTCCAAAGCAGCAAGTGGAAAGTCATCAACCACTCACCTGCAATTTGTTGATAAAGCTTGTTTCTTCATGCGCAGACGTGAACCCCCACAATGAACCTCGGGTAAGATTACACCACTTCCGAAATGGAAATACATTAGAATGTTTAGGCAGGGAAAATGTTGAAGGTTGACCACTCGGTGAGCTTGACTGAAGTTTGTTGGGTTTGAAAACAGATTCTAACCAAACAGGATTTAGTAATAACTCAGGGGTTCACAGTTTAGGTACTGAAGTATGAAGAAAGTAGGAGGCATGAGTCAGTTTAGTATGATTTTTTTCTTGGGAATTAAATATTTTAGGGAATATTTATAAGCCCCTAACTCCACCGGAGTGTCGTTTTTTCTGACACTCTGGTGGTGTTGCTCTTTACCCCATATTTAAAAGGTGGCGTTTAGCCACTTAAAGTTGTTTAACGCCACCTTGCAAATATGCCTCTTTCTGCTGTAGTCCTCTACTGCAAACGGGCGGGCAATGGGTGTTGCACTGGGCATTCTGCTGCAACACCCATTGCTTTTGACGCTGCCACAGATTTAGAAGGATGTGGCAGTGCCAAAAACTAAGACCAGGCGACGATACATTTTTAATTTCTCCTCGTATTTTGCACCTTCGATGTGGGCTCCATTCTACAGCAAACATGGAAACAGCAAATCGCCTTAAAAGATTGTTTATGTGCAGATAGTTGTCCTTTCCTGCATGTAAAGAAATGCCCAAGCAGCGCAGCCACTCATGCTGCATGGGTTCAGTGGGGCCTGCGATGGCGCTACGCTGCTTTTCTAGCACCAGCGCTAGGGAAAACGCAGGGGTGTGCTGTGTTTTTGTAAATACGGTGCATACCTGCGTTTAAAAAATGTCGGAGCGCAGTTTAACCAATTTTGGAGTAACACTGCGCTCTGACATTTTATTGTAAACATCCCACTTTATCTTGTAACATCACAGGACTTGTAAATAGATATTGCATCTGCAAAGCAACCTATCTTGCCAAACAACATCTTTTTCTCTTACAGAAAACATGTTCAGTAGCCCAGCTGATTTACAAAGTTTTACAAAGATAAATGCTCCTGTACTCTCATCTCAGAAAGGTAGGAATTCTAGGGGTTTCCTCACACTGCTGCATAATGTCCATCTTTGTCTACTCAACGGCTGTACGACCGGTTACTTTATCTTTTTAGAGTGAAAATCTGAAGGGATTACATGCCACAGATGATGTAAGAGCCATTTATGGTGTTTGGTTTGGATTGAAAAACATTTGTTGTGGAAGTTGGTGAATGAAGATTCTTGATTCTGGGTTAGTCATTTTCATCAACCTTTCGCCGGTTTACGTCCTTGTTCAAATCTGTATTGCCTCCATCTTACATCTGACCGGAAACAAGAGAAGGTCCCCACCACACCCTCTAAGGACCCCAGAAGATGATGACAAGGATGGTAATGACGTCAGACTATGCATCTTTAGGATGGGATGAGCAGGAAGTGAATTTGCTGACAAATGTCAAAGCATCTTGAGACTACACACATGAAAAGCACAAGGGAGCGCTTGTGGGGGTATGTACAACCGCATTATAGTACCCAGACCGTGCTTCAGACTTGTTTTCTTGCTCATGTTGACACTGCCGGCCTCTGATGTGGAGCTATTCCCAACTCTTGGCTCTAAAACAGTGCTTAATTTGAGCTGGTGGATTCTGGTACTCAGTCCCGGTATATGATTGTCAGCACAGGCACTTGCGACAGTCTGTCACAAGGTGGTGCTGTCTGGCTAATTTAGAGATGAGCACAACAACAGTCAATTATTCATTTAATATACACTAAAAATGACTATTACCTGCCGCAGGCAGGGGCAATGTGTAGTGCAAACTGCAGTGGCCTCCTGACGAGAGCCATGGTACTCATGTTTTTTTTCTTCCAAATTAAGCACTGCTGTAAACAAAGATTAGCTATCTGAGTCAACATGTCCTCATATTATTGTTACTATTTGAGGGTCGTTTTCCTTGTTCGCATAAGCTTACTTAGACACTTGCCCGTATTTTTTAAAATATTTAATCCCATGGCCCTTTTCAAAATGTACACATTTTAGAATATTGATTCCTACTTTGCTGTCATTAATTGATCTGGCTCCACACACCTGGGCTGTGGGTGTCTGTGATACACAAACTATTATTGTTTCTTTTGTTCATAAACCCTTTCAGACTTCAATTTTCATGAGAGTTTCTTACATTTATCCTTGGACTCACTTTGAAAAGGACACCTCAGTTGCAAGGCAGTGTTCAGAGAAAAGTAGGTGTAGTGAATGTGACATTATTTATTAACAGTACAGGCAAAATTAATTAATTAATTAAAAGAAATTCAAAGTCAACACCAAGTTTAACAAAGAGGCGAAATTATTCAGCAGCATAACGTAATCAAAATATGATCAGAGGATTTAGAGTTATTAACCCCTTCGCTGCGGCGGCAATTCCGCCGCAGCGCTAGGCGGGAGGGGGGGCGAGTGGCGGCCGCATGCTCGTGACGGAGCCGCTCCGTCACGAGCCGCGGTTGAGCTGTGCTCGTGATGGAGCGGTTCCGTCATGGCCCAGCCCGCTCGATAGAACGCGCCGCGCAGGCGCGAAATCAGCGCCGCGCAAGCGCGGCGGCAGGGCCATGACGGAACCGCTCCGTCATAAGCACAGCTCAGCCGATGCTCATGACGGAGCGGCTCTGTCATGAGCATGGGAGGGGTTAACTAACAACACCTGCTCCAAAGGAAATAATTGGTTCAAAACATATAAAGTGTACTTGGATAAAAAGCGAAAAATATAGCCACTGAACAGGGGATTGCACTTGGCTTCCAGCATGTGTGTCTACAGACTCTCAGTCCCGGAGCAGGCAGCAAAAGATTGCTTGGCTACAAACCTGAAAGACAGTCGTAGGGCTTGAAGAGTATAAACTAAAGCATGGGTGGAAAACAACTCCAAATTCACCTCAAACTTCCGGTGCCAGCAGCCCAAAATGATGACCTGCCTCCCTGGGAGTGCTCCTTGCAACAAAATTAATTCAAAGGGGCTTAGTTACAAGCCTCTTGCGCCGCGGGTACGTAACTTTTTCCAATATTAAAAGTGACGCACAGGCGGTGCAAGGGGCTTGTAAATAAGTCCTTAAGGGCCATAGGGCCATATGTATCAAGCAAAGTTGCATTCGCAAATGCCGAAATTTGCAGAATTTCGGCGTTTGCGAATGCAATTTTGCCATATGGTATGTATTAAGGCAAAATAAGGAATCGCACATTTTGCGATTCCTTAAATGCAATCTAAGAAGCACCAATAAAGTGCAATTTGGCCTTAAGGAATTTCAAATTACCACCAACTTTAAGTTGGTGGTAATTTGCGATTTCTTTGAAAAATGCACTTTTTTGCATTTTTCAAAGTGCAATGTGAATCACATGCATGCCCTTAGGGCATGTATGTGTGCCACATGTGCACCCATGCTTATTTCAGGGGTGCACCAGGGTGTCCTTTTGACACCCCTGCACCCTTGAAATTATTCTCAATTTGCTATTCTCAAATTGCGAATAGCAAATCGAGAATAACTTCCCATTCATTCCTATGAGCCCACTGGCCCATAGAAATGAATGGAAAAGTATTCCTTAATTGCAATTCGCAATTTGCAAATTGCAATTAAGAAATCGCAGAAAAAATTTCGATTTTTTACATACATCCCTATTTGCAAATCACAAATAGCGATTTCTAAAAAATCGCTATTTGAGAATCGCAAATCAGGATGTTGATACATATGGCCCTTATATACTAAAAAATTATGCAGCACAGCACCGCAAGCCATTTTACTGCACCAAACTGCATTATTTTCAAAGCACCGGGATGTGTTGTATTAACAACAATAGGATGTGTCCATTGCTGCTTTCCACTGCGCTGGTGCACAATTGACTGCCATGCGCCAGCACAGGCACCCTTGCGGTGTGTTGCACGGGTTCTTGCGTTGCGGGGAGGAACGTTTTTGTGCTGGAATTGACGTCTTCCTGCACATATGCAATCATTTATGGCATTTTCATCTTTCTATGCGTGCTGCAGAATACAGCACACATAGAAAGAGCGAAAAAAGAGTAGAAATAAAAGTACTTCTCATCGTCACTCCTAAGCCTCCACTGGGGAGGCGGAGTATTATGTTGCATTCCCAGGTTTACAACACTTTCTAAATCCGGGATGGTGTCAGGTTCCTTGGATGTTGCGTGGGAACACCCGCAGAGCATCCCCCATGCAAAGTAATGTATGAGAGAGGACCGTATTTACAAGGCCATGAAAATATCAAGCAGGGTGACTTTACGTGGCCTTGTAAATATGGGCAGGAGCTCTTCTCCGCCAGCGCGTCAAAACAAGTGGCACATCGGCGGCGCAAGGGACTTGTATATAAGCCCCTAAATGTCTTTGTAGTACAAATGCCCTGTATGACTAATAAATGCTTCCTAAATTAAATCTCTTTCCAAGCCTCCAATTCTCTCCGAATGTAGTTATCGCGTCCCTGTTAATGACAAAGAGAATCTGTTGCCTCCCTTTAACACTGGAAGCATCCATGCTTGTTAAGTGGAGATGTGAAGAAGAGCTTTGGTCTTCAAAGACAACAAGCAAAAGTATCACCCAATGTTCATTCACTCTTTCCTTTCTGGAACTTTGATGAGTCTTTGGTGACATGGCATGGCCTTTGGTATTCCACTATTCCTAGTCTTCGGATACGGTCTTACAATCACGATTATCAATAGTTTTATAGGGAAATTCAACCAGAAAATGCTAATTTTAGGCCTTTCCTATGACGTAAGCCCTTCTCTGCTTGCAACCAATCAGCATGATTTTCCAAGGTTAAACTTAAATGGGACTACTTTGTCTTTACGGAGGACCAACATTATAAGCAATAGAAAATATTTTTTTCTGCTGACAATGGGGACAAATTACGTCCCTCCACACAGGGCATGCTGGTTTGGTACATATGCAGAGTTTTAGTAAAGTTTAGGGGCTGGAGTTAGGAGTTGAAATCACATGAATACACTCACCATGTGTTTAATTGAAATAAAACATCTGCATATTGCTTGCAACCTCTATGGATAAAGAAGACATTTCATCTTTAGGAAGTGGATTTTTTCCTCCTTCTGGAC
This sequence comes from Lissotriton vulgaris, assembly GCF_964263255.1. NCBI lineage: Eukaryota > Metazoa > Chordata > Amphibia > Caudata > Salamandridae > Lissotriton > Lissotriton vulgaris. The sequence continues at coordinate 42,427,401 of NC_141697.1, forward strand.
ATTGACCTACCACTCCTGACAGGGGGGGTGGGTGGGGGGGGGGGTGCCCACTCTGTCTTCTCATGCTCTGGGAATGTTTTCAATGCATGATGTTCAAAGACTTCACAGCACTGCAGGGGGCTTCATAGAGCATGATAAAATGGCATGTGAACTAAAATATTCTGCTCCAAACAGACAATCACATTCCACGTCCATACCCTTTCATAAAAGTGGGACGTCTGTAGACTGTGGGTTCCTTTGTTTTGTAAATAACACCGCAGACCTTTAAAGCGTGTCGTGGGAGTGGGGAACACGTTTTTCCATCTCAGTTCTCAAAGGGACCCATTATGCCCCCAGGAATTTGTATTAAAAAAACAATTTTGTCATAGGGTTCAATATCCTGGGACTGGGTTTGTGAGCATTAAAACTCTTAGGGGTCCTAGAATCCGATAGTAAAGTCACAGAACTTTAATGTAATTATGCGGAATTCCGTGGAATCAGAATCCTTGAATTCTGCCTAACCCTAAATATAGTTAGATGAACATTTCACTTAATATATCCCATTTTAAACAAACAAAACCAGTGAAATCCACTAGTGTTAGTCAAATGAAGTAACTGTAACTCGTCCCCTAAAGTAACTATACCTCATGCCCCACAACCAGTGTTTCCATAGTAACTCTTTCTTGAAGTTTTGCACGTAATAGGCTAGGACTATAGGTTGAATTATGGAAGTGCTACACTCTGTCGCCTGCCCAGATCCAAAACAGCCCTCCTAAGAGCCTCCATTAACGCTGCTACAAGGCTCATCACTGGATCGAAAAGAAATAATCACATCACCCCTGATTTGAAATCCCTCGATCAGCTCCCCTATGAAGCAAGAATTCAACTCGGACCTTCTCTTTGGAACACTCTTCCGATGACACTTAGGCAGGAAACCAACCACATGAAATTCAGGAAGGCCTTAAAAACCTGGCTGTTTAACATCTAGAACCTGAACTTCTCAATGCACTGGATCATCAGCGCCGGGAAACCCTTTGTTGGGTAGCTGTAGCGCTATACAAATGAAATAAATAAATAAAATAAATAGCTACCTCACTCAGAGGCTTGAACGCTCAGGAGGCCCTCGATCCTGTGGAAGCTCCTGCACTTTATCACTTAAGTCACAGAGATTCTCCAAAAAGGAAACCTACAACAGAACATTCTCTAGCATTGCCCTGAGAATTTGGACCTCCCTCCCCCTGAAATAAACTGAACCCCACAACTACATCTTTCAAGAAAGAAGTCAAACTACTATTTAGAACAAATTTCGGACCTTGTCCCTAGGAACTCCATCCTCCTATCATATTATGACTCATCAACTCATCAACTACTCCCCTGATTACTACCATCTGGCCTATGCTACAGTCCTTTTCTAGGGCTAGTCTGATCCTGTTCTTTTCTAGATTATAACATTATGATTATTGCTTGCTTGCTAAATCATTGTCTTTTCTGATCTGCGTTAGCTTTATGGTGTTGCCATCCTCTTCAGCGGTGTTGCCTTAACCTGCACTGAGCTAGTTTTTGTAATTATTAATCGGGGTGGGCGGAATTAGCGTAGTTGCGCTCCGCAAAGCTCCGCGAAACGATAAAAAAATCCCCAAAGTGAAAGTTCCGCAAACAAGCGGAATTGCTTTATATGCCTGTTCGCCATGCTTTTTTCCTGTTTGCGAATGCTGTTTACGAGTTCGAGGTGAAATATCTTGCGAACTCGCAGTTTGAACGCGTGAACAAGCAAAAAATTCTGCTAAACCATGGATCACGGAATGTTTGGCAATTCCGCGTTCTCCACGGAAAGCGAAATTACCCAAATTTCGCAAGGGGAACGGAATTTACCACCCAGCCCTAATTATTATTAGTGCCCGTCTGTCATGCTATTGTCTGGTTTATGATCCTGGGGGTTCTATACGTTTCTGCTCGTTATTATCTGTGAAACGATCTGATACCCGCGAGGGTCATGTTCGTGCTTATAAAACTTTTCAAATAAATAAATATACATTCAGATTCTTATGTAAAAAAATAAAAAAAATAATAATGTGTGGGTGCCATGGCACAGTACAATTCTGGCCTCTAGGAGCATCTCAGGGTGATGTACCTCCCACGTGTGCAGGTGTGCCTGTTTGGGTATTCCCAGGGCCAATCCGGTTGTCAGGTAAGCAGGGTGAAGGGCGTCCATGCATTATATTTGTAAGGAAATACTCCAATGTGCATACTAACTAAGTGAAAGGAAAAACAACACAACAATTTCCCTACAGGGTTTAACAGTCAATGTCTGTGGTGTGGAACAATCCATTGGCATCCTGTCAGGGATTGCCTCATCTCTGTGCATCCCATCAAAATGAGTCTGCGGGAGGGAAGACCCACCACCAAGCACTTAAAGGGAATACAAGGGGAAAGCAGAGCCAAATGTCCCATTGTCTGGTGTGTGTTTGGACGGGGGCTGAAGAGAGGGGGATACGGCTGCGTGAGTATGCAGAGTGTTGCCAGCCGTCAGAGGGATGCCTCCGTCGATGCTCTCCGGTCATGCCAATAAGTGTTGACCTGTGTGTGCCGGTTTTCAGGGTGGTTCTTGCTGCATTTTCCCATAAATTGTTGATGTGTGTGTCCCATGTGTCCCATGGAGCTGGCACCCCTTGCCACATGGAGAGTGAGCACCAGATGGTAATTTTAGCAGATGCCCAGCTAGGATGATCTCTCAGCCAAAGGGACAATGGGGATGCCACCACAGACTTTCAGGCCATAGCTATGCACTGCCTCCATAGAATAAATGCCAGATCCGCAATCCTAATTCCATATTTGTTTTTATGTGTGCAAGTGCTCAGTCCCAGAAGGCAGTGTAGGGGATCTAGTTGTAGTGGTCGACACAAAATTTCCTGCTGTATCTATACAGCTACTGTCAAATATCACCCAGCTTCCATGCAGGCCCATACCATATGGTAGAAATCGGCCTCTAGGCAGGGGCCACGTGGGCATTTCGGGGCCACTCCTGGAAAGATACAGTGGAGTCGCAGAGGAGTGAGCTAGGTTTGGTGAACATAACTGAAGTGTGTATAATTCAGTCGAGATTTGTCAGAGACACCCCAGATCTGTTCCAACATACGGGACCATAGTCTGTCCGTAAAGTCTTGTCCAATAGAAATAACCCATTTATTCCTAAAGGCAGAAAGGTTTGAATTGCAAGTTTCAAGCAACCCTTTTTCTATATATATAAAAACGAAAGTATGTCTGTTTGTCCTTTATGCATTACTACACCATTCATCCGATCGCCATGAAACTTTGGGAACTTGTTGAGTACACTCCCGCGAAGGTTTCTGGCAAGAAAAAAAAGAAAGATTTGTTAAAAATCGGCCCCCCGTCCCTCCAGGGCCCTCATAACCTTTCCAGTACTGAACGTTTACAGTTTAGTTGCGACTCGCTTTTGCAATGACCATCAACAAAGCACAAGGACAATCCCCGCAAGTGTGTGGACTACATTTGGAGAATCTGTGCTTCTCACATGGACAACTGTATGTGGCCAGCTCACGCGTCGGTGAGGTTTTGTAATTCTCAAGTCTGACTCCATTTTGTTCTGTGCCACCCATTTGAGTTGCCCTCACGTAGGCCTGTGAAGGTAGCCTGGCGAACAAAATGGCCTGGCCTTCTTGTTCATGTATACATTAACTTGGTTTCTTTTTGACTCTGAAATGAACTGTAAGAAACTGACCTCTTCACCTGAAACTGACCTTGCAAAGCCAATTTCCCTGATCGATCTTTGTCTGAGATTGCCAATCAATGTTCAGGATATCGTTAACGTTTAGTTTCCTTGCACATGCCTTATCTTGTTCAGCATCTGTTACTGTTTCTTTTTTATGTTTCTTCATTACATGGGTTATGCTTTCAATTATAGGTTTGTCCGGCTTGTGGAGATTGAATTTGGGACATTCCTAATAATTAACTTTTGGGTTGGGATACTGTAAATTGAGTTTTTGTTATGTGATACTTTGTTTGAAAATGTACCTTATTGGCTAGAATTTTGTGCAGTGGGTGTACATTTACAATGTGAATCTTGGGTATAAAAAGAGACGTCTCACCTTAGTAAAATGAGCAGTCTCCTGAGAATTTACACCGTGATGTATTTCTAGGATCACTGTTACTAGCTGCAGCTAATAAACTTGGTCTCTGACGCCATCCAGAAGTATTCCGTATCTCTGTATACCAAGACAGGTGAACTCGAAGATCCGAGGCGTGCCACTGATGCCGCTGGGTTAAACCCCGGTTCTTCAACTGGCGCCCAACGTGAGGCGACTTCAGCGGTACTGGTCGAAGCCCGAAGATTGTGAGGTGCCTCATGGGGAAATTCTGGAGGACGGCCGCCACTTCATCAACCCCTGCATGTCGACATGGACCGAAGGTTTTTTTCTGCGAGGCTTCCCCTTTCCGACGGCTGCAAAGGACTGCTGCCCTGACTGTCACCCTGTCTTGGACCCTCTTGTGATGATTTGTAAGGCGAGACGTTAGACGGTCTTCGGGTGGCGTGACAGACATTTTGGTTAAGTATAAGTGGGTCGCTCCCATGACTTTGTTTTGTTTTTTGGTTTTGATTCGGCCATTGCAATAGTCGAATCCGAGGGGTTCGTATATTTGCGAGTGTATCATTTTTGATAACCCCTTGAAGTTTGAAGCAAGACTAGTGAGCTAAAAGATGCCTGGTCTTAGCAAATTTAGGAAATGGTTTTGTTGTAGTTGTAACAGGGATTCCCGATTGGAGGACTCGTGTCCGATACCTCCGGTTGGAACTCCAACTTATGAGCTCTATTCAAAGCATGGTGTAAGTCCCATTATCTTTAATGAAGTATGGGTCCGTTATACAAGGAAATATGGTGTTTTACGATGGCCCCAACATGGTAGTTTTGAATCAGATGTTTTAGATAACCTAGAAGTTGCGCTATTTAAGAAGAAAGCCCGGCCGGCGATGTTTGACTTTTTCCGCCTTTGGCGTAAGGAAGCCAAACAGCGAGAAATTAAGCAAGCTAAGAGAGATAGGAAGGAAAGGAATATATCGGTAATGCAAGCTGCTTGGCAGTTTAAGGAAGATGAAGAAGATTGTGCGATTGAAGTGTCAGATAGACAACATTGCATGGCCATTGACAAATGGTATCCTGCTTTGCCACCCCCCCTTTCAAATGTGACTGAAGACCCTGAAAAGGATCCTTTGATGTCACATTTACTACGATTACCACCACCTTATGTGCAGGGTGCTACTGCACCTCCGTTACCTCCAGTTATTGTGCCCCTTGTTGTCGTTCAACCCCCTGTTGTTGTTCAGCCACCCATTGCTTCACAGGTGGTTCTTCCTCCCTCGGCACAGCCCCCTCCAGGGCCGCCAGCCTTGCCACCAGCCTTGCCTCAAACTCCTTTGCCTTACACTCCTTTATATTCGACTTCTCTTATTTCTGTCCCTACGTCTCTGTCGCCTCAAAACACTTGGTCTCCTGTCCTCATGTCAACTTCTCCTTCTGCTCGGCAACGAATGACTGAGACTGTCACTTGTCTTTTGTCTCCTTTCTTTGGGTCACTGAATATGACCCCTGTTTCTGAACGTAAGCAGAGATGTAGTCAGCTCCCTGGTCCCGAAGAGCAGGCAGTGTTAGATCTCCTTGCTCGTAGATGGGTTTCGAATACCTCCAAGTACAGTCCACAAGTGGTTATGGATATCTTCCTACAGTGGGAGGCCCCAAAACAAAGGTATGTTTTTGATGTCATGTGTACCTTCCTTCGTCAGGAGTAGGAAGATAATGAATTGGGTTCAATTCCACTGGAATTGCTTAATGTTCAGTCTGAATTTGCTAAAGGGACGATAGTGGGTTCCGATGTTGAGGAAGCGGTGGAGACACTACTCACTTTTAGGTCTAGACTTCCACCTCAGTCATTATCCGAACCTGACCCTTCTGTTAGGAGAAAAGTGAAGCAGTATCCTATGAGAGAGGTTCCCCCTGTATGGAGAGAGGCAGTTGTGGCTGATGCCGCTCTTGGTATTGCGGCTGCACCGGCTCATTTTCAGCGAGTGTGGGTGCATGTCCCTTGGAAGAGAGCTATGGTCCATATGTTGATGGGTATTGTAGTTCCTCAACCCTTTTTGGCGAAGATCCGTCACGAGGATCACGCGCCGAGTTAGGAGATACGTGGGTTAATATTACTGCTGCAGATGGTCGGCAGGTAGGAGGTGCCAAACCTGAACCCTTAGTTGCAGAACTACCTGGTAGGATTATTAATTTAATGAAAACTATGATGCCTCCTCTGCGGGTGAATTGGGACAAGTTAGCAGTTTGCAAACAAAAGAAAGACGAGAGTGTGTCTGATTTCTTCACTAGGTTTGAGGAAACATTCATTGATCATAGTGGTCAGGACATGAGTACAGAAGATGGTCAGAGGTTGTTTGTAGATAAGTTTGTTTTTAATTTACTTCCTGAACTTTCTAATAAGTTAAAGGACTCTGAGAGTTCATGGGCTGTTTCTTCTTCCGCCCAGATCTTGGCTACTGCACAATACTATGAGAATAGAGATAAAGGGTATACAGCCATTATCCCACATTTTTTATCCCGCATACCATCATCCTGCATACCATTATCACGTAAGTACTTTTATCCCGCAGTTTTTTATAATGCATGTTTTTATTTCTTATATTCTTTTATCACGCATGTTTTTACAACAAAATTCGTTGTAAAAGCATGAATGGTAAAAGCATGTTTTTAATATTTAAGTGTAAGGTAAGTATATGGTTTTAATTTGGGGGTGTAGGGTGTATGTTTTGGGGGTTCAGGGATATGTAAAGTATTTTTAAAAGGTATGTTAGGGTTTTGGGGAAAAGGGTTATTTTTAGGGTACAGGGGGTATTTTTAGGATTCAGGGGTAGGTATGGGTTTTGGGGTGCAGGGGTATTTTTAGGGTTCAGGGCTTGGTTTGGGGTTTGGGGTACAAGGGTATTTTTAGGGTTCAGGGCAAGGTTAGGGTTTTGGGGTACAGGGGTATTTTTAGGGTTCAGGGCTAGGTTTGGGTTTTGGGGTACAGGGTTGTTTTTTTCAGGGCTAGGTATGGGTTTTGGGGTACAAGGGTATTTTTAGGGTTAAGGCTAGGTATGGGTTTTGGGGTACAGGGGTATTTTTAGAGTGTAGGGCTAGCTTTGGGTTTTGGGGTACAGGTGTATTTTTAGGGTTCAGGGCTTGGTTTGGGTTTTGGGGTACAGGGGTACTTTTAGGGTTCAGGGCTAGGTTTGGGTTTTGGGGTACAGGGGTATTTTTAGGGTTAAGGGCTTGGTTTGGGTTTTGGGGTACAGGGGTATTTTTAGGGTTCAGGGCTAGGTTTGGGTTGTGGGGTGTAGGGGTATTTTTAGGGTTCAGGGCTAGGTTTGGGTTTTGGGGTTCAGGGGTATTTTTAGGGTTCAGGGCTAGGTTTGGGTTTTGGGGTACAGGGGTATTTTTAGGGTTCAGGGCTAGGTTTGGGTTTTGGGGTACAGGGGGTTTTGGGGTACAGGGGTATTATTAGGGGTAGATTTGGGTTTTGGGGTACAGGGTATTTTTAGGGTTCAGGGCTAGGTTTGTGTTTTGGGGTACAGGGGTATTTTTAGGGATCAGGGCTAGCTTTGGGTTTTGGGGTACAGTGGTATTTTTAGGGTTCAGGGCTTGGTTTGGGTTTTGAGGTACAGGGGTATTTTTAGGGTTCAGGGCTAGGTTTGGGTTTTGGGGTACAGGGGTATTTTTAGGGTTCAGGGCTAGGTTTGGGGTTTGGGGTTCAGGGGTATTTTTAGGGTTCAGGGCTAGGTTTGGGGTTTGGGGTACAGGGGTATTTTTAGGGTACAAGGCTAGGTTTGGGTTTTGGGGTACAGGGGTATTTTTAGGGTTCAGGGTTAGGTTTGGGTTTTGGGGTACAGGGGTATTTTTAGGGTTCAGGGCTTGATTTGGGTTTTGGGGTACAGGGGTATTTTTAGGGTTCAGGGCTTGATTTGGGTTTTGGGGTACAGGGGTATTTTAAGGGTTCAGGGATAGGTTTGGGTTTTGGGGTACAGGGGTATTTTTAGGGTTCTGGGCTAGGTTTGGGTTTTGGGGTACAGGGTTTTTTTAGGGTTCAGAGCTAGGTTTGGTTTTTGGGGTACTGGGGTATTTTAAGGTTTACAGGGTAATTAAAAAAACATATATATATAAATATAATCTTTTTAATTTTAAATATATATATATATTTAATCGAATATAAATTTAAATAATTCAATTTTTTAACAAAATATTTTTTAATTAAGTACATTTTATTTAAAAACATAATTAAGAATTAACCATTTTTTAATAATATATATTTAAAAAGAAAATCAGGAATGTTTTATTTTAGAGTGCAGTGTAGATTAGGGTGCTCTTACTTTTTAAAATACTTTTAAAGCGAGTATACATTTAACATGCATGCCTTTTTGTTTTAAAGGCATGCGTGATAAATGCATATTCGTTCTAAAAGTAGTAGTTATTTTGGTATACGGACTAATTGTAATTGTGGGATTAAAAATGCAGGATTTTGGTATGCGGGATTTTGGTATGCGGGATGTGATCATATATCCGAGATAAAGATGAGAAGGATAAAGTAGAGAAGAAGACTAGAGAATTGAAAACGAAAGTTCTTCTGCAGCAGGCTTATCCACCTTAGCCCTAATCAGCGTCAGTTTCAGCAACCTTCCCAGTTTCAGCAACCCCCACAGTTTCAGAAACTGTTGCAGAAGTCTGAGTCTTTTGCTTCGCGACTCCCGCTAGGCCCTAATCAGTGTGCTTATTGTAAAGTCAAGTCAAGTCAAAAAGGCTTTATTTCGATAAAAAGTTAACATAAAAGCTACACATATATCACAAATCCATCAAGTTTAAAAACAAAAGCAAAAGCAAACATGAACAAACAGCCAAAGTTTATAAACCAAAAAAGAAAGTTTGTTAAAAAGTTGCAGATTTTGTGTAAGAGTTCATTAGCAGTCAGTTTAAAAAGAATTAAACAGTTAATTTGAGCCTTTTAGTTCTGATGGACCAAGCCCATGATAACAATTTGGCTGGGGCGCAAGCATAGGTGGCACGACTATCAGACATTAATATCCGAATTGCGTCCATGTGGCTCCTAGTGCCCAGCTGGCGGCATACGTTTTTGAGCCATACCCTCCTAGGAAGGGCATACTCTCCACATTCAAACATGAAGGGCCCGATTCACAGAAGGAACTTAAGACTCAATCCTAAACTTACTACTATTTTGGTATTCACAGAATGCACTTACTACTTTTGGCATTCACAGAATGAATTTACTACTTTTGGTATTCACAAAAGTTAGGATTTTGTCTTAAGTTTGTCTTAACAGAAGTTAGGATTTTGTCTTAAGTTTGTCTTAAGACAAACGTAACCCCTTCGAGGCTAATGACGAGCTGGGCTCGTCATTGCGCTTACCTGTCGTGCGCGGATGACAAGGCCAGCTCGTCATGTAACGTGGTAATTTCAAATCTGCCGTGCACAGCGGGAAAAGCCGCCGCAGCGATGCGGTTAAGACAAAATCCTAAAGTTAGAAGTTAGGATTTTGTCTTAAGTTTGTCTTAAGACAAACTTAAGACAAAATCCTAACTTCTGTGAATACCAAAAGTAGTAAGTTCATTCTGTGAATATCAAAATAGTAGTACGTTTAGGATTAAGTCTTAAGTTCATTCTGTGAATCGGGTCCGAAGTGTGCCACTGTCTCTGGTTTATCTAAACATACTGGGCAAAGCTCTATAGTCTGTGCAGGGGATTTCCATCGTGAGGTAAAAGAATACAAAGGGAGAGTTCCCGCTCTAAATTTGAAGTACAAGGCCCTATCAAAGGGTTTTTCAATAGTGTCAAGGTAAGTTCCCGTTTTGGCTGGTCCTTGAACCTCAAGAAGTCTTCCGTAAGTCTGCCCAGGGTAGTACTGGTGTTCCTTTGTAGCAAGATCCAGTCCCAATAAAGTTTCTTGAGAGTTGACTTTGGGGGTGAGGATCTATTTGCCCACGCATCGTTTAAGCCCAGATTTAGTAGCAGTGTTTTCATATCTCTCAACCATTTGATTTTATGCCACCCTGGTAATGACATGATTTCTGAAAGACCTTGCGCATATTTACCAAGTTCCTCCACTCGCCACAGTCGAGCCCATAGCAAAAGTGGGCGGAATCTTGCAAGATCGTCAATTGGGCGGCAACCTAGGTCCAACATTAGCGGGACCGTGGGAGTACCCTGAGGGAGTGACATAATCGCTCTACAAAATTTCTTCTCTGATCTTGGTAAATCGTTAGTAATAGAAGAACCCCAAAGTTCTGCCCCGTAGAGAGCAGAGCTAACCCCTTTGGCTGAGTAAATTTCGAGGACAACAGCTATTGGTCTTATTAAGCAGGAGCGTTGTTCTTTCAAAAGGGCTCCTGTTATCCTCTTGTGGGTTAAGAGCATTTTGTCCAGATGAGGGGTGCATTGCATTTTGTGTGATAAACGAATGCCAAGATAGTCAAAAACTTCTACCCTCTCCAAGGGTTCCGCATTCAGGGTACGGGAGCGGACTGGTTTTTTAGGAGGATTCAGCACAAGGTATTTTGTCTTGCTCGTGTTAATTACCAGGCCTCGTTTGGAGCAGAAGGTTTGGAAATTGTTTAGAAGCCTTTGGAGGCCTATTGGGGTTTTTGACATTAAAAGCGTATCATCCGCGAAGAGGAGGGTAGGTATACGTTCACCAGCCAGGGATGGTTCATCTGAAGGATGTTCCCGGAGATGCTCAACCACCCCATTGATGTAAAGGGAAAAGAGGGTGGGAGCTAACACACATCCCTGGCGGACCCCTCCCTCAACCGGGATACTACTTGTTTTTTCCCCTCCTAGGCCCCACCTGATCTGGGCAAAGCTATTTTCGTGTAGCCTAACGAGTAGTGATAGTAAATAGTGGGGCACCCCCATATCTGCCAGAACACTCCATAAGGTCTCCCTTGGTACAAGGTCAAAGGCAGTCTTTAAATCGATGAACGCAAGATAAAGACTGCCCTTGCCTATAACCACGACTTTCCAATACACCATCATTAGTCTAAAAGCTTGTTCAATTGTCCCGGTACCCACTCTAAAGCCCGCCTAGTAGTCAGAAAGGATTTTATTTTCTTCTATCCAGTCTAAGATTCTGACCAGTAAAACCTTGCCAACTACTTTTTGACTAATATCCAACAGGCTGATGGGTCTATAGTTTGATGGATCTTCTCTGGCACCTTTTTTAAAAATAGGGACCACCTCCGCCCCTTTCCACGAGGAGGGGATAGGGGCGCCCCTACAGATGGCGACAAGTAGGCAATAGATCAATTTTCCCCACTTCGAGATGTCAGATCGCAAAAGGATGCCAGGAATACCATCCGGGCAAGCAGCTTTTTGGGGCATGATAGTGCGTATCTCGTATTCCACTTCTTTAATTGTGAAGTCGAAATCTTCAGGGTGGGTGTCCCAAATTTGGGAGAACGATGGTGGAGCCACAACCCCCCCTTCAGGGTCGCTGGTAACAATGGGAGTAAAATGTTCATCTTGGCGGGTATAAAGCTTTGAGAAGTGTTTAACCCACGCCTGACTTGGGATATTACAAGTTATCAGGTCGCTATCTGGCCTATTTCTAGCTCTTATAGTGTCCCAAAAACATTTAGAGTCTTTCTTGGAGCTAGCTTCTTTAAGGGTATACCAATAGGCCTCTTCCCACTCCTTTTTTGCTTGTGCCAGTATTCTCTTGTGTTCTTTCCTGGCTATCTGTATCAGGGGTTGGGATTTGCCTTTAACGGCCTCAATTAAATGAGTCTTAGCCCTCCTACATGCTGGGGTGTACCAATCATGCATTCCCTTGGTTTTGTGCTGGGACATATTCCTCCCTTCGGAGCCCTTTACCCAAAAAATTTCGCCTATATTCTTAACGGCTGCTTCAAAGATGGGTGTTGCCTTATCAGCTAGCATGACTGGGTTAATATTATCTAGCTCTGTTTGTGAGGCCACAAGAACCTCATCTATGCTGGAAAGTTTAACAGCATCAGTGGCAACTTTGTTCCACTTTAAGCGTCTTCCACAGGAAGAAACGGTAACCTTGTGTGTGCAATTGGATGGTGCTAGCGATGCATTACTAGACCAGGGATTCGTGATAGATGGGGAAAGCGAGTTATGGTCGCTCTCCACAGTAGGTATAACTGCCATATCTTCGACCAGTCTCCAAAGTTTTAAGTCCAACAGAATATAGTCAATCCTCGAGGTATGACCAACTCTGTTGAACGTTGGAGCACCCATCCGATCTGAAGATGTACGGCCATTTGTGGCTCTTAGCCCAAACTCTAGTGTCAGTGCATTTAACTGCACTGCGCTACGGGACCATCGCTTGATCAGAGGGATGGTAAGTGTGGGAATACCCCATTTGCTATCTTCTTCACCTAGGTCGGGGATACCATCCAAGGGAAGTGGCTCATAGGTGCAATTAAAGTTGCCTGCTACTAGGGTGTAATTAGCTTCCTTGTGGTCTCTAAGCTGCACCTCAAGATCAGATATTACAGATGAAGTGCACCCATTTTTTGTGCCTCTAGCATAGACATTATATAGGACTAGGGATAAGCCTCTACAAGGGTTGGATAATAGAATACCTAGGATATCTGGGTTATTTATCTGCTGAGATGTTGTTCGGCAGTTAAGGGAAACGCTTACCCAGATAATGAGGCCCCCCGATGGACGTCCCTTCCCATGCGTGGGTTTCTCAGCTGGGACAAAGTGGGTTACAAATCCGACCCGGTGGAGTGGTTCAGTGCTCCAGGTCTCCTGGAACATGCAGATCTTATGTGCTTCCACCAAATCACTCCACTCAGGCAGGCCCAGTTTTCTATGAATGCCTGCAAGGTTCCAGCTAAGAATTTTTATTCTGTCCTTGGCGGTTTTACTTTTAGTGCCAATAGTGACACAATGGCTTTGGGGTTCTGAACATTCCCTCTCTAGAACAGAAGATGTTAGCTGGGTCTGGCTAGTGGCTGTCATAGTTGAAGGATTGGGGCATATCGGATATGATGTAATTTGGGAGCCCTTCTCCTCGCCCCTATTCAGGTCCAGGTGTGAGCAGGAAGATTCATGAAAGATGAGTCAGTCTACCTCATCGAGAGCACAAAATCTATTCCAGTGAGCAAACTGAGATAGAAAGGGGTCAGCTACAAGAGGTGGTCCTTGCCATGGTTGCTGCCACTGGTGGACAGTATGTTGTGGAGCATGTGTGTATCCTCTGTTGATTGGATAACTAAATCTAGGGGGTTGTTGTCTTGGTGGCATAGGTAGAAAGTAGGACAGAGGAAGTGGCTGGATTTGGGTAGCTGGTCCACTACTAGGTGCATTGCATATATAATTCACTACCCCTGTATCCCTGAAGTTGACAGTTACAACATCTCCTGCTATAGTCTTGGTATTTCTACCCACCCACTCTCCTCTTCTAACTGCAAGTATTTCACCACACATATGCAGGGGTAGCGGTTTGTGTAGCTGGAGCCACTGGGCACACTTATTTCTCAATTCTACAAAGGTTTCTCTTCTTCCCTCTTTCAGTGGTGGTACGCCCGTCAATACAACCACAAAGGGTGAAACTTCTGGTGGTAAGTTAATTGTCTTAAAACGAGCCGGCCTTGTTTTTGGTTCTTGAATCTTGTTTGGAGAGGAGGTCGATGTTGAATTAGTCTCCAAACTTTTGGGGCCCTTTGCTGTTTGGTTAGGCACTTTATTGGGACCTGAGATTAATTGAGTATCCGGGGTAGGGTCAGTTGCGCTAAGAGTTGGGGGCGGGGCAGCAGATTTTTCCCCCATTTGAATCTGATGATGTATTGCTGCTCCTGAATTTACTGGTAAAGTTTTGGCCTTAGTGGTAGCATCTTTTGAGGGTTTGCTGCTAGTGGTATTTCCCAGGGGCACTTCTTTTGTTTTCCCGTGCGACTGTATTGGCACATTTCCACTTGCTTTATTATATCCAGTCCATTTTGTGTTAATTAATTATGTCAATCTATCAATTTTGGACATTAAGGGCTTAATATGAGCCGTTATCGTAGCTTCAAGGTCCGATTTTAAATCAGCTACCATATTTTCGACCCAACAAGGTATGCCTGATGCCGAATTTGGAGCGGGTGACACTAAGTTATGGTTCCTTGTATTGTTTTTAGGCTTTTTCTTGGTCTTAGGTTCGCTCTTAGTAGGACCTGTATTCCCTAGTCCTGGCGATACACTAACTATCATTCCATCTACCATTGGAGGAACTGAATCGGATGACATATTTTGAAGGTTTCCCTGCTGTTCAGTTAAAGGCTGACCGCATGGTAGATCGGCGAAGGAGGCGGTGACTCCGAGGCTTAAGTCTAAGTCGTCAGTAACATCTTCTGAAGGACCCACAAGATCAACTGCCGCCTCCTGAGTGTCAGCCAGAAATATTGTTGGCGGCAGAGATAGCCTCCTTTCAGTATTAGCAATAGCGGAAGATACAGCCCCTATAGTTTGTTGTAGCAAGATGTCAATAGCTGTGAGGTTGCGGCACAGATTCTTTTTGTCTCGTTTTAGAGCGTAGGACAGGCATTCTACCGGTTTTCAGACCTTTCCTCATATTTATATCAAGGCAATGGGATAGTATCCGGGTGTAAGCAAGGTAAAAAGACTTTGGATCCTGACCTTTGTCACTCGTTGGTTAGCAGGAAAGAGATGTGGCCCGGCCTGGCCTCCTCTGGCCGCTGAGGGCCGTAGAGGGCCCGCCCTTTGCCCGGGCTTCACCCCGGGCTACGACCCGCGCGCGTCCCGCGGTGCGCGTTGCTGGGCTTGCTTGAATCCAATTAGAAGGGGAGAGGTGTGGCTCTGGGAGGGGGCGCGGCTCACGTGGGAAGAGGACCCAGCTGTTGGTGGTGAATGCTTGTCCTCGCAGTCCCGGGGCCGCGCCTCTCACCTCCTCTGTGTCCACATAGTTGGTCCTCTGCTCCCTCTGGACTCAGGGAAAGTCTGCAGTCTTAGAAGCTACTCCTGTAGCGAAGGGCGATAGTTGCTGGACAAAGAAACCTCTAAGCGAGCGGCTCCCGCGAAGCGGGGGCCGCGAGAGGTAATAAGCGATCAGCTGGAGGTGTGGCTCTGGGAGGGGGCGCGGCTCACGTGGGAAGAGGACCCAGCTGTTGGTGGTGAATGCTGGTCCTCGCAGTCCCGGGGGCCGCGCCTCTCACCTCCTCTGCGGCCACGGAGTTAGTCCTCTGCTCCCTCTGGACTCAGGGAAAGTCTGCAGTCTTAGAAGCTACTCCTGTAGCGAAGGGCGATAGTTGCTGGACAAAGAAACCTCTAAGCGAGCGGCACCTATGTGAACAGTAAGGGGATAACCCAGCGGCTCCGTGTCTGTAGTTTGACAAGCTAGTCCAATACTAGCACTCCTCGAAAGAGATCTGAAGAGGTGTCTAGTGGATACCAGTTTCCAACTATAACCCGGATGATGAGGTTCCGCCAACGGGTGGGCTGATGGGTACTCTCAACTCATTTCATCCTCTTATCCTGTTGTCTCTTTTCTCTCCTACACACTACAATTGAGTGTTTAGTATTCTCACAGTTTTTTCAGAGACCCTTAGCATCCTTTGTGTGTTGTTAGACTCTGTTATCAGACCAGTAGAAGTCATCAACATTGCCCGTGCTTGAAAGATGACCTTTCCAAAGGCCGCCATATGCTTTACCGTGGACAGGGTATAAAGATGGGTAATACCCTCCTTTGCAGTACGTAACCCCGATTGTCTTAGTAATGGCCTAAGATAAAGACTGCGGGCCAAACACAGGGCCGGGCAGCAAAAGAGGAGGTGGGCCAAAGACTCGCGTTTGTACATGCAAAGCCTGCATTCCCAGACTTCTGAGCTGACCTGACCGCAAGGATATAGTTCTTTGAGGGGCAATGGGTGTAGGCTATAAGCCAAGATCTTGTGGAGGGCAGCACGGCCCACGGGCTGTGTGAGATGATGTTTAGAGGTATGCAGGGTATGCGGGAAACACAGGGTCTCATGCAAGTCTTTTCTTCCCAGCGACTCCAGATCCAGTTCCCGTGACCTCGCACGCACTTGTTTTTTAATCGCATTTTTAATGGCAGAGTATTTGACGTATTCAGGGTTCCATGAATCCATAGCGAAATTGAGTTGGACCTTAGCCACTTCGAGGATGGCCGACCAGGGGTTCCCTGGCTCTCTGAAGATACCTTTCAAGACTGCCTTTAGAGTGTTCTCCTGTGCTGCCGTTGTTAAAAAGTAGTATTTACTTAAGGCGGCCAGCTCTTCCAGGTTTTGCTGGTTGAGTGAGAATTCCAGGCAAATGAGGGTGTTTCTAGTGCACCTTGGAAGATGAAAAAGTTTCTTATATGCACTACAGTGAATTTTTTCTAATTCATTACTCAGTTTGCCCGGAAATGCCTGTAGAGCATAGTTGAGTGCCGGCATAAGCTTGGCTTTGAGTACTCTGTTGATGGCCGTGGTGGACGGGCTGTATAAGGAGGCTTGCAGCTTGAAAATGGCATAGGTGATGGATTTGCCCTTGGCCTGAATTGACTTAAGATGACACTTGCGCGCCCTGATTCCTAAAAACAAATGCCCAAATAGGTGTACCGCTGCGTGCTTTCCAGCAGGAGAATGCCTAGCCTCCATTTTAAAGATTTTTTTCTTGGGTAATGACCAAAAATAATTACTTTAGACTTGGTAGGGTTTGCTACAAGCCTGTTTTTATCGTTGTATGCGGCGAGTGCCTTCAATGCCTTTTGTAGCCCCATTCTCGTGTGGTCCAGAAGGACCAAGTCATCAGCATATTGCATAAAATTAATTTTGAACCCACCAATCTTTGGAGTAGCCAAGCAGCCCTAGTCAAGGCCTTCTCCATATCCGCTGTAAATAGGTTGAATAATAATGTGGCAAGCACACACCCTTGTTTTAGGCCTCTGTCTGTATTGATCTTGGCAGATGCGTGGTCCCTCGAGAGTTTGATTCGCACCCATGTTTTTTGGTAAAGGGACTGTATCGCTCTTAACAGAACCGGATTGATGTTCCAATCTTGTGCCACAGAATTGCGCGGTCTACCCCATCAAACACCGCCGAATAGTCAATAAAGCAGGCGAAGAGGGGAAGACTTTTGCGTGTCCGTGCGCGGTGCGCCAGGAAAGAAAGTGCGATGATATTATCAACTGTGGCAGACACAGTCGAATGCTAAATTACCTCGCATTCCTCAGTACAAAATTTCCAGTGATGGTGAAAGAGCTCTTTTAGCGATTATCTATGATTTGGTTGAGAAAGGTGTGGTTGAAGAAACAAGAGGTAATGTGTGTAACAGTCCTGTTCTGCCTGTCCTTAAGCGTACTGACTCTTCTCAGCCACCTGTGTATCGGTTTGTGATCGACCTTCGAGAGGTCAATGAGATCGTTGTGCCACAGTTTCCTGTTGTCCCGGACATTACTGCTTATTGACTATGATCCCTGCCTCAGCTGCTTGGTTTTCTGTTATTGATCTGAAGAACGCTTTCATCAGTATTCCGATTGCTGAGGAAAGTAGGGGTAATTTTGGCTTCTCTTTAGGAGGCCGCAGTTTCCGGTTTAAGCGCGCTCCTCAAGGTTATTGTGAGAGTCCCTCCATTTATAGTCAGGCTTTGAAAACTCAGCTTGATACTCTTGCATTGCCTTCTGGTGCTACTCTTATCCAGTATGTTGATGATCTGTTGGTTGCTGCTGTTGATGAAGAGATTTGTAAAGAAGTTACTCTTTCTTTGTTGCGACACCTGTCTGACCTTCATCATAAAGTGTCACCTTCGAAGTTGCAGTTTTGCCACTAAGAAGTGACCTACTTAGGACATCTCTTGTCGAAGGAGGGAAGACGATTGACCCCAGAGCGTATTCAAGCGATTGCCCAAATGACTGTGCCATGCACACACAGAGAGGTGCGTGCCTTCTTAGGTATCACCTCGTATTGTAGACAGTGGATTCCAAATTTTTCTTTGCTAGCGAAACCTTTGTTGGCACTTACTCTTAAGGACACACCACACCCTCTTCCTTGGTCTGACGAATGTCAGAAGAGTTTTTCTGAATTGCGTGATGCATTGTGTTCTGTTCCGGTGTTGGGTACTCCCGACTACAGTAAACCTTTTACACTTTATGTACACGAGAGAGAAGGTTGTGCGTTGTCAGTGTTGACGCAACAATTTGGAGACAAGCAGCGCCCATGTGTGTATTTTTCAGCTACTTTAGATCCGGTAGCTAGGGTGTTGCCTAGTTGTCTAAAAGCTACAGCGGCAGCGGCTGTTTCTATCCGACAGTCTGCTGGTTTGGTATTGGATAATACATTGATTGTGATGGTCCCACATGCAGTGGATACCCAATTGAATAGAACGAAGACTCAACATCTTACCAGTGCGCGTTTGTCTGTTTATGAGTTGACGCTTTTGGCTAGCCATGTGCACATCAAGAGGTGCAAAACATTGAATCCAGCTACATTGTTGCTGATTTTTGTAGAGATAGATGCTCAGGAACAGCATGACTGTTTTCTCCAGACAGAGGAGGAAACGAAGGGTAGAGTTGATCTGAAAGATACTCCTCTTTCGAATCCTGATGGTACCCTATGGGTAGATGGTTCGTGCTTTAAGCTTCCGAATGGAGAGACTACTGCAGCATATGCTGTCACAACTTTGCACACGATTGTTGAAACAGCACGTTTTGCACAGAATTCAGCGCAAGCAGTGGAGTTGATATCATTGACTAGAGCGTGTGTGTTGTCAAAAGGAAAGAGAGTGAATGTTTATACTGATAGCCAATACACATTTGGCGTGGCTCACAGTTTTGGTCGCTTGTGGAAAGAGAGAGGATTTCTTACTTCCCATGGTACAAAAATTCAGCATGAACAATTAGTGAGTGAACTTCTTGAATCACTTACTTTGCTGACCCAAATTGCGATAGTGAAGTGTAGTGCGCATAAGAAGGTTACGGATGATGTGGGTCGAGGGAATGCGTTTGCAGATGAAGTAACGAGAGAAACGGCGAAAGATGTGACGAGTCTGATGTATGTTGCAGGTCCTGCCAGATGGGTTGTGGAAGGAGGAATGTGTGAAGATACAACAGAAAGTGTGAAGATGATTCAGGCAGAAGCTACTGAGAAAGAATTGAGTATGTGGAGAGAGAGTACGGGAATGTTGGATTCAACAGGCTGTTGGGTTGAGTTGTCAGAGCACCAGCGATGGTTGTTGCCGGATGCATATGTGCTTCCGGTGGTTACTATGGCTCATGGGTTGGCTCACATTAGTTCAAAAGGGATATGTAAGTATTTGGCTCCGGAATGGTGGAATTTCTAGGTGTGCTAAGAATTTAGTTAAACACTGCATGATTTGCTTGATGCATAATCCTGAAAGAACCCCAACTCCAGCGGGTCATTTTGCTCCTCCAACATATCCATTCGAGGTGCTGCAGATAGACTACATTCATATGGAAAGATGCAATAACTTGAAGTATGTCCTTGTGGTTGTTTGTGCCTTTTCCAGATGGATAGAGGCCTACCCCCTAAAGGATAATACTGCCTTGTCTACAGCCAAGATTTTGCTCAAAGAATTCTTTCACAGATATGGCTTGCCGAGCATGGTATGGAGTGATAATGGAAGTGAATATGTGGGTCAGATTATGAAGAAAGTATGTGCGGGTCTGGGTATTAAACAGAAATGTAACGCTGCGAATCACCCCCAGTCAGCAGGCCTGGTCGAGTGCTATAATGGCACTCTGAAGCTGTAGTTGGCCAAGGTGCAAGCGAGCTCTGGTCTTACCTGGCCCGATGCTCTTTTGTCCACACGAACGACAGTACATTCTCGCGTGGGACTCAGCCCATACAAGATTGTTTTTGGATGTCCGGCGAATGTCTGGGGTGTGCCGAGGCCTAAGAAGTACAGTGATATCGAGTACCCTATGTTGGTTGACTACTTACATGATTTG
Organism: Lissotriton vulgaris; assembly: GCF_964263255.1. Lineage (NCBI taxonomy): Eukaryota > Metazoa > Chordata > Amphibia > Caudata > Salamandridae > Lissotriton > Lissotriton vulgaris. The sequence goes on from NC_141697.1 coordinate 42,447,381, forward strand.
ACTGCTAAATTGCGTGTTCTTCACCAACAGGTCATGACACTTTGCCTTCAGTTTCTGTAGACGCAGGCCACACGATTCAACCTGGCGACTGGATTCTAACCAGGAATTTCCAGAGGTCAAAGAACTTGGAACCAAGATGGACCGGTCCATACCAAGTCCTGTTATCAACTCGGACTGCTATTAAGGTGTTCGGCAAGAAAAACTGGGTACATGGTACCCATTGCAAGAAGATACCTATGCCCTTACCGTACGATAAGTGGGTCCCGGAAGGTGTTGCCGATTCCGAGAGTGAAAGGGTTCCGAGATTTGTACCTTTTAGCGATGGACATCTGGAATGGACTCAGTCAGAACGTGCGGATGATGAAGTCTTGCAAGAAGCTGTGCCGCCGTGTTTGAGACTTGATACTACGCACCCAGAGACATTCTTTCAGGATCAAACTGTGCCTGGTAAAGAACGCTACAACTTAAGGTCTAAAAAGGACAAATAAAATCTGAATTTTTTTGTGAATTACACTCTTTCAGACAAGAGACTATTTTTCTTTTTCGAACCACCATCCGGGTTCAACAGCAGGTTCGCGGTATAAGACTTAAGGGGTGGCCCGCGTATTGACGAAAGGTCTTTGGTTCTAGGGACGTCTAGGACGCCTGGGCGCAAACTTGAGTGAAGAAGGAAAATTGCCGCGAGCAGCACGTTAGAGGGTGGAGTCTGTTGTAACTGAAAGAGATGTTGAGAGTATAGATCTTAAGACAAGGTAGTGTGGCTCACTGGTTAGAGGTGGCAGACCCGAGAGCAGAGGACGGCCCGGGACCAGGGTTCGATTCCCGGCGCAGCAGGTTTCTGGACCAGGGTCAGCGGACTCGATAATTCTCTCGCCTCGGTGCCCACTCTGATCAGCGATCACACTCGGCAACTCTGGGCATTAGCTTGCCTCATCCTCACTAACGGCCCCACCAGACCGCCGGGGATGCCTGGTCTCACCCTGGAGATACCCATTAAGGGACCATCTCTCAGGGAAGCCAGGAAGGGTTTCGCAGCGGTCGAAGCGCCTTGGGACCCTACGGGTAAGTAGTGCGCTATATAAATGCCTATACATTTACATTACATTTAAATTGATACATAGCAAATGTTTTATAATATTGTGCTTTTTGACGTTTTTAATTATCATGTTAGCTTGTGTGGGTTGGACTGTCTATGCTACACAACGGACATCTGCACCCACCTCCCAACCTATGCTTTCTTTCACTACTGTTTCTTTGTACCAGTTTTATACGTTGCCTGAACATGAACAGACAAGGAGATCAGAATTTGTCAACAACTCGTTCATACAGTTGTTGCCTCAGCATCAGTAAGAAGTAAATACCACTAATTGTTTGGTTTGTGGTCTTATGCCTCATACCACAGATAAAGGTATGCCATATTTGGTTTTGCCTTGTTCTTTTATTGGGTCTGTGTAGGCTTTTCAGACCATGTTTATGTATGCAAATGAGGTACGCCCCTTACGTTCCCTTAAAGATAACTCGAGCAATAGTGCCTTGATAAGGGGAATAGTAGCTATGATCCGAGATATTGATGCATATAATGCTATCCCTAAGAATGAGGTGCAGGCTTACATTGGTTGGAACATGACTGGATATAGTACCAGCTTGACAGAGAAGGAGAGACAAAAAAGGTCTCCCCCTTTTTGGATTGTACCCCACTGAGGTCATTTTTGTTTGCAAGGTAATGGTCAGAATCCGAAAGCCCAGCTAGGTAAGAGTGTGTGTGCTCAAATCTATGTCTATTCATCTCAGACTTCTCCACCGTTTGTGCCAGCTAAAGGCACATATTTTGTTTGTCATGACAGAGCCGACACATGGTTGCCACCTGATTTTTCAGGAACATGTTATGTGGCGTTTCTGCTTCCCCCTACATACACTACTGCTTCAGACTATCATAGAACGAGATATGGTAGAGTTGTCTTCAATCAGGAAGATACTGCAGCACACGACGTAGGAGATTTCTTCAAGGGCTTCCTGCCCTTTTGAGGTCCTATGATCAATAGTAGGCATATTTGACAGCTTGTCTGCGTTGCTGAAGCTACTATTAATGAGACAGCAGGTGCTCTTAGTAATGTTACAGCTGAGCTTCAAGCGGACCGCCTTATGACTTTGAAGAACCGTATGGTATTAGACATCATACTTGCAGATCGAGGAGGAGTATGTAAATTGATTGGATCCAGTTGCTGTGTTTACATACCAGATAATGCCCCTACAGTGTACCAAGCCATCTCTAGGTTGTATAAAATCTCTGAGTCTATCCATGTAGACAAAGGAGACTGGTCATTGACGGGATGGTTTTGGGGACTGCTGTCCAAATGGGGATTGAAGACTCTGACATTCCTTGGTATGGTTTTAACCATCCTTTTCTCTTGTTGTCTTTGCATCCAGTGTGGTCCCGCCATTTGTAGTCTTTGTGCTACTATGTGTGTTTGGAGACCTGTCCAGAGAGAAGTAGGGAATAATAAGATGATGCTACAGCAACACCTTGATGACCTAATGAATATCGATATAGACCTAGATTTACATTAACATGAGTCTTACGTTATTGTCTACGTAATAGCAAAAGGAGGGTCTGAGGTTTTGTAATTCTTGAGTCTGACTCCATTCTGTTCTGTGCCACTATTTTGTGTTGCCCTCACGTAGGCCTGTGAAGGTAGCCTGTCGAACAAAGTGGCCTGGCCTTCTTAGTTCATGTATACATTAACTAGGTTTCTTTTTGACTCTGAAATGAACTGTAAGAAACTGACCACTTCACCTGAAACTGACCTTGCAAAGCCAATTTCCCTGATCGATCTTTGTTTGAGATTGCCAATCAATGTTCAGGATATCGTTAACTTTTAGTTTCCTTGCAAATGCCTTACTTGTTCAGCATCTGTTACTGTTTCTTTTTTATGTTTCTTCATTACATGGGTTATGCTTTCAATTATAGGTTTGTCCGGCTTGTGGAGATTGAATTTGGGACATTACTAATAATTAACTTTTGGGTTGGGATACTGTAAATTGAGTTTTTGTTATATGATACTTTGTTTGAAAATGTACCTCATTGGCTAGTATTTTGTGCAGTGGGTGTACATTTATAATGTGAATATTGGGTATAAAAGGAGACGTCTCGCCTTAGTAAAATGAGAAGTCTCCTGAGAAATTACACCGTGATGTATTTCTAGGATCACTGTTACTAGCTGCAGCTAATAAACTTGGTCTCTGATGCCATCCAGAAGTATTCCGTGTCTCTGTATACCAAGGAAGGTGAACTCGAAGATCTTAGGCGTGTCCCTGACGCCGCTGGGTTAAACCCTGGTTCTTCATCGGAAAACCTTCTGATTTATTCGTGTACGCACCAGACTGAAAAACAAAAAATACTGTGTATCCACAAGCCCTCGAATAAATAAACAGAATTAAAACAACACTTTAAAATGTTTTCCATATTAAAATGAATACGTTTCAATAAAAATGACACAATGTAAATTGAATGTTATCATAACAAGTTTCCTTAAATTTCATTTCTTCTGAGATCGCAGCAACGCGCGACGGGTAAGCTAGTATAGTAATATAATTGTGTTTCTGACCATGCTGTGCTCTAGCATTAATTGTAATGTTGGAGAGGTGGTGTGTTCAGTATGCTCAGTGCCCCATAAAGACCCTATTGCGGCTGTCAGTGTAATGTAAGTCAAGAACTGAATGCATGAATGTCATAGTGCTCTCTGAGGTCTTAGAAGGACAGCATCATTTTATGTTTGTACAAGTCGCCCGCTGCGAGGATGCCTGCCTCCATCCATGGTACTGTGTTGTTGTGGTCCGCCATCTGAGGAGCACCAGGAGCACCAGGAGCACCCACAGTGCCAGAGGGGCATGTGGGACATGGGGTTACATACTTGCCCCAACACATGAATTTTGCTACTTTGGCAATACGTCTCACGTTGAGGACGTCCCGCCTGGAGTCCATAAGCCAGTCTAGTATGCAGTGGCCGTCCACTGCCAAGTCCACAGACAAGTGACCACTCAGGATTGGCTGCCACTGACAGCCATCGAATGGCCATATTTAGCGGCGCCTTTGCATAGGACAGCTCGTAGTAAGGGGGTCCAAATCTTCCTTTCTCTTCAGTGGGGCTTATAACTTGTGTAAAGCCACTCTTTTCCTCCCCTTGCCCCATACTAAATCATCAAAGATTGTATTCAGTTCCTGGAAGAAGCATTGGGGCAGGGAGAAGTGCTGAGAAGTGATAGAGTAGCTGGGGCAGGCTCAGCATTTTCACAACTGCAACTCTACTTATTGAGTAGCGAGGCATGGAAGTCCAGTATGTCAGAGAGTGGCTAGCGCCTGTCATCGCCTTCCCTAGGTTATTCTCTATCAGGTCACGCTCGTGGTCTTAGACATACACCCCTGAGATAGTGGAAGGTGTCATACTGCCAGGGCAGCCCCAAGTGGAGTGTTCCCTCCCACTCTGGCTCAGAAAGCTTGCTCATGGGGAAGAGGCAGGATTAAGTGCAGTTTAATCTCAAACCGAAGACCTTACTGAAGTCCTCCAGCACCTCCATCACCCAGGGCAAGTCTCTACGTATGCTCCAGAGGTATATTAGGGCACCGTCCACATTAAAAAGAGATCGCCTCTCAGGAGTCACTGCTCGGTATTCCTGATTGTGGGCCTAGTTGCTGGAAAAGGCCTGGAGTGGCTTTAGAGCCAGGGTGAATATAATAGGTGAGAGCAAGCATCCCTGTCTGGTGCCCAGCACACCCAAAATGGTGCTGAGATTTCTTTGCCTGTGAAGACCCGGGTGACTGGTTTTCTATATGGTAGATCAATCCACTTCAATATCTCGGGTCCATGCCCATTCGCTGCAGCACTCTCCGAAGATCAGGCTAGCCCATGAGTCCAAGCTTTTTCAGTGTCCCGGGAGAGTGCTACATATGAGGGTGACTCGTCTACCAGGCGGAAGAGGAACCTCAGGTTGAGGAATGCGTTTCTTCCAGGGATTAAACCATTCTGGTCATGGTGAACCAATATATCGACATATGGCAACAGCCGATTCGCTATTACCCTCCCAAGGATCTTACAGTCCGTATTGAGGAGGGAGAGTGTGTGATATAAGCGTACCTCCAGTTGGTCGCTATCTAGCTTGAGAAGGGCCACAATCAGTGGCTGCAAGTGGTCCAAAACTCTGCGGCCAGACTTCTTTGCCAGCTACCTCGAATGGCCTCTATTACAGGTCCTCTCCGCGACCTACACTGCCTCAGGATAGAAAATCGGTCCTAATTCAAAGCTGTCTGCTACATGCACAGGATTACCTTAGGACCTTAGTTCACCCGTATATTCCAACACGCCTTCTTAGATCATCCAATCAGGCTAAATTTCTAGTTCCTAGGATTAAACTCACACACAGATGGGTTGTGCTTGCCTGTTTGTCAGGTAGTAAATATTCCTGCATATCACACCTAAGAGTTGTGCAGATGGCAGATGTACACTGTTCTGTGGAGGAAAACGTCACCTGTCAGGGCTTAATCTGAGCCAGTGGTTTTCGGTGCTCGGCACTTGATTGTCAACACCAACACTTATTACACACTGCCACATGGTGGCACTGATGGTCTAATTTAGAGAGGAGTACAACAACAGGTGTTCACTAACTCAATATCAGTGCTTTACATGGAAATATAACAGTGCAGGTACTCACTATTTAGAGAACCTGTTTGTTTCTGAGAAGTGTCGTTACTCTCCCATTAAATATGTCGCAGGAGTCCTGAGAAGTACAGGTACGCTCCCTTTCAAATTACAGGAGTGCAGGCACACAGTACCGGGCAGTACCTGCCTATTTAAGGCATTGCTCAATATACATTAAAAATGACTATTACCTGCTGCCAAAGCCATTCTTATAGCTTTGGGGGCCTGGAACAGTATGAATTGTCACTTGTAGGAGTGTGATGGTTAGTAGTTGTGTTGTTACTGTCATTGGCAGTGTGGGCAAGGGCGATGGGTGGTGCTGGCTGCAGTGGCCGCCTGAGGGGAGCCCTGGCACTTATTATTACTATTAGCCTTTTTTTGTTTGACATATTAAGCACTGCACCTTTTTAACCCCCCCCCCTCCTTCCTCCTCCCACGGTTAGCTCGGAATCCCTCAAGAGAGCACCCCTGTACTACATGTCTTGTTTTTAGAGTCTAGACTAGAAGTCGCTGCTCTCTTTGCCACACTGCAGTGGAATAGAGAAGGGGGCATACTCGTCACTAGGGGGCAGCATTGCCAGAATGCGCATTAATGGCGGGGACGCTGAACAACAAAGCACCGCTTTCGAAGCCTAACTCAAGGGCCCTTGCAATTCTTTCAAAAGCAAAATATAAACTCATATATTAGGTACCATATAAAATACACCCCCATCAACTCCTCCCTCCTGAACACCAGGTAGATTTAAGGTATTTAAGTTCCCCTGGAGCTCTGCAGCTGTTTAAAGCACTCCCCGCTTGCCTTGTGCTGACGATGACACATTCCTGTCTTTGGCTTATAAACTCCTTATAACCACAGCCAGGGGTGCATTACTCTCTGCATTTTATAAGCCTGTGAGGCCCTCTGCTCCACATAAAGCACAAGGCCAGCGGCTCGGTGCTTTTTAAAGCCGTGCAGCTCTGCTGCACATTACAGTATCCTTATAACGCACCTAATGGGGGTACATTATTCCGTATAATACCAAACCACAATATAAATTAGCCCTTACAAGCAGCCATTAGGAGGACAGTACTGCAGTATTGAGGAAGGCTGTGTGTGTGTTTGGGGGGTGGCTTGTGAGGGTGCTGTTGATCTCGACAATTAGCAATATCGGTCACAATTAGAGGATTATGAAGACATTATACCACAGAAAGGATAAAAGCGTCTTTTTTATTCAAGGCCTTAAAATGCTTGTTATTTTAATGGGAAGAACCTCAGCCAGTCGCTGCTCGGCATAAATATTACATTCTGGTGATGATGTCCTCGGCATTATCAGCTCTGTCCTCCTTCCCGTGAAGGCGAGCCCTTCACAGGGCCTGAGCTGACGCTGCTCGCGCTCAGACCACGAGGGGCTGACGAGCAGCTGACATGGAGCGCACGCGGCCTCCTCGGCCACGCGCAGGTGAAGGATGCGCTGCTTAGCAACTGCATCCAAGGACATTTCAGAGCGGAGCTGCTGCCATCAACGTAACGTCACAGGCGAGTGTTAAGAATGTAATCGGTAGCACTGGCTGTCTGTCCATTGCAATGGGAATATGTTGTCTGTAAATGGCTGTGCAATGGCACACCATGCTTTATGAAGGACAGTGTGCTCCAAAATGCACCCGTACTGCTATCTTGATGAATGGGCGTGGCTCATTTGCTATACTAGGTCTTCTTTGTGGGACACTTTAAATGTATAGACACACAAAAAGTAATTGGAAATCACGTTTCACAAATGCTTACCATTTGTACATCACCAAGTAAAGTGCCTGGCTCTGTTTTGATCCTTTTAAAGTCTATGGGGCAGATTTACAATAACCGGCGCATCCCAAGGGATGCGCCAGTTATTGTGCGCCATGCCGCCGCCACCATGGATGCGCCGCATTTACAATGCGGCGCACCATGGGGCAAAAATGACACAGATGCGTGACGCATCTGTGCTGTGAAAGCGGCGCATTGCTGGATTGAGTCGCAAGCATGACACAGCTCAAGCAATGCTCTGGGGGGGCCTATTCTTTCAATGCTGCGTCAATCCTTATGCTTGCTTCAAGCAGGGTTTTGACGCAGCATTGGACTAAAAGTGACTGAGTGAAATCTTGTAGATTTCAATCAGCCACTTTTAAGAGGCGTTCCTGCGCCGGAACGCCGCCCCCTGCACCGGAACGCCTTCTTCTGGCGCAGGGCTTTACAAACTGACGCGTCTCCCATATGCGTCACGTTGTAAACACCCCACACCATGGCGCATCTTTTGCGCCTCCGCTGCGTCACAAAAGTGATGCAACTGCGGCGTAAAAGAGGCGCAAGGGGGTTGTAAATCTGCCCCTATGTTTCCATCACCCTTCAGAATTGCAAATAAGGACTTAATTAGTGCTTTCCTTACTGCTGATATGTTTTGAATAATTTGTACAGAAGTTCATTTATATTTTAAAATGTAAATACATTTTGTAGTATTTGAAACAAATGACTTGGAACAGCCTTTCCTTTACAGTTCTTTCCCCCAGCAATATAGACGGATACTTTGCATTACAAAATGCCCCGACTTAACAGTCAGAGGAGGAAAAGTAAACACCAATCTCCATGTTAAAAATATAAGCAGCCATTTTAAAGAAGACATAACCTGCTATTGGACCTGTGTTTGGTCACACAGCAGGTGGGACTAAATGTCCTGCCGACACACATGTGTGTTGAAATACGCATTCTATTGTGTTACGTGCATCTTAGGTCATGTTCATTGTTGTTCTGTAGCCTTGTGCTTTCTGATCTCTGTATATAGGACTTGATTGTGCTTTACAAGCAGGTGTGAATTCCGTTGCTTCTGCTGTGGTCGGACTGGTGGTTGGTGCGTTGTCCTTCTGTTAGAGTTTTGTCTTAATTATTCCTATTCTTTGTCCATTTTCTCTTCTACCCTTCTGCTCAGCCAGGATGAGTGTTGGAACGTGTGGTGATGTCGCCGAATGCTTGGGTGCCTGCTGATGCATGGACTGTCAGTCGTGGAGAAGTGTGGCTCACCGGTTAGAGGAGGCAGAACCTGATGCAGAGGTCAGACCCGGGACCAGGGGTTCAGTTCCCGACGCAGCAGGGTCTTGAGCTCAAAATGTCCACGGATTCGATAATTCTCGCCTCGGTGCCTACTCAAATCATGGGTTCACACTCTGCAACTCTGGGCAATAGCTTGCTTAATCTCTACTACGGCCCCACCGCAATGGGATGCCTGGTCTTCACCTTGGGGGTGCCCAGTAGGGGTTATCTCACAGGGAAAGCCAGGACGGGTTCCCAAAGCAAGCGCTAAGAGACCTGTCGGTGATTTGGCGCTATATAAATCAAAATTAACATAACATGACAGTTGATGAATGCAGGCTGAGCAGCAGGGAGGCTGCTCCTGGTGGGGCAATTACTTATCTACTTACTATCTTATCTACCATCATACTTCATTTGTAACTGGAACTTAATAAAGCACTATCTTGGAACTTACTACCAGACTACATCTGGACTTCATTTACCTACGACAGTTAGCATGCACTGTTAGGTGTATGTGGAGACATGCATGGCTGGCCGCATGGAATGTGATGAGGTCAGAACTAGGAAAGGAATGTTAAACTGATTATAACTGAAGAAGCTGGTGAGCGTTGAGCTCAGATGGAGATGTTCTGTTCACAATAAACTGTTATGAAGAAACTGGCATTCCTGGATCTTTACATTGGCGACAAGATGAGGGAACGGTGCAGGGGATAGTCCTGCGACATCTCTCCCCCTGGAAAAGAAGTGATCAAGTAGTCAAGGCAAGTTACCGGTGCTGTGGTGGGGTAGTTCTAAAAATAACCTGAAATACATGTGTGTGACTGATAGATTTCAAACTGGTTGCTGAAGATGGATACATGTTTGATTCCGGAGTCTTTCTGCTGAAAATTAAGCCGATTTTAATTTAACTGTATGAGTGTACTGGCACAAGCACAATCAGACATGACTTGTGCGAGGAGAAGTGCGAGGCCACCATCGGTGTGTGTGTCGGCGAGCGGTGGCACCAGAAGCCAACTTTGGCGAGTGTATCGGCACGCAGTGGCAAAAGGCCAAGCATGTGTAGTACGACCTCCTACGGCTTACCGATCACCGTTTTAGCGAAGCAAGTGGCTCAATCGTTGAGAAGCGTGAAGACAGCCAGCACCGCTATACAAAAAAACAGCACAACTCTACTCAAGCTGTGATTTTCTGAACTAACGCATGCTCTCTATCAAAACAGCGCAACTCCACTCAAGCGGTGATTTTCTGAACTAACGCATGCGCTATCAAAACAGCGCAACTCCACTCAAGCGGTGATTTTCTGAACTAACGCATGCGCTATCAAAACAGCGCAACTCCACTCAAGCGGTGATTTTGGGCATTAACGCGTGCGCTGTCACTCCGCTGCAGGGCATTTGTTACAGTCTGCACAAACCCCGTGTAACAAAGCAGCCCATGCAACAAGTCAACAATAAAGCAACAAAGCCTAACTGAAGCTGACCTGGAGTCCCTGCCCAGCCACAAAAAAACGATTCCTTACCTCATGTTGGTGGCTGCCATACTTCCTGCTCCAACAACTGCATGTCAGTATTTAGAAAAAGGACCATTCAAATTGATGAAATGAACATAGAAGCAAGACTACTACTAAACTAAGAAGACAAACACTTGCTGGATTAGTACATTATTTGTTTTATTTTATTATAGTAGCTTAATATATTAATGTATTATTTTAAATTATTATTTACATTTCTTATTTTAATTCATTGCATTGAGTTTAATGCAGGGATGGCAGATCAAACCATGACTTCACCTCCACCTTCCCTAGCCTCTCCTGGAGATCCATCTGTGCAGTGGAAGAAACTATTTCTGACATAAATGCAAGCCAATGGTGGTAACTGCTATGGACCACCCACATGTCAGGCAGTTCTTCTTCATCATTTAGGTATTGAGGGGAGAAGGATATCTGAAGACTTGCCAGCGGTATCATTGGGTATGGGTGATGGAGAACCAAACAGTGTTTCCAAATGTCTATGCAGATGTTAGATATTCAAATCACTCACAAAACTAATTTAGTATTAGAATAACTTAAATTCTTTTCCAGTGCACAAAGGGTGCACAAAGACATAGCATCTGACTTTGAGGGTGTTGGCATTGTCATGTCGCTTTGAACAGTTAGCAGATTATTTTATTCGAGATCAGTGCGATGCACCAACAATAAGAGTGTCAAACAGAGATTGTTGATGAAAGACCTCAGCTGGAAAAAACAATTTAAATAGTAAAAAAATGGAACATAGAGTAATGTGGTTAAAAAGATGGCGGGTGCGACCAATGAAGAAAAAGGACAACTTCAATGGTGAGGTTGGGGCTATGCAGTAAGTAAGGAAAGGTAACGATAAAAGTAATGATACTAGAAAATTGAGTGAAAGGAATAGCAAAGGGGAAGTAGAGGTGAGAGAAAGAAATGCAAATTGGAGAGAAATGAAGTGTTTTGGATGTGCTGCCCCGGGCCACATCCCATCCAGTACAATGGGCATAGCTAGAAATGTGGTGTGCAGGAAATGTGGAAGAAGAGGACATCTCACAAAGGTGTGTATGACCAAAATTGAGATCAGGGATACACAAAGAGTTCAACAAGTTGATCAAGAAGTTGATGACAGTTGTGATAGCATTCAAGGAATAATTTTAACTGTGGATGTAGAAAGGGAAACTGAAGGGAAGGAAGTAAGTGTGAGAGTACCAGGCGTGAGATTAGAAAGTGTTGATAAACTAGAGAAGCTGCACTGTCATGTTCTCCTTGAAGGGGTGTCTAGAGAAGTGTAAGTAGACTCTGGGAGTCTGTTCACCCTTATCTCTAAAGAAACCTATGAGAACAAATGGAATTGTGCTAATGGTTATGAACTATGTAGGCCTGACATAAAAGCTGTAGGCTATGCAGTGAGTAAGATAGAAATCTTAGGAATTAAATGGATGACTATCAGTTTCAAAGGGAAGAATGTCCATGGAATGGTGTACGTTACTGATTATGGATCAGATTTGCTAGGGTGGCGTCATCCACGAGATCTGAGCATAGTCAATAATCCCAATGCTGTGGAACCAGTAATGTTGGCTGAACAGAATGAGGTGGAAGAAGGCTACAAACGAGACCATGACAGCTTGATTAAGATGTATCCTGAAGTATTTTCCGATGAATTGGATTTGTTGAAGGGGTTTTCGCACAAAATTGTTTTGAAGGAAGGAGTGAAGCCAGTGGTGCACAAAGTAAGGAATGTTCCTAACATGATGAGGCAACCTTTGAAGGAAGAACTAGATAGATTTTTGAAACAACAAATCATTGAGCCCATTGAATCCTCCGAGTGGCTTGCTTCAATTGTGGTGGCCCCCAAAGGAGAGGGAAATATTTGGTTATGTATTGACCTCCGTGTCTTGAACAGGTGCATTTGGGTAGACAGACAACAACTTCCAAATATCTCAAAATTGTTGACAATGGAGGGTAAAGGAGTTGTGTTCAGTGTTCTGGACATGTCGTCTGCATGCTATCAAGTTAATTTGCATGTAGAGTCTCAGCACCTGACTTCTTTTGTTACTTCGTTGGGTGAGTTCGGTTACAAAAGAATGCCTTTTAGGCTTGCTTCAGCCTCAGCGGTCTTCCCAAGGATAATGAAAAGTATCTTCGGAGACTTAGATAATGTTCTATGTTTCCAGGAGGATATACTCATTGTGGGGAAGAGTGCTTGTGACCATGACAGGTTATTTGGGGAAGTGATGTTGAGATTGGAGAAACATGGCTTGACTGTGAAGAAAGAAAAATGCCAAATCAAGAAGGAGAAAGTCACCTATTTAGGACATACTATTAGTGCTAATGGTATGAGTACAAAGAAAAATAGAGTGACAGCAATGGAGAAAGCGCATAGGCCCAATACCAAAGATGAATTGAAATGATTTCTAGGTCTGGCAGAATACTGTGGAAAATTTGTGAAGAATTTATGGAAATTGTTGAACCTTTAGGGAGTTAATGAAAAAAGGAGGGGAGTTTGACTGGACAGAAGATTGTGAGTTTTTTTACAATAAAAGAGTGTATCGTCCAAGCCCCCATGTTGTGACATTTTTAGGTAACGGGAAGGACGTATTTCACTACAGATGCTAGCAAAGTGGGGATTGGTACAGTCTTGACGCAGGATTAGGATGGAATATAGAATGCGATTGGTCTCGCGTCCAGGAGGTTGCAAGGAGGGAAAACTACGTTCTTTGTGGTTGAAAAAGCCTTGGCCTGCTGCTGGCGGATCAATCGTTTCAGAGTTTATGTGTGGGGAATTCTTTTCAAATTGAGGACTGATCACAAACCTTTAACATATATCTTCAAGGGTGAAAGAGGTTTGGAAGGGAACATTACGCCACGCATCACTAGATAGTTGTTGTCCGTGATGGAGTACAATTTTGAAATAGAATTTGTGAAGGGTAGCAAGAACGTGGTGGCAGACTATCTGTCGAGAATGCCAGTGGAAGTAATAGAAACCATTGTGGAAGTTGCATCCAGGAAGGAAAGGTTTGTGGATGGGGAGTTGGCTATTATTGCTAGAAAATGGATGGTTGAAAGGGAAGATAATGATGTGATGAAGGAAGTTGAGGAGACGGTTGTGCGTTGATGGGAAGAAAGGGATAGACTGAGAGAAGAAATGCATGAGTTTTTCAAAGTTAGGGACGATTTGAGCATTGTTGATGGTAAGTTAAGTTTGAAGGAGTGGGGCGTGGCCAAAACGCTGACCGAAATGGGCCCGCAAAGGTGAAGTTCCACAGATGAGGATTATGAATCCAAACCGGTCCCAGGATGCTTGATTCCGGTCTAGGGAAGACATGGCTTGGCAGTTTGGGCTGGACTGTTCCCATGAGGCACAGGGTTAGACTGATTTGCATATGGCCATGTCTGAACTGGGGTCGCTGAGTGAGCTAAAGACTGGTGATGGATTAAACCCAGATAAGTTGACTGGGGGTGAGTGTTTGATTTGCTCAAACGCTCCGTCCATCATCCCCTTTTTGTATCGCTTTGTTCGCCCTAAGTTGGCAGGGTATGCTCAGACGTGAGTCCATTGCTCACTTGGCCACTGGATTCAAGATAGCCTGGCTGATGAGGATTATGAATCCGAAACCGGTCCCAGGATGCTTGTTTCTGGTCCAGGGAAGACATGGCTTGGCAGTTCGGGCTGGACTGTTCCCATGAGGCACAGGGTCAGACTGATTTGCATATGGCCATGTCTGAACTGGGGTGGCTGAGTGAGCTAAAGAATGGTGATGGATTAAACCCAGATCAGTTGACTGGGGGTGAGTGTCTGATTTGCTCAAACGCTCCGCCCATCATCCCCTTTTGTATCGCTTTGTTTGCCCTAAGTTGGCAGGGTATGCTCAGACGTGAGTCCCTTGCTCACTTGGCCACTGGATTCAAGATAGCCTGGCTGATGAGGATTATGAATCCGAAACCGGTCCCAGGATGCTTGCTTCCGGTCCAGGGAAGACATGGCTTGGAAGTTCGGGCTGGACTGTTCCCATGATGCACAGGGTCAGACTGATTTGCAATTGGCCATGTCTGAACTGGGGTGGCTGAGTGAGCTAAAGAAAGGTGATGGATTAAACCCAGATCAGTTTGCCCTATGTTGGCAGGGTATGCTCAGACGTGAGTCCCTTGCTCACTTGGCCACTGGATTCAAGATAGCCTGGCTGATGAGGATTATGAATCCGAAACCGGTCCCAGGATGCTTGCTTCCGGTCCAGGGAAGACATGGCTTGGCAGTTCGGGCTGGACTGTTCCCATGAGGCACAGGGTCAGATTGATTTGCAATTGGCCATGTCTGAACTGGGGTGGCTGAGTGAGCTAAAGAAAGGTGATGGATTAAACCCAGATCAGTTGACTGGGGGTGAGTGTTTGATTTGCTCAAACGCTCCGTCCATCATCCCCTTTTGTATCGCTTTGTTCGCCCTAAATTGGCAGGGTATGCTCAGACGTGAGTCCCTTGCTCAACTTGGCCGCTGGATTCAAGATAGCCTGGCTGATGAGGATTATGAATCGGAAACCGGAAACAAGGATGCTTGTTTCCGGTCCAGGGAAGACATGGCTTGGCAGTTCGGGCTGGACTGTTCCCATGAGGCACAGGGTCAGACTGATTTGCATATGGCCATGTCTGAACTGGTGTGGCTGTTGTTCGCCCTAAGTTGGCAGGGTATGCTCAGACGTGAGTCACTTGCTCACTTGGCCACTGGATTCAAGATAGCCTGGCTGATGAGAATTCTGAATCCGAAACCGGTCCCAGGATGCTTGTTTTCGGTCCAGGGATGACATGGCTTGGCAGTTCACGCTGGACTGTTCCCATGAGGCTCAGGGTCAGACTGATTTGCATATGGCCATGTCTGAACTGGGGTGGCTGAGTGAGCTAAAGAATGGTGATGGATTAAACCCAGATCAGTTGACTGGGGGTGAGTGTTTGATTTGCTCAAACGCTCCGTCCATCATCCCCTTTTGTATCGCTTTGTACAGCCACAACATAGACAATCGTATACTTCATGTCTGCATGGGCCGCATAACGAATATATAACCAACACTCCCGTTATCAAACAAGAAATGATGAGGTACTATATATGATAAAGCACTAACCCCTACCTTGCATCTCTTCATTTTCGCGCCGTGCTGCCCTGCCTGCAGCCTTCCCAGCCTTCCCGATTGCACATAGAGGTGCTTAGGGAGTCCCTGGGACCTCCTGACGCGCATTTGGTTGTGGCCATCTTGGGGGTAGGCAGTTGCAAGGGCGACAGTCTAGTGGTGCAGCTTCGCACCGGACGGCCAGCGACGCCTTAAAACTGCGAGCAAGCAGTGCCCTGGTCAGACCCTCGCTTGTTCATTTCACCTGAGGCGGAAGCCGGGTGTGGGCGAGTGACACGCATCGCGCTGACATACTAGCGGTTTTATACAACAGTTGCACTGGTTTTTAACTTATTTCCTCATGTTGTGTTGTGTTGCTATTTTGCACAGTCTTAAAAGCTGACTACTAGCCTCTGTGTTTAACTTGCTATTTGCTCCGCACTTTGCACTTTTAGGCACCTGAGGCGGAAGCCGGGTGACCTTAGATCTTTCTGCACTTTTAAAACTCCTTTCCCCTAAATTGCATCTCTTCATTTTCGCGCCGCGCTGCCCTGCCTGCAGCCTTCCCAGCCTTCCTGACGGCACATAGAGGTGCTTAGGGAGTCCCTGGGAGCTGCTGACGCGCATTTGGTGGCGGCCATCTTGGGGGTAGGCAGTTGCACGGGCGGCAGTCTAGTGGTGCAGCTTCGCACCGGATGGCCCGCGATGCCTTAAAACTAAGTGCACTCCCCTCCGCGCAGCGGACGCACGCTGCGGAGGCGCCTAAGGAGCGCCAAAGGAAAGCCCGTCTGCGCCCGTCAGCGCCCGGCTTGTAGGGCACCCCTCAGGATGATTACTTTCACAAGGGACGAGCTCATTGCTCTTAGACACACGAACGATATTTGTTCCAAGGTCTATCCTATGTCGCATCGGTCAAACAATAGGTGTGCGGCCTGTGGCTGGCAACCTGGCGATCGTCGTATCGCCTCTCTGAGCCCTCACTCTCTTAGCACCACTGTCTACTGCTTAATACTAGATCTCTAAGCATGCATGCGCTTGACATCTATAATCTCCTGATAGACTCTAGATCTGACTGTCTGTTCCTGACAGAATCCTGGTTGGGTGAGGGCGCTGGACCTGACATTGCCACTGACATCCCCCCGAGCCATGTCATCTACAGGAAAGACAGAGTCAAAGGGAAGGGGGGTGGTGTCGCCCTGGTTATCGATAGGAACATTACTTGCTCTATTATTCCATCGAACAACATCACAGGTTGTGAAGTTCTTGCCTTCTCCCTCTCTCTCTCACCTCATCAATCCTGGACTGGGCTGCTGGTCTACAGCCCCCCTGGTCCTATTGGCACTTTCTTTGAAGAACTCCACTCGTTGATCTCTATATTATGTCTTAGGTCTGACCATTGCTTGTTACTGGGCGATTTTAATATCCATATGGATAAGGAGGACGACCCGGACAGTATTAAGCTCAATGACATCACCTCCTCCTTACAGTTTCTGCCGTACCTTTGCTCCCCCACATACTGTAAAGGACATACTTTAGATAACATTTTCTCCACTGTCCCTATCGTCCTGACCTCCCTTGCCCCTGTCCTATGGTCAGACCACTTTCTAGCGGATTTTGCGATCCCTCTTACTATAAAGAATGTAGCTAATGGACAATGGCGCGATGCGCTTCCTTCCAGAGCTTTTCAGCATATTTCCCCAGCCATGCTGTCCAAGGCTTTATATACTCACCCCTGCTTACTAACAGGATCGCTCGAAACCGACCTCGACCTTCTCCAGGACTGGCTGACGCAACAACTGGCCGTCCTTGCCCCCCCATCCCGCCGAAGCCGCGCTCAGTCAGGTCCTCTGCCCCTTGGTTCTCCCCGGCTCTCGCCGCCAAACGACGACAATGCAAACAAGCCGAACGGACCTGGCGCAAACTTTATGATGCCAGCGCCAAGGAAACCTATAGGGCAATGACCAGGGACTATTATCACGACATCGCGGCCTGTAAAAAATCTTATTTGGCCAGCAGAATTGATGGTGCCTCCAACTCCTGTCAAGAAATCTTCAGGATAGTTAAAGATTTCATCTCCCCTCCCTGGTCCACCCCCAAACTGACTCATTCAGAGTCCTGGATCTCCGAATTGGCAGACTTTCTTACCAACAAAATCAGGACCATCCAGACCTCTTTTGGGACCGCCATTCTGAGTCCCACTCTCCTCTCAGGATCTCCCGATCCCCCCCAGACCTTGACCACTCCCTCCCTCTGGAACTTTCCTCCATTATCTCTCCAGTCCTACCTAGACCTGCTTTCCAAACTAAAATCAGGCTCCCCTCTCGACCCGTGCCCTGCTAAATTCCTGGCACAAATGGCTCCCACACTTAATCATCTCATCAACCCCATCCTCAACCTCTTGCTCAACACAGGTGAAGTACCACAAGCTTGGAAGCAGGCCCTCATTTTGCCCCTATTGAAAAAAGCAAACCTGAACCCTGAATCACATGTCAATTACAGACCTATTTCCCTTCTGCCAGCTCTGGTGAAAGTGGCTGAAAAACATGTCCATACCACTCTGTTCCACTTTTTAGAATCCAATGATATTTTGCACAAATCCCAATCTGGCTTCCGCTCTACTTTGAGCACTGAAACAGCTCTGCTTGAAGTCACAGAAGTGATTAAGGAAACCCTGGACAGGGGAGGAAAAGCTATGCTGGTGATGCTTGACCTCTCTGCAGCTTTCAATACCGTCCCCCATGACCGCCTCCTATCTAGACTCTGGGAGATAGGTCTAAGGGAATGGTGTTTAGATGGTTCAGGTCATTCCTCACTGGCCACCAGCAAACGATCTGGGCTCCACCTTTTTCTGCCGCAATGCCGCCTCTGGAGGTCAGAGTGCCGCAGGGCTCAATTTTGAGCCCCTCACTCTTTAACATTTATATGACCCCTCTGACGACACTTGCGGAGGACTTTGGGGCCCAGATCGTGTCGTACGCTGTCGACACTCAAATCCTGTTCACCTGCGACAGGGCACAGGACTTCGACGGGGCATCTATTAGGGGCTGCCTTGGGGCTGTGTTTAGTCAGCACAGCCTCAAGTGCAACTCCGACAAATCCGAGGTACTCTTCTTCGGCTGCCCCGCCGACCCCAAATGGAAAGAATGATGGCCGGCAGCCATGTTCCCTCCCACAGGTGACTTAAAGGCTGCAAAAAACCTGGGCATTCAGGGCGATAACAGTCTTTCCTTCACGGCTCAGGTGTCGGGCCTAGCCGCCAAATGCTTTGCCATCCTGAGATGCTGAGAAAGTTCCTGCTGCTTCTATCTTTGGAACACAGAAAGATCACTGTCCAGGCCCTGATTGGCTCTAGGCTGGACTACTCTAACATCCTTTACCTTGGATGGCCTGATTACCTCCTGTCGCGTCTTCAGGTGGTTCAGAACTCGGCGGCCCGCGCCATCTTTGGCCTCCCCAGGAGAGCAAGGGCCAGTGAGCTTCTCAAAACTCTCCACTGGCCATCCAGATCCTTGCGCTCTTCAACCCAGGCCAAGGCAGTCACTCCCTTGATCCGTCGTGCTCGCTGTGGTGGGCGCTCTTTTAAACATCTCGCCCCTCGGCTGTGGAATGATCTTCCTCTCTCTCTCAGATCCAGCCCCAATCTTTTGGCTTTCAGGAAAGACTTGAAAACCTTCCTTTTCCTGCAATAACACCGCCTTGCTGAGCTATGCCCCCTTCATTTCGTCCGTCTTTCTCCACTCTGGATTTGTTTGAGGCTCCGACAGCGCTGGGACACTCCTCAGAGTAGCCGTGCGCTATAGAAGCACCCCCTTTAACATTAACATTAACATACTTTCAGGACTTGGGACAGACAAGTAAGGAATAAAAAGCAGCAATGTCCTCTGGGATCATGTGAACAAGCAGCCTTGCATAGACACAGGTGGGTTAACAAGACACTCCTTGACTCTGACCTAGGGTGCCCAGCACTGCCTGTCAGGAATCAGGCTGACCACAGATGCCCATTAATCATATTGTGCACAGTAGCCGAAGAATCTCCAGAGCAGGCAGGTGGAAACTAATGAGGAGGGGAACACTAGACCGCTAACTGCCAGGATCCTAGTCTCGCTCACTTCCTGGTTAGGGTCACTTCTAGGGTATTAAGAGTGGAGCTCTATTTAAGGCAAATGTCTGACATTCAGCCTTTTGTAGGGCAACAATTTGTAAGTTGTTGTGGCTTTTCCCTCTTTCAGCATTGTGAATCAGTTTTCCATTGCTCATGTTTGTTGTTTTCTTCCTTCTCACTTCTGTCATGGTAGAGTCCCATTTAGGCCTTTTTTTCTCACTCCTGCTGTGATTCTTCGATGCCCTCGGTATCTCTCTGTCGATCGCTCCGCCATCTTCTGAATGGCTTTGTTTGGATTGTGCCGGCATATTAGGGTCCTCATGTGGTATCGAGGTCTGCTCAAGGCTCAAAATATCAACATTTGCTGCTGAGACTGCTCGTTCCTTCAGACACTATTTCTCCTACACCAAGGTCGTTTTGTGCCATCCCTCATCTGAGAGCAATCTAGTCTGAAGGGTCAGGTTTGGTCCATCGTGTCTCCCTCTCTCACTTTCCATCCCTTGTTTCTTCAGATTCCTTCTACTGCAGGTGGTAGAAACATCTCATCAGGATCTTCAGCAGGAGCTTTCAGAAGCTCTAAATATCCAGGGCCTGACACAGTCCAGGGGACCATCAACTCACTGGCCGCTCTTTGGCTGTGGGAGACAACAATGTCAGCATACGGTGTAAGCCCTGTAACCCTAATAGCCAGGGTAATTATATATCATCAAATCACAGTTTTTCGCTTAGGATAACCTCGACCGTCAAGGAATGAAACTATAAACATGAATGACATCACATATTGGTAAAAAGGTATGTAAGCCTACCACAAGGGTAACCCAAAAGAAGCCTAAATACATGCATACATGTGTACGGCTTACTTACCTTTTTACCAATATGTGTTCTCATTGAGGCTTATAGCTTTACTCCCTGCCATTGAGGTTATCTCAAGCAAAACACAGCGATTTGAAGATATGTTTGGGAGACAATAGTCATGGAGAAATTAAAGAGACAACCACAAGCACTGTCAAAAACTCTTGTTGTGAAAAAGGTACATGGTCTTGCCAATGCAACCACACACAAGCATATGCACACATGTACATATGCACACACTAAGTTAGTGTGCTGCCAAACAGAAGCATGTGCACACATGTACATATGCACACACTATGTTAGTGTGCTGCCAAACAGAAGCAAATGCACACATGTACATATGCACACACTATGCCAGTGTGCTGCCAAACAGAAGCATGTGCACACATGTACATATGCACACACTATGTTAGTGTGCTGCCAAACGGAAGCATGTGCACACATGTACATATGCACACACTATGCCAGTGTGCTATGCTAATATTACCCCTCATTTAGATAGATAAACACCACAAATGTAGCCTTCTCTTAGAGCATAAATAATGTCATTGTTAACCACACAGTAGTCATTTCCTCGCTCTTAGATGGATGAAAGGCTAAGGCTGTGCAGTTGGGACTAAAAACTTGTTAACTGTAAGTTAGCTGAAATTCATGCAGCAATGCCCTTTACCAGGAGTTTGACTGTTATTACCTTCCATTTTCACACCAAAGTAGTACACTGTTTACCCTCTTGTTTACTTTATCAGTTTCGTGTAGTGTAGCAATGTAGATATTTTCCGGGAAATAGTTATATTCTCTAACCGGAAAAGGTTTCTGACCCTTTAACAAAAAGCAGCTATACCCACAAACACCTCAAGCTTAAGAAACATAGAAGAGAATGGGAAGCAGCAGTCTGCTGTGAAATATGTAAATTCCCCAGCAGGCTGAGTCAATGATCGCTGTTGAGTGGCGCATTGTACTCTGCAGGCCAATAAAGCAGGCAGTGATGGATTCACCTTGTTACGGCCTTGATGGCTTTCTAAGCAGCGGCCATAAAGCCGTCACAGTGGCGCGCAAGGGCGTTAGCGACCTTTGAGTGCTTACCGCGCACTGCCGCAAAGGAGATCTCAAAATAGACACTTTGTCCGCTCTTTCCATGGAGAATTTGCTGGATCCCTGGGAGATGTCCTCCTCTTGACGCCCTCCATGCATTTATCTGTTGTCAGACCCACTGACAACGCTTTGTCGCCTGTCAACCGCCACAGACATCCAGCCAATGGACGGCCGCCATTTGATCAGGAAAATCAAAATAGTGGAATTCTTGACCAGAGCATCCTGTATCACACACTACAAGAGATATGTGGTCACATCAAGTTGTACAACGAGTTGTCCAGATCCGAGCACAACGCATGTCCCAATGGTCCAGGGCATCTTTCTGGCCAAAACAACAGTATATATGCCTCTGAACCCAACACAGCTCTAAGAAATGACAACGTTTTTAAGTGAGAGCAATGTTTCGCCTACTTCCTGATTGTTGGCCTTCACATGGTTCTCACATTTTCATGATTGCCTATCCCCTACACCTGAGTGTAGATTTTGTCTTGTGTTAGTTGCACTGGTATCTCATGGCCAGGTTGTGCTAGGTTGTGCAGAAGTGCATCCCTTAGTCTTTCTCACAAGTGCTCGGAGACCATTTCGCCATAGCAACTCAATATTACTTAGTATGGAAGTCCATATTTAACTTAAGTTTTTGACACAAGTGTACTATTTGAAATGCTTATTTTCCCATAAGAGTGACTCAATGCAAGTGAATGAAAGATACTAAGAAAGTGTTACAAATGTTCAGTTTCATGCTGAAGCCAAACGCATGTAGAACTGTGTGACCTTTGCATATTTGTAGTGATTTCTGCATGAAAAAAATAAAGTTTGTAAGTTAAAACCTTTTCAGACACCTAGGGGCCCCATTAGGATGACGGGCGGACATTGTCCGCCCGCCACCCTATCGTAGAACGGGACCGCCCGCCATAAGGGCGGGGGTCCCGTGGGGGGAATTAGGATGTGCCCGCCACAGTGGCGGGCACATCCTGTAGTGTTTGCATTGTGTCGGGCGGTGCACTCTGCACCGCCCGCCACAATGTAAAAAATGCTCTTTTGCATTTGCATATGCAAAGCGGCAGGCAGGTGCCTGCCGCTTTGCATATGCAAATGTGGGGGGGTACCATAGGTACCCCCCATGTGCCCCCCAGACAGTGGCGCCAACCTGCGGGCCCTGCAGGGGGCCCCCGCAGCAATCACCGCATGCCTTTCCGTGGCGGCATTGCCGCCAAGGAAAGGCCTCTGCTTTTTGCAATTGTAATATGGCTGGCGGTGTCCATTGGACACCGACACCATATTAATCTATTACCGCCGCGGTCGCAAGCCGACCGCGGTGGTAAAGTGGCGGACGGTCTTTCCGTCCGCCGCTGTCCCCTCCGCCATCCTAATCAGGCGGAGGGGAACACGAGAGTGGTTGTCGGGCAGATTGCCTCCGCCTGGGTGGCGGTGGCCACCGCCACCCTGGCGGAGGCAATCCGCCCGATATCGTAATGGGGCCCCTACTTCGGTACCAGTGTATCTGGTGCTGTTGTCACCGGAATAATACAATACATCTACAGATGAGCACAAGTTGTTACAAGGCAGGTGCTCTTTCTGACCAGAAAACAAATGTATCTACCTCTCAGCATGATACATTCCTCAGTGGCCAGGTGTTGATCCTGACTTGAACAAACATGTATCTACCTATAAAGGCAACATTGTTTCTTACAGGGAACGTGTTTTTCTGACAACACCGAAGACTTACCACATAGACACGAAAATATGGTCTGTAAGGCTCAAATCGATCTTTATTGATTGGAAAGAATTCCCCCTGTTTGAGTGCCTTTCTGGGATTTGTTTGCATATCTGTAAAGAATGCAGGTGCAGGCAAGAAAATGAGGTCAAGATGGAGGCTAGCGAGTGTCCCTCCAGCCTTGATTCCAAGGGTCGCGTCCTCACTCCAGCCTTGTACCCAAGGGTCACGTCCTCACTCCAGCCTTGTATCCAAGGGTCACGTCCTCATTCCATCCTTGTATCCAAGGGTCGCGTCCCCCCTCCATCCTTGTATCCAAGGGTCGCGTCCTCACTCCAGCCTTGTATCCAAGGGTCGCGTCCTCATTCCATCCTTATATCCAAGGGTCGCATCCTCACTCGAGCCTTCTATCCAAGGATCGCGTCCTCACTCCATCCTTGTATCCAAGGGTCGCGTCCTCCCTCTATCCTTGTATCCAAGGGTCGCGTCCTCACTCCAGCCTTGTATCCAAGGTTTGCGTCCTTTGATGGGTCTCTTATCATCTAGGAAGGTGTTCTGCTCTGTAGCTGAGCTTGGGACCAGACGGGCCCGTCTGCTTGGCATCGGTATCCATGCAGCCCAACACAAATGCTGGGGGCAGATTTACAAGCCCCCTGCGCCGTCGGTGCGTCACTTTTTGTGAACCACCGGCAGCGCAACCTGCTACGTGATATTTACAAGCACACATAAAGCAACCCTGAGTGGATCTACCTGTGCTTGTAAATATCGCCCCTTTTCACTGAACACTTTGTGTGTTAGCGGCGTGACATGGGTGTTGCTGTGGGTGTTCCCACGTAACACCCATGTCCACTGATGCCTTTCCAGATTTACGAGCAATCGTAAATCTGGAAATGCGTCAGAATACTAGGCCACCATGGGGTGGTGTAGAGAGGAGCAATGAGGAGAAATGTTTTAAATTCTCCCTGTTTTTTCCCCTCTTTCAGTGTGTGCTGCATTCTACGGCACGCATTGGAAGAGGAAATCACCTCAATTGATTGTTTTTGTGCAGGTAGGTGCCCCTTCCTGTAAAAAAACAATCTCCCCATGACGCAGGCGTCCTTGCACCATGGTGCGAGGGTGCCTGCACCGGCGCATGGCACAGTGTGTGCGCCAGCGCAGGGGGAAGCACAGAGATGCAACATATTGTTGTAAAGATGTCCCATCCCTGTGCTTTGAAACTAACGCAGCGCGGCACAGCAAAATGACTTGTGGCGCCACGCTGATACAGTTTCTTGTAAATCTGCCCCTGTGTGTGTTGCAGATTCAGCTGTGCTCCGCTGGGATGTTTCACTGAGGACATTTCTGGTGTTGCCACTTTCTGGGGATACTGGCCCGAAACTTTGGGCCTGATTCGAGCTGACATTTTCGCTGTGCCAGTATTGAAAGTACTTAATCTAGTTGTTGCAGTTTACGTCTTTTGGAACTGGAAATAGTAAAGCCAGACTGTCTCCGTTTAGTTCAGCCATTATCCGTGGCAAAAATTACTCTGAAATTTATTTTTGGAGTGTGCAAAATTTGTATAATTTGCTTTCATGTAATTTTGCAAAATGTCATTAATATTATGCGAAATGGCGTGTAAATATGCAAAACGCGAATCAGTCACTAAGCACTACACTTTAGCTGGAAGTGCGTCATTACATTTGTTTTTGATGCAAAGCTGCATTTCAAGCCTGGTCAGGTTGTACGAGTTGTTCCCGTGTTATAATTGTGCCACAAACTGTAGTGTAATTATGCAGTGTGGCATAATTTTGAGAAATTTGTAGAACAAGCATAATATGAAATTCTCAAAATGTGCTCATGTTATGTGGAGTAACTTCATTTCCCTCACGCATAGTATATTTCTAAAAGGAAATTCCCAATGCCTCACGCAGGAGAATAACAGCCAGGCCTGTACAGAATAGGAACAGAAGTGATCCTGGACATACTTCTGGCTTGTTGAGCTCGAGGTCAGCTTGAGTTCTTATGGTGCAGCATACTCCTTACCCAGGGATGTGATTGGTTGCATTCCTATGTGGCCTCGCAATTCAGGCTGAACAGCTCCTGTGGGATGGAGCGAAAGAGATATGTGCCCTTCAGACTTCTATAATAACAAAGGAAGCCCAGAAGCTTAAAGTGACAACCAGCCAGAATCATGTATCGCCCTTTTAAACTGAGTTATGCATTTCAACCCATAGCTTTTTGTTTTTGTCAGTGAGTCACCCTAAGTGACATGGGCATACCCTATATCGGTCCCTTAACTCAGTCTAAAGGCACAAGCACTCCCATCCGTCACTTTTTGTCCTTCTGAGAGAGTCACCTTTTCCCCAGTCCATACTACCCTGTGATTGCAGGGTCAGGACATGCCTTGTTGTAGTCCTGCATCACCCCCAGGCTGAGGTTACCAGAGGACTCCATGTCACCAACGACTCAATACTCCAGTCCTGGGTTTTTA
Organism: Lissotriton vulgaris; assembly: GCF_964263255.1. Lineage (NCBI taxonomy): Eukaryota > Metazoa > Chordata > Amphibia > Caudata > Salamandridae > Lissotriton > Lissotriton vulgaris. Next base: position 42,472,945 of record NC_141697.1, read on the forward strand.
TTTTACAACCTTGTGCATTCTGGTAGTTGTAGTATTGATTATTATCACTGAACCCACTTAGAACAAACTAACAGAATACAGCGGTTTAGAAAATCCAGGACACAAGCACTGTGCCTTGTTGACAGGGAACCATCTGGTAACCAAGGCTTCCCATTGCTATGCTTTCCCAGTACTTAATTTGACCTAATGGTTTCCAGTGGTTGGCACCGGCACTTATGGCAGCCTGCCACATGGTAGCGCTGTGTGTCTGATTTAGAGATGAGCACAGCAACAGTTGTTTATTAATTCAATATACATTAAAAATGACTAAGGCCTGCTGTCAAAGCCATTCTTATAGCTTTGGGAGCCGGAATAATTTGAATTGTTACACATGTAGGAGTGTGATAATTAGTAGTTGTGTTGGTAGTGGTTTCAGCACTAGCAGGGGCAATGGGTGGTGCAAGCTGCAGTGGCCTTCTGACAGATAACCTGGCACTTTACAAAAAATGATTAAAAATTAAGCACTGTTTCCCCATAAGACGTTCACATGGAAGGGGGTCAGGCAGATTAAACTCTTTGAGGTACGCTGCCTTGCTCCTGTTGCGGTTATGAGCTGGGAGTCGTTAAGGTTCCATCCTTACCATGATGATACCATGTGGCTTTTCTATCATCATTTTGTGTGTACTGCACTGTATTGTGTTCATGCCATTTGTTTAGGGCTCTAGAAACAGGCCTCATATATGTAGAAGAGGTTGCACAGGCACTGGAGACCCAACATGCAAAATCAAGCTGCAAACTGTCTTCCTCTTGATGGTTCCTGAAGTGTAAGAGGCTGTCCAAAGGCAGGTGACCGGGGTCCTATGCACAACAGAAATGTAACTCCTTCCTACAACTTCCCACGACTGCAGAGGTCACGCGCTTCCCACCATGTCAGCTGATCCTGTTTTTTTTTAATTCAAGCACACATACCGTAGCTACACCCCTTCCTGCATTTGTCTACACAGACTAATGAAAACCCAAGGAGGGCCTGAATACATCTGTTGTGTGCCTTTCAGTGAGATTGTATAGTCCTTCTCTGGCATCTGGACGTTGTTTCTAAGGTTCTCATTGACGGACGTCCCAGTGGTCTGTGGACATTGTGTTCGATTGTGTTTCTTAACATTGAAGGTGAAACATATTGGAAAGGGCCCATTTATTACATGCTGTGCAGAAATTGACTACAATAGACCGGGCAGTTATATCCAGTTAGAGATCCACAATTGGGAGGATAGATTTGTGTTTCTTTGTTGGGTTAGATAGTCTGTTGGCTTTTATTATAGATATGGAACCACGCCGTCGTTTGGATGGCCAATGTGTGGATTTTGAAATGGAAGCAGTATCATAGTATCGTCGTGTAATAGGCTAAGTTTCGCAGTCGGAGACCATTAAGTGAAGTAAGCACCAAACAGAAGGTGGTTTCCTGCTTCCTACCTTGAAAAGTGATCCTCTCAGTTGCCTACCTGCATGTCAGCTCCATTATAATCCTGCGGGTCAGTCCCATTGTCCTCTTACAGGTCAGCTTCATTGGCTTCTCTCTAATTAGCTACATCGTCAAGTAGATCACCTCCACTATAGTCTTGCAGGTCGGCTCCATTTTATTCTAGCAGACCCGTTTCGCTGTTCTCCTGCAGCTTCATTCTCTTCTTGCAGCTCAGCTCTATTGTCTTGTTTCAGGTGAGCTCCATTGTACTCTTGGAGGTCAGCCCCATTGTATTCTTGCAGATCGCCCCCAGTGTTTCTAGCAGGTCACCCTCATTGTATTCTTTCAGGTCATCCCCATTGTCTTCCTACAGGACAGCTCTATTGTTTTCCTGTATTACAGCTCCATTGTCTTCCTGTAGGACAGCTCCATTGTCTTCCTGTAGGACAGTTCCTTTGTCTTCCTGTAGGACAGCTCCATTGACTTCCTGTAGGACAGCTCCATTGTCTTCCTGTAGGACAGCTCCATTGTCTTCCTGTAGGACAGCTCCATTATCTTCCTGTAGGACAGTTCCATTGTCTTCCTGTAGGACAGCTCCATTGTCTTCCTGTAGCTCAGCTCCATTGTCTTCCTGTATTACCGCTGCATTGACTTCCTGTAGGACAGCTCCATTGTCTTCCTGTAGGACAGCTCCATTGTCTTCCTGTAGGACAGTTCCATTGTCTTCCTGTAGGACAGCTCCATTGTCTTCCTGTAGCTCAGCTCCATTGTCTTCCTGTATTACCGCTGCATTGACTTCCTGTAGGACAGCTCCATTGTCTTCCTGTAGGACAGCTCCATTGTCTTCCTGTAGGACAGCTCCATTGTCTTCCTGTAGGACAGTTCCATTGTCTTCCTGTAGAACAGCTCCATTGTCTTCCTGTAGCTCAGCTCCATTGTCTTCCTGTATTACCGCTCCATTGACTTCCTGTAGGACAGCTCCATTGTCTTCCTGTAGGACAGCTTCATTATATTCTTGCAGATCACCCCCAGTGTTGCTAGCAGCTCACCCTCATTGTATTCTTGCAGGTCATCCCCATTGCCTTCCTGCATGACAGCTCGATTGTTTTCCTGTATTACCGCTCCATTGTCTTCCTGAAGGTCAGCTCCTTTGTCATCCTGTAGGACAGCTCCAGTCTCTTACTGTAGGTCAGCCCCATTGTATTCTTGCAGGTCAGCTCCATTGTCTTCCTGTAGGACAGTTCCATTGTCTTCCTGTAGGACAGCTCCATTGTCTTCCTGTAGGTCAGCTCCATTGTCTTCCTGTATTACCGCTCCATTGACTTCCTGTAGGACCGCTCCATTGACTTCCTGTAGGACAGCTCCATTGTCTTCCTGTAGGACAGCTCCATTATATTCTTGCAGATCACCCCCAGTGTTGCTAGCAGGTCACCCTCATTGTATTCTTGCAGGTCATCCCCATTGCCTTCCTGCATGACAGCTCAATTGTTTTCCTGTATTACAGCTCCATTGTCTTCCTGAATGTCAGCTCCATTGTCATCCTGTAGGACAGCTCCAGTCTCTTCCTGTAGGTCAGCCCCATTGTATTCTTGCAGGTCAGCCCCATTGTCTTCCTGTAGCACAATTCCATTGTTTCCCTGTAGTACACCTCCATTGTCTTCCTGTATTACAGCTCCATTGTCTTCCTGTAGGACAGCTCCATTGTCTTCCTGTAGGTCAGCTCCATTGTCTTCCTGTAGGACAGCTCCATTGTCTTCCTGTAGGACAGCTCCATCGTCATCCTGTAGGTCAGCTCCATTGTATTCTTGCTGTCATCCCTGTTGTCACTTGCAGGTCATCCCCATTGCCTTCCTGTAGGACAGCTCCAGTCTCTTCCTGTAGGTCAACTTCATTGTATTCTTGCAGGTCATCCCCATTGTCTTCTTGTGGGTCTGGACCATTGTCTCCTTGAAGGTCAGCCCCATTATCTTCTTGTATGTGAGCCACTGTGTATTCTTGCAAGTTAGCTTACCTGTTTCTTCCTGGTCAGCGGCATTGTCCTGTGTGTCAGCTGCATCTTATTTCGGGTCCGGCTAATTGTTATTTAGTCAGCTCTGTTCTCTTGTCCTTCTCTGGCACTTTCACGTCTTCTCAAATGGACATTCCCTTCACCATGGAATCTCCATCGCAAGCTTCTGCACTTGCTCCCAGTCGCATTCACCGATTGCACTCGTTTGCTTTTCAGGTGTCCTCACAGCAGGGTGGCGCGTTGGATCTGATGGATTCCCCAGCAGCTCCCTGCATCACTTCACTGCTCCATTGATTTTTCAATAGCAAAAGAAGAACTGAATCCCATTATTTTGCAAGCTATTACCAACTTGTGATTTATATTCTTAGTTCATCTTTCAATATATGTGCTTTTTTATTCATCCCGAGAGAGATTGGTGCAAAATTTCGAAATATGGAGATGTGCAAAAAAGAAAATTGCTCCACTTGAGAGCTGGTTAATGGTTTTTGGAGGCGAGAGCTTCGTTAGTCTTCTGCGCTCTTTCATCTGGTGCTCTTTTGCTGAATCCCGGTGGAAATGCTGCGTTTTCAATATAGTTGGCCTGCAGCTCGGTTCAGGGTGGATTTATGCATCTCATATATTTGTAATGCTGTTTCTTCTCATCCCTCTTCAGATGTTAAAGATGCATAAACGCATCGAACTTTGGAGCTCGTTTGGACCTCAGGGGTCCCATTCACAAGGCATCTACGTGGCCCTGCCCCAGTCCGTCTCTGCGGCACACCTGCCGTGTCTGTGGGGAACTTTAGAGACACAGCGGGAGAAACTTTGAGAACAATCAGTGCAAGGCCGGCCGGGCTACCAGAATATTTTTTGTTGTCCAGAACAAAAAACAAAAGTGGGGCTACTTTGGGAAAAAAAAAAAAAAATATGCTGGACCACTACGTGCTATTATCATTGTATGAAACTCCCTGTCTTTATCAACTTAGACCTCGCTGTGGTATCTCGAGGTGAGCAGAGAACGAGCGGAAGTAACATGGAACCAGGGTGAGGCAGATTCAGAGGTAGCTCGCACGTATCTGAATTCTGTTTTAAGATGCACCTCGGGATCCTCCTATCCTGTGGCTGCAGAGCTCTTTATGGGACCCAAAAAGTCGACTTTCACAGTTGTAGCTCCTTCCGAACTTCTCTCCCGAATCTGAAGCATTGAAGCAAAGAGAACGGAGCAGACAGTGCATGTATAGCTTCCTTGTTTCAAAATGGCTGCCTTGCATATTAGCTTCCTTGTTCCAAAATGGCTGCCATGCATATTAGCGTCTTTTGTTTCAAAATGGCTACCATGCTTATTAGCTTCTCTGTTATTAGATTGCTGCCATGCATGTTAGCTTCCTTGTTTCAAAATGGCTGCCACGCATATTAGCTCCCTTGTTTCAAAATGGCTGTCATGCATATTAGCTCCCTTGTTTCAAAATGGCTGCCATGCATGTTAGCTTCCTTGTTTCAAAATGGCTGTCATGCTTACTATCTTCCTTGTTTCAAAATGTGTACCATGCATATTAGCTTCTCTGTTAATTGATGGCTGCTATGCATTATAGCTTCCTTGTTTCAAAATGGCTGCTATCCATGTTCGTTGTTGTTGTATGAAACGCATCATGAGTTTGTGCTGTTTTCAGATTATGGGACATGACAATCTATAGCATTTGCACCAATACAAGGATAATTGGTCTTAGAAAAAAACAGATCTAGTGCCCTTATCCGTGTTAATATAAATAACATGTATAGTACATGGTAATTAATGTGCCGCTTCTACAACAAGGAGGCATCTGGAGGGAATTCAGGTCATGGTTCCGTACACTGAATCATTTGCTCACACATTGAACAATCAGATGTTGTATTTACCCAATCCATGAGAGTTTCCCATAGGCAGACCATCCTGTCCTGGGAATTAACTTGTGTGTTGATTTCTGGTATGAGTTTTAAGAATGGTAATTTATAAACCTCATTTGCTCATGGAAATTGTGCATGGGGAGGAGTGGTGTAAGGGAGCAATGATGATCCTGCTCTCAGGAATAAGGGATCGCCCGGAGATACCCCCACAGCCTCCCGCATGGTTCATTGTGGTCGCGGAGATGTCAATATCAGGGCTGGATCCAATCCCAGGTTCTGAGAGTATTGATGGCGAATGCCATGAGTGGCTTGTAGCGTGTCAATGAGAAGACAGACTGCTGCCGCGCGCGACCCTGTGGGAATCGTCTGAGCCTGTAGGAAACGCCTGACCTTTTCCAGCCCCTTGGTGCCCTATAAATGTAATTGAAAAGCTGTCACGTGGGCATCATTTTGGCTCGAATGTCTTGGAGCTAAAAGATCAATTTTGTGTCGTGGGACTTGAGGGGGCAAAGAAACGCGATCATTCATTTAGGAAAAACTGTAATTCAGAAATAATAGAAGGCCAGTGAATCAGGGAGGAGAGCTCTTTCAGGGGAAAGCACTGCCCGCTGTGAAAACATCTGAATTAAAGAAAGAGCTGAGACTGAGAAGAAAAGGTCACTAAAATGAGTAACGACTGTTCTGCTGAACGCACATCTTCAAGCAGAGGGTAATGAAGGGTAAGTGATACCTTCTGCGTACCATGATGGTCAATAACACATCACAATGAATTCCTGTGAAAGATATAGGCCCTGATTACAATGGCGGTGAATTCACCACCAACAGGCTGTCAGTGGCGGGTTCACCACCATCGTGCGGCCATTTTCCACCCACCAGATTGTGATGGCGGGCGGTGTGCTGGTGGGCGGAAAGTCCGACCGACACGGGTCCGAGAGTAGCAATCGTTCCGATTGCCTGTCGGACTGCCTCGCATCCCCAGAATGGTGGTGGGGCCTAGCAGGCACTGCCCGCCTGATTGGGATGCAGGATCCCCGCCGGCCTATGATCGCGGTTCAACCGCCATGGAAAGGCTGCCGGGGATGGACTTTTGGGGCCACAAGCGGGCCCCCCTTGCGCCCAGGCACCTTGAATTTCCACTGGGGGGGCTCCTATGGTGCCCCCCAACATTTCCATGCACCATGTGGCAGGCACCACATGGTGCCTGCCACGTGATGCAGGGACACATTAAAGGTGCATTTTCAACATTGTGGCGGGTGATGCAGCTAACAGCACCTGCCGCAATGTTAAATATAGCAGATGCGACTTCCTCGGTGACGGTCGCATCGTAATTACATGTGTGAGACCGCCGTCTTATAGGCGGGCGGTCCACATCTCCGGGATGATGGCGGACAGACTGAAGTCTGTCCGCCATCGTAAAATGTAAATGTAAATGTAGGTGTATTTATATAGCGCAACCTGTCACCCAAAGGGCATCCTGGCGCTTGCCTAGGGAACCCGTCCTGGTATTCCCCTGTGAGAGGCACCGGCAGGGTGTCCACAGGGTGAAAGCCAGGCATCCCGCCGCGAGGGGCCGTCGTGGAGATTAAGCAAGCTATTGCCCAGAGTTGCAGAGTGAGACCCCGTGAGTCGAGTAGGCACCGGAGCGAGAATTGTCAAGGCCGTGGAATTTTGAGCCCGAGACCCGCTGAGGCGGGGAATCGAACCCTGGTCCACGGTCGATCCCAGCTCCGGGTCTGCCACCTCTAACCACTGAGCCACACTTCGTAATGACCCCCATAGTGAAGTTGCGCTAGACCATAAGAACTTCAGTGTAAGAAGACCTCATACGACAAGGAATTTGTGTCTTGCAACTGTTCCATCCTTAAAATTCTTAAGCCAAGAGACAGAGGAAGTGATATGGACTGGAGTTTTTGCAAGCCAGAAATGAACAGTTCTGCCTCAGTCCTACCTCCGCCTAGTCTTTACTCGGTGAGGTATTCACACCTCTCCACACGTGCTCAGGCACCAAAGGCCCAGATTCACCTTCAATCGAAAGAAGGACGCCACTCAGCATCCTGTTCCTCCTGTCTGTTTCCAACAGGTGTCATTGTGGGATGAGAGTAAGCCACGTCCATTTCCGAGGTTATGGATTAGGGGAATGAAGATAGAGCTCCTTATCTGTGCTTCTTCCCTGGTAGACTAGTGTCATGTTTCGGCCCAGGTTTCCGTCTTAAGGTGACTTCTTCTTTCCATAGGACCAGATGATTAGTCTACCTTCTTTTTTCCTGCATCCTCCTAGACTGGGGAAAAAGCATTTCAGCTCTTAGATGTCCATTGAACATCACCGTTCCACGGGCATCCATGGGATAAGACAGTGGTCCTTGATAATCCAGAGATATATACCAGATAGAAATAAAGTCTCTGGGGGAACCTCATCTACTCGGTCCACAAATTCAGAAAGTCTTTAAAATCCGAACTGCCCCAAAGTTAGGTCCCTTTGAGGCACTGTTTAAGGAAAATATACATTCCTATTATCGGAATTTTAATACCACAGTATTTCATATAAAAATATTGAAAAGTTTGCTTGAGGTCCACCCAGTAACATGGTCAATTTCTTCTCAAGTGTGAGTAAGGCGCTTTTGTTCGGTTGGAAAAGTTCTCACCTCTTCCGTTGCCAATATCCTTGCACTCAAAAGCCGGGCTATTGATAAGTCGGAGCAGAGGAAGCTCCCCGCCTGCTGGCCCTGGAGGCACTCATCTGCTTTACTCCCTGTAAGAAAAGTAGGCTAATCGGCAAGTTGAAGTTTGAAACAAGAGCAGAGCTAAGGTGAGAAGTTCCCACAAGATTTTGCCTTGAGATGTAGCAACATGCCATTCACTTTTCAAACAAGACAATCTGACAATCTGTGTATACTGAGCTGGAACTGATTGGGGTAAAGCAGCATTGTTAAATTTTGAATGAAAGTATCATTTGTAAACAATATTCCATCGTTAGCGGTTACTATTCACATTGGGTCTGTATGTTTGGTTAAGTGATTGAATGCCAGGAAGAGGTGTTCCAGAATCTCCCATTACTTTGTTCAGTAAGTAGGATGTGTCATGTGAGTTAATGTCTTTGCATATAGATGTTTTGTGTGTAGATGTGTCTTGTGTGTGGATGTGTCTTGTGTGTAGATGTGTGTGGAGTGTGGATGTGTCTTGTGTGTGAATGTATGTGGCAAATGAATGTGTCTTTTGTGTGTGGATGTGTCTTGAGTGTAGACGTGTGTGGATGTGTGTGGCGTGTGGATGTGTCGTGTGTGTGGAGGTGTGTAGATGTGTGTGGCCTGTGGATGTGTCCTGTGAGCAAATGTTAAAGTCTATAGTCTTCAGAGATGCCCCTCACCAACAAAACAATGGTGTTAACGTTCCAGATTGATGCTAACCTGGCAGGGGCCGCCTTAGGCATGTGCAAGCTGTGCACCCACACAGGGCCACCAAACCCCAGGGGCCACCACGCCAATATATATCCTTAATATAGTAATCCTCTGAGGACGGATACATATTTGCGTGGCAGCCCCTGGCAGGGATTTGGCGGGCTCCGGCTCTGTTCCACTTTCAAACACTCTGACCCCCCTCTCTTCACTGGCCTAGGTGCTCCGCCCCGCCCGGACCCCCTCTTCCGGGCCCCCTACCTACGCTCCCTGCCCCGGGCCGCCTTGAGCCTAGAGCCGCCCCTGAACCTGGGAGGAGGTTTTCCTGGGGTTTCACCCAGCTGATAAAGGACGGTGCCAAGCCAGCTACCCCCATGAACACTATCATTCCAGGACAGAAAATCACTAAAGAAAGAAGCAGTGTCAATCTCTTCCTCTGTTGCCTAGCATCTCCAATGGTGTGATCCACATTATTTTCACAGTGTGAGCCAAGGCAATGGAGGTTACATTAGAAACAGACAGTGAAGAAACATTAGTCAGAAAAAAGAGATGGAGAGGAACTGGAGTATCCTCTCTGAGGCTGTTCCAAAGACAGAGATAAAACTACAACTAGGCATAGCAGAAACACCCCAAACAAAAAAGGAAATGCAAGGTTCGTCCTTTAAAAAAGATTTTCCCAGTGCTGGATGAGTGCTGTATCACTGCCATGTGGCACATTTCGCCTCTGCCATACGGTTCTTCCCTAAAGCTAATGCTCCTCCTCTCGCCACTTTGACACTATGGCCCAGATTTGCAAATATACATCGCAAAGCAGGACAGCGCAGCAAGTGAAGTTGCCGCGCTGCGTTTTTAGGATGAGAAAGAGCAGTACAGCGCCATATGCGATTCTGTTCTTCACTTTGCAAGCGCTGGCACATATAATGCAACCATGTGCCAATGGAGAGACCTTTGCAACTATTCATGAGCGGAAAATATGTTCCGCTCGCGGATTTTAGCGGATTTTCGGTAAATCCGCGATCCGCGAACTCCCGCGAATTTACTGAAAATCCTCAAGATCCGCGAGAGGCGGATTTCGGGGGCAAAAGTTCAAGCCTGTTGAACTTTTAACTATTTTAGGATGGCGTCGGCAAGCTGCCAGCGCCATCCTAAAATAGTTACTAAGTTAGCTTCAACAGGAAGCACTAATAGATAAAATAAAGCAGGTGCTCAGAGAGGTGCAGCATTTTTACGTAAATCCATGTCTTCCAATCTTTGTAAATATGTATTTGTATCAAAATCAATGGGTTGATGCATACAAGCACCCATGCACCACCCATGGAGCTTCCCTTTGATGCAAATATACGCAAGACAGCGCATTGCACTGTGTTGCGTTACTTTGGAATACGAGCTACTGCGAATAGTGATTTGCATTGGATTGTAGATACCAAACCAACACTTTGCGGTGGGTCTGCTTCAAAATAGTAACGCAAACCTGACACAACATATTTGTAAATCAGGGCTAATGTGTGTTTCCCAGACAAATATCAAGCTGCCATAGCAGCTCCAACCCAGTTCCTTGCTCCCACAGTGGTTGTTGGAGACAGTAGGCTGAGGTAGCGTGTTCCACTGCATTATCCTGCATTGCATGGTGGGGTCTTCGCAGGCATGCAGTGCTGTGCCTGGCAGTTAGTGTGCTGCTTCCATCCCACTTTAGTCAGGATGAGCTAGCCTGCATCCCTTAAGCTTGTTTCAGCCAGGCGAGCACCTGAGATGTTGGGGCTCTTGAACCCTGATGGTCCTCATCTCCCTTGACCATGTAGCACCTGTCTGGCCTTGTCCAGCAGACATTGCTGGCCTGAGACCCACATTAGGATCCGGAAGGCCAATAGGAGTGGGCACGGGTTGTCATGGTATGCCAGGGCCTGCCACTTCCTGGCACTCTCTGCTTCAGTAGAGCTTGATGGCCCTACAGCTACCTGAGTGAAGTCTATGCTTAGCCTGAGGCAAGATTGTTTAGGAGAGGGATTCTGGGGACTGTCCCTAAAGGGCATGTATGCACCTTGTCCCCCGTGGCCAGACGGAAACCCCACCCCCTTATTGCAGGACACAGCAGTGACCTTGGGGGACATCCCAAAATACTACAATAGAGTACTACATACAGCTGAGAGGCTGAAAGGCCTTCTTCATCCTACATGAGGGATAGAGGGTCTTCTGGGATCATGAAGGCTTCTGAATACCATCGGCTCCAAGGACAATAAAGCACAGAAGAAGCTGAGGAGTCCTAGATATCAGTGCAAGTGCAGCTAGGCAGAGCTCCAGAGACACAGAAGAAGAACCCGGGGGTTCAAGAAGACACTGGAGCAAAGGTACAGACCTACAATGCTCCTGAAACACAGAAGACCATGGAGGGCAGGTACACAGCGCGGAGCACTAGAGACACGGAAGAAGAACCTGGGGGTTAGAGAAGACCCTAGAGGACAGGTACAGACCAGCAGAGCTCCAAAGACACAGAAAAAGAACGCCTGGGGTTCAAGAAGACACTAGAGGAAAGGTACAGACCTGCAAGACTCCAGAAACACAGAGGAAGTCCCATGAGTTCAAGAAGACACTAGAGGAAAGATACAGACTGGCAGAGTTTCAAAGACACAAATGAAGAACCAGTGAGTTCAAGAAGACACTAGAGGACAGGCACAGACCTGCAGAGCTCCAAAGACACCGAAAAAGAACGCCTGGGGTTCAAGAAGACACTAGAGGAAAGGTACAGACCTGCAAGACTCCAGAAACACAGAGGAAGTCCCATGAGTTCAAGAAGACACTAGAGGAAAGATACAGACTGGAAGAGTTTCAAAGACACAAATGAAGAACCAGTGAGTTCAAGAAGACACTAGAGGACAGGCACAGACCTGCAGAGCTCCAAAGACACAGAAAAAGAACACCTGAGGGTTCAAGAAGACACTAGGGGACAGGCACAGACCTGCAGAGATTCAAAGACACAGAAAAAGAACGCCTGGGGTTCAAGAAGACACTAGAGGAAAGGTACAGACCTGCAAGGCTCTAGAAATACAAAGAAGAGCCTGTGAGTTCAAGAAGCCACTAGAGAACAGGCGCAGAACGCAAATCTCGAGAAACAACGAGGAAGCCCTGTGAGTTCAAAAAGACTCTAGAACGACTTTACAGACTGTCATACCTAAAGAAACACAGATGAAGAACTTGTTAGTTCAAGAAGACACCAGTGCGCAAGTACAGACCACAAAGCCTGCAGCAAAAGGGTATCCCCTGCCTTCACAGAATTTTTTTCTTTCCTAGCTAAATACCCTGTCTGATGTTTTCAAAGAAAAATATTTTTTTTTCTTATGTTAGACCCTCATCCAATCTAGTAGTGGCATGCTTCATCATTGGATCTCCTCCTGATCCCTAAAAACCAGGATGTACTTGGCCATATGTGTATGCGTCCTGTGAAGGCAGGGGCTACCCTTTCATTGCGGGTTGTGATTATAACAGGGTGTTGAATGGTTACTACGTCTTCAATAAGTAGATGATGCCATGAGTTCTTGACAAGTTGCTTTACTAAGTACATTAAATGGAAGAACAGCTCAGTCACACACCTAGCCCTGTCCACAGGCTCTCCTCATCTGCGCCCCAACATTCCTAGGACATTACTGCATTCGAGAATAAATATATGGTAATGCACATCACCACACAGGAAGAGTGTATCGCTTGGACTAAATTCAAGGTATCCCTCTATAAGGTGGGTTCCCTTGCGATCCTTGTTTTTGGTTTACCAGACTGCAAAGCTCCAGAAACACAGAAGCCCATGGGGTCAAAGAAGATGCTAGAGGGCAGGTGCAGGCTGCAGAGCTCCAGAAACATAGAAGCTCTGTAGAGCTCAAGAAGGCACCAGCTGGCAGTTGCAGACTGGCAGAGCTTCAGAAACGGAAGAAGATCTGTGAGTTCAAGTAGACACCTGTGGGCATTGAGAGACCGGCAGAGGCCCAGAGCCAGAAAGTCTTGTGAGTTCGAGAAGACACTAGAAGTTAACTGCAGAGTGCCAAAGCATCAGAAACACAGAAAGAGACATGCCAATTTAAGGAAATACTGTAGGAACTGGTGGGACCTTCAGAGAATGAGAGAATGAAGTGCTGGAGGGTCTTCGATGGATAGCAAAATCAGACGATGCTTTTCATTTTGTCATCATCTGCACCACTGGTTGACATGTGCCCTCAGAAAGGAATCTTCATGAAATGTTCACAAAACTTCCCCTTTTTGGTTCAGCTTCTGTGTTGAAAGTTTCGGGGTGAACTGTCAAGTAGGAGCCAAGGAAGAAGGTGGGTCTCAAAACACCTTTTCCCCAGTGATGTCACTGACCATGTCATGAGTGATGTAGTATGTGAGGTCATAAGCAATGCATTGCAGGGGCACGAGTTATAGCTAGTTCAGCAAAAAAAAATTGTGGGATGTGCGTAGTATACGCATATCGCGTGGAAAAAAAAGGAAACCTGAAGCCCGCTTTAGTGCTAAATTTGTCAGGAAATAGCGCTCGTACTATGAACTGAATCGCGCCTACTCAATCGAACTACATGTCCCATGAGGCGCTGGGGCGGAAATACTGTTATCTAGACACCCGTCACGCACTCGATGTGCGTAATTCTGTTTCCTGCATCGACATCGCGACTTGGCGTTTCCCGGAATGAAGACGCGGATGTATCCTGACCTGCTCCTGTTGAACATAACCACGGCTGTGGTGAGTACATTTTGACTAAGCGATACGGATTTAGAAAACCGTATGACCGCCCAAAGGAAGTGGAGGCTTGCTGAGACGTCTTCCTGGTAACCTTGGCGGTTAGATCGATAAATCTCTTATAGAAAGGAAAACACGGTGACGTAACCGTTTCTCCTGGGGAAGAACTGAGTAAAGGGGCAAGTGCCATAGTAATACCCCCACCTATTAGGCGACGGTTGTACCAATACCGTGGAAGCCTGGGTAAGTGGGGAATTACAAGAATCTACTTTAATTACACATTGGTATCGGTGAAGTAACTGAGACCAATATTGGAAGATTGTTGGTGTTATATTCTTTTTTGGCAAGCATCAAAGAAGGGCGGTGGTATGCTACACCGTGGAAGCCCAGTAGCGTGACATTGTTGGATTTCTACAAACTAAACACTCTTATTCATATTTTTTCTGGGGCCAACGTCTATCTTCTGTTGGGGTACATGCTGTCACTTATTATTTGAACCGGTGAGCTCTGTTCTAGATTGCATCATACTTTAGCACCAAGCCAAAAGAGTTGTGTGTAATAACTTCTGCCTTATTGTGTGTATTAGGTTCTAGCGATGGGAGTGCTCTGATTGAGGTGGAGATCCCTTTAGAGTACGTTGATCCTGTTGGTAGAAAAGGTATGCCTCATATCATTAGCGAGAATTGAATGAGAGTAGGACGTATTATTTCCTGTTCTTTGAACCTCTGTCTTTCTCCCCACAGGTTCACCATTCGACCCCCGGCCCCGGCTTTCCAGCTTTTTTTCCCTCGCCTGATAACCCTTCAACTCTGTGATATAATTCAGAGTTCGGGAATGTCTGGAGATGGACCCCTTATTGCATCATCCAGATCCTGAGGAATGGAGGTTCTGACAAAATTAGCCCCGGTGGGGGCCAAGTCCCGGGGGCAATGTAGTTTATTATAATGGTTGCGGGGGGGCTGAAAGGTGTCCAAAGCCCCGGGGACCACCACTCCCCGGGGCTTTATATATTGTGGGAGGGCCAGTTCCTTCAGTGTCCTGGAGTGAAAATTAAAATATACATTAACAATATGTTCCCTATGAGAAAATGAAAGATATTATGAAGATGCTACCGCAGCCCCGAATCATTACCTTACTCGTAGTTTCTTCGCCCGTATTGATTCTCTGAAACGAAACTAATTATCCCAAGGGTGTGGTTTATATACTTTTTGGTTACTTAACAGTCTATGGGATCAATGTATTGCTCCTCCCACTTTTAAGTCACGTTTTTCAGTTGACAGGTGTTCTCGTTTGCACTGTTTTAGTGTGTCACGTGTTTATGTAAACGTGCCTCTTTCTATACTTTTTAGCTTTCGTATAATTTTTAAAATGCTTTATTTAAACTCGTTTTTATTATTAAAGCATTTCTATAGGTTACTTTTTTTTAATAGGAGTATTAACATTTATTCACCTTTTTTTTCCGACTTATTATTCTAGTAACTTCCCTTTTTTTGTAAACCTATTTTTAATATTTGTCATTACTCTAAACCCCTATTTTCTCTGCATCCCGTGCAAGAGATACTCTCTATTAAACTTTGAGTATTCTAATGTATATCCGAGCATTAATTTATTTAATTCCTTTACTACGAGTTTTAAGACATTTATTTATCTAATATTTTTAGTCTTTCTTTATACACTGCAAAGGATACTGTTATTTGTGTAGAATAACACTGTGAATCAGTGTCCATTTGGCAAAATTGAGAAAGATTGATTTGGTTGGTTGATGTTTTTGCAGTTCCATAAGTATATATACTCTTGCAGTAAGTCAGGCTTTAGGGTATGCAGTGTTTCAAACTCCTATCACATTTGTGCTTCAGGCCCACAATTCCCCAATCAGTATCTGTATACTTCAGGTAACACAGTGTGACTCCTGTTGCAAGTTCAAAATGACTCTTTTGGTACCATGTAGTAATTCATTCAGTAAAGTAAAAGTGAACCAATTAAGAATTCACCCAGTGTCTTTACTTATATTAACACCTTAACAACAGCGGTTTTTCTGCCGCGTTCTAAAGGGTGGGCGGGGCTGCGTCGGCCGTTGGTTGTGCGCAGCACTGGGTATGGAGTGCTCGTGACGGCCAACGGCAGCACGTAACGGGTTAATGTAATCATTCACTCAGTAAGCATGTACTTATGCAGTGAGCCAGGCTTTAGGGAATGCAGTGATTCAAAGTGCTATGTATTATGCAATTAGTGGTGTAATAACCTTTATATTTGTGCTTGAGGACTACAATTCCCCACTCACTATACATACCAGAGGTCTCCAACTAGTAGCTCGGGAGCTACTGGTAGTTCACTAGCACCCTGAAAGTAGCACTCAGAGGAGAAGCCAAACCAAACCAATCTCAGAGATTCTGTGTTTATCAAAAAAGAAGGTAGTACTGCTCATTTCACTACCCTTGAGAGTTACAGGCAGTCAAAGCATTGGCAGGGCCTGTTCATAACACTCAAACACAAACTGTGGTGGTGTATGAATTAATCAATTAGGGATGTATAGAGCTCATTATCCACCTGTGAGGGTTTCCAGACGCTGGGGGAGTATGTTGGGGGATTTGTGCAGCTTTGGTCATTCGAAAAGGCAGGTGTTATGGTTCTTCCTGAATGCCTTCAGTGTGGGGGTTCATCTGATGCTGAGGGGGAGTTCTTTCCAGGTCTTCTTGGCCATGATGTACGAGAAGGTTGTGCCTCCTTTTCTGGTTATGTGAATACAGAGGATTTCGGCCAAGGCCTGGTCAGAGGAGTGGAGGTTCGTTTTGTGGGTATAGAAGGAGATTGAAGTATTGGAGTCTGGTGTTGTGGAAGGCTTTATAGGTGTGTGTGAGCAGCTTGAAGGTCACTGTTTTTACGACGGGGAGCAAATGCAGTGCTCGTTTATGCTGGGTAATGTGGTCCTGTCGTGGGATCCTGAGGATGAGTCTGGCTGTGCAACTTTTAATTTTACCATAAAAAAATAGCCCCTATCAGTAATTTGTTATATCCCCGGGGACCCTATCCCCCGGGTCTTATATAAAATATTGGGGACCGTGGGGGGAGCCACATTGCCCCCACGGTCCCGCCGGCTCCTCGCATCCTTCGGGAGCCGGCATTGCTTTTACACATGGAGAGATGCTAACTTGCATGTGGAAATGCAATCTTGTTTGGATTTTGAAAGTGATAACAGATTTCACTGCTCTTTCAAAATTCAAACTAAGTTTGCTATGGGAGGGCTGGAACCACGAGACTTCCGCCCTTTCACAGCAAACATTAGTGTCCCAGGGATAGGCACCCCCAGGACACTGCAGGAACCGGCTCTGGGCATGGCGCTCTCCAGGGCACCAGGTGGAGGGCCACACAGCCCCCCTCACACAATACAGAAATCTCCGGGGGTGTTTGTTCCCGGGGTTTGAGGGGCATCCTTGAGGCCCACACACTTTTAATTTTATAGGGGGGGAGGCCTTTTATGCAAAAGTGGTGGAAGGGGGTTGTAAATCTGGTACACAGTGTTTTGTTTTACTTTGCTTTCCTTTCTGTCTTGTAGAGGATCCAGGGTAAATATAACGGTTTTTGTACAGCTAGTACCTTTCAACTCTACCCCCAAACGGCTTTCTGCCTGTTACCATAGTAACAGTTTATGGAACAGTTTAGTAAGCACAGAGGTTAGAAGTTCACCACACTATGTTGCTAATAGAAATAGTTACTGTGGTGGACTTAAATTTTTTTTTCATAGGAACCGTTAGTCGTAGAAGAAGTCAGTGGAAAATATAATAAAAATAATAGCAGGGTTTCTCTGGGGCCCTCACAGTCCCGGGACTTCACTCATGTTGGAAGGGGGGTGCAGTAGGCTGTCGAAATTATATAGTGCAAACAACAATGCAGCTTATTGCATCTTTTCTTTAATATAATGTGGAAGGAGTAGTTTCTTTTCTGTAACTCCAGTTCTGTAGTAGGGGTATCTCTGTTATAGTCATAATCTAGTGAATAGTCCCGCCTATGTGCGTGGACCCCGGAGCAATCAAAAATAATCTCTAAAGTGTCGAAAAAATGCAGAACTGCACAGCCACTTAAGAGAGAATTTAAAGACATATAATGCAGCCTATAACAGGCTACACTGTCCAGTACTTCAGCTAGAAATTCCACCAAAAATCCACAAAACAGCAAAGCCTGTCCAGATTTCCCTTGCCTTCAGCAAAAAACCCCTCTGGATGATAGAGAGAAAGACATGGACAGACAAGCCCCATAGGCTGCCATTATGTGGCTCAGAATAGGATACTGTGCCTTTAAGAGAACTTTCCAGAACTTCACAGTATCCCAGAATGCCCTGCAGGTCTCTCATACTTTCAGTTCTTTTTGAAGGCGTAACACGCCAGACCTGTAGCATTCCTTACATGAATATCTCTCTCCACCGGGGAGGAGGGCGGGCGCTTATGACTATAACAGAGATACCCCTACTACAGAACTGGAGTTACAGAAAAGAAACTACTCCTTCTGTAGTAGGGGATCTCTGTGTATAGTCATAATCTAGTGAATAGAATGGCAAGCCCATCCCCACACCAAAGCGGCGGTGGAGAAAAGAAACCAACACCACTATTGTGCGAACAAATTCCGCAGCGAAGCCTGTCCAACCTGAGCATCTGCTCTGGCATCAGCGTCCAGACAGTAGTGCTTAGCAAAGGTATGAACTGACTTCCAAGTGGCGGCCTTGCAAATTTCTGCAATCGGCACATTACGGAGCAATGCTGTCGTGGCAGCTTTGCCCCTGGTGGAATGAGCCTTAGGCTTACCCCCTAAGGTCTTATTAGCTTTCTGATAACATAGTTGTATGCAGGACACAATCCACCTAGAAATGGACTGCTTAGAGGTCGCAAGATCCGTCCTGACTGATCCGTAATTGATAAACAATTGGTCTGACCTACGAATATCTTTAGTCTTATCCAGATAAAATTTCAACACCCTCCGAACATCCAGGGAATGTAAGGACCTTTCCGCTGGAGATGAAGGGTTCTGAAAAAACGTAGGCAAAGTTATAGTTTGGTTGACATGAAAGTCAGAAATAACCTTGGGAAGAAATTTAGGGTGAGTACGCATAACAACCTTAGCAGCATGAAATACAGTATAAGGTTCATTACAACACAACGCCTGAATTTCACTCACCCTGCAGGCCGATGTAATGGCCACGAGGAACGCCGCCTTCCAGGACAGGTGCTGCAACGAAGCCTTATGAATGGGTTCAAAAGGCTCCTTCATCAAACTGGACAGCACCACATTCAATTCCCATGAAGGCGAAGGAAGCCTGACAGGAGGGAACACTTTCTTCAAGCCTTCCAAAAAGTCTTTGATCACAGGGATCGGAAAGAAGGAAGTCTGTGAAGGGCTTTTCCTGTAGGCAGTCAATGCAGCGAGATGAACCCTAATAGAGTGAACATTAAGGCCAGATCGCGCCAAATGTAGAAGGTAAGGAAGGATGACATCTTCCTTGCACGTCGTAGGATCGAAGTTCCTGGACACACACCAGATACAAAACCTCTTCCACTTGTAAGCGTATGACGTCCGAGTGGAAGGCCTCTTAGACCCCTTCAATATGTTCATGCAATCGTCTGGTAGATTCAAATGTCCATATTGCACTACTTCAGGAGCCATGCCGCCAAACTCAAGGATGAGAGATTGGGGTGCACCATCTGCCCCCCGAACTTCGTGAGAAGGTCCGGCCTGCACGGCAACCGAATGTGTGGAAGGAGGGACCGGTGTAGAAGGTCCGTGAACCACCACTGTCTGGGCCATTCCGGGGCAATCAGGATCATCCGTGCCCTGGACCGGGACAGCTTGATGAGCACCGCCGGAATCAGAGGGATGGGCGGAAAAGCGTAAACAAAGCTGTTCGACCAGTTGATCCAGAGTGCATTCCCCAGCGTCCCTTGCTGGTAGTACCTGGAGGCGAAGTCTCGGCATTTGCTGTTTTCGGCGGTGGCAAACAGATCTACGTCTGGAGTCCCCCACCTTGCGAAGACTTCTCCTAGCACGTCGTCGTTTATGACCCATTCGTGGTTTTCCTGGATCAGCCTGCTCAGTGCGTCCGCCTGAACATTTTGCACACCTGGCAGATGGGTAGCCGTTATCGTCAATCCTCTTGCCAGAAGCCAGTGCCAGATCGTCTGCGCCTCCCGAGACAGGGTGCGCGATCTCGACCCCCCCCTGCTTGTTGAGGTAATACATCATGGTCGTATTGTCCGTCTGTACAAGCAGAGAGTTGGTCCGGAAGGACGGATGAAAGGCCTTCAGCGCCAAGTGAACAGCCCTGAGTTCCAGGAAATTGATGTGATACGTGGACTCCGTCTGAGACCACGTGCCTTGGATCTGTAAGTCCCCCGAATGCGCTCCCCAGCCCTGGAGAGAAGCATCCGTCACGATCGTCTGAGTAGGAATGTCCTTGTGGAAGGGAACTCCTCTGAGGAGATTCTCCGCTGAACACCACCACTTCAGAGACTGAAGAGCATGCAGAGACAGTCGTATCTTGTCGTCCCAAGATCCTCTCCTCTGGTCCCACTGGTCCTCCAGGCACTCCTGCAGAGGTCTCATGTGTAGTCGTGCATGAGGAGCGAGGAAGATACAAGAGGCCATCGACCCCAGTAGAGAAGACACCGTCCTCACTGTTGTAGATGGAGCGGTCATAAGAGCCTGAGCCTTCCGAAGTATCGATCTCCGTCGCTCCTCCGAAGGAGACACACTTGCTGACAGCGTATTGATGGTGGCCCCCAAGTATTGAATACATTGGACCGGGATCGGGACAGACTTGGACATGTTGATGTGCAACCCCAGCTTGTTCAAGAGAACGCACGTCTTCCGGAAGTCTGCTTGAGCTTCTGAGAAGGAGGAGGCCTTGATCAACCAATCGTCCAGGTACGGGTAGACAAACACCCTGTCTTTCCTCAGGTGTGCCGCCACCACTGCCATGCACTTCGAGAATGTCCTGGGTGCAGATTTCAGTCCGAAAGGTAGCACCGTGTATTGGTAATGATTGGTGCCGACTTGAAAACGCAGAAACTTCCTGTGCTTGTGTGCTATGGCCACGTGGAAGTACGCATCCTGTAGGTCTATGGCGCAAAGCCAATCCCCCTGTTGTAACTGAGGATAGATCTGATGCAACGACAGCATACAAAACTTTTCTCTGCGAATCCACTTGTTTGCCTGTCGCAAGTCCAGAATGGGCCTGAACTCGTTCTTGTCTTTCTTGCGAACCAGAAAGAACCGGGAGTACAGACCTCTTCCTCTTTGAGACAGAGGTACGTCTTCTATCGCCCTTTTCCTTAACAGGATATCGGCCTCCGCCTGGAGTCCGCGCAGTTGGTACTGTGAGCCGACCGGAGGGATCGCTGGAGGAGGGCTGATGAACCGAAGACTGTATCCATTGCTAACAATATTCAGCACCCACTTGTCCTGAGTAATTTTTCTCCACTCTGCCAGAAAAAATTGAACGCTTCCCCCCACCGGAGCGGGTAACGGATGACGGGGAAGTAACCGCTCAGGGTCGAGACCCGGCCGGGCCCTTGTTCGCGGTAGAGGGCTGCTGCCCACCTCTACCCCTCTGAGGTTTTTGGAAAGGTCTCCGGAACTGCTGCTGTTGTTGCTGCTGCTGTTGCCCCGAAGATTGTCCTCTTCCTTTCCCTTGCGAGCCGAACCGCCGTTGGAACTGGCGGTAGGGTTTCTTGTCCTTGGGCTTCTCCAAGCCCACCGCCGTCAGGGTTTCTGCCTCGGCCTTCATCCTGGCCATCTCGTCATCTGCGTGCTTTCCGAAGAGCGTGTCCCCTGAAAACGGCAGGTTGGCCACTCGCTGCTGCGCTTCAGGCTTGAGAGACGTAAGTCTGAGCCATGCATGGCGGTGCTGGGTGATCCCGTGGCAATAGCCATGTGCAGCTAACAAGGAGATATCCGCCGCGGCACTGATGGCCTGGTTCGAGACCAGCATACCCTCCTTGACGACCTCCATGAAGTCTTCCCTCCTGTCCCGCGGCACAAGGTCCGCGAACTGCTCCATGGAATCCCAAAGCGCACGGTCATATCGTCCTAGCAATGCCGAGTCGCTGGAAGCCTTCATTGTGGTGGAAGAATTCCCACACGCCTTCCTTCCAGCCGAATCAATCCAGCGGCTCTCCTTGTCCGGAGGCACGGTGGAGGACGGGGAGGTGGAATGTTGCTTTCTGGCCGCCGTAACTATCACTGAGTCGGGGACTGGGTCCATCCTCAGGAAGGCAGGATCTGAGTCCGGTGCCCTGTATTTTTTCAACAGTCTAGACGGGGCGGCCTTCACCACCGCCGGTGTAAGGAACAGTTCCTGTGCCGGTTCCACCAGTCCCGGAACCAAGGGCAGCAGAGGGCGAGACAGGTGCTTTTTGTGCAAGGTCTCGAATATCACGGACGTCGTAGGTGTAGGAGCCGTCACCGTGATACCCAACTTTGCGGCCCCCCTCAGGAGGACCTCCTGGAATGTACCAATGTCGTCGATAGGAGACACCCTAGTCTCCGGGAAATTGGACAACGTAGGGGAATAGGAGCGGGTCCTAGAAGAGGTATCGGTCCTGGACCTGCGTCTCCTATGGCGCCGTCTGGAACGGGTGGAGGACCTGTGCCTGCTCCTCGAACGGTCCCTCCGTCTGGAGCGAGACTTCGATCTCCTGGGCCTCGGCCGGTCCACCGGCTTCTCCGGGGTGGCCGACTTGGGCTTACGTGGTTCCTTGGACTTAGGAGTCTTCTTGGGAGGGGTCGGGAGATCGGGCAACGAGGCCGACCTCGGCCGAACCGGAGGAGGCTTGACGGGCGGAGGAGGCAAAGGAGGAGGAGTAGGATTCCTCGGACGCGGGCCTCTAGGTAGCGGAGGAGGAGGTGTAACTGACTTCTTTGGAGTGTATACCTCCGAGTACACCGTTCCCGGTGACCCACCATCCTTCCTGGGCTGAGGGGAGCCCCCCACAGCCCTAGGCCACGTAATATTATCCTTCGACGCCTTTGGCTGGTGTTCAGGCGGCGACCGCCGACCTCTCGGCGTCGACCGTCTCTTCCTCTTCGGCGTCGAACGACTGCCGTGTCTCGACGTCGACCCGGACCATCTCGACGACGACCCTCGGTGTCTTGACGGCGATCTCTTGTGCCTTGACGGCGATCTCTTGTGCTTCGACGTCGACCGCCTCGACGACGCCTTGGAGCGTCTCGACGTCGATCTTGACCTCCTACGCCTCGACGGCGAACGCCTCCGTTTCGCCGGCGAGTGCTTCCGCGTTGACGGCGGGCTTGACGACGAGGATCCCCTCGACGACGATGAAGTCTTGCGCCTTGACGGCGAACGACGGTGTCGCCTAGGAGGCGAGCGTCGACGCCGATGCTGTCGACGCCGAGAGCTCGACGTCGACGCCGATGACAGCGACGAAGACAGACGACGTCGGACGGCGGCCTATGCAGGTCCCTCGACGTCGACGGGCGACGTTTTCTCGACCCAGAGCCCTGGGGAGATGGGGAGCCGGCCTTGGACTTCCCCCTCGACGTCTTAGTGGGGGCCACCGACCCAGACGGAGAATGGGGACGTGTGCTGGGCTTCCTGCCCCCGGGGAGACCCCCAGGGGCCTCAGCATGGGCAGATGAAGCCCCTCCAGACCCACCTTGCGTCTTCTGTCTTCTTTCTTCAAGTCCCTGAAGTCTGATTTTCATTCTGTCCTTCAGGGTCCTGCCAGAGAAGCCCTGGCAGATCTCACACTCCTCAGGAATGTGGGAAGAGGGAAGGCAGAGGATACAGACCTCATGGGGGTCTGTCTTGGCCTTCTTCCTGGAGCACTCCGGGCATTTGTCGAATAATGCAGGCATCATGGACTGCCAAGGGGTGCAAGGAACCAAGAAGAAAGCTTTAAAGTACTGAAAAAGTACACAAAATCGAATTTAGTGCAAAAAAACCCACCAACAAAACCCTTGAAAAGGGAGAGCTCAATGCTCCAGGGTCCTGCTAGCAGGAGCCGGAAAAAAGAACTGAAAGTATGAGAGACCTGCAGGGCATTCTGGGATACTGTGAAGTTCTGGAAAGTTCTCTTAAAGGCACAGTATCCTATTCTGAGCCACATAATGGCAGCCTATGGGGCTTGTCTGTCCATGTCTTTCTCTCTATCATCCAGAGGGGTTTTTGCTGAAGGCAAGGGAAATCTGGACAGGCTTTGCTGTTTTGTGGATTTTTGGTGGAATTTCTAGCTGAAGTACTGGACAGTGTAGCCTGTTATAGGCTGCATTATATGTCTTTAAATTCTCTCTTAAGTGTCTGTGCAGTTCTGCATTTTTTCGACACTTTAGAGATTATTTTTGATTGCTCCGGGGTCCACGCACATGGGCGGGACTATTCACTAGATTATGACTATACACAGAGATCCCCTACTACAGAATAATGTTTATTTATTAGGCAGTGTTCACGTTTGTTACAGATACAGTCACTTTGTTTCAGGCAATTTATTAATATGTAGGACGGCGTGTTCTGTATGTGTGCATGATACAAATTTAACATTTAATTGGCTCAGGTGTTCTAACAACAATCTTAATGTCCATTTGGGTGAGAACTATTAAAAGTAGAAGTATTTTCTGTAATTCACTTGTGCTCCGGAGAGTTGCAAGGACATGTAATTGGCTTACATGTTGTATGGAGGACTTTCCTGAGCCCGTCCGCGCTGAGTTCGCGGCTGGGGCCAGGCAGGCTGCTCCTCGCTTCAACTTAGCAGTAGGGAATTTCCTGTATTCTTATAATACCTTGCTCTCTTTAAGACCACCCTCTAAATCCTGCCAACACACCTTCTTCCCTAATGAATTATCTTCTGTCCTCTGTTGTAGCTGTCATTCTGGGAATACTAGTATGCTGCATCCTGGAAAGCGGCGGGTGGCTACTGAGGCGCTCAAGGATTGTACCTTGGAAACATAAGAAGGTTTCCTTATCAATGCCAGATCCCTGTCTAAAAATAACATTGCTTTTAATGACTTTGTTTCACTTAGGAAACCCTCTTGGGTCTTTATCACTGAAATGTGGGCCTCTGATTCTTCAGGCCCCGACCTGGTTGCGGCCATTCCCTCTGGTTCCAATTTGACCAGGATGGACAGGACTGGGCGAAGAGGTGGTGGTTTAGGAATCTTACATAAGGCCTCTTCCATATGCCGACCTGATTTTCTCTCTACTGCCTCGGACACCTTTGAGGCCTTATACTTTTCTATTAACTCCACCTCCACGGTCTCTCTTCCAGGCATTTTATGCTATAGACCTAGTCCTAGAGTCCTAGAGCCTCTTTCACCCAGGATCTGATGACACTTCTTGAACCCTTCCTTGATAGGCCCAATTTTACTCTTTTCTGAGATTTTAACTTTCATTTAGAGAATGCCAGTTCCAAAGACACCTCCTGCCTCGTAGAGCCTCTGGCTGCATGCGACCTGGTCCAGCTGGTGGGGAGTTCCACTCATTTAGCAGGCCACACGCTTGAAGGCATTTTCACCAATAATATTAGAATTAAGACAGAAACCCCGATCCCTCTGGCCTGGTCAGATCATTTTGCAGTGCCCTTCAAGTTTAACATCCCTCATTCCCTTATTTCTGCCCCAGATACCAAGACCTGGGAACTTAGACGAAATTTTAAGCAGATTAGTAACGAAACCCTGGCTCCTTTTTTGAATGAACTTAGAACTCACTCTAAGAAGGATATAAATCTTGCAGCAATGGACCTGTCCAGTGCTATTTCCAGTGCTGTTGAGATCCTGGCCCCGCTAAGCCTCATTACTGCGCCCGAAAGAGTCCTTCCATGCCTTGGTTCTCTGATCGGCTTAGACGGTTGAGGCAGGGCTGTAGAAAGCAGGAAAGATATTGGCATGCCCATCCAGAGCCTTCCGGAAAGACACAACATAAATGTATTTTAAAAGCATACAAACTAGCGATTATCGAGGAAAAAAAGGTCTATTATGCCAATTTGACGGCATCTTTAAAATTACCTAGGGATCTTTTTAAGATCATCGACTCCCTCTCTGTCCCCAAGATCATGAACCTCATAGTAGAATCCCAGGAGCTCTGCAATAACATCTCAACCTTCTTCCACACTAAAATCGTTAATATTCATAAATCTCTTGAGCTTCTGAATGCTAAGCTGGATGTCAACGTCCCTCTGCCTTTCGTGCATGAAACTGCCCCTTTTGTTGCAAAACCTGTGCCTATTCTTCTTGATTTTCCTCTGCTTACCCTAGATGGGTTTTACCGCCTCCTGGACAGCACTAAATCAGGGTCTCCTCTGTCCCCTGTCCTTTAAAAATCCTGAAGACCTGTAGGGAGGTGATTGTCCCTCCTCTCCTTGAGGTAATGAATATGGCAATTTCTGAGGGAACCTTTTCCCTTCCATGGAAACGGGCAGTTGTCAAACCGCATTTGAAGAAGGCTTCTCCTGACCCTGGGGTCCTGAAAAACTTTCGCCCAATCTCCCTGCTGCCAGCCCCGCTAAAATCCTGGAGGCTCATCTAAACAACCATCTTACAACCTTTATGGAGGACTTTAACCTTCTGGATAGCTCACAACATGGCTTTCAAAGTGTTCACAGCACGGAATCCGCCCTTACTGTCGTGATTAATAATATCCGATCTGAGGTCGATAGAGGACATACCACTCTTCTAGTCCTTCTCGACCTTACGGCAGCCTTCGACACCCTGTCCCCCTCGGTCTTGGTTTCCAGGCTGGGGGAGATAGGGATCGGAGGTTCAGCTCTTAGCCTCTTGGCCTCCTTCCTTCACCAAAGGGAACAAAGAGTCAAGCTGGGCGAGTTCCTCTCTCCTTCCAAGTCCGTACAGTGTGGGGTCCCCCAGGGTTCTTCTTTAAGTCCCCTACTGTTCAACATCTATGTGACCCCCCTGGCTAGGGTTGTGAGATCCTTTGGTTTTGAGGTGCTGTCATACATCCTGACAACACCCAAATTCTGGTCTCCCTCACCCAGTCGGTTGCGGACTCTGCCTCTAAGTTTAGATCTTGCATGGAAGCGGTTTTGCAGTGGATGATCCGAAACTTTTTAAAGCCTAATGGAGAAAAAACGGAGGTCCTGATCTTCGGGTGCAGTCAGGACATCTGGTCCAGTGACTGGAGGCCGCCCTCTCTTGGGGACTGCCCTGTCCACTCTCACTCGGCCAGAAATCTGGGGGTTCTGATTGATGCTTCCCTTTCCTTCGACCTTCAAGTCAGTAGGACTGTCTCCACATGCTGTGGTGTCATCATGATCCTCAGAAAGATTGCGGCCTACCTTTCCCCAGCCACCCGGAAGCAAGCTACAGTGGCTCTGGTCTCTTCGAGGCTGGACTACTATAACGCCTTGTATGGGGGCATGAATAAGAGTTCGGTTCACCGTCTCCAGGTGGTACAGAACGCCGTGGCTAGGATCGTGTTGTATCTTCCTCGGCGCTCCTCAACTTCACTGGCTCAGAAAAACCTTCACTGGCTCCCGGTCCAGTCCAGGATATCTTTCAAGCTGCTCTGCCTTGCTCAATAGGCCCTCTATGGCCCGGGAGCTGAAGGTATTAGGTCTCTTCTTCAACCCTACAGTCCCATCAGAGTTCTTTGCTCCTCTTCTAAAAATCTCCTTCTGGTCCCGAGATTTGCAAAGGCAAGATGGGGGGGGGGGGGGGGGGGTAGAGCCTTTTCCACGCTGGCGCCTAAGCTCTGGAATTCCCTTCCTCCAGAGTTGGCCGGTCAATCCACGCCAGGGCTCTTTCGCAAACAATTAAAAACCTTGCTCTTTTTGGAGGCTTATCCGTAGATTTTGCATTCGGTGCTGTAAGTCTATATGCCTTTCTTTTCCATGTTTTGCCATTGATGTGGCAGGCGCCTTGATGCCCGTGGGCTAAGTTGCGCCTTATAAGACCCCCCCTCATTCAATATATTGGTTGGTTGCGAACTATTGGAAGTAGAAGTGTTGTCAGCCATTCATTTCCGCTCTGCGGAGTAGGAGGGACATCTGGTTGGCTGACGTGTTCTAAGGAGGACTTTCCTAAGCTTAATGCTGATTGGCTGTAAACTGTTGAAAGTGAAAGTGTTGTTAGCGATTCCTTCCTGTTCGCGGAGTATTAGGGTAACGTGTTCCAAGCGGGACCTTACGAAGCTTAATGTTCATTGGCTGTGAAGTATTAAAAGTAGAAGTTTTGGCAGTCATTCCCTCCTCCTCTGCAGAACAACATGGACATTTTATTGGCTAAAGTGTTCCGAGCACAAGTTTGCTCATTATTGGGTGGGAACGGTTCACTGTTGTCAGTGATGTTGTGACGCACTCCCAAAGGAGTATGGGGAAAAAGAAAGTAGTAGGGGGCAGGTTAGGAACACTATTAACTCTGTACAGTGCTCATAAGGCGGTAGAGAGGGATTATGAGGGAAAAAATTGTTTTTAAATGTTTCAAGGGTCATTTATATAATAGCCGTGGTGTATAAATCATGGAGGAAAAATGACAGTGTCTTGCGCTGTTTTTTTCATCAAGTTTGCGGATGACATCCTTCTTAGGAGTACAATTTACTTATAATGTGGTGTTTACTTTTCTGTGGGGATGTGTGGTTGCACAGCAAAAAATTCAGTCTAGGTTTGAAACAGTTTATATTGCAAATACAAATAAACTTTCTTTAGGATCTGTTGCTGTATATATGAAAGGGGTAACAATTAAAAATGGAATTTCTTAAAATATCAGTTAAGCGTGGCTATATCCTTCTTTTTTCGGCTACAGTTTGTAAAAGTGTTGTCCCATATTCTTGATAATGAGGGCATCAGTTACTTTTAGATAAAGTAGAATAGAAGTGCTACAGCAAACACTCCCGCACTACATTATCTAAGGTCAAGAGAATAAGTAAAAAATAATTAAATACAAGTGACTTCATATTACATAGAAATGTATGCATTATTATTTTTCAAATTTGTATTCTGTAGAATTCAGGAAAGTTCTGTCGTAGTGCACACTGTTCCGCTAACAAATCACATACTCACTTAGGAATATATAGGATTGTACTATATATTCTTTAGGGAGAAGGTGAATAGGAACCGCAAATAAAAATAGAAATTAGAAAATAACATTCAGAAATGTAGGGTTTATTAAATATTTAAAGTAACAAAGTATGCATTATAGCTATATTTTTTATTCTGCAATTTCGTAAAATATGTTTCTTGAAATAAAATATATACAGATATATGTTACAGATGGTGCTGATTAATCTCCTATTCCTCTTCTGTAACAATAGGACAATCTATTACAGTATAACAATTGATACCATTGTTACAGTAAAAAGAAAAGGAAAATAAAGGTATCTATTTAACAGAACATCCAAAATAAAATACTTTTGAGCGGTAATTATTTACTGAACTTCTTTTCTCCGGGAGGTGAAAAAGTTTGATCTTTGTGGCAACGGGTCATAAACTCCTCTGAGATCATGACTGTGAGAATTATAATATACATATATTTTCACAGTATATGATCACAAGGGGGGAACAGACTAAAAACCAAAAGCCAGTGACGTTGCTTATATATCTTTACTCTTTGTGCCGACGTGTCAATGACTCCACTGAGATCAGCATAACTGTTAATGTTATAATACACATATTAACAGTATATGATCTCTAGGGGAAAACACAGTAACAAGTGGAAGATGGTGACGTTGATTGTAAATGTTTAGGGTTTTTGCCGACGGGTCACCAACACCTCTCAAGCGAAGTACAGTGTCAATATTATGATATAGAAAGTCACAATATAGAAGCTGAAAGGGGCCAGAAAAGGAGCATTGTTTGTTGTAATCTATCTGTTTATGAAAACAAGCTGCTGACGTTACAGAGAAAAAGCGAAAAACATGCAATAACTTTTTTCTAGATATAAATGTTTAAATATTGACAAATAGCCACAAATTATAACTAACTACTATGCCTATGCCATATTGAAACAACTTACAACTCTGGAATATGTTTGTTGACGCGAAAGAAGAATCCGATGCTAGAAAAGGGAACTTGCATCACAGATTGGTGACTCAGAAATAACTCGCGAAAACAAATCTAATTGCACAGTAGATGTGGTTTATACAGCTTTTGGTTCTTTAATAGTCTATGGAAGGAAAATTTGCTCCGCCTATGTAGATGTCACGTTTTACAGTTTACAAATGCTCGCTTTTTAACTGTTTTAATTCTGCACGTGTTGGGAAAAGTTACAAACTTGTGAAGCTGTAAAGGTTTCGATTTCCATAGTAACACGTATAAGGTCATTATTATCTACATACGTTGGAGAGTTTAAAAAGTGTTACTCAGTAAACTGTGTTTTCTGCATTCTGATGATTAAAAACATCTAAATAGAAGACATAAAAAAATATATTATTTACAATAGAAGAAAAAAAACGGATTAATATTTGTTATTACTATGCTTCTTAATTAAAAAAATGCTAGCATTTGTAAATCGTAAAGCTACCCTCGGAAAGGTGTGCTGGCGCTTGGGGCGTTGGGAAGATTAAGCAACATATTACTTACAGTGAGATAGTGGTAGGCTAAGATGTCATAGTGTATAAAATAGGACATGGCTTGAGAACAGGTCTCTGCAACGCACCTGTATGGTATTGAATAGAAAGACATGCTTGGCTAGTAGAGACCAGGGACTTTTAGGATTAAAAGAGACCAAATTGCTCAACATAAAATACATCACAGAGTGTGTTTTCTAATACTCTTTCATATTTAGAAGGACAGGATAAGTGACTGTGCGGAGCTTTTCTTCTCTATGTAAATATGTCCTCATCATACACAATACTTTATTTTGAAGGGGCGTTCTATAGCTGTTGCTGTGAGTATTTTCGACTTATATAAGCCATGACTAGTTTTTAATTATGTTAAAAGGTGAGTACTGGATAGATGTTTAAGGATTGATGTGTGTGAAAACACATGAAGTATTCAAAAACTAGTGTGAGAATGGTACCTAAATACACACAGATTCACAGTGTTATTCTAGACAAGCATCAGTTTCCCTTGCATTTTACTAAAACACTTTTACTAGTTTGGAAGGGGTAAGGTGAATAGACATATTCTAAGTTTTTTAGTACTGCATTTTAGTATAGGAGCCTGAGTTATTTTCCATAGTCATAAGCAGTGACTGGTTTCGAATTTTACGAAAACTTAAGAACAGGATATGTTTATAAGCAATTATATTTACATAACCTTATAAAGTACTAAAACTCTACTGTTGGAATGTTACTAACCAACTGTATTTACATAATATTTTTATGGGGCAAAAATAGTTGATAAACCTACTTTATGTACTAAGAAAACCGGTAAAGTGAAGTGTTTATGTTTTTGTTCAAGGACCTAGAACGTAACAGATTTGTTATGGATAAAGAGGAGAATATTACCGAGGACACATTGAAAATGAGCAACAGTTTAATTGAAGTACAAAATCTACCTCTAACAGACAGTGAGACTGAATTAGAGGATATCAGTACTGCAGATATCACCTGTGATTTTGAAAATGAAAGCAATGATGCTGATTTTTTGGAAGGACTGGATGACGTTGAGTTACTGGAAGCTCTAAACTCTGAAATGGTAAACCAGCAGTATGTTCTCCAAGAAGTACCAGATGCTGGTTGGTCGCTCCCCCACCACACAGCTCCGCCTGTGTGTCCGGACCCTGCCCCAGCTGCCGCTGCTGTAGAAATTGAGGCCCTCCTCCACCCGCAGGCTACCACCTGCGCCTCATCCCAGGTGGCCAGTGGTAGGCCTTAGGTTTGTATCACTGTCGCTGTCTGTCTGCCCATACTGTCTTCTGGTGTCTGTGACTGCTGTTGCCTGTCTATCCCCTGTGCCTGCATTCTTATCTGTGCCCGTTCTCTTGCCTTCTGTTCCCCCTGATTGTGCTCGTTTTCTTGCCTTCTGCTCCCCTGATTGCACTCGTTTTTCTTGCCTTCTGCTCCCCTGATTGTGCTCGTTTTCTTGCCTTTTGCTTCCCTGATTGCACTCGTTTTTCTTGCCTTCTGCTCCCCTGATTGCACTCGTATTTCTTGCCTCTGCTCCCCTGATTGTACCTGTTTTTCGTGCCTTCTGCTCCCCTGATTGCACTTGTTTTTCTTGCCTTCTGCTCCCCTGATTGCACTCGTTTTTCTTGCCTTCTGCTCCCCTGATTGCACTAGTTTTTCTTGCATCCTGCTTCCCTGATTGTACTCGTTTTTCTTGCCTCTACTTCCCTTTGTGCCTCTAAGCCACTCGTCTCCCCCCTTTTTTTGTGACCTTTATGCCCTTTCTTGGGACCTTTGTGCCACTCATTTCCCCCTGTTTTTTGTGACCTTTTCTGCCCCTTCTTGTGACCTTTCTGCCTCTGTGCCACTCATTTCCCCCCGTTTTTTGTGACCTTTCTGCTCTTTCTGGTGACCTTTCTGCCTCTGTGCCACTCGTTTCCCCCCGTTTTCTGAGACCTTTTCTGCCCTTTCTTGTGACCTTTCTGCCTCTGTGCCACTCGTTTCCCCCATTTTTTGTGACCTTTCTGCCCTTTCTGGTGACCTTTCTGCCTCTGTGCCACTCGTTTCCCCCCGTTTTCTGAGACCTTTTCTGCCCTTTCTTGTGACCTTTCTGCCTCTGTGCCACTCGTTTCCCCCATTTTTTGTGACCTTTCTGCCCTTTCTTGTGACCTTTCTGCCTCTGTGCCACTCGTTTCCCCCTGTTTTTTGTGACGTTTTCTGCCCTTTCTTGTGACCTTTGTGCCTCTGTGCCACTCGTTTCCCCTGTTTTTTGTGACCTTTCTGCGCTTTTTAGTGACCTTTGACCCTGCTTGTAGGCAGGTCGCCCCCCCGCCGCTGCTTGTCACCTGACTGCCTGGTTCCTGCCTCCTTTTTTCGTGGCTTTTTTCCCTCCCCTCTGCCCTGTGCACCAGTTCCCTCCGCCTCCCTGCCATTCCCGATCCGACCCTTTCCCGCCACTGCATTCCCTGCGGCCCCACCCCCCTGCACACCAATTCGCCTCCAGCTTCGACCTCCCAGCTGCTTCTCCCTCCCAAACCACCTCATATGCAGGCCGAGAAGCATCTGCGTAGCGGACACGCGCAGCGGGAGTGCCGCTGGTGCATCGCGCCCATCCGCACCTGGACCACGCCCAGGGGCAGAACCCCTGGACCCCGCGAACGCCACAACACCAGAATCCACTACGACGACAGCACCCTCCACGCACTCAACGCTGGCCGAAACCACACCTGCTTCCAGACCTCCTCGAAACGGACCCACGGACCCTTCTCCTGCCACACCTGCAGCTTCACCTGTGACAGAACCACCAAACCTCCAAATACTGGACCCAACCACCTCCGCTGCATACTCCTCAACACCCGCTCCGCACGCAAACACGCCGTCAAGCTCTGGGATCTGCTCGCCACCTCTGCCCCAGATGTGGCCTTCCTGACATACAACAGTAGAGAAACCGTTGTATAAGCGTAGAGGTAATAATTACTATTCCAACTACAGAGAGGGCAACAGTAGGGAAAACATTGGATAGCGTAGGGGTAAAAATTACTAACCCAACTCCAGAGAGTGCAACAGTAGAGAAAACGTTGGATAGCGTAGGGGTAAAAATTACTATTCTAACTCCAAACAGTGCAACAGTAGGGAAAACATTGGATAGCGTAGGGGTAAAAATTACTATTCCAACTCCAGAGAGTACAACAGTAGGGAAAACATTGGATAGCATAGGGGTAAAAATTACTATTCCAACTCCAGAGAGTGCAACAGTAGGGAAAGAGTTGAATAGCGTAGGGGTAAAAATTACTATTCCCACTCCAGAGAGTGCAACAGTAGAGAAAACCTTGGATAGCGTAGGGGTAAAAATAACTATTCCAACTACAGAGAGTGCAACAGTAGGGAAAGCATTCGATAGCGTATGGGTAAAAATTACTATTCCCACTCCAGAGAGTGCAACAGTAGGGAAAACGTTGGATAGCGTGGAGGTAAAAATTACTATTCCAACTCCAGAGAGTGCAACAGTAGGAAAAGCGTTGGATAGCAAAGGGGTAAAAATTATTATTCTCACTCCAGAGAGTGCAACAGTAGGGAAAACTTTGGATAGTGTAGGGCTAAAAATTACTATTCCAACTCCAGAGAGTGCAACAGTAGGGAAATCGTTGGATAGTGTAGGGGTAAAAATTACTATTCCAACTCCAGAGAGTGCAACAGGAGGGAAAGCGTTGGATAGCGTAGGGGTAAAAATTACTATTCCAACTCCAGAGAATGCAACAGTAGGGAAAGCGTTGGATAGCGTAGGGGGAAAAATTACTATTCCAACTCCAGAGAGTGCAACAGTAGGGAAAAAGTTGAATAGCGTAGGGGTAAAAATTACTATTCCAACTCCAGAGAGCACAGCAGTAGAGAAAACGTTGGATAGTGTAGAGGTAAAAATTACTATTCAAACTCCAGAGAGTGCAACAGTAGGGAAAGCATTGGACAGCGTATGGGTAAAAATGACTATTCTCACTCCAGAGAGTGCAACAGTAGGGAAAACGTTGGATAGCGTAGAGGTAAAAATTACCATTCCAACTCCAGAGAGTGCAACAGTAGGGAAAGCGTTGGATAGCGTAGGGTTAAAAATTACTATTCCAACTGCAGAGAATGCAACAGTAGGGAAAACGTTGGATAGCGTGGAGGTAAAAATTACTATTCCAACTCCAGAGAGTGCAAAAGTAGGGAAAAAGTTGGATAGCGTAGGGGTAAAAATTACTATTCCCACTCCAGAGAGTGCAACAGTAGGGAAAATGTTGGATAGCGTAGAGGTAAAAATTACTATTCCAACTCCAGAGAGTGCAACAGTAGGGAAAGCGTTGGATAGCATAGGGGTAAAAATTATTATTCCCACTCCAGGGAGTGCAACAGTATGGAAAACGTTGGATAGCGTAGGGCTAAAAATTACTATTCCAACCCTAGAGAGTGCAACAGTAGGGAAAGCGTTGGATAGTGTAGGGGTAAAAATTACTATTCCAACTCCAGAGAGTGCAACAGTAGGGAAAGCGTTGGATAGCGTCGGGGGTAAAAATTACTATTCCAACTCCAGAGAGTGCAACAGTAGGGAAAGCGTTGGATAGCGTAGGGGTAAAAATTACTATTCCAACTCCAGAGAGTGCAACAGTAGGGAAAGAGTTGAATAGCGTAGGGGTAAAAATTACTATTCCAACTCCAGAGAGTGCAACAGTAGAGAAAACGTTGGATAGCGTAGGGGTAAAAATTACTATTCCAACTCCAGAGAGTGCAATAGTAGGGAAAGCATTGGATAGCGTATGAGTAAAAATTACTATTCCCACTCCAGAGAGTGCAACAGTAGGGAAAACGTTGAATAGCGTAGAGGTAAAAATTACTATTCCAACTCCAGAGAGTGCAACAGTAGGGAAAACGTTGGATAGC
The DNA here is from genome assembly GCF_964263255.1 of Lissotriton vulgaris. NCBI lineage: Eukaryota > Metazoa > Chordata > Amphibia > Caudata > Salamandridae > Lissotriton > Lissotriton vulgaris. The sequence goes on from NC_141697.1 coordinate 42,507,775, forward strand.
GTAGGGGTAAAAATTACTATTCCAACTCCAGAGAGTGCAGCAGTAGGGAAAGCGTTGGATAGCGTAGGGTTAAAAATTACTATTCCAACTACAGAGAGTGCAACAGTAGGGAAAAAGTTGGATAGCGTGGAAGTAAAAATGACTATTCCAACTCCAGATAGTGCAACAGTAGGGAAAGCGTTGGATAGCGTAGGGGTAAAAATTACTATTCCAACTCCAGAGAGTGCAACAGTAGGGAAAGCGTTGGATAGCGTAGGGGTAAAAATTACTATTCCAACTCCTGAGAGTGCAACAGTAGGGAAAGCGTTGGATAGCATAGGGGTAAAAATTACTATTCCAACTCCAGAGAGTGCAACAGTAGGGAAAGCGTTGGATAGCATAGGGGTAAAAGTTACTATTCCAACTCCAGAGAGTGCAACAGTAGGGAAAGCATTGGATAGTGTAGAAGTTAAATATAACATACTTATAAATAATTGTTGTAAATAAAATAATAAAAAATTTAGGTTTTAAATAACTCTACATCATTTGCAAATACCCATTAATATTTACTAAAAACATAATTACAATTGAATAATTAATTAACAATAAATTAAAAATAAATAACAATAAATATTATTTAGGAAATATAAATTACCAAATAATAAATATTGAACACTAAAATATTTTTCAAATACAAAAACATATTATTAATTAAAAACTGATTAACAAATAAAAAATGGTAAACAAAAAAATAGTTTTAAATAAAAAATATTTTTAATGAAAAAGTATTTACCAATTAATTAAATGAATTTCCAATGAATAAAAAGCAATTAACAATTAAAAATATCAATTACCAATTAAAAAAATTAATTACCAATTAAAAAATGTATTTACCAATTAAAAAATGTAATTACCAATTACAAACCTTAATTACCAATTAAAAAAATTAATTGCCAAATAAAAAATGTAATTACGAATAACAAACCTTAATTACCAATTACATTTTTTTATTGCCAATTAAAAAACGTAATTACCAATAACAAACCTTAATTACCAATTAAAAAAATTAATTAGCAATTTAAATAATGAATACAAATTAATATTTAATTATAAGTAAAATAATTAACAATATCAATTAAAAATAAATAATTACTTAATTACAATTAAACTACTTCTCGCCCAATTCCCCTATAAACCCACAACCCGCTACAGAACTTAAACGCAAAAATGAATTAAAATGAATTTACAATTACTGAAAATTAATAATTAATTTACTATAATTAAATTACATCCCACCCTATTCCCCTATAAACGCACAATCCGCTCCAGGACTAAAACATAAAATTTAATTAAATATAAAATTTTTAATATATAAAAAATAGTACACATATAATTTAAACCAAATAAAAAACTTAACAAAAAACATAACACATACATATAAAATACATAATAAAATACATAACAACAAACAAATATCGATATTAGTAACATCGAAATTAGTAACATCAATATAATTGATATCGATAATACTAACTTCGATATTACTTGCATCAATACAAAAAAAATCGCTATTACTTACCTTAGGGTCGATATTCTGTCCAACGATATTCTTGACCTCGATATTCTTCACCTTCGATATTTTTAACTTGATATTAATGTTGGTCGATAATTTGGAATCAATATTTTGACTGTGTACCCTCTGATTGATTGATTGATTGATTTTAGAAGCTGTGTTAAAATATGAGATGTCTGGAGAATAATTGTATTGTTTAATAATAATAAAGCATTAAGCACTATGTACTAATTCATTCACTGTACTAAAATTCAAGCACTTATAGATCCACTCAGACACTCTCTTTACAGTATTCTATTGATTCATTCAGTAGCCAGTACTTATGCAGCAAAGTAGGCCTTAGGGCATGAACTGCTTCATACCCCTATACACTATGCATGCAGTCTTCCATCCACCTGCACACTTATCTTTCAATTCTTCAATTCCCCACTCTGTATCCTTACACTTCCACCAAACACTCTGTCACTAATGTTGCACTATTTTGTTGACCCATTCAACAGTATGTGCTTATCCATTCACTGCGCTAAAACTGAAGCACTTATAAATTCAGTCAGGCTCTCTCCTTGCAGAACTGTAATCATTCAGTCAGTACCCAAGTACTCATACAGCAAAGTAGGCCTTAGGATATGGACTACTTCAAATCCCTATGCACTATGCATGCCGTCTATTATTTACCTGCACACTTGTCTTTTATACCTTCAGTTCTCCAGTTTGTATCCTTACACTTCCACGAAACACTTTGTCACTGTTGTTGCAGTATTGTAGTGACCCATTCAGCAGTGTGTGCTAATTAATTCGCTGCATTAAAACACTAACACTTACAAATTCACCCAGGCAGTTTCACCAGAAGTGCAGAGGGAAGTATAAACTTGTAACATATTTATGTACATATGTTACATTTATGTGCTTTAGAAGTACTACGCAAAAAAGAAACAATGTCCTGAGAGGTAAGAGTCAGTAGACAATTAAAACATGCATGCACATAGCATTACTTGGAAGGAAAGAAGGAGAATACTCGTTGTTATGCCAAAAGATAGTTACTCATCTTTATATTGTAACATTAGTTCCATGGTCGGATATATACAGTTGAAGACAGCACTGCATAAATTAAATTGGTGACAACCATATAAAACTTGGTGCATAAAAGTGTACAAAGTACAAGTGACGACGGAAGTGAAAGTGAACAGCGTTGGTGGCGCACTGTGCATAAGGTGCAAATTATTTACAGTGAGTGGCTCAGAAGCGCATGTGACAGTGTGTTATCACAGTAGGCAAGGTTCTTTAAATTAATTGTAGAGCCACAAGAGAGAAGTGCGCCTATTGTTTAGGCTGTTAGGTCGACGGCATTTCGATCCGGGTTAGTTCGGATCCTCATCAGGACTTGGTTGTCTGAGTTGGGGAGTGCTGTAAGGAAAGGAAGGAGGTTAGGGAGTGGAGTTAAAGGGGTCAAGGAATGAACGGCATGTAGGGAGGAAGCTGTAGGGTACCTGGAGTGGGATCCGGATAATGCGAATCCTCTTTTTAGCTAGTGTCCTCGAAAAGGAGGCCGTGGCAACTTATGGAGCCCCAATCAAGGAACGTCTGCAGGCTGCAGGAGGGCACTGGGGAAAAAAGGGAAGAATGGTGGGGGCACTGCTGGAGAATATTGGATCGATTCTGTGCTGGAGAGGGTAGAGTGTTCTGGGTTAAACTGATGTTTAACTGGGCAGTAAATCAGGGGTATAGAAGACCTAATTGACATGTACCTTAATTAATATGTGCCCCGGTCGGCCGTGTAGTTCAGTCAGAAGTACTACAGTATACTGTAAGTAAACACCTTATAGAGTTATGCTGTAGCACTTCCTTATAGTTCTGCTCTTTCACATTCACCATACACTACTAATGTATTCTTTCATTAATTTATGCACTACACATTCATTCAAAAAACGTTTACACACTATCATACTAATATAGCTCTTTTTTTGAGCAGTGAAGTTAGTTCTTAAAAGAACTTTTTTGTCTTTTTTGTAGTTTTGATTTTTTGGGGATTTTTTGAACAGTTTCTTTTTGTAAAAAAAAAATTTTAAGGAAAAAAATTGAATTACGCAAAGAAAACAGTGTGTGACTGGAACAAATAAACAAAAAAAATGAATGGTGGAAGCAACAGTGCTCTTGTTTGCACCTGCAAATCAAATCAATGGACTGTTCGCCATAACATAATGTCTCTTTACAAAATTTGCAAAGAATGATAAGGTATCCAAAATCTGGACGGATGTCCAGATGCGGACTCGATGGTGCTGTGGAAGTGCTGGCTACAGCCGGTAGAGGGTTTTCCTGCAGCTTGTCGCGTGCAGCTCTCGCATAATTGCGGGGATGAACAGTCTTCACATGTCTCACCATGCTGGCGGTTCCAAATTAATGTTTTTTATTCAGATCACCTCTAGAAAGCATGGTCCCACACACCTTACAAGTGACCTTGGCAGCATTCACTTTCTTTTCTACTTCTGGAAAGGAATTTTTTTCCAGATTAATGCCTCCTTCCTCTTCGGGGCTGGGTCTTCCTGCACAAATTCTTCTTCTGAAGAGTGTTCAGATAAACTTTCATTCTGCTGTGCAGCCATATTGAAGATGTTTTGGAAAACCCAGGAACTTCTCAAAACAGATGGTTCTTCATTGAAGGTCAAAGAAGAATGATTAAAATGGGTAGGGTCCTTCAACAGTTAGAATAGGAAGTATTATGAACAAATCAAATCTCTTGTTTTGAAGTCACTTTGGGTGCGCTTACGATGCGAGTACGTACGACGTACCCTGCGCTTTGCGTAATTGCTTTTAAAAGTAATATACACTTATTAAAACTATTTGAATACTATTTTTATGATAACCTCAGATAATGTCTTGCCTTAAAATTGACATTAAATACATATATATAACTTATATAACAAAGGTTACAGGAATGTTATAGTTAGGAATTAGCATTTAAAAAACCTTAGAAATTCACAGAAAAAACCATAGGTTTCACACATGTTATAGTTAGCTGGATATTTCACTCATACAAAACCATTGAAATTCCCCCGTTATAGTTAGTTCAGCTATAACTCGCGCGCCCGCAATCCACTGCTGATGACGTCACATATTACATCACTCATGACATGGTCAGTGACATCACTCATATATACACACACACACACACACACACACACACATATATTTATATATATGTATAAATAAATATATACAAATGGACATATATATATATATATTTGTGTATATATATATTACCTACTGGCGGTCGCCAGTAGGTATATATAGTTAGGATTTTTTCCCTATGGGACTTTTGAAAATACTATGTCTAATAACTTTGGCGTTTGTGGACGGAATCGGCTGAAATTTTCTGAGCAGCCCCTGAAAATTTGGGGGGTGTTCGTCAAGGGGGGGCTGAGATAAAAGGGGGGTCCCAAAACGCGTTTTTCCCATGTTAATTGCCATAGGGCGGTTGGCCTCACTTTTAGCCCGAACGGCTGAATGGATTTGCGCGAAACTTGGCAAAATTGTAGGGACTGTTAGCCCGATGTGCCTTTGCTAGGTCTCAATATATGTGCTCCAGTGGATTTTGAGAAATTAACGTTCAAAAAAAGATATATATCTGTGACAGCGCTCCGGGCAGCGCTCCGGTTCGCGTACTTTTCACGTTACGGAGCTTTGCGAAGCGAAGCTGATTGGCTCTCCGGTGTCTGTAAACATTCTAAACAGTCCGTAGCGGCCGCCATCTTGTCTCTCGGTAGGATCGAGAGACAAGAGGAGGCCAAAACGAAGGGGGAAATGACCATAAGGGGGCATAGTAGATCCTCCCTGACCCCCTAGGTTTGATGAGGAGGTTTTTTTTTTTTTTTTGCGTGGGAAGCTCCCGGTTCGCGAACCGGTAAGCGGCCCGGGGAGTGTACTATGAGGAAAAAAGAATTATAGACTTTTCAAATATTGTATGTTAATTGATTGTTCGTTTTGTTGTTTTTTTAAATTTATTTATTTATTTTGATTAATTAAAAATTTATTGGTCAGAATTTTCATAGTTCAATAAAACTTCCAGCATTACATCATCTGAATCTCCTCAAACATGCATGTTTCTATGTCTTGTAAGCTTTCAATAAATTGTTCATCAAAAGACTCATCCATAAAATCTTCATCCAAAATTTCTTCAGTTAAAATCTCTTCTGTTGTAATGTCGAAGGAAACATTGATTTTTGCGTGGTCCCCTTCCATTTTTTTGCTGTAAATTGCATAAAAAAATAATTATATTAGAAGAGTTAGGGCACTGTTGGGTTTAAGTTCAGACAGGTAGTTCTGTTTTTTTAACAGTGAAGTTAAAGTAAGTAAATTCATAATTATAGCAGGGAAGTGTAAGTCAATCAATAAATATAACAGAGGAGCCTATCTGTATCTATAACTATAGCAGGGGGACAGTAAATAATTATCAAAAAACGTTTTTACAAATTAATTTAAAGTGCCACTTACAAATTATCAATTTACTTTACAGGGAGGTGAAAAGGCTCTTGAAATAGTAGTTCAGGAAGTAGTAGTGAAAATGGCTGTGTTTCCTTCTCTTCTTTTATTTATATTCAGGTACATAACCAATCAAATGTCAGGAAAAAAAATTGAAAATGAAAGTAACATTTTCATTGGTTGTCAATTCCAACACTTCAGATGTGTTTTGTGAAGTAATTTACCTCAGGGTATTTAGATAGGTCTACAGGCTAAATGGCTAAATGGAATTCCAAACAAATTTATGAAAATGGCAGGGAATGGTATGTAGTATGAGCTAATCTATATTTGGTGAAAGTGTTTTCAGTCGCTTTTCTGTAAATTACTTTCCCACCTTTTTTGATGGACCGCTTCCCGGGGAGCTCTCCGGTACGCGAACCAGCAGCGTTACGGGAGTCCACCATTTTGTGTTTCAGACGAATTAAGATACAAGATGGAGGGCAAATAATGTTCAGAATGGGTAGAAGGGGGCACGGTAGACGTATCTTTACCCCCTAGGTTTTCTGAGGGTGGCTGAGGAGGCCCATATGTGCGGGAAAAAAACATTTTTTTTAGAAATTTCGCGCGGTTAGCTTCCGGTTCGCTTACCGGGTAGCGCTCCGGGGAGCGTAGTTTGTTGAAAATTACAGAAAAAAGTTAGAGTAAAATAATAATTGTGAGTGATCAGATGTAGGGTAGCTCTGAGAAGAGCTTTTGGGTTTATGGTACATTTAGGTACTTATAAGTAGGTACCAATGCACAGTCTTAAATTCAAAATGAAAATTCTGTTGCCCTCATCTGAGAAGTGAACTCCATCTCCTCTGTAGATATCTTGCATGCAGTAACGCAAGTTATTGTTGTACATGGAGCCCTTTCCATGGTCTCTCATGTAAGCTGAAACAGATTTGTTTACATGCTTCCTCGACTTCTCAATTTGTGGACAAAATTGGTTCGACCACCTCCATTTCTGTCTTTGGCATATATTTGAATATACCAAGGCAGTTTGAGGAAAAAGTGCCATTAATTGCTCAAAGGTGTCCTTTAAAAGCATTTCCAGACCTACCCCAGTCAAAGTGCCCAAATCATTACCTCCACAGTGCACAATTAACAAGTCAGGTTTTGGCAAATGCATAAAGGTTTTCACCAATGGTATCAATTGGTGACATTTTAATCCTCTGTGGCCCAACCACTTAATTTCCACATCTTGTAAATTGAGGTTAAGTAAATTTCTGTTCTCAGCATACCTTTGAGCCCAGTAGATGTAACTATGTCCAACAATCCAGACATAAAACATGGTGAGAGAAGGTTGTGCTGCAGTCAGATGAAGTGTGGTAATGAAAGGGCAGTTGTAACAGTAGGAGTTTGTAAAGAAAAAAAACTGTGGAGTTTCAGTGCTAATGATTCATTAGCAGTGATTGGTGGATTTCCATTTCTGAAAACAGAAAGTTAGGGTGCATGGATGTGTTCTTTGAAAGATGTAATTTGAATGGTCAAGAAAAAATCATTTAATGAAAGATTGCACTGGTTACGCAGGTGCACTGAGAGTTCAGAGTTCAATTGAAACATTGTTGTGTGAACTTGCAAACATCAGAGGTCTATCAGGAGGTGGTTGCTAAGCAAAAAAGGTAGAGAGGGTAGAGGGGGGAAGGGTTTTGATTTGAAAAAAATGAGGGAAGAGTTTTGATTGGCTAATATGAGAGATATGTGTAATGAATATCAGCATTTCTGTGCTTTCTATAGCTGCAGCCTCTAGAGTGCATACTCTTTGTTCTGCTGAAGACAATTTGGTGTATTTCTGAGACTGTTTTGAAACTCATAAAGTATTTGTTAAGGTGAGAAAAGATTTATTTAATTTAGATACAGAATAGTATGATTTAAGGAGAAGATTATGGAGAAAGTTGAGTTTTTAAAATGTTGCTTTGTCTCAAGTGTTTTAAAAATAGATTTTGTTTCTTTGAGAAATTGTCATTGGAGATAATGTGAAGTACTAGTACTGACAGGGTGTTTTTGTACATAGGAGCTGTGCAGTGTTTTCAAATTATGACTTGAAAATCGTTTTTGAGGAAAAGGAATTCTTTTAAAAATTTTCACAAGGAAATAATGGTGTCTGCTTCTTTATAAGGCATTTGAGTGTCTCTGATGTTATTTTTCCCATTTTAATTGAAGAGCTTTCTCCGTGGGGCAAGTTCCTTGTAAATATGCTCCTGCCTGTGCTTGGCAAATTTAGATTTTGATTCTTGGAGTTACATAGCCATGTTAATAGTGACCCAAAAATGGTGCAAGGGCAATCAAAAAACGCTTTCATGTGTCTTAAGGACATTTTAAGTCATTTCCTCTTGAATGTAGGTATACAATTGATTTATATGTTGTGTTTAAAAACGTTTTTTGAAATCAATTACATTTCTGGATATGTACTGCTAGAGCTTCATAGGTTGTTTGGGGCATATTTATAAGGCATTTGAGTGTCTATGATGTTATTTTTCCCATTTTAATTGAAGAGCTTTCTCCGTGGGGCAAGTTTCTTGTAAATATGCTCCCACCTGTGCTTGGCAAATTTAGATTTTGATTCTTGGAGTTACATAGCCATGTTAAAAATGACCCAAAAATGGTGCAAGGGCAATCAAAAAACGCTTTCTGTGTCTTAAGGACATTTTAAGTCATTTCCTCTTGAATGTAGGTATACAATTGATTTATATGTTGTGTTTAAAATCGTTTTTTGAAATCAATTACATTTCTGGATATGTACTGCTAGAGCTTCAAAGGTTGTTTGGGGCATATTTATAAGGCATTTGAGTGTCTATGATGTTATTTTTCCCATTTAAATTGAAGAGTTTTCTCCGTGGGGCAAGTTCCTTGTAAATATGCTCCCACCTGTGCTTGGCAAATTTAGATTTTGATTCTTGGAGTTACATAGCCATGTTAAAAGTGACCCAAAAATGGTGCAAGGGCAATCAAAAAACACTTTCATGTGTCTTAAGGCATTTTAAGTCACTGAGGAAACACAGGTGATGTGATTGTGAAATGAGGAAAAGAAACTCTACATTTTTCAATTACATCACTAGTGTTTCCTAAGTTTACGAATGACATTGTGCAGATGAAGTTTAGGTCTGTCCACGGACACAAAAGAGGTCTGGCCTTTGTTCAAGAGTGAAGTACACATGACTTACTTCATTGGTAGGCCTTTACATGTATCATCTCCTCTGTATTCTTCAACAAGCGTAAATCTCATCTGCAACCGTGAGTAGGCCTCACCTCAAATAAACCTCTGGATAGGCCACACCTTATCGTCATCCTGAATCAAGCATTTTAAGTCACTGAGGAAACACAGGTGATGTGATTGTGAAATGAGGAAAAGAAACTCTACATTTTTCAATTACATCACTAGTGTTTCCTAAGTTTAAGAATGACATTGTGCAGATGAAGTTTAGGTCTGTCCACGGACACAAAAGAGGTCTGGCCTTTGTTCAAGAGTGAAGTGGACATGACTTACTTCATTGGTAGGCCTTTACATGTATTATCTCCTCTGTATTCTTCAACAAGCGTAAATCTCATCTGCAACCGTGAGTAGGCCTCACCTCAAACAAACCTCTGGATAGGCCACACCTTATTGTCATCCTGAATCAATCATTTAAAATGTTAGTGACAGATTTATGATAGGTGTATGCCTGTTTTGTACCACTGTGCGTCACTTTTGTGACGCAGTGGTGGTGCAAAAGATTTGCTATGTGGCGACATATTTACAACTTGATGCATCTAGGCAGATGTGTCATGTTGTAAAGTCCTGTGCCACATGAAACCTGCGTCAGGTTTCATATAGGTGTTTTGTTGCAGGGTAGGCATTCAACAATTTTACTATTATAGTCTCTGAGATTTGTGTCTTAGTCTGCAACATCTCATTGTTGTTCTCTATTTTTAAAGATAACGACAACATCAAGCATGAGTGATAATGAGCAATCAGTTGATCTCGATCTTATCGTTGAACTTGTCATTGAAACGTCAGTGGAAGTAGATCCCTTACATCATTTAAATCCTGAGGATGATGAAGAATATGATGAGAATGCCGATTTGTCAGAATTGTTTGACTTAGGGTGGGAAGCTGATCTGCTTGAGCCTATGTAGTAAACCATTTCATTTAAAATTAAACAAAAGTTCAAAAATAGTTTGTGTGTAGTGTCTTTATTAAAATAATCAAATATGCTCATAAAATTAGTTCAGATTCACATATAAAACAACACAGCTAAAATGTAGAAGCATTCAATTTCTTTGCTAAATTTGCCAATGCACTAAAAATTGTTCTATGTTAAAATAATATGTAGGGTGTTAAGTTTTTGATGACTGTTATTGATTTACTGTTTGGTAATAGTGGTTAATAACATTTTTTATTATATTTTACCACAGATTCAACTGCAGATCATTTCAAAATTTGAAAATGCCAACTAAGAATCGAATTAGAAAGGCTACAAAACGTCAAAGACAGCAGGTTCATCTATTACTGCAGCAGTCCTCTACAAAAAAAACTTGTCAAGTCACCAAGAAAGCACCGGGTAAGACCACGAAATCATTCATAAGAAATATTTGTAGTAAAAAAGTATTTCTACAGAAAATGTTTCAGTCCAGAAAAAGAGAAGCAATTTAAACGGAAAGGAAAGACCAATCAAAAATGTTACTGCTAGAGCAAGAGATAACTCTGTGCATGATAGTAGAAGGAAACAACAGTTTAGGGACATTCGAAAACGAATGATCCGCAACAGGATAATAGTCAATTTGTTAAAAAATATTAAGAAAGGCCAACAGAAAGTGGCATTTTATAAGAAAAAGAAAAATGTGGAGAAAATTATTGATCAGGCTTTCGAAATTAAGCGAACCCGTCCTGGCTTTTCCCTGTGAGATAGCCCCTACAGGGCATCCCCAAGGTGAAAGCCAGGCATCCCGCCGCGGGGGGCCGTTGTGGAGATTAAGCAAGCTTAATGCCCAGAGTTGCAGAGTGTGAACCCATGATTAGGTCATGTAGTAGTATTTGCAGTGTGCGACAGAATTCCATCAATTTGCTTTGTGATTTTGTACGGACATTTAATAAGAAAAGTTTGAAGCAGAAAATGAAGTTGTTGCAGGAATTAGATCCTTGCAGAGTGAGAGAAGTGACAGCTTTGCATGGTCATTCACTGGCTTGTCTTTCCAGGAGAGTATGCCAGAGTGTTTTTCATCATTTCAGGATGCTAGCAGTGCATCATAATAAAGTGAGGAAATTAGTGAGAATGTTGTATTATGCTAAGAGTCCAGCAATTATGCTTAAACAATTATGCGCTGCTCTTTTCCATGGTTCTGAAATAGATGTGAAGAATATTTGTGAAGAAATTGAGTTTTGTTACTTTGGAAGTAAAGATGAGAATGTTCAAATTGACCCAGAAGTAGAGGGTAATGTTGAAGATAATGTACAGGTTTCTAGTACAGATAATTTTCAGAAGGAAATTGCTACGTTTCAGGTGAAATCAAGTGAGAGGCCTAATTTCACTTGTGTGTGTTGTCGACGCACTTATTATAAGAATCAGATTAAGTTAGTGGATTTATATGCAAAAAGTGAAAGGGAAAATAATAGTGAATGGAAGGATTTCGCAACATACTTGATGGTAGAAAATTGTTTTGATTTGGGATCGGATGAACGTGTGTGTACTTATTGTTGTAACAAATTAAACCAAAACCAGATGCCTGCTAGGGCGGTTCATAATAATCTGGAATTGGTTGAGATTCCTTCTGAATTGAAGGATTTAAATACTTATGAATCTATTTTGATTCAAAGTATCCATCCCTTTCAGGCTATTGTAAGAATGGAGCCAAAGACAGGGAAGTTGCCTCCATCAGATTTACAGAGAGGATTAAAGGGAAGAGTTGTTTATTTGCCTCTAGATTTGAACAAAAACATTAACACAATTGGAGTAGAAAAAGTGGAAGAGGAACCTCTGGTTATCTTAGTTAATGGGGTTCCGACAAAGAATAAGAAAATGTGGCAAGATTTAGTGGATGTTAGGAAAGTCAAAAAGGCAACATTGTATTTGAAAAAAAATAATAAGTACTATAAGAATGTATATGTTGCAGAAGAGGAAGTAAGTGATGAAGAGGATAGCGATTTGTGTGCTGGCCAAATTGAGAAAGTAGAAGCCTCTAAAAGTGAAGAAATATATGAACATTATAGTGTTCATCCTTTGCATTCCAAGGAAGTCATGGGGAATGCTATTGAGTTGTTTCAAATGAAACAAGCCAAAGGGAGTCCCATTAGTGTTTGGGAGGAAAGTTTGGAAGCTCAGTGTTTTCCACAGCTATTTCCAACAGGTCAAGGAGGAAGATATGATGACCGACCTCATCAAATTCCTGCTTCTGAATACCGGACTTTACGATTGTATGCAGAAGATGCTAGGTTTCGACAATGCATTCCCTATTTGTTTCATCTCCTGTTTGAAAGCGATCTGTCTGGACTGTCATATGCAGTGAACCACATCTTGAAAAGTGGTATACAGATGCGAAACATCTCGGCAAGTGACTTTATGGATAAAGTCAATGTCCAAGACAGTATTTTGGATTCTCACCTAATTAATCTCATGGCGTGTCAGCGTGGTACTAATGAGTACTGGTACCGTCGTCATGGTGATTTAAAATGTATGCTGAGGAACTTAGGAACTCCCACATGGTTCCTCACTCTGAGCTGTGCTGAGTATGGCTGGGAAGACTTACTTGAATTTCTACGAGAGGCAAATGGAAACATTGAAAACATTGAATTCAAGACACCCGGAGAACTGTGCTCTTTGGATCCAGTCAATGTATGCAGGTACTTCAATCATAGATTTGAAGCTATGATGTCTTTCATCATGAATAAGAAGAATCCACCTCTTGGAGAGGTGTTGGATTTCTTCTGGAGAAAGGAGTACCAAGCAAGAGGTGCTCCTCATATACATATGCTGCTGTGGATCAAGGATGCACCTAAATTTGGAACAGATCCGGATGACTTAGTGATGAGTTTCATAGAACAGTATTCTACGTGTGCTGTTCCAAACGCAAAGGAGAAGAAAAGCCTAAGAGAACAAGTTCTACGTTTCCAAAGCCATCGTTGTGGAAAGTACTGTCGTCGTAAATTCAGAAACAAGGACAAGTTCTACACCAAATGTCGTTTCAACTTTCCACGACCGGTGATTTCTAAAGGAAGAGTAAACAGTTTGATGTCTTCTCTGCGACATAATGTGATGAGGAAATCACCCAAAAATACATACAATTTGAAAAGGAACGAAGAGTCCAAGTACATCAACTACTACAACCCAGTGATTTTGTCCATGTGGAATGCTAACATGGATATACAGTTTGTGGCTGACAACTGTATGGCTGTGGCTCGGTATGTGACATCTTGCATCACCAAAAAAGAAAAGACAGAATTGAAGGATATGTGGGAGGACATTTCCCATGAAAAGAGCCTCAGCAAGAAGTTGTACAGTTTCAGTCTGAAGATGTTGTCGCATCGAGAAATCGGAGCTTACGAATGTTCTGACCGGTTGTCTTCAGCAAGTCTCTATGCCAAATCCAGGAGTATCGTTTGGGCGAGTCTTGGTCTTGCTGCAACGCGTAATCGAGTTCTGAAACCTGTGCGGGAAATTGAGTATTTGGCGGAAAAGGAGCCAAACAGTACCGACATTTTGAAGACCAACATGTTGGATACATATTATCCAAATCGAAGTAGTCACCTTGAGAATGTTTGTTTGTATGAGGTTCTACAAAATTACATATTCAAGAGGAACATCAAAGAAGATATTGAGAAAGGAGTGTATGCTGTAATTGGAAGTGAGGGATGTCTGGTCAAGCAAAGAAAATGCCACTTGGTAAACCATTGAAAATTGAGTGGCGAATCTCCAGAAAAAAAGGAGTTTTTCTATTTAGCACTTTTGCAACTTTTCAAGCCTTGGCGTGCAGAAGAGGAACTGCTTGGAGATTTCCTCTGTTACGAAGACTCTTTCACTGCCGCCAAGGAGACCATAGAATGTCCTGCTTTTCCCAAATATCAAGAAATGTTGACTTTGGAAATTGAGCAGGAAGCAACGATTGCAGCCGAGATTGCCAGAGACAGTTCTCAGGACAGTCAGAGTTCTGTTTCATTGAGTCAGGATCCACTAGGAGGACCTGTTATTGAAAAGGAAGCTGCCACTGCTATGAATGAAGTGGAAAGAGCCATGGCACATGCTCAGGAGGATGCGGTTAACTTAGAAGACTTGGAAAAACAACTCAACGTTGAGCAGAGGAAAATATATGACGAAGTTACCAAGCAAATTGATCATGGATTAAGTCATGAGAAGAAAGAGTGCTCGTGTACGTCGTTGAAGCCTGTCCGACTGTACGTAAGTGGAGAAGCGGGAACTGGAAAAAGTTTCCTTATTAAAGCAATTTCTTGTTATTTGCAGGAAAGGACTGAGTCATCGCTGTCTTGTGTTATCACCGCTCCAACTGGACTGGCAGCACATAACATTAAAGGTATTACTTTGCATCGTCTACTGATGCTGCCAGTGGAGCATGACAACAAATTACAATACCACAAGTTATCTGGAGATGCTTGTTGTGAAGTTTCAAGAGTCTTGAGGAAAATGAAACTTCTTATCATTGACGAAGTAAGCATGGTTTCCAATATCATGCTTGCCTTTGTGCATTTGAGAATGCAAGAAGTTCTTAAAACTGAGTATGATGTGTTATTTGGTGGCAAACACATCATTGTTTTCGGAGATCTTCTGCAGCTGACACCAGTGAAAGGACAACCTGTGTTCAAAATGCTCACGCATGAAGATACCAGGAAGTGCCTAGGGAGCATTGGCAACGTCAATATATGGTTAAACTTCAATTATGTTGAACTGCATGAAAATATGCGTCAGGCGAAGGATGAAGATTACAAGAATATTCTACAAGATGTTAGAATTGGAAAAGTGACCGAGCATGGGAAAGAAGCTTTACAAGCACGATTACGGTCAAATTTATATCCAGAACAAGACGTTGTGCCTGAGAATATTTTTCAGAAAATTACTGAGAAGAAATCCGGAATATGTTTGATGCCAACTCTTGCAGAATGTGCCATCTTCAACAACAAAATGTTGCATTTAGAAAAGCAAGAGATTATAAAACTGGAAGCTATTGACAGAATAGAGCATATGGGATCAACAATTATTTTGTCTGAGAATTTGAAATCAAAATTGGATTCATTAGAGAAGACTATATCTAAAACTGCGGGTTTTGAAAAGACTTTGAATGTGTGCTTAAATTGCCGAATCATTTTGAGAAGGAATTTACACGTTGAAAGAGGTCTGGTAAATGGATCAATGGGTAATGTTGTTGATTTTGAGAAATACAGAAGTAGAGATGGAATTGAATTTTTAAAAATTAAATTTGATGGTATTGAGGAAGTACAGCTAATTGGTCGTTGCTCTGCTAGGTTTTTGCTTGTTAAAGACTTATATGTTCGCCGTAAGCAGTTTCCTGTTTGCTTGGCATATGTGGTGACAATCCATAAATCGCAAGGTTTAAGTGTAGACAGTGCATTGGTGAATATTGGCAGTTCTGTGTTCAAGGAGGGTATGGCATATGTGGCATTGTCACGAGTTAGAAGTTTGTCGGGATTGTACTTGATTGACTGTGATGTCACAAACATTTGTGCGGCTCTAGATTGTGTAAAGGAATACAATAGGTTAAGAAGGGAGTATGCGCCACATTTGCCTCAATATCCTTTGTTCGAGAAACGTGTGGTAGGCCGGAAACGAAGAAATATCAGTAATAGTAGGGAGGTTGTAGCAAAAAGCCCAAAAGTCAACTGCTATGCTAATGTAGTTGTTAATATTGTCTTTTCATTAGAGACTTTAAAAGAACAGATTGTGATCAATTCGGAACAAAGTTTATGCTGTTTGTTGAATTCTGTGTTAGAGAAATGTAGCACTGATAGAACAAAAGTAGAAAGTGTGTCTGAAGTTCGTTATCTGTTAGACGAATGTTCAGGTCAAACAGAATTCTCTGAAAATATTCAGCAGGATTGTCAGGAGTTTTTAATGTATATGCTTGATGTATTGCAAGATGAGGGTGTAGATGTAGATCACCTGTTTGGACTTTCTTATCATTGGCAGCATGACTGCGAGAACTGTAGGGTATCAAGTACTACTAGTGTAGACTCAGAAAGATTTATATATTTAACTTTGCCAGACAGTAAATCAGTGTCCTTTAATAAGCTAGTAAAAGCAGCTGATCACAACATGGAGTGTAGCCAATGTAAATCTGAAATGATGTCAACATTATTTATACGAAGATATGGCCAGTATGTCATTTTAATGTTCCAACGATGTAGGCCTGATGGAACAAAATTGACAACTTTAATAAAAAATGTTGTTGCTTCGCAGTTGTCAATATCAGGAAGGACTTTTGTAACTGCAGCAATTATATATCATGACGGTCCTTCAACAACATCAGGACATTACACAG
This sequence comes from Lissotriton vulgaris, assembly GCF_964263255.1. Taxonomy (NCBI): domain Eukaryota; kingdom Metazoa; phylum Chordata; class Amphibia; order Caudata; family Salamandridae; genus Lissotriton; species Lissotriton vulgaris. Next base: position 42,524,306 of record NC_141697.1, read on the forward strand.
CTTATTTAAAGTCTAGAAACGGCTGGTCATTCTGCAACGATTCTGTTATAACTTTGAAAAAAAAAATTGCCGTATGACCTTAAAAATTCTTACCTGGTGTTTTTAAAACCAAAATTTTAGGGAAAGAATCTCGGGATGTGCTCTGAGGAATTTCAAGAGGTTCATGGAGTAGAGGGAATGTAAGTCTGCAATGCTGTCTAGATTATTGGTCAAAACTTTTGATTATAATGTCATTTTAAAAATCCAACTATATAAACCTGATGCAAGTAAGTCTGCTTCATAGTAAGCAGTATCAGTGTCATAGGAAAAGTAGAACATGAGTGAGCAAGAAGGGTAAGATATTAGTAGTCCAGGATTGTGAAAGTAATCTTAAACGTTTTCTTTCTGAAACTTGCGAAAATAACAAATGACGGAATTCCAAGAGTTGTAAATCGCTCTAACATGATTTGGCCTTGTGGAAACATGTGGTAGAATGTGAGAAGTCTTTTATCGTATGTAACATATTTTTCGAAACGATACAGGTTTTCTTTCAGAAAGTGGCGGGCTGAAAATATTAATAGCACAACAGAGTGTAAGCTGTTCATAGGACATCCTTCGACGTCATGGAAAGTAAGTTAATTTTAAGGAGTTTTGAATTCTGATTTCTTATGTTGTATGGGTTTTTTAAACACAATCATTTTGATTGTGTTTTTTTTTCCCCGCTGTTACATGATGAATACTTTCAAGTCACTGATTTTAGTGAAATTTGATACATTCTGAGAACAGCAAAAATAAACCATTTAACATGTATAATTAATTCTCTACTTTTTGTACTTATGATATACATTTAGAAATGTGAGGTAGACATGGAGAAACTGAGGCTTCTGTAAGTGTCGAAGTTAATGCATACAGTGCTGCACTTCTGGGTACTGTTTTATTTTGAAACCTGAATAGGCCTCTCCTGAAACAAACCTCTGGAAAGGACACATCTTATTTGCATCCTGAAACAATCATTTAAAATGTTAGGGACAATTTTATGATGGCTTTATATCTCTTTTGCGCTGCCATTGCATCACTGTTGTGAGACATCAGCAGTGCAAAAGATGCACCATGTTCCAAAATAGGCCTCAGTTCATCAGCATCAAGATACTGTTAGTTTAAAATATATATCTTTAGGACTGTGTAGGGGGCCTAGAGAAGCAGAGGCTTCTGTAAATGTCACAGTTGTTGAAAAACTGTTTGTCCTTCAACCTTTTCCCTTGTCTTTTCTAATTTTTAAATACATGTTTTAATATTTTTCAAATGTTCTCTCTTTCACAGATTGAAAGTATGAAAAAAAATTGAATAAGTTATCAAGAATTTTAAGGTAAATGTTTTCTACTCTTTTCGTTACATTTCTATCACATTCACCTACTATAGGGCTTCAGACTATAGAGCTTTAAACAAAGTTTAACTAAATGTGGAAATTTGGAGCTGTGCCCGTGGCTTTTAGTTCAATGCGCAAGTGCATTGACCTAAAATGCGTGTGCACATTACCAAATCGCCGTCTGTTCCCTCAGGCGCACTCCTCCCACACCTTTGAAGTGAAGATTAGCTTCACTTCAAAGGCCCCGGCTGCTTTACACCCTCATTCTGCTGTCCCCTCTCCGTCCCCTCCCCTGTCCGCCGTGTGCATTTCTCGTCCCCCCCTCCCCCACAGTAACGCCACTCACACACGCAACGCCACTCATAAACGAACGCCACTCACACACGCAACGCCACTCACGCACACAATGCCACTCACACACACAACGTCACTCATACACACTACGCCACTCACACACGCAATTCATCCACGCAACGCCACTCATCCACGCAACGCCAATCATCCACACAACGCCAATCATCCACGCAAGGCCACTAATCCACGCAACGCCACTCATCCACGCAACGCCAATCATCCACACAACGCCAATCATCCATGCAACGCCACTCATCCACGCAACGCCAATCATCCATTTGCAAAACCAAAAGGACAAACTCTTCTATTGTGAGACCTATTGCATTTTCAATGCTTGATTCTTTCACTTCCTTATCTATTTTGTTTTCCACAATTATATCCTCTTCCATCTTTTCTTCGGTAAATAAATCTATTAAACAGCATCTCTGGTTTAGTCCCTATAGCTGTCTTTCTTTTAACATTGCTCTCTGTTTACTTCCCTTGTACTAACTCCTTTATTTTTTTTAAAAAAAAATTGGGGTTAGCTCCCGGTTCGTGTAACGGCGAGCGAACCGGAAAGCGAACTAAAAAAAAAACAGCTTGCCAGAGTGTTACACTTTCTAGCAATTTTTGTATAAAGGGGAGGTAGTTCTGAAAAGAACTTTTTTTTTATGTTTTTGTAGTTTTATATATTTTTTTCTTTTTTGAACATTATTTGTTTTTTTTGTATTTTTTGAACATTATTTGTTTTTTTTGTATTTTTTGAAAGCAAAAGAACAAAAAACAGGCATTGAAAAGGGCTCGACAGGAGCAAAAAAAAATTATTGCTTGGGGCGTTTAGAGCATTGGTGTTTTTCAAATGCTAAATTTATTAATTTTACACTCATATTAGCACATGAAATTAAAGTGCCACAATATAAACAAGTAAACTTCATATGAACAATTTTTTTTTTGATATTTGGCACTGTTTCACGAGCCTCGGCAACCGTCAGAGAAATATCAGCTGATGTCGTGGCCACAGAAGTTGGAGGGTTCTCTTGCAGGTCACGCATCTCTGCCCGGCTATAATTTAGTGGATGCCACCTCTGCATATGACGGTGCATAGTGTGGTTCCCATAACTGTTCTTTTTTTCAGTGCCCCTGGATAATTCATCTTGGCATATAAGGCACGTAACATAGCGTGCATTAACTTTTTTCTTTCCTGCTGGAATAGAAAAAAACTGCCAGATAAAACTATTTTTGTAATGAGATACCCGGGGTAACTCTTTCAAAAATCGTGGTGCCTCTTCTTCCTCTTCCTCTTCTGGATCCTCTTCCTCCTCTGGGTTTCCAAGGAACTGTGGAGGTGGTCCACTCTTCTTATGAGGAGGTGGTGGTGGTGGTGGTGGGGGTCCAGCAGCTGAAGCTACTACTGAAGCCATTTTTTTCACAGAGCAAAATAGGTCTTCCTTTCTCAAAGTTGAAAGTCAGAGTGAGAAAAAAGGTGGGGGCTTTCATCATTTGGGAAAAAAAATTGTTCTAAACCAATGAAAAGCGTTATTTTTAGGTCACATGACCTAGTCTTACATCATTAGGAAACCAAAAGTGAAATGAACCAATGGAAAGTGTTATAAACAAGTCACATGACCTGTTCCGCTCACGTTACGCGTTGCGCGCCGCGCCCCGGATCGCTTCCGGTTCGCGGTCCGGAGCACTTCCGGGAGCGCTAACGCGGCACGTCATAAGACGCATTACGCGACAACGTGATATGTCGCGCTTCCGCGACGCGTCACGATGTTGATTTCTAATGCGGCAGTTGCGCAAACGGAACGTTTACCGGTTAGCGGACCGGGTCGCAGCATCAAATTGAGCTAACGGAAAGCTTCCCGATTCGCGAACCGGCAGCGAAACAAAAAAAAATAATAAAAAAAATATATAATTAAAAACATTAAATTACAAAAATTTTAAATATATTTTTGAATTAGAATAAAAATACATTTTACAACATTTGATATTTGCTATTAAAAAACCATTGAAATTCACTGAAAAAACCATAGGTTATAGACCATATATAGTTAGGAATTAGCATTTACAAAACCATATTTTACTCACACAAAACCATTGAAATTTCATATATAGTTAGTTGCCCTAACTATATATCGCGCACCCGCAATCCACTGCTGATGATGTCACATAGTACATCATTCATGACATGGTCAGTGACATCACTGATGACATCACTGATGACATCTCAAATGACATCACTGATGACATCATCCAGTGACTGTATGTTGCAGTAAAGTAAAAATATGTCTTACATATTGAAGAATGAGTGGATGTTTAAGTGTCTGGATGAAGGATTTAGTAGGTGCATGACTGACTGTATGAGAGAGTGATTAAATGTGTGTCACTAAGTGCATGGGTTAGTGACTAAACTGTCTTATTTTGTGCATCATTATATCTGTTGTTCTGTATACTGCTGCATGTGTTGATCAGTAGCTATATGAGTAACTATATGGGTTATTGATTGTTTGCCCAAGTATTTGTATGGGAGACTGAGTATGTGTGTGAGTTGATGGAAGGTGTATGACTCTGTGCATAGATGTGTGAGCAGTTGATTCACTAGATGTATGGGTTCAAACGTGCATGTGGAAACAGCTGCATGGGCAGTTGACTGTGTGCATGAGTGTATTGCTGAGTGAATGGATATCTCAGTGCTACATGTCAAAGTAAGTACATATGTAAAACACAGTACATGTGAGAGTAGACATATATAAATAACTGTGCAGAAGAGCCAGTGAATGTGTGAGTGGCTGCATGGATCATTGAAAATCAGTGATTGTATAAGAGAGTAAAAATATGTTAGAATATGTTTGAATAAGTAAGGTGTGTATAACTGTATAGTTGAGGAAATGGAGGTGTGATTGATTCTTTGCATGACTGAGTAGGTGCATGAGTAACTCCATGGATGAGTGACAATCTGTGAGTGTCTGTTTACACTGAGTGTATCTAAGGTTATATTAGAGTCTGAAGAGGTTCATCGTATTATCACATGAATGATGTCATCAGTGATGTCATCAGTGATGTCATTTGAGATGTCATCAGTGATGTCCTCAGTGATGTCACTGACCATGTCATGAATGATGTAATATGTGACATCATCAGCAGTGGATTGCGGGTGCGCGATATATAGTTAGGGCAACTAACTATATATGAAATTTCAATGGTTTTGTGTGAGTAAAATATGGTTTTGTAAATGCTAATTCCTAACTATATATGGTCTATAACCTATGGTTTTTTCAGTGAATTTTGAAGGTTTTATAAATGCTAATTCCTAACTATATATGGTCTATAACCTATGGTTTTTTCAGTGAATGTATATATATATATATATATATATATATATATATATATATATATCTATCCACAAAAGTTGCCCTTTAGGAATTGCCGCACTCGGAGGGGTAACACACAAACCGCCACAGGTAGCAGGGTTGACAGCATGCCTCAAGCTTTCCAATTAAGCCATACGCGTTTCGAGCATAGGTTGTTGCTCTTGTTCACTGGCAAAGATGACGGCAGAAGCAGGCAGTATGGAAACATCACATTTATTCATTGGTAAGTCCCGCCCCAATGGGCGTCGTGAATACAGGCATGATGGTTATGGTAGTTTTTGTATGCCTGTTAGACTTGTAGTTTCATCAAAAGGCAGGTGAGCTGCTGCCGCCGTCAATCTTTAAAATATAATCCCGTTAGGTGAAAAGCAATGTCCACATAACCCTGTGTGATGAAGCAGCGTACTCATGCGTAGTAATCAACTACAGCATCCAGAATGCTCGAGTGCGACGCCCACTGGGGCGGGACTTGATATCTTAATAAAACTGATGGTCAACATTCACCTGCCTCGTTATTCAGGGCGCCAGTGATCAAGAGCGATTAGCCAGCTCGAAACGCGTATGGCATGCAGGAAGGCCTGAGGACACGCTGACGTCTTTCCACCCGTGACAGTGAGTGCTGTAACCTCAGCGCGAGTGGTGAATCCACAAGGGTAACCTTTTTTTGGAGAGAATTCAAGCGGCCCGTCTGGTCGCGGATGAGCCCCGCCGCGGACTATGCGGATCGAGTTTGCTCTAACGCACGAGCAACTTCAGGAGCGCTGGGAGCCTAAGTCACGGCTGACATTGGAGGGACAGTCAGCTAATCCCCTGGACATTCCGCCCAACCGGGCAAACATTTTTAACCCTGTGTGATGAAGCAGCGCACTCATGCGTAGTAATCAACTACAGCATCCAGAATGCTCGAGTGCGACGCCCACTGGGGCGGGACTTGATATCTTAATAAAACTGATGGTCAACATTCACCTGCCTCGTTATTCAGGGCGCCAGTGATCAAGAGCGATTAGCCAGCTCGAAACGCGTATGGCATGCAGGAAGGCCTGAGGACACGCTGACGTCCTTCCACCCGTGACAGTGAGTGCTGTAACCTCAGCGCGAGTGGTGAATCCACAAGGGCAACCTTTTTTTGGAGAGAATTCAAGCGGCCCGTCTGGTCGCGGATGAGCCCCGCCGCGGACTATGCGGATCCAGTTTGCTCTAACACACGAGCAACTTCAGGAGCGCTGGGAGCCTAAGTCACGGCTGACATTGGAGGGACAGTCAGCTAATCCCCTGGACATTCCGCCCAACCGGGCAAACATTTTTAACCCTGTGTGATGAAGCAGCGCACTCATGCGTAGTAATCAACTACAGCATCCAGAATGCTCGAGTGCGACGCCCACTGGGGCGGGACTTGATATCTTAATAAAACTGATGGTCAACATTCACCTGCCTCGTTATTCAGGGCGCCAGTGATCAAGAGCGATTAGCCAGCTCGAAACGCGTATGGCATGCAGGAAGGCCTGAGGACACGCTGACGTCTTTCCACCCGTGACAGTGAGTGCTGTAACCTCAGCGCGAGTGGTGAATCCACAAGGGTAACCTTTTTTTGGAGAGAATTCAAGCGGCCCGTCTGGTCGCGGATGAGCCCCACCGCGGACTATGCGGATCCAGTTTGCTCTAACGCACGAGCAACTTCAGGAGCGCTGGGAGCCTAAGTCACGGCTGACATTGGAGGGACAGTCAGCTAATCCCCTGGACATTCCGCCCAACCGGGCAAACATTTTTAACCCTGTGTGATGAAGCAGCGCACTCATGCGTAGTAATCAACTACAGCATCCAGAATGCTCGAGTGCGACGCCCACTGGGGCGGGACTTGATATCTTAATAAAACTGATGGTCAACATTCACCTGCCTCGTTATTCAGGGCGCCAGTGATCAAGAGCGATTAGCCAGCTCGAAACGCGTATGGCATGCAGGAAGGCCTGAGGACACGCTGACGTCCTTCCACCCGTGACAGTGAGTGCTGTAACCTCAGCGCGAGTGGTGAATCCACAAGGGCAACCTTTTTTTGGAGAGAATTCAAGCGGCCCGTCTGGTCGCGGATGAGCCCCGCCGCGGACTATGCGGATCCAGTTTGCTCTAACACACGAGCAACTTCAGGAGCGCTGGGAGCCTAAGTCACGGCTGACATTGGAGGGACAGTCAGCTAATCCCCTGGACATTCCGCCCAACCGGGCAAAAATTTTTAACCCTGTGTGATGAAGCAGCGCACTCATGCGTAGTAATCAACTACAGCATCCAGAATGCTCAAGTGCGACGCCCACTCGGGCGGGACTTGATATCTTAATAAAACTGATGGTCAACATTCACCTGCCTCGTTATTCAGGGCGCCAGTGATCAAGAGCGATTAGCCAGCTCGAAACGCGTATGGCATGCAGGAAGGCCTGAGGACACGCTGACGTCCTTCCACCCGTGACAGTGAGTGCTGTAACCTCAGCGCGAGTGGTGAATCCACAAGGGTAACCTTTTTTTGGAGAGAATTCAAGCGGCCCGTCTGGTCGCGGATGAGCCCCGCCGCGGACTATGCGGATCCAGTTTGCTCTAACACATGAGCAACTTCAGGAGCGCTGGGAGCCTAAGTCACGGCTGACAGTGAAGGGATAGTCAGCTAATCCCCTGGACATTCCGCCCAACCGGGCAAACATTTTTAACCCTGTGTGATGAAGCAGCGCACTCATGCGTAGTAATCAACTACAGCATCCAGAATGCTCGAGTGCGACGCCCACTGGGGCGGGACTTGATATCTTAATAAAACTGATGGTCAACATTCACCTGCCTCGTTATTCAGGGCGCCAGTGATCAAGAGCGATTAGCCAGCTCGAAACGCGTATGGCATGCAGGAAGGCCTGAGGACACGCTGACGTCCTTCCACCCGTGACAGTGAGTGCTGTAACCTCAGCGCGAGTGGTGAATCCACAAGGGCAACCTTTTTTTGGAGAGAATTCAAGCGGCCCGTCTGGTCGCGGATGAGCCCCGCCGCGGACTATGCGGATCCAGTTTGCTCTAACACACGAGCAACTTCAGGAGCGCTGGGAGCCTAAGTCACGGCTGACATTGGAGGGACAGTCAGCTAATCCCCTGGACATTCCGCCCAACTGGGCAAACATTTTTAACCATGTGTGATGAAGCAGCGCACTCATGCGTAGTAATCAACTACAGCATCCAGAATGCTCGAGTGCGACGCCCACTGGGGCGGGACTTGATATCTTAATAAAACTGATGGTCAACATTCACCTGCCTCGTTATTCAGGGCGCCAGTGATCAAGAGCGATTAGCCAGCTCGAAACGCGTATGGCATGCAGGAAGGCCTGAGGACACGCTGACGTCCTTCCACCCGTGACAGTGATTGCTGTAACCTCAGCGCGAGTGGTGAATCCACAAGGGCAACCTTTTTTTGGAGAGAACTCAAGCGGCCCGTCTGGTCGCGGATGAGCCCCGCCGCGGACTATGCGGATCCAGTTTGCTCTAACACACGAGCAACTTCAGGAGCGCTGGGAGCCTAAGTCACGGCTGACATTGGAGGGACAGTCAGCTAATCCCCTGGACATTCCGCCCAACCGGGCAAACATTTTTAACCCTGTGTGATGAAGCAGCGCACTCATGCGTAGTAATCAACTACAGCATCCAGAATGCTCGAGTGCGACGCCCACTGGGGCGGGACTTGATATCTTAATAAAACTGATGGTCAACATTCACCTGCCTCGTTATTCAGGGCGCCAGTGATCAAGAGCGATTAGCCCGCTCGAAACGCGTATGGCATGCAGGAAGGCCTGAGGACACGCTGACGTCCTTCCACCCGTGACAGTGAGTGCTGTAACCTCAGCGCGAGTGGTGAATCCACAAGGGCAACCTTTTTTTGGAGAGAATTCAAGCGGCCCGTCTGGTCGCGGATGAGCCCCGCCGCGGACTATGCGGATCCAGTTTGCTCTAACACACGAGCAACTTCAGGAGCGCTGGGAGCCTAAGTCACGGCTGACATTGGAGGGACAGTCAGCTAATCCCCTGGACATTCCGCCCAACCGGGCAAACATTTTTAACCCTGTGTGATGAAGCAGCGTACTCATGCGTAGTAATCAACTACAGCATCCAGAATGCTCGAGTGCGACGCCCACTGGGGCGGGACTTGATATCTTAATAAAACTGATGGTCAACATTCACCTGCCTCGTTATTCAGGGCACCAGTGATCAAGAGCGATTAGCCAGCTCGAAACGCGTATGGCATGCAGGAAGGCCTGAGGACACGCTGACGTCCTTCCACCCGTGACAGTGAGTGCTGTAACCTCAGCGCGAGTGGTGAATCCACAAGGGCAACCTTTTTTGGAGGGAATTCAAGCGGCCCGTCTGGTCGCGGATGAGCCCCACCGCGGACTATGCGGATCCAGTTTGCTCTAACACACGAGCAACTTCAGGAGCGCTGGGAGCCTAAGTCACGGCTGACATTGGAGGGACAGTCAGCTAATCCCCTGGACATTTCGCCCAACCGGGCAAACATTTTTAACCCTGTGTGATGAAGCAGCGCACTCATGCGTAGTAATCAACTACAGCATCCAGAATGCTCGAGTGCGACGCCCACTGGGGCGGGACTTGATATCTTAATAAAACTGATGGTCAACATTCACCTGCCTCGTTATTCAGGGCGCCAGTGATCAAGAGCGATTAGCCAGCTCGAAACGCGTATGGCATGCAGGAAGGCCTGAGGACACGCTGACGTCCTTCCACCTGTGACAGTGAGTGCTGTAACCTCAGCGCGAGTGGTGAATCCACAAGGGCAACCTTTTTTGGAGAGAATTCAAGCGGCCCGTCTGGTCGCGGATGAGCCCCGCCGCGGACTATGCGGATCCAGTTTGCTCTAACACACGAGCAACTTCAGGAGCGCTGGGAGCCTAAGTCACGGCTGACATTGGAGGGACAGTCAGCTAATCCCCTGGACATTCCGCCCAACCGGGCAAACATTTTTAACCCTGTGTGATGAAGCAGCGCACTCATGCGTAGTAATCAACTACAGCATCCAGAATGCTCGAGTGCGACGCCCACTGGGGCGGGACTTGATATCTTAATAAAACTGATGGTCAACATTCACCTGCCTCGTTATTCAGGTCGCCAGTGATCAAGAGCGATTAGCCAGCTCGAAACGCGTATGGCATGCAGGAAGGCCTGAGGACACGCTGACGTCCTTCCACCCGTGACAGTGAGTGCTGTAACCTCAGCGCGAGTGGTGAATCCACAAGGGCAACCTTTATTTGGAGCGAATATATATATATATATATATATATATATATATATATATATATATATATATATATATATATGTATATATATATATATATATATATATATATATATATATATATATATATATATATATATATATATATATATATATATATATATATATATATATAAATAAACAGGAACTCGCCAGATGCCCACTGGCGCCACCAACTATTTACTCAATTGGAAAATGACGAAGAGTGGAATCCGATTCTGGTGCCAAAACAAAGGTGCCTTTATTTGTGCAAATTAATGCTCAGCATGCCGCCATGACGCGTTTCGACTGTCTCCACAGTCTTGATCACATGATGTGAGTGCATTGTCACAGAAGAGGTATAAATAGTGAACACAGAGGGCGGACTGTTAGTTAACACCCTCCACATGTCATAGGTTTTTCGTAAAGGAAACAAAAGAAAGACTAAAGAAAAAAGGAAGAATTATTTTTCCCTTTTTCCGTCTAAAAATAAAACTCATAGTGAGTTCTGTCTCAACATATTACACAATTTATGCAATGTAATAAAATGTAATAAAAGATGTGCAAAGTATCGCAATGGTCATAAATACACATATTAATAAATATATAAATATATGAATACCATAAAAAATATATTGATACAATTTCATTTGAGATCTTATGTTTCCGATTTACAAGAAAACCTGTGCAAATATACCTCTAGTGGGGACCTATAAAAAGTACATGTGCTAATTTCAGATGTAAACGTTGAAATACCTAAGAGTGTGACAAGGAGCAGCTATTGTAGCATAGTGAAAATTATATAAACGTGCAAAGTGCCAATAATCAATGATTAAAACTTGCAATTTTCATTCTTAAAGTTTAAAAGGAGGAGCCCCTCCCTTTAATAGTTGATAACATAAAAGATGATACCTAACCAACTAATGCAAAAGCAAAATTGTTCTAATTCTATTGAGGTATGAATCGGTTGGCAGCCCATAGATAATAAAAGAGTGAGTACCATGCATCATAGAAAATTCTGTGTGATTTTTGTTTTTGTTGTATATAAATAAATAGAATCACAAGCATGTATAAAGGTCTTCGCTAGCGTTGAGACCCCTGGGGGTTCGACTATCTAATTCTAATATATAACGGGTCTCAAGCAACCGTAATAGTGCATCTCTGTTACCCCCTCGTTTCAGAGGCATTACACAGTCAATGATATAATACAGTAGATGTCTTGGATCACTGTCATGTGTACTCTCAAAGTGGCGTGCCACCGGATAAGACTGATCTTTAGTGCAAATAGCTCTTATGTGTTGCAATATCCGCTTGTGAGCCGGCAGTCGGGTGCTCCTCACATACCGGAGCTCACAAGGGCACTGCAACACATAAACCGCAAACTCTGTTTTGCAGGTGAGCTGTTTGGATATTTGTACAGGCGTATCTTTGAAAGGTGTCAGATATTGAGTTTTGCTGCAGCCATTTTTGCAAGCTTTACAGCTAGAGCATTTTTTGAAATATTTCCTCAAAGCCATAAAGGTATCTGAAATTGGCTGCTCTAGATAGTTCTTGACCAATCTGTCCGCCATAGAAGTGGATTTCCTGAACGAGATTTCCGTTTTTTTACCCACTAGGTCACCAATGACAGGGTCCCCTGTCACCAGGTTCCAATTGCGGGAAAAGATTTTCCGAATCTCTTTATGCTGTCGGCTGTAAGTGACTATGATCCTAGGAGGGTCTGGTATCGTTGCTGTATTAGCTATGCTTGGAATTGGCTTGGGTAATAATGCCTGCGCTCTGGTTATAGTTCTCGAGCGGTCAATTGCTTTTTGTAGTACCCCCTCTGAGTAACCCCTGGCAAGGAAGCACAATTTGCTTGCTTCCTGAGCTTTGGTACATTCAGCCTTTGTACTGAATATTCTTTTGATACGCAGCATCTCCCCAAAGGGGATACTGCGTATCAAATGATGAGGGTGCTGGCTGGCCGCGTGCAGGACTGTATTGCCTGCCGTTGGCTTTCTGTGCAGTCTCGTGGCTAACCCTCCAGATTCTATGTACACTTCTATGTCTAGAAAACATATTGACGATGTGCTAATTGTAGATGTGAATTCTAGGTTCAAGTCATTATTGTTCAACTGTGCCACAAAGGAGAGTGCTTCATCTAACGATCCCTGCCAAATCAGAAAGAGGTCATCGATGTACCTCAGATATAGTGGGACATGGTTTTGAATGGTAATCCGGTGTTGTCCCAACAGGACCTGTTCCTCCCACCAGCCCATGTGCAAGCACGCTAGGCTGGGGTGAAAACAGGCCCCCATGGCCACCCCTCTGATCTGCTGGTACACTTGATTATTAAACAGAAAAAAGTTCTGTTCCAGACAGATCTTAATCATGGAAATTAGCATAGCGTAATGAGCAGAGAAATTCATCGCACGCTGATTTAAATAATGGCTAACTGCTCTTATTCCAACATTGTGGCGTATTGACGTACACAAGGATGCTACGTCTAATGTAATGAGCAAACATTCAGAATTCCATGTGATATCATTCAATTTACGCACGAAGTCAGATGAATCCTGCACATAAGACCTTACATTTTTAACACTGTCTTGTAAAAAATAGACATGTTCTCAGTTGAGCTGTTAATGGCGGAGATTATTGGGCGCCCAGGTGGTTTGTCCATCCTTTTGTGGACCTTTGGAAGCAAATAAAACGAAGGTATGACTGGAAATTCCTTCTTTAAGAATCCAAATTCCTCTTTCTAAATTAGGTTTCCACTTCTCCACGCAACAAGTTTTGAGTTTTTGTCCTGCCATGCCAATTTTGATTGCCGCCAAATTGATCCTTTTGTAACAAGATTGGTCCTTCAGCTGGGATACTACCTCATCAATATACATCTCACGTGGCCACAGAACTACGTTCCCGCCCTTATCAGCCTGGCGGACAACGATGTTCTTACTTGATTCCAACTTCTTTATCAAGTTATTGTAGCTCTGATTCATTTTGTTGACCACTAAATGTCTTTTGTTAGTAATTATGTATAATTTCTTTAGATCTTTCGTAATGAGTTCTTGGTACACATCTAAATTGTCATGTGTCATTGTAGGTAGAAAACCCGATTTAGGTTTGAAAGGGGTACTACAGGTAGCTTGGTCAATTCTTGATGTTACCAATGGGATCGACCTAGATGGACATACCTCCTCCTGTAATGCCCAGATTTCCTCAAAACCAGTGCGATCACCAGCCTCTAGAAGAGTGGGTCTGTTTGAAATTCCCATATTTTTCTTTTTTGTAGCTGGTTGCAGCTTGAAATGTTTTCTTAATTTAAGCTTCCTAATGAACCTGAAAGCGTCCATTCTTACATCAGCATAATTAAAGTTACTTGGTGGGCAGTATGTGAGCCCGAGGCTGAGGATCTTGTTGTCTTTATCTGTAAGTTTCAGCGGAGTAAGGTTAATTACTGAGTAGGGGCCGGCCCCTGTGCTTTCACAGCCTGTTTGTTCCAGCGACCTTTTCGTGGTTTTATCTCGTTGTTTGTTTTTCCAGGCGCCACATTTGCGCCTTTCACTGCGCCTCCTGTTTGCCCTTTTGCGCTTTGTCCGCCAGTTTTTATTCTTGGTCTTAGGGTGTCCCGGCGGTCCTGGCACATACAGATCACTTCCTGGGCCAGGGACATTTTTGTAAACCCCATTGCTGTGTTTTTAGCTCCTTCATTGTCTGACTCACTTCCTATTGAACTTACATCTGTAGAGGACGGAGGGTCTGGGGTGTTGCCAGGTGGTATCACACGCGTTTTTCTAGCACGAGCTTTTACATTCTCGTATCGTTTGGCATAGGTAAATATTTGGCCATTGAGATAATCGAGGCGATCCAGCTCGAATTTAAAAGCTTACGTTTTTTTATTTCCTCTTCCTCCTTATTAAGCCTGAATGTCATATCCGCCCTCATTTTGTCAATAGGTTCACTCAATCCCATACCACTGATCTCCTCCTCAAGCTCCTCTATTTGAGCCTGTAGTTTACAGCGGTCTGATTCAGTATATTTAACAAGTCATTAATTTGGCTGAAGATTCTAAATTAGTTTCTGCCCATTCTGTGAGCATCTCTGGATCGGGCGTCTCATAACTCAGGGCTAAGCTTATCCGCAGACCTCTAGGTACTCTGCCCACCTGTAAATACATAGTTAGAGATTTATTCTACCACCATTTAGACTGTTCTTTCATCTTGAGTTTTTCCAGCTTCCTAAATAGATCCCTTATTGTAGGGTTTGCATTTGCATTTGTGGTCTGTAATGTTATGTCCGCTCCCCCAGCCAGGGGATTCACAAAAACGAGGCCAGCGGGTTCCTCTCTGCTCCGCAACACATCCGCGGACATTACTGGGCTGTAGCAAATATATTGTAAGCACTGCACCGATGATGGACTTAACAAACGCAGTTTTCAAAAAACTTTTGATCCATCGCGTTTCTCAGTCCAAGCACACTCCCCACCGGACAATCCGACGTCTCCTACCTCCACTGGGCTACCCTTACACCGTCCGCTCTCCCGATTCGGATGGCGTTGATTCCCTCCGTGCGGTAGGACTCTGCAGTGTCCAGGGGCTCTTGGCGGCTAACTCTTCGCCGAAGTCTTACAAAGATCAGTTCCGGGGCACGGAACTCACCGCTTCCTGCCGCCGAGCCTCTTTGGGGGAGGGGTTCCACTCGCACCACCGAAAGCCTCCTTGGTGCATAAAATGAACAGGAACTCGCCAGACACCCACTGTTGCCACCAACTATTTACTCAATTGGAAAATGACGAAGAGTGGAACCCGATTCTGGTGCCAAAACAAAGGTGCCTTTATTTGTGCAAATTAATGCTCAGCATGCGGCCATGACGCGTTTCGACTGTCTTGATCACATGATGTGAGTGCATTGTCAAAGAAGAGGTATAAATAGTGAACACAGAGGACGGACTGTTAGTTAACACCCTCCACATGTCATAGGTTTTTTGTAAAGGAAACAAAAGAAAGACTAAGGAAAAAAGGAAGAATTATTTTTCCCTTTTTCCGTCTAAAAATAAAACTCATAGTGAGTTCTGTCTCAACATATTACACAATTTATACAATGTAATAAAATGTAATACAAGGTGTGCAAAGTATCGCAATGGTCATAAATACACATATCAATAAATATATAAATATATGAATACCATAAAAAATATATTGATACAATTTCATTTGAGATCTTATGTTCCCTATTTAAAAGAAAACCTGTGTAAATATACCCCTATATATATTGTGTGTGTATATATATATATATATGTAAAGGAATCCCAGCCTGTCAATGAATGACAGGCAGCAGCAGGGTGCAGACCTCGCAGCGCCACAGCAGACAGTCAAAAGAGAAGCTCTCCAAAAATCCAACTCGAGTGAGTAGCAGGTTCAAAACATTTCTTAAGAGGTAACGCGTTTCACTCCACTGGGGAGCTTGATCACACAAATGCACTCATAAAAGTGAGGATATATATACAACAAGTGGGAGGGGCTTGATTGGGGAATGGAAACGCCCAAAAAATAAAAAAACAGAAAAATAAATAAAGCAACAATGTCTACATTATCCTACATGTATAGTTCACATGAGAAGCAGCATGTACCACATGAAATTTGCATGTTGAAGGTAAAACAGTGCAATGTGATAAAAAATAATAAAGTCTAAGGAGTAAATGTCAAACAAAACTGAAACAGCGCTACTAAATGAAAGCTGGTTGCGGTTGAGTAACATGTAGAGCATCATAGAAGTCACGACAAAGTGCCATAAATAAAGTTACATGGGAACAACAATAGCAAACCATTTGGTCAGAGACGCGCTGAAGACAATTGCGGCATAGTGCCCGAAAAGGTTATCTGCACATATTAGTCATTAGAACACAGAGGAAAATCATCACAAAGCAGTGGATGATCATACGAATAAAGAAAAACGTGGCGTGAAATAACATGCTGCAAGAAACATGTGAGCCAAGATAAGGGCAGAAAAGGAGAATACAAAGTGCTAAAAAAGTAAGTGAAAAAAGTAAAAAGAGATATAAGAGCCCAACCACAGATGTGAAAAATAAGAAGTGAGAGGAGAGGGAAGACAACGAAACAGGTAAACAATAAAATGGCGGCGACATAAGAAAGGTGGAAAACATGGCAACAAATCCTAGTCAAGTTAAAAATGTAACAAGAGTCATGATTCTAAGGTTACGCCATGCTAGACATTTGGCAAATGGGCCAACAGACAAACAGTGACGCCTAAACTGAGCGAGAGAGAGGAGAAAGCTAGAGCGTGAATAGATCTACAGAGACCAGACCACCAAACTGTAGAGAAGAAAGAAGCATTACAGGAAGCTTTTCAAATCTTCAGTCAAGTTGAGACCGTTAGGGGCTTTGGTGTCGAGGGACAAAATTAGTTGGGTTTCACGCTGCCTGAGCATTTTTTCACGGTCACCTCCCCGGCTGGGTGGAGGCACTGAACAGAGAACCGTGTATTGGAGGTCTTTAAGTTTCTTGTTATGGACCACCCCAAAGTGTCGGGCAACTGGGTAGTTGCTGTCACTGTTGACAATGGCCCTTATTTGCTGCAGTATTCTTTGATGCACTGGCAGTTTGGTACTGCCAATGTATTCTAAGTTGCATGTGCACTTCAGTTTATAGACCACGAACTCTGATCTGCAGGTAAGGTGTTCCTTAATAGGAATAGGAGTGTCACTGAAAGCAGTAACATATTGAGTGGCATTGGTTGCAAAATTGCAAGCACGGCAGGAGGTGCATTTAAAGAAGCCCATTTTGGTGGTTTTGTTAGGTTTTGGAGGATTTTCAGGTGCAATTCTATCGAGCGCATCACGCATGGATGGTGCACGTCGTAAAGTAATAGTAGGAGTTTCACTCAATAATGGACCTAAGACTGGGTCAGTCAGAATAATAGGCCATTCAGTGCCTATGATGCGTCTGATTTTACGCTCTTGCGAGCTGAAAGTAGTTATGAGCCTGACAGTGCGTTGGGAATCATCCTGGTTATCATTAGTGCCAGTAGTACAGTGCTCTCTGGGCTTAAGTAATGTGGCCCTATCTAGTGATGAAGCTTTGGCCAAAGCTTGATCCAGTATGGCTCTTGAGTAACCCCTTTGCAGAAAACGTTGTTTAGATTCCTCAAGGCAAGTAGCAGAAGAATCAGGGTCACTGCAGACTCTGCGAATGCGAATGAATTCGCCAAACGGGATACTGCGGATGGTATGGGCAGGATGGGAGCTATGTACGTGCAGGATAGAATTTCCCGCCGTACTTTTTCGATGTAATTTGGACATGAGGGTGTTGTCCCTGATGAATAGTTGTACATCCAAGAATTCAGCTTCAGTACTGCTAAGGTTAGCAGTGAATTTCAGGTTCAGGGTGTTATTATTGCAGTCTGATACAAATGAGAGGGCTTGGTCTTGAGTGCCCTTCCAGATGATGCAAATGTCGTCTATGTAACGCCAGTAATGCGCGATATATATATATATATATATATATATATCCATTGAATAAATATTTTACCATTTGGTATGCTTACCATCCTGTGCTGAGAACTCACTGGCCTGGATTACGCAAACATAAGTCTAGAAACCAGCAGAAAGGAGGACAAAGGATTCTGGAGAGGTGGTAAAGTCATCCTCTCAAAGAACAGATGACCACCATTACTCTTGGGTATGCCAGATACCCAGGCCAGCGTGCCGGGTCCTGGGCAGTTCAGTGGTACTGACGACAGACCTTATGAAAAGCATTGCCTCCTATCTGTGCTTTGACTCTAAGGGACCCACTACGAGTACCCGAGTGCCGGTGGTGGTGATTCCACACCCTGGCGATATTGATAATGGGGTCCCTTTAAGTCCAGGGGTGTGGAATTACAGGTGTGCTGAACCCTGAGAATTCTCTACGACAGGAGCAATTACCTTTCTTCACCACTCTGCAGACGCGTCTCCTGGTGCACTACTGGTTTGGGAAAGTCCTGTTGGATGGTGAGGGACATTGGGGGGCTAGAAGCCCTTCAGATACCAAACTAATCAGTAAATTCAGGTCTGATTCCTCCTCAGTTTGCTTATTCTCCACTGCAGTTTGCCCCAGAGATGTCATCTGCCGCGGCTTACCCTGCACTCTCCTATGCACAGCAAAAGAGTCCAAGACACAGTAATATTGCTGAGCGCGCGACCTCTCTTCGTTTTCATATAAATCCCCATTGTTATGGCCTGCCAAGAGAACGGAGAAAATTATCATCCACAGCAGAGTTTTATTGAAGTCCCTTCACCAATGTGGCATTTAAAATTTAAAACACATAAATATTTTACAAGGAAGGAGCTCATTGCGGTCCCTAAGAGCAAAGTTTCTATTGCATTTGAGACGAAATTCGCACAAGATTTAGTGAAAAATGTTAGAAGACATCAATCTTTTGGATTCCATAATCCATAGATGAAGGGCACATTTTTTATCACACTCCGGTATATCACTGTTTCATAATTAAACAGTTTCAAATCACATACAGATTGTATATACAGAATATTTGACTGTTCTGTTTCAAAGCCACTCTGTGTCTAACAATGCATCCGGATCAGGTGAACAGGCAGGTCTGGACACCTCTGCTTGCATCCATGTCAGGAAAGAGGTGGTGCAAGCTGATGAAGTGGTAGCAGCACTTTCACAACATGCTCTAGATTCACGTTTTCTGTTAGTGACGCTTATAGGAGGGAATGTGAGCCCCTGCAGTGGAGCAGCCATGAACCAGCGCAGCGGCTCCCGTCCCTTCCGTCTATCATTCACGTGATCGTCTTAATGGTCAGCCCACCCCTACCACATGGAAGACATCCATTACAATGCGGTCTTTACACCGCGAGACGTTTACAACGTGGCCATTACAACGCAAGTCGTTACAACGACTTGCACTGGATGGCGCTATACACTAAGGAATAGTATGATTTACTATTCCAACACCTTCCCTGCTGTTACGTAGGCGGGAGTTGGAATAGTAAGTCATACTATTCCTAATCCAGCACCTCTAGCGCTAGTCGTTGTAACGAGTTGCATTGTAATGACTGCGCTGTAGACGTATTGCGGTGTAAAGTCTGTGTTGTAACGTCATACATTCCTATCACATCATTTGACCCTGTCTTGTACCAATCAAGTGATTGCATAAAGATGTTAGATTTGTTTGTGTATTTTATATTTTTTTGCATTATTAACAACATTCCCTTTCGAATGTACTTGTATGCACAGATATGGTGCAATTACATTTGAAACAAATTTGCAATGTTTTGTTAAAGTGTGTCTTTCTGGTGTATGTTAACTAGGCCTCAATTAGGCTTCAACGTCATCTTGTTCAAAATGGATGTCTCCTGCTGCATGTTCACTGTTCATTATTTCTGCAGCCAACTAGTCATGTTTGTTTATTTCCACTGACGTTGTTGCTGCTGTTCTCAAGGAAAACTTTCCAACATAGACATAGTAATGTTGTATTTTCAATGTCCTTCCGCTAGCTCACTGTACAAGATTTATTCACAATAGTTTGTCCTGTGATCTCCGGGTGACATTAGCATAGAGAGGGCAGACTCCATATATGTGCAGTGCGATAGTGCCTAGAGGCAAAATTATGTTTAATAGAACTGTGCTCTGATTTGCTAAAAGTGTCATTCTTTTGCTCACACCGTGATGATTTTCATTTTGCAGAAACAACAGATTTCCTATGCAAGAAAGCAGTATGCCACTTTCATCTTCACTCTCTAAATCTGCCAACCCTCTTTCTGATATCCTCTATCTGAATCCCTCACTTTTAATCTCTTTCTGTTTTCAGTGCTGTCTTTTCATCTCTTCCTATTTGCTTCCATCTTTGCCACTTCACCATCTCCTGCCCTCACCTACTCAACTGTAAGCACTGCATTTATCCTCTTCCATGCTAGTGAAGGCCCCCGGCTGTCATGATTCATGGTGGGCGTGTGCGCATGACGACAGGGGGCCATCCAAGCCATGCCCGTGATTGGAATGTCCAGCACTACGACGGAATTTGCGTCGCAGTGAATTGGTTATATTTCCTTCAGCACTGTCCATTACAATTGGCACTTATGTGACCATTGATCTGAAAGCCCTGCAGAGAGGCCAAGGATTGGATGTGCGTGTAGTTTGCACACCCATGTGACTCATTGACCAGCAGGGTGAGGAACTTGCACTGCCTTCAGCCCCAACTTCAGCGCTCTCAATAGAGTGCCGTCATAAACACCCACGCACAGGCAGAGCCTGAACGCACTTTGACACCTGGAGCCGAATTCTACATAGTGCCCTTGGGGCACATTTCCTTTCTTCTGCCCTGGATTATTATGGTATCAGAGAAGGAGCAGCAGACACCTGTGCATCCCCTTCTGTAATACTGCTATTGCTGGAGCCCATGTATCGCCAGAGCTATCTTCTGAGGGTGGCCCCTCATTTGCATGGGGGCATGGCCCTATGCAAATGAAGTCATTTGTTTGCCTCTATTCTTGCACCTTATTATGGATGTCGGGGCAGAGGCAAACAGGCTCTCCAGCGGCAGACTGACAGTCGCCACAAAAGAGGTGACTCACTGTCAGTGTGCCCCCTGAGGGCAGCCCATAGTAGGGAAGAAAGGAAACCCTGCAGTGACCGTCTCGCACAGAGAAACATAGAGGGGCTTTGAAACAGCTGCTCAGTATTTCACCGGGCAAGATTGCAGCTTCCCTGAGGGCTGCACATTCATTGTAATGGGGCACACTACCCCTGTTTGGACCCGGCGCACCTGTTCAAAGCAGTGTTGTGGCGCACACAGGGACATTGCGCCCTGTTGGTCATACTAGGCTCTGGAGGAGACTCAGTTCAAAGTGTGCAATTTAAAAGAGTCATACTTACATGAAAGACAAAACTACAGAAATACAAAAAGCAAGTACTCTTAAGGAATGCAGGAAGTAGAAAAACAAAACATGGATTGCATCACTGGCATGGAAGACAATAAGGGGATTTAATAGTAATTTTTGAGAAACTGGAAAAAAAATTGTCAGTAAAGGTAAGGTCCTGAATATATAGCCCAAGAGGGACCCGTTTCAAAGGTGTTTTTCAACTACTGCTGGATCTGGGACCCTGCGAGACCCAACCGACTTAAAGCCTTGTCCATGGGCAAGTCCGTAGCTCTGACATGTCTCATCAGGAGCGGGTGTTTATGAAGTGCAGTGTCTCGGCCTCTTACCACTGACTGACACTTTACCAGCAAGACAATGATGACTTTCAGGCAGGTGCCATCGAGGGGATTTTATAATCGGTTTGGGCTCTAGACACCCCCACATCACGACAGGCGTGCAACACCCATTGGACTCAAAGGGCTTCAGCCCCCCCTGTCGGGTGTGGCAGCCCGGGATCAGACAGCTTCCCGGGCACACAAACAGCCGCACCCGAGCACTTCACAGGTCTTTAAAAGACCTTTTGCATGTTAATGAGGCTTTGATGTTGTTCACCCCTTTTTAGAGCCCCTGCAGCGCCACTCTGCCTTTTGCTTGAGGAATCAGACCCCCCTCAAATGTTTTCTTAGCACTCCCCCCAAAATGTGACTCTAGTTGCGCCTCTGCATCACCACCCACCCAGCTAAGTAAACTCTTGGGGTCCCCAGCGAAAAGATTGTAAATACATTTTGCAGTTGCTTAACTAATGCAGGGGCATATCATCAAGGGCTTAATCGCCACTTTAGCTGCACTTTTTGCTGCTGAAGCGGCGAAAATCCTATTGTCCTATTAACAATGCGGCGCTAACAGGCATTAGCGCATGCTGTTTAAGTCACGCTACGCATCTTAGCGATGTACATCGCTAATGAGATGTAAAGTAGGAGTTCCTTCTGGAAACATCATGGAAAAGGTCGCTAACTTAACATCGTGATATTAACACCTTCCGAGCGTCGAACGTTCAGCGCCCAGTGCTGAACGTTCGAATAACGAATGCTGACCCGTCGGCCAACGGTCGTGCGCAGCACTGGCAAGGTAGTGCTCGTGACGACAGTTGGCCGACGGCAGCACTTAAAGGGTTAACAATGCGGCCCCGCAACCTCTTAACGATGTAAAAAGTCACGCTAAGCGCGCTTTTCAACAGATTCTACACCTCCTAAAATCCTCACTTAGCCATCTCCTTAATGGAAGGTGGATTGTCAGGCTAAATCCACCATGGCGTATCTACAAGGATTTCCCTATCTCTGTGGTAATATCGCTTCATTTCCAGCGATATCCCCCCAAATCACCGCTATCGCTGGATTTTTTATCGGCCTGGTGATAAGCAATGTTAATAACGCGCTAACCAGGAGATAAAATCCAGTGATAGCCAGTGATAAATAAAACCGCGCTAAACGCGGTTAGCGATATTTATCGGCATCCGTAGATAATATGCACCCAAATTACTTATGAGTCCGGGAAGGAGTAGTACAGACACTGCTTACCCTACTCCAAAATGCCTCCGTAAAGAGGCCTCCTCAACGACCAAAATATCGACTGCAGTTGAATATATGGCTACCATAATCTCGAACTTTTTTACACACATAAAAACAGCCAGACTCGTTCCTACTGCCTGCTGGAGAATGGACCAGTTACTTCTCTAGTCCAGCAGGAGCTCTTGAAGTGAGATATTCCTGCATTGTCGACATTTTGAAGTTCAATACATTTTGGTGGTTGTGTTTTTTGTGTATTGGGGAGTACACCTCGTCACTTAAAAATGCCAAAATCTGTAGTTATACGATATCGGTTTGTATCATAAACAGAATATGGATCCCTGAAGCAGGGGGCAGAGTTACATGTCTCTTTTCACATCTTGTTGTCCACTTTGCATCTGAGCAGTTGCTGCTTGCAATATCTATGCAACGTTTTTCGAGAAACGGTAACCAAGAGAGTCATGTAGTAAATATTCCCGGGGAACAGAGCCCCTTAGAAAAGTTTTCTGTGGCAGTCAGCGGTCGAAATGCATGAAAATAGTATGGGAGCTGTGTGAAAATGGGGCGGGGTTTGGGGCGTGGTCAAAGGTGTGGCTAAAAACAAACAAAATATTCGTTAACTTTTTTTGGTCTTTCACCTTCAGGTACCTATATATCAAACAAATACACAGCTCAAATGAAAAAAAAATGCAAGTTAAATTAATCAGTGGGAAATGCACTACCATACATTACAAAACCTATATTAGTCAACAGACTGGGGACTTCTGTGTCTGCAACCAGACAGCCACAGAATTTAGCCTGTTCGGTGCAGTAGAAAATAGTGACTTTCTGTGACATAAAGCACTGTGAATATGTAAGTCATTATTTTAAATTTGCATTAGACACAGAAGAAGACAGGCTATAAATAAAAAAATAGATTTTAGTAATACTCAGACTGTGTGTAATACAATTGTTTTTATAACTGCTCCTTAAAACACACACTTCACAGCTCAGCTGGCAAATCCCACGAAATTCCACTCAAAATGCTTGCAATACTGTGTCATCAGGAAGCTTCAAATGATTCCATTAATTAAAGCCAATGCCGGTTTCCAAGCTTCCTTTCCATTTGCAGATTGACCAATTGCACACAATACATTTCTTTCAGGGAAGCAGGCACCCTGGCAAGAAGGCTTATTTAGCTGACTGCCTCTCCCTCGGGTTCATAGGACAGGAGGCTCCCTGCCTTACTCTTTAGGTGATTTTTTTAGTATGAAGGAGTTCGGTCCTTAGAATGGGGAAGGCTGGACCTGAGATACAGTTTTACATGAAAGAGATGCCCCCCCACTATTTATTTAAACTAGCTTTTAGTTATAAGCAACACATCTACTTGAGTTAGAGGTGTTTGGTATATTTATTTGTACCTTGGATTCATCAATTAGTCAAAACGTTCAAAGATTTACATGTCAGACAAAAAACACTACAAATATAACATATACATATACCAGTTTGAACACAATGTTACAAATGAAAACGATGAGACAAATCAACAAGTAAACATGTGCATATACTATACACAGCCAAGCATTCACGTCTGTGTTCAGACAATTCCATAAAAAATTACAATAGCCAGTAAAGGAAAATTGTTATTTGGACAATAATGGACACAATCACACATGAAAGGAGATATCACGACAAATGAATTGTAATAATCATTACAGAACACTAGTTCCTGGTCGTGTTAATTGCTTTTTGTGGATGATTATGATTTCTATCCCCTTTCTTGCCGACGCGTTTCGAACTTCATACGTGAATTACGAGTTCTCTTCAGGGCCTTGTCAATACTATTTTCAGAGCCTTGCCATTACTATCTGCCTGTGTGTAAAGTAAAAAAATTCTTTCAGTATCAAGTAGTGTGCCTCATCTCTTAGGATCTTGTGCATTTTCTAGAAAAAATATACCTGAATGGTAGCCAGATGGTTCTCAATGTCTTGTTCTGAAGGAAGGCGTGTTTCAGTCTAAGAAAACGTTAAAAACCAGAGTAACGATTTAGAGTCAAAAAATCAGGAATGGCCCTACAGTCACATCGGCCAGGAGCATTGCGGGACATACCTTTAATTTTGTTTAGGGTGCGGAGGGGCGTCTCCCTATGGCACGGTGAGGCTTCAGTTACCTGAGGGAGGGGGGGAGAAGGGAATCAATACCTGTCCATTTTGCATTTTTGTCATGAGCCATGAAGTTGGGTTAGACAGGCTAAAAGGATAGCCTTACCTCAAAGGGTGCCCCACGGGCTTCAGGAGAGGCTCACTTTCTGCCAAGCAGTTTTTGGGTCCACGTTAATCGAGCGTGCTCGCGTTCAGTCACCCTCCGATCTCACGCGCTGGTAAAAGAGAGATCGGTTACGATTTTAGATACTAAGTTTGGCTACCTATTTTAATTCAGCCACACAAGCCCTCCGCTCACCTTTCCACAAGCGGTGCGCTTTCCAAATGATTCGGTCTCAAGGGCGGCGGTCGGGTTGCCAAGCAACTAAGTACGGTCACATGACCGAAGGTTTTGTGGGACTTGTAGTGCTGAGTGCGCGCGGACCCATTAAGTGGCTCACAGGTTTCAGGGGTTACAGTGTTCAAAATACACATCCTCCTCTTGTGTCCTTCTAACACGTGGGAGATCAAGGGCCCCCATGGAGTCCCAAACAACCTAAAGTTATAATCTGGACACCTCGGACAGAGTGTTCAATCCAGTTTGTGCGCTATTAAATTTGAGGATCAAATATGCTTCTTTTCTTAACAGGGTTTCCTCAATGTCAATTGGACCCTTGTTTCCTGATGGCACTACTGTGAACAGTACGGTCCACTTGAAGTCCATTTCGCTGTGGTCTGAATCCAGGAAGTGTTGTACCATAGGGGCACTCTCCACTCTCTTTTTGATACGTGACCTGTGTTGGGTAATGCGACTGTTGACCTGTTGTGTAGTTTTGCCTATATATAGTTTTTGACAGGCACAAGTGATTGCATATACCACATTTCTGGTCTTGCAATTAGAGAATCCATTGTTTCGACATTTGATTCCCCTATGTTCAAATTCCGACCCTTCAATTGTAGATTCACATGAAATGCAGTTTCCACATCTGTGGTGCCCTATTATTGGCTTAAGGCCCCATATCGAGATCAGATCACTTTTGGGCTTAGGAGTCAGTACATCAGCCCTGATCACGCTTTGGCCAATGCTTTTACTTTTCTTATAGGCAAATAACGGTCGCGGGAATGAGCATTCAAGTTCCTCTAGTAGATGCCAGTTCTTGAGTACCAATTGTCTTACTCGATGTGTGTCTGGCCCAAAAGTGGACACACATACCAGTCGGTCCATTTCTGGTTTTTGTGTTCGCTCGAGTAGACACTCCCTCGGAGTGTAGTGTGCCCTCTTTTTTGAGTTACTGAGCAATTTCTTGGGGTACCCTCTGTTTTGCATTTCTTCACAAAACCTGGTCGCATGTTTGTCATATTCGGCCACTTCCGAGCAATTTCTTCGAATACGAAGAAGTTGCCCGTAGGGCAGATTATCCCTCAGGCTTCTGGGATGAGCACTTCGATGATGAAGGATGGTATTTTTATCCGTCTTTTTGCGAAAAAGAGTGGATTTCAAGTGTCCGTCTGTGCATGTTATTTCTAAGTCTAGAAATGTCATTTTTTGGTTGCTGGACTCCAGTGAAAATTTAATGTCACGGTGTCTTTCATTGATCCAACAGTGGAAAGCAGTCAACTCCGCGTGGCTCCCCTGCCACAGGAGCCACACGTCGTCGATGTATCTCCACCATTGTTTGATGTGTTTATTATAGGGGTTATCCAAACAAGAAAGGGCCTTTTTTAGAGAAAAACAGGCCAAAACCCGATTCAAACCCCAATGGGAAATGCGCACGCGCAGAAATTTCTACAAATCCTAGAGCCCACCCCGTCAACAATAGTGAACCTTTCGACCAAAACATTAACCAGGGATGAGGAATCTGTCCTCAACCTAGGTTTAAAATTTGTCCCAAGTCAGCGAACGGATTTCACCAGACTCAAAATGGAAACGATTGCGTTCTGCAGAAAGATCCGCCTACGAGCCTTTTTTGCCAATAAACCAGCTGCTCCCGACTCAGAAACAACAGGGTTAAGGAATAAATCAAACTTCATCCCGTATCAGAACATCCCGAAGCAGGTTGTGGCATTTGAACAAATCATGTTATCATCAATCAACAAATTAGAAAAAAGAAAAAAGTATGTGAAACCAAACATTACCAAAGGCCAAAGGCTAGCAATTAAAAATCTCTCAGATGATTCGTCTGTTGTAATTAAACCCGCCGATAAAGGCGGAGCAGTCGTGATCTGGTCAAAAGAGAACTATTTGAAAGAAGGGTTGACACAAGTGAACAACACAGAATGGTACAGACAGCTCCCAGATGACCCGGTCCGGGCCATTCAGGGCCAAATTTGTGAAATAATAAAGAGCGGTGTGGAGGCAGGATTTGTAGGCCAGAAGGAGAGTGAGTTCTTGGTAAAGAAATTTCCAAGAACCCCCATCCTTTACTTCTTGCCGAAAATTCACAAAAATCTAAAAGAGCCACCAGGACGACCCATTGTCTCTGGGTGCGATTCTTGTTTGGAATCACTCTCTAAATACATTGACTTCTTTTTGAAGCCTTTTGTCAGTGGCGTCAAATCATACTTGAAGGACACCACTGACTTCCTGGTGAAAATTGAGGGAACAGAGTTTGATCCACTTACAGAACTAATGGTGACAATGGACGTTACGTCCTTGTACACCCAAATTCCTCAAGATGAGGCTTTGGAAGTGTTGGAATTATATCTCGAGAAGAGGGACAGGCCACACCGGGTCCCTACCTCGTTTATCCTCAAATTGGCAGAAATTACACTCAAAAAGAATTACTTCAGGTTTAATGACCAATTCTATATGCAGGTCAAAGGTACGGCCATGGGCTGTCCATATGCGCCGGAGATGGCCATACTCTACATGGCGGAGTATGAGAATAGATTCATCTACTCCGATAACCCCTATAATAAACACATCAAACAATGGTGGAGATACATCGACGACGTGTGGCTCCTGTGGCAGGGGAGCCACGCGGAGTTGACTGCTTTCCACTGTTGGATCAATGAAAGACACCGTGACATTAAATTTTCACTGGAGTCCAGCAACCAAAAAATGACATTTCTAGACTTAGAAATAACATGCACAGACGGACACTTGAAATCCACTCTTTTTCGCAAAAAGACGGATAAAAAACCCATCCTTCATCATCGAAGTGCTCATCCCAGAAGCCTGAGGGATAATCTGCCCTACGGGCAACTTCTTCCTATTCGAAGAAATTGCTCGGAAGTGGCCGAATATGACAAACATGCGACCAGGTTTTGTGAAGAAATGCAAAACAGAGGGTACCCCAAGAAATTGCTCAGTAACTCAAAAAAGAGGGCACACTACACTCCGAGGGAGTGTCTACTCGAGCGAACACAAAAACCAGAAATGGACCGACTGGTATGTGTGTCCACTTTTGGGCCAGACACACATCGAGTAAGACAATTGGTACTCAAGAACTGGCATCTACTAGAGGAACTTGAATGCTCATTCCCGCGACCGTTATTTGCCTATAAGAAAAGTAAAAGCATTGGCCAAAGCGTGATCAGGGCTGATGTACTGACTCCTAAGCCCAAAAGTGATCTGATCTCGATATGGGGCCTTAAGCCAATAATAGGGCACCACAGATGTGGAAACTGCATTTCATGTGAATCTACAATTGAAGGGTCGGAATTTGAACATAGGGGAATCAAATGTCGAAACAATGGATTCTCTAATTGCAAGACCAGAAATGTGGTATATGCAATCACTTGTGCCTGTCAAAAACTATATATAGGCAAAACTACACAACAGGTCAACAGTCGCATTACCCAACACAGGTCACGTATCAAAAAGAGAGTGGAGAGTGCCCCTATGGTACAACACTTCCTGGATTCAGACCACAGCGAAATGGACTTCAAGTGGACCGTACTGTTCACAGTAGTGCCATCAGGAAACAAGGGTCCAATTGACATTGAGGAAACCCTGTTAAGAAAAGAAGCATATTTGATCCTCAAATTTAATAGCGCACAAACTGGATTGAACACTCTGTCCGAGGTGTCCAGATTATAACTTTAGGTTGTTTGGGACTCCATGGGGGCCCTTGATCTCCCACGTGTTAGAAGGACACAAGAGGAGGATGTGTATTTTGAACACTGTAACCCCTGAAACCTGTGAGCCACTTAATGGGTCCGCGCGCACTCAGCAGTACAAGTCCCACAAAACCTTCGGTCATGTGACCGTACTTAGTTGCTTGGCAACCCGACCGCCGCCCTCGAGACCGAATCATTTGGAAAGCGCACCGCTTGTGGAAAGGTGAGCGGAGGGCTTGTGTGGCTGAATTAAAATAGGTAGCCAAACTTAGTATCTAAAATCGTAACCGATCTCTCTTTTACCAGCGCGTGAGATCGGAGGGTGACTGAACGCGAGCACGCTCGATTAACGTGGACCCAAAAACTGCTTGGCAGAAAGTGAGCCTCTCCTGAAGCCCGTGGGGCACCCTTTGAGGTAAGGCTATCCTTTTAGCCTGTCTAACCCAACTTCACGGCTCATGACAAAAATGCAAAATGGACAGGTATTGATTCCCTTCTCCCCCCTCCCTCAGGTAACTGAAGCCTCACCGTGCCATAGGGAGACGCCCCTCCGCACCCTAAACAAAATTAAAGGTATGTCCCGCAATGCTCCTGGCCGATGTGACTGTAGGGCCATTCCTGATTTTTTGACTCTAAATCGTTACTCTGGTTTTTAACGTTTTCTTAGACTGAAACACGCCTTCCTTCAGAACAAGACATTGAGAACCATCTGGCTACCATTCAGGTATATTTTTTCTAGAAAATGCACAAGATCCTAAGAGATGAGGCACACTACTTGATACTGAAAGAATTTTTTTACTTTACACACAGGCAGATAGTAATGGCAAGGCTCTGAAAATAGTATTGACAAGGCCCTGAAGAGAACTCGTAATTCACGTATGAAGTTCGAAACGCGTCGGCAAGAAAGGGGATAGAAATCATAATCATCCACAAAAAGCAATTAACACGACCAGGAACTAGTGTTCTGTAATGATTATTACAATTCATTTGTCGTGATATCTCCTTTCATGTGTGATTGTGTCCATTATTGTCCAAATAACAATTTTCCTTTACTGGCTATTGTAATTTTTTATGGAATTGTCTGAACACAGACGTGAATGCTTGGCTGTGTATAGTATATGCACATGTTTACTTGTTGATTTGTCTCATCGTTTTCATTTGTAACATTGTGTTCAAACTGGTATATGTATATGTTATATTTGTAGTGTTTTTTGTCTGACATGTAAATCTTTGAACGTTTTGACTAATTGATGAATCCAAGGTACAAATAAATATACCAAACACCTCTAACTCAAGTAGATGTGTTGCTTATAACTAAAAGCTAGTTTAAATAAATAGTGGGGGGGCATCTCTTTCATGTAAAACTATTACTCTTTAGGTGAAGCATTCCAGCTGTAGGAATTAATTGTCCCGGAATGGTGGTATTTTCATAAAAAGTAGAGGAACTGTTTTTCTTAAATTAAAAAAGTATGGGCAAGTCGTACCCTTCAGATCCTCATCCTGCCCACTTCGACCACTGAGAATTAATTGATTGAATTCCTTCTTAACAGTTTAAACTCTGCACCAATCCTCTTACACTGTGGCGTGCCGAACAACTCCTGACTGCTTTGGAATGTGGATTGGTTCATTTGTGCCCACGTTGTGCGTAAATCACAAATTATGCAAAATGCGGGTATTTACGTTGACTCCGTGTGCTGTTTACTTCGGCGATTTCCATAAGCAGACCTTTTGCAGCCCCCTCTCTTATAATGTTTGTTGAACTTCATCCCTCTCAAACTTTTCCTTTCAAATGAGCCAAATGCCTGTAATATGATTCACGCTGAAGTCCAACTGGCGCCATCCACCAGAATTCTGCCAATGAAGCTGCGAGTCTCTGTGCCAGGCAGGGCCTGCCCACGCCACATAAACACAAGCCAGTCCAGGGTGGCACTTGACGGTATGTCAGTGGCGACGAGTCCACGCAGAGCCCTGGCTGCGGAAAGGCCTGTTTGTTTTGGCAGATAGTGGTACTGAGTCCAAAAGCAACACGCTGGCATCTAAAAGCTCTTCTCCGAGCAGCCCACTCTGCAGCTGGCCTCATTAGAGCTCAGGGAGCGCGTAAAGCTTCGCAGCTGATGGCGCTCAAGGATGGAACCGACCGGACGGCCATTTTGTTTGACCCATCATGCAGATGGCCATCTGGAAGGGGGGACGGAGCCAGAGGGAACTTTGTTGAAAGGGCCAAGAGGAGCTGGCAGGACTGCTCCACATGGTGGCAGTGCCAAGCGTGGACCTGTCTGCATCTGAGCTTGGAAGATGGCCCAGGTCCTACTGGCTGGCTGCAAAAGGGAACAGAAGGGTATTCTTTGAAGGCACTCCACGTGCCGCTCCTGGTGCTTTGGGCAAGAACTTACAAGACCGCGATTGTCCTCTCACATGAAGCCCCCTCTTCCTCCTC
This sequence comes from Lissotriton vulgaris, assembly GCF_964263255.1. Taxonomy (NCBI): domain Eukaryota; kingdom Metazoa; phylum Chordata; class Amphibia; order Caudata; family Salamandridae; genus Lissotriton; species Lissotriton vulgaris. The sequence continues at coordinate 42,555,696 of NC_141697.1, forward strand.
TTGTAATGCTTCCTGTCCAACCTCCAGACTGACCGAGCTAACCAGAACCAATCCCCAGACTAACATAACTAGAACCAATCCCCAGACTGACATAACCAGAACCAATCCCCAGACTGACATAACTAGAACCAACCTTCAGACTGACATGACCAGACCCAACCTCCAGACTCACCTGACTAAAACCAACAGCCAGACTGACCGACCGAACCAGAACCAATCCCCAGACTGACATAAGTAGAACTAACCTACAGAATGACATAAATAGAACCAATCCTCAGACTGACATAACTAGAACCAATCCCCAGACTGACCTAACCAGAACCAATCCTCAGACTGACATAACTAGAACCAATACCCAGACTGACATGACCAGAACCAACCTCCAGACTCACCTGACCAGACCCAACCTCCAGACTGACATAACTAGAACCAACCTCCAGAGTGACCTGACCAGAAGCAACCCCCAGACTCACATGACCAGACCCAACCTCCAGTCTCACATGGCCAGACCCAAACTCAAGTCCTTACATCGACTTGCAGTAGATGGCGTGCTAATATTAGAAAAAGTACAGTTTACTATTCCAACACCTTCCCTACTGTTACGTAGGCTGGAGTTGGAATAGTAAATTATACATGTCTAATGTCAGCACAGCATCTACTGCAAGTCGATGCAGGACTTGCATAGTAATGGCTTTGCGTGGTAACAACGCAGTCGTTATAACAACAGCCTTGTTCTGGTACGTGTTGTTATGACTCTCGGTTGTAACTAGTCATATTCCTGTCTGAAACTAACATCACAACTGTGAGATTATCTCAGAACAAAGGCAGCATTCTTAAGCAAGACTTATCTTTTTCCATGCAAGGACCACCCCATGCTCCCATCAGTCATCTCTGAAGCTGCATTCAACATACTGGACTGCCAACTAAATCAGCCCCAGGGAAAAATCTTCAAACCAGCCCGCTCCCTTCCTCCTCTTTCATGTCTCTCCTTTTCTTTCTCTCTCTCTCCCGCCCTATCTTTCTTCCCCTCCTCTCTCCCTCTCACCTCTACGTCTACTGTAACTTCTTGTAGAAGCTGGAGGAAGCGGCAGAGGTCTCAGCAGCGTCCCTCATCCTAAAATCCGGCTACCATCTAAAATCAGAATGCCAAAGGGTGGAGGGATGACCAAGATTTGAGATACACCTTCCCCATGAGGAACAGGTTCAGTACTTATTTGCATTTGGTGGGCCTCTATCAATGAACCTTAAAAAAAAAGTTACAACATTTTAGATAAAGAAAGATGAGCAAAACCAACAAAGACATAGAAGACCTGACTCAGGGTCCCCAGACCCAAATATCAAGCCAAGAACTCATTTTTCCTGGGCGGGGTGGGGGTCTCACCCCAAATTCCTCCTTGAAGCTACGCCCTTGCCAAAGGCACTAGACCACCAGGGAAATGCCGCTTGGTTAAAAGGACATAGAAAGCCTAGGAGCTCAAGAAAGGCTACGGTGGGTGGTGCATTTCAGCTCTATCTTCAGTACCAAAGGAAGGTTTTCCATGCTCACCCCTTGTTGCTATTAGGCTAGGAGACCCCAGAGGAGAACAGAGAGCCCGGAAGAAAGTCAGAATTTGAGGGCCCAGGATGTGATAGACAAACACTCTGAGGCAGATGACCAAGTGCATTTAATGTTAATATCCTAGTGTGCACAGATGTGCATGTGCATAACCGATTGATACAATTTTTCTAAACTTACATTTGGACATTTAGTCAATAATTTGCTTCCTTTGCACGCATATTTTTCATATAAAGTTGGTTTGGGAAAAAACATCTTTCCTTCAGAGTTATTAATTACATGAATTTTTGATCACACTTCTGGTGCACATTTTTTTATGGTGGCTCCTAACAAATATTGAGCTCACCACATGCAAATCGTAATATGGCAAATTAGAACAAATCTGATTAAATATGCACAAGCATTTATGCACACTGTCAGAACACCTTTCAGAGGGCCACTGGGCAAGCACAGGTTGCTGGGCCCAACCGTAAGGGCTGAGACCTTTACATCATGATGCCCCGGGGCCACCCTCCTATGGTTCCTTAGCAACTGCACAAAGTACAATTTAGCATTTGATTCTCAGTGCTAGAATAGGTTGAGCAGTTCAAGGCTCTTTGAGGTAGGTGTGAGTCATACACAGACTTAAGACTTGAAGTACAAACAGTAACCACAATAAGTTGATTGTCCAGTCAAATACTTACTTTTATGAAAAAATAAGTATTTTAATATAAGCGCACAAAGCAATGATGTAACACATTGAAGATATCCACAGTCTCTTAAGGTTGGCGCACTCGCATCATTTTAGGCAATATCTCTGAGTCCCTTTCTCCCTTCTAGTGAGGCTGTTATTCCCCATTCAATACGGGAAATCCCTTCCAGATATTGCCCACGCAACAAGGTCTAAGTTTGGTCTTAAGAGTCAACTTCAGCAGTGCTATGCGCATAATTTGTGTAATACCCTAACAGGCATGCCAGACTCGAACAGTCTTACTCAACTTGATGGAGATGGCACACCTGGGCTGCCGATTTCACCTGCACAAGGGCGACAACCCTGATTTCACATTGGCCTCACTTGGCTCACCGGGATTGCTGACTTCTTCTTCATAAGGACAATTACCCTAATTTCACATTGGCCCCCTCATATACAGGAGCTGCAGACTATGCCTCACAAGGTGGGACAACTCTAATTTGACAGTGACCCCCTCCTTGCACGCAGGAGGTGCTAACTTCTCTGCACAAAGCGACAGCCCCTATTTCACGGTGGCTCCCTCCTGGCACAGTGGGTCCTCGATTTCTTTTGTACAATGGTCCCAACCGGGCTAGACTTGTTGTGCTTCGCTCACTGGGATCAGCTCAGCAAGATCCCCCTGGGCCTCACTCCCTCCTGGTGCTCTCCTCCTCCTCTGAGGGTCCTCTGGGCTTCACACTCAGGCTAAAGGCGGGTGCTCCAGGCTAAGGGCAAGCGGTCTTGACTTGCTGGGTGAGGGCCCATCACTCAGCACAGAAACTAGCGTACCTTGATCCCTAGTCCTGGTTCCAGCAGTGAGAAGTGTTAGTGAGTTTCGCCTTTGTTGAACAGGGCTGTTGAACAAAGTGTGGGACTCTTTAGAGTTTAAATGCAAACACAAATGTGATTTTGTGTCTGATCCTTTTAAAAATTCGTATTGTGGGTGTCAGCTCCTTTGAAGTGCTCGGTCCTACGCCCTTTGGGACCCACGCCCTAGGATGCTTGTTTCCAGTCCAGGGACGACCTGGTTTGGCAGTTCGGGCTGGACTGTCCCCATGAGGAGCAGGGTCAAGACTGATTTGCATATGGCTGGGTCTAAACTGGAATGGCATGGTGAGCAAAAAAACAATGGATTTAGGTCCAGATCTCTCTACTGCGGTGAATGTTTGACATTGTTCAGCATTCTGTCCATCAATTGTTCTTTTTGCCACCTCATATTAGCATAATCGCACTGACCAGTTTGCAGTCAAAATCCAAGCTCTGTACAAGCTATTGATTCTTGTCTTCAAAGTCATAAGCAGCTCTTCCCCAAATTACGTTTATGAGACCCTCTGTCGCTGCGTCGTTTCTCAGCCTTACTCTCAGCCTATCAGACCTGCTGGTAGCATGCAAGCTTCCGTATGTGGCTTTAAGACACTCGTCCTTTAACCATCTGGGTCAGCTCCAGTGGAACCTCTTCTCTCTGCGTTGCAGTCACCCCATTGAATCCTATGTTCAAGACCACCCTCAAAGAATGACCTACATGACTTGCAAGGACAACTAACTACGCAGTGAGCTCTGCCTCTTCAGGCCCCACCATTGCAAATACAAAGAGTAAATCTATCTAGCGCCTTCTTCTCGGCTTCACTACCATCTGCCATATTTACCCTTAGTTCTAAACCTTATTCGCTCAAAACCAACACTGGCCTGTGTACCCTCAGTGGCGTAGCAAGGGGGGGCAGCATGAGTTTTGGGGCGGCAGCCTCCCCTGCCTACGTGCCGTTCTAGTCAATCTTCAATCAGCCGCCGAGGGGCAACAAATAGAAACAATCCCGCCAGCACCCCACACGGGGGCCGCCACGGGCGGCCAGAGTGCTTGCTACGCCACTGTGTACCCTGCTGTATAAAGAAGAAATAAATGAATGAACAGTTGAGTGAATAGAGGGATGTCCTAAAGACGCCTGTGTTCAAAGCGTTGGTTGGCAACATGACTGTGCCTGATAACTGCTTATATACAACCTATTTATATTGTCAAAACAACTTGGATGCATCATCACCCCATATCCCTGGCCCAAAACCTGTGCCTAGGAACTGAAAAAGGCTTCTGCAGGTGGCTTCCGTGTTCCACATGGATTTCCTGTGGGCCGCCCCCGAATGCCCCGTTGTCAGCGATGCTGCCCCAAACCCCATCTGTCTGGCGTGTGGTAACACCTCTGCACCAGAGGAGAGGCTCCTATCATACATTCTGTATTATCAGGAGCCAGGGAGAGGGGCTGGCAGCGGGGACAAAGGATGACATTATGCAAATACAGTGATCTTTGAGAAATGAAAGCCGGATCCTGGGGGACGTCAGACAATGTCTTCTCACTGCTCTCCCCGGCCCCAGCTTGTAAAACCCCTTGTCTGCTCGGATGAAGCTGGTAACAGATTAGATTATTTCCAGAGCGGTGCTCCGAAGCATTCACGGCCAATCTGAAAACGCAGGACAGGGCTGCTCCCTCCAGGGCCTTGAATAGCGCACACTTCCTGCTTTCATTTCGGAGGACTGGAACAAAATGGCGGCCGGGCCGTGGGCAGCTGGCTGGAACAGGTGCGGCGGGAAATTACCCGCCTCCTCGGAGAGATGTCATTTCTTTTACTGCCTTCCATGCGTCCTGCCGTCAGCGCGCCAAGGGAAGCCACGCGCCATCATCTGGACAGGAGTGTCAGAGATCTGAAGGGCATGTGCCAGAAAAGCAGAATAAAGCACGCAAATGCCTGCAACGAGGATTCTGCTCAAATGGTGTCCAAATGTAATGAATGCTGCTGAAGGGGAAGGAAGTGAGGGAAAGGGGAAAAAACACCGACAAAACTATTCAACCAAATTTGAAATCTATGGCAAAATATTTCTCAATTTGAAGTACCTATAAAAGTATCCCTAACTGCTATTTTGAACCTTCGCCCAGGACTTTAAAGGGGATGAAAAAACTGGGATGGGGTGGTGGTGGTTGTGTGGGGGTCTCTGAAAGGGGTTTGGGAATGATAAAGGGGCGTGACATAGACTAAATCTTGATAACTAGAATCGTGTGTTTCAGAAATGCATAAAGTTGTATTAAGCAAATGGTAATAAAATAGCAAGAAGGTATATTTATTTATCATAAACAATAAAAACAACAAAGCATATACAAATCTAGGAATATTAATTAAGATACCTTTATAACTGGCAGCCATTTATATACACATACACACACACACTCACGCACACACACACACCCACACACACGCACACATACACACACACACATATATATATATATATATATATATATATATATATATATATATATATATATATATATATATATATATATATATATATATATATATATATATATATATATATACTAGCAGCCCCTCCCGACGTTGTCCGGGTATGAATTGCCCTGCAGCTGAGTTCCTGGGCCTCTGTATTTTTTATTCTGCCTCTGTATTTTGGTCTCTACCTCTGTATTTTGTTTCCTGCCTCTGTATTTTGTTTCTGTGCTTGTTTTTCTCCTTGTTTGCGCGTTACTGTGTCCTGCCCCTGCCGCGTTTCCCGCCCTTCTCCCCGCTCCCCGCTGCTGCTCCCCTGCGGCCCCGCCCCTTTTCCTTCTGTTTCCCTTTCCATTCGCCGCCCCGCTCCCACCTCCCAGCTGCTCCTCCCTCCCACTTCGCCATTTATGGCGGAGTACACGCGTATGCGCAGCGAGCACGCGCAGCGGGCACGCCGATTGCGCGCCAAAGGCAAGCCCGTCTACGCCCGTCCGCGCCTGGACCGCGCCCAGCGCCAGGACCCCTGGCCCCCGACGTCACCACCCCACACGATGGACCTACGACGCCGCCACCCTCTACGCACTCAACGCCGGCCGATCCCCCGCCTGCTACCGAGCCACCCCAAAACGCACCCACGGACCCTTCGCCTGCCAAGCCTGCAAATACACCTGTCTCCGGACCTGCACCGCACCCGACAAGCCGAGCACCAGCAGCAACCACCTCAAGTGCAACCTGCTCAACACCCGCTCAGTCCACAGACACGCCATCGCCTCCTCAGCGCCTGACATCGCCATAGCCATCCCGGACGGATACAATATCACCCGGAAGGACCGCATCAACCAGACTGGAGGAGGCATCGCCATCGTACACAGGAACACCATCCGCTTCACGACCAACTCCGACGACACCCTCACCGCCGCCGAACACCTCAACTTCCAGATACACACTGACCCCAAGACCACCCTCAGAGGCACCCTCATCTACAGACCACCGGGACCACGCACCCAATTCAGCGAAGACATCGCCGACTTCATCAGCCCGCATGCCCTCCCCTCCGCCGACTACATCCTCCTAGGGGACCTCAACTTCCACCTGGAGAACAACAAGGACAGCAACACCACCACCCTGCTGGACAACTTCGCTAACCTCGGACTCAAGCAACTGGTGAACACCCCCACCCACTACGCCGGCAACACGCTTGACCCCGTCTTCTCCTCCAGCAAGCACATCTCCTTCAGCCACTCCACGAACTCCATTGGACTGACCACAGCTGCATCCACTTCAGCTTCAGAAGAACAATGACCCACCACCACCCGCAACCGATTCCTCGCAGGAGCTGGAGCAAGATCACCGCCGAGCAGCTCACCACCTCCCTCCGCCAGAACCCTACCGCCAGCACAACGGACCCCAACGAAGCAGCCAGCAACCTCACACAGTGGCTCTCTAACAGCGCAGATGACCTTGCACCACTGAAGAACCCTTCCAGCAGACACGGCAGAAAGAAAGCCCCCTGGTTCACCGATGAACTCAAGATCTCCAAAAAGAACTGCCGCACCCTCGAGAAAGCCTGGCTCCACGACCAGACCACGGACAACATGACGGCCCTCAAGCACGCCACCCGCAAACACCACCAGCTGATTGCAACAACAAAGAAGACAGCATTCAAAGAACGACTGGACAACAACGCCCAAAACAGTCAGGAATTCTTCAGCATCGTCAAAGAGTTCTCCAACCCCAGCGCCGGAAACAACAACATCACTCCATCGCAAGACCTCTGTGACTCACTCGCCTTGTTCTTCTGCTGCAAGTTCGCCGATATACACAACAGCTTCGGCGCACCAACGACGCACCCAACCACCGAACCAACGCCCCTCACCACCACCCTCTATGCCTGGACCCCGGTAAGCACCGAAGACACCACCCGCACAATGAACATCATCCGCTCCGAATCGCCAACCGACCCCTGCCCCCACCACATCTTCAACAAGGCTGACTCCATCATCGCACCCCATCTCCGGGACATCATCAACACCTCCTTCAACACCGCCACCTTCCCGGAGATCTGGAAGCACGCTGAACTCAGCGCCCGCCTGAAGAAACCAACAGCGGACCCCACCGACCTCAAGAACTACCGCCCCATCTCGCTCCTCCTTTTTCCTGCCAAAGTCATCGAGAAGACCGTCAACAGACAGCTTGCCGCCTTCCTCGAGACGAATGGATCCCTCAACCCCTCGCAGTCCGTTTCCGAGCCAACCACAGCACCGAGACCGCCCTCATCGCAGCCACTGACGACATCAGATCCCTGCTCGACAACGGGGAAACAGCGGCCCTCATCCTCCTGGACCTCTCCGCAGCATTCGACACTGTCTGCCACCGCACCCCAGTACAGCGCCTCAGCAACATCGGAATCCAAGAGAAGGCACTGGAGTGGATCATCTCGTTCCTCACCGAAAGAACCCAGAGAGTCCACCTCCCCCCGTTCAGATCCGAGGCCACTGAAGTCATCTGGGGCGTACCACCAGGATCATCACTCAGCCCAACCATTTTCATTGTCTACATGAGCCCTCTCGCAGCCATCGCACGCAAACACAACCTCAACATCATCTCCTACCCAGCTAATCCTCTCCCTCGCCAACGACCCCGCCACCGCCAGAACCAGCCTACACGAAGGGATGAAAGACGTCGCCGAATGGATGAAGAACAGCCGCCTGAAACTGAACTCAGACAAGATGGAAATCCTCATCCTGGGATCATCACCCTCCGCCTGGGACGAGTCCTGGTGGCCCCCTGCCCTGGGCACCAGTCCCAAACCAACGGACCACGCACGCAACCTGGGTTTCATCCTGGACTCCTCCCTCTCGATGACCAGACAAGTCAACGCCGTCTCATCATCATGCTTCAACACCCTGCGCATGCTCCGTAAGATCTTCAGATGGATCCCCACTGAAACCGGGAAGACGATCACCCAGGCACTCGTCACCAGCCGACTGGACTACGGAAACACCCTCTACGCCGGAACCACAGCCAAACTTCAGAAAAGACTCCAGCGCAGCCAGAACGCCTCCGCACGACTCGTCCTGGACATCCCCCGACACAGCCATATCTCCGGCCACCTGAGAGACCTGCACTGGCTCCCCATCAGCAAGAGGATCACGTTCAGGCTCCTCACCCACGCACACAAGGCCCTCCATGACCGGGGCCCCAAGTACCTCAACAACCGCCTGACCTTCTATGCGCCCACCCGCCAGCTACGATCAAACTGCCTCGCCCTCGCACCACGCATCCGCAGAGCCACCGCCGGAGGAAGATCCTTCTCCTACCTGGCAGCCAAGACATGGAACTCCCTCCCGATCCACCTCCGGCTGACCCAGGATCATCTCTCCTTCAGGAGGCTCCTCAAAACCTGGCTCTTCGAGCAGTAGCGGACCCCTCCCCCCCAGCACCTTGAGACCCTTCCGGGTGAGTAGCGCGCTATACAAATGTCCATGATTGACACTCTGTGGTTACCTTGTGGATAAAAACACTGGCAGTAGCTTTCCAGCAGCAGCTGATTGTTGATCCTTTTTCCCACCGCCTTCACCGCCTTCAAACAGCAACTAGCGGTACTCGCTTCGCGGGTCCCGCGTCGCGTGGGCTCTTTCCTACAAACATTTGCCAGCAGAGGGGATATTTGAACCGGCAGGGCTGCGAGCAAGCGGAGTCGCAGGACTACCAGTCCCAGGAGCGCCCGCCTGCCCGCCCTCATCGCACACACCTGGGCAGCTCTCCCTGCCGGTTCCTCCCCCTTGGTCTTCTGAAAAGGCAGCTCAATCAGAGCATCGCCGGGACACTCTGTGGTTACCTTGTGGATAAAAACACTGGCAGTAGCTTTCCAGCAGCAGCTGATTGTTGATCCTTTTTCCCACCGCCTTCACCGCCTTCAAACAGCAACTAGCGGTACCCGCTTCGCGGGTCCCGCGTCGCGTGGGCTCTTTCCTACAAACATTTGCCTGCAGAGGGGATATTTGAACCGGCAGGGCTGCGAGCGAGCGGAGGCGCAGGACTACCAGTCCCAGGAGCGCCCGCCCGCCCGCCCGCCCTCATCGCACACACCTGGGCAGCTCTCCCTGCCGGCTCCTCCCCCTTGGTCTTCTGAAAAGGCAGCTCAATCGGAGCATCGCCGGGACACTGTGTGGTTACCTTGTGGATAAAAACACTGGCAGTAGCTTTCCAGCAGCAGCTGATCGTTGGGTAAACAGTCTAAATATCGATTACAGTAATTTCGACCTACACTTAAATCGAGTTGCAAATATCGAAAGGACAGAATATCGATGTCCAGAATATCGATGGCCAGAATATCGACCCTAAGGTAAGTAATATCGAAATTACTTATATCGATAGCATATATATCGATGTAAGTAATATCGAAATTACTAATATCGATAGCATATATATCGATGTAAGTAATTTCGATTTACTAATATGTGTTAGAAATTTTAGTTAAGTATTTAAAGTAATTGTTATAATATGTGTTTAATATGTTTTTATAACTTAAAGAAATATAAAAGTAAATTATATGTTTTACTACCAGAGCGGGTTGTGGGTTTTTAGGGGAATAGGGTGGGAAGTAATTTATTTTTAATTAAATAATTATTTTTTAATGATTAATTTATTTTTCAATTAAATATTAATTGGCAATGAATTATTTTAATTGATTAATTGATTAATTAATTGATAATTTATGTATATTTTTAAGTAAATTATATGTTTTACTACTGGAGCGGGTTGTGGGTTTATAGGGGAATAGGGTGGGAAGTAATTTATTTTTAATTAAATAATTATTTTTAAAAGATTAATTATTTTACAATTAAATATTAATTGTCAATTAATTATTTTAATTGATTAATTGATTAATTAATTGATAATTTATGTATATTTTTAAGTAAATTATATGTTTTACTACTGGAGCGGGTTGTGGGTTTATAGGGGAATAGGGTGGGAAGTAATTTAATTGTAATATTAATAATTTTGGGTAAAGGAGTACTTTTAGTGTTAGGGTCAATTTTCAGTTTTTGGGTAAAGGGGTATATTTAGGGTTCAGAGTCAGTTTTCAGTTTTTGGGTAATGGGGTATTTTTAGGGTTCAGGGTCAGTTTTCAGTTTTTGGGTAATGGGGTATTTTTAGTGTTCAGGGTCAGTTTTCAGTTTTTGGGTAAAGGGGTATTTTTAGGGTTCAGGGTCAGTTTTCAGTTTTTGGGTAAAGGGGTATTTTTAGGCTTCAGGGTCAGTTTTCAGTTTTTGGGTAAAGGGGTATTTTTAGGCTTCAGGGTCAGTTTTCAGTTTTTGGGTAAAGGGGTATTTTTAGGCTTCAGGGTCAGTTTTCAGTTTTTGGGTAAAGGGGTATTTTTAGGCTTCAGGGTCAGTTTTCAGTTTTTGGGTAAAGGGGTATTTTTAGGCTTCAGGGTCAGTTTTCAGTTTTTGGGTAAAGGGGTATTTTTAGGGTTCAGGGTCAGTTTTCAGTTTTTGGGTAAAGGGGTATTTTTAGGCTTCAGGGTCAGTTTTCAGTTTTTGGGTAAAGGGGTATTTTTAGGGTTCAGGGTCAGTTTTCAGTTTTTGGGTAAAGGGGTATTTTTAGGCTTCAGGGTCAGTTTTCAGTTTTTGGGTAAAGGGGTATTTTTAGGGTTCAGGGTCAGTTTTCAGTTTTTGGGTAAAGGGGTATTTTTAGGGTTCAGGGTCAGTTTTCAGTTTTTGGGTAAAGGGGTATTTTTAGGGATCAGGGTCAGTTTTCAGTTTTTGGGTAAAGGGGTATTTTTAGGCTTCAGGGTCAGTTTTCAGTTTTTGGGTAAAGGGGTATTTTTAGGCTTCAGGGTCAGTTTTCAGTTTTTGGGTAAAGGGGTATTTTTAGGCTTCAGGGTCAGTTTTCAGTTTTTGGGTAAAGGGGTATTTTTAGGCTTCAGGGTCAGTTTTCAGTTTTTGGGTAAAGGGGTATTTTTAGGGTTCAGGGTCAGTTTTCAGTTTTTGGGTAAAGGGGTATTTTTAGGCTTCAGGGTCAGTTTTCAGTTTTTGGGTAAAGGGGTATTTTTAGGGTTCAGGGTCAGTTTTCAGTTTTTGGGTAAAGGGGTATTTTTAGGGTTCAGGGTCAGTTTTCAGTTTTTGGGTAAAGGGGTATTTTTAGGGATCAGGGTCAGTTTTCAGTTTTTGGGTAAAGGGGTATTTTTAGGCTTCAGGGTCAGTTTTCAGTTTTTGGGTAAAGGGATATTTTTTGGGTTCAGGGTCAGTTTTGACTACTGTTGCACCCACTGGAGTGGGAATAGTAATTTTACCCCTATGCTATGAAACGCTTTCCCTACTGTTGCACTCTCTGGAGTAGGAATAGTAATTTTTACCCTTATGTTATCCAATGTTTTATATAATTAATTGTAAAAAAAATATTTTTTATTTTTTATTACTTACATTTTATTTATGTTATTGTTTTATGTTTGTAAATGTTAATTAGTAAATTAGAATATATTTTATTAATTTATAAATTAGTAAAATAAGTATTAATACTTATTGTTCTGTATTTATATATTATATATTTAGTGTATATATTTAATTAATGTATTAGTAATATATATGTATTAATTATTTAATTTTAAACATTATTAGATACTTTTAAATATGTATATTTTATTTATTAGTGTTATATACTTAATTTTACATTTATATATATTAAAAAAAAATCGATATTTTTAACATCGATATTTTTTACATCGATATTATTTTTTCGATATTTTTGTACTTACCATGTTGTAGATAGGATGTCGATATTTTTGCCATCGATATTGTTGACTCGATATTCTTGTAGGTCGATATTTGTGATTTCGAAATTCTGTCAGTGATCCGATCGTTGATCCTTTTTCCCACCGCCTTCACCGCCTTCAAACAGCAACTAGCGGTAACCGCTTCGCGGGTCCCGCGTCGCGTGGGCTCTTTCCTACAAACATTTGCCAGCAGAGGGGATATTTAAACTGGCAGGGCTGCGAGCGAGCGGAGGCGCAGGACTACCAGTCCCAGGAGCGCCGGCCCGCCCGCCCTCATCGCACACACCTGGGCAGCTCTCCCTGCCGGCTCCTCCCCTATTTTCAGCTTCTATAAACATATTGGAATCGCCCCGCTGCGCGGGAGCGTGCGGGAGAGCGCCGGGAGAAGCCCGGGACAAGGGCGGGCCCTCTGAGGCCCTCAGAGGCACTAGAAGGCTAGGCTAGGCCAGTCCCCTAACATCCCAACACAACATATTCATCTCACATTGCGTGTCATACGGTATTTATATATTATTTGCCCACAGCCCCCCTGCCCCTCCCCTTTCCCGGTATCCAGACGGGGGTCAGCTGGTGGTGGTACACGAGCCGCCGCTGAATCGCCCAGGTCCCTGGGAAGGGGGTAGTGACTCTGAGGGGGTTTTAATACTGTTGCATCACCCAATTAAGCTTTTGGAGGGGAATTAGGGTCGTTCCTGACTTTGGTCTCTATGGACGTTGGGAAGGGGCCTTTTTTTTTGACTCCTATGCCCTCTATGGGCAAAGAATAAGGGGGATCACGATCCCTATATGTGTTGTGTTGATATAGTCTGATTGTTTTTCTTTCTTCTGTTCTCATTTTAATTTATACAAGTAGTATTGTATTTTATGTATGTTGAACAGTACGTTTCCTTAATTATTTTTTAATTGTTTCCATTGAGTGAGATGATGGCAAAAAAATTAAGGTCTGGGAGAATATTAGTAGGAAGGTCATGCTCAAAAACCAAATCCAACCCCCTTCGAAATAAGACTAGCCAGGTTGCCCATTTGAAAGGCACTTGTCAGCTTTTTAACCTTTGGGAAAGGGGTAAGAATAAAGCCATAATGGTGGATACCATATCTGAGGATATCAAGGCTTCTGAAGCAAATCATTCAGATATGCTATCTAATACAAAGGGAGCGGTGCCTATAAACAGAAAGGAAAACGTGGATAATTGTTCTGTCGCAGTAAGAGCAGAACCTACACCCCCTGAGTATAGTTTTTCGCCTCCTCTGTTCTCCATAAAGGAAAAAAATATTGATCGAGTTCCAGAAGTTATTATAAAAACAAGGAAAGAGATAGAACATGATCTTTTGCACAATGTGAAAATCCCCCATGATGATAACCTCCCCTCATTGAATGCCTCACCATTGAGAGGCTCTCTCAATAATGGCCTGTCTCCTATGGTCCTAGATAAGGAACTATGTCGAAGATACATAGATACTGATCTAGACAAGGTTCAGATTGACCTAAAAACACCGGCAACATCAACCCATGCAGGCCTCCATCTTTATAGTAGTACCCCCTCTAAGACCTCACACTCAAATTTTTCAATGAGTCCCAACCTAAATCTAACTGGGATAAACGCACTTCGACCCCATGGGATGGACAAACCTATTTCTGATTCTCTCTCCACATTAGAATACCTATCGTCGTCTATTTTGCAATTACTAGAAAAATTTGTGGGGGGCTCCGATTGTGTATTAGATACAGTGACCCAAATCCTGAAAGTTTTGTTGGGCAATCGACATGAGAAGGACATTGTCCAGGACGTAGTCCTAAAGGAGCAGGCCCCTACGGCACGAGATGAGGTAGTTATAAAGGATCTGTTTCCTATAGCCAAAGATGATCCAAAAATGGTAAAAGAGGAAGCCAACTCAAGCTCTATTCATCCAACTCCTACCTTAAATTGCTCAATAGATATTGATTGTGAAATAAAGTTCTTGGGGGAGTCCCCCCCAAAAACTGGGAATGATCTCTTTCCGATCTTTAAGAGGCAACAAGGAGAGGGAGATAGGGAGGCAGTTGTCTTAGAGGAGAATAGTAACAAAGGGAACCTAGAGAAACCTAAAAAGAATGGGAGGAATAAGAGGAAATTAATAAGACGGATAGAAAAAAATAGGCGGAGGAAAATCCTTTTTGGAAAACACCTTAATTCCTCTACGAATAAAGAGGTACGCCAAACACCCCAGGCGGCAGCTGAAAATGATAACAAACCTGAAAATAAGAACATAATGGAAAATATCATTTCCCCGCCCTCGGCTGCACCTTCAACAGTTACTCCCTTTCCCTTCCTTCCTATAACAACTGTCACAAATAGCCTCTGCCAACCAGTTGATGTTAATAGGGATACAATTGGAACTATTAGCTCAATACCTCTGGGACAGGAGCTCAACCCCCCCGGACATGTAATTCCAATTCTCAATCCCTTAGCAACATCCTTTGCGGGAGCAGTCTCACGAGGCATTTCGTTAAAAGAAATTAAGGAGAAAAGCATTGACACCATGTGGTTAGAATTCTCCCCCCTTTTTGATGCTGAATGCACTTTGAATAGATCTCTTTTACTTAAATACTTCCAAGAATTGGCTAATTTGACACTAATACAATCTGCTGATTTAGACAGGGTATTAATATTAAAGTCCGAGATAGGGATGATAACTAGGGTGAAGTTCCAGTCTAAGCTAGTAGCAAATTTAATCCTGCAACGTTCTGAAGATCTCCAGAGCAGAGGGATAGACGTAATCCCCTTGCTAGGGTACACTGGACAAAATAGAGTCTCTAAACCTTTAATCCCTTCAAGGTCCCCCTTTTCAATGTTGCAAGCAGCAACAGGATGCACAAAACAGGCAGGTGATCTTGCGGTTTTAAAAATATGCAAGTCTAAGGACCTCCGTTTAGTGTCCTATGTTAATCCGCCTTTGCTATCTCGCCAACCTGATTCCCACTATATGGACCCCTGCAATCTTTTTCAAGCAGTAACTCTATTCAGGTGTGGCAACACTGAAGTATTTAAACCCTTGGTTTTGATCAATGCCTACATTCCACCGGAAGATGGCTCTAATGTAACTTTGAAAAAGGTTTTTTCTTACGTTCAGAGTATCAGGGAGAAAGACCCCACGATTGCCATAATCCCAGTAGGGGACTTAAATTGCAAAATTTCCAATCTAAGTATGAATTTATTTCGTGATAAATTCAAAGAAGAAACTCTCCATATTCCTCCGGCATCATTCCCCGAAAATATTAAAACAAATAAACGAGGGAAATTACTCCTAAATGAGCTGGCAGATATGGATGGGATTATTGCAAATGGGAGACTCCCCTCGGATTCCCCTGCCAACTTCACGCATAAATCCTATCAGGGTGAATCGATTTTGGACTATGTAATAGTGGGGACTCACTCATTTGAGCTACTGAAGGATCTCAGTATTATTGAGACGCCGTTCAGTGACCACAAAATACTTTTTATCTCTGTGAATGTAAAGCCCCCTAAATGTGATCAGTGGTCTTTAAATAGTGAATGGGTAAACTTTGGCGTTAAATCAGGAAGGTGTCATTGGAATGCAAAAGCTCAACGAAATTTGGAGGGAATGCTCGATGTAGCAATAAATGATCTTCCTTCCTGGTACGGTTTGGAAATTGAAAACCTTTCTTTGTTTATGAAGGCAGTAATAGCGGTGGCTAAAAACTCTAATAAGAAAAAGTCTGCTAGAATACTCCCAAGCCCCCTGAGATTGCTTAATATAGAAATCAACAAATTAGTAAGGGCTCAATATTTAGTTAGGTCTGCTGATACAGCACGAAAAATATCATTGCTAAAAAGCAAAAGGAGAAGGTTATTGTTCACAATACGTAAAGAAAAAGGGGATGCCATCTGGATAAAAATAAGAGAAGCCTCTATTAACGGGGAAATTAGGCAGTTTTGGTCCCTTATAGGCGAGGGGTGTGGATTGAGAACAAGACCTTTACCCATCCCAATTGAGGAACAAATATGGGTGGACTTTGTTTCTAACCTCTATGCAAGTAATAGCTCTGCGGCCCCACAAGCATGGCCAAAGGAGATCAGTCTGCCCTTGGTACCATTCTCAGAAAAAGACATAGACCTAGCCATCAGAGAAATGCGGCGCTCTGGGGCAATGGGCCCCGATGAATTGCCCATTTCTATACTAAAGCAAAGTGGGGCCAAATGGAGTAAATTACTCTGTCCCGTATTTAATATTTGCCTATTGAGAGGCAAGGTTCTTCCTTTCTGGAAGGGAAGCATCCTGGTTCCACTGTTTAAGAAGGGTGATCGCTTGTCCCCTCAAAACTATCCCCAGATTGCATTGTTGGATGCAATCGGCAAGGTCTTTACAAGATGTTTGCTGAAGCGAATAAATGACTGGGTGGGTCATTCAAACATACTCCCACTCGAACAGACTGGTTTTAGGAAGAACCACGGTACCATGGATAATTTAACAGCCCTCCAGGTAATAACCGATAAATATATTAGAGCCAGAAAAGGGAGAGTCTATGTGGCATTTATAGATTTTTCCACAGCCTTCGATAAGGTCGACCGACAACTGCTGTGAAGAAAACTATCTGCTCTCGGAATGCCACCCAGGCTTCTAGACTTGGTACAGGACTTGCATGACAATACTTGGTGTAGAGTACTATTGGGGGGAGAAAGGGGTCTATCCCAGCCCATCCCCTCTGCCAATGGTCTCAAACAGGGCTGTCTATTAGCTCCCCTTTTGTTTTCCCTTTATGTTAGTGATCTTCCCCGCACTATATCCCTCTGTGAAGGAATTGCTCCGCACTTGGGAGACACATACATTTCTTGTTTAATGTATGCAGATGACATATTAGTCTTAGACCTTACCCCGAAAGGCCTTAATAACCGTCTGCATGCCCTACACGTATTCTCCGAAGCACACTATCTGAAAATAAATATTTCTAAGAGCAAGGTAATTTGTATGGAGGGGAGGAAAAAACAGAAATTGGGTCACATTAGTTGGGAGCTGGGAGGTCAAAAATTGGAAAGTGTACAATCATATGTATTTTTAGGTAAAATAGTTAGTAGCAACTTAAGTAATAAACCCCATATAGATAACAGTTCCCGCAAAGCAAAGTCGCAGGGAAATGGGCTGAGAGCCTTATATAAATCAACCGGTAAAAGACATTTCGTGCATCTTTTAGAGGCATTCCGGGCAAAAATCCCTGCAACCTTGCCCTACGGTATAGAACTCATTGATTTAGGTGAATGGGGTTTTTTGGACATTACTGAGGGTTCCCTCTTGAGAAATCTAACTTCAGTCAATAACAGTTGCACTGCAGCATCCCTTCGATTAGAATTCGGCTTAAGAAGTAGCTGGGTACAGGGTTTGGCAGGAGTTATTCGCTGGGTTGCCTGTTTGATTAAAGGAAATTAACCCTGGGCGAAGAACTACGCTCCGTTCGCGGAGTTTGCGGAGTTTCGGCAAATCGGCGCTCCGCGGAGAACGCGAAGTTGTCGAATACTCCGCAAACTGCTGCGTAGCGTAGTTCTCGCGCGCTCAATAGCATTGTCGCGTGCGCGAGGATGCTTGTCGGTAAGATCGAGTTGCCGAACACGCAGAAACTGCAATCTGGCACAGAATAACTCGCGAACACGTTAGTAGTGACCGGAAATAAGGGGACGCGAGCGGGCGGGACAAACCTCATGGGTAACTTCGCACGCTACACATCCCGAGCATGCAGGCAATCAATCAATCAGAATATTTGTATAGCGCGCTACTCACCCAGAGGGTCTCAAGGCGCTTGGGGGAGGGGGGTCCGCTACTGCTCGAACGGCCATGTCTTGAGTTGCTTCCTGAAGCAGAGGTGGTCTTGGGTCAGGCGGAGGTGGATGGGGAGGGAGTTCCAAGTCTCGGCTGCCAGGTAGGAGAAGGATCTTCCTCCCATGGTGGATCTTTGGATGCGTGGCACGGTGGCGAGGGCGTGGCTGGTCGATCGTAGCTGGCGGGTGGGAGTGTAGAAGGTCAGGCGGTTGTTGAGGTACCTGGGGCCCAGGTCATGGAGGGCCTTGTGTGCATGGGTTAGGAGTTGGAACGTGATTCTCTTGCTGACGGGGAGCCAGTGAAGGTCCGGAGATGTGGCTGTGTCGAGGGATGTCCAAGATAAGTCGTGCGGAGGCGTTCTGGATGTGTTGGAGTCTTTTCTGGAGTTTGGCTGTGATTCCGGTATAGAGGGTGTTTCCGTAGTCCAGTCGGCTGGTGACGAGTGCCTGTGTGACCGTCTTCCTGGTTTCGGTGGCAAGCCATCGGAAGATCTTTCGGAGCATGCGTAGGATGTTGAAGCAGGATGATGAGACGGAGTTGACTTGTCTGGTCATCGAGAGGGAGGAGTCCAGGATGAAGCCCAGGTTGCGTGCGTGGTGGTCCGTTTGTTTGGGTGGGCTGCCCAGGGCAGGGGGCCACCAGGAGTCGTCCCAGGTGGAGGGTGATGATCCCAGGATGAGGACTTCCGTCTTGTCTGAGTTCAGTTTCAGGCGGCTGTTCCTCATCCACTCGACTACGTCTTTCATCCCTTCGTGCAGGTTGGTTCTGGCGGTTCCTGGGTCGTTGGTGAGGGAGAGGATAAGCTGGGTGTCGTCGGCGTAGGAGATGATGTTGAGGTTGTGTTGGCGTACGATGGCTGCGAGGGGGCTCATGTAGACGTTGAAGAGGGTGGGGCTTAGTGATGATCCTTGTGGTACGCCGCATATGACTTCGGTGGCCTTGGATCCGTACGGGGGAGGTGGACTCTCTGGGTTCTTCCAGTGAGGAACGAGATGATCCACTCCAGTGCCTTCTCTTGGATTCCGATGTTGCTGAGGCGCTGCACTAGGGTACGGTGGCAGACCGTATCGAATGCTGCGGAGAGGTCCAGGAGGATGAGGGCCGATGTTTCCCAGTTGTCGAGCAGGGCTCGGATGTCGTCAGTGGCTGCGATGAGGGCGGTCTCGGTGCTGTGGTTGGCGCGGAAGCCGGACTGCGAGTGGTCGAGGCTGGTTGGGCGAGCGCAATTGGTGATCCACTGTGTGAGGTTGTTGGCTGCTTGGTTGGGGTCCGTTGAGCTAGCGGGAGGGTTCTGGCTCAGTGAATTGGTGAGCTGGTCGGTGGTGATCTTGTTCCAGTTCCTGCGGGGAACCTGTTGCGGGTGGTGGTGAGTCGTGGTCTTTCTGAAGCTGAAGTGGACGCAGCTGTGGTCTGTCCAGTGGAGTCCGGTGGAGTGGCTGAAGGAGATTTACTTGCTGGAGGAGAAGACTGGGTCAAGCGTGTGTCCGGCGTAGTGGGTGGGGGTGTTCACCAGTTGCATGAGTCCGAGGTTGGCGAGGTTGTCCAGCAGGGTGGTGGTGGTGTTGTCGTTGTTCCCCAGCTGGAAGTTGAGGTCCCCTAGGAAGATGTAGTCAGCGGAGGCGAGGGCGTGCGGGCTGATGAAGCCTGCGATGTCTTCGCTGAATTGTGTGCGAGGTCCTGGGGGTCTGTAGATGAGGGTGCCTCTGAGTGTGGTCTTGGGGTCGGTGTGTATCTGGAAGTGAAGATGTTAAGCGACTGTGAGGGTGTCGTCTGAGTTGGTCGTGATGCGGATGGTGTTCTTGTGGACGATGGCGATGCCTCCTCCTGTCTCGTTGACGCGGTCTCTCGGGTGATCTTGTATCTGTCCGGGATGGCGACGGCGATGTCGGGCGCTGAGGAGGCGTTCATCCATGTTTCCGTGAGGAAGACGACGTCTGGAGATATGGTGTCGAGCAGGTTCCAGAGTTCCACGGCGCTCCCGAAGACGAAAAATGGCTCGCGAACGGGTCAAGCAGGCTACTACGCATGCTCGCAGAGCTATGCGTAGTTCGCGGAGGGCAAGTGCATCTTCGCGTAGCTCCGCGGAGTGCGGCTACGCGAACTACGCCCAGGCTTAAAGGAAATCCAGCCACACTAAGATCTCTCATTAAAAAAGAGTTAATGGGCCCCCTAAAAGAGTATTCGTTACTCATAAAGAACTTTAGGAAGGCTATTACACTCTTGGATCTGGAGGAAGCAACCCTTTTTGACCTTTCCGTACAGCAGCTAAAAACTACATTAAAACAGGCAACATGGAAGTTAAGCTTCGAAAGGGATCGCAACTCTACTATTTTAAAGAAGGGGGTCACTCAAGTTGTTAATTCATATCTATTTAGACAATTACAACCTTATGCCTCTTGGAACATGCCCCATGGTTTGCGCCGTTTTTGGCTACTTTTAAGGCAGGATCTCCTTCCTTTGAATAAGTTGTTGGCCAAATGGTACGTTATAACCAACATATGCAGGTTCTGTAATAATTCGGTCCAAGATACTGTACATGTTTTGTTAGTTTGTCCTGCCCTAATGGCTTATCGTCGTTCGTGGGTGAGACCAATATCCATACAATTGGGCATTTTATCGGCAAGGTCTCTCATTGATGCTATTTTTTGTCCTCCCAATGAATTTTTTTGCAATAGAATTTTTAATTTTTTTTAATGCTTTTTAGAATTGTATTAAATGATTTGCATGAACATTTTTAATACCATGTCAATAATAAGCTGGTTTAATATGTTGTTTTATTCTCATACTGCTCTTTTGTCACTTTGTTATATGTGGATCTCTATGGAGTTCCAAATCATATACTCAATAAAATTGAATTGACCAAAAAAAAAAATCCATGATTGATTGATTGCTGCCGACCAGTAGTATATTGTTTTGAAGAATTTCGTTTTGATAGCATTTCTTATCTGTGACAGGCCTGTGAAATGCTTTGATTCACAGTGCACTGCTGATGCACTTAAGAGTGCGCATTCAGTAGTGTGTGAACTCGAGTTTCCCTACTTTATTTTTCTTTGCAACTCGACAACATGGTAAAGAGCACAATTTACAGTACAGAAGAACACATTCATTTGTGGTAGGCACGGGGAGACAACGCGATGTGCCTGGAATCACAGGATGTTGAGCTGATGCCGAAGGTTCGAACGTAGCTCCCCAGCTCTAAAGTTCGCAATTCTAGAACTTGTGGCGGGAGGTGTGTCTAAAAGTGTATGTCGGTGCTGGCCATCAATAAGAGAGACCTGTGCATTTTTCAAATGGGTGGTGAAAAAATCTGAGTATGTTGCTGGAGATGTGGGCCGCTGTGCCACCAATGTACTTACCGGGGGAGGGTAAACACCCATTATTCCGCAACTTTCTTTCCGCATACCATCACTCCGCATACTTTCATTACGAAAGTACCATGACTCCGCAATGCCATTATAACGCATGGCATTACATTTTATATGCTTTTACCATGCATAAATTTACAACGAAATTCGTTGTAAATGCATGATTGTTAAAAGCATGTTGTTTTTTTGATGTTTGGATAAGCTAAGTATGGGTATAGGGGTATATGTTTTGGGGTACTGAGGTATATGTTTTGGGGTGTTTGGGTATTTTAAGGGTTCAGATATAGTTTTGGGTTATGGGGTACAGGGGTAGTTTTAGGGTTTAAGGATAGGTATGGGTTTTGGGGTACAGGGGTTGTTTTAGGGTTCAGGGCTATGTTTGGGCTTTGGAGTATAGGGGAATTTTTAGGGATCAGGGGTAGGTTTGGGTTTTGGGGTACAGGGGTATTTTAAGGGTTCAGGGCTAGGTTTGGGTTTTGGGGTACAGCTGTATTTTTAGGATTCAGAATAGGTTTGGGATTTGGGGTACAGGGGTATTTTAAGGGTTATGGGGTAGGTTTGGGTTTTGGGGTACAGGGATATTTTTAGGGTTCAGGGGTAGGTTTGTGTTTTGAGGTACAGGGATATTTTTAGGGTTCAGGGGTAGGTTTGGGTTTTGGGGTACAGGGGTATTTTAAGGGTTCAGGGCTAGGTTTGGGTTTTGGGGTACAGGGGTATTTTAGGGTTCAGGGGTAGGTTTGGGTTTAGGGGTACAGTGGTATTTTTAGGGTTCCGGGCTAGTTTTGGGTTTTGGGGTACAGGGGTATTTTTAGGGTTCAGGGGTAGGTTTGGGGTTAAAATGGGTTAGTGTTTAAGGGTGTTAAGGGTGGGTTATGATTATGGGGTGCAGGGGTATTTAAAAGGAGCAGGGTGGGATTAGCACAAGATATGAGACATGGCATGAAGGGCGGAACGTACCACGTCACGCCCTTCAGTGTTTGTCACGCCCCCAGCACACGCTCACAGCACAACGCAGACATCCCCACAAGGGACTACTTTGCTGGCATGGTTCTTTTACCTTTTAAATGTATATGGTGGGCGTCTGCATAGCCTATGTCCTTCTGCTGTAACTGCCCTTTCCAACGCTGTATTGGGTGTTGTGATTGGTGCTGTGGTTCCTGAGATTACCAGTCTCAAAGGTTTGGGCTCTCTCTTTATTATATTAGTATGGATTTATATATAGTAAAATTGTGGAGGATTTAAGCGACTGAGATGATGGAAAGGCTGGGTTAGCAGATATGGAAGGGAATACAGTACCTCTGCAGATGTTTCTAGATATTTTTGGCTCCTTTATAAATATTTTATGCCTCTAATTACTAAAAATTCATACATCCCCAGCATTACAATCTCAATGCAAATTTACTTCTGCCTGCTCTTCAGGAAAGGCTTTAATTTCAACAGCTTCTATTCCAAAACAATGGTGTTCAGGAGTGCCTCACTTTTATCTTGAATGCGAACTGTTAGCACTCTAGTTTTTGATTAGACCTCTGTGGTGACGATACAGTTGATTATTAGGGTATTAACTGACAGGGTGAACAGTGAAAATATCGAGTCCAAAATATCGAATGGACATAATATCGAGTTTTAAATATAGATTGGACAAAATATCGAATGGAGAGAATATAGATATCAAAAATATCGTTTTTAAGGTAAGCAGTGGCGGCTGGTGACATTTGAAAGTGGTGGGGCGTAAAATTGTCGTATTGCACTGCGGCGAGCAAGCGAGCCTGATCAACCTAACCCAACAGTGAACGGCTTCGGATTAATCCTCACACCATCCTGCCACGGACTCGACGCCACAGCGCGAGTGCCTGCTACCCCACGCCGAAAGTCGAAGCAATACGGCTGTCGGAGCTACTGTCCCTGTTGATGCCTTAACGGACCCCCGACCATTTATTCATTAGGCGGTTCCGAGTGATACCTCGATCTACTGTTGATATCTACCCTCCATCTAACGGGTCCTTTTGCACACCACCCCGGTGGTCACGTGCCCCCATCTCCCCAGTCCTGAGGAAGACCCCACGGCAAGATTTAAACCTACATCTGCGAACGAGGGTCGAAACGTCGACAACACTGTGTTTTTTGCAGTCAACTCCACACCCTATTGGTTTCATTAGTTGTACATTTGGAGTATGATTTTTTGTAAAAGAATTTATATGAACCTATTGGTCTTTTTCTGGGTACATTGATATGTAACTACATTGAATTTGTCTTATTCGCCGATTTTACTGTCACTGCAAACCCTTTTTTCCTTCACCTATTACCCACACGTATCACAAAACCCCCCCCCTCCTTTCCCAACCTTGGGGCACTACAAAATAGTCACTAATCAATGTATGTTTAAAGTGACGTATATACAAGATACTAGCACATTGTGAATAAAACAATGTGCCTTTATGATTTGTTTCTTTGATTGTTTATATTTTCTTTGTTATTATTGTTCATGTTCACTGGGACCCTTTCTCATACCTCAATTGACAACCCAGGTCCCCGTAACTCTATCTGGGTACAACCCCCTCTTTATAGTGCTCTTCAGGAAAGGCTTTAATTTCAACAGCTTCTATTCCAAAACAATGGTGTTCAGGAGTGCCTCACTTTTATCTTGAATGCGAACTGTTAGCACTCTACTTTTTGATTAGACCTCTGTGGTGACGATACAGTTGATTATTAGGGTATTAACTGACAGGGTGAACAGTGAAAATATCGAGTCCAAAATATCGAATGGACATAATATCGAGTTTTAAATATAGATTGGACAAAATATCGAATGGAGAGAATATAGATATCAAAAATATCGTTTTTAAGGTAAGCAGTGGCGGCTGGTGACATTTGAAAGTGGTGGGGCGTAAAATTGTCGTATTGCACTGCGGCGAGCAAGCGAGCCTGATCAACCTAATTTTGAAAAAAAGAGTGGGATAATGGTGCATTTTCAAGCAAATTTTAGGAAGCAGGAAGGTTAATAAAGCAATAAGATTGAATTATTTATCATTTAAGAAATCGCCAATTTTTATGAGCTATAGAGGACAATCTAATCTTTGCGTATGCTGATGTTATCATTTACCCATATTAACCTTAGAACACACATGTTGTAATTGGCCCGGCCGCGTTAGCGATTAGCTGAACCTACACGTTGTCCTCCTTAAATTGGCTATACACGATAACGCCATTTTGAAAGTTGTAGCGGCCATCTTAGACCATGAGCGGCCTCGTGGCCGACGTAACCTTTAGTCCTTTGTCCGTTCCACTGACCATTCCCGTTTGCCCAGCAACAGGCTATTTTTAGTACTGGTCAAGCCACGCATGCGCAGTCCCCACTGACCCGTAAGCCTTCAGGAATGTGCACCAAACTGACCAGTGAGTTGTGCCCCCTCCAATGAGCTGGCAGTATTCCAAAACATGACCATATATGGCTCTAAAAGTGTGTCTCAACTGTACGTCGTGTAACTTTTTATTACCTCAAACTGTATATAAACGGGGGTCACACCATTGTTCGGTGTGATACCTCTGGCAATACCGAAGGGTGCTGTTTGAGTGTACCACCACCCCATGGGGTCTTAATAAACTTGTTGTTTGACTTTTACAGTTTCCGTGCCAACAGTTCTTGAGTGTAAGTGGGTTAATTCCGGAGCGTGTAGGCCTTGGGAACCCCGAATTACTTCAATTGGCGACCACGAAGGGACTCATCGGTGACTCGGATGCCCGAAGGAGAGGTCGTGACGAAGGCTTGGAAACTCGCTATGGGCGCGCGCTGCCACGAGTGACCCGAGTCTTGGCTGCCACGGTGTTTCTTCCTTTCCTTCCGATCTGACCTTCC
Organism: Lissotriton vulgaris; assembly: GCF_964263255.1. Classification (NCBI taxonomy): domain Eukaryota; kingdom Metazoa; phylum Chordata; class Amphibia; order Caudata; family Salamandridae; genus Lissotriton; species Lissotriton vulgaris. The sequence continues at coordinate 42,581,040 of NC_141697.1, forward strand.
AGGTGGCGCCGGTCTCCGACTGAGTTTTCGAAGTGTCTGCGCTGCTGAGAAAGTGCCGTTTGGCTGATTTGGCTTGCAAGACCTTGGCAGTTGGAACCTGGACGTTTGAGAAGTTGGGTAAGAATTGCGTTCGGTAAGGTAGTCTTCGGACGCTTACTGAAGTCCTAAGATTTGTGTTTGGTAAGGTAGTCTTCGGACGCTTACTGAAGTCCTACGATTTGTGTTTGGTAAGGTAGTCCTCGGACGCTTACTGAAGTCCTACGATTTGTGATCGGCAAGGTAGTTCTTGAACGCTTGTCGAAACCCTAGGGTCTATGTTTTGACTTGAGTTAGCTAACATTTGTGAATTTGTGATCTTTGAATTATATGTGTAGTGCACTTCACATAGGCAGGCATGTAGAGATGTTTCTCTAACCTTGTTTTTTCCCTTTTTGAGCGGCACAACTGTGTGAAAAAGTGTAAGTGCCAATTTACTTGATATCACGTTTTCGTGATACTTTTTGAACATGCCTGTTTTGAGCACACTTCGAGGAATGTGTTGTTTTGGAGAAGGTACCTCAATTAGGTTAGCAGAATCGCAGCCAGCTCCCCCAGAGGGAACACCAAATAGGGATATGTACGTAAAACTCGGCCTCCCCCCAATTATGTACAGCAAAATATGGCATAAATATACTAAGGCCGACCCTGAATTGCAGTGGCCCCTACACGGGTCCTACGATTTAAGTAAAATACAATTTGTAGAGCAATGTTTGTTCCAACGAAGGTCTAGACAAAATATGTTTGATTGTGTGCGAATGTGGGAGAAAGCGGCGCGTGAACGAATGAAGCGTGAGGTTGCCTTGGCGGACAAAGAGCAGCGCAAGGCTGCTCGGGATAAGGCTTTACAGCTTGAGGAGAAGGAGGCTCAGGAAAAGAAAGAAAGGGAGGAACGGGAACGTAAATTGCAAACGACTGGTCAATTTCCAATTCGCCGACCACTTTATCCTGTCCTTAATAATGAGATAGATGATTTTTCTTTATTAGATCGGTCACCGCCTCCGTATGTTTCGCCGACGGCTCCGCTTGTGGATTCCGGGGATGACGATCAGGATCCGCCGACCAAGAAGGGGATATCAGCTCTCAGGTTTCCCGCGGAGCGGTCTGCTCATTTACGTAGTTGGGCTCGTAAAGTCAATAAGAACATTGTTACCCAGGAACAGTTACTAACGGAAAAGTCAGGATGGTCGGACCTTGAGTTAATGTATTTTATGTCTAGCTTGGCCGATGAAGTTGTAAATGCGTATCGTACTTTGTCTGATACTTTAGAGTCTAAAGCGGTGTCAGTGTATCGTGAAAATTTGGCTAAAGGTGAATTTGATCTTTCAGATGTTGACGACCTATACAAGCAATTGAGTCAGCTGCGGGATGAGACCACGCGATTAAAAGACGAACGGAAGCGAAGGCAAAAGGAGTCCGGATCAGAGAATAACGGGCAGGCTAAGGAGTGTTCTCTCCGTGGTTCAGATAAGAGCTCTGCGTTGCATGTTATGCCTATGCGTGAAGCCGCGCCTTTGTATGTTCCACCAAAAGGGGAAGGTACAGATGATGATAAATTGTCAAAGGATGCGAAGGGTTATTTTGTGTATAATTGGGTATATACGCCATGGAATAGAGCAGATGTTATGGCGCTGAAAAATTCTTTACCTGACCTTCGGAAAAATCCAGCGGCATTTTATGAAGGGGTGGAAGGAGCTATTTCGTCTTGTGTAATGACTCTTGTAGATATAGATTTGTTCTTTGGATTAATTTTACCACCTGATATGTGGAGGCAGATCCGTAAAAATAATGATGAAACGGTTTTGGGGGGAACATGGAAAGAAATAAATGCTGCAGATTTAGATAGAGAGCCAGCATGTAAGCCTTGTCAGTTAATTTTGGACCTTCCGGCGGCTATCTTGGTTAAACTAAAAACGCTTGTCCCATCCAAAAAGATTGATTGGACCATGTTAACGTCGTGCAAGCAGAAACCCGATGAAACGGTCTCAGATTTCTTTACACGCTTCGAGGAGGCGTTTCAGGATTACAGTGGTCAATCTTTAACTGACGATACGGGTCGACATTTGTTTGTAGATAAGTATGTAGCCAATCTCCTACCGGAGATTGCGAAACGATTGAAGTCGAGTGAGAGTTCCTGGGCCACGGCGACCCCTGCGTCCTTGTTAACTATGGCTCAGTATTATGAGCGGCAGGAAGTGGAGGCTAAAGAAAGTGTAGAGAAGAAAGCGAAGGAGTTGAAAACGAAGGTGATGTTGGCGCAGGTTCGGGGAACACAGAGCAGAGGAAATGATAGAGGCAGACGGGGTGGAGGAAATGCATCATATGGTCGTACGGACATTGCGGAGGATCAGTGTGCTTATTGTAAGGAGTTTGGGCATTGGGCCGATGATTGTCCGGTACTTCGTGACCAGCGTAGTCAGCGTGGTCGAGGCAGTGGAAGGTCTAGAGGAGGTTATACAGGAGCGAGAGGTGGCGGAGGTGATCGAAGGTATGTTGAGGAGAGGGGCCGTGGCCAGGATGAACGAAATACGTTTGATAGACGGAATCAATACCAGATTTCGGAAGGAGAGAATGTGGAGCATCAGGATTATGTGCATGCATAGGATTGCGTGGGATGGGGTAAGGAATCAGTTGAAGTGCCGGTAGATCAGGAAGGACCGTATGTAACAGCGGGTATTTTGGGTTCTACTGATCAATTCTTAGTTGATACAGGGGCTACTCGTAGCGCTCTGTCGAAAAGATTGGTTCCAAGGGCTCCCCTGTCTGGCGATATGATTACGTGTGTAGGGTTTGATGGCACACCCTCCCCCAGCCCATTGTCCAAGCCACTTGCACTGTGTATTGACAAATACTTTAGTTTTGGCCAATTCTTGTTATCACCCTATACCCCTGACAACATTTTGGGTATTGATTTGCTTAAATACTTTCGGGCTACCATACGTTGCGCTCCAGAGGGAGTGCGGGTTATTCTGAACGACAATTACCCTGACCCTAACAGATTCTATGCTATTCTTGACATCCCTGCTTTAGCCTCTCTACCGCACACGTTGTGGGCGACATCAGACACGGATGTGGGAGAGATGCGTATTCCACCAATACACATTACTGTTCAGGAGGGAGCCCCTCTACCACGAGTGCCACAGTATAAGATTTCGAAAGAAGGTGAAATTGCATTGACACATATTGTTCAAGATCTGATTTCTGCAGGGGTGGTGGAGGAGGTTCCTTATAATGTTTGTAACAGCCCTATTCTACCAATTCTTAAGAGAGACTCCGATGGCAAAATCTATCGATTTATTATCGATTTGTGTGAGATTAATAAAATTGTTGTCCCCCAGTATCCGGTGGTGTCTGATATCACGACTTTGCTTACCCTGGTTCCACCGACAGCCACCACCTTTAGCGTTATTGACTTGAAGAATGCGTTCTTCTCAATCCCTGTTCACCCAGATAGCAGATATCTGTTCGGTTTCACGCTCAATAATAAATCGTATAGATTCTGTCGTGTTCCCCAGGGATATACTGAAAGCCCCAGCATTTATAGCCAGGCTTTGAAAAGACAGTTAGATTCCTTCCAATTGCAGTCTGGTGTTGCGCTCATCCAGTACGTGGATGACCTTCTGCTTGCCGCCGACTCCTATGACCAATGTGAACAGAGTACACTCGCGTTGCTTTCCTTTTTGGCACAGCACAACCACAAAGTTTCTAAGAAAAAGCTTCAGTATTGCAGACCCCAGGTGACCTACCTCGGTCATCTGTTGTCTAAGGAGGGGCGTGCATTAACATCTGATCGAATTCAAGCAATATTAGACACACCAGTCCCCCGCACGCAGAGAGATGTGCGTGCCTTTATAGGATTAACGTCTTTTTGTAGACAATGGATCATGGGTTATTCACACATCATAAAGCCTTTGTTAGCATTACTGTCTAAAACCACACCGATGCCTCTTGACTGGACAGATGAATGTCAGAAAGCTTTTGAACAATTGAGACAGGCCCTTTGTTCTGCACCCGTATTAGGCACACCAGATTACACGAAACTTTTTACATTGTACGTGCACGAGAATGATGGGTGCGCGTTGTCAGTGTTAGTGCAGTTACACGGGGATAAACAGAGACCATGTGCATACTTCTCTGCCATTTTGGACCCTGTAGCGCGAGGGTTGCCGGGGTGTTTTCGAGCGGTAGCAGCAACAGCCATAGCTATACGGCAGAGTGAGAGCATAGTGCTATCACACAAATTGTTGGTGTTAGTCCCCCATGCAGTGGATGCCCTGTTAAATCAAACAAAGACTCAATACCTCACGAGTGCACGTCTAACAGGATATGAACTAACACTCTTAGCACCACACATTACACTGAAGAGATGTGCCACTTTGAACCCTGCTACTTTATTGCCCTATCCGGTTGAGGAGGGTCAGGAAGAAAAACATCATGATTGTGTTTTTCAGACCGAGGAACAGACAAAGGGTCGTATCGATTTACAGGATGTGCCACTTCCAGATGTAGATGGGGAACTGTGGGTGGATGGATCGTGTTTGAGGCTGCCAGATGGTACGACTTCCGCAGCATATGCAATCACGACACTTAAGACCGTGGTAGAAACAGCTAGGATACCACAAAAATCGGCTCAGGCAGCAGAGCTGATAGCTTTAACGAGAGCCTGCGAATTGAGTGCCGGATTATGTGTGAACATATACACGGACAGCCGGTACGCTTTTGGAGTGGCCCATGACTTCGGGCTGCTTTGGAGAGAACGCGGGTTTCTGACATCACACGGAGAGCACATTATGCACGGAGAGCTGGTGCGTGATCTCCTGAATGCGTTGCTTTGCCCTAAGAAAGTAGCGATAGTAAAGTGTAGCGCCCATAAAAAGATTACAGACAAAGTGGGCCAAGGAAACGCCTTTGCAGACAGCATTGCGAGACAAACGGCTATGTTTCGAACTAGCTCCCCTATGTATGTGGTACAATCGCAGGCTGAGCGATGGAGTGATGCTAGAGCAGAAATACAGGACATTCAAAAATCAGCTACAGATGCAGAACTTGCGGCTTGGGCAGTAGATGGGGTACTAGATGACGAGGGTTGTTGGAGAAGCAAAGACATGGGAAAATGGAAATTGCCTGCGGCCTACTTACAGGCGATGGTCCAGATGACGCATGGACTGGCCCATGTCGGAGCTCTTGCAATCACTCGTCTTTTAACACGAGTTTGGGAACACCCTGAGATTGCTAATACTGCAAAGAGAGTAGTGCAGACCTGCCTGGTATGTTTGCAACACAATCCTGGAAAGGGGACCCATACTCCGAAAGGAGGGTTCGTTCCACCTTCAGCACCGTTTGAGGTGCTTCAAATGGACTACATCCAACTCGAGCGTTGCAACAACCTGAAGTATGTCTTAGTGGTGGTGTGTGCTTTTAGCAAATGGGTTGAGGCCTACCCCACGAAAGACAATACGGCTTTGACGACAGCTAAGGTGTTGCTTAAGGAATTCTTTCCTCGCTTTGGAGTTTGCAAATTTCTGTGGAGCGATAATGGGCCCCATTTTGTTGGAAAGGTTGTGGAGTATGTACTGAAGGGATTGGGGATCCAGCAAAAATTCCACGCTGTATTCCACCCTCAGTCAGCAGGCTTGGTCGAGCGGTACAATGCCACGTTGAAGCTTAAGCTGGCCAAAATTGTGGCGTCTACAACACTGAAGTGGCCGGATGCTTTGCCGCTGGCGCTACTATCTCTAAGATCAGTACCCCATTCACGAACTGGCCTTACGCCATATGAGGTGGTGTTTGGCCGCCCTATGAATATCTGGGGGGTGCCCAAGCCGCGACTAATACATGATGTGCCTTGTATTATGATGAATGACTATTTGGCACGATTAACAAATGATCTGCTCTCTATTCATCAACAGGTTCGAGAAGCGCTCCCCGACAACTCTACTGGAGAAGGCCACGATCTTCGTCCCGGGGATCATGTGATGGTCCGCACGTTTGAGAGAACGAGCAGTCTGGAGCCCAGGTGGAGGGGCCCCGAGCAAGTCCTGCTGGCAACCCGAACCGCCGTCAGAGTGACCAACAGAAAGCGGTGGGTTCATTCGACGCATTGTCGACGAGTCTCTCCGGACCTGGTGACTCCTGCTGTGTTGACTGACTACAAGGAGATCTTGGAGAAGGAAAAGAGCCCAGCTGTGACGTCGGCCGAAGTAGAGGGAGCCTTCCCGGACCAATCTGTCTCTGGAAGAGAGCGCTACGATCTGCGTCCAAGATAAGAAGATTTTTCCATTGTGTTTTTTTTTATGACTGGTTGGTTACCGCTCCAGGTTTGTGAAACGGAAACCGGGAATTCCAAGGGGGGGGGATCAGTTCTGCCAGAGTAGCGACACCCGTCTTGGCCCGGAGAAGAAAACAACGGCTACCTCGGAGTTCAGCACCGCATTTTTTCCTTTTTTTAGGTATACACGTATGTGTATCTGAGACTTGTAACTTTGCTGCGATTAATTTGTGCCGTCTGAAGAACTTGCACAGACACTTCAGAACTATGGCATCAACGGCATCTCGAGATAAGAAGATATTGGGTGCCTTTCTTTTTGTTTTGACCATTGTGGTGATAGCTGTTATAGCCTGGGTAGTCGAACTTGTGGTGCCTGTACGTGAACATTTGCTGCCGACTACCCCGGCACCGTCTGAACATTTTCATTTCACATTGCCTTTCCATGAAGAGCGCCATCGTCAAACGTACTTAAATAACAGCTTCATACAGATCCTTCACCACACGCACAATATGACCAATACTTCTAATTGTTGGGTGTGTGGGATGTTGCCTGGGCACCAGAAGAGAGGGGGCACTCCGCTTATTCCACTTCCGTTCTCACATAATGGGTCGTGCAACGCCTGGTACACTCTCCTCTTTACTCTGAGATGGCCAACGAAAGGGGGAGTGCTTTTTCGTTTAAATAAAATATGTCATCATGACAAGGATGGGTTTCCACGGGCTGAGGGCACTCGCTTTGAATGGGAAGAGTATAGACCTGATAATATATCTGCCCCGCGTGTATACAGCAATCAACGAAATGTTAATGTATCCGCTGCTCATGTGATAAATGTAATTGCTACAAAAGCTGATTTATGCATCAGGAATAAGGGCACGATTGCGGTGGGGAAAAGCGAATGTAACATTACTCTAACATTTGATAGCCCGAATGGCATTTCGTTTGTTGCATCACGAAACTCATACTTCATTTGTGGAACGAAAGGATATCATCAGCTTCCAGTGGGATGGTTGGGCACGTGCTATGTCTCATTTGTGTTACCCCCTGTATTCATTGCTCCCCCAATGTACCACAACGATTACACATTGTACCATGATTTTGTTTTGAATCGAGTTAAAAGAACTGTTGTTCTGGAGGATATCGACCAAACTGATACTGCATTGCAGCAGTATGTGGACTTTAATCTGGGACTATTCTCCTTCGTGGGAGCTGCATTGAACAGCCGGAAAATCAGGCGGCTGACACGCGTTGTTGAGGCTGTTGCAAATGATACCGCCATGGCTCTGGGGAATATTACGGAAGAACTGCAGATTTCTAGAATTGTTACCCTCCAAAATAGAATGGTGCTCGACGTTGTTTTGGCTGATCGTGGGGGGGCATGTAGAATCATCGGAAGTAGCTGCTGTGTATACGTCCCAGATAATTCTCCATCTGTATACGATGCTATTTCAAAGCTGCACAAGATAGCTGCAGAAATACACCCGGACAATGGGACTTGGACACTTTCAGGATGGTTTTGGTCCATGATTGCAGCTTGGGGCTGGAAATTACTGACTATACTCTGTATATTTGTGGGAGCAATGTTTTTTTTATGCCTATGTATTCAATGTGGCCCAGCCTTATGTTCAATGTGTTTGACAGTCTGTTTACCATCAAGACGAGCACTTGCCCATGACAAAATGATGCTACATAAAGAGGTGACACAAATTATGTTGATCGATATTGAGGACGAACATCAAGACTATGTTCATTATGAGGTAGATTCAGCTAAACGCTAAAAGGGTCGTCTGTTGTAATTGGCCCGGCCGCGTTAGCGATTAGCTGAACCTACACGTTGTCCTCCTTAAATTGGCTATACACGATAACGCCATTTTGAAAGTTGTAGCGGCCATCTTAGACCATGAGCGGCCTCGTGGCCGACGTAACCTTTAGTCCTTTGTCCGTTCCACTGACCATTCCCGTTTGCCCAGCAACAGGCTATTTTTAGTACTGGTCAAGCCACGCATGCGCAGTCCCCACTGACCCGTAAGCCTTCAGGAATGTGCACCAAACTGACCAGTGAGTTGTGCCCCCTCCAATGAGCTGGCAGTATTCCAAAACATGACCATATATGGCTCTAAAAGTGTGTCTCAACTGTACGTCGTGTAACTTTTTATTACCCCAAACTGTATATAAACGGGGGTCACACCATTGTTCGGTGTGATACCTCTGGCAATACCGAAGGGTGCTGTTTGAGTGTACCACCACCCCATGGGGTCTTAATAAACTTGTTGTTTGACTTTTACAGTTTCCGTGCCAACAGTTCTTGAGTGTAAGTGGGTTAATTCCGGAGCGTGTAGGCCTTGGGAACCCCGAATTACTTCACACACACTCTTGTAACGGTTTTAACTGTACAATAAATACACTCATCGACTGTGCAGTGCTGGGAAAGAGCAGGCTGGACCCGACTGTGTCAGTCGCAGCCACTTAGCTCCGACTTGCAAGTAGGCACACAGCCCACTGAGCTACCGTGATGGCTTCCTATGGCAATGTTATTTGCCACTCGTGACACAGCCTTGAGCAGAGAATCCCCTGCTTGAAATGGGGCCTATGACAACATTCCTATGCTGTGCTGAGTTTAGGAGAAGGTTTGTACGGCGGCCGCTGGTACTGGTTTGAAAGCTCTGACATCCGCAGCTTTCACTGGAACTACTGTGCAATTAATTTCAGACACACTTCCTCTGAAAACTGAAACCCTGCTAAGGTCACACATATTAAACCTTCCAACAATCACCACGTTACTCCCTTCAACTCTCTGCGCATTCTGAAACACTTTCTTCAGTGAGACCCCCAGAGAGGCATTCTGGTACTTGCAGTTTTTCACACCACATCAGACATCAAGGTTAGTATTTTGAAGTTGTTTTCTAGTGAAACTCTGAGGTACTCTGGTTCCTTCAGCTATTCACATCACAATCTTTCCTGTATTTTCTCAACTTAAAGTCAATATAAAATGCATCTAATTAATCACCTTAGATACGTCATTACAATACACACTGATGCCACAAAATAAAATGTACTTCAGGTAACAGATGTACAACTCACCCCGCCCACGACAAATACATGCTCGTTTTATCCCAAGATGACTAAAAACTGACAGGATGCCAGGCCAGGCAGCGCGAGCAAGCACTTCCCTGCACTCTTCTTCGACCGGTGCGTGCTGGTAGCTTACCCCATACTACGAACGAACAGCACACCTGCGAGAATTCCTGATGCATCCGAGAGGCCGGCGGGGTTGGAGATGAGTCAGTTACACACCACACAGACATCCCTCCTTTGACCCACTTTTCAACAGCTGAAAACTCCGATCGGAGAGGCTTGAATGCGGCATTAACCCTAGCTCCCTCTTTCGCTGGCACACTAGTTATGGGACATTTTCCTTCAATGAGAAAGTGGAAAACTCGTACACTTTTGTAACCGCCTTCAAAAAGCCTGGCGTCGGTGTCACGTTATTTATATCTTATAGATCTCCATGACAAACGAGTACTGGCTCTGCCTCACACACCAGTGTTTCCACATTCCGACAGCTGACCTCCCTTTGACCTTCATGCCACTTGGAGGCCTTTTCACCTGAACATCCATTCCAGCAGCCTTTGACATAGCCAACAACAAGCTGCCCTCTGAGCCGGTTCTCTGACCTGCTGCATTCCCTATCGACAAAAAACGTTATATACCTCACGGGCCGTTTAAATCCTCACGTCTGGTTTATTTAAGCCAGCTCTGTAAGACTAGGACAGGCACATCGATGTCGCTCGGAGAGCATAACATACCTCGACGGGGTCAATGAAACAAACAACCGAAAATAAACTCAAGATCAGGTTTTGTAAATTTGACGTCACGATAAAGCTTTTGCACAGCTGCCAACCAGGTTTCAAGCAGGAAATAAAACTCAGGCATCCGCTTGATGAAGCAAGCCTTTAATGTTGAATAAATAATGATGACGGCAAACATAGGCTTATGAACCCCTCTGCACATTAACTCGCGGGACATCTGCTCGGGTTCCTGTTAAAAAACCCACCTCGCTTCAGTTCACGGAACAGCAGCAGGCAGAGTGTTGTAGAAGGAATTGAAACAGGGAGGGAGAGGCACAGACTCAATACACACTGTACCGGGGAATAAGAAGGAAGAAAACTTACCTGACCGCCGGTCAGCGCCGCATCTTCTAGGCCCTTGGCGCCTTCACTGGAGCGGAAACCGGAAACCCTGCCCTCCGTCCTCAGCCAATCCTGGCGCAGGAGCAGCACCAGGATTGACACAGGGCATGTTTGCTTTCTGCCCGCCTGCCCGAGGTTTCGCTCTCCTATGGGCATGCGAGCAGGCACAAGTGCGCATGCGTGGGCAAGGATGAAAAATGTGCCTCCGTCCCCATTCATGCGCACCTGTGCTGCTGTCTGCCCCTGACAATGCCTGTCAGTCAACATGACACAGGACCGCCCACCCCCTTCAGACTCTGAAGAGGGTGGGCGGTCCTGCATCATGCTAACTGACAGGCATTGTCCCTCGCGTATTTGAACTTAAGTAAACAGTTTACTTCAGTTCAGAGAGATGCCGAGGGAGCTGCAAGTACGGGCGGGGGGGCAACGCCCCAACGCCCCCAATGGACGCACCGCCACTGAAGGTAAGTAATGTAATATCGGATGTTAACAATATAGAAAGTTAAAATATCGAAGTATATAATATAGGTTATTAAAATTATCGATTTTTTAATGATATCGATTTTTATAGTGTTTTTTATGTTATTATATGTGTGAAAAGTGTGTATTTATGTTATAAATAATTTTTATTAATAGATTTTGTATTTATAATTTTTGCGTAATTTAATTCTGTAGCGGGTTGTGGGTTTATAGGGGAATAGGGTGGGAAGTAATTTAATTATAATTAATTAAATATGTAAATGTATTTATTGGTATTATTTTTTAATTAATTGTTAATTAATTTATATTTGGTAAATAATTAAATTTTAATAGGTAATTAATTTTAATTAATTGATTAATTGATAATTATGTTAATTGTACTAATTTATTTTCTGTAGCGGGTTGTGGGTTTATAGGGGAATTGGGTGGGAAGTAATTTATTTATAATAAATTAAATATGTAAATGTATTTATTGGTATTAATTTATAATTAATTGTTAATTAATTTATATTTGGTAATTAATTACATTTTAATTGGTAATTAATTTTAATTAATTGATTATTTGCTAATTATGTTAATTTTACTAATTTATTTTCTGTAGCGGGTTGTGGGTTTATAGGGGAATAGGGTGAGAAGTAATTTATTTATAATTAATTAAATAATTAAATTAATTTAATTGTATTTAATTCGAATTAAATGATAATTCATTTTTAAATAATTAATTGTTAATTTGTAATTAATTTGTATTAATTGGTAACTAATTGTAATAATTATTGTTAATTAGTAATTTTAATAGATTATTTATTATAATATATTAAATTGGTAATTACTTTAAAATAATTTTTCAGAGATATTAATTTAATTTTTTAAAAATAATATATGAAGTATTTACTTTCCCTAATGTTGCATTCTCTGGAGTAGGAATAGTAATTTTAAACCTTACGCTATCCAATGCTTTCCCTACTGTTGCACTCTTTGGAGTGGGAATAGTAATTTTGACCCCTACGCTATCCAACGCTTTCCCTACTGTTGCACTCTTTGGAGTGGGAATAGTAATTTTGAACCCTACGCTATCCAACGCTCTCCCTACTCTTGCACTCTTTGGAGTGGGAATAGTAATTTTTGCCTCTACGCTATCTAACGCTTTCCCTACTGTTGCACTCTTTGGAGTGGGAATAGTAATTGTTACCCCTACGCTATCCAACGCTTTCCCTACTGTTGTACTCACTGGAGTGGGAATAGTAATTTTTACCGATATTCTATCCAACGCTTTCCCTACTGTTGCACCCACTGGAGTGGGAATAGTAAATTTTACCTCTACGCTATCCAACGCTTTCCCTACTGTTGCACCCACTGGAGTGGGAATAGTAAATTTTACATCTACGCCATCCAACGCTTTCCCTACTGTTGCACCCACTAGAGTGGGATTAGTAAATTTTACCTCTACGCTATCCAACGCTTTGCCTACTGTTGCACCCACTGGAGTGGGAATAGTAATTTTAACCTCTACGCTAACCAACACTTTCCCTACTGTTGCACTCTTTGGAGTGGGAATAGTAATTTTTACCCTTACGCTATCCAACGCTTTCCCTACTGTTGCACCCACTGGAGTGGGAATAGTAATTGTTACCCCTACGCTATCCAACGCTTTCCCTACTGTTGCACCCACTGGAGTGGGAATAGTAATTTTAACCCCTACGCTATCCAACGCTTTCCCTACGATTGCACTCTTTGGAGTGGGAATAGTAATTTTAACACTTCCGCTATTGTACGGTAATATTATTGGATATTATTTAATTATATTATGTTACTATATATATATATATGTTTTAACAAATATGATGTAAAAAAAAATCTTAACTTGTATTCATTATTTAATTATTATAAGTTAATTTAAGTCTTTTTACGTATATTTTAGTAAATAATTTTTAATATTAATTTAATTTAACATTGTTTTTAATAAAGTCGATATTTTTATAAACTATATTTTAGTAAACAATATTTTTTACTCGATATTTTTGTACTTACTTGTTTGTAGATACAAACTCGATATTCTGTCTGTCGATATTTTTTCCACTATATTTTTGATAGTCGATATTCTGTCCCTCAATATTATGTCAGTGATCCAACTGACAGACTGCTGCTGGTGAGGAAGAACCATTTAATTTTCTAGAGCGCTAACCACAATTTCTATAATAAAAAGAAATCCCTTATTTATTCATGTATTGCAGTATCTGCTCTAGGAAATTCCAATCAGTGTACAGGTTTGATCACATTAAGATGGCGTCCAGGTTCATCACACTTTCATCATGAAAACAGACTGTTAGCACTCTAGTTGCTCATTAGATCTCTGTAGTAATGCCACAGTTGATTACTAGAAATGTTAACTGACAGACTAGTGCTGGTGTTGAAAGGGCAAGCTTCTCTCTGCATTTCAGAATGTTTTCTGACATAAATAACGAAGATATTTGAGAACTCATTCAAAATGTGTCCTCATTTTGGCTTTCTAGATCATTAACCATAATTTCTGTGACAAAAAATACCCCCTCGTCTTGCTCCTTTATTGCAGTCTCCTCTGTAGGAAATGCTGTCATTTTACAGCTTTGATTCCATCAAAATGACATTCAGACGTGCCACACTTTTGTCATAAATGCAGAATGTTAGCACTCTAGTTGCTCATTAGAGGGGGTTAAGCTTCAGTCAATCACCAGGGAGTTACCTGACAGACTGCTGGTGGTGCTGAAAGTACATGTTTCAGTCTGCATGTCAGAATGTTTTACGGACATGAATGTGAAAGATATTTGAAGATTCAAAAATTAATGAGTCTTCACTAAGTCTTCTACAGTACGAATCATAATCTCTATGACAAAATGAACCATCTCCTTTTCCTAATTTCTAAAAGAAATGCTTTAAATTTTACGGCTTTCATCAGGATGGTGTTTCAGTGCGCCACACATCTGTCATGAATACAGAATGTTCGCTTTTTCGTTGTTCATTAAAACACTATGGAGAAGCTGCAGTCGGACACTGGGGAATCAGCCGACAGTCTGCTGCGGCTATACATGCTTTCCTCAGTATTTCAGGCTTCATTCTCAGATGGCGATGGAAGATAGCGCAAACTTATAGAAATGTGCTTTCATTGTCAGCCTCTGGAGCACTTTCGATAACCTCTAAGAGAAAATCATGAAGGAAAAGAATTTTTATCTCAAACATGTCAAACATGGTTCATCAAATTCCAGCAGAAGGTCAGCAATTGTCCGCCGTTTTGACTAACTCCAAGGCACACAAGGTTGGAAAAAGGCCATTCATATGGGACTTAGACAGGGGCGTCGTACCCCCTCACCCTATTCTGTTTTTAATTCGCCTTTTTAATTAGCATAGTAGTACACCTTTTACCAAGCAAAGAAGTTTACAATGACTGTTTTCTGTACTCTCTCCTTTTACTGTAAAGATTTTAATTAATTGTACAGTTAATAAAAATTCAACATTCAACAACAACAACATGTCCACAGGGCAAAATCATCTGAGAACACACCAGGGTTCATAAAATGAGTGTACCACCACCAACAACTAATTTCAATTGTGTCAAAAATCTGTTACCATCCTTTAAATGTATTTTTTTGTGACCTTCAACACCTATAATGCATTTCAATGGAACCATGGCCTTAAGCTTAAAATTGTTACCACAACATTTTGTTCAAGTTGTGTTCAGCCATTCAAGCGGGTGTCCCCTTGGGACTGCCCCCGCATACCTGTGGGGTCAGGGAGTGCTCACTCTGCTCCCTTATATTTTATTAGTGATCCATTTTCAGGAGCCTGGGACCATATCCGTGAGTCCTATAGTAGCTGCCACTACATATTGGACATGGTGTGGCTAGCCAATCAGGATTGAATAGCTCCCTTCCTCAGTTTCTAGAGTTTTCTCCTCTAACAAATCACAAGGAAGAAGTTTCATACCGGGTGGCTGAAAAAATGTTCTGCCGCCAATCGTCTACTGGTCGCTTCCATGCAGAAACACACTTTCTCCAGGACTTTCAGCCCTCAGCGAGTATGACCAGCTGGCCAGGACATTGGCTCTTTTTCCCAAGTGGGTCTGGAAGAAGGTTTCTTCCTATGCCAATGGACAGTGTTAGAGATCCAGGATAAAGCTGGAGGAAACATTTCCTTTACGGTGGTCTTTCGGGAACATTGGAATTCCACTATCAGGCAGCAAGGGGGTCTTCTTCTGCTGTTGTAGCAGATTTCAAAAGGTAAACAACTTTGATTGACTAAGGGCCAGATGTAGGTAAATCCCATTTACCGATTTTGAAATACCGAATTTTACCGATTCGGTATTTCAAAATCGGTAAATGGGATGTAGGTACCAACATCTGGATTTTTTACCGATACCTTGAAATTCGGTATTTACCGATTCGGTAAATACCGAATCGGTATTTGCTATTGAATCCTATGGGCCTTGAAGCCCATAGGGTTCAATTCAAATACCGATTCGGTATTTACCGAATCGGTAAATACCGAATTTGTCAAGGGTGCAGGGGGTGTCACTTTGACACCCTCTAGCACCCCCAAAACGGGCATGTGTGCAATGTGGCACACAGACATGCCCTAAGGGCACGTCTGTCTGTCACATGGCACATGTGTACATGCACAGATGTGCATGTACACAGGAATCAGTATTTTACCATGGATTTGTATTCCATGGTAAAATACCGATTCTGAAAGCCATGTGCCAATGGAAAATTGGCTACCCACATTGCATTTTCGGTAATTTTACCGAATCGGTAAATATTACCGAATCGGTAAATTTACTGATTCGGTAATAATAACCATTCGGTAAAATTACCGAATATGTGCCCCTACATCTCCATAGCCTTTTACCGATCAGAAACGGCCGAAAATCGTTAATTTCGGCCGATTCCGATCGGTAAAGGGCTACCTACATCTGGCCCCTAATCTCATAAGCAAGTTAAACTAAAGTTATTGCAGTTTCCTGATTGCATTTTCAACCGTGTGACCCAGTTTCTGTTTTTGCAAGGTACTTTATTGTAAAAGCCCACTCAACCAATCACCTATGAGGGTCTTGAGGCAGGTCCTAGAGTCTGTGACAGCTCCAGGCTTCCCGAACCACTCTCCATCTTTATTCAAACTCTGCTCATAGCAGGCTTTATCCTTCTGCTGTCGAGCACATCAGGCTGGGAGGAACGCTGCTCTCTCTGGAAGATGCTTCCTGTATGAAGTGCGCATGGACTCTAGCCACCTTTGATAGGAAGACGCAGCTCGTGAGTAGGGCAAGGTAATCGCTGAAGCCAATTGAATACAAGCCTTAGATGCTGGGCAAGTAGCCATAGTACTGCAGGGAAAAGGAGGTACAAACTGTTCCAATTGCGTGCGACACATAGGGGGCCTTGCAGCCAGAAGGCATTAAGGTCTTTAATCAGCGACGGCTCGTGGAGGGAGTTACGGTGGGGCAGGAGGGTGGGGAGGGGGAGGGGCAGGGTGGAGGTTGCTAAAAACCGGCATATGGATAATTGCAGGTAAGTAAACAATTTAATTAATAAAACGAATTTCGTAGCTCGCACTGCATTGCATTTTGCGATGCAAGGCGCACTACGAAATTCGTTTTATTAATTAAATTGTTTACTTACCTGCAATCATCCATATGCCGGTTTTTAGCAACCTCCACCCTGCCCCTCCCCCTCCCCACCCTCCTGCCCCACCGTAACTCCCTCCACGAGCCGTCGCTGTCTTTAATACTTTTGGACTGGCAGTATGAGGCCTTATACAACATTTGTAAGGAATGCAGCTGATCAAAACCCAATATTTCCAGGTATTTTGTTTTACTTGTTTATCTACATGATAAATTTGACGTTTATAGCATTTTCTTAACAACCGATGTATCTGCAGGTTAAAATACAGACTGTTGCAACCTGTCCAAAACATGTTTTACACACATTATCTGTAAATCCGCAAAACGTCCATCATGCCTACAGTTATTTTATACTTTTTAAGGCTGTGCAAAAACGTTATGCAGATTTAAAGCTGGCTTACAAAACTGTCCAATCGATACACTCAATCAGAAAAAAAACAAAATACTTGGGGGAATTCCGCTTTCAAGCTTGCATCTCAAAGTTCACATTTTGTGCAGCAATGCCAAGCCTATGAACCAAACTTTCAGTTACTAACCAAATGTCAAAACATCAAATACAAAATACACATATTTTTTTATTTAGGACAGAACACCTATTACTGGAGGTTGTTTATTAGAACTTCGTAAGTCAGCAGGATGGTTTTCCTTCAAAGACCCAAATATTCTCCCAAATGTTTGACCTTGAATATCTTTCCCAAACGACCTGTACTCTTCTCACCACCGCCCCTCTTTTCCTCCTGTTTCTGGCAATCTTTTGTGTGCATTTTTTGAGTTTGTTGTAAAAAAGAATCGAATCAACATAAATATAGCAACACAAGAGAACACCATAACACTACAACACAATGTATCATCACAAAAAACAAGACTGGTTTGAAATATATATGGAAATAGCTTCAAATCCACCTCCTCACTACCCCCTAATGAGCCACTGGAGAAGAGGCGTGGCCAAATCACTGGCATTTGCCTGTGTGCATTGTGAAGATGGAATTCACACATTCCATCGAGCCACGCCCACTGGCTAGTTTAAATATTCAGATACCACAACATGAAAGGATATTCCAGAGACTACTTGTTAAGCTTGACAGTTTTAAGACATCAAACACATTTAGGGCCCTCTGCTCAATGAAAGACAAGACACTGTCATTTCTCATGATGGTTGAGACCCTTCTCTGTCAAACGGGCACAGACGAAATGACACTTGTGTCAACAAGACCCTCCACCGCCAACTAGCAGGAAGAGGTGACACTTGTGGCAACAAGAACCGCTACTGTGACAATGGAATGGAAGAGAAGACAATTGTGACAACAAGACCCTCCGCCGTCAAACCGGCATGGAAGAGACGGCACATGTAGCAACAGGACCCTTGTTGCAAAGTCACCCTGTGCCCTGGGCACCCCAAACTTTTTGTTAACTGGTACTGGTGGTAACTGACTCTGACTGACCCTGAGCTCTGCATAACTGGCCCTGGGCCAGTGCAATGTGAAAAGACACTTAGAATACCATGAAAAACCTACATACACTAGGGTATACAATGGGTTAGGGTACCCTTATGACTGCCATGGCCATCCCTACAAGGCCCTAGCAAATAATAGGGCTGGGGGAGTGAAGCCACCTTTAACCCCTTAGGATATAATAGGGCAGGGGGATTGAAATTGCCTAGAAGTCCCAAGTACCCTGGGGCCTGGCAATTTAGATGCCAGCAGCCTTTCTGCACTTTCATGTGTGCACTGCTGAAGGCTGAGGTCAGTTTAAAAGCAGCCCTGTCTTGCAGGACTGCTTTTAAAATCCAAATTGTGCCCAAACCCCACTTAGGTGGTTGGGACACTTAAAAATGTATAAACTACAATGTTTGGGCATATTAGGTACCCCCAGCATCCCCACTTGGTATCCCAGGAGTGGGGGGTCCTGTAGAGATAGGCAGGGTCCTTATACAAGATGTTTTATAAGCGCTGGTGTTGGAAAAATTACCAAGTTCATTTTCCCCATTGTAGATCCCAACCCACATAGGTTAACATGGCAAGAAGTTATTAATAATAATTAACATCATGGAGGTGATAAAAATATAATTCAAGGACTTCCTAGGATGGTATTGATAAATCCAACAATATGGTATTGTGAAATTGATCCTAAAATGTACAGACAAGAAGTTAAAAGACTTTCTTGCCTGTAAGCCAAAATTCAACCTTCCCGTGCTCTGACCTGATTGGCCAGAGTTAAGTGGAGTAGCCAGGCTGCTTTGATGAGGTGATAAGTAGCCCCTGGGGTGCAAGAGCCATTCTGGAGAGGGTTCTGCTTCGTTGGAATGCTATACAGGGGGGTCCTAAATCACCCTCTTCAAAGAGAGGACGGGACAGACAGTATAAATCCGGTCCAGTTACAGCCCTACCCTTTGAACACAGCCATGTGGCAGGCTTAAGGCAGGAATTTCAAGAAGCAAGGAGGGGTATTATGTAAATGAGCCATCCTGTATGCTGGTTTAGTTATCTCTTCTCACCCAGCTGGAAAATCAACCATATTGAATTTTTGAGTATTGGTGGTCTCTGGGAGAACATAGTGCCACACTTTGAAGGATGTAGTCATACCCTGGGGTGTTGCCCTGCACTTCATTGGACAGGAGTGCCCTCCTACTTGACCCTGAGAATTTGGAATACGTATCTGAGAGGGGCAGAGCATCTCAGATCTGCTGATTGAAACTAAAGGAAGAAGAAGGGTCCCTGCTGGGAAGTATGATTTGCACAAACCAGGCCCTGCACTCTGAAGACAGCCCCTGCTGCACAATCTGGTACCAAAGCCCTGTGGACCTAACTAGCTTCAAAAGGGCAAAGGAATGGACTCCCTGCAAGGTACGGGATAACAGAGCTCACCTGGAACAACACCACCAAGAATCCCTAGCCTAGAGTACTACCCGTGGATTTGGAAGGATTTTGTCTGTTCACTGACAGAATAATGACCACAAAAATATAGGTATTAAAAAAACGAGGTAAAAATATATACTGCAAAAATATCGACCTATACTTAAACAGGTAAGTACAAAAATATTAAAATAAAATAGTTTACAATAATATAGTTGTATTAAATATCAAACTAAAATATATATAAATTAAAATATTAAAATAAACATAAATTAAATACTAACTATAATTTATTAAAAAACATATAATTAAAAGTATATTTGAACAAATTAAACAAATAAACGTCTTTTAAAAATTAAACACACACACATATATATATATATATAATTATACAATACTTTAATTAACAATACAATTTAAAAAATCCTAAATATCATAATATTATCAAAAATATATGTAAACATATTTAAATATATCAAAAACATAGGGGCAGATTTAGAAGCCCCTTGCAACACTTTTGTGCCGCTGTTGCATCACTTTTGAGACACAGTGGCTGTGTAAAAAATGCGGTCAATTTACAATGTGACGCATCTAGGGAGATGCGTCACGTCGTAAGCCCTGGGTCACAATATACCTGCGTAGGTATAATGTATACTGGGTGGCCATTCCCACGCAGGAAAGCCTCGTAAAAGTGACTCATTGAAATCTACAAGATTTCACTGTGTCACTTCTAGGACGCCACTGCGTCAAAACCTTACGCCTGCTTGAAGCAGGTGTAAGGAGTGACGCAGTGTATTAGGAATAGGCCTCAAAATGCATTGCTGGAGTTGCGTCGTGCTTGCGACACAACTCCAGCAATGCGCAAGGTTCTCCCCAACAGATGTGTGAATTCTGACGCATCTCTCAATCCTTGCGCCATGGTGCAACATATTGTATACACGGCACATCCATGGTGGTGCAAGTGTTTTTCAGGGTGGGGCGGGGAAAGTGACACAGCTCTACAGATGCGTCACTTTCTTGTAAATCTGCCTCATAAAATATAAAAAAATGGGAATCAATTTAATTTTAAATAAAAATTAAACACATATTTTACAATGTAATTAAAAATAAGTTGCAAACAAAAATTTCAAATCACAATGTTATTATTATAATGAATCAAACACCTAATTAAATAAATTATAATATAAATTAAATTTTTACAAATTAAAATAAATATATTTATACTTCCCACCACATTAATAAGATTTTTTTTCAAATAAGTAAACATAAACTTAATTATTCCCACCTAAAACAACACAACAGTAACAAAATATTTTACACCACCAAAAAATAAGATTTACTATTCTAACTACAATAAATATAAAATGACATCAAATATAACATTACAAAATACTACAATTTACTATTCCCACCACACTTAACACAGCAATAACATTTACTATTCCAACTCCAGTCAGTGCAACAGTAGGGAAAGCGCTGGATTGCGGAGGGGTAAAATTTACTATTCCCACTCCAGTCAGTGCAACAGTAGGGAAAGCGCTGGATTGCGGAGGGCTAAAATGTGCTTTTCCCACTCCAGTCAATACAACGGTAGGGAAAGTGCTGGATTGCGGAGGGGCAAAAAATGTACTATTCCCACTCCAGTCACCACAACAGTAGAGAAAGAGTTGGATTACGGAGGGGTAACATTTACTATCCCCACTCCAGTAGGGAA
Source organism: Lissotriton vulgaris (assembly GCF_964263255.1). Classification (NCBI taxonomy): domain Eukaryota; kingdom Metazoa; phylum Chordata; class Amphibia; order Caudata; family Salamandridae; genus Lissotriton; species Lissotriton vulgaris. The sequence continues at coordinate 42,602,225 of NC_141697.1, forward strand.
AGTGTTGGATTGTGGAGGGGTAAAATTGACTATTCCCACTCCAATAAGTGCAACAGTAGGGAAAGTGTTGAATTGTGGAGGGTACAAATTACTATTCCCACTCCAATGAGTGCAACAGTAATTAAAGAGCTGGATTGCAGAGGAGTAAAATTTACTATTCCCACTTCAGTAAATGCAACAGTAGGGAAAGTATTGGATAGCGGAGGGGTACAATATACTATTCCCACTCCAGTCAGTTCAACATTAAAAGCAAACAACATATCTTCAATGAAAATAATACATTTTAAAAAGTAAGTAAATAAAAAAATATATAAATATGTTGAAAAAATATATAAACACATTTTAAAAAGTAAAAACATATTATAATGTTAAATACATATCACACATACCTTCAAATATTATTATAAATACAATACAAAAATGATTTTCATACAAATAAATATATTTATTTAGAAAATATTTATTAACAAAAACATTGATTATAACAGAAATTTACTTCCCACTCTGTAACACCACCAAACTCACAACCTGCACCTAAACATGATTTACACTAGGCATGGGCGTAAAATCCATTCCGCTCGCGGATTTTGCGGATTTTCGGTAAATCCGCAATCCGCGAGATTCGCGGATTTCCCGCAAAATCCGCAAATCCGCGCGCTGTGGATTTTTTGCTTGTGTTCGCACTGCTCGCGGCCCGTGGCGCGAGCAGCAACAATCTCGCACTCGCGAAATTACAAAAAAAAATAAAAATGGCGGAGGAGTGAAGGAAGGAAGTGGCCCAGTCTCCAACTTCCTGTTCCTGTCCAGCAAGTTCCTCCCATTGGGGAGGGGTGAAGGAAGTGCCCCAGTCTCCAACTTCCTGTTCCTGTTTCCTTTCCTGGCCATTTTGGATTCGATCTTGACTGGGAAGGATTACTTTTTGTGGATGCTGCTGGATATTTGGATTTGAGGCCTTTTGGATTCAAAATTTGATTTCACAAGTAAGTTGATAAGTTGATGTTGTTTGTGGTGATTTTTGTGTGTGTTTTTCGACTTTTGGGGTGGTGTTGGGGGCTGGCTATGTTGGTGGTGGGCCATTTGTATTACTTTTGGATTCGAAATTTGATTTCACAAATAAGTTGATAAGTTGATTTTCTTTGTGGTGATTTTTGTGTGTGTTTTCCGACTTTTGGGGTGGTTTTGGTGATTTAGCGGGTGTTTTGCCGCGTTCGCGTCGTGAAGCAACAATCTCGCACTCGCTAAATTTGCAAAAAGTGCAATTCTTCACCAGAAAACCACCAGCAGGCAGCATAAACCTTCTGAAACTTGATGGATGGCATTGGATTGTGGTGATTTGTGTTGTCTTTTTTGACTTTTTGGAGTAGGGGTTGGGGGCTGGCTATGTTGGGTGGGGCCATTTTGAGGCATGGTCCTCCTGGCCATGTGGATGGGGGTCAAGCGGCCATTTTGAAGGCAGGCAGTGAGCTTTGTGCTATAGGCCTGCACCCATTTTTCCTTGCTTTCCTTTCACCCCTTGTGCCCAGGTTGAGTCAGTGGTACATGAAACTACAAGCCTCTCTGTGGGCTCTCTTGGATCAATGTTAAATTCCTGTTTCCCAAAAATGTAGCAATTCTTATTTTTGATATTTCCATATTGTGGTGTGCACGTGTGTATTTGAAATTTGATTTCACAAGTAAGTTGATAAGTTGATTTTCTTTGTGGTGATTTTTGTGTGTGTTTTCCGACTTTTGCGGTTGTTTTGGTGATTTAGCGGGTGTTTTGCCGCGTTCGCGTCGTGAAGCAACAATCTCGCACTCGCTAAATTGCAAAAAGTGCAATTCTGCACCAGAAAACCACCAGCAGGCAGCATAAACCTTCTGAAACTTGATGGATGGCATTGGATTGTGGTGATTTGTGTTGTCTTTTTTGACTTTTTGGAGTAGGGGTTGGGGGCTGGCTATGTTGGGTGGGGCCATTTTGAGGCATGGTCCTCCTGGCCATGTGGATGGGGGTCAAGCGGCCATTTTGAAGGCAGGCAGTGAGCTTTGTGCCATAGGCCTGCACCCATTTTTCCTTGCTTTCACCCCTTGTGCCCAGGTTGAGTCAGTGGTACATGAAACTACAAGCCTCTCTGTGGGCTCTCTTGGATCAATGTTAAATTCCTGTTTCCCAAAAATGTAGCAATTCTTATTTTTGATATTTCCATATTGTGGTGTGCACGTGTGTATTCGAAATTTGATTTCACAAGTAAGTTGATATTCTTTGTGGTGATTTTTGTGTGTGTTTTCCGACTTTTGCGGTTGTTTTGGTGATTTAGCGGGTGTTTTGCCGCGTTCGCGTCGTGAAGCAACAATCTCGCACTCGCTAAATTGCAAAAAGTGCAATTCTGCACCAGAAAACCACCAGCAGGCAGCATAAACCTTCTGAAACTTGATGGATGGCATTGGATTGTGGTGATTTGTGTTGTCTTTTTTGACTTTTTGGAGTAGGGGTTGGGGGTTGGCTATGTTGGGTGGGGCCATTTTGAGGCATGGTCCTCCTGGCCATGTGGATGGGGGTCAAGCGGCCATTTTGAAGGCAGGCAGTGAGCTTTGTGCCATAGGCCTGCACCCATTTTTCCTTGCTTTCACCCCTTGTGCCCAGGTTGAGTCAGTGGTACATGAAACTACAAGCCTCTCTGTGGGCTCTCTTGGATCAATGTTGAATTCCTGTTTCCCAAAAAAGTAGCAATTCTTATTTTTGATATTTCCATATTGTGGTGTGCACGTGTGTATTCATAAATGCCTACTTGCAAACTATTAATTGAAGCGCCACATATGCAACATATATTTAACTGATGTTCCTCTGTCTTCGTTTGCTTTTAGGTGCACAAAGTCAAGAACTCCGCACCATCGTTGAGCATCAGTGCCAGGAAGAAGTCCTGCTGCGGCCTGCTGTTCCGACATCTGAAGAAGAATCAGAAGATGGGTCCGAAAAGAGGTGCCCGTAGCTCCTCTTGCAAGAAAGATGTCTCTACTAAGGAGAAGAAGAAGCAAGTGGCACCACTTACCAAGGAGTCTGGTGCCTCGACCAATAAATTTATGTGGAAAAAAGAACCAAAGTCCACCATGAGTGCTGCACAGGTAGCCTGTTTATTGGTTCAATCACCAACGACCAGTGATGTTGGCTCAAGTACTATTCAACAACCAAAGCCGCAACAACAACTGCATGAGCTAACAGTACAAGCACAAGTACATGCGCAAGGAGCTGTCCGAGAAGGAGCTGTCCGAGAAGGAGCTGTCCGAGAAGGAGCTGTCCGAGAAGGAGCTGGCCGAGAAGGAGCTGGCTGAGAAGGGGAAGGCCGAGAAGGGGAAGGCCGAGAAGGGGAAGGCCGAGAAGGAGAAGGCCGAGAAGGAGAAGGCCGAGAAGGAGAAGGCCGAGAAGGAGAAGGCCGAGAAGGAGAGGTCCATGGAGAGTTGCAAGTAGAGGTCAGTGAAGAGGGCCATGTAGCGGCGCATGGAGCGGTGCAAGTGGCCACAATGGTTGTTCTTCCCGAAGTCGTAGCACAGGAGGAAATTGACTTTGGACCCGGGGTATCAAGTCAGGAAGACGAAGCCACTCCTCCTGATGATTCATTTTCTCCCAGCTCCCCAGCAAGGAAAAGATCAAGGAAGGTGTGTAGAAGTTCCTCTTCAAGCCCCGCTCCCTCAGATGATCTGCATCAAGATTGGCAACCATCTCCGACGTCTGAGAGGGAGGCACACCATGAGCTGAGAAAGGTATCAAATGTTAAAAGGAAGGGCCCCGGAAAGCTCATACTTATGGATCCGAACGTCGGACATGATGAAGTGGTGCATTCTGATGTTGATGAACAGGATGACAGCAATGACCTAGTCATCACACACGTCATTCCAGCCACACCGGCCATGCAGCAGACAGACATTTATACCCTATCCCGACGTCATGCTGAGCGTGACCCTGGCGATGTGGCACTGGTAGCACCACCAACGCAGTCATGTAGTACAAGTTCACCAAAACCTACAGCTCCCATATTTTCTCCCCAGAGGGGAACTCCATCCAGCTCGACTCCCTCAAGTAGGGTTGCTGCAATAATTGCACAACCCAGTAGATGTCTGCAAGGCTCATCCACCACTGCTTCATCTGGCATTGGCAGTATCATCACCTCGTGCGGCAAAACCAGAAGTTTCCAGTCCCCAGTTTGGAACTATTTTAGTGTCCATGCAAAGCATGATAACCTAGCCGTTTGTTCCATTTGTACGACTACAGTTAGCCGCGGTAAGATTGGTACCAACTATGGTACCGGAGGCCAGATAGGTCATCTTGAAAGAAGGCACGCTGTAGAATGGTTTGCGCACCTAGCAAACATCAAGGCAAAGGAATCCCAAAGGGCAAGTGGCCAAAATAAACCCGTACTAGGTGTTTCATCTGAAGATGACGGGGAGGTAGAAGAAGCGTCAGACATTTATCCGGGCGCACCCAGTACCCCTGGCAGCACCACACCCTCCGGAACACATAGGAGGCACACTGAGAGTCTGGGAGACACACCAATGCGGAAAATGTCAACACTGAGCAGAAGTGGGTCGAAGAAGGCATCAGCATCATCCATTAAACTTGTCCAGCGCAGCATTACAGACATGTTATCCTCAGATGCGCCATTTCAACGCAACCACCCAATTGTGCGCCTGTATAACACTAAGCTGGCTAAAATGCTAGCGGTGGACTTTCTCCCTTTTTCGTTTGTCGAAGGTGTGGGTTTTCTTGAACTCGTGGCAACACTGGCCCCTAAATGGAAGGTTCCTAGCCGGTTCTATTTTGCCAGGGTTGCTGTTCCAGCACTACATAAAGAGGTGCTTGAGTTGGTTGGGGCAGCTTTGCAGAAGAGTGCTGTTCACACTATACACCTGACAACAGACATGTGGACCAGTTGCCAAGCCCTTGATTACATGTGCATCACTGCACACTGGGTCTCTTTTTCAGGGGTTGCAAAACGGATAAATGCAGGTGGTGACTTGGTCGACATTTTTAAGGGTGCTCGTAAACATGCAACATTAGCCATGTTTGGCATGGAGAAAACTCATACTGCAGACAACATTTTGCATGACTTTAACAAAAAGGTCTTGCAATGGCTGCCCAAAAGAAATTGCAAGGTTGGTTATGTTTCTACTGATAATGGCAGCAATATAGTTAAGGCCATGGCGGACGGTGACTATTTCAGAGTGCCGTGTTTGGCGCACTGTATGAACCTTGTCGTGCAAAAGTTCTTGAAAAAAGAACCTGCAGTCGACAAAATACTGACCATCTGCAGAAGAATATGCACACATTTCAACCATTCTTTTAAGGCCCGGACGGAGCTGAGGCGCCAGCAAAATGTACGTAGAATGCCAGTGAAAGCACTTATCCAGGAGGTGGCAACACGTTGGAACTCAACCTTCTACATGCTTGAGCGTCTGCATGAGCTGTTTCCAGTAGTCAATGAGTATTTCTACAACCTGGGTGGTGATACGACAGAAATGATGCTAGCGGTGGAGCAACGGCAGCTAGTTAAAAGCCTGACAGACATGCTTCGTCCTTTTGAGGTCTTCACGCGTGAAGTCAGCAGGGAGGACTGTTCTTTGAGCAAAGCTATCCCATTGTTGCTGAAGCTCGAGCACCAAGTCAAGGTGGTGTCTTCTGAATTAAAGGATGCGGGAAAGAATGAAGCATATGAGTTGGCGCAGAGATTATTACAACGCCTAGTTAGCAATAAACGGCTTGTAAATATCAAGAAACAACAGCACTACATTTGTGCTACTATTCTGGATCCACGTTACAGAAAGCCATTGTTAGGAAAAGTATTAATTCCTTTTGAAACTTCAGATGTTACAGAGTACAAAGGTTGGCTAGCTCGGTCAGCCATTCGTTTTGAAAGAGAGAGGAAGGAAACTGTAGGAGAAGACAGTACTAGTGAATCAGCAGGCCAACAGGCGTCGGATAAAAGCACTTCTGTGCCTGTGGCAGAAGTGAGTGTCTTTTCCTCTAAGCCGTTAACCACACCAGCAACCGTATCATCTGCACCAGGCACAGGTGATATGTCTGAAGAGGATTGGCTAAGTCAGCTAGGGTTTGCTTGTCCCAGAAAGGACACAGAAGTGCAAAGTACAGGAATGCGGGAGAACATTGTTTCAATGGTGCAGGCCTACCTGGATGACTCAACAGCGGTCAATATTACTGAGGACCCATTGGCGTATTGGCATGGGAAAAGAAACATATGGCGAGAGCTCACCAACCTGGCTATCAATTACTTGTCTTGCCCACTCGCAAGTGTGTCTTCAGAACGTGTTTTTAGTTCTGCTGGTGGCATTGTGACTTCCAAAAGGTCCCGCCTCTTGCCCGCAAATGTGGAGCGGCTCACCATGATAAAGATGAACCAGCACTTCATACCACCAGATTACAAAGTACGAGAATGCACGCAGGAAGAAGAGGACACCGACCTACCTGAGGAAAGTTCTCCTCAGTTACCACAAGTACTACCGACTGAATTTGCAGAGTATGAGGACGAGTTCATTTTCCCTGACACCGAGTTCTGAAAATGAGTCAATGATTCATTAACTTTATTTTTAGTCCGACTCCTTATTCACTTTTATTCCTGTGTGTCTGTCTTTCTTTGTTTACCAAGTGCTTGATCCCATTCACAACAAAACTGTAATCACCCAATCAAAGAACAAGCCCATCAGCAGAACTGTCTTGATTTTGATGCCGCAGCATTCATCAGGTTCACAAGTTAGTTGCCAAGAACTCAGTCCTGGTCGTCTATCCTCCTCCTCCAGACTCACCCTATCCATTTCCCGTAATGCTGATGCCTGGATTCCGCACAATGAAGAAACTTACGTTGACGAGTCCCCTAAAGAGGTACTGGAAGTAGTGAGTCCTCATTTAAATACATTTTTCTAAGTGTGGCTTTTTTCCCGGATTTGCTTTTTGGCTGTTTGGGGGGTGTCAAACTTGTTTGCGCTTGGGTTTATGGGTCTTGGCTGGGCCATTGCTGGCAAGGTCTATTAAGGGATGAAATTGGTTAGGAGGAAATGGGAGGTGAAAACGTTTAGGCGTTATTGCTCACTTGCCTGTCTTAGGGGTGCTGTCTGTGGGGCTTCTAGGGTTTTGGGGTCTGTGAGCCCCGCTGGCACATTTCGAATGTTGATTGCTTTTGCTTTGCAGAAAACCCACGCCGGGAAACTCCAGTTGGGGCCCTGCTGCAGAACGCTTTAGGACACTGTGAATTCCAGGTGGAGACAACCCTCAACAAACACAAATTACAGGTAAGATAAGCGTTTGGATGGGAGGTAGTATAATGGAGTATTAGGAGGAGAGGCGAGAGAGTGACAGTGGTACTACTAGTAAACTCCTAGGACTCTTGATTTAGGAAACTCTGTGACAGGCATTTAACTTTGGAAAACATTTGGCCAATTACAGGTTGCTTTTGCTTTGCAGAAAATCCACGCCGGGAAACTCCAGTTGGGGCCCTGCTGCAGAACGCTTTAGGACACTGTGAATTCCAGGTGGAGACAGCCCTCAACAAACACAAATTACAGGTAAGATAAGCGTTTGGATGGGAGGTAGTATAATGGAGTATTAGGAGGAGAGGCGAGAGAGTGACAGTGGTACTACTAGTAAACTCCTAGGACTCTTGATTTAGGAAACTCTTTGACAGGCATTTAACTTTGGAAAACATTTGGCCAATTACAGGTTGCTTTTGCTTTGCAGAAAATCCACGCCGGGAAACTCTAGTTGGGGCCCTGCTGCAGAACGCTTTAGGACACTGTGAATTCCAGGTGGAGACAGCCCTCAACAAACACAAATTACAGGTAAGATAAGCGTTTGGATGGGAGGTAGTATAATGGAGTATTAGGAGGAGAGGCGAGAGAGTGACAGTGGTACTACTAGTAAACTCCTAGGACTCTTGATTTAGGAAACTCTTTGACAGGCATTTAACTTTGGAAAACATTTGGCCAATTACAGGTTGCTTTTGCTTTGCAGAAAATCCACGCCCGGAAACTCCAGTTGGGGCCCTGCTGCAGAACGCTTTAGGACACTGTGAATTCCAGGTGGAGACAGCCCTCAACAAACACAAATTACAGGTAAGATAAGCGTTTGGATGGGAGGTAGTATAATGGAGTATTAGGAGGAGAGGCGAGAGAGTGACAGTGGTACTACTAGTAAACTCCTAGGACTCTTGATTTAGGAAACTCTGTGACAGGCATTTAACTTTGGAAAACATTTGGCCAATTACAGGTTGCTTTTGCTTTGCAGAAAATCCACGCCGGGAAACTCCAGTTGGGGCCCTGCTGCAGAACGCTTTAGGACACTGTGAATTCCAGGTGTAGACAACCCTCAACAAACACAAATTACAGGTAAGATAAGCGTTTGGATGGGAGGTAGTATAATGGAGTATTAGGAGGAGAGGCGAGAGAGTGACAGTGGTACTACTAGTAAACTCCTAGGTAAGCATGGGCGGAAAATCCGTTTCGCTCGCGGATTTTGCGGATTTTCGGTAAATTCGCAATCCGCGAGATTCGCGAATCTCCCGCAAAATCCGCAAATCCGCGAGCAGCGGATTTTGCTCGCACTGCTCGCACTGTTCGCGTGAGTTCGCGGCTTCCCAGTACAACTTTGCGCCCCGCGAATAAGTGCAAAATTGCAGAAATACGATCTTAGCAAAACTGAAACTACTTACCAGGTTCAAAAGTTCAGGCTCATCATTAGTAGCCATTTCCTGTAGTGCTTCCTGAGGGGCCCCTCCAGAGTTCAGTTGCCAGTTGCAACTATTATGTGACCCTGCTCTGAACCTCAGAATAGTTACACATATGCCACAAAGGTCCTGAATTACAGCTAAGGGAGACAAGCAGGAGCCAGGCTGGAAGTTCAAATCCATTATTCAGCCCCTAATTCATTATTGTCAGTTGGGGCAGGGCAGGTGTTGTAACTAATTTTGCAACAATGAAAGCACTTAGCAAGTGCAAAAGATCACTAATCAGGAAGCACTAAGGAAGCAGGTGCCAGCTAAAAAAATATTCTGTGACACATTAATCAGCCCCAAATTAATTCAGGTCACTTGAGGCAGGGAAGGTGTGCTTGCGTTGCCACAATAATGTACACTGACTGGACAACCAGAGGGTGCTGTGATGAAACAGAGGGTGGCATGGGTGGGCCAGAGGGTGGCATGAGTAGTCAGAGAGTGGCAGTGGTGACAGAGAGTGGCAGTGATGAAGAAGAGTGTCCCAAACAGGCTGGACACGTAGAAACAACAAGTTCGCGAAACTTGCGACCCGACAGGTAAGTTCGCAATTTGCGAAATTGTACAAAACCCTCGCGAACTGGCAGAAACCCGCGCAAACACACAAAAAAAATCCGCAAATTCGCGAGAATTCGCGGATTTTGCGGATTGCGAGTTCGCAAATCCGCAAAATTCGCGAACGCGAGATTCGCAAAATTCGCCCATGCTTACTCCTAGGACTCTTGATTTAGGAAACTCTGTGACAGGCATTTAACTTTGGAAAACATTTGGCCAATTACAGGTGAATCAACACGATGACAGTGTTCCGTAAAACAAACTTACGGCAAAACCACCACCCACCAGGCTCAAAAGTAGTAAAAAACAGCTATGCTCAGATAAAGTTTGAAAAAGTATATTTTTATATCCCTAACAAAATAAACTCCCGCAAGATCCTCCCTAACCCCAACAAATAAATAGTCCATCAAAAGACCCCAAAAACCCCAACTCCCAATTCCCATCCCCCAAAAGTCTCTAAAAAAGGGGCAAGGGACACTCTACGGATGCAGGTTGTTGAATTTGGCCTCCAGGGCATCAAACTTCTCCTGGATGATGGCTTGATCTAAACGGAGGCCCTCCACCAGATTATGATACTCCTTCCATCTCTGGACCTCCGCCTCTAGGTTGGACACTCTGCGGAGTGCAAGGCGCAAGCGAGCCTTTACAGTACTGTGAGGAGGTGCAGCCTTTGCTGCTCGGCGGTGGCGTCTTCCAGCACGGCTCCGGTTGGCTGGAGCACTGCGCTTACCGGCAGAACGTGGGGTCACGGAGGAGGATGCAGAAGATGTTACACTGGAGTGCGTGTCGTCCCCCTCCAGTTCCACCAGCCGGCGATATTGCGCAACAGTGGCATCCAGCCTCCGTTGCCGGGCAAGTACAGCCCGCATACTCCTGCTCGGTTTTGAGGTTTTAGTATTACCAACTATAAGAAGAAAGAAAAACATAATCTGTAACGAATGCTCTTTAAGAATATGATTAACACAAAATGATTCAGCAGGAAGTTGTGTCACAGTACAACTAGCAACTAGCCAGCGCAGTACAAAACTATTGAGGCCAGTATCATGGGCGTCCGCATGGAGGGGCAAGGGGGGGCGCTTGAATCACCATTTCCCTTCCCACAACTCACTTGTATCCTTGGTTTGGTGCTCTTTCATATGAAAGAGATCTGGCAGAAGTGAGTGACTTTTCCTCTGAGCCGTTAACCACACCAGCAACCGTATCATCTGCACCAGGCCCAGGCGATATGTCTCTATCTCTCTCTCTGTCTCCCTCTGTCTCCCTCTACCTCGCTGTCTCTCTCTCTGTCTCCCTCCCTCACCCTCCCTCTGGCTCCCTCCCTCTCTCTCTCCTTCTGTCTTCCTCTCTCTCTGCCTCTATCTGTCTGTCGGTCCCAGCCTGCTGTAATTACCATATTGTAATTTGTCACTGGTCCAGCACTGGATACACATCATATGCTATCTAAGAGTCAGATAGTACCATGATCCAGCTTACCTGTACTCCACACCACCGCTGCCTGCTTCCTCACAGTCTGATTGTCCACTTGCGCCGCATCCTCCCCAGAGTCGCCCTCAGACTCCGAGTCGATGACGATCACGTCCGAGCTGGCCCCGCCACCAGCTGTTCCACCTAAAAAATATATTTAAGACTGTTAGATTACACCACTCACTAGTATTTGGTCTAGGAATGAAGAAATTTGAAAACAGAAAAAATAATTGACTGTCTACTCTAGTCTAAAGTAAAAATGTCCCTGCTTCCAGGGAAGGCTGTTGTCTTGCTGCACTTTTTTGTCACAATTGATGAATGCTTGCTTAATTTTAACACACATCTTTTTTCTCTGAACAGACAGACGCTGGACTTCTACGGACAAGAGCAACATCAACTAAACCAGGTGAAAGCTCGGCTCGACCACAAGACATGTGTTCCATTACTCATCAACTCAGCACCAAGCACTTTTCCTTTTCCAGCTAACTTTATTTTAATATATGTGTTTACTTTTACTTTTTTTAATAAAGCTTTTAAACTTGAATAGACTCTGTGGTTTTTGGTCCTCCAAGCTAGAGTGACTGAGCGAAAGGTTTTGTAATTTTTGCAAGGAGGAGTCCGTGCCGCTGACACTACCAAGTTTATACTATAGTATACAGTGTGCCAAACACGCCACTCTGAAATATTATTACTCTGGTCTTTGGTGTCCATAGTAAGGTTTGTGGAGAATTGTCCCTGCAACAGTAGTATTATTGATTTTGCTCCTATCTAAACACTGTTTCGAAAAATTTAAATTAGGAACGCTTGGACAACAATAGGTCCTCTATATTTAAATGAAAACTTAGGGGCAGATTTATGTTAACTGGCGCATCCCAAGGGATGCGCCAGTTAACATGCGCCACAGTGCGCCACAGCTACGCCACCCATGGTGCGCCGCATTTATGATGCGGCGCACCATGGGGCAAAAACGGCACAGATGCGTCACGCATCTGTGCCGTAAAAGTGACGCATTGCTGGAGTTGCGTCGCAAGCGCGACGCAGCTCCAGCAATGCTCTGGGGGGGCCTATTCTTTCAATGCTGCCTCAAGCCTTACGCCTGCTTCAAGCAGGCTCAGGGTTTTGACGCAGCATTGCCCTGAAAGTGACTGAGTGAAATCTCATAGATTTCACTCAGCCACTTTCAGGAGGCGATCCTGCGCAGGAACGCCCCCCCCTGCGCAGGAACGCCTCCTCATGGCGCAGTGCTGTACAACGTGACGCATCTCCTAGATGCGTCACGTTGTAAATAGGGCGCAGGGATGCGCCACGTTTCCGCGCCGTTGCGTCACGCAACGGCGGCATAAACGTGGCGCAAGCCCTTCATAAATCTGCCCCTTACTGGGGCCAGCAAAGGAGCACTCGCCGCCCTGGCCTGCATCATCCTCCTCCTTTGGAGCCACTGCATCCGCTGTTTCTGTCCGCTTGCCCCTGGGCGGACCTGACGTACAACATGAAAGAAAGAACAGAAAAAATTGATGATTGCTGCTTGTCGATGTCCTTGTCAACCAAATCAAACATTTAGAAAGAACAAGAACCAACTATTTTAGCCAAAAAGAGGGCTACAAAGGAAGGACTGCACCTGAGCCTCTACTCAGTCATTTAGGACAATGATGCGTCACTGAAACCCTGCGCCTGCATGAAGCAGGCTTACGGCTTGACGCAGCATTGCTGGAGCTGCGCCATCGTTGCAACGCAACTCCATCAATGAGCCGCCTTTACGGCACTGATGCGTAACGCTTCGGTGACGTTTTGGCACCATGGCGTGCCGCATTGAAAATACAATCAAAAAACAATGTCCCAATAGGTGAAATTTAAACAGTCAATTAAACAAGCATGCACTTTGCATTGCTGCCGGGAAAGAAGGAGAACACTCTAGAATTTTAAGACAAGATAGTCAAATCATCTTATTTATAACATACGGTCATGGTCGAGAGTATACAGTTATATAAGCAGCACTGTGTAAACTCAATTACGTGACAACCATACAGACTTGGTGCTCTACAAAAGTGACTGTTGTGAAAGTGAAAGTGGCGACGCAAGTGAGGAAGTAAACAGCGTGAACGGCGCACTGTGAGTGAAGTGCAAATTATCTACAGTGGGTGGCTCGTATCATGTGACAAGGTGATATCAGAGATTACAGTTTTTTCCTTTTATTTGAACCACATTGGTAAAGTACGCCAATTATTAAGCTGTGGAGTCGACGGCGTTTCGATCCACGTTACTGAGGATCATCATCAGGACTTGGTTGTCTAACTCAGGAAGTGGTGCAAGGGAAAGAGAGTGTGTCAGGGACTGGGTGAAGGGGACTGGGGGGGTGGGCTGTGGGAAACTGTGGTAAAGTAGGTATTTACCTGGGAAGAAACTTGGTTTAGAAGCGATCAGGGGCGATCGTCATAAATGGGTTGGAAACCTGCCCGGGGGCACTGTAATTAGAAGAGTTGAAAATAATGCATAAGTATTCATGATTGTAGGTAAATGTGATAATAATAATATGTGGTGCCGAGGGGGCAGTTATACGTACTGGCTCGTGGGGTATGAGCGGCCGTCTGTGATCCGCCAGTTATCTGAACGTGTCCTGTAGGGAGGAGAGACATGAGGGATGTAATCAGTACATGTGCATCCACAATGTCTGATACTTAAAGTACTGAAGGGAGTCTGAACTCAATAATGACAAGTGTCTGTTTCCATTTACCTTAAGTCGTTTTCAAAGTATATTTCAATTGATTTAAAACAGGAGCCGGAAGCAATCCAATGGTTCAGGGCTCGCCGAGTGGCTGCGCGTGTCCTGTAATGGAATAGCCACGAACGGAGCAATCAGTGTGCGCGAAACGTGGGCCATTTATTCAGGGTGATGAAGGAAGTATTGAGTTGGCAAACGCAAAATGCGCTGCAATTTACCTTATAATCTGTGTGCCGGAGTAAATCCTCGGGTCGAGTGAACAGTGGCGTTCCTGACGGCGAGTAAAGTTACTTCCGTGTGTGGGCTGGACGTGGGCGTGATTATGGTGGTTGGACAGGGCAGGTGGGGGGCGGAGGGAGGGGCGGAACATGAAAAGAATCCCGGATGACGATGTCAACACAGCACAATGACGCTATGGATGAGGTGGTGTCAAACGGGCACATAAGGCATCGTGAAGTATATAAACACACATTAGTTCAACAGTTTGGTTGTTATACAACAGTAAAAAACATTTGACAAACTAGATATAATTTTGTAGTGTACGTTGTAGAGAACAACATGATTAAATGGGGCTCATTTTTTCAAAGAACATACATGATGATCTATCAATTAGTCAGACTGCTTAACTAGAAAGACAGGACTATATACTAAACATTGTTTAAAGTACAAGTAACCACATTTGATATAATCCGGTGTTGACTATATCTAGGGGAGCCAATGTGCATTAACCATCATAAATTATCTGATATTCGTAAACAGGACCATGCGCCGGTTGTGACATTACTTAAGTAGTAGCAGGTATGATACCAGTAACGTCTCGGTGCATGTAGGATAGGAAGGAAAGGGAAGAAGGGTGAGGGGGAAAAGGGAGGAGGGAAAAGGGGAAACCGTGGGTAGATGTCGTGGGCTTATTGTTGGGGGACAAGGGGATTTGGGGTGAAGGGGGAACCTGATTAGATACAGATACTAGATGTCAGATTATCTAGGGGCAGCCTTAGTATTCCAAAGGACTAGTTACAGAATCAGAGAGAAGGACTAGTGGATTCATGTGGTCACAGTACTGTTCCATTCGTCAATGGTATTGAGGCCATTGTTCACTGAGTCACAGATGGTCATCCACTTGCATTCCGCCTTGTTAAGTAGAGATCTGATGTCGCCTCCACGAATGGGTAGAGAGGGCTTTTCCACTACTTGCCAAAGAATATCTGTGTCCACATGCCCCATTTCTAGGTAGTGTGCCACTAGAGGTGCCGTCAATGTTTTACAGTTTATTCTGCTTTTATGTTGGATGATACGTTGTTTAATCATCTGTGTGGTTTGTCCAATATAGTGAAGTTGGCATGGGCACTTTATCGCATAGATGACGTTTTGTGATCTGCAGTTCGTATGATTTTTTAGCCTGTATGAGCGTTCATTGATTTTGAATTCCTTTGTGTTGAGGGTTAAACTGCACACACTACAGTTTTGGCACTTGTAATGTCCTACAATCGGGTCAAGGCCCCAGGCTGCTGTGATGGTGTTTCTTTTTAGATTGGTTTCTGGCCAAGTGATGGCATGTACTAAGTGACTAGCCAGATTGTCACCGCGTTGGTAAGAGAATAGCGGGGTTTCATGAAAATGTTGGTTGGCGCGAAGGAGGGGCCAATTTTTCTTGATAATAGCGCTGACCTTATTACTGTGTGGACTAAATGTAGAGGCATTGAAAATACGGCGCACCATGGGTGGTGCTGGCGTGCCTCACACTTTGCAGGGATGCACAGGTAATTGCTAATCTGACACTTAGGGGCATACTTACGAGTTCTGGGCTGCACACCTCCAGAGGTGCACCAGAACAAAATGCGTAACTCAAAACTAACCTTGCGTCACGACAGATGCGCCGCAATTACAATGCGGCAAACCCTGGCGCAAGGGTAGGCAGATGCGTGATGCATCTCGTGACGAAAGAGGGGCGCATCTCTAGAGTCGCGTCGCAGGCGCGATGCAACTATAGCAATGCTCAGGGATGCCCAATACTCAACATACCGCATCAGTCCTTACGCCTGCTTCAAGCAAGCAGGCATAAAGAATTGACGTAGCAGCGTCGCGGAAGTGCCTGCGTTAAATCTTGTAGATTTCACGCAGGCACTTTTGCGAGGCGCACATCTGCCTGACCGCCACCCCTCCTCCCCCTGCGTGGGAACGCACCCATTGTGGCGCAGGCCCAGGTCTTAACGTGGCGCATCTCCTTAGAAGCATCACGTTGTACATGACTCACAGGGATGCGCCACGTTTACGTCGCTGTGCGTCAGGTAAGGCAGCGTAAACGTGGCGCAAGGGGCTTGTAAATCTGCCCCTTTGTGTCTAGCATTACGCAGTTCTGTAAAGTACACTCATACATTACTCAGCCCAATTAAATGAACACAAAATAGAAAACAAATAAGCAGTGGCACCGACACAGAGAAAGAGAGCAGTGCACCTGAAATGCACAGAAGATTTTGAAATATTAATTTAGCTCTCCTATCAATGTAATCAGCAGCATTATTGCTCTTTGTAAAAAAGTTAAAGCAAACATTTGCAATATTAACACACAGAGCAGGAGAAAAAACAGAGTAGTGAGTGATGAAAAAATTGCTACTACTACTCACCAAGCCCGGGGACCTCCACTCCCAGCAGATCGAGCAGGTCGTGCTCCCGCTCCAGAATATCGGTCCAGCGGTGGGTCACCTGATTATAGGTGCGCTGGACCCCCGTGATCTTAAAAAGGGCCCGGCACACCTGCCCCCACCGCTTCCGACGCACCTGGCTGTTGGTATAACCGGCAGCAATCCTGCCGCCTGCTGCGATGGTCCTCGGGAGACGGCGCTGCACAAAATAAACGAGTGTGCCCACCTCCTCAGGGCTGAAGATCTCCCTGGGCACCACCATTTCCGCCCTCAAGCGGCCACACAGGAGCCGGGCACGGGCTGCGGTGCCCGGCTTGGGCAGCTTGACAGCTGTCTTCACCATGTTCTGGGCAGGTAAGGAGATAAAATGAAAAAGAATAGGAGTAGAGAAGAAGGAAATAAAAGTTTAAAAAGTACTGAAAAGTAAACAAAAGTAGCCTAAAACACAAAAATATAGACCTAAAAAACAAGAGGGATAGAAAAAAAGTTTAATAGATCAAAAACAAAATAAAATAAGCAAAGGATGGCAGAGATATACAGAGGATAGAAACACCATGCCCAGACACATAGGAATGAATGAAAAACAAGATGGCGGCCGATCACGTGAGCGTAAGTAGGTTCTCACGCGATTTCTCTCGCGAACTCGTGCGAACCTGTATTCGCAAGGCGCTCATCGCGCGAGACTACACATAGCGGGCGGAAACGGAAATACGTCACGCAAACAAAATGGCGGCGCCCGTAAACCTTGGGGTAACTCGCACGAGTTCGCGGCTTACACGATCGATTTCGCACGACGCCGCGCCTCGCGAATAGTGCGAAATTACCGAAAAACGAGTTTTGCAAAAGGAAAAGCTATGAGCAGGTGCAAAAGTTCAACCTCATCATTTGTAACCATTCCCTGTAGTGCTTCCTGAAGGGGCCCTCCAGAATTCGGTTAGGTTCCTGTTAAAAAAAAATTACATTGCAACAAACAGGAAAAGGAAAGGAAAGGGAGCAGACAAGCAGGTGCCAGCCTTCATTAATGTCAGTTGGGGCAGGGCAGGTGTTGTTGTAATTTAATTATGCAAAACTTAAGGCACTTAGCAGGTGTGCTTTGCTTTGCCACAATAATGTACACTCACTGGTCAACCAGAGGGTGCTGTGATGACACAGAGGGTGGCATGGGTGTGACAGCCGGAGGGTGGCATGGGTGAACCAGAGTGCCAGTGTTGACAGAGGATGGCAGTGCTTTGTTTGCCCCAATAATGTACATTGGTGAACCAGAGGGTGCTGTGATGACACAGAGGGTGACATGGGTGAGCCAGAGGGTGGCATGGGTGAACAAAGAGAGTGCCAGTGGTGACAGAGGGTGGCAGTGATGAAGAAAGGCTTGCAAACAGGCTGGGCACGTAGAAACAACAAGTTCGCAAAACTGGCGACCTGACAAGTAAGTTTGCAATTTGCGAAATTGCACAAAACCCTCGCGAACTTGCAGAAACCCGTGTGAACACCCCAAAAAAAAAATCCGCAAAATCCGCGAGGATTCGCGGATTTTGCGGATTTTCGCAATCCACAAATCCGCAAATCCGCAAATTCGCGGATTGCGAATCCGCAAAATCCGCCCATGCCTAATTTACACTATTAATATAAATATTAATCAACAAATACATTTTCATTAATTCAGTATGAATTATTAATTAAATATAATCAGTGTACTTCCCACAATGTACCCACACAAAACACACAACAAAATTAATTATTAAATTAATAATTATTATTCATTTTAATACAATTAGTCATTGCTTAAAATCGATTTACTTCCCACCCCATGCCTCTACAAAACCCAGAACCTACATCTAAAATGTAAAAGAAAAAATTGTTTCATAATTAACATAATTATCAATTAAGCAAATGTTAATTAAAAATGAAATTATAGTTTAATAAAATAATTAACTTCCCACCCTTTACCCCTATAATACCCACAATCTGCACCTAAAATTGAAAATAAAATTATGCAATTACCATTATGAAATATCAATTACCTAATTAATATTAATTAACAACTAATAAATATTTAATTAAAAATAAATTTCTTCCCATGCTTTACCCCTAATGAGCCCCACAACCTGCACCTACAATTTTACATAACTACCATAATTAATGATCAATTAATTAATTATTATTAATTAATTAAAAATACATCACTTCCTACTTTTTACCGTTATAAACCCCACAACACACACATAAAATTGACCCCCAAAAATTAAAAGCTCAGTTAACACTATTAAATATCAATTAAATAATTATAATTAAAAAAGATTCATTAATTTATTATAATTAAATTACTTCCCACCCTACTCTCCTATAAGCACACAACCCGCTAATGAACTAAATGACACAAATTTAATTAAATTAAATGTAATAACTACTAGAAATTGAACACATGAATGTAAAAATAGAAACAAAACTTATACAAAAAAATTACAAAACATACATTTAAAATATATACTAAAATCCATAGCACTAATTAAAAAATCGATATTTTATACTACTATATTTTTGCAAACAATATTAATGTCTTTTATAGTTTTAAAATCAATATTACTTACATTCAAATCGATATTCTTGCACTTGATATTTCCAATCCACGATATTTCCACCTTGATATTCATGTAGCTCGAATTTCTTCGCCTCATATTCTGTCTCATTACCGATTCTTTCCAAGTAGATTGTGGAAACTGAAGTCCCAAACTTTCAAGGAACATCTTGGAGCTTCCAGGCAATTGGAGTACATTTTGGACACTTTGGGGCCCTCTGAGGAACATCAGGAAGAAGTTCCAGAAGTTTGGAGAACTTTGGAGCAACTTTGAAAAAAAAACTCCATAAGTGAACCAACTCGACCTGGCTAGTCAAGCCTGCAGGTCTCAACCATGAGTAAGTCTGCTGCCCAGGTTTGTCCCACCGAAAAGCTCCTGAAGTTGGACTTCCAGAGTTTGACCAGGAGTTGGCTGAAACCCAAGCCGGCGGACCCTCATCGAAACCGGCCTGGTGAGAAGCAGTAAGGGACCGCTGAAGGAAAAGCTCAGTAGACGTTTTTAAGTATGAATATAGAAGAGGTGACTGGGACCAATCGCGAGAGTCGAGCCGCCCACCTTCAACCCCGAGCTCGCCTGGATCCCTAGTTCATCCTGCTGAAAATCTCCGCAGGTCTGACTTCCATATGTTTGACTGGGAGCTTGTTGCTAGGCACCCCGGCGAACCCTCTCCAAATCAGTACTGGCTGAGAGCTTCAGGGGACCCCAGGAAGAAAAGCTCCAGAAAAGTTTCTCAGTCCGAAGGAAAAAACTTAGACTGAGACGTACCGCGAGGGGTAGCCGCCCAGGGCTCCATCGCGGTCTGCCTGAAACTTTGAATTTGTCCCAGTCTAGCGCGCCTAGATGTCCCAATATGTGCTATGGGTTCCATGTGCTATATAGTGCTAAATCTTTAAAAAATCATATCTCTGGTTCATCACATTGAATTGTTTTCATTCTGGTGTCAATTTAAAGATAAAATATTTCCTATTTTTATAAATTAGTGTTGGGTTTTTATTCTGTGTTGAGTCTTAATTATTTACTGAATTGGTGTTTTTAATTACCCTGGGAGGAGTTCGCGGAGTTGCACTATGCAGAACTCCACAGAGTGGCAAAAAAACTCTGCCACGCTACGCGGAGCTCCGCAAGCGGCGGAGTTCCATAGAAAAATGGCATTTGCGGTGAGTGCAAAGTGTGGCTGCTTGTCTGCACTGTGCAATCATCGCGAACGGAACATTGCACAGTGCAAGCGGTCCCTTCTTTCCCTTTTCTGCCACTCGAGTAGATTTTGGGTAATTTCGCGTTCCGCGGAGAAAGCAAAATTGCCCAAAATTCTGCATTCTGCGACTTCGCGAAATGTTTTTTTTGTTTGCGTTCTCAAAATGCGTGTTCGCGAGATATTACCCCGAGCACATAAACAGAAATTGCGAACAGAAAAAAAGCATCGCGAACAAGCAATTCCGCGTATTCGCGGAATTTCTGCATGTTCGCGGAGATTTTTTACCCTTTCGCAGAGATTTGCGTGGTGCAATTACGCAAATCCCGCCCACCCCTATTTAAAACAACCCTCCTCTGTCAAACTGGCCTGCAAGAGATGACACTTGTAGCAACAAGACTCTTCTGTGTCACACTGGCATGGAACAGATGACACTTGTGGCAACATGACCCTCCTCTGTCTAGCTGGCATGGGAGAGATGACACTTGTGGCAACAAGACTCTCTGCTGTCAAACTGGCGTGGAGGAGAAGGAAGATATAGCAACAAGACCCTCCAAACGGCTCGTACACCCATTGTACATGGGGTACGGCTCGTACACCCATCGTTCATGGGGTATGGCTCGTACACCCATCGTACATAGGGTACGGCTCGTACACCCCATGATCGCAGAGGTACGGTGCCGTACCCGATGTACGATGGGTGTACGAGCCGTACCCATCGTACATGGGGTACGGCTCGTACACCCATTGTACATGGGGTACGGCTCCTACACCCATCGTACATGGGGTACGGCTCGTACACCCATCGTACATGGGGTACGGCTCGTACACCCATCGTACCTGGGGTATGGCGCGTACACCCTCATACATGGGGTACGGCTCGTACACCCATCGTACATAGGGTACGGCTCGTACACCCCATGATCGCAGGGGTACGGTGCGTACCCCTGCGATCATGGGGGGTACGGACCGTATGGTGTTTATGTGTTTGTGTGCTTTTCCGTACGACTCGCGCTTACCTGACGTGGACCGTACGTATCGCATCCTCATACCCCGGTCCGGATCGTACTTGTCGGGTCATACGGCATATGTACAAGTCGTACGGCATGTGTACGAGTCGTACGGTACACGGTTTCAGCTTTGCAATACGTACGGATCGCGACGATTCAGACGGATTCACGGAATATGGATCGTACTACGCGACTCGGACGGATGGGTACGATTCGTATGGAGAGGGCTCCGGATACAAATCGTACGGACAGTTTTTTTCCCGAATTGGAATCGACCCCTAATTGTCCATTTCTCAGCCCCAGCATAGTGACACGTGAAATACCATGGCATTAGCACATCCTGCAATTGCTGACACCCTGATATCGGTAATCTCAGGAAAGAGTGTACTAGAGCACACCTCAGAATATCTAGTAGGGATTTTCCAGATGAAGTTTAAAGTAGGGGTGGGTGAAATATTCGGTTCCGCCTACAGAACTAGTAACATTTTGCTGACTCTGCGTTACTCATGCACTGTGGAGTTCTGGCCAAATTTTGCATATCAGCTTCTGGTGGAATTTTTTCCCACTTGTGGCTCTGGAATGATAAGTTGGCGAGCGAGATGTGGTGTCCCATAGCATGATTTCTGGTTGTTAGGAGGACATCTGGTGAGATTTTTCTAATGTAGTCAGTCACAGGTGGTCACACCCAGTCAGATGTAACCCAAAACAGGATCCGGGATGCTTGTTTCTGGTCCAGGGAGGACTGGCCTGACAGTTCGGTCTGGACTGTTCTCATGAGGCACAGGGTCAAGACTGATTTGCATATGGCTGGGTCCAAACTGGGGTGGCAATGTGGGCTAAAGAACGATGATGGATTCAACCTAGATCTGTGACTGGCGGTGAGTGTCTGAAAAGTTTCAGCACTCCATCCATTATCTCCTTGTGCTTGCTTTGTACATCTTGTTGTGGTCAGAAGGCTGCTGCTCAAGTCGAAAATATACTCATTCTGCAGCAAAATCAACTTGAGTAGTTCTGCCTCCTGGCACGCCACATTGTGCCGTTTGTGCTGATTTTTCAGCATGGAATGCGCTCCCGGTGCTAACTGACAGCACGAGCAATGCAACATGCCTATTTCCTCCACCTGTTGGGGGTACTCTGCTGAATCTCGCAGACTTTTCTTGTAACTCCGCAGAGTCAAATTCCGCAAGTTTCACCCACCCCTAGTTCAAAGACCCTACAAGCCCCTCTAAGATCGAGATTATTTCATCTTTCCCTTTCCAGTGCCTTGTAGGACACCTGCTTACCTTTTAGTGTTTTCAGAAGCTGAATCTCCACGGATGGTGCTCTTCCAGCGGGTCCCTCGAGATCCTTGATCACATTATCTGCGATCAGAAGCTCCCACAAGGGATCATGCCATTTTAACTCTGTGTGTTGGTGTAACCAATGTTTACCAACATCTCAAGAAGCGCCACACACGGCATCAGTGACTGCCAACTGAATATTCCCCCTTGTGTGACTTCACCTGCGACTTATGTGGACACTGCTGTTGGCACAAGGGGTTTGGGGAGGAGCTAGATAGTGGCAGCCATTAAACAGGATAGAAAGAGGTGAAAAGGGAGGTTGATGGTCTGGCAGGAGTAAAGAGACAGGATGGAACCAGCATGACAATATTGATTCTGACTGCCTGGACCTCTTTTGTGTGAAGGGGGGACCATGTCTCACTTGAGACAGAATTATATTTGATGAAGATGATGAAGAAGATGCTTCAGCATGTGCAAGTCTTGGATGAAAGAAGAGACAAAAATACTACCATCCTGGTGGGTGGGGGCGGATTGTGGTGCAAAACAGAGCCCCTTGAAATGATACAATTGGAAATTTAGATTAAATGTAATTCAACTTTTCAATGTTTTATGAGACGAGAAGGAGATGAGACATAGGAGCCCTGAGCCAATGAGATGGGAGGCTAGCTTGAGGACCAGGAGGCCCAGGGAGGGAAAACCAGTGGAGCAGGAATGCAAAGAGCAAGTAATGAGGCCAGAAAGTAATGAGGCCAGAAGGTATTTGAGGGCGTGGGGGTGAAGTATAAAAGTGCATGCACCAGGATCAGGGTTTTCATTCGAGTGAATGGCAGAAGAACTGGGATGCAGTGACTTATAGGTCTAAAATGAGGCATCTTTTATCATCATAAAGATAAAGAAGTAGGTACCCCCTTGTTGTAGTCCCCAGGTCCACACCAAAGGGGTGACGTCACCGCAGTGCTGAAGTTATGGTGCCGCGAGGAAGTAAAGGGGACAGCCCGCATCTACTTATGTCAGCAGCGCCTAGAGGTGGCTTAGGTCAAAGTGTCACTTTACTAAAACTCGAGTCTATTTAAGACTCAGCCACATTCAAGATTTCCAGACGATCCAGCAATGTTGCCCCCACCCGCCCCCCCAGACCTTCTTGTAATTAACAGATTTTCATGGGGTAATGACAAGGTGAGCCGGAACCTTCTCCAGGCAGAGATGATTGCTAGATTACTACACGCGGTGGGGGGCGCTGGGGGCAGGGGGAGAAGAATGCTAAAGCCGTTTATCTTCTAATTAATCCGGCTCCCTTATCTGCCCGGCCTGACATTTCTGCTTTCATAAAGTTCACACACTCTGGAGCATATCTGCAAAGCAGCAGGTTTCTGAAGAGTCGGTGCGGGCTCTCCCATCGCACAGGTTGCAGGGTAGATTTCAAACACCTCCGGGTCAGGGAGGGGTGAGGGCGAGGGGGGTGCAGCGAGGAGAGAGAGGTGAGGCCCAGAGAGTGAGTTGACTCAGATAAGGAGGCGAGAGAGGAGGCAACGACAGGTATAGAAAGAGAGGCAGAGAAAGGGAGGCAGCCAGAAAGGAGCATTAGTGAGATGGGTGAAGGAGGGAGAAGAGAGGTAGAAAGAGGGAAGGTGGAGGGGTGCGTTAGTGAGCACATGGTGGAGTAAACTGAGAAGCTTCACAGTGAGAGAGACAAGCAGGGCATAGCGAGATAATGTAGTGAGAAATGTGTGGTACGGTGAGAAATGAAGTAGACAAGCATTTGCAATGCAATAGCTCACGCATTAGGAAAGTTTGAGCTATTGGTATTGTAAATGACACATTTTTTATTTTTTTGTTGGTTTGAAAATAGCAAAATTAATAGCTTTGTCATTTACAATGCCAATAGTTTTAACTTTCGTAAATGTGACACCTATAGCATTTGTAATGCAATATGTGTTGTATTTACGTGACATAGATGTATTGATATTACAAATAACAATGGCTTTTATTTATTTTTAAATAATTAATACCTAAATAAAAGTTATTGTAATTTATGATGGCAATAGCTGAGTGATGCTGTGGTGGTGCTGAGTGATTCTGTGGTGCTGCGATAGATAGATAGAGTGAGTGCGATAGATAGATAGAGAGAGGGCTATAGATAGACAGACAGATAGAGTGAGGACGATAGATAGATAGAGTGAGGGCAATAGAGAGATAGAGTGAGGGCGATAGATAGATAGATAGATAGATAGATAGATAGATAGATAGATAGATAGATAGATAGATAGATAGATAGATAGATAGATAGATAGATAGATAGATAGATAGATAGATAGATAGATAGATAGAGTGAGGGCAATAGATAGATAGAGTGAGGGCAATAGATAGATAGAGTGAGGGCGATAGATAGATAGATAGAGTGAGGGCGATAGATAGATAGATAGATAGATAGATAGATAGATAGATAGATAGATAGATAGATAGATAGATAGATAGATAGATAGATAGATAGATAGATAGATAGATAGATAGATAGATAGATAGATAGATAGATAGATAGATAGATAGAGTGAGGGCGATAGATAGACAGATAGATAGAGTGAGGGCGATAGATAGAGTGAGGGAGGTAGATAGAGTGAGGGCGAAAGATAGAGTAGGGCGATAGATAGATAGAGTGAGGACGATAGATAGATACAGTGAGGGCGATAGATAGATAGATAGATAGATAGATAGATAGATAGATAGATAGATAGATAGATAGATAGATAGATAGATAGATAGATAGATAGATAGATAGATAGATAGATAGATAGATAGATAGATAGATAGAGTGAGGGTGATAGAAAGATAGATAGAGTGAGGGCGATAGAAAGATAGATAGAGTGAGGGCGATAGATAGATAGAGTGAGGGCGATAGATAGATATATAGAGTGAGGGCGATAGATAGAGTGAGGGCGATAGATAGAGTGAGGCTGATAGATAGATAGAGTGAGGGCGATAGATAGAGGCAATAGGTCTCCCATTATTAAAGTTTGAGCTATTGACATTGCTAATGATAATGGAACACCAATAGCTTAAACCTTCAGTAATGTGAGACCTATTGCATTGCAAATGCTTGTTATAAGCAGACATGTGTGGTGGTGGATGTGGTGGTGTTGGTTGTGGACATGGTGGTGGTGGACTCGGTGGTGGTGGACACGGTGGTGGTGGATGTGGTGGTTGTGGACAATGTGGTGGTGGACATGGTGGTGGTGAACGTGGTGGTGGTGGAGGAGGTGGTGGTGGAGGTGGTGGTGGTGGAGGTGGTGGTTGTGGATGTGGTGTTTGTGGATGTGGTGGTTGCGGATGTGGTGGTGGATGTGGTGGTGGTGGATGTGGTGGTGGTGGACATGGTGGTGGTGGACGTGGTGGTGGTAGCGGTGGTGGATGTGGTGGTGGTGGACGTGGTGGTGGTGGAGGTGGGTGTGGTGGTGGTGGATTTGGTGGTGGTGTACATGGTGGTGGTGGACGTAGCGGTGGTGGATGTGGTGGTGTTGGACGTGGAGGTGGTGGTTGTGGATCTGGTGGTTGTGGACGTGGTGGTTTTGGACCTGGTGGTGGTAGACGTGGTGGTGGTGGATGTGGTGGTGGTGGGCGTGATTGTGGTGGAAGTGCTGGTGGTGGACCTGGTTGTGGTGGACGTGGTGGTGGTAGACGTGGTGGTGGTGGACGTGGTTGTGGTGGACGTGTTGGTGGTGGACGTGGTGGTGGTGGATGTGGTGGTGGTGGACATGGGGGTGGTGGATGTGGTGGTGGTGGGTGTGGTGGTGGACATGGTGGTGGTGGGTGTGGTGGTGGTAGTGGACGTTGTGGTGGTGGACGTGGTGGTTGTGGACATGGTGGTGATGGAGTGGTGGTGGTGGACGTGGTGGTGATGGATGTGGTGGTGGTGGACGTGGTGGTGGTCATGGTAGTGGTGGACGTGGTGGTAGTGGTGGTGGTGGACATGGTTGACGTAGTGGTGGTGGACGTGTTGGTGGTGGACGTGGTGGTGGTGGACCTGGTGGTGGTGGACGTGGTGGTGGTGCATGTGTTGGTGGTGGACGTGGTGGTGGTGGATGTGGTGGTGGACGTGGTGGACGTGGTGGTGGTGGACATGGTGGTGGATGTGGTGGACATGGTGGTGGTGGACGTAGTGGTGGTGATGTGGTGGTGGTGGATGTGGTGGTGGACATGGTGGTGGTGGGTGTGGAGGTGGGTGTGGTGGTGGACGTGGTGGTGGTGGACGTGGTGGTTGTGGACATGGTGGTGATGGACGTGATGGTGATGGACGTGGTGGTGATGGACGTGGTGGTGGTGGACTTGGTGGTGGTGGTGGACATGGTGGTGGTGGTGGTGGTGGTGGACGTGGTGGTAGTGGTGGTGGGCGTGGTGGTGTTGGACATGGTGGTGGTGGACGTAGTGGTGGTGGATGTAGTGGCTGTGGATGAGGTGGATGTGGTGGTGGTGGAAGTGGTGGTGGTGGATGTGTTGGTGGTGAATGTGGTGGTAAATAATTAAATTAATAGGAGATGTACACAAAGAATTTTGCAAACTGAATTCCTGTACATTTTTTTTAAGTGCTTGGATCTGTGTTTTACAATGTACTTTTTGCAACAAGATTCTCATAAATTACTAGAGCGCATAAAAACCCAATTTTCCCCATCTTAAAAAACGAGTTTTTTTTCAACATATTTCTTCGAGTACAAAAGTTGAACCATAAAACAAAAACCTAAGTTGCGTTCTGTTCTTTGACATCTAACCATATCGTGCCTTCCAAAACGATTCTGGTAGCAGGATGGCTCAGTGTGTTAAATGAAATGCTCACTGCTGAGCAGTGGAGCCATCCCTAAACATAATTTTGATTCTTGACTGCGAGCCTGTGAAAGGGAAGGCGAAGAGGGGAACATGGTTAGAGAAAGATATCAGAGGAGAAAATATGAGAGGAGAGTTCATGAGACCTTGACCGAAAAGGATTATAGAGAGAGGATGGGTGGCTGAAGCCAGAGAACAGATTTAGATCAGGTTAAATGAAAATGAGAGGACAAAATGGTGGAGGAAAAAAAAGATTAACAAGGAAGTGTGTGTCAAGGAATCATCCTGCGTCAAGTGAAAAATGTGCAACTAAGAGGAGCCAGGGGTGTCTGGCAGCACCGACCCAACCCCAAATCCAGGTGTCTGGCGAGCTTGCCCTGAGCGTGTCCACGCAGCACAAGGCCCCTGTAGTAAAACAGACCAGAGTAAACACAAAGCACACGCAGGGCAATAATGTCCTTCCCCCACCCTCACCCCTCCCCTAACACACACACACGAGCACATAAAGCCCTCCATTCTGCCTGGCGACTGACGAACGTTGGTAACGTCCTGTTTTAGGAGATGTAAGGTACAAATACTAGCTCCACCCTCGATTCAAGCACTAATGAGGTGAAACATTCATTACTGTATCGATAGCGAACATGTTGGGAAAGTCATGTTTTTGAATGCCAAATGGAATACGCGCAAGTATCAATTCTCGGTCATAGGATTGTGTGTGTTTGCCAAACAGCCCTCAAGTCTGTGCGCTGACTTTGGGCCAGATGAGCACCACCTGGCACAGGCGATGTTCGTTGAAATGAATGCCTCTAATAAGCACTGAATGCTCATGATGTAAGGTAACTCATTCACCGTAGCATTTTGAATCAGCAGAATAAAAAGACAGCTGAAAAAAACAAATAGCATACCTATGGATCCAAGAACATTGCATGATTATATGTTCTGGCATTCAGTACTGTTGGACCAGAAAAACGAGTATGCATCTTTTAACTACGTCACACGTTGTATTTAAATGCTACATCGTGATTGGTAGCCTCCCGGGCTGTGGGGTATGCGAGCTCTGCGTTCTGATGCCGAACAGCACAGTGACAATGTGTCTTCTCTCAGACGATCCCAGAGCAGCGTCGATAAATCCTACAAGCTTTATTTATGCCGTATTCACCACGAGAATGGGGCTGAAATGGGGGAGTGCGAATCTTGGGGGGTTGTTTTCACTGTTTTAGAAGTTGTACTAGAGCGTGCTGCGGACTGAAACTGCTTTAAGTGAGAAAACTGCAGCAATGTAAGTAATCAGTTGAAATTCCAGCATAATTCTGATACCTGAATGCATGTTAAACAAGTCAAGCTCGGGCCGCTGCCGCGAAAGTTTAGATTCTGCAAAGGCACGAGCGAAGCTCCCAGCTAAGTTAACAAGTAGCACTGGAAAAAAATGAAATTAAACAAGTTCTCGGCATTGCTGTGGCGGGGGCGGGAGAGCGCATTCCTTTTGAAGTCTGATGCGGGGGGGGCGGAGGAGCGGAGCCTGTGAGAACTCGCGGCGGAGATTAAAGGAAAGGCGAGCGCGCATATGGATAGTGAGGCGTGTGCAGCCTGGTGAGATGAAGTGGCAGCAGAGGCGGAGCGCGGTGCGCGCGCATGAAGTGTCTGATACCATTGTTTCATATACCGCCTCGAAGCATTCATTTACAACAGAAGTACTGGGTGGCATTGTTCGGTTAAGATGACTACGCCCATCACACCTTTTGCGTGGTTTGCAACACACTGGCACACTTTTACAAGTGTCTCTTTCTGTTCATAAAATGTAGGTGAGTGTTGTGCACATCTAAATTGTTAACACGTCACCTGCTAGAGGGCGCCGTATTCTCATCTTTGTCCATCTCTGTAGCTGCTGCAGTCTCGCGCCTGCGTTGCGCTGCGTGTAACATGCATGATCTGCCCAGCTTTGCCTAATTACCCCGACTGCAGCTTCCCTTAAATTCAACTCGATTGTTTCAAACGAAACAATTGTTGCCACGATTAATTGTTGTTTGGCTTCCCTTTCATGGTATTGATGTATTTATCGTTGGTTTTGTGTGCGCGCCAGGCATGCTGCGCGATGTAACTGTGCGGGGGCACCAATATTCCTGTGGGTGATGTGATCTATACAATTGCCAGGAGCTGGATAGGAGGCAGTAAATCTACATCTAAACCATGCAAACGTTGAATCTGAACTCGCACACGCCTGTGTAATCGTTCACTGTGGAAGAAAGGTACTAACATTATTTTGTCATGCACTGTTTACTGCAGCAGGTTTTTCTTTCTTGGCACAACGATAAACAGGTATGATCTGTTAGTAGAAAAGTTGATCGACTCTGGTTGCCCTTCAAAAATCAAACTGCCGTATTGGGGGAATTTCTGTTTCCTCGATTGGAAAAGCAAATAACATGAGTGCGAGTGACTTTGGTAATAAAAGCTTCAATTTAAATGTCAGGAATGAAATCTGTTTGCTTTGTGTGTTACCTAAGTGGGGCCAGTATTAGTAATTCATTTTGAATATTTGTAAGGTCTGTTGCTCTAGGCCTTTCTGTTTCTTTAACAGGACCGTAATGTGTGGGCTAAAGATCTATGGCTGGGATGATTATTAACAGAAGTAAGGCTCGAATTAGCAGAGAACTGTACAAACAAGAAAGTGTGGGTGACAGAGTGACATTGCTAAGATAAATCTTAATAAAGTAATAATATAATTGTTTATTTGTCCAAAAAAACAATGACAGGCTGCCAAATGGTGTGAGCAGAAGAAACAAGCTCTCGGCATTGCGTGGTGGGGGCGCGGCATTGGGTGGCGGGGGCGGGGGTGCAGCTTCCGTTTGAAGTCTGATGCCGATGGTGTGCGATGTGAACGCGCCCGGCTCACATGCACTGTACCCGATCTGCAGTTTGGGTACACTTTTGAAAGCCTTACTGTAATCTCGCCAGAATTTCTAATGGGATTGCTTAGGCGGCACCTAAAAAAGCAGAGTGGTAGAGAGAAAGGTGAGATAAACAGATGGGTGAGGTATGGGGCAATGAAGAAAGGTACAGAGAAGAGGTCGAGAGAGATGAGGACTAGGGAGAGGTGAATAGATTGAGGAGCGATACAGAGATATGAGGAGATGAAATGGAAACCGAGCAGTAAGGTGCAATCAGAGGGTGAGGCACAGAGGTTGAGGCTGGGATAGAGAGGTGAAAATGCAGAGGTAGGCGATAACGAGGAAAATAAAATCCTGAGATTCAAGTAGAGAGAGGTATGTAAGAGAGACAGACATAGATGCGGTACAGGGAGTATTGATAGAAAGTTGGCGCAGACACACGAAGATGTGGCGATAGGTGGGGACGGGTAGATACTTAGGTAAAGAGAGGGGTGTGGTAGAATAGGTGAGGTTAAGTAGAGACAAAGATATCTGAGGCAGGGAAGGGAAGTTGCAGGAGGTAGGGAAAGGAGAAATAAGTAGCCAGAGAGAGGAGTCTATAGGGAACTGAGAGAGCGAGGACAGTTTGGGCTTGGTGATTATGTGGCAGAAAGAGATGACATGTAACAAGATAAGGAGGTAGAAAGGAAGTTGGAGTTGAAAAGGATGAGATAGTAAGAGAGAAGGGATGGGAGAGAGAGGTAGAGAGACAAGGTAGAATGTTGGACCTAGGAGTAAGATACAGGGTAGTAGAAGGGTAGAGGGAGAGAGGGAGATGATAGTGAAGATAGGTGAGGTCTGGTGGATTAATTGACCAGGTTGAGGCCGGGCGTGGCGTCTTACTGAGCTAATGTGTCCACCCTAAGGGTCTGTTTTTGGCCTCATGGTGACAGGTTCAAATCTCGCCTGGTCCACTCAGCCTTTCATCCTTATGATGGCAATAAAATGAGTACCATTGATTTGGATGACAATAAACATCTGCTATTCAGCACCAAGATACCATTCTGGGTGACTGTGCACTTTACAAATACACGTAATGTTATAGAAAGAGAGGTAGATAGAATGGTAAAGAGCAGAGAGTCATAGGGGTTATGGCTTCCAACCACTCGCTTGGAGCAAAGAAAGACCTCAGCAAATGCCCTTTTGTAAAGTTTCCTGCACAGTTCTTTATCGCCTAATTCTCAGTTCATCTTTTTTTTATTGCTGAGAGTGGGCACGAACCAGCAGTACCTGAGAAGTGCACCTTGTTGCAATCAATCAATGAGTCATTAAACCACTACAATAAAACACAGTTCTTCGAAAAGGCCCCGGCTTACCTCTGATAGATTTGGAACAGAAATGTGCTTCACGATTCCCTGAGCACAGTCATAGAAAAGGCATTAAATGTCAGCTAAGCAACTTTAAATTTCAGTTTGCCTCCACCTTCCTTCCAGAGGCAAGTGGGGATTCCAGTTTTCAAACTTAAAATGTCTATTTGTTTTAAGGTTAAAAAAACAAAACAACTTTACTAATGAGTACAGTGTTGCTGCAATAATTTACAGAGTTAGAACACTGAAGTGAAAAATGCACGCGTCACTCAAGAATAACTATTGGTAATGAGCCACACCCATTCAGAAGGAAGCGTCACTCAAGAATAACTATAGCGAATGAGCCACACCCACTCAGCAGGAAGCATCACACAAGAATGAATATAGCTAATGAGCCACACCCATTCAGCAGGTAGCATCACGCATGAATGTCAATAGATAATGAGCCACACCCATTCAGCAGGAAGCATCACTCAAGAATAACTATAGCGAATGAGCCGCACCCATTCAGCAGGAAGCGTCACTCAAGAATAACTATAGCGAATGAGCCGCACCCATTCAGTAGGAAGCGTCACTCAAGAATAACTGTAGCGAATGAGCCACACCCATTCAGCAGGAAGCATCACACAAGAATGACTATAGCTAATGAGCCACACCCATTCAGCAGGTAGCATCACAAATGAATGACAATAGCTAATGAGCCACACCCATTCAGCAGGAAGCATCACACAAGAATGACTATAGCTAATGAACCACGCCCATTCAGCAGGTAACGTCACGCATGAATGACTATAGATAATGAGCCACACCCATTCAACAGGAAGAGTTACGCAAACATGACTATAGCTAATGAGCCACACCCATACAGCAGGTAGCGTCACACAAGAATGACTATAGCTAATGAGCCACACCCATACAGCAGGAAGCATCACTCAAGAATAACTATAGCGAATGAGCCGCACCCATTCAGCAGGAAGCGTCACTCAAGAATAATTATAGCGAATGAGCCACACCCATTCAGCAGGAAGCGTCACTCAAGAATAACTATAGCGAATGAGCCACACCCATTCAGCAGGAAGCATCACACAAGAATGACTATAGCGAATGAGCCACACCCATTCAGCAGGAAGCATCACACAAGAGCAACTATCAGCAGGAAGTGTCACACAAGAATGACTACTGGTATGCCAAGACGTGGGTCCCTTGCTCACTTTGCCACTGGATTCACGCTAGCCTGGTTGATGAGAGGTGTTACCCCGAAACCGGTCCCAGGATGCTTGTTTCTGGTTCAGGGAGGACCTGGCTTGGCAGTTTGGGCTGGACTGTTCCCATGAAGCACAGGGTCAAGACTGATTTGCATATAGCTGGGTCTGAACTGAGGTGGCGAAGTGAGCTGAAAAACGATGATGGATTCAAGCCAGATCTGTGACTGGGGTGAGTGTATGGAAAGTTTCAGCGCTCCTTCCATCATCTTCTTGTGTTTGCTTTGTTTGCTCTAAGTTGGCAGGGTATACCCAGACGTGGGCCCCTTGCTCACTTTTACCACTGGATTCACGCTAGCCTGACTGGTGTGGGCTGATCTGTGACTGGGGGTGAGTGTATGTAAAGTTTCAGCGCTCCATCCATTATCTCCTTGTGTTTGTTGAAAAGTCAGGGCAGTCACTATGTTGATCCTACTAATAAGAATGGATGTATAGGTTTTGAGGCTTAATCAATGCTACATTAATTACCCAGACTGCCACTTTGCCGCTAAAAGGTTGCACTACTGAGATTACTTCCAGGAAAAAAAGCCGTTCCTCTGGATCTAATACGGGACTGGCGCAATAAGATTGGGAAACAACATTCTGTTCTTTATGGAACCTACCTTTGGAATCAAGGCTTAGGCAAAATATTATCTTTTCCGAAGCAGCCCTTATGCAGGAAGGCTTACAGAGTAAGGCTCCTAATTTGATAAGGTGACAAAGTGCTGTTATCAAAACTAAAATTAAAACAAGGAGAAGAATTTCAAAGTCATGTTTTATTAAGGTTCAACTGTTGGACCTGGGAGGACTAAAACCGTCAGAGAATGATCTTATGCTGGTGCCTTTGGACAGGATGCTGGTCAAAGCAGGACAAACCAAGGTAGGAATCTTGTAGTGAATGTTTCCCTTAGCCCCAGTCCCTTCAAAAGTTTCTCTGAAGGCCCTCAGTACTTTCAACTGGACCCCAGGGTTCACCTAATGCCAAACACCTCTGGGAGAGAAAACCCAGATCCACTCCACAATGTGTGGAAGAGATCATGTTTCCACTCAACAATGTGTGGAAGAGATCATTTGTCCACTCCACTATATGTGGACAAGATTACCTGTCCACTCCACAATGCATGGAAGAGATAATTGTTCCACTCCACAATGTGTGGAAGAGATCATTTGTCCACTCCATAATGTGTGGAAGAGATCATTTGTCCACTCCATAATGTGTGGAAGAGATCATTTGTCTACTCCGCAATGTGTGAAAGAGATCATTTGTCCACTCCACAATGTGTGGAAGAGATCATTTGTCCACTCTACAATGTGTGGAAGAGATCATTTGTCCACTCCAGAATGTGTGGAAGAGATCATTTGTCCACTCCAAAATGTGTGGAGAGATTACCTGTCCACTCCATAATGTTTGGAAGAGATCATGTGTCCACTCCACCATGTGTGGAAGAGATTAATTGTCCACTCCACAATGTGTGGAAGAGATCATTTGTCCACTCCAAAATGTGTGGCAGAGATTCCATGTCCACTCCATAATGTGTGGAAGAGATAATTTGTCCACTCTACAATGTGTGGAAGAGATCATTTGTCCACTCCAAAATGTGTGGAAGAGATCATTTGTCCACTCCACCATGTGTGGAAGAGATTACTTTTCCACTCCACAATGTGTGGAAGAGATCATTTGTCCACTCAATAATGTGTGGAAGAGATCATTTGTCCACTCCATAATGTGTGGAAGGGATCATTTGTCCACTCCATAATGTGTAGACGGGATCATCTGTCCACTCCATAATGTGTGGAAGAGATCATTTTTCCACTCCACAATATGTGGAAGAGATCCTTTTTCCACTTCACAATATGTGAAATAGGTCATTTGTCCACTCTACAATGTGTGGAAGAGATCATTTGCCCACTCCACCATGAGTGGAAGAGATTACTGGTCCACTCCACAATGTGGAAGAGATCATGTGTTTACTCCATAATGTGAGGAAGAGATCATTTGTCCACTCCACCATGTGTGGAAGAGATTACTTGTCCACTTCACAATGTTGAAGAGATCATTTTTCAACTCCATAATGTGTGGAAGAGATCATTTGTCCACTCTACAATGTGTGGAAGAGATCATTTGTCCACTC
Source organism: Lissotriton vulgaris (assembly GCF_964263255.1). Lineage (NCBI taxonomy): Eukaryota > Metazoa > Chordata > Amphibia > Caudata > Salamandridae > Lissotriton > Lissotriton vulgaris. The sequence continues at coordinate 42,636,829 of NC_141697.1, forward strand.
CATAATGTGTGGAAGAGATCATCTGTCCACTCCATAATGTGTGGAAGAGATAATTTTTCCACTCCACAATATGTGGAAGAGATCATTTGCCCACTCCAAAATGTGTGGAAGAGATTACCTGTCCACTCCATAATGTGTGGAAGAGATCATTTGTCCACTCCACCATGTGTGGAAGAGATAACTTGTCCACTCCACAATGTGGAAGAGATCATTTGTCCACTCCATAGTGTGTGGAAGAGATCATTTCCCAACTCCATAATGTGTGGAAGAGATCATTTGTCCACTCACAATGTGTGGAAGAGATCATTTGTCCACTCACAATGTGTGGAAGAGATCATTTGTCCTCTCCACAATGTGGAAGAGATTACATGTCCACTACATAATGTGTGGAAGAGATCATTTGTCCACTCCACCATGTGTGGAAGAGATTACTTTTCCACTCCACAATGTGTAGAAGAGATCATGTGTCCACTCCGTAATGTGTGGAAGAGATAACTTGTCCACTCCACAATGTGTGGAAGAGATAATTTGTCCACTCCATAATGTGTGGAAGCGATTACCTGTTCACTCCACAATGTGTGGAAGAGATCATTTGTCCACTCACAATGTGTGGAAGAGATCATTTGTCCACTCCACAATGTGGAAGAGATTACATGTCCACTACATAATGTGTGGAAGAGATCATTTGTCCACTCCACCATGTGTGGAAGAGATTACTTTTCCACTCCACAATGTGTAGAAGAGATCATGTGTCCACTCCATAATGTGTGGAAGAGATTTGTCCACTCCATAATGTGTGGAAGAGATCATTTGTTCACTTCACAATGTGTGGAAGAGATCATTTGTTCACTCCACAATGTGTGGAAGAGATCATTCATCAACACCACAATGTGTGGAAGAGATCATTCGTCAACACCACAATGTGTGGAAGATAGCACCTGTGGGAGAGGAGGATACAGCAACGGTAAGCAAGAGGGACTATAGCAGTGGGCAGGGGATAGGGAATTTGAGAGTGGAAAGGAGCATATGGTGAAATCCACTCCGGAGCAGCTGCTATTTGCTGCATAAAAAGAGTCCAAAGTCCTCCTGGGCTCAAAGGGTTAGTCTTATTGCAAATGTGAGCTGGATCCCTAGCGATAAGAGGTAAATGGAGGAACTGCAAAAGTGAGACGGAAGGACAACAAACACTCAGGATCATTTACTTTGGTATGCAAATCAATTTTCTTATAATAATGCCGCCAGGATAGCATACAGACTCTGGTGAGTTCAATACAATGCCTCTTTTGTAAAACAAGAAGAACTCTTCTCAGCAGTAGGAATTGTTATTTTGTGTTTTTAATAATTGGCAAGATCTGTTTAGAAACGTGACCTCCGGCCAAGAGGTGTTTCATGGGTTGGATGCAGGTGGTGGAAGTGACCAGGTCCTCGGCCCTGGGAATGCAGCGCTTCCTCCGAAGAGCACCAAACCACCATTATTACTAGGTATATGGCTGTCTAAGGGTGAACTTGAGGAAATGCATGGGGTCAAAATATTGTGGCGTCATGGTATTGCGACTATCGTGCAAGACCCACACTCTTCCTTTTCTCCATGCAGTTCATCTTCCATGAGATTGAGAAAACCCACAACTTTCAGACAGTATTCTGCACTTCCCCACAACACCAATAGCAAACGGCAAGCAGTGCACAATAGGTGTTATATCTGCGTGCCAATATCACCTGTTAGTAACTTTCAACAGTGTGTTTTGTTGTATGCACCACAGAAAAATGTATGAATAATAATATTTGCTTTAGTGTTGCTCAAACATTTTAGGATGACCTCACTATTAGATGACTCCTGATAAAGGCTCAGAAGACCAAACGATAGCCCGGGCAGAGCCTGCTGTGTCCTGCCTTTGTTCACCTGGACAGGGACAACTCTGCATCAATCAGATGTTGTGTCACTGATGTGACGAGAATGTCTTTCAAATGCTGATGCAAAGCATGGCATGGGGAATGCTTGGCACAGCGGTGGTTCTAATGCCAGCTGTTTCAGAAAGAGATGCCAGCTGGGCAGGTGTGCAGTCATTGATGGGCTCACCTCTGACAGCTGGCTGCCTCTGAAAGGCCTTTCACTTCAGGCTGGCATCTGACAGAATTAAAAAAAATACTGAAATTGCTGAACAACCTCACCAGTGATTGCAACTTTTCGATGGTCACCACTTCCGGTGGTCAGCATGTCTTCAGAACAAATGATGAAACTAAGTTTTCCTTAAGCGCACCCCTGTGACGTCAGACTTAATACCCTGGGAGCAGTGATGCAACTGAACTCGTGACACCATTTATCTTTCAGTGACATGTCCAAGGTAGACTTTATGGTGCTCATGCCCTAACTCAAAGTAGCACTCTAGCATCCTCATGCACAAGAGATCTCTACCCCATGACCCTACTAACCCTCCAGCTTTCTACAAAATACCAGTATCCTCCCACCCTCCACCCCTTTCTTATTCTTTATCTGTGCCCCTATTATGTCCTCTATGTCCACACTCTCTTCTACATAAAGAGATTGTGATACAGATACATCTGTTGTTTACTTTTGTCAGTGTTTAACAAGCTACCTATAAAAACTTGCCTGTCAAATCTATGTGCTGAGCCTACAAGCTGGCGCCCGGGCATTTGATGTGCATTGCACATTTTAATATTTAAATACATTAGGGAGGACTTGGCCAAGGACTAGCTGAGCACTGGTTTTCCTTTTTTCTTCATGAGGATTGGCTCAAAGGGGCAGGACGTGGGAAATGTGGGAGAAAGGATGCAGCTTACACTGGCTGGAGTAGGGTCTAAGGGCCATATGTATCAAGCCTTTTTCCCGTTTGCAAACAGGCGTATTCTTAGAATCGGCCCATTTGCAAATTGTAAAAAAGCCTTTTTGGATGTATCATCCCAAAAGGCCATCGCAAAATAGAGAATTGCAAAATTTGTGATTCTCTATTTTGCAAAGGCAATTAAGGAATTGCAAATTGCGATTCCTTAAATGCAATTCTGGAACTACCAGAAATGTGCTATTTAGCCTTAAGGAATTGCAAATTACCACCAACTTCACCTTGGTGGTAATTTGCAAATTTTTTAAAAGTGCCATATTTATTTATTTATTTATTTATTTATTTATGTGACTTTTAAAGCGCTGCAATTACCCATAGGTGTCTCGGCGCTGTGAGCTAAGTCTAATACCAGTAATGTAGATCTCTGAAACAGTATTTTATATATTTTATGAATGGTCTAGTCATTGAGAAAACAACCATGTCTTTAGTTGCTTTCTAAAAATAATCAACGTGGGACTGGATTTTATGCTAAGAGGCAGGGCGTTCCATAATTTTGCAGCTGCGATGGTAAAACATCTGTCTCCCCAGTTAACTTTCCTTGTTCTGGGTATATGAAGCAGATGAGCAGTATTGGAACGAAGCGTTCTGGGAGTTAATAGAGGCTTGAGTGAGTTCCTAGGAAATTTAGGTCCAGTATTATTTATTGCCTTGTAGACAATACAAAGGGACTTGAACTTTGTGCGACTTCTGACCGGAAGCCAATGCAGTTGATCCAAATGTCTGGAAACAGAGCTGAATTTTGGAATGCCCAGTAGAACTCTAGCTGAGGCATTCTGTATCATTTGTAGTTTGGAGATGACCTTTTCTTGTGCATTGAGGAAGAGGGCATTGCAGTAGTCAGTGAGTGAAAACACCAGTGTAGAAATTAGTGTTTTTCCTGTAGTTGTGGGAAGATATGGGAGCAGTTTCTTTATTTTTCTTAAGATGTTGAATGATGATGAGACTACAGAATTCACATGATGGTGAAAAAGGAGTTTATCATCAAATATTACTCCTAAGTTTCTGACTTTACTGACTGGTTCAGGTGGAGTGCCCATTTCCTCCGGCCACCATAAGGGAGACCATAAAGGCTGAACCTTACCAAACAGCATTACTTCCGTCTTTGATGAGTTCAGTTTTAGACAGTTGGAAGCCATCCAACTGCTGATTGCCCTCATGCCATCTTTGAAGTTTGCTGCTATCGTGGGACCGTTTTTATGTATGGATAATGCCAGCTGTGTATCATCGGGGTATGTTGTTAGGTTAATGTTAGGTTAATATGTCGCACATACATGCCCTTATGGCATGTATGTGTGCAAAATGTGCTCACAGGCATATTTCAGGGGTGCAACAGGGTGTCCTTTTGGCCCCCATGCAACCTTGAAATTGCATTCTCAATTTGTAATTCTCTAATTGCTAATCGCAAATTGAGAATGTCTTCCCATTCATTCCTATGGGTCTCCTAGCCTTGTTTGCGAATCTCAATTTGCGATTCTCAAATAAGTAATATGTAGGATTCGCGATTTTTTTAGCAAATACTACATACATTGCATTTTGCGATTCTCTAATTGCGATTCGCTAAAAATCGCAATTTGAGAATCGCTAAACTCTTACATACATATGGCCCTAACTTTCTTAACTGTATAGTGTCATGGGCTATGGGAAATAATTTGTGCTGCAAGTTTACGATTGTTTGGTATTCACAAATGCATTTATAGGTTGTATCTTTACCAGTGTGGAGTCGACACATATAAAACGCCTATCTTTATATGTGTGGGGATTTTGCAACCATAATGGATCGCCACCCGAAGGGACACCATCGCAGGCGTATACTAGTTGCATCATGGACTTCCTTTTTCTCCGCTACTCTTTTGTTACTATTTATATGTGTCTACCATATTATAATGTCTAACTAGAGGGAAGACGTCCCCTCCATTCTCTAGAACCAAAACCCTTCACCAACAGGGTAAGAAAAAGCTATATATTTCTTTTCATTGTGTTCACTAAACGCTGGGATTTTTTTTCTTTAATCGAATCCGTGCTCATGACGAGCTCAGCTCGTCATGACCACACCCGTTTCTATTATGGCCCAGCACAGCAGAAGATCATCTCAAGCAGCCAAGGTGTTAAAAAAAGACTTGTGAATAATGTGGGGGCATATTATCAAGGGGGTTTATCTCCGCTTTCTTGGCTTAAAAATCCAAGAAAGCAGAGATAAAATGATCTCCCTATTACCTAGCTGTCGCTAACACCAGTTAGCGACAGCTAGTTGGAGATAGCGACCATCTTGGGCCTCACTTTGCATGTCAGTGATATTTATCACTAATGACATGCAAAGTGGGCGTGCCAAGATGTTAGCGACTGGAAACAGTCGCTAACATCGCTATCTCCTATTACCAACTTTTGGAGATATTCGCGCTAAGAGCGAATATCTCCAAAAGCTAACACCTGCCCTGAGCAGTTCTTAGCCATGTTATCCAATGGGAGGTGGATAACATGGCTAAGAGCATTAGCTCGGTAATGCATGAATATCGCTGACTTTTCAGCGATATTCATGCATTTCATGCATTTCGTCCGATTTTTATCGCATTTGCGATAAACCTTGGTAATACCAAGGTTTATCTGTGATAAAAATCGCCACAGCTCAGCTGTAAATTTGTGTCTCTAACCAAGCAATAGCGATAATTATCACTATTGCTTGGTAATATGCCCCGTGGTTTGTTGTGTTGGTTTGCACATGCCTGGCTGTGTGTGGCACATTTCATAAAGTTGATATAGTGCCTTATTTCCTGATCTTATTATTTCTGATCATATTTTATGCAGAATAATAAAAAAATGATGCCAAAAGTAGACCTCTTTTTTGTTTCATCATTTCATTTAATAAGTTCACTTACCCTTCATTTTCCTCTATAGCAGAGAAACTATGAGATACAACAGGAATAGAGTTCTAAGGTCCATGTCAGGTGTTGCCTGAAAGCTCAGATTTGCAAATGTGTTAAGGGCGCATAGATCAGAGTGGGCAGAAGCAGGGTCTGTGAGGAAGAGCCATAGTTTTTCTACTGTATATTTTCTTTAAAGAAGGTTATTCTAAAGAGAGTGTTCCAGACAATGGAGTGCTGTTAATGTGGAAATGGGTTAAAGCCATTTTTCGTACAGGCAGGCACCAGACACAACATGTTTACCCTCTATCATCCACATGGTAATGGAATGGTAGAAATTGGTGGATACCCATATTAGAATGACAGTGATTGCGGTGCACCTTAAATTAGATGCTAACAGAATATTTTTTGGGGGGCATACTGTGTCACTCCATATAGCATTATTGGAAAAAAAACGTACCTCCCTTTATTCTAGCCACTCCTGAACAAATGGTGGCTCCTTATCAGCAGCTTCTGGAGGCAACCCTGCCTCCTGTGAGGGACCACTTATTGCACCTAGCCTCTGCTGCTAATGATTTAGCTAAGCACTGTCCATAAAAAAACACACATTTCATGTTTTCATGAACGCTGCTGCCAGCGTGTAGGTCAACCTTCTTGGCCTTATCTCTAGGCTCCAGATCACAGGAGTGGGGTTGAGTGGACTGAGGCAAAATCCTGCTATCCAGCTACAGAGTGTAGCTTTAAAACACAGCGCTCTGTAGGTAAATATCTTCTTTGGAAGCAAGACAACTGGTGATGAATTTAGTAAGGCACTGAACACCTCCATCACCGCAGCCTCCTTCCCTAAGGAATGGAAGCATGCTGAAGTGAGGCGCCTCCTGAAAAAACATTCTGCCAACCCAGCCGAACCAAATGAATGAATGAATGAATGAAATTACACTCTTATATAGAGCATGGCTACCCGGAGGCATCCCAGCGCTTTTAGACCAAGAACCAGTAACCACCACTCAGCGAAACAGAAAGGTCTTCAGCAGTTTCCTGAAGGCAAGATGGTTGGCTTCAAGCCGAGTATTTTCGGGAAGATGGTTCCAAAATTTAGCAGCATGAACAGCAAAGCATCGGCCACCCATATGTGTCCGCTTGACCCTAGGGACTGTCAGCAGATTGTGATGGTTGGATCTAAGAACTCGAGGAGTTTGGTGGCGAAGAAATGTAGGGCGTAGGATAGCCGGTTCATTATCATTAATTGACTTATGTGACATGCACATGCCTTAAACCAGACCCTTTCCTGCACCGGAAGCAAGTGAAGAGTTCGCAGTGCAGCCTTAGCGGAACTATGTCTAGGGACATACATAAGCAGACGGGGTGCACAGTTCTGGACGGACTGTAAGATTTTAATAGTGCCTAATGGTGCACCCAGATAGACCGCGTTAGCATAATCCAGGCGGGATAGGATAAGGGACTGGACAAGGAGGCGTCTAGCCTCAAGAGGGAGAAGGGACAAAACCTTCTTTAAAAGTCTGAGCAGGCCATAGCATGTCACGGCAACCTTGCACGCCTGGGGGGCTCTAGAGGGCACGCATATGGAATGGCCGCCTAACTGTGTGGCTCCTTTTCCCTGTTGCACTGATCCTTAAATAATCCTGACCTACTGGAGGAGTGACTCTCCCAAAAGTAGCTGCCTCGGTGCCGTGAAAGATCATCTACACTCGGTCCGATTCTCGGACTCCTGGAGGAGAACGTGAGTGAGAAAGACGCCCTTGAACTTTAGCCAGCACTGCCCCTGGAGCTGGTGTGACGGAGAGATCGTGCGCCGGCTGTCATGCAAGTCCGGTGCTTACCGCGAGGCGGAGGGCCCCGGGCGCGAACTCGACTGCTGAGGCTGCTGCGCCCCCGACTGTGACCCTTGCAGTTGGCCCCTACCCTTGAATACGGGGGGTCCCCCTGGTGCTCCGATAGCGATCACAAACAACATACCCGGCAGAAGAATTGAAACTGGACGGGAGACACTCGCAGACTATATAGCGAGCGGAGACTGCCGCAGTGGCCATCGTTTCGGCAGACCCGACCCCCCATCGGCAGCTGGAAGGTACTGGGCGCTGCGGTGGGCAGGGAAATTATCCTTTTTACCTTTGGCAGGGCAGTAGCTTGGAATGGGCCCTCCGAGGATCGCGAGCGATAGCACTGCTATAAGAAGTTCCCCGTCCCTGCCAGAACTTGTATACTGGATACTGATGCGGTGAGAGCTGCACTGAAGCCATCGCGGAGGAAGTGGAACTTTCGACCCCCTGGAGGCACATTGAGCTTAGCTTACCGGAGGCTATCGGGGGCACCGGGGGTGCTGCGTGGGTGGCTGCCACCTGCCGCGGGGCTGCCTGCGCGGCGCTGATCGGTCAGCGTCTGGTGGCGCTGCGGCCCGCGATGCAGGGGTGACCGGGGGACCCTGGGTGCCGAGCAAGCAGCAGAGACAGCATTGGGGCACTATGAACACACTGTGCTCCCGACATCTCCAACCGCTTGCTGCCCCAGCCTGACCGTTGCTATATGCGGATTCTGGTCGACTCTGCCTACAGCCTGGGCCTTGCTGCATGTCCCGCTGCTGGACCTGTGAATTGACCTGGTGCCCTGCTGTGCAGCTCTTTCATTTGTGAAGACCCATTGGTGCGAGGGGCCACGAGGAGCAGCTCGTTGGTCAAAGACAGACTAGAAGGTGTTGCGTCTCCATGCCCGGCCAAGGGGCACCCCCCATTGCATCAGTGAACCTCGGGACGGTGGGCCGCGAAAGGCGCAAAAGCACGATGGTACGCCCCGAAAACCGCAAGACGAAAATAAACTTCGAGAGTGCACGAAAGGGGACGAAGCCAGGGTCAGCTGAGCCGGGACCTAGTGGCACGGACCCGACTGCTGCAGCCTCTCCCTCGAAAGACCTGGATATGCACCATCTGCTTCAGGAGATGCGACAGGGTTTTGCCACGAAGGTGGAGAAAGTAGACAGGATGTCCTCCAGGATGGATGCCCTAGTGCATAAAGTAGATCCGCATGAAGAAAGAATAACCACAACGGAGCAACGGATCTTGGACAATGACGACATCACCGCCTCTCACACATCTCAGCTAGCCCGCATGGATAACCTACTACGAGTAATAGCGGCCAAGAACGAGGACTTGGAAGCCCGTGGCAGACGCAACAACATCCGCGTTACGGGCGTTCCGGAGTCCACAAACACTGGCAGGATGGAACTATATGTGGAGAAACTCCTCAGAGCGTCGATAGGAGAGCATGCCTTCTCACCTCAGTTCATCGTAGAGAGAGCACATAGGTCATTGGCCCCATCCCTAAACACGGAATGCCACCTTAGCGATGGAGACAGGGCCTTCCTCGCTGCCCCTTTTGAGACGGATGAAATCAGGGATGCTATTATGTCACTTCAAAATGGGAAGGCGTCCGGCTTGGACGGGATACCCGCCGAATTTTACAAAGCATCCGTGGACATCACGGCCCCTGTACTCCGCGAGGTCTTTGAAGAATCATTAGCTGATGGAATCCTCCCCAGCTCAATGCGTGAGGTTGTAATCACATCATTATTAAAACCTGGCAAGAACCCTAATGCCTGTGATTCTTATCACCCGCTCTCGCTTTTAAACTGTGATTTAAAAATATTGGCGAAGGTGCTGGCTACCAGGCTGTCTCTTCTGATGACCCGGATTGTGTTACCTGACCAGTCTGGGTTTGTCCCGGGTCGATCCACTTCCCATAATCTGCATACTCTGTTTTCCCTAGTTTGCGCGGTGCACCCTGACCTCCCTGTCGCGTCGGTCTTCCTAGACACAACTAAGGCCTTCGACCCGGTCGAGTGGCCATATTTGTTCACTGTTCTAGCGCTTTTGGGTTTCCCTAAATTATTCATATCCTGGGTCCAATTACTATATCCGCAACCAACTGCGAAAGTCCTGATCAACGGCCGTCTTTCTGCTTCTGTCTACATCTCCAGGGGCACCCGACAAGGGATGCCCATCATCCCCTCTCTTGTTCGCCATAGCCGTTGAGCCACTGGCCTGTAGGATCCGTCAGCTGCACCGTGACGGCACGATTCACTGCTTTCAGCGCCAGATTGATGTATCGTTATATGCTGACGATATAACGCTATTTGTCAAAGACCCATCACGCAACCTAAATCCCTTACTTAGGGAGTTTGTTGTCTTTGGCAGAATGTCTGGTGTACATATAAACTGGGCCAAGTCACTATTTTACCCGCTCACGGATGCGGTAACTGACTTCCCCCTCGACTATCCTTTGGAGTGGTGCCGTTCAGACCTTCATTACCTAGGTATCCAGATTTCGCGGGACAAAGACAAAACAATACGTTCAAATTACGGAGTGGCAGTCCCCTCTCCATGGCGGGCAGGGCGTTGCTTATCAAAATGGTGGTGCTCCCTCGCTTTCTTTATCTTTTCCTTGATATCCCCTACTACCCAGGTACCTATTTCTTTAAAACTTTGAAGTCAGAACTCTGTCACTTATTCTGGGGAGGTAAGGGCCCGCGACTGAGATGGTCCGTATTGATCCAGCCATATGATAAGGGGGGATTCGATATCCCTGACTTTGAGGTTTACTATCTATGCGCTCAGGCACACTATGCCTATCACTGGATGATCCCCACCCCTTTTATGCCTCAGCTGGCGGTGGAAGACTGGATTGCAAACCCTCTACCCCTCAATGGGCTCCTCCACTGTCCGCCGTCATTATAAACCACGCCGTATACTTCCGTCAAATGCACTATCGATGCCTGGCACCGCATGGCTAAAAAACTGAGCTGTGATCTACTGTATTCCCCTCGGCTGCCACTGGCATATCACCCTAAGCTTGAACTCTTACAGGAACGAGGCTTCCGCATGCCTTACGAGAGTCTACGAATCACCTGTTGGGGTGACCTCTTCTCCACTGGCCTATTTAAAACTGCAGAATTCTTTTTTGCCGCGAACAACCACACTCCACTCGATGTCTTTTACTACCTACGACTGCGCCAGGGGATGAGGGAAATCCTGCCCGATTTTCCCAGTGAACCCGAGATCTTGCCCCCGCTTCACTTCATGCTTTGCTCAACAATGGCTCACATTTGGTATTGGGGATGTATCGCCATGTCAGGGCAGATAGTCCGGTGCCGGAGGTCCTGGCCCGATCACACTGGACCGCTGAGCTAGCCATTAAGATCACTGATGAACAGTGGTTATACTGCTGTGCCATTACAGCCCGAATATCAGCCAGAAGCAGGCTCAAGTTGCTCCATACAAATTCTTGCAGCGACTATACTACACACCGGTGAAAAAATACAGGTTTCAATTATCTGATAATGATAGATGCGAGCGTTGCCGTGCGGAACATGCAGGTTTCCAACACCTCGCCTGGGAGTGCCCTCCTGTTCAGGCCTACTGGCAACAAGTGCATAGCGCCCTTGAATCCATGACTGGGGAATCCATAAATCCTGATCCATTGCTGATGCTTCTGGGACACATCCCCAAGACATGCAGAAAATTCCTAGATATTGCACTACTCCTTGCGAAACGGTGGGTGGCGTGTAGGTGGGGTCGAGGCAGGTCCCCTAAGTTCAAGGAGTGGCTCGCAGATATGACACATAGTCAGGAGCAGCGAGCAGTTTTTGCTGAACTACTCCCGGTCTCCAGCAGACCGAATGACATTTGGGGGCTTCTGGTCAGCTATCTTCTGGCAGATCAAGACGAGGGCCGTGATGGGGATGCTCTCTGTGGCGATGGAGGTGTCCGGACATGACACGACTGCCCATTCAGATAAAACCACCATTGAGAGTCCTCAGATTACGATCATTTGCACTTAATGTGATTGCCTACTTCATTGTTTAACATGAGCCACCAATTTCCATTGCTGATATGATTGCTCACACCTGCTGATGTCCCTCACATTTGCACATAGTGTGCGATGTTATGGTTCCCTCCTAATGTATGCTAACGATATGTCATTGCACCTAGGCATGGGCGGATTTTGCAGATTGGCAATCCGGGAATTTGCGGATTTGCGAATTTGCGGATTTCCAAAATCCGCAAAATCCGCGAATCCTCGCGGATTTTTTTTTTTTGTGTTCGCACGGGTTTCTGCAAGTTCGCGAGGGTTTTGTACAATTTCGCAAATTGCGAAATTGTACAAAACGCTCGCGAACTTACAGAAACCCGTGCGAACACTGCCTCTTGTGTGTATAAAAGGTCAGAGAAAGATCAGTTCAGCAGATGAAGAGAAAGAAACTCCTGGTCACAGGAACAGCACGGGTATTGCGCTCGTGAAAGTCAAGGATGCAAAGGCCTCTATCCAGCATCACAGCTGATTTTCCACGGTAGATTTGGGAAGAAGGCACCTCTGCCCAGCCTCGACGACGCTCACGATTGTTTTTGGGCTAATGAATGAGTCACTGAATTTGAGCATCAACTAGTTCGAGCGACCATGTGTGTGTTACTATGCAATTGCCCCGAAGGGCGCAGGGGTCCCTTGAGTGAGCTGTAGCCAGGCTGTAACTATTTTACAATGGCACCAGCAAGCTGCCAGCGCCGTTGTAAAATAGTTACAAAGTTAGCTTGCACAGGAACCACTTAGATAAAATAAAGCAGCACCTGCTTCGTTGAGTGAGGGAAGCTTGAACAACGGCTGACCATGCTTTAACAGTACCCATTCTGAGTGAGGGAAGCTTGAACAACGGCTGACCATGCTTTAACAGTATCCATTCTGTGTGAGGGAAGCTTGAACAATGGCTGACCATGCTTTAACAGTACCCATTCTGAGTGAGGAAAGCTTGAACAACGGCTGACCATGCTTTAACAGTACCCATTCTGAGTGAGGGAAGCTTGAACAACGGCTGACCATGCTTTAACAGTACCCATTCTGTGTGAGGGAAGCTTGAACAACTGCTGACCATGCTTTAACAGTGCCCATTCTGTGTGAGGGAAACTTGAACAACTGACCATGCTTTAAGAGTACCCATTCTGTGTGAGGGAAGCTTGAACAACAGCTGACCATGCTTTAACAGTACCCATTCTGTGTGAGGGAAGCTTAACCATGCTTTAACAGTACCCATTCTGTGTGAGGGAAGCTTGACCAACGGCTGACCATGCTTTAACAGTACCCATTCTGTGTGAGGGAAGCTTGTACAATGGCTGACAATGCTTTAACAGTACCCATTCTGAGTGAGGGAAGCTTGAACAACGGCTGACCATGCTTTAACAGTACCCATTCTGTGTGAGGGAAGCTTGAACAACGGCTGACCATGCTTTAACAGTACCCATTCTGTGTGAGGGAAGCTTAACCATGCTTTAACAGCACCCATTCTGTGTGAGAGAAGCTTGAACAACGGCTGACCATGCTTTAACAGTACCCAATCTGTGTGAGGCAAGCTTGAACAATGGCTGACCATGCTTTAACAGTACCCATTATGAGTGAGGGAAGCTTGAACTGACCATGCCTTAACAGTACCCATTCTGTGTGAGGGAAGCTTGAACTGACCATGCTTTAACAGTACCCATTCTGTGTGAGGCAAGCTTGAACAATGGCTGACCATGCTTTAACAGTACCCATTATGAGTGAGGGAAGCTTGAACTGACCATGCCTTAACAGTAACCATTCTGTGTGAGGGAAGCTTGAACAACTGCAGACCATGCTTTAACAGTACCCATTCTGTGTGAGGGAAGCTTGAACAATGGCTGACCATGCTTTAACAGTACCCATTATGAGTGAGGGAAGCTTGAACTGACCATGCCTTAACAGTACCCATTCTGTGTGAGGGAAGCTTGAACTGACCATGCTTTAACAGTACCCATTCTGTGTGAGGGAAGCTTGACCAACGGCTGACCATGCTTTAACAGTACCCATTATGAGTGAGGGAAGCTTGAACAACGGCTGACCATGCTTTAACAGTACCCATTATGAGTGAGGGAAGCTTGAACAACTGCTGACCATGCTTTAACAGTACCCATTCTGTGTGAGGGAAGCTTGAACAACTGCTGACCATTCTTTAACACTACCCATTCTGTCTGAGGGAAGCTTGAACAACTGCTGACCATGCTTTAACAGTACCCAGTCAGTGTGAGGGAAGCTTGAACAACTGCTGACCATGCTTTAACAGTACCCATTCTGTGTGAGGGAAGCTTGAACAACTGCTGACCATGCTTTAACAGTACCCATTATGAGTGAGGGAAGCTTGAACTGACCATGCCTTAACAGTACCCATTCTGTGTGAGGGAAGCTTGAACTGACCATGCTTTAACAGTACCCATTCTGTGTGAGGGAAGCTTGAACAACGGCTGACCATGCTTTAACAGTACCCATTCTGTGTGAGGGAAGCTTGAACTGACCATGCTTTAACAGTACCCATTCTGTGTGAGGGAAGCTTGAACAACGGCTGACCATGCTTTTACAGTACCCATTATGAGTGAGGGAAGCTTGAACAACGGCTGACCATGCTTTAACAGTATCCATTCTGAGTGAGGGAAGCTTGAACAACGGCTGACCATGCTTTAACAGTATCCATTCTGTGTGAGGGAAGCTTAACCATGCTTTAACAGTACCCATTCTGTCTGAGGGAAGCTTGAACAACTGCTGACCATGCTTTAACAGTACCCATTCTGTGTGAGGGAAGCTTCAACAACGGCTGACCATGCTTTAGCAGTACCCATTCTGTGTGAGGGAAGCTTGAACTGACCATGCTTTAACAGTACCCATTCTGTGTGAGGGAAGCTTGAACAACGGCTGACCATGCTTTAACAGTCCCCATTCTGTGTGAGGGAAGCTTGAACAACGGCTGACCATGCTTTAACAGTACCCATTCTGTGTGAGGGAAGCTTGAACAACTGCTGACCGTGCTTTAACAGTACCCATTCTGTGTGAGGGAAGCTTGAACAACAGCTGACCATGCTTTAACAGTACCCATTCTGTGTGAGGAAAGCTTGAACAACTGCTGACCATGCTTTAACAGTACCCATTCTGTGTGAGGGAAGCTTAACCATGCTTTAACAGTTCCCATTCTGTGTGACGGAAGCTTGAACAACTGCTGATCATGCGTTAACAGTACCCATTCTGTGTGAGGGAAGCTTGAACAACTGCTGACCATTCATTAACAGTACCCATTCTGTGTGAGGGAAGCTTGAACAACTGCTGACCATGCTTTAACAGTACCCATTCTGTGTGAGGGAAGCTTGAAACAACTGCTGACCATGCTTTAACAGTACCCATTCTGTGTGAGGGAAGCTTGAACAACTGCTGACCATGCTTTAACATTTACAACAAGGGGTGGTGAGGGACAGAGTCTCTGAATAAAGCAGAAAACTCTCACCCAGTCAAGAGATCAGGGCTAGATCCAACACCGTTTTTTAGCTCACTGCACCATCCCAGTTTCAGAACCTGGCTGTATGCAAATTAGTCTGTTCCTGTACCAGTGCATGATGGGAACAGGGCAAACCAAACTACAAAAGCCAATCCTTACACTGGGAAGGAAACAAGCTCCCGGGGACCGGTTTCTGGCATTACAGCCGTCTTCGGCCCGGTTTGCTTGAATCCTGATGGTGCAATGAGCAAGGGACTCATGTCTGAGTATACCCTTCCATGCTTAGGGTGGACAAAAATATTTACAACAAGGGGTGGTGAGGGACAGAGTCTCTGAATAAAGCAGAAAACTCTCACCCAGTCAAGAGATCAGGGCTAGATCCAACACCGTTTTTTAGCTCACTGCACCATCCCAGTTTCAGAACCTGGCTGTATGCAAATTAGTCTGTTCCTGTCCCAGTGCATGATGGGAACAGGGCAAACCAAACTACAAAAGCCAATCCTTACACTGGGAAGGAAACAAGCTCCCGGGGACCGGTTTCTGGCATTACAGCCGTCTTCGGCCCGGTTTGCTTGAATCCTGATGGTGCAAAGACCATGCTTTAACAATACCCATTCTGTGTGAGGGAAACTTGAACAACTGCTGACCATGCTTTAACAGTACCCATTCTGTGTGAGGGAAGCTTGAACAACTGCTGACCATGCTTTAACAGTACCCATTCTGTGTGAGGGAAGCTTAACCATGCTTTAACAGTACCCATTCTGTGTGAGGGAAGCTTGACCAACGGCTGACCATGCTTTAACAGTACCCATTCTGTGTGAGGGAAGCTTGTACAATGGCTGACAATGCTTTAACAGTACCCATTCTGAGTGAGGGAAGCTTGAACAACGGCTGACCATGCTTTAACAGTACCCATTCTGTGTGAGGGAAGCTTGAACAACGGCTGACCATGCTTTAACAGTACCCATTCTGTGTGAGGGAAGCTTAACCATGCTTTAACAGCACCCATTCTGTGTGAGAGAAGCTTGAACAACGGCTGACCATGCTTTAACAGTACCCAATCTGTGTGAGGCAAGCTTGAACAATGGCTGACCATGCTTTAACAGTACCAATTATGAGTGAGGGAAGCTTGAACTGACCATGCCTTAACAGTACCAATTCTGTGTGAGGGAAGCTTGAACTGACCATGCTTTAACAGTACCCATTCTGTGTGAGGCAAGCTTGAACAATGGCTGACCATGCTTTAACAGTACCCATTATGAGTGAGGGAAGCTTGAACTGACCATGCCTTAACAGTAACCATTCTGTGTGAGGGAAGCTTGAACAACTGCAGACCATGCTTTAACAGTACCCATTCTGTGTGAGGGAAGCTTGAACAATGGCTGACCATGCTTTAACAGTACCCATTATGAGTGAGGGAAGCTTGAACTGACCATGCCTTAACAGTACCCATTCTGTGTGAGGGAAGCTTGAACTGACCATGCTTTAACAGTACCCATTCTGTGTGAGGGAAGCTTGACCAACGGCTGACCATGCTTTAACAGTACCCATTATGAGTGAGGGAAGCTTGAACAACGGCTGACCATGCTTTAACAGTACCCATTATGAGTGAGGGAAGCTTGAACAACTGCTGACCATGCTTTAACAGTACCCATTCTGTGTGAGGGAAGCTTGAACAACTGCTGACCATTCTTTAACACTACCCATTCTGTCTGAGGGAAGCTTGAACAACTGCTGACCATGCTTTAACAGTACCCAGTCAGTGTGAGGGAAGCTTGAACAACTGCTGACCATGCTTTAACAGTACCCATTCTGTGTGAGGGAAGCTTGAACAACTGCTGACCATGCTTTAACAGTACCCATTATGAGTGAGGGAAGCTTGAACTGACCATGCCTTAACAGTACCCATTCTGTGTGAGGGAAGCTTGAACTGACCATGCTTTAACAGTACCCATTCTGTGTGAGGGAAGCTTGAACAACGGCTGACCATGCTTTAACAGTACCCATTCTGTGTGAGGGAAGCTTGAACTGACCATGCTTTAACAGTACCCATTCTGTGTGAGGGAAGCTTGAACAACGGCTGACCATGCTTTTACAGTACCCATTATGAGTGAGGGAAGCTTGAACAACGGCTGACCATGCTTTAACAGTATCCATTCTGAGTGAGGGAAGCTTGAACAACGGCTGACCATGCTTTAACAGTATCCATTCTGTGTGAGGGAAGCTTAACCATGCTTTAACAGTACCCATTCTGTCTGAGGGAAGCTTGAACAACTGCTGACCATGCTTTAACAGTACCCATTCTGTGTGAGGGAAGCTTCAACAACGGCTGACCATGCTTTAGCAGTACCCATTCTGTGTGAGGGAAGCTTGAACTGACCATGCTTTAACAGTACCCATTCTGTGTGAGGGAAGCTTGAACAACGGCTGACCATGCTTTAACAGTCCCCATTCTGTGTGAGGGAAGCTTGAACAACGGCTGACCATGCTTTAACAGTACCCATTCTGTGTGAGGGAAGCTTGAACAACTGCTGACCGTGCTTTAACAGTACCCATTCTGTGTGAGGGAAGCTTGAACAACAGCTGACCATGCTTTAACAGTACCCATTCTGTGTGAGGAAAGCTTGAACAACTGCTGACCATGCTTTAACAGTACCCATTCTGTGTGAGGGAAGCTTAACCATGCTTTAACAGTTCCCATTCTGTGTGACGGAAGCTTGAACAACTGCTGATCATGCGTTAACAGTACCCATTCTGTGTGAGGGAAGCTTGAACAACTGCTGACCATTCATTAACAGTACCCATTCTGTGTGAGGGAAGCTTGAACAACTGCTGACCATGCTTTAACAGTACCCATTCTGTGTGAGGGAAGCTTGAAACAACTGCTGACCATGCTTTAACAGTACCCATTCTGTGTGAGGGAAGCTTGAACAACTGCTGACCATGCTTTAACATTTACAACAAGGGGTGGTGAGGGACAGAGTCTCTGAATAAAGCAGAAAACTCTCACCCAGTCAAGAGATCAGGGCTAGATCCAACACCGTTTTTTAGCTCACTGCACCATCCCAGTTTCAGAACCTGGCTGTATGCAAATTAGTCTGTTCCTGTACCAGTGCATGATGGGAACAGGGAAAACCAAACTACAAAAGCCAATCCTTACACTGGGAAGGAAACAAGCTCCCGGGGACCGGTTTCTGGCATTACAGCCGTCTTCGGCCCGGTTTGCTTGAATCCTGATGGTGCAATGAGCAAGGGACTCATGTCTGAGTATACCCTTCCATGCTTAGGGTGGACAAAAATATTTACAACAAGGGGTGTTGAGGGACAGAGTCTCTGAATAAAGCAGAAAACTCTCACCCAGTCAAGAGATCAGGGCTAGATCCAACACCGTTTTTTAGCTCACTGCACCATCCCAGTTTCAGAACCTGGCTGTATGCAAATTAGTCTGTTCCTGTCCCAGTGCATGATGGGAACAGGGCAAACCAAACTACAAAAGCCAATCCTTACACTGGGAAGGAAACAAGCTCCCGGGGACCGGTTTCTGGCATTACAGCTGTCTTCGGCCCGGTTTGCTTGAATCCTGATGGTGCAAAGACCATGCTTTAACAATACCCATTCTGTGTGAGGGAAACTTGAACAACTGCTGACCATGCTTTAACAGTACCCATTCTGTGTGAGGGAAGCTTGAACAACTGCTGACCATGCTTTAACAGTACCCATTCTGTGTGAGGGAAGCTTGAACAACTGCTGACCATGCTTTAACAGTACCCATTCTCTGTGAGGGAAGCTTGAACAACGGCTGACCATGCTTTAACAGTACCCATTCTGTGTTAGGGAAGCTTGAACAATGGCTGAAAATGCTTTAACAGTACCCATTCTGAGTGAGGGAAGCTTGAACAACGGCTGACCATGCTTTAACAGTGCCCATTCTGTGTGAGGGAAGCTTGAACAACGGCTGACCATGCTTTAACAGTACCCATTCTGTGTGAGGGAAGCTTGAACTGACCATGCTTTAACAGTACCCATTCTGTGTGAGGGAAGCTTGAACAACGGCTGACCATGCTTTAACAGTACCCATTCTGTGTGAGGGAAGCTTGAACAACGGCTGACCATGCTTTAACAGTACCCATTCTGTGTGAGGGAAGCTTGAACAACTGCTGACCATGCTTTAACAGTACCCAGTCAGTGTGAGGGAAGCTTGAACAACTGCTGACCATGCTTTAACAGTACCCATTCTGTGTGAGGGAAGCTTGAACAACTCCTGACCATGCTTTAACAGTACCCATTATGAGTGAGGGAAGCTTGAACTGACCATGCCTTAACAGTACCCATTCTGTGTGAGGGAAGCTTGAACTGACCATGCTTTAACAGTACCCATTCTGTGTGAGGGAAGCTTGAACAACGGCTGACCACGCTTTAACAGTACCCATTCTGTGTGAGGGAAGCTTGAACTGACCATGCTTTAACAGTACCCATTCTGTGTGAGGGAAGCTTGAACAACGGCTGACCATGCTTTTACAGTACCCATTATGAGTGAGGGAAGCTTAAACAACGGCTGACAATGCTTTAACAGTATCCATTCTGAGTGAGGGAAGCTTGAACAACGGCTGACCATGCTTTAACAGTATCCATTCTGTGTGAGGGAAGCTTAACCATGCTTTAACAGTACCCATTCTGTGTGAGGGAAGCTTGAACAACTGCTGACCATGCTTTAACAGTACCCATTCTGTGTGAGGGAAGCTTGAACAACGGCTGACCATGCTTTAGCAGTACCCATTCTGTGTGAAGGAAGCTTGAACTGACCATGCTTTAACAGTACCCATTCTGTGTGAGGGAAGCTTGAACTGACCATGCTTTAACAGTACCCATTCTGTGTGAGGGAAGCTTGAACAACGGCTGACCATGCTTTAACAGTCCCCATTCTGTGTGAGGGAAGCTTGAACAACGGCTGACCATGCTTTATCAGTACCCATTCTGTGTGAGGGAAGCTTGAACAACTGCTGACCATGCTTTAACAGTACCCATTCTGTGTGAGGGAAGCTTGAACAACAGCTGACCATGCTTTAACAGTACCCATTCTGTGTGAGGAAAGCTTGAACAACTGCTGACCATGCTTTAACAGTACCCATTCTGTGTGAGGGAAGCTTAACCATGCTTTAACAGTTCCCATTCTGTGTGACGGAAGCTTGAACAACTGCTGATCATGCGTTAACAGTACCCATTCTGTGTGAGGGAAGCTTGAACAACTGCTGACCATGCTTTAACAGTACCCATTCTGTGTGAGGGAAGCTTGAAACAACTGCTGACCATGCTTTAACAGTACCCATTCTGTGTGAGGGAAGCTTGAACAACTGCTGACCATGCTTTAACATTTACAACAAGGGGTGGTGAGGGACAGAGTCTCTGAATAAAGCAATAAACTCTCACCAAGTCAAGAGATCAGGGCTAGATCCAACACCGTTTTTTAGCTCACTGCACCATCCCAGTTTCAGAACCTGGCTGTATGCAAATTAGTCTGTTCCTGTCCCAGTGCATGATGGGAACAGGGCAAACCAAACTACAAAAGCCAATCCTTACACTGGGAAGGAAACAAGCTCCCGGGGACCGGTTTCTGGCATTACAGCCGTCTTCGGCCCGGTTTGCTTGAATCCTGATGGTGCAATGAGCAAGGGACTCATGTCTGAGTATACCCTTCCACGCTTAGGGTGGACAAAAATATTTACAACAAGGGGTGGTGAGGGATAGAGTCTCTGAATAAAGCAGAAAACTCTCACCCAGTCAAGAGATCAGGGCTAGATCCAACACCGTTTTTTAGCTCACTGCACCATCCCAGTTTCAGAACCTGGCTGTATGCAAATTAGTCTGTTCCTGTCCCAGTGCATGATGGGAACAGGGCAAACCAAACTACAAAAGCCAATCCTTACACTGGGAAGGAAACATGCTCCCGGGGACCGGTTTCTGGCATTACAGCAGTCTTCAGCCCGGTTTGCTTGAATCCTGATGGTGCAAAGACCATGCTTTAACAATACCCATTCTGTGTGAGGGAAGCTTGAACAACGGCTGACCATGCTTTAACAGTACCCATTCTGTGTGAGGGAAGCTTGAACAACGGCTGACCATGCTTTAACAGTACCCATTCTGTGTGAGGGAAGCTTGAACAACTGCTGACCATGCTTTAACAGTGCCCATTCTGTGTGAGGGAAGCTTGAACAACGGCTGACCATGCTTTAACAGTACCCATTCTGTGTGAGGGAAGCTTGAACAACTGCTGACCATGCTTTAACAGTACCCATTCTGTGTGAGGGAAGCTTGAACAACTGCTGACCATGCTTTAACAGTACCCATTCTGTGTGAGGGAAGCTTGAACAACTGCTGACCATGCTTTAACAGTACCCATTCTCTGTGAGGGAAGCTTGAACAACGGCTGATCATGCTTTAACAGTACCCATTCTGTGTTAGGGAAGCTTGAACAATGGCTGAAAATGCTTTAACAGTACCCATTCTGAGTGAGGGAAGCTTGAACAACGGCTGACCATGCTTTAACAGTGCCCATTCTGTGTGAGGGAAGCTTGAACAACGGCTGACCATGCTTTAACAGTACCCATTCTGTGTGAGGGAAGCTTGAACCGACCATGCTTTAACAGTACCCATTCTGTGTGAGGAAAGCTTGAACAACGGCTGACCATGCTTTAACAGTGCCCATTCTGTGTGAGGGAAGCTTGAACAACGGCTGACCATGCTTTAACAGTACCCATTCTGTGTGAGGGAAGCTTGAACAACGGCTGACCATGCTTTAACAGTACCCATTCTGTGTGAGGGTAGCTGGAACAACAGCTGACCATGCTTTAACAGTACCCATTCTGTGTGAGGGAAGCTTGAAAAACTGCTGACCATGCTTTAACAGTACCCATTCTGTGTGAGGGAAGCTTGAACAACGGCTGACCATGCTTTAACAGTACCCATTCTGTGTGAGGGAAGCTTGAACTGACCATGCTTTAACAGTACCCATTCTGTGTGAGGGAAGCTTGAACAACGGCTGACCATACTTTAACAGTACCCATTATGAGTGAGGGAAGCTTCAACAACGGCTGACAATGCTTTAACAGTACCCATTCTGAGTGAGGGAAGCTTGAACAACAGCTGACCATGCTTTAACAGTGTCCATTCTGTGAGAGGGAAGCTTAACCATGCTTTAACAGTACCCATTCTGTGTGAGGGAAGCTTAAACAACTGCTGACCATGCTTTAACAGTACCCATTCTGTGTGAGGGAAGCTTGAACAACTGCAGACCATGCTTTAACAGTACCCATTCTGTGTGAGGGAAGCTTGAACAACTGCTGACCATGCTTTAACAGTACCCATTCTGTGTGAGGGAAGCTTGAACAACTGCTGACCATGCTTTAACAGTACCCATTCTCTGTGAGGGAAGCTTGAACAACGGCTGATCATTCTTTAACAGTACCCATTCTGTGTTAGGGAAGCTTGAACAATGGCTGAAAATGCTTTAACAGTACCCATTCTGTGTGAGGGAAGCTTGAACAATGGCTGAAAATGCTTTAAGAGTACCCATTCTGAGTGAGGGAAGCTTGAACAACGGCTGACCATGCTTTAACAGTGCCCATTCTGTGTGAGGGAAGCTTGAACAACGGCTGACCATGCTTTAACAGTACCCATTCTGTGTGAGGGAAGCTTGAACCGACCATGCTTTAACAGTACCCATTCTGTGTGAGGAAAGCTTGAACAACGGCTGACCATGCTTTAACAGTGCCCATTCTGTGTGAGGGAAGCTTGAACAACGGCTGACCATGCTTTAACAGTACCCATTCTGTGTGAGGGAAGCTTGAACAACGGCTGACCATGCTTTAACAGTACCCATTCTGTGTGAGGGTAGCTGGAACAACAGCTGACCATGCTTTAACAGTACCCATTCTGTGTGAGGGAAGCTTGAAAAACTGCTGACCATGCTTTAACAGTACCCATTCTGTGTGAGGGAAGCTTGAACAACGGCTGACCATGCTTTAACAGTACCCATTCTGTGTGAGGGAAGCTTGAACTGACCATGCTTTAACAGTACCCATTCTGTGTGAGGGAAGCTTGAACAACGGCTGACCATACTTTAACAGTACCCATTATGAGTGAGGGAAGCTTCAACAACGGCTGACAATGCTTTAACAGTACCCATTCTGAGTGAGGGAAGCTTGAACAACAGCTGACCATGCTTTAACAGTGTCCATTCTGTGAGAGGGAAGCTTAACCATGCTTTAACAGTACCCATTCTGTGTGAGGGAAGCTTAAACAACTGCTGACCATGCTTTAACAGTACCCATTCTGTGTGAGGGAAGCTTGAACAACTGCAGACCATGCTTTAACAGTACCCATTCTGTGTGAGGGAAGCTTGAACAACTGCTGACCATGCTTTAACAGTACCCATTCTGTGTGAGGGAAGCTTGAACAACTGCTGACCATGCTTTAACAGTACCCATTCTCTGTGAGGGAAGCTTGAACAACGGCTGATCATTCTTTAACAGTACCCATTCTGTGTTAGGGAAGCTTGAACAATGGCTGAAAATGCTTTAACAGTACCCATTCTGTGTGAGGGAAGCTTGAACAACTGCTGACCATGCTTTAACAGTACCCATTCTCTGTGAGGGAAGCTTGAACAACTGCTGACCATGCTTTAACAGTGCCCATTCTGTGTGAGGGAAGCTTGAACAACAGCTGACCATGCTTTAACAGTACCCATTCTGTGTGAGGGAAGCTTGAACAACTGCTGACCATGCTTTAACAATACCCATTCTGTGTGAGGGAAGCTTGAACAACGGCTGACCATGCTTTAACAGTACCCATTCTGTGTGAGGGAAGCTTGAACAACAGCTGACCATGCTTTAACAGTGCCCATTCTGTGTGAGGGAAGCTTGAACAACAGCTGACCATGCTTTAACAGTACCCATTCTGTGTGAGGGAAGCTTGAACAACTGCTGACCATGCTTTAACAATACCCATTCTGTGTGAGGGAAGCTTGAAGAACGGCTGACCATGCTTTAACAGTACCCATTCTGTGTGAGGGAAGCTTCAACAACTGCTGACCATGCTTTAACAGTGCCCATTCTGTGTGAGGGAAGCTTGAACAACAGCTGACCATGCTTTAACAGTACCCATTCTGTGTGAGGGAAGCTTGAACAACTGCTGACCATGCTTTAACAATACCCATTCTGTGTGAGGGAAGCTTGAACAACGGCTGACCATGCTTTAACAGTACCCATTCTGTGTGAGGGAAGCTTGAACAACTGCTGACCATGCTTTAACAGTACCCATTCTCGGTGAGGGAAGCTTGAACAACTGCTGACCATGCTTTAACAGTGCCCATTCTGTGTGAGGGAAGCTTGAACAACGGCTGACCATGCTTTAACAGTACACATTCTGTGTGAGGGAAGCTTGAACAATGGCTGAAAATGCTTTAACAGTACCCATTCTGAGTGAGGGAAGCTTGAACAACGGCTGACCATGCTTTAACAGTACCCATTCTGTGTGAGGGAAGCTTGAACAACGGCTGACCATGCTTTAACAGTACCCATTCTGTGTGAGGGAAGCTTGAACAATGGCTGAAAATGCTTTAACAGTACCCATTCTGAGTGAGGGAAGCTTGAACAACGGCTGACCATGCTTTAACAGTACCCATTCTGTGTGAGGGAAGCTTGAACAACTGCTGACCATGCTTTAACAATACCCATTCTGTGTGAGGGAAGCTTGAACAACTGCTGACCATGCTTTAACAGTACCCATTCTGTGTGAGGGAAGCTTGAACAACTGCTGACCATTCTTTAACAGTACCCATTCTGTGTGAGGGAAGCTTGAACAACTGCTGACCATGCTTTAACAGTACCCATTCTCTGTGAGGGAAGCTTGAACAACGGCTGATCATGCTTTAACAGTACCCATTCTGTGTTAGGGAAGCTTGAACAATGGCTGAAAATGCTTTAACAGTACCCATTCTGAGTGAGGGAAGCTTGAACAACGGCTGACCATGCTTTAACAGTACCCATTCTGTGTGAGGGAAGCTTAACCATGCTTTAACAGTACCCATTATGAGTGAGGGAAGAATCAACAACGGCTGACCATGCTTTAACAGTACCCATTCTGAGTGAGGGAAGCTTGAACAACAGCTGACCATGCTTTAACAGTGCCCATTCTGTGTGAGGGAAGCTTAACCATGCTTTAACAGTACCCATTCTGTGTGAGGGAAGCTTAAACAACTGCTGACCATGCTTTTAACAGTACCCATTCTGTGTGAGGGAAGCTTGAACAACTGCTGACCATGCTTTAACAATACCCATTCTGTGTGAGGGAAGCTTGAACAACTGCTGACCATGCTTTAACAGTACCCATTCTGTGTGAGGGAAGCTTGAACAACAGCTGACCATGCTTTAACAGTACCCATTCTGTGTGAGGGAAGCTTGAACAACTGCTGACCATGCTTTAACAGTACCCATTCTCTGTGAGGGAAGCTTGAACAACTGCTGACCATGCTTTAACAGTGCCCATTCTGTGTGAGGGAAGCTTAAACAACTGCTGACCATGCTTTTAACAGTACCCATTCTGTGTGAGGGAAGCTTGAACAACTGCTGACCATGCTTTAACAATACCCATTCTGTGTGAGGGAAGCTTGAACAACTGCTGACCATGCTTTAACAGTACCCATTCTGTGTGAGGGAAGCTTGAACAACTGCTGACCATGCTTTAACAGTACCCATTCTGTGTGAGGGAAGCTTGAACAACTGCTGACCATGCTTTAACAGTACCCATTCTCTGTGAGGGAAGCTTGAACAACGGCTGATCATGCTTTAACAGTACCCATTCTGTGTTAGGGAAGCTTGAACAATGGCTGAAAATGCTTTAACAGTACCCATTCTGAGTGAGGGAAGCTTGAACAACGGCTGACCATGCTTTAACAGTGCCCATTCTGTGTGAGGGAAGCTTGAACAACGGCTGACCATGCTTTAACAGTACCCATTCTGTGTGAGGGAAGCTTGAACCGACCATGCTTTAACAGTACCCATTCTGTGTGAGGGAAGCTTGAACAACGGCTGACCATGCTTTAACAGTGCCCATTCTGTGTGAGGGAAGCTTGAACAATGGCTGACCATGCTTTAACAGTACCCATTCTGTGTGAGGGAAATCTTGAACAACGGCTGACCATGCTTTAACAGTACCCATTCTGTGTGAGGGAAGCTTGAACAACTGCTGACCATGCTTTAACAGTACCCATTCTCGGTGAGGGAAGCTTGAACAACTGCTGACCATGCTTTAACAGTGCCCATTCTGTGTGAGGGAAGCTTGAACAACGGCTGACCATGCTTTAACAGTACACATTCTGTGTGAGGGAAGCTTGAACAATGGCTGAAAATGCTTTAACAGTACCCATTCTGAGTGAGGGAAGCTTGAACAACGGCTGACCATGCTTTAACAGTACCCATTCTGTGTGAGGGAAGCTTGAACAACGGCTGACCATGCTTTAACAGTACCCATTCTGTGTGAGGGAAGCTTGAACAATGGCTGAAAATGCTTTAACAGTACCCATTCTGAGTGAGGGAAGCTTGAACAACGGCTGACCATGCTTTAACAGTACCCATTCTGTGTGAGGGAAGCTTGAACAACTGCTGACCATGCTTTAACAATACCCATTCTGTGTGAGGGAAGCTTGAACAACTGCTGACCATGCTTTAACAGTACCCATTCTGTGTGAGGGAAGCTTGAACAACTGCTGACCATTCTTTAACAGTACCCATTCTGTGTGAGGGAAGCTTGAACAACTGCTGACCATGCTTTAACAGTACCCATTCTCTGTGAGGGAAGCTTGAACAACGGCTGATCATGCTTTAACAGTACCCATTCTGTGTTAGGGAAGCTTGAACAATGGCTGAAAATGCTTTAACAGTACCCATTCTGAGTGAGGGAAGCTTGAACAACGGCTGACCATGCTTTAACAGTACCCATTCTGTGTGAGGGAAGCTTAACCATGCTTTAACAGTACCCATTATGAGTGAGGGAAGAATCAACAACGGCTGACCATGCTTTAACAGTACCCATTCTGAGTGAGGGAAGCTTGAACAACAGCTGACCATGCTTTAACAGTGCCCATTCTGTGTGAGGGAAGCTTAACCATGCTTTAACAGTACCCATTCTGTGTGAGGGAAGCTTAAACAACTGCTGACCATGCTTTTAACAGTACCCATTCTGTGTGAGGGAAGCTTGAACAACTGCTGACCATGCTTTAACAATACCCATTCTGTGTGAGGGAAGCTTGAACAACTGCTGACCATGCTTTAACAGTACCCATTCTGTGTGAGGGAAGCTTGAACAACAGCTGACCATGCTTTAACAGTACCCATTCTGTGTGAGGGAAGCTTGAACAACTGCTGACCATGCTTTAACAGTACCCATTCTCTGTGAGGGAAGCTTGAACAACTGCTGACCATGCTTTAACAGTGCCCATTCTGTGTGAGGGAAGCTTAAACAACTGCTGACCATGCTTTTAACAGTACCCATTCTGTGTGAGGGAAGCTTGAACAACTGCTGACCATGCTTTAACAATACCCATTCTGTGTGAGGGAAGCTTGAACAACTGCTGACCATGCTTTAACAGTACCCATTCTGTGTGAGGGAAGCTTGAACAACTGCTGACCATGCTTTAACAGTACCCATTCTGTGTGAGGGAAGCTTGAACAACTGCTGACCATGCTTTAACAGTACCCATTCTCTGTGAGGGAAGCTTGAACAACGGCTGATCATGCTTTAACAGTACCCATTCTGTGTTAGGGAAGCTTGAACAATGGCTGAAAATGCTTTAACAGTACCCATTCTGAGTGAGGGAAGCTTGAACAACGGCTGACCATGCTTTAACAGTGCCCATTCTGTGTGAGGGAAGCTTGAACAACGGCTGACCATGCTTTAACAGTACCCATTCTGTGTGAGGGAAGCTTGAACCGACCATGCTTTAACAGTACCCATTCTGTGTGAGGGAAGCTTGAACAACGGCTGACCATGCTTTAACAGTGCCCATTCTGTGTGAGGGAAGCTTGAACAATGGCTGACCATGCTTTAACAGTACCCATTCTGTGTGAGGGAAATCTTGAACAACGGCTGACCATGCTTTAACAGTACCCATTCTGTGTGAGGGAAGCTTGAACAACGGCTGACCATGCTTTAACAGTACCCATTCTGTGTGAGGGAAGCTTGCAAAACTGCTGACCATGCTTTAACAGTACCCATTCTGTGTGAGGGAAGCTTGAACAACGGCTGACCATGCTTTAACAGTACCCATTCTGTGTGAGGGAAGCTTGAACTGACCATGCTTTAACAGTACCCATTCTGTGTGAGGGAAGCTTGAACAACGGCTGACCATACTTTAACAGTACCCATTATGAGTGAGGGAAGCTTCAACAACGGCTGACAATGCTTTAACAGTACCCATTCTGAGTGAGGGAAGCTTGAACAACAGCTGACCATGCTTTAACAGTGTCCATTCTGTGAGAGGGAAGCTTAACCATGCTTTAACAGTACCCATTCTGTGTGAGGGAAGCTTAAACAACTGCTGACCATGTTTAACAGTACCCATTCTGTGTGAGGGAAGCTTGAACAACTGCAGACCATGCTTTAACAGTACCCATTCTGTGTGAGGGAAGCTTGAACGCTTGAACAACTGCTGACCATGCTTTAACAGTACCCATTCTGTGTGAGGGAAGCTTGAACAACTGCTGACCATGCTTTAACAGTACCCATTCTCTGTGAGGGAAGCTTGAACAACGGCTGATCATGCTTTAACAGTACCCATTCTGTGTTAGGGAAGCTTGAACAATGGCTGAAAATGCTTTAACAGTACCCATTCTGTGTGAGGGAAGCTTGAACAACTGCTGACCATGCTTTAACAGTACCCATTCTCTGTGAGGGAAGCTTTAACAACTGCTGACCATGCTTTAACAGTGCCCATTCTGTGTGAGGGAAGCTTGAACAACAGCTGACCATGCTTTAACAGTACCCATTCTGTGTGAGGGAAGCTTGAACAACTGCTGACCATGCTTTAACAATACCCATTCTGTGTGAGGGAAGCTTGAACAACGGCTGACCATGCTTTAACAGTACCCATTCTGTGTGAGGGAAGTTTGAACAACTGCTGACCATGCTTTAACAGTGCCCATTCTGTGTGAGGGAAGCTTGAACAACAGCTGACCATGCTTTAACAGTACCCATTCTGTGTGAGGGAAGCTTGAACAACTGCTGACCATGCTTTAACAATACCCATTCTGTGTGAGGGAAGCTTGAACAACGGCTGACCATGCTTTAACAGTACCCATTCTGTGTGAGGGAAGCTTGAACAACTGCTGACCATGCTTTAACAGTACCCATTCTCTGTGAGGGAAGCTTGAACAACTGCTGACCATGCTTTAACAGTGCCCATTCTGTGTGAGGGAAGCTTGAACAACGGCTGACCATGCTTTAACAGTACCCATTCTGTGTGAGGGAAGCTTGAACAATGGCTGAAAATGCTTTAACAGTACCCATTCTGAGTGAGGGAAGCTTGAACAACGGCTGACCATGCTTTAACAGTACCCATTCTGTGTGAGGGAAGCTTGAACAACGGCTGACCATGCTTTAACAGTACCCATTCTGTGTGAGGGAAGCTTGAACTGACCATGCTTTAACAGTACCCATTCTGTGTGAGGGAAGCTTGAACAACGGCTGACCATGCTTTAACAGTACCCATTCTGTGTGAGGGAAGCTTGAACAATGGCTGAAAATGCTTTAACAGTACCCATTCTGAGTGAGGGAAGCTTGAACAACGGCTGACCATGCTTTAACAGTACCCATTCTGTGTGAGGGAAGCTTGAACAACGGCTGACCATGCTTTAACAGTACCCATTATGAGTGAGGAAAGATTCAACAACGGCTGACCATTCTTTAACAGTACCCATTCTGAGTGAGGGAAGCTTGAACAACAGCTGACCATGCTTTAACAGTGCCCATTCTGTGTGAGGGAAGCTTAACCATGCTTTAACAGTACCCATTCTGTGTGAGGGAAGCTTAAACAACTGCTGACCATGCTTTTAACAGTACCCATTCTGTGTGAGGGAAGCTTGAACAACTGCTGACCATGCTTTAACAATACCCATTCTGTGTGAGCGAAGCTTGAACAACTGCTGACCATGCTTTAACAGTACCCATTCTGTGTGAGGGAAGCTTGAACAACTGCTGACCATGCTTTAACAGTACCCATTCTCTGTGAGGGAAGCTTGAACAACTGCTGACCATGCTTTACCAGTGCCCATTCTGTGGGAGGGAAGCTTGAACAACGGCTGACCATGCTTTAACAGTACCCATTCTGTGTGAGGGAAGCTTGACCAACGGCTGACCATGCTTTAACAGTACCCATTCTGTGTGAGGGAAGCTTGACCAACGGCTGACCATGCTTTAACAGTACCCATTCTGTGTGAGGGAAGCTTGAACAACAGCTGACCATGCTTTAACAGTGCCCATTATGTGTGAGGGAAGCTTAACCATACTTTAACAGTACCCATTCTGTGTGAGGGAAGCTTAAACAACTGCTGACCATGCTTTTAACAGTACCCATTCTGTGTGAGGGAAGCTTGAACAACTGCTGACCATGCTTTAACAATACCCATTCTGTGTGAGGGAAGCTTGAACAACTGCTGACCATGCTTTAACAGTACCCATTCTGTGTGAGGGAAGCTTGAACAACTGCTGACCATGCTTTAGCAGTACCCATTCTCTGTGAGGGAAGCTTGAACAACTGCTGACCATGCTTTAACAGTGCCCATTCTGTGTGAGGGAAGCTTGAACTGACCATGCTTTAACAGTGCCCATTCTGTGTGAGGGAAGCTTGACCAACGGCTGACCATGCTTTAACAGTACCCATTCTGTGTGAGGGAAGCTTGACCAACGGCTGACCATGCTTTAACAGTACCCATTCTGTGTGAGGTAAGCTTGAACAACTGCTGACCGTGCTTTACCTCTGCTATGTGAGCACCTGGCACCTGACTCCAAACAGTTGTCAATCATGCTCCTGCTTATGCCAGGGCAGAGTACAGCCTTTCCATCCACAATGCGTATAGCCAAGGCCCCTGGAATAAGGCAATCCCGCAACTGTGGTGTTTTTCTGCATAATAATGGATTTACTGCATTAGCCACTGAAATTAGCCACTGGTGCGTAATCTACAGATTTTAACACAAAAAAGTGTTTCTATCTCAAACAAATCAAATGTTACTAACAATGTGGTCATGTGCTCCCACGCGGTGGAAGATCCTTACCCAACATTGACTGGTCATCTTTCAGTTGCTTATGCTGTATTTGTTGGTTAAACTAGTGCTAAGGAGGTGAAATCTTAGCACAGACAGTGTTACCATGTGGAAAATGTACTAAATAATGAAGTAATACTATCACAAAATGTGCCCCATTACAACGCATAAGTTGCACTTTCTTGCTGCATAATTTACTGAACCCGACACATAATTTGGTCCTCACCGGCTGCATAATTCCAGTAACCCTGCCTATAGCCAATCAGGAGGCCCACAGATGTGAGCCTGCAAAATGAGCAAACAGCCACCCCCGAGATGCTCGCCCCGAGCCCACCGTGGACGTGGGGGCACAGTGAGGTTCAATGTAGCAGCCGACAATAGTCCTCAGGATGATGGCACAACCAGTGCTTGCATTGGAAGCATAGAAGTCCAATTGTTCATTACACCAGAGTACAAGTTGCTGCTAAGAAATACCAGTCCTTTCTCTTGAAAAGATGTTGCAAGGAAGCAAAGAAGCTTTGGTACTCTCCCTTTCAAACTAATGAAGTGCAGGTACTCAGTGCCTAGGCATTGACAGCTCTGGGTACAGCAGATGTGCTCAAGGACATTGAGCGCACATATAATAATAAATACATCCAAAGATGAGTGGCAGACCGAGGGCCTCCTTGCAGACAGCCTACCCGTAAATCACAAGCTCTTCACTAGAGTGACTCATTTTGCACTCCTGCCAGGATCATTGAGGCCATGTAACACACAGCTGCCAGGTAACCCCACGTCATGTCACACCATTCAGCCAATCCTGCTCTTTTAACCTGTTTTGATGCTTTTCAGCTTATTCTGACAGGTTAAAAGCAAACCTACAAGTCCCAGAATGGAATATAGAGTTGGCTAAAATGCAAGGTTGGCTGGTACACATGACAAGGGAATGCTTGTTAGTAGTAGTGTGCACATATGAAAATATTAAGACAATGCCAACTGTAATCAACAAATTATTAATGCAAATATGGATCCGAAACAGTATTTAAATAATGAAGGAGGAAGCTTTTTCACTTCCTCAACTTAAATTGGCAGTGCAAGTGCTCGCAGAGAGAAACTCTGAAAAGGCCCTAATCCTGATGGGCCACATGTGGCCCCAGACGTACAGTGTGTATCACTGTTTACAACCTTCCATGAACTGGGTGTGGATTATTGTCAATTAATCTGGGAAAAACAGAAAGACGAGCATTGCAATGTTGAAGCAGATGTCCTGTCCCACCCATTATTGGCCCTCTTGCACTCTACTGTCCTCTTGGATCTCCCTATAACCCCAATGATCTAATGTATCAATATAGAATGATGCCCAGGGCTATAATGGTGGTTAAAGGCCCTCTTCCTCAGTTACTGGCCCCTGCTGCAGATTATGGCCTATAACAAGGGAGAGAGTTTTTAATAACAATTATAATCAGATGCAGTAGAGCTGTAATCCTATATGAACATTCCACCCACTGATGGTGAACTATTATACAATAAATGGGGAGAAACAGAATGAAAAGTATTAGACTGTTGGAGCAGAAGATATGTGCCAACAATTATCAGACCTGAGCAACTTTATAGCATTCAATGGAGCTCTCAACATTCCAGTGCTCTCATTTGGCATTATAGCCCACTGTCAAGAGTTATGCCAGTTGTTAAATGCCCTGCACTTTAATTATAAGCCCAAATTACATCCTGAACCTATATATAACAAGGGAGAAGATCTTCATCAACTGGTATAGCCCACAGCAGAAGTATTGTAATGCTAGTAGAACATTCCACTCGCAGAGGGAAAAATATAAAAAAAAGAAGAAATATAAAGGCAAACAAAGGATTGTTGAAGCAGATTGTCTACTCCAACCATTTCATTTCATTAGTGGCCCTGGGCCATTTCAGTGGGGTTCTCAACATTCTAGTGTTCTAATATGATATCTAACATTTTCTGATAATGCTGCATTGTAGGGAGATATCTGTATGTATATTATTTCCGTTACATAGAACAGTGACAAGGAAAGAGCTAAGACTTTTTGGTGAAAATGGAAATAGAGGTCTCAGTGACAGAATCTGGTTTGGTTTAACAAGAAAAAAATGTATTAAAAAGTTGTAACTGTTTTATCTGTAATGCACAGACTCTGTTTAAGTTTAAAGTTTAAAGATATTGGGGCTGATTCACAGAACTAACTTAAGACAAAATCCTAAACTTACTACTCTTGGTATTCACAGAAGTTAGGCTTTTGTCTTAAGACAGACTTAAGACAGACTTAGGTCAGACTTAAGACAGAATCCTAACTTAAGTCTGTCTTAAGTCTGTCTTAAGACAAAATCCTAACTTCTGTGAATACCAAAAGTAGTAAGTTTAGGATTTTGTCTTACGTTAGTTCTGTGAATCGGGCCCAATGTTTTATGGTCCAGTAATAGCTAAAAAATCTCTACATTAAACATAAAGCAGAATAATGCAATTGTTTTGAAGTACCACAGTCACGACAAACAACTTTCAGCAGATGGTCTTGTCTGTATTTCTAAAAAGATAATTTTCCTCCAGGCCCTACTGAGATATACCATGGACTATTCAGAGGTCTTAACACCTAGCTGGACAGGAAGTTGAGGGGTCTACAACACTGTCATCGCCCATCAGCAGGGATTTGGTCACCCTCCTTCCAGGTCTTGTTGCTATGGGACGTTGCTCCTAACACTGACTGGATCACAAATCTGACTGAGCACTGCTCATTACCAGACCCTGCTATCTGCAGCCTGGTGATAATAATACACACAGCCTTCCCTTAACATTAAAAGGAAACTGTGACCCGAATGAACTCAAGGCTGCGAGCTACTCTGAAGGCGTCTGCGAGTTACTCGTAGTTTGTGATCGACTGGTGGAGACCCCTGTACTAAATAATGAAGTAACACTATCACAGAATGTGACGCATTGCAACGCATAATTTGTTTTTCCTTACACACTTCGCTTCTGTTGGTATGGGATTTTATTCCTATCGTTATTGAACTTTCCTTCTAAATCTGCGGAATTTTTCTCGTTTCACGGAAGAAATTTGCTTTTACCGCTATGCGACGTTGCTCCTAACTCTGAGGCCTTTCTCCTAAATCAATGCTGCTAATACTGTGGTACTTTCATATTAACTATATGGGACTTTGCTCTACGTTTTATGGGGCCTTGCTTTTAATGATTTGTAACTTTGCAGCTAACACAATGAGACTGCTTTCCTAACGCTACCGAACTTTTCTTTTAACCTTTTAAAACTGTGGGGTATTTTGTTCTAGATATGTGTAATTTCTATTAACATGAACTTCAGACCCTTATAAAACTTTGCATTCAATTCAATGGGAGTTAGATGCTAATGTTTTGGGCCTTTTCTTTTAAGACCATGGTACTTTGATGTGAAAGCTATGGGACTCAACTCTTAACACCAGGGGACTTTGCTCCTGTCACTATGGGATTTGTCTTTTAATGTTTTGGGACATTGCTGCTCATGCTGTGGGACTTAGCAAAAAATAGCCCAGCACACTTTACACGCAAGTATAACAGTTCAGTATTCAAACACAATTTGTTCCAAAGATGAGTCGATGTTCTGTTCGTTATTGTATCGATGCTTTATTTTCTTTTTGTATAAAAAGCCTTTTGAAACCGCCAACGTGTTTCGTCCAAACAAGGACTTCTTCAGGGCTTATAGTAGGTATGTAATGCACTTCCTTTCGGTATTCCCCATGTATTAAGAAAATGATTTTCAGAATCAATTTGAAAAGTCCAACTTTAACGTATGTATTGTCCCAAGCAGCGTTCCCTGTTTAGTATATATCCGAGTAGCATGTAGTTCTCGTAGTCCAATCTTCCACGTCGGGGAGCAGCGCATACGCTGGGACTAGTGCGGGCATTAATGCTTTGATTCCCATATATTTTGTTTGGACTTTGTTACTAAGGCTGCATTATTGCCCCCAAGGCTTTGATACTTTGTTACTAATGCTGTGGAACTTTGTTACTAAGGCTGCATTATTGCCCCCAAGGCTTTGATACTTTGTTACTAATGCTGTGGAACTTTGTTACTAAGGGTGTACTATTGCCCCCAAGGCTTTGGTACTTTGTTACTAATGCTGTGGAACTTTGTTACTAAGGGTGTACTATTGCCCCCAAGGCTTTGATACTTTGTTACTAATGCTGTGGAACTTTGTTACTAAGGCTGCATTATTGCCCCCAAGGCTTTGATACTTTGTTACTAATGCTGTGGAACTTTGTTACTAAGGCTGCATTATTGCCCCCAAGGCTTTGATACTTTGTTACTAATGCTGTGGAACATTGTTACTAAGGCTGCATTATTGCCCCCAAGGCTTTGATACTTTGTTACTAATGCTGTGGAACTTTGTTACTAAGGGTGTACTATTGCCCCCAAGGCTTTGGTACTTTGTTGCTAATGCTGTGGGACTTTGCTGCTAATTCCATGGAACTTTATTACTTAAACCGTATCACTGCTGCTGATGCTTTGGGACTTTGCTGCTAATGCTATGAAGATTTGTTTCTAAGGCCTTGATTTAGAGGTCACTAAAGGATTCTGGAGATTCTGCAATTTTGACTGGAGCAGAATGTTATCACCTTTGATGGGGCTTACTGTATCCAGAATATGGGTAGAACTATTGGCGCATTCTTTACTGGGCCCATCCTTTGCGCCCACGCATGCAAACCTGTTGATGGGCCGTTGGTAGATGGAGAGAATATGGGCTTAGGTGAACTCGTCGGTGATGTAACAAGTGGAAATGTGTATCAGATTAATTTGGAAAGGAGACAAATACTGTAGAAGGCTGGCTAAGTACATGATGCACACTTATTTAACTGAAGCACCCTGCACTAGTCCAGACAACCCTTATGGTGATTTTATTGGCCTTAGACAACCTTAGAAAGCTCTCTAAGTGGTAGCTGTAGAGAGCAGCCTTCAGATTTGGTCCGGAAGGATTTTTAAGCTGCTTATTTTACCAGTACTTAATCCTATGGTATAGGTTAAGAGAAAAAGTATTTATTATTAACACTCACTAACACATTTTAATATCTCCTACACGTAGATATAATCACAATACACACAATGCTTTGATAATAGAACACTTAAGTAGCACAAATACACAGTGGTCCCCAGGGGGAGACCAAACATTATAATAAGAAGGTGGAATGCGAAACCATGACCTAAGTTGAGACTGGACTCGAAAGACGTAGAAAAGCTGGAACCCAACGAACCACCCAAGGTAAATACCCAGGAACTCCACGGAGTAAGTGTGCAGAGTGAGAACATGACCGCGCGGTCAATGCAAGTCAATGGGTACGTTGCGGTTGAAGTTTTTAAGAAGGACCCTTTCCAGAGGACCTTGAAGAAACCCTGTGGAAGATGGAAGGTTGGAGAGTCACCCCACCCATGGATACCCCGGGAACCAGGATACCTACACCAGGGAAGCTGAGTGCATAGGTGTAAAGTGACGTCAGAAACCGCTGTAGACCACAATGGAGGATTCAGTGAAGATGCCACTGGCGAAAAAGGTGAAAGAGTCCGGTGGAACGCAAAGGCGGATTCAGGATGAAAGGTATCAGCAAGTATAGGGAACGGAGTCTATGCCACTCTGGAGTGACCAGGAGGCACGGAAGACAAATGCCCACCTATGTCGGAAGATGCAGGAGAGTTGACAGTGACCTTGGCGCTGCAGCTTTGCAGACCAGGTGATGCTGGGGAAGACCAGGAGCCATTCACGAGCTGTCCCACATCAGATGTCAAGAGCCAGGGGGTCGGTGTCTGCCAGGAGCACCAACACATCTTGGCAACTGCAATAAACCTAGAAGACGAAAAAGGTGCTGTGTCAGGAGCAGCAAGGTCCGAATGACTCACCACCAGCAAGTAAGTCAGAGCAGGCAACGAGCAATCAGGGAAGCCCACTGGAACAAAGAAGAACCTCAAGAAGACCTATAGGCCGCAGGCGCAGGAGTCGGAAGAGGACCTTGAGCAGCTCACCAATGAGGAAGGCCCATGGTGCAGAGGATGTGGTGAGGATGAAACTCTTGATTTCTAGAGATGCTGGAGGCAAAAGCTTCTTGGAGTCCATAGATCGCTGGAGGAGAGAGTCAACAAGC
Source organism: Lissotriton vulgaris (assembly GCF_964263255.1). NCBI lineage: Eukaryota > Metazoa > Chordata > Amphibia > Caudata > Salamandridae > Lissotriton > Lissotriton vulgaris. Next base: position 42,674,320 of record NC_141697.1, read on the forward strand.
CTTGGCAATGGCAAGCTGAACCAGTGCACAGAGGTACTGCTCCAGCAGTTCCTACAAGGGATACTAGCTTCAAACTTGCTGTGGAGACAGTGAAGGTCTTGAGGGAGTTGTAAAGCCACCACCTGTGTTGCAGAACCTTTCAGAGTCTGTGGGAGCTCAGGAACAGCAGACCAGTCAGCTTCCTTGTGGTGCCTGTAGATGCAGGGGAAGGACTCCTTCACTCCAAGGGAGATTCCTTCAGGTGTCTTGGATGTCCAAAGTCATTGTGAAGAACCTGTATGGAGCACAGGCACAGACGACACAGACGACTGGCAAGACAATGAGACCAGGAACTGCAGGAATCTTCCTAGTTGCAGGTTTGGTTGCCAAAGCAAAGTTAAATGAAGTCCAAAGTGCCCAGATGATTGAAGATGAAGTGGTTTCGGATGTGAATCATGTCCCATGATGAATCTAATGAACCACCTACAGGTAAGTCCCTACGTACCCTAAGGAAAGGGTTGGGACAATTCAGGGGTCCCTCCCAGAGACAGGGCTGGACAGTGGGGAGGATACTCACATGTCCTTTGTCCAGTCACTCACCAGAGCTGGAGCCAGAGGCTTCGTGAACTGGTTACAACTGGATTATGCAAGGAGGCGCAAATGTGCCCTGAAAAGCAGTCTAGTGGCGCTGGCAAGCGCCTCACCATGGCCCAACACTAAGTCCTGTCTGGGAGGTGGTCACACCTCCCTGTGACAGGAAACCTATTGCCCTGCCTTTCCCTGCTAGAGCTTGGCTCAGAATCAGGAGAGCAGAATTGCTTCTCTGGTCTGCAGCAACCATAGTTTGCTGTCTGTGTCTGGAAGACTGGTACTGGAAGCACAGAGGGCTTCCCGGAGGGGCCATACAGTGCATGGAATCATACCTCCAACACTGGTATGATGCCAACATGTTTGATACCAAACGTGCCAGGGCTTGTTACAGACAGTTTAGGGTTACCCATCGAGTAATGACGCATCCACTCAAAGTATTGTAATGTCTGATGCACTTACAACCCCAGAAAATGGACTCTGAGGGACGTGGGGGTGTCCTGCTCATGCAGGGGCACCCTCACACTTATAACCGCGCACCCTGCCTTCAGCTTTGAAAGGCCTATCTTAGGGGTCACATATATTTTAAGTGTAGTGACCTCAGATATAAGAACATTTAATTCTGTCGTAAGTGGTGTTAGCACCAGCTTACACAGGCTGCAATGGCAGGCCTGTGGTCACAGTTTGAGTGGTCTCCCATGGGTAGCACAATTCATGCTTCAGCCCATGGGGGAGCCCAGGTGTACCTATGCCCTGGGTACCTTAGTAACATGTACTAGGGACTTACAGGGGGTAGCCTATCTGGGGTTTCCTAAGTACTCGCCATTGTCCAATTTAGGGAAGAAGCATAGAGACTGGGGTCCTGATTATCAGGATCCCAGTCAGAGTAGTTATAAAAACATAGCAACACCAGGCAAAAAGTGGGGGTAACCATGAAAGCAGATCCTACTTTCCTACAAATACTCACTGGAAAATGTCATTGCAAGAATAAATCAGAATAAATGCAAACTTATACCCACACCATCATTAACACACGTATCAACTTTCTGGATGTTCATACACATCAAAGGTGAAGGGATGTGTACTAAAATATATAGGAAAGCCGCTGCAAGTAATTCAGCTTTTCATGCGGATAATGGATGCCTGAAGGACTTGAAGTGAAGAATCCCTTATGGGGAATAACTCAGAGCCAGAAAGAATTTCTTGGAAGATAGTGACTTTAGGAAGAAAGCCAAGCTTGTGATCAATCATTTTAGATTGAAAAACTATCAAGAGAGAATGCTTGAAAACGCTGACACGAGCTTGATGTAGATGAAGAGACAAACTAATGGAAGCTGCGAAGAGGAACAAAATCAAAGATGCAAGTGATACTCTACGGTTCATTATGAACTGCACTTCTTCATGTCAAAGAAATATTTCAAATAATCTGGCGGCTGTTAACAGTGATGAGTATCTATGAGATCAGCTGAATCCACAACCATGGATCAGGTGTTGGAAATGATCCTCTCTAGCAGCAACTTGAAACTGCTACAAACAGAAGAAAAGATTGACTACGTAAGAACAAGAAGAGGGGATTTTGGAAATGTGCAAAATCTTAAGCATGCTCACATGGAATTAATAAAATCAACTATAGACTACCAAATGGAATATGGGGAATACTTCAATTATACATCACCAGTGAAACAGATTTAATTGCTAATGTTTTGGAATGTACTTGCGAAACAAAATATTTGGGGAGCACCACCAAATAAAGTTTTGTTTGAGGTGCCTTATTGCACTTACTTGCAATAGAAAAATAGAGACCTTAGCTATCGCAAACACTTCTGGAATAAACACTATGGGTAATTCACAAGAGCTAAAATATTTTGGAGTCCAGCACGTAAAGTAACTACAAAGGGAAGACAATTGTGAGCTCATGCTGAGAAAAGCTAATAATATTTATGGACACCAGAGAACCTTGGCAACATAGAAGAGATGCATAATTACATGTCCATATACAATAATCTCCACTCAGAAAAAGTGCACACATCTAGATAAAACACACAGGGACAGATGTACAACCCTTTCGTTTTGCGGGTCGCAAATTGCAATTTTCTGCCACTTGCTATATGTGACTCGCAAAACGGAAAGCACTAATGTGTCTCAGACACATTTAGCCATTCCCAATGGGGTCATCAATATTCATGAGGCAGGTCACAATGTGCGCCCCATTGGGGATGGGTTACAATCATAGGGATGGTGGCCTGCTGTGGACAGCAGACTACCATGTCTGTGTTTGCTTTTTAAATAATGCAACTTAGGGGCATATTCACAAGGAATTAACTACGAATTATCCCCAATTTAATGCATCAAAAGTGGTGATAGCATTGACACCCCATTCACAAGCTGGTGCAAATTGCAGACAACACCAGTATTCCTGTGATAACTGCTCCCAAATTCATCTCCACGGTGCACACCACCAAATAACTCTAATGAGATGCAGAGTAGGCGTTACCGAGCAAAAACACACGAAAAACCCACATCACAACTTTCACAACGAACTGCCAGATCTGCGAAGCGAAACAAAAACAGGTGATATGCTGCGCAAGCACATGGGGTTTTACATCTGCCTTTTGCATTTTGTTAAGTAGGATGACTACCTGCTGCATGAAAGGGAACACAGTCAAGAACCACACATTAAGAGCCACAGGTGCCTGGTTTGCGCCCCCGTTCTTACCCGGCTGCTGGTGGAGACACAGGACCAATGTCTGGGTGGAGTGCCATGTGCAGAGGGGGCTAAGCGCTGGGCTGCAGTAGGCAGCCGAGTGTGCCCCCATGGTATGACGGCCCCTGAAGAGGCCGCCTGAGGCTGGGTCCCAGGGCAGATTCATCCTGCAGTGCTAGCTAACATCGGCTGCAGACCAGGGCAAGGAAACAGGGGCACAGAGACACCTGATGCCCGATCCTGGGAGATGCATTGGACTTGTGGTTGACACCGGCAGCCAGGCGGAGCAGGTCTTGCCCTAAGCAGCAAATCCCAGGAGTGGTGTTGAGGGGCCTGGCCCTAGGGGACACGAGAGCTGGGGACGCTGGCATCACTCCTGGCATTAGAGTAATGACGGTAGGGGGGCTGCCCTCATTTTACTGCCCAAACAACCCCCCATGACTTAGAGAGTCGTAGGGGCATATTACCAAGGCGGGCAATATGTGATTATCGCCGATAATTCTATCGCCCTATTAGCAAGCTGTTGCTAACAGCGGTTAGCGACAGCTTGTAGGCAATAGCGAGCGGTTTGGGGCCCGCTTTGCATGTCAGCGATATTTATCGCTAATGACATGCAAAGTAGGAGTACCCAAGCTGTTAGCGACTGAAAGCGGTGGCTAACGTCGCTATTGCCTATTAGCAAGGCTGGGGTAGCGATGGAAATATTCGCGCTAAGCGCGAATATCTCCAAAAACTAACACCTGTTCAGATCAGTTCTTATAACACCTAACAGTTGGTTCAGGTGAACAATTAATTACATGAACAAAATTCACAAAAGAAAAGAAGAAGAAGCCTAAATACACATGAATGAATTTACATAAGCAATAAGAATTTATTATGCATATATTTTTATATAAAAGGTTATTTAGTTTTAAAAAACATTTCAAGAAACAAATACGCTCAAGAAAAATGTTGGCAGAACAAAAAAACAATTCACATGCCAAACAAGTGGCTAACTAACAAACATTGTGTATACAAAGGAACAGACAAAAACAAAATAATGTGTCCTTCTCAAATTATGGCCACAAGGGCGTCGACGGCGTTTCGACCGCTGGGTCACTACGCGGTCATCATCAGGACAGAAAGTAACTTGAGCGTAAGGTAGCTCTGATAAAAAGTATTCCAATCATTAATGAAATGGGGCTCAAACAGAAATCAGCTTTCAAGACGTTGAATTATCGAAGCAAAAATTAATTGACCTGCGTCTTAGTACTGCCTGTAAATATCCTCAGAACGATGGAATCAACAGGTGATATATTTCATTGTGCTCACCAACGTGTCCAATTGAAGTGGTTAAGCTCCAATTTCCACGATTGCTCCAAACAACGCTGGTACCGGCACGGCCAGACCAGTTGTTAGCCATTATATCCAATGGGAGGTGGATATAATGGCTAAGACCCTGTAAGCGATAATGCGTGAATATCGCTGTTTTCTCATTTACCATCAAATAGTATTTGATGGTAAATACCAAATTCTTAAGGGCCTGTGGCACTGTTTTCAGTGCCACCTACATCTAGATTTACCGATTCTGTATATTTACCGACTCGGTATTTTACTGAATCGGTAAATTTACAGAATCGGTAATTTTAAGGCCCCCTACATCTCAGACACCAAATACCGGTCCTTAACGGCCGAAATCGGCCGTTAGCGACCGGTATTTGGTGACCTACATCTGGCCCAGAGCACCTGGATTACTCCACATAAGATTACATGTGAGCTCTCAGTTTCAATTCAGTTACAATGGTGAAAGGACACTTTAAGAGACAATCCTCACATATTGGACTCTATGGTCCAGTTGAAGGACAGGACCTCGAAACACATCGAAAATTAGTTTTTCACTCTTCACTTTAAAAAAAATGTATGGACTCCTGAAATTATTACTGATGGAGGGGTAAATAAAGAGATTTTGGTACCACGCGCTTTGTAGTAGAACCTGTTCCCTGAACTCCGGCTGATCCAATGGCAGAAGAAATTATTTGGATATATATTTTATACTCTAAGGTTTTTTTCTCTCCTTTTTATAATTGTATATATACATATAACCCTCCCCCGTACCTCAACCCATCCCCTCTAAGCTCCCCCCGCCACTCACGTTGATCCTGGTTTTGATATTCTTGTGGTTTTCCACACCCTTACTGGGGCTCTTCTCCCCACAGATTGGCCAAACCCAGAAGTAGAGGCATGCTCCCTGCAATGAACGGTGCCTTAGTTCACGCCCACATCTAGGGCTTCTCCATTTCTCTCCCTGAAGATGATCTTTTGTTTTATTGGCTTGTTCTGTGGGGATCCCAAATACCTGTTTCTTTGCCAGCCTGGTTGTGATGCTTTTATGCGGTGTTTTTTCTTGAAAATAAAAATTAAAGTTGCAAAAAAAAAAGAAATTACGTAACTCAGTGCAGCAAGGCAAGTTGCTGCACTGCGTTGAATTAATGGGAGAGAGCTTAAAAGCACATTTGACGATGCCTAGCGCCAACACAGGCACAAAAGCAAACGTTTGGGCAGAATACAGCACACTTGGAAAGAAGAAATACTGAGGAAAAATAAACATATTTCTCTATGTTATGCCTCGCTGGGGAAGGCGTAGCATGTTGAGGCATTCTCCGGTTTACTAGCGATTGCAAATATGGGAATGCGTCAGAATCCATGGGTGGATGCGTGGGACTGCCCATGCTCCGCGCTTGGAGCCCCTACACAACCCAAGGTAACTCAAAGCAGAGCTATGCGCTGTCTTGCTTTACTTTGTATTTACTAAACTATGTAAAAGCTTGCAAAGTGGTTTTGTGTTTGCCTTAGTAAATGCCTAAAAGGATTTTTTGCTGGGGCTGCGCCACAAAAGTTAGTAACCACAACACAAAACCTTAGGGAATCTGCACCCAGATGTCAAAACAGGATAAAGCAAAGACTATATATATATAGCTGGAAAAAGGTGAGTAAAAAAATATATTTGTGGAGCAAAGACTTGCACTGTAAAGACAGCTATCATTATTTTAAATGAAACTACAGAGTAAAGGCTTCAGGAAATATGGGGCATATTATCAACGGCCAGCAATAATTATCGCTGGCCGTGATTAGCGATAATTTTATTATCGCAGGCTATCTCTGGAATTTGTCGCCCTGGTAGCCCGTTATTAACAATGCTTTTCTCCAGGGTGATAAAAATTCCAAAGATATCGAGGTTATCGCAGTTTTGCAGGGAACATCGCTGGTTCCCTGCAAAAATGGCGATAACCTTGCTGATACGACCCACAGGGTTGTATCAGCATAATCCACCCCAATGATAGGGATAGGTAAGTCTGCATTTTAGCAGACGTTAGTTTCTCCAAAAACTAACGTGTGCTAAAATGCTTGCAAATATTGCAATGTGAACATCAGCAATATTTGCAAGGTTCTACATTCAGGGTACGCCCAGTGATGCCCACTTTGCATCACATTAGAGATGCAAAGGGAGGCGTTGGGAAAAAGTGTGCTTACATGCGATTATGCATGTTAGCACAATCTTGTAAATAGGGTGATAGTTTTACCTCCGCTTTTTGGCTTTTTAAGCCAAAAAAGCAGAGATAAAGCCCTTGCAAATAAGCCCCTAAGTCTGCAGAGTAAAGGTATGCGGACTAACACCTGATATTCCCAACATAAGTGTGAAGCATATTCCGCCCAGCGTATTACAATTTAATTATAGTTTTATATGGCGGATGACATATCCGTCATATTAGTGACAGAATACCCGTCCGGCAAACTCTAAATAAAGCCCTAAATCTGTATCACTGCTGTTAATGCTTTTGGACCCTGCTGCTAATGAGAAGAAGACTTGTTAATAAAGCTGTATTACTCCTGCTAACACTGTGGGACTTTGCGGCCAACGTGGTGGGACTTTGCGGCTAACGCTGCTGCACTTTGCTGTTAACTCTCTGGGACTTTATGGAACTGTGTTACTAAAACGGTATCACTGCTAATGATGCTTTGGGACATAGCTGGTAATTTTATGAAACTTTGTTGCTAAAGCTGTGCTTGTTTTGGGACTTTGCTGCTGACCCTGTGGTACCTCCTCTTAATGAAGTGTGAGTTTTCTGCTAATGCCATGGGACTTGGGGCCAGATGTATCAAAGGGTTTTACCCATTCTGTGTGTATGGGAAAATGTGTTCATACATATGGCCCTTTGTGCCTAAAAATATGGGACCTAGCGTATAACAATATTTAACTTTACCGACAGAGTTTACTGCAAAATTTCTCTGACTTTGCCTCTAATCTCATAACATTTTCTAGGTGACACTTTAGAACTTTGTTCTTAAACCTATGGGCATTTCTGCTAACATGATAAGACTTTACACCCAAAGCTAAGATCGGAAAGCCGTTGGATTCTGTTCTTAACGCTATGAAACTTTGGGCCTGATTATGATGATGTTGGACCGCCACCGACATCCGTCGGTGGCGGTCCCACAGTCATTGCATCCATGGTATCTGCCCGCCATATTCCAATGGCAGGCGGATGGATGGCGGTCGTGAAGACCGACCGCCACGTATCCGTCGGGCTCCTTCAGCCTACTGGTGCATCGGAGGGGGTTGTAGTCCCTACCATGGTGGCGGTGGCTGCCAGGCACCACCGTAGGGATTACAATGCCCCTTTGCACCCACCTTTTTATGGTGATTAACCCGCCATGAAAAAAAGGCTGATGGAAAGGAACCTTGGGTATCCGTAATGGGCCCCCTTCCTCCCTGGCCCTCCGATGTGGGCACCACAGGTGCCCCCCTACATGTCCCTGCAACATGTGGCAGGCACCGCATGGTACCTGCCACATAGTGCAGGGATATGTAACATGTTCTGTTGTTACATCGCGGCAGGTGCTGCAGCCAGCTATTACGACTGCTGTGGTGGCGGTCACATTTTAATGCCTATGTCGGGGCTGCCGACAGCCTGTCGGGCGGTCCCGATTCCCAACAGGGTGGCAGGCGAAAGTAAGTCCACCCACCATCCTAATCCCCTTTGCTCCTAGTACTATGGAACTTTGATGTTAAAGCTTTTGGACTTTCTCCTAACTCTACGGGACTTTTCTCCTAAAGATGTTGAACTTCTGTATTAGCACTCTTTGATTTTGCTGCTAACACAACTTTTGTCTTAAAACTTTGGGATTTTGCTGCAACTGTGGGTCTGATTTAAGCTGTGGAGTACAGTTTGTACTCCGTCATGATGATTGAATAAAATACTCAGTCGCTCTGACGGAGTACCCATACTCTGCATTTAGAGATGTCCGCTGGTCCTCTGGATATCTCTAGACATTGACAGGAACCGCTATCATAGCAGTTCTTGTTAATGTGTTAAAAGTTTGTTGGACAGCACCATCAAATTCATGGCGCCTGTCAAACGTTTAACAAATTTTTGCTTTTTTTAAGCAAAATCACAAAATGATATTTCTTTAAAAAAGATCAAAAAAGAATGATCCCCACACCGTGGGATTTTTCTTTACAGCTTTTGCTGTCTCTTACCTCCAGGTTTTACTCGGAGCTAAAGGACAGTGAAAACTGCCTATTTGACTGCCCTCTAAATCAAGTGGGCAGTTGAATAGCCAAGACTCTGATGGCCTATACTGTGTCGTCTCAAGCTCTATCTGGGTGATGGAGCAAGACCAGGCTCAATCGTCGGGCGGGCGAGCAGGCTGTGGGTTTGGCGGAGAAGGTACTCGGTTACAGTTGTGACGGAGTACCTTCTCCACCATTTTCTAAGTCTGGTCCTCTATGTGGATTTGCTACAACTGTTATGAGACTCTGCCTTAAGACTCCATAAGGACTCAAAATGAATCAATATTAGCAGCAGTTGTGGTAAAAAGAAACAGGCAAAATGTGGGGGGCAAACCGAAGCCCTGACCTGAGGGAATGGGAGGAAGACTTGAATTGGTGCTCAAAAGCCGAGAAAGCAACGTATCAAGCCAGAGGTTGCCAACGAAAATGGGACAAAGTTTGGGAGCCATGGATTCCATACAGGGGACATTAAAACAAAATATGCATAACAAAGGGTGAAGGAGCAAAGGTAGATCATAAGGGGGATAAAACTAGGAGGCCTTACTTCCAGTAGGCAGCAACAATAGGTTGAGATCCGGTGGGGAACGGACTTACAATATCAGACATTGATTGTACGAGAAAGGAATATTTCATTTGCTGTGGTACCCATGTAATGGCCTGATGTTCTGAGCAATGACTAATACAAAGACTTAATAATAAATAAATAAATAAATATATAATATTCACATCTGAATCACCAGTACATGCTGCCTCTTGGATTAACTTTTCTTTAATCTTCTCATCTCGTCCTTCTTGCTTCCCTGTCCTTTTGTCTTCTTCACCCTCCCCCTCCCTTGCCCTGAACTGCCTCCTCTCTCAATCCCAACCAATCAGAAACAAGTCGTGTTCAGGGTACAGCAACAGAAAGGAGCAGTTTATTTCCTTTGATTTTCTCTCCAAATGTAGCAATAACGGCAGGTTAATAAAGGTGTTGACACATCCCTGAGTCTAATTACTTTCTCACCACCCGCCTCATTTCCTGGGAGTCCGGGCTCCGAGGCTGTGATATGCGTCTGATTCCGTGTTTGTGTTTATTGATTGAAGAAGAATGCAAATGATTCGAGCCCTGAGCCTCCCACGGAGGGAGATTTCACTGGGAAGCAGGGCTTAGAAGAACTCATTACTATACTGACTGGAGGCAGGAAACAGGCCCAGGCCCTGGGCTCTGCCCTGAGCACACATCTCAGGACCATGTGGGGACCAGGCCTCTTCCTGGCTGGCACCAAGGGCCTGGCGCCTCCTGTGCCTGTTTTAGTGCAGGTGCAGGGCTTCATTTGCAAACTTTTGACGCACATCAGCGCAGCAGCCCATCCTGCTGCGCTTGCCTGCTGTGCTTGCCTGCTGTGCTTGCCTGCTGCTCTGCCATGCGTCAAAAGAAAAGGGTTGGAATGCACTGTTTCTACAGGATACGGTGCAGGCCGTTCCTGTCCTCTGCCAGTGCACAAACAGCAGCTGTGCGCCAACGCAGGCACCCTTGCGTCATGTTGCATGGGTCTCTGTGTTGCAGTGATGATTGTTTTTGTGCAGGAAGGGACACTTTCCTGCACAAAAACAATAATTGGTGGCGTTTTCCTCTTTCTATGCGTGTTGCAGAGAGAGGAAAAAGAAGGAGAAGTTAAAGTGTTTCTCCTCGTTGCGATACCCCTACGCCTCACCTGGGAAGGTGTCGGAATCTGACGCACTACAAGGTTTACGATTCTTTGTAAATCTGGGAATGGTTTGGATTCCATGGGTGTTGTGTGAGAACACCCAAAGCAACACTCATGGAACGCCCCTTTCATGCAGTGTTCTGCATTAAATGAACACTGTTGGACTTGGCCCTTATGGCAGGTTCACCCCTAGACTTTTTGCTTGTAATGGTGACCTGGTGATGGTGATTTTTGGGTTCTGCGCACTTTCACTGTGTTCCAGTGGAAAGTGCGTGCGCACTCTGAGTGCATGTGATGAGATAGGCCTGCCCTACCATAGGAATGCATGGAGAATGTATGTGTCCCTGGTAGTTCCTGATGCGTGGGGTGTACAGGTTCGAATCTGATATGTGCGAACTCGTGAGAGTGAATGCTTCGCAATGGTGTGTGTTGCATGAGTGTGTCATATGTAGAAGTGCCACTTCTAGGAGTTGGCATATTAATATAAAATGTGTCTGGCGTGTGATTGGCTGGAGCAGGCTGGTGAGCCTGGCTCCAGGAAGACTGGATGGGTCTGCCCGGTGGTGAGTGTGAGATTAGCATGAGTGATGTGTGGGAGGAGTGTACCTGTGTCCTGGATGGGCTGGGTTTTCCCCACACAATGCTGGCTCCACCCCCCTGTGGTGTGTCTAATGTCCCTAGCCCTGCCAGTGAATGAAATGGGTGGTTGAGCAATCAAGAGTGCTCCAAAACCAGCTGCGACTGGTTTCTCCCCCACCCTGCACCCTTAGACAAAGGAATGAGGTGTATAAAAATGGGGCTGTGTCCCCACAGAAGTTGTTCTTGTTCCAGGATCCTGAGGGGGCTGCTGTTGCTGGGCCAGAGGACCGCCACTTGGGGTGTCTCCCTGCCTGGAGACCCAGTGTGCTGGCTCTGGGCCCAGCCTTGCCCCCTGCCCCTTGAAAGGACCTTTGCTGGACTTGCTGGAACTCTGCCCTGCTGAGGGCACCTGGGAGCGCTTTGATTTCCCCTCTAGCGCTTAAGAGCGCTGTATTTTGCATTTAGCGCTGGGAGCGCTTTATTTTTACTCCTAGCACTGAAGAGCGCTTTATTTACCCCTAGCGCCTGCCTAGCGAGTGCCCACCTCGCTGATTTGAGTATTTTTTCCGCTGGCAGGTGCCCACCCTGCCAGGGACCTTGCCTCTGTGTTGGCACCCCGAGCGAGTGCCCACCTCGCTAAATATTTGAATCTAAAGCCAGTGCCCACCCGGCATTGCCCTGTGTAATCACCGCCGCCGGCCCGATCCTCAGTGAAGCGCTGTCCTGCCTCCAGATTCCAGGGCCGCGCTGTGATTGGCCACAGCCGCGACCCGGAAGTCAGGCAGGCTGCGGTGGGACAGGAACAGGCGACCCGGAAGCTGCACAGCCGCCCAATCCCGGTGCGGCCCCAGAGGGAGAGACCCGCCTCCCGGATTCCCCGGTGAAGCGCGGGAGAGTCCGGATTGCCGAGAGCCTAGCAGCAGAAGAAGACCGGCAGCGAGTCCCGCCCCCGCTGGAGGCCAGAGCCGGTGAGTGTTGCCACAGGAATAGAAGGGAGGGGCGCCGGGACACGTTGTCGGTGTCCGCCCCCCTCCCCCTCAGCAGCGCGACCTCGCGCCCTTGTGTTTAGAGCCTGAGAGGCTCTTGGGGGCATTTCCTGTTCGCGAGCCTTGCGAGGCTCGATTGCCGGCACCCTGATTTCGCGAGCCCTGAGAGGCTCGAGGCCAGTTCTTTGTTCGTGAGCCCACGAGAGGCTCTGGAGTGCCCCCCCCTTGTTGAGAGCCCGGAGAGGCTCGAGGCACCGCCAATAATTCCGAGTCCCCCGTGAGGGACCCCCACAGCCCAGCGAGGCTGCACCTTTGTTGTTGGAGCCCTGAGAGGTTCTCAAGGAGGCATATCTCTTTTCCTAAAGAGCCCTGAGAGGCTCAACAGTTGCCCAGCACTTCGTGGGCAACTGCCACGTTTAGGCCCTGACCTTGGGACACAGGGACTGCCACAGGTGGTGGCTAATGTGGATTTGGCGCAATTGTGATTGCTACACCTCTGAATGTATTGTTGATGCATCATGTGTTTTCCCTCCTTACACCTCTGAATGAATGTTATGCATTGCATCATGTGTTATGTTCTTACACCCCTACAGGTAGTGTGATATGTAGGTGGTTGTTTCCTTCTTGCTAGTACAGGTGGTGCTAGCAGAGCCCAGGTTCCCTAGTGTAATCTCCTAAGATAGTGAGGGTTGCATAGGTGGTGCTCACCTGGTACCAGTAGTGACTGGTTGTATGTTATTTTTGCGCTACAGTAATAATTCTATGATCTAAAAAGTGCTATTTCTGAAAGTGTTACTTCTGATTCCTGACAGTGGTCCAGGTGGCCCTGTCTTGTAAATATCCCCTGTAAATTCTGCCCGTGCCTCTGGCACATTGTAAAGTGTGTGTTTTATCTAATGTATTTTGGTGTAATACAAAGGCTATTTTTATATATAACCTTGTGTGGAGTTTCCTTTGTGGTGGGCCTTGGGTGTTGTTGCTGGGGTGCGTGCGCAAATACTTAACTCATATCGCCTCCAAGTTTAGTCTTGCTGCTCGCGCCACGTTACCTAGAGGGCGAGTAGGGGTTATCTTGGCGTGTAACTCCCTTGCCCTGACTTAGGAGTGGTGGTCTCTGACTGACTTTGGCGAAAGCCCTGGCCAGCAAGGGATCCCATTTCTAACATTGGATGCAGCGGTGAGGATAAGGATTTGTGTTTGCGTTGTACCACAGTGGCAACTGGCCACTACAAAGCTCCGCATTTTAGATGACCACATTTTAGGGGATTATTGTTTTTGAAGTTCCATTATTTTCTTCTCCAAAAGGTATCATCGTTCAATTGTGTCCAGTACATTTGTTCCCCTGCCCCGCGCCCAGAGTTTGGTACCTGTGTCACGTGTGGTCAGGTTGAGGAATCAGGGGTGGTAGAAACTGCCTTACCAGTCCGAGGGGGGGGTTGTGTGTGAATGAATGGTGTGTGGCACTAGGCAAGTGAGTGTGAGTTCTCTGGGAGAGAGAGTTGCTGAACCTTTGTGAATTGTGTACTCCTGTGTTAAGCCCAGACCCCTAGGTTCCCTGTGTGATCTTTTCTCCAGAACGTCCGCCAGAATGGAGCCTGCTTTTGATTTCTGTGATCTGTTTGGATACAGTATGGGAGAGTTGGTAAGGTTCTGTGGAGAGAGAGGCATAGGAGTGGATGAGTCAGATACTCAGTCTGAACTTAGGAGCAGCCTGATCCTAAGGCAAAAGGGTCAGTTGGATCTTGCGCGCAGTGAGGAAAGGGCCCGGGTCTCACACCATGAGGGTGGTGGGTCTGTGGGGAGCCCTGAAGATTCAGAAGAGGAGGAAGAAAATGATAGCACGGGGACGCCAGCAGATAGTGAGGACCCCACAGATAGGGAGTCCCTTGCTGGGTCCAGCGTAGGAGGCAGCGCCTCATCCCTTTACCTGTCCCCAGAGGAGCTGGAAGATAGGAGGAGAGAAAGGGAGCACCAGCTGGCTTTAGAGAAGCTCAGGTTGGAGCATGCCCAAGCTATGGCACAGCTGGGCGTTGGAAAGCAACAGCTGGAGGTTAAGAAGCAACAGCTAGAGACTGAGAGGGTCCTAGCGCAGGAGGAGGCTGAGAGGGCCTCCACCAGAGGCAAAGTAGCTCTGGAGGGTAGACTATCCCCTGCGCGCAGTGTTGATTGTCTGGATTCCCCGGGGAGGGTTGAGTCCAGTGGTGGCAGCCATATAGATTTCAGTGTAGGAAATCCCACTCCCAGTTCCCCGAGTATGGTTCCTGTTTCCCCAGAGGAGGAGAATAGGTTGAGGTTTAGGAACCTTAGGAAACCGTCTCATCAGTCTTGGGAAGATTTTGTGGATGACTGTTGTGGAGCCCTGTGTGATTGGGTACGGGAGCCCACGAAATGTGATTGGGACATATTGTTTGATATGTTTCTCAGAGAGCAGTTGCTCAGTGTTGTTTATCCAGGATTGCGCCAACACCTAGTAGGGTGTGGATTGTCTGAACCATACGATCTTGCAGAGGAAGCAGACCGCTGGGAGAGGGTCAGAGGTTCTTTAGAGTCCCTAGTGAGTGAGTCCAACAGTAGTGGTATAGGTATCTTCCAGCCCAGCGTGGTGGAAGAGGCTCAGTGTAGCCCAACTAGGTCCCAGTATAGTGAGAGAGGTGGAGGGGCTGACTACCTGGCTCAGTGGAGCAGGAGTCAGTGGGAGGCTGAGAGTCCCCAGAGGCCCGAAGCCCTATCTCAGAACCTGGGTGGTTTCTTGAGGGAACACCAGGTTAGGGACCTAGGCTGTCCTGTTAGTACACTTGAGGAGGATCTCCTAGTGTCTAGGGAACCTGGAGCATCTGTAACTAGAGCTCCAGGGGTTCCAGTGTCCGGCAGTGCTACTCCAGGAGGGAGTGCACAGAAGTCCGAAGTGAGGAGTGATTGGGGGATGAGTTTCCCAGTGGATGCACCAGTGGACCAGGGACTAGCCAGTTGGGCTAGATCTTCTTGGGGGGACCCGGGTGGCGCCACTTCTGGTCTGGGGGATCTTTGCGCACTGTCAGGTGGACAGGAGGCGGGAGAACTGCGCCAGACAGACAGTCACATGACACATGGGTCATGTGTCAGCCTCAGGGGGATTGCGCGTGAGTCCCCAGAAGTCCTGGAGTGCCAGGCAATTATTCCGCCAAAGGTTTTAGACCGGAGGTTGGGAGGCCAGGTTCAGGATCAGCCTGACCTGAAGGGTAGGACGACTGTAACTAGTGTTCTGACCGGTTCTTCTTCCAGAGGAACTTCTCCAGTTGGGAGAGGGCAGACCTCTGGAAGGGGGTGCAGAGGGTGGGAGAGCCCACCTCTGACCCCGGTGCAACCTGAGGGGTTAAACCCTGGGTTGGAGTGGCGTTGTAAGGGTACCCCTCGCAGGAGGAGGAGGAACCCTAGAAGAAGAGGTAGGGGGAGGAGAGCCTTCCCCGAGACTCCTGGTCCGCCTGAGGTTGTAGACCAAAGGCTGGTGAACAAGTGGCAGTCTAGTCCTGTCTTGCAGACAGGGAGAGTGGAGAATGGCTACTATGTGCTAGGGGTTACTACCCCCCGCTCTGCGAATTGGCAAGGACCGGTGGCACCTGGGTGGCCCAGGGCCTGGTCCTGGCCGCGGACAGCTTGGGAGTACCAGTGGGGTAGCCCAGTTGGTCCAGACAGTGGTTTGAGAAGGAATCCCATGGGTTCACCGTGGCGTAGAACAGGAGGTTGTCCCTGCAGTTGCGGGCCCGCGTCCGTGGTCTATCGCCCCAAGCAGGGAAGTCCATCACGGTGGTGATTGTTCTCCCCTGCGTTTTGGCTGGAAGGGGGTTGTGTTGGACTTGGCCCTTATGGCAGGTTCACCCCTAGACTTTTTGCTTGTAATGGTGACCTGGTGATGGTGATTTTTTGGTTCTGCGCACTTTCACTGTGTCCCAGTGGAAAGTGCGTGCGCACTCTGAGTGCATGTGATGAGATAGGCCTGCCCTCCCATAGGAATGCATGGGGAATGTATGTGTCCCTGGTAGTTCCTGATGCGTGGGGTGTACAGGTTCGAATCTGATATGTGCGAACTCGTGAGAGTGAATGCTTCGCAATGGCGTGTGTTGCATGAGTGTGTCATATGTAGAAGTGCCACTTCTAGGAGTTGGCATATTAATATAAAATGTGTCTGGCGTGTGATTGGCTGGAGCAGGCTGGTGAGCCTGGCTCCAGGAAGGCTGGATGGGTCTGCCCGGTGGTGAGTGTGAGATTAGCATGAGTGATGTGTGGGAGGAGTGTACCTGTGTCCTGGATGGGCTGGGTTTTCCCCACACAATGCTGGCTCCGCCCCCCTGTGGTGTGTCTAATGTCCCTAGCCCTGCCAGTGAATGAAATGGGTGGTTGAGCAATCAAGAGTGCTCCAAAACCAGCTGCGACTGGTTTCTCCCCCACCCTGCACCCTTAGACAAAGGAATGAGGTGTATAAAAATGGGGCTGTGTCCCCACAGAAGTTGTTCTTGTTCCAGGATCCTGAGGGGGCTGCTGTTGCTGCTGCTGGGCCAGAGGACCGCCACTTGGGGTGTCTCCCTGCCTGGAGACCCAGTGTGCTGGCTCTGGGCCCAGCCTTGCCCCCTGCCCCTTGAAAGGACCTTTGCTGGACTTGCTGGAATTCTGCCCTGCTGAGGGCACCTGGGAGCGCTTTGATTTCCCCTCTAGCGCTTAAGAGCACTGTATTTTGCATTTAGCGCTCGGAGCGCTTTATTTTTACTCCTAGCACTGAAGAGCGCTTTATTTACCCCTAGCGCCTGCCTAGCGAGGGCACACCTCGCTGATTTGAGTATTTTGTCCGCTGGCAGGTGCCCACCCTGCCAGGGACCTTGCCTCTGTGTTGGCACCCCGAGCGAGTGCCCACCTCGCTAAATATTTGAATCTAAAGCCGGTGCCCACCCGGCATTGCCCTGTGTAATCACCGCCGCCGGCCCGATCCTCAGTGAAGCGCTGTCCCACCTCCAGATTCCAGGGCCGCGCTGCGATTGGCCACAGCCGCGACCCAGAAGTCAGGCAGGCTGCGGCGGGACAGGAACAGGCGACCCGGAAGCTGCACAGCCGCCCAATCCCGGTGCGGCCCCAGAGGGAGAGACCCGCCTCCCGGATTCCCCGGTGAAGCGCGGGAGAGTCCGGATTGCCGAGAGCCTAGCAGCAGGAGAAGACAGGCAGCGAGTCCCGCCCCCGCTGGAGGCCAGAGCCGGTGAGTGTTGCCACAGGAATAGAAGGGAGGGGCGCCGGGACACGTTGTCGGTGTCCGCCCCCCCCCCCCCTCAGCAGCGCGACCTCGCGCCCTTGTGTTTAGAGCCTGAGAGGTTCTTGGGGGCATTTCCTGTTCGCGAGCCTTGCGAGGCTCGATTGCCGGCACCCTGATTTTGCGAGCCCTGAGAGGCTCGAGGCCAGTTCTTTGTTCGTGAGCCCACGAGAGGCTCTGGAGTGCCCCCCCCTTGTTGAGAGCCCGGCGAGGCTCGAGGCACCGCCAATAATTCCGAGTCCCCCGTGAGGGACCCCCACAGCCCAGCGAGGCTGCACCTTTGTTGTTGGAGCCCTGAGAAGTTCCCAAGGAGGCATATCTCTTTTCCTAAAGAGCCCTGAGAGGCTCAACAGTTGCCCAGCACTTCGTGGGCAACTGCCACGTTTAGGCCCTGACCTTGGGACACAGGGACTGCCACAGGTGGTGGCTAATGTGGATTTGGCGCAATTGTGATTGCTACACCTCTGAATGTATTGTTGATCCATCATGTGTTTTCCCTCCTTACACCTCTGAATGAATGTTATGCATTGCATCATGTGTTATGTTCTTACACCCCTACAGGTAGTGTGATATGTAGGTGGTTGTTTCCTTCTTGCTAGTACAGGTGGTGCTAGCAGAGCCCAGGTTCCCTAGTGTAATCTCCTAAGATAGTGAGGGTTGCATAGGTGGTGCTCACCTGGTACCAGTAGTGACTGGTTGTATGTTATTTTTGCGCTACAGTAATAATTCTATGATCTAAAAAGTGCTATTTCTGAAAGTGTTACTTCTGATTCCTGACAGTGGTCCAGGTGGCCCTGTCTTGTAAATATCCCCTGTAAATTCTGCCCGTGCCTCTGGCACATTGTAAAGTGTGTGTTTTATCTAATGTATTTTGGTGTAATACAAAGGCTATTTTTATATATAACCTTGTGTGGAGTTTCCTTTGTGGTGGGCCTTGGGTGTTGTTGCTGGGGTGCGTGCGCAAATACTTAACTCATATCGCCTCCAAGTTTAGTCTTGCTGCTCGCGCCACGTTACCTAGAGGGCGAGTAGGGGTTATCTTGGCGTGTAACTCCCTTGCCCTGACTTAGGAGTGGTGGTCTCTGACTGACTTTGGTGAAAGCCCTGGCCAGCCAGGAATCCCATTTCTAACAAACACATATGTACAAGGCCATGAAAAGCGGCTTTGCTTGGGCTTGTTAATACGCTGCGGCACATTGCGCCACCATAGCATCAAAAATGTGACATCCAGCGGCACAAAAGTGCCAATAGGTTCTTGTAAATGAGGCCCATAGTGTTTACTCACAGCAGGTCCAAATTCCCCCTACTCCCTGATTATATATTTGTGTGCCTTTATGGCAAGGAATAACATTTGGAATGTGGAATTGTCTTTCATTATTGTGTGTGTGTGTGTATATATATATGTTACCGATTTAGTATGAGTAAATTCTGAGGCTAACTATAACATCCCCCAACCTTTGGTTTTTTAAGTGAAAAAAAACAAATATATATATATATATATATATTACCTACTGGCGGTCGCCAGTAGGTAGTTATAGTTAGGACTTTTTTCAATGTTAAATCTCAAAATTCTATTTGGAATAACTTTGGCACCGGTTGACGAATCTGCCTGAAAATTTCCTGAAAATGGCCTCGTCGAGCTCCGGTTCTTCCTTGAAAGTTTGGGGGGGATACGTCAAGCAGGGGCCGAGAAAAAAGGGGGGTCCCAAAACGCGTTTTCCCCATGTTAATTTCCATAGGGCGGTCGATTTCACTTTTAGCTCGAACGGCTGAATGGATTTCCACCAAACTTGGCAAAATTGTAGGGACTGGTAGCCCGATGTGCCTTTGCTATGTCTCAAGATATGTGCTCAAGTGGATTTTGAGTAATTTAGGTTCAAAAAAACATATATATCTATAGGCGCTCTCCGGTGCGCGCACCGGAGTGCGCTCCTGGCGCGACACGCGACTTGCGCGCAGAAAGCTGATTGGCTCTTGGGTGTCTGTAAACATTCTAAACAGTCTGGAGCGGCCGCCATCTTGTGTCTCGGTAAAATCGAGACACAAGGGGTTTGAAAAAAAAGGGGGCAAATGACCATAAGGAGGAAGAGTAGACCCCCTCTGACCCCCTAGGTTTGATGTGGGGGCTAAAATAGGGTCCTGCGGGGCATTAAATGTTTTTTTTTTTTTTTTCGTTTTGCGCGGGGGAAGCGCATGGTACGCGCACCGGGGAGCGAAGCACGGGGAAAATCCAGGACCATATTTATGAAGGCCTTGCGCTGCCAGTTTTGCGCCGCCTGTGCGTCAATTTTTGTGACGCACCAGCGGTGTAAAAAATGCGCATTGTTACGCTATATTTAAAAAGTGACGCATCTATCTAGATGCGTCACTTTTTAAATATAGTGCAACGAGGCACATTTTTTTACACTGCTGGTGCGATGCGTCACTTTTCTGTGCACACTCCTTATGACATTCCAGATGTGTCATATTTAATGTATGACGAATCATGTTGCAAGGAGTTACAGATACATCAGTATTTCTGACATATCTGTAAACATAAAAGTGACGCGAGGCAGGCGCAAGATTTTGACGCAACAGCATCCTAAAAGTGACGCAGAGAAATCTCATAGATTTCAGTACGTCGTTATTACCAAGCTTTTTGCGGGGGAATGCCCCCTCTGCATACATTATACCTGAGGCAGATATAATGTGGCGCAGAGTTTTAAAAAGTGACCCATGTACCTAGATGCGTCACTTTTTAAAAATAGCGTCAGGTATAATGCATGCAGAGGGGGTGTTCCCCCGCAAAAAGCTTGGTAATAACGACGCAGTGAAATCTTTGAGATTAAATATGACATATCTGGAATGTCATAAGGAGTGCGCACAGAAAAGTGACGCATCGTACCAGTGGTGTAAAAAAATGCGCCTCGTTGCGCTATATTTAAAAAGTGACGCATCTAGGTAGATGGGTCACTTTTTAAAATCCTGCGCCACATTATATCTGCGTCAGGTATAATGCATGCAGAGGGGGTGTTCCCCCGCAAAAAGCTTTGTAATAGCGACGCAGTGAAATCTTTGAGATTTCAGTGCGTCACTTTTAGGATGCTGTTGCGTCAAAATCTTGCGCCTGCTTCACAGCAGACCTTTTACATGGTGCTTTTTCCATGTGAAAGGACACATTACTGGAGTTGCGTCACTTTTGTGACGCACTTCAGCAATGCGTTACTTTTGTGTTTACAGATACGTCAGAAATACTGACATATCTGTAACTCCTTGCGAATTGATTAGTCATATATTAAATATGACATATCTGGAATGTCATAAGGAGTGCGTCCAGAAAAGTGACGCATCGCTGTTTTCACGTAGCGATGCGTCACTTTTCAGAAATGAGGCCTCCAGTTTATTCACTGTGTCACCTCTACGACCCTTTCTTGCGTCAATACGTCCCTTTTGCATACATTACACCTGACGTAGGAATAATGTGGCACAGGGGTTTACAAAGTGATGTATTTACCAAGGAACACCACTTTGTAAATATGAATAAATAAGGTGCATTTTTTATTGGAATGTTGTGTCACAAAAAGTGATGCTTTGGTGGCGTTAAAGTGACGCTTGGCTTCATAAATGAGGCCTTCTACTTTCAACTACAGCAATGCATCTTTTCTTACCCTTCCACACCCCTCCTTTTCAACATTTTCTTTGAATATCAACATTCCCCATATTCATTCTTCTTCTCATAACTTTCTTTTCTAACACTCACCTTCTTTCAGTCCTCCTACTTCACTTCTTTTTTTCTCTCATACCTTTCTGTTCTTTCTTACTCATTCTCCTTTCAATTATCAATGCACTATATTTCACTTACTCTTCATTTTTTTAAGAATATAGCTCTTTGATGAGAATTGGAGGTAGTTCTGAAAAGAACTTTTGGTTTTCTTCTTTTAACTGAAGAGGAACAAAAACAGGGAATGGAAACTGCTCAACAGGAGCAAAAAGAACAAAAAAAATTAGGGGTGGAAAGGGCAGCGATGGTTTTCTAATGCTCGAACCATGAGCTGGACACTTTGTTCTCCAAAGGTAAGTAGTTGATTGCAGTATCTGCATCTGAGGACACCATGGTTAAAAGCAGGTTGTATGTTTGGCACCTGCTCCTGCGATTGCCCTCTCCCAGAAGAAGTTGCTCCTCCGGTTGATGTAGAGGCCCCATCTCTGGGAACCTCTTGTGCCAGAGCCCTGACACTTTCCCGGGCAAAATTCTGGGGGTGCCTCCTCTCCACATGTCGGATCATTGTAAAGTTCCCAAAAGAGTACTTTTTTTTGGGGTCACCCCGTGACAGGACCTGTTTGCAGATCCTGCACTCCACTTTTGGTGCATTCACCTTCTTCTGGTCAGCTGGAATCTTAAAAAATTTCCATATGAAATGTTCCTTCACCTTTGGGGTAGGAGGCTCTTCATTGATGAACTCAGGTTCATCCTCACTGCTGGATTCTCTGGCAGCCATTGTAAATCACGAAAGATCCAGGTGCAAAAAACAGGTCTATCAGTCACAAAAGTGAAAGAAGAAGTGAAGGAAATGGGTGGGGATTTCATTCATTGTAAAAAAAAACTGTTAGCAACCAATGAAAAGTGTTATTTTAGGGTCACATGACCCGACGCGTTTACGCTGCGCGCTCCGGAGCACTTCCGGGTGCGCTTACGCAGCGCGATCGTAGGCGCTTCCGGGGCGCAAACGTGGCGCGATCGTAGGCGCTTCTGGGTGCTTTTACGCGGCGCGAACGTAGGCGCTTCCGAGGGCACTTACGTTGCGCGCCGAAGTGACGTCATCAAACTTTTACAGAAATGCATAATCATTTTCCTTATAAAAAAAACTGATTTAATTTGTATGGTACGAAATGTTTTGCATTATTATGAACTTTTCATTCATATTTTTTTTCCACGAACGACAGTAGCGCTCTGGGTGCGCTTTCAGGTGAGCTCACCGGAAAGCTTACCGGAGAGCTTAGCTGAAAGCTTCCCGGAGCGCGCACCCAGAGCGCAAAAGAAAAAAATTATATAAAAAAAAAATGAATACTTACAAAAAAACAGCAAATTGTAAAAAAAAAAAAAGGTTAGAAACTCGATATAGAAAGGAATTAGCATTTAAAAAACCTATGAAATTCACTGAAAAAACCATAGGTTTCACACCAGTTATAGTTAGGAATTAGCATTTAAAAAACCTATTAAATTCACTGAAAAAACCATAGGTTTCACACCAGTTATAGTTAGCTGGAAATTTTACTGATATAAAACCATTGAAATTCCCACGTTATAGTTAGTTGGACTCACTATAACTTGCACGTGTAATGCACTGCTGATGACATCACATATTACATCACTCATGACATGGTCAGTGACATCACTCATGACATCACTGATGACAGAGAGACTGACCTACTTTCCCTCGCTAATATATGTATTCACTAAGATAAACTTAAAAAGGCAGATATCCAATCATTTTTTTTTTTTTAAAACATCCATTAAGACAATAATTTAAACAAATATTCTTCCATCGTCCTTAACATACATATATAAAACATATTTATTTATCTGAAAGACACACATTCACTGGATGGTGTCATCAGTGCATTACACGTGCAAGTTATAGTGAGTCCAACTAACTATAACGTGGGAATTTCAATGGTTTTATATCAGTAAAATTTCCAGCTAACTATAACTGGTGTGAAACCTATGGTTTTTTCAGTGAATTTAATAGGTTTTTTAAATGCTAATTCCTAACTATAACTGGTGTGAAACCTATGGTTTTTCAGTGAATATATATATATATATATATATATATATATATATATATATATATATATCTATATATATATATATATATATATATATATATATATATATATCTATATATTCACTGAAAAAACCATAGGTTTGACCCCATATAGTTAGCTGGAAATTTTACTGATATAAAACCATTGAAATTCACACGTTATAGTTAGTCGGACTCACTATAACTTGCGCGTGCAATGCACTGCTGATGACATCACATATTACATCACTCATGACATGGTCAGTGACATCACTCATGACACCATCCTTGTGACATAGTGACAGACCTCCTTTCACTATAATGTAACCCTTGAGACACATATTCAAAAATAGAAACTGAAATTTTTTTAAAAAATGGAGATACCTATATCAGTTACAACAAGTAATTCAGTAATTCCACCATCTATATACACATCCACTCATACATATACTCACTCATCATATGAAGTGATACACCTATACATCCTGTTACACACCGACAATCATTGAAAAGTTACTCACACACATACTCACACGTGCAAATAAACTATTGAACATCCATTTATTTGAACATAGAGTTATACACACACTTCCACCTTACTTCTATTGAAAATTACACATATTTATTCTCTTAAACAATCACTTATAGAAACACATACTTATTTAAACAGGAACTCTTTCAATCTCTTACTCTCACATATACTCACTTATATACATCAATATTCACATATACTAGATTAAAACATATGTCGTTACTGATAAAGACACTAGTGAGACAGTCATTCACTCACTAACAAACACATATACACACTCATCCGCCCATACAGTCCTGCACATATGCTGTCTTCAAAACACATAGAAACAGAGAGTCAGTCACTCATGCATCTATGTGCTAAGTAATACCCCCACCAAACCATATAGACACTCATACTGATACTAAGAGAAACATCTAATAACCCATATACATACGCATGTAGCTACTTACCAACACATGTAGCCACTTATACACAAAGTGAAACACTAATATATATATTTAAATATTTAAACATTACTCACTAATATTTACTTTTTCAGAAAGGCACATATTCACTGGATGGTGTCATCAGTGATGTCATGAGTGATGTCACTGACCATGTCATGAGTGATGTAATATGTGATGTCATCAGCAGTGCATTGCACGCGCAAGTTATAGTGAGTCCGACTAACTATAACGTGTGAATTTCAATGGTTTTATATCAGTAAAATTTCCAGCTAACTATAACTGGGGTCAAACCTATGGTTTTTTCAGTGAATTTAATAGGTTTTTTAAATGCTAATTCCTAACTATAACTGGTGTGAAACCTATGGTTTTTTCAGTGAATTTCATAGGTTTTTTAAATGCTAATTCCTTTCTATATCGAGTTTGTATCCTTTTTTTTTTTACAATTTGCTGTTTTTTTGTAAGTATTCTTTTTTTTATATATTTTTTTCTTTTGCGCTCTTGGTGCGCGCTCCGGGAAGCTTTCAGCTAAGCGCTCCCGTAAGCTTTCCGGTGAGCTTAGCAGAAAGCGCACCCGGAGCGCTATTGTCGTTCGTGAAAAAAAATATGAATGAAAAGTTAATAATAATGCAAAACTTTTCGTACTATACAAATAAAATCAGTTTTTTTTAATAAGGAAAATGATTATGCATTTCTGTAAAAGTTTGATGACATCACTTCGGCGCGCAACGTAAGTGCCCTCGGAAGCGCCTACGCTCGCGCCTCGTAAACGCACGCAGAAGCGCCTACGGTCGCGTCATATGTGCGCCCCGGAAGCGCCTTAGATCGCGCCGCGTAAACGCACCCGGAAGCGCCTACGATCGCGCCACGTTTGCGCCCCGGAAGCGCCTCCGTTCGCGCCGCGTAAACGCACCGGAAGTGCTCCGAAGCGCGCAGCGTAAGCGCGTCGGGTCATGTGACCCTAAAATAACACTTTTCATTGGTTGCTAACAGTTTTTTTTACAAAGAATGAAATCCCCACCCATTTCCTTCACTATTGCTTTGTACTTGGAGAGAGCAAGAGCTGTTCTGTGTACTATCTTCATCTCCTACTTTCCTGATCTACAGCAATGGCTGCAAGAGAGTCATCCAGCAGTGATTCAGATGCATTTGTAGATGAGGACCCTCCTACGCAGAAGAAAAAAATCCATTTCATCTGGAAATTTTATAACATCCCTGAAGGTGAAAAAAAAGTCAACGCTCCAAAAGTAACCTGCAAAATATGTGGTAGTACTTTATCCAGAGGCAATCCTCTGAAAAAATATAGTTTTGGAAATGCCAATTTAATCAGGCATGTCAAAAGAAGACACCCAAACAACTTTGCGAGGGAGAGTGTCAGAGACCTGGCACGGAAATTACCCACAGATGGCGGCAGCACCTCCACTGGTGGAGCAACACCTTCGGGACCATCCCGTAGAAGAATGGTCCCTAACATACAGCCAGAGTTTGCAGGCATCAAATTTCTGTGCACGGAGTGTAACGAACTGCTCTGCTATGGGGAGCAGAGTGTTGAACTTATTGCCCTAAAGAAACAGCAACACCGCTGCCCTGACAGTCCCTAAATTTTCACATTTTTTTGCTCCTGTTGAGCCGTTTTTGAATCCCTGTTTTTTGTTTTTCCCTTGACAAAAATCCAAAAAAATTATAAAATTGTTTTAAAAAGCCAAAAAAAGTTCAAAAAGTTCAAAAAACACAAAAAAATATAAAACAACAAAAAGAAGAAAAAAAAAAGTTCTTTTCAGAACTACCTCTAATTTATAAAAAAATGCATTTTTTTGTGAAAAAAATCTGTCATTTTTTATCTCCTTAGTACGCTCCTCAGTAAGCTCCCCGGTACGCGTACCGGGTGCGCCCCCCGCGGAAATCGAAAAAAAATAATTTTTTTTGAGGCCCCGCGGGGCCCTTTAATGGCCCCCACATCAAAACTAGGGGGTCGGAGGGGGTGTACTCTTCCCCCTTATTGTCATTTCCCCCTTTCTTTTAGCCACCTCTTGTGTCTCGATTTTACCGAGACACAAGATGGCGGCCGCTCCAGACTGTTTAGAATGTTTACAGACAACTGAGATCCAATCAGCTTCCTGCGCGCAAGTCGCGTGTCGCGCCTGGAGCGCTCACCGGTGCGCGTACAGGAGCGCTGCTCTAGATATATATATTTTTTTGAACCTAAATTACTCAAAATCCACTGGAGCACATATCTTGAGACATAGCAAAGGCACATCGGGCTACCAGTCCCTACAATTTTGCCAAGTTTGGTGGAAATCCATTCAGCCGTTCGAGCTAAAAGTGAAATCGACCGCCCTATGGAAATTAACATGGGGAAAACGCGTTTTGGGACCCCCCTTTTATCTCGGCCCCCGCTTGACGAATCCCCCCCAAACTTTCAGGGAAGGACCGGACCGCCATGAGACCATTTTCCTGAAAATTTCAGGCAGATTCGTCAACCGGCGCCAAAGTTATTCAAAATAGAATGTTGAGATTTAACATTGAAAATTATCCTAACTATAACTACCTACTGGCGACCGCCAGTAGGTAATATATATATATATATATATATATATATATATATATATATATATATATATGTATATATATGTATATATATGTATATATATATATATATATATATATATATATATATATATATATATATATATATATATATATATATATATATATATATATATATATATATATATATATATACACTGAAAAAAACAAAGGTTGTGGGCCGTTATAGTTAGCCTCAGAAATTACTAAATCAGTGAAATTCAGCAGTTATAGTTACCTGAGCTAGCCATAACTTATTCACCAACAAAGCACTGCTTATGACCTCACATATTACATCACTCATGATCAGTGACATCACTGATGGAATCACTAATCACATCTCTGATGACATCATCCAGTGATTGTGATTTTTTTCTAAACGTTTTGTGTGTGTTAAATGGTATATATTAAGGTACCGAAAAAGTTAAATTTGTATACTGTATGTACTCCTAATGAGTGATTCCTATTTGTTTTTTTCTCAAATTATATTTACTTCGTTTTACCGACACATACACAAATAAGAAACATTGCAGCGATCAAACCCCTTGCATAAAAAATGCCACAGTGGAAACAGAGGGCCTCCATATTGTTCTTACATTTGTCCGTAGAAATTGTCGTTCTAGCTACATCAGCTGTTTCAATAGCTTTGGACCATACTCTACAAACAATCGTTTTTTTTTTGGTCCATCAGTATCACAGCGCCCAGAAGCCCTGCACGAAGCCTCCCTCAACGCTCAGAAGAAGTAACATCCTATGCAAAATGTACCGATCACAAGCCCCTAAAACTGAAAGACAGCAGGGACATATTGGCCAGCAACCCCATACACCTATTTAAAAGGGGAACACCACAGACTTGACTGGACACTCGCCAGCGGGCGCAGCCGTGAGGGGAACGGCGGAGGCAGTCAGACAGGACCGGACACCGGACACCGGGGAACTACAATCCCCAGCAGCCTGTGGGGCGGAAGCGCGCTCGTGACGCGCCGAGAGCGCCCGGAGGCGCCTGCAAAAGGCTGACCCCCCGGGAGCCCAGGGGGGAACACCACAGACTTGCCTGGACACTCGCCAGCGGGCGCAGCCGTGAGGGGAACGGCGGAGGCAGTCAGACAGGACCGGACACCGGGGAACTACAATCCTCAGCAGCCTGTGGGGCGGAAGCGCGCTCGTGACGCGCCGAGAGCGCCCGGAGGCGCCTGCAAAAAGCTGACACCCCCTCTCGCCCCGCGAGTCGCGCGCGGGAGAAGCCCGGGACAAGGGCAGGTCAGTCTTCGTCAGTCATCGGCAGGAAGAGGCAGGGCGGGGCCATTCCCTTTGATTCCGGCCACACTATGGGTAAGCGCAAAAACACTACCTGTACTGACGCTGGGGGTAAAAACCCGAAGGTGCCTAGACACTCAGAAAATATTATTTCATACTTGACATCTGCAGTGGGTGCCCTATCTAAAGAGATAGAAACTGCACAACAGGAACTGGGACTACAAGTGACTGTTCCACCACCCATAGAAACTAATCTCTATCAAGGTCCCCCTCTGGAACCTGAAATAACTATAAAAAAAACACCATTAATATCTGGCCAAACTGATTCACAAGCTAGTGGTACACCAGTGAACTTACCTACCCCACCCACTGCGTTAACTAACCCGGCCACTCAAAATAAACCGTCAGCGAGAAAGAGGAAGAAAGGGGATGGGGTTCCCACCAATAAACTCATCACAGAGGACACACTTAAAGAACATCTTGAAGCCCTCTTTGAGGAACGGATTGAACCCCTTTTAGTGGGGATTGCTAAGGATATTGTTGATACTATGAACACATGCTTGGAAGGGTTATTAAAGAAATGTGCACTTATAGATAACCTAGTTAAGACTCTTGAGACACCTGCTCCCTTACAACTACCGACTCCCATGGGCCCGAGGGGTGGTACTCAATCTGCCCCTAAACCTTTGTTGACCATCCCTACAAATAGATCTACGACCATACAGGGAACAGGGAAGAGTACGGGTGAAAAGAACTGTCAACCAGTCATTGCACAACCTCCTTCTATCACATCAAGCAAAGTAGTAGATTAAAAGCCTGTTGCATACTCTAAAGCACATCTACATCTTCCCCCCGACGTTGTACCTTTTGTAGTGGTTTTTATAGGGGTTCCACCACTACTTGAGGGGGAAATAGAATCCACCAGTAATCTAATCGGGAAAGCAAAAGAATGGTGTGTAAACCATAGTTGTGGGAGTATAAATATTTCAAACAGTGTCATCTTTGCAAGAAGGGTGGGATGGGTGGGGCGCCGACCAAAATCTGTGAGGGGTGACTGTGTGGCGGTAAATTTTGAAAACATACAATGCGTAGATAGACTCCTCTGGGACGGTTCAGAGATCCTAGAGGATGACATTATTAGACCAGTCCCAGTAGGTTTCTTCTACCCACCCCACAAAGGCAATTTCCCATTAAGCACACAGTCCCATTCACTCCCTAAACCTGGTAGGGGTGGTACCTCATGGCAAACGATACCCCCCAGACGACAACAAGAAAGACAGGTTACTGAAATCCCGTACCCTAACCTGGTACTGGCAAATAGTTTCACCCCCCTGGTGGGCTTAGATGATAACGACTGACAACCAACATCTACTCAGCCATCATCTTTAGTTTCACCAGAGGAGGGGGGACTTATTCCATGTCAGTTCCTTAGTTGGAACGTGGCGGGCACTAGAGCCAAAAGACTAGATCCCACATGGATAGACTTTATAGCCAGTAATCATGTAATTGCACTCCAAGAAACATGGGATACCTCACCTACTTTCTGGATGGACGGCTTTTTAAGCTTTACTATACCGGCAATACCAAGTAGCTCAGGAAGAGCCAAAGGTGGGCTAGTTCTCCTTTTTTCACTTAACCTAGCAGGGACTTTTAAACAACTAGAATCTGGTTCCCCAAACATTTTAATTATAGAGTGGACTATTTCACCAGGTCGGGTCCTAGTGGTTATACATTTTTATAACTCATGGGTTAGACAAACAGACACAGCCCATGTGGATCACCTGGAAAATGTCCTTAACAACTACAGTCATAAATCACGCACTAATTTCGAACTCATAATTTTAGGCGATTTTAACGCACAAAAATGTGTTTTAAAATGCAACTTAGGTAATTTGGAGGGTCAGTCAGACAATGGCAACCTACATTTTGTTCACACCAAAGCTGGGGAGGCGCTTGAATTTTTTCTCGCTAGCCTCAACATGTTTGAATCCCACAGCACAGGTAGTGGCGAACCACTGCCCACTTATAAAGGCTCAGAAAGTGGGTCCGTGATAGATTTTATTTTTATTTCTCAGGGTTTAACCTCTAAGGTGAAAAAATATGAGGTAATTGCCTCCCCACATAGTGACCACAACCCAGTTTCCGCCCAGATTCACTGGAGTGACTTATGGAGCAAACACCTGGGTTCCCCTAGGGCTTGCACATCGACGGTGCCCAGTGACCAGGGCAGACGACTTAAGTGGGGTAAGGTGGTCCAGGAAACCTTTATGGCTTCCCTGCTTCCAAAGATAGAGGAACCCATGTGTATTTGTCTAGACCAAAATGCCACCAATAGTGAAATTATTTTAGCTTTTAATTTTATTTGCTCACAAACAGCTAAAGAACTCACAGTTCCCCAATCCCGTTTGCCATCCAAGCCTCACAAATGGTTTGACAGTAATTGCTCAAGAGCCCATAGAGACTTGAAAAATGCACTTAAAATAAAGCCGAGGGATAAAACTTTAATCTCCAAATTAAGACGGGAGTACAAGTTGGTTATCAAAACAAGGAAAAATACAATTAAAAATAATACCTGGAATGATTTACTTGATGTGGACGTTCTACGTAATAGTAGGAGATTCTGGGACATTATAAATAACCAATTCTTCACCGGAGAGATTAACACAATCTCGGACTGCATCAGTAGTGATGAGAAATGGGTTGACCATTTTAAAAACATATATGGTAGTAATGACACTGAGGATGAAAATGTCACGGGGCTAGGCAGGGGGCTATCGGTAGTAGAATTCAATGAGGAGGAGGTGTATAAAGCTATATTGGACTCCACCAAAAATAAGGCTCCGGGTCCAGATGGAGTCCCGGTAGACTTTTTTAGATATGCACCAACCACCTGGTCCAAAGTCCTCACCAACGTGTTTAGAGCAACAAATGATGGATGTTTTCCAGAAACCTGGACTACATCTGTCATAGTGCCCATTTTTAAAAAAGAAGATAGGGAGGATCCGGGATGCTACCGACCAATTTCTTTAATAGACTCTGCCTTTAAGATCTTGGGCAGAGTACTATTGACTAAATTGAGAACAAACCTGGAGTTTTGCGGGGGCCTCGCAGAGATTCAATACGGCTTCAGGGAGAAACGGGGAACCCTAGAGCAATGCTCAAACCTACATCTTTTAATATCCAAGTATACAGTGGCCGGGGAGGGTTCACTATATTTAGCCTTTATGGACCTCTCCTCGGCTTTCGACTTGGTCAACAGGTCCAAGCTCTGGGCTATACTCCGCGAGCTTGGTATTGAGGATTCCTTAGTGGCCCTCATAGCTAGTTTGCACCAGGGACTCTTTGCGAAGGTTCGGGTTACCAGGGAAGGGCGATGCTCAGATAGCTTCAGGTCAAAGAAAGGGGTTCGCCAAGGCTGCATCTTGGCCCCGCTTTTATTTACTATTTATATTAATGATCTAGGGAAGTCCTTGTTAGCAGGCAATGCAGATGTCCCGCGGGTAGGTGGGAAGCAGATTCCGGCTCTCCTATATGCGGACGATGCTGTTCTTATCGCCCGTACGGGCAATGGTCTACAGACCCTTCCGGAGCTTTTTGGCTCCTTTATGGCTAACTTAGACTTAAAAATCAACGTAACCAAATCACACACAATGATTGTGGGCCCACAGAAAAATAAATCTCGCACAAAAACCTTTACTTGTAAAGGCGAGGTTCTCTCCAGGGTCCCTGTTTTCCCATATTTAGGGGTCCTGTTTGATGAGAAAGGCACGTGGGTGCCGCAGATTAAGGCCAAGAACATTTCTTTAGCTCGGTCCACAGCAGCCCTGTTGGCTTTCACGAAAAGATTAGGGGCTAAACCAACGGAGGCTGTGTTAAATGTTTATAAAAGTAAATGTGTTTCCATAGCTTCATATGGTGCAGCTTTGTGGGGGTATACTAACTTGGATAGTTTACAGACGGTAGAAAACAAGCTTATCAGAAGAATCTTATCGGTTCCAAATTCTACACCTACCTACTCCATACATGAAGAAGTAGGCCTACCCTATATTACAGATGTACTGAAATTGGCCCCTTTACTCTTTTGGGCAAATACCTGGTTAAATATGGAGTTGTCTTTAAACCACATAATCCTTAAAGATGTGATTGCAAGGGAGGGGGCAATGAAAATATTATGGTTGAAATACATAAAATCATCATTCACTGCCCTCGGGAGACCAGACCTATATACAACACCGTCAAATATCAGGAAAATGGACATTGCATGGATTGAGAAGGAATTCCAGGGGAGGACACGTTTAGAGAGAGAGGAGTTTGAAGTCAACAAACCATTAGTAAGAGCACATTTGGTCTTGTCCTCTTCCCCCTCTATGGAACCATACCTGCAATTTGTTACTAAACCCTTGCACAGATTTTTATTAACCAGATTTAGAATGAACCTGATCCACTACTCACTAGGCTGTTTCCCTATGTGGGGAAAACCTGAGCAAGCACCACCCTGTGAGTGTGACCAATTTTCTAATCAGGACACTCTCCACTTTTTGTTTTTCTGTGGGTTTTACAATATGGAGAGGACAAAATATCTAATACCCCTCCTGAAAACTACAGGCTTTATACAAGTGAGACCAGCCTTGCTTTTTCTTCAACGGTTACCGGATGCACATGTCACTTTCTGTGTTGCAAGTTTTCTAACAGCTGCATATAGAGGAAGAAACAAAAGAATTCCTAGAACTGTAACATTTTAAACTAAAAGCAATCCAGTATATCAATTTTAACTCTTTTTATATAGTATGGTGTTTAATCAAGTGACTCTTTTCTTGGATACTGTGTAAAATATATGTATTATGGGCATTTTTAAAATGTTTTTAATGTATGTATTATTCTTGCCTTTTATGATTTTAACAAAAATCGAATAAAGTGTATTTTGACTGACTGACTGACATACTCTACAAACAGCTAACAAATTAAGTAAAATAATATACAAAATATGAAAAGTGGAATAAGCATACATAGAGCATCAGACAATCAGATAAAAGATGATAGCAATACAATACGGACACGAGTTATCCAAGACACAGTTCTGAACAGAAAGGATACTCCATTTTATCCTCTACTATGGACATTCATCAGTCTGAAGAGAGGTATGTGCGGAGAGAACAGTTTTTACCCACAGCCTACTTTGCACATGTTATTCTGGGGAGATATCTCATCTGAGAGGGCAGTGTGTGTTTTCATACCGTAGTCTCTATAGATGTTATGTAAGACATACTTTTGAGCATAAAGGTAATTTCAACTCCACACTCTACTTTTCATACTGGGGAGAGGTGTGACCACAAAGGTAAGCCACTTTTCACCCCCTAATTTGCACAAGCATTATCCAAGAGACACATCATACAAGAGAGGACAGTCTCGCCAAACACTATATGACGCAGAGTTATTGTGCAAGAGAATTGTGCCAGGAAACAGGGAAGTTTCCACAGTCTACTATGCACACCTGTCAGCATGAGAAGTGGTATGAGTAGAGAGATACATTGCTCTCAAATCCTACTAGAGACACCTCTTACCAGATGTCATGTCGTCCCGCCTGACCCTGTTATCGGACAGGACAGGCGGACAGGAAATGGGAACCGGAAATGAGGTACACAGGAAAAGGTAGTCTGTAAGCTAGTAAGATACTAGCAGGGAATAAAGAAGCACGTATCCAGTTTACCTCTGCCTCGGTGTGTTTATTTCCACGAGCGCTGCGACAATGGCGACGAAGGTGGGATCTCCATGAAACCCCCACACGCAGCACCATCGCTCAGCCATCCTGTGTGGCCGACCACCGAACCCTGCAGCACCGATCCTGACCACGCAGAAAAGAGCGCAAAAGTCAAGGTGCCTCCAGCCGTCTGCCGGAAAGCCAGAGAGCGTATGCCAGAGCGCTACTCTGCGTGTGTCCAGACACTGCTTGCCGAGAGAGACGCTACTACGTGGGAGACGAGCGCGTGTGCCGACCGCTACCACCACGTGTGCCTCAAGCTGCCCGCAAGCTGCCTGCCGGAGAGTCGGAGCGCTGCTCCGTGTGCGCCCGGACCCCGCCTGCCGAGAAAAACGCTGTCTGCAGGTAACAAGCGCGTGCAACCGAGCGCTGTTACCAGTCAGCCTCGGAGTCTAGCAGTCGGCTCCTCACAGCGCCGCAGTGCCGGAAAGGAGCACAGCCCCCCAGACACCAAGGGAGAGAAGTGAAGAGGCCGGCTAAACGCAAAAAAAAAAAATATACTAGGGTGAGTTCAAACCCTGCTGACTGCCAGGCGCGCCCAGCTATACACTTATACAGTCTTCAGCCAACACGAGGGGAGTCAAGGAGACATTATGTCTCGAGCGGCAGCCATATTAGGGTCAGGCGCCAGTGCATGAAATCAGACCACACATCTTTGACGGCGGCCATTTTAGAGTCAGGCGCTGTCCAAAAATCAAGAGACTGCCTGAAGAACAGGGCGGAGAACGCACGCCCAGGGTACAGAAGGACCCCAGAACTAAGGGAAACGAAATCTGGACTACCTACAACTTAGTCATACAGGGCCAGTCAGTTACAAATGTCCAATACGAGCCCTGACAGCTCATCAGGGGTAAACGAAGTAGCAGGACCAGCAAACACAGGAGGCCCAGTCCCTCCAGTTAACACGCCCACGATGGCCACCAACCCTATCGGAGCATCGTTCATGCGCCAACCACAACCACTGCCACTGACGCCAGGAAATAGCATGGGCCCGACGTGGAAAACATGGAGTGAAGACTTTGAAGACTACATGATAGGATCCCTGGTGCAAGACCCCAAATAAAAACTAGTGGCTCTAAGAAACCTGATAGGCCCGGACATTGCGCAAATCATCAAAGAATTACCCAACGCAGCAACTGCCAGCTATGAAGAGGTAAAAGTTGCCCTTGACAGGCGTTTCCTTCACAAACGCAATGTAGATTACGAGCGCCATACGTTCAATCTAGCAACGCAAGAAAAAGACGAATGCATGAGTGACTTCATCATACGCATAAAAAGGCTAGCGCGATACTGGGACTTCGTTAATTTCAAAACAGAGGATGCTCTGAGACCCCGCATTATTGACGGATGCCAATCTGAAACTCTCCGCAGGAGACTCTTAAAGAAACCGTACACGTTAGAGGAAATTGAGGAACTAACGAGAATCAACGATCAAGCAGAGGACTACGCCAAACGGATGGGAACACAAAAATCATCAGACAGGAAAGACCAGGCTCTGCGAGTCCAGGCACACAGATCCTCCAAGACGACCAGGCATACGTCAAAATCTCATAAGTCTCACACCACCCGAAAGACATCGTCCAAACAGAGTTCGTGGCACACGAAATCCACAAAGTCCGCGCCCACTTGCTACAGATGCGAGCAAGGCTACCCACATTCAGGACAGTGTCCAGCGATAGGTCAGAGATGCCACCGGTGTGGTAGAGATAACCACTTTGAGATCGCATGCCAAGCCAAGCAGTCGAATCACAGGTCGTCGGCCGAAAGACATGACACACGTCATCATGCACGAGCAATAGAAGAGAGGAGAGGTCGGTCATCCAGCTCGTCAAATTCCAGTGTTCAGTCAACATACTCCCATCAATCCAGAGGCCGCTCCGGAAGTGGTCACCGCGCCAAGCACCACATGACTGAATCATACCGGTCACATAGAGACACCTCCAGTGAGTCGTCATCACACACTCCTACATCACAAGACAGTGATGAATACATCTGTATGGTATCGGACCCAGACCGACTGAAGCGGTATCCAAAGCTCGACATCCTGATAGGCGACCACCCAGCAAAATTTGTCCTAGATTCTGGAGCGTCCTTGAATTACATCTGCGCCCTAGAATACCACAACATGAAGCAGAGGCCTAAACTAGAACCAGCTGCTGTTCGCATATTCACATGGATGTCACGCAAACCGCTACCTTGCCTGGGTCGGTTTCACACCACTCTCACATTCAAGGATCGGAAAATTGATGCTTTCATCCACGTGGTAGAAGGGCCGGATGTAGCAGACTGTTTGCTCAGCTTACCCACAGCAGAAAGACTCAAACTCGTAGAACTTTTATACATGACCGAAGATGCTCCCGAC
Organism: Lissotriton vulgaris; assembly: GCF_964263255.1. Taxonomy (NCBI): domain Eukaryota; kingdom Metazoa; phylum Chordata; class Amphibia; order Caudata; family Salamandridae; genus Lissotriton; species Lissotriton vulgaris. The sequence continues at coordinate 42,710,391 of NC_141697.1, forward strand.
ATCGTGGCAAAATTCCCAAACCTTTTCAAAGGTCTTGGCAAGTTGAATCACTTCAAGGTAAAACTACACGTCAACGAAAACGTGACACCTATTGCTCAACATCATAGGAAGGTGCCGTTTCACCTACAACAAGCCGTCGATGACGAGCTCCAAGACCTACTTCAAACAGACATCATAGAACGCACGACAGGACCCACTCCATGGGTGTCGCCAGTCGTGGTGGTCCCCAAAAAGGGACAGGACAACAAAGTCAGGCTGTGTGTCGACATGCGCGCGCCCAACACCGCCATCGAGCGGGAACGTCATCCTGGGCCCCACATCAGTGACATGATTACAAAACTAAATGGCGCCACAGTCTTCTCCAAACTCGACCTAAACAAAGGTTACCACCAGTTGGAGTTACACGACAAATCTAGATATATCACGACCTTCACCACCCACCAGGGCCTGTTCCGATACACGCGCCTAAACTTTGGCATTTCCTCGGCCGCCGAGATCTTTCAAGAAGCTATCAGACGAGTCATACAGGGCATCCCAAATGCCTTTAATTACAGTGATGACCTACTGGTATTTGGAAAGGACCAAACTGAACACGACACCGCGCTGGATAGGGTCTGCCATGCACTTCTGACCGCAAACCTAACACTCAACGCCAGCAAATGCGAATTCCACAGAGACACTCTAAAATTCTATGGCCACATATTTTCCAAAGAAGGAATGAGACCGGACCCTGAAAAGGTAGCAGCCCTTGCCGACACTCCAAAGCCCAGAGATGTGAGTGACCTTCGCTCTTTCCTTGGAATGGCAAGCTATTGCACACGATACATTCGAGATTATGCCACGATCAGCTATCCACTACGAGAGCTCACTCGTCAAGGTCAGCCATTTGAATGGACCGAAGCATGCCATCAAGCTTTCACTGTAATCAAACAAGCCGTCGGGTCCGCCATCAACCTGGCGTACTTTGACACGAAGAAGAAAACAGAAATCACAGTAGACGCCAGCCCGGTGGGTCTGGGTGCCATTCTAGCCCAGTACCGGGAAGACTCTGATCAGCGGCACATCATCGCATACGCAAGCCGCAGCCTCACAGACACTGAAAAAGCGTACTCCCAACCGGAGAAAGAAAGTCTAGCTGTCGTATGGGCGTGCGAGCACTTCCACCTTTTTGTCTATGGCAAACATTTCACGATCATCACTGATCATCAGGCACTCATCACAATCTTCGGAAACCCCAATGCGAAAATGCCACCGCGCATCGAACGATGGGGCCTCCGCTTGCAATACTACATATTCACCATTGTCCACAAACCAGGAAAAGCTGAAAACCCAGCTGACTTCATGTCGCGCCACCCACTACCTGGTAGGCGAACTGCACTCTCTGTGGCGGATGAATACCTTCACTTTGTCGTTGACACAGCATGTCCTCCTACAGTTCCAGTCGAAGCCATACAAGAAGTTTCTGCACTCGACCCCCTCGTGCAAGCCATAATGACTCGCATCCGCACTAACTCATGGAGGGACGTGAAGCAGTCCTCTCACGACTCTGCTCAACTGCGTCAAGACCTCGCTGCATTTCAAAGGGTGCGTGACGAACTTTCCATCAGTGACAATGGCCTCCTCTTGAGAGGGGGGAGGATAGTAATTCCGCACAAACTACGCCAAGGAGTCGTCAATCTGGCACATGAAGGCCACAGAGGCATCAATGCGACCAAGAAAGCCTTGAGAGAACGTGTTTGGTTCCCCTCCCTTGACAACATGGTAGAGACAACCCTGAAAGACTGCATGACCTGTCAGATAGTCAGCCGGGAAGAGCCACCGGCACCACTGCAAATGTCGGAACTGCCGGAAGGAGTCTGGGAACAAATTGCAGTCGATTTCTTTGGACCACTACAATTATTATATGAAACTTGTAACGCGCTCAGCTTACCCGGGGGCAATCAGGACAATACATCATGGTAGCCAGGAATGAATATTCTCGATTTCCATTTGCACACCTAATATCATCTACCCGGGCAACCACAGTGATTCCTGTGCTTGATGAGATATTCGCAGCCTGGGGCAGCCCACTGCGCGTAAAGACAGACAATGGGCCCCCGTTCAACAGGCATGAATTCACAAATTTCGCAACCCATCTAAACTTCAAACACCAAAAGATCACACCACTATGGCCGCAGGCAAATGGCATGGTGGAGCGATTCATGGGAACACTTAAAAAGGCAATCCAGCAAGCTGAATCATCCCACCGGGACATCCAGCAGACACTAAATGAAGTACTAAGAGCTTATCGGAACACGCCACACGCCACCACCAATCAGTGCCCAGCTACGGTGATGCTAGGAAGAACACCTAGAACCAGAATACCTATGCTAAACGCGGCCTCACAACAACGACCAATCACCGTTGATCACAACACTCTAGTTGAAATCGATCAGGCAAAGAAGAATAAAATGAAGACATACGCCGACCAGCGTAGACACGCCAGAGACTCCAATATCCAAGAAGGAGACTGGGTAATAGTAAGGAGCGACCGCCGAGCCAAGGCAGACAGTAGATATCTCAAAACCCCCTTACAGGTCATCCAGAGGAAAGGAACTATGATCACAGCCAAAGCGGATCACAAACAGATAACGAGGAATATTTCACATTTCAAAAAATGTACCAGGCGCGATCGACATGAGACTTCATCCAGCCAACTCTCAAGCGAGTTGTCTAACCAAAGCGATGACAGTGACCAGAACCACCGTAGCGACCAGAACCTCAGTCCCCCACGAATGATGGAACCCACAAACCATCACAGTCACGTACCCAGGCGAGAGAAGCGCCCCCAACGTCTGATCAGAAAACCTCGACGCCTCGTGGAGGAAATGTAGAGGAAACAAGACTTTGCAAAACAGGGGAGATGTCATGTTGTCCCGCCTGACCCTGTTATCGGACAGGACAGGCGGACAGAAAATGGGAACCGGAAATGAGGTACACAGGAAAAGGTAGTCTGTAAGCTAGTAAGATACTAGCAGGGAATAAAGAAGCACGTATCCAGTTTACCTCTGCCTCGGTGTGTTTATTTCCACGAGCGCTGCGACACCACTGAAGAACCGGGTTTTAGAACCCAGCAACGCCAGGGAAAACGCTTGAAGTCTTCGGATTCCCCTGCCTCGGCAAACGGAGACACGAGACCCTTCTCGATGACGTCAAAGACCAAAGTTTATTGGCTGCAACCAGGAACAGAGATCTACGAAGCACAACACAGGTGGTTCGCTAGAGAATGCACAATTCCAATGAGCGGAGCATGGGCTTTTATGCCAAAGGTCACATTCCAAAGTAGCATCGGTTACACACAAACTGCCCAATGACAATGTGACATTTCAAAAGTAGCGCATGACGACAATCCCATTTCCGTTGTCCAGCCCACCAGAAATGACCAAGCAAATTCCAACTTTCCTGTTCAATCAGGCCGGACAAACCCATCATAAAACCTTAACCCAAATCAGTGATTATGTCGTAAAGGAAGGAGCAGAAACAGATTGGAAGCAAGATAGAAGGGTGGGTGCAGTGTACTGTAAATTCGGCAATGTCCTGCTCTTTGATCTTTATCTGACCAGCTGCTTAACAAGGAACTGGCTCAGCGAGGTCAGCCTCGGGCAAGGGAGTCAGTTCGGCCAGGTCATTCAGAAGTCAGCTAAGGTGTACGTGTCCCAAGGACTCGCTCGGCCGCAGTCATCGGCCTATGTGAGGGCAACCACACAAAATGTCTGCCGTTCACAAAATGGAACTCGGGGGTTCAAACGAAATCCCTGAATACGTAGTGTTATCATTGATCGATTAAGACAAAAACACTCGTACACACCGCACTCATGATTTGCGGTCCACTGACACCAAAATCGTCTATTTCCGACGACCTTTATCGAACGGGTTCGGAACCACTGAACCTCAGACCCTCAAACTACAGAACTACAGCCCCTCCTTTTGCCCTTACATAGGCAACAAACTCAAACCCATGTCAATCTGCATCTAGGTCTAACTTCATCAGATCATCGATGTGTTGCTGTAGCATCATCCTAGTACTTAGTACCTCTCCCTGGACAGGTCTCCTTGCACACGAAGTAGCACAAAGGCCACAAATAGCAGGAGCACACTGTACGCAGAGACAGAACAGGAAAAGGATAGCTAAGACCATCCCAATGACCATCAGAATTTTCCATCCCCACGTGGATATCAATCCCCAGAACCATCCCATCAACGACCAATCTTCTTTGTCTATATGGACAGAATCGGAGATCTTATGTAACTTGGAAATGGCCTGGAAGACTGACGGAGCGTTGTCTGGAATGAAAACGCAGCAGCTCGACTGAATCAGTTTACATACTCCACCTCGGTCTGCAAGTATGACATCAAGAGCAACTCTATTCTGAAGTGTCATAAGTCTATCCGACTGGAGCACAGCAGTCAAGTTACTAAGGGCACCGGCAGTTTCGACTATGGTGGACTCAACCACTCTTGTCAACTGGCGAATCTTCCTGCTGTTTGCCATCGGTCCCCAGAATGGCAGAAAACCCTTAAAGAAATCTCCCAACTCTTGCCCTGCGGTATCTTCCTGACTGAAGACACCTCTAGCAACTCTCGTCTCATGGTAATCTGCTGCATCTGTAAAAGTGGGGGGCAACAGGAAGGAAACAAAACATGTGCCCGAAAAGTCAGGGGGTAACCATGTATACGCTTTGTCATAGCAAACAAAATAAGTACCCTTAGCGGCTAAAAATGCTGGGGAAGTCTGAGACGTGAAGACATAGGTGTCAGTGCAGACACTCTTCCCTAGCTGAGCTCTCGGATTCTTGCCATTACCCTGCAGACAATAGCGACCCTGATGGGGCACTATCCAAATCTGTGAACTTTTTGCTCGCTGGTTAACACTCAGACTAACTCCATATCCAGTAACGTCCCAACCACTATATGGTTGTTTCTCATCCTTCGGAATAGTCTCAACGGCATTAGTCCCTTTAACCATATCGACTATGCCTCTAGCTAAAGCACTATTCTTCGGATTGTCCTTCGGTGAACGTAGGGGATAGACACTATGGGCATAGATGAACATCGTTCTATATGCCCAAATAGAACCATTAAGGCTGAAAGGCAAAACCAAGTACGGAATACCTTTACCAGTCGTATGGGGCAATAAACCACTAATCCAACAATTCGTTGTGTTCATAACTAATTGGTGTTTGTGCAAAAGTTGAATAAAGGAATTATTGGCAAATTCCAATCTTCTAACTACTTCATGTTCGGGCAAAGGGTGAAAAGAATGTGAAGAAATAGTAGGTGGAGGTGTAGGTTGTACAGTGGGAATAAACGTCACTTTAAAAGAGAATGTCACATAACCAATTAAAAATATCATTAAACTCAGTAGCAAAAGTAGGCACAATATCAAAAATCTTTTCCGTGTTATCAGTTTGTGTATCTTATTTTTGAAATTCATTGTCTCTACAGGTCTCTCCAACTCGAAGAAATCCATCCTCACTAAATATGCTGCTCGCGGTGGTAGGGTGTTCTATGCTAAGGAATGCCTCTGTCAACAAAGGGCAACTCCCTTAGGCCAACCAGAACCTTCGACCTAGTGTCTCGGATTACACTCCAAAGACTTGTCTACCGCGACCCTACAGCTGAACCCGGATGGCGGTTCGACAAACAAAAATAAGTAGTTCCTCGGAGGAGAGTTAACCTGTAAACAGAAAAATCATAAAAACCTCATTTATTTTTTATTAGTCCCACGACTCTTGGTCGCAAATTATAACGATCTTTCCCAGGCAATGTCTGTTCTTTAAATAAAAGTTCAGGCTCCATAGTGTTCAATCGATTCAAAGGAGGCACAGCTTCTTGCAGAAGATCGTCACTTTCTTTCTCAGTGTTCGTTCCAATCAAACGGGCATCGCTGAATGGCAAAAATCGTGGCACAGTTTCAGTTTCACAGTCTGGGAGTCCTTCCTGGATCCACCGGTCGTACGGCAAGGGCAACAGAGCCCGTTTGCAGTGTACGCCGTGGATCCAGTTTTTCTTCCCTTGCACTCGAACTGCAGAACGTGTAGACAGGAGGACCAGGTACGGTCCTGTCCAGCGGGGATGCTCGTTCTTGCTCCGCTGAAAATTCTTCACGAAAATCCAATCACCGGGTTTAATGGCGTGACCTGGATCTTCGGAAGCCTGTGGCAGACTATCGTGAACCTGTTGGTGTAAGACACGCAGTTTAGCCGTCAGTTCGTGCAAGTAATCAAGTAACACAGGGTATTCGAGATCACTAAACTTTGTTGGTCTTGGTACACCCCAAATGTTCGCCGGGCGACCAAACACAACCTCATACGGACTCAAACCCATTCGTGAATGCACAGTCATTCTTGTGGACGAGAGTGCTAAAGGCAAAGCATCTGGCCATTGCAAACCAGAGCTCGCTTGAATCTTGGATAATTTCAATTTTAAAGTGCCATTATAGAACTCGACTAAACCAGCTGATTGGGGGTGATTTGCAGCGTGGAACTTCTGCCGGATACCTAATCCCTCGCATACTTGACCCACAAATTCACTCCCATTGTCACTCCAGATAATTCTCTGCAATCCGAACCTCGGGAAAAACTCTTTGATAAGGGCTTTCGCTGTGGACAAGGCAGTATTGTCCTTCAAAGGATAAGCTTCCACCCATCTAGAAAAGGAGCAAACAACCACCAAAACATATTTCAGGTTGTTGCACCTCTCCATGTGGATGAAGTCTAGCTGCAAAGCCTCGAACGGATACGTTGGAGGAGCAAAATGACAAGCTGGTGTTGGAGTTCCCTTACCAGGATTGTACATCAAACACACCATACAGTTCTTAACCAAATTCTCTGCACATTTGGGAATTCCTGCATTCTGCCAAACCGGAGCCAACAACTTGCAAATCCCTGTCACGCTAATATGTGCCATCCCATGAGCCATTGTAACAACTGGAAGTACATACGCGTCGGGCAACAACTATCTTTGATGCTCAGACAAATCAGTCCAACAACCATTCGAATCCAATCTACCCTTACTTTCTCTCCATTCATTCAACTCTTTCTCTGTAGCTTCAGCTTGGATGGATTTCACACTCTCAATCGTATCTTCACACATACTTTTCTCTGGAACCCATCTCGCAGGACCAGCAACATACATTCGGCTCATCACATTTCTCGCAGTTTCTTTCGCAACTTCATCCGCAAACGCATTTCCGCGACCAACATCATCCGTAACTTTCTTATGGGCACTGCATTTCACAATCGCTACTTGTAACGGCAAAGTAAGTGATTCAAGAAGTTCATTCACCAACTGCCCATGCTAAATCTTTGTTCCATGCGAAGTCAAGAACCCACGTTCACGCCACAAACGTACAAAACTATGAGCCACACCAAACGCATACTGACTGTCAGTGTACACATTCACTCGTTTTTCCAAAACACATGCTCTTGTTAATGCAATCAACTCTGCTGCTTGCGCTGAATTGTGTGGGATACGTGCAGCTTCAACAATCGTATGCAAAGTCGTAACAGCATATGCCGCAGTCGTATCACCATTCAGCAGCTTAAAGCACGAACCATCAACCCACAAAGTACCATCACACTCTGGAAGAGGAGTATCCCTAAGGTCTATCCTCCCTTTCGTTTCTTCCTCAGTCTTAAGGAAACAATCATGCTGTTCTTCAACATTATCTGTCTCAGCTGAAATCGGCAACAACGTGGCTGGATTCAACGTGTTGCATCGTTTAATGTGCACGTGACTCGCTAACAACGTCAACTCGTAACCCGACAGCCGAGCACTAGTTAAATGCGGTGTCTTGGTATGATTCAACAAGGTATCCACTGCATGTGGAACCATTACAATTAATGTATTGTCCATAACCAAACCAGCAGACTGTCGAATTGAAACAGCCGCAGCCCCTGTTGCTCTCAGACAACTCGGCAACGCTCTAGCTACCGGATCCAAAGTTGATGAAAAATAAGCACAAGGACGTTGCTTATCGCCGAACTGTTGAGTCAAAACCGACAATGCACATCACTCTCTCTCATGGACATACAATGTAAAAGGCTTACTGTAGTCGGGAGTACCCAACACAGGAGCCGAACACAACGCATTGCGTAATTCTGAAAAGCTCTTCTTACATTCGTCGGTCCAAGAAATAGGATTTGGAATATCCTTAACAGTAAGAGCTATCAAAGGCTTTGCTAACAAGGAAAAATTAGGGATCCACTGTCCACAGTATGACGTAATACCCAAAAACGCACATACTTCTCTCTGTGTCGTAGGCACACTAATTGTCGCAATAGCTTGAATTCTTTCTGGGGTCAGTTTCCTTCCCTCCTTCGATAAGAGGTGACCTAAGTAGGTTACTTCTTGTCGACAATATTGCAACTTCGAGAGAGAAACTTTGTGATGAAAATCAGACAAGTGGCATAACAATGACAAAGTAGCTTCTCTACAAATCTCTTCATTGTCAGCAGCAACTAGCAAGTCATCAACATATTGAATAAGGGCAGCACCATCCGGTAAAACCAACAGATCAAGTTGCATTTTCAAAGCTTGACTATAGATCGATGGACTCTCGCAATAGCCTTGAGGAGCGCGCTTAAAGCTGAAACTTCATCCTCCTAAAGAGAATCCAAATATATCTCTACTCTCCATGGCAATCGGGATGCTGAAGGAAGCATTCTTCAAGTCAATCACTGAAAACCATGTGGCTGTAGCCGGGATCAAAGTCAACAAAGCGGTGATATCAGGTACAACAGGAAATTGCGGAACAACGATCTTGTTCACCTCGAGAAGATCGATCACAAACCTATATACAGGAGGCTGTGAAGAATCAGTCCTCTTTAGAACAGGCAAAACCGGACTATTGCACACATTACCTCTTGTTTCCTCAATCACACCCTTTTCGATCAGATCGTGAATGATCGCTAAAAGTGCTCGCTCACCATCACTCGAGATACGGTACTGTGGAATGCGCGGTAACTTAGCATTCGCCTTCAGTGTCACCACATATGGTGGAATCTCCAAGAGGCCTACATCATTCGGACCAGTAGCCCACAATGAATCGGGTAAAGAAGATAATTCAGGTGGAAGTCCATCTTTAGATATATACATCGGAGAGATCACTCTCTCACCCAACGTATGATGTACTCCTGACGGAGAACAATACAGCGTCGCATACAATCTCTTCAACAAATCCAGTCCCAACAAGTTCTCACCACAACCTGTAGACAAAATGAGGGGTGCTTCAAATCAACGAGGTCCAACAGAAAGAGGCAACGGAGTAGAAATCGGATTCGTAACCGGGGCGCCAGAAAAACCTACAGAAACATTCTCAAAGCCAGACAAAGGTGCGCCAGGGAGTTTAGAGTGCATGATAGAACTCTTCGCAGCACCAGTATCCAACAGAAAAGGCTCTGACACACCTGATGCAATCACTTCAACATAGGGCCCACTCTGATCTACTGGAACTGAAACAACTCCCTCTCTTTGTCTATGGCTGCCTAGCAATCATTACTATCCACTTCCTCACCTTCGACGTAGTAATCATCCATATAGTACTGAGCGGTCCTACCAGACGCACCATTCTGCTGATCAAAACTATTCATTGAGTTCTGTGGAGGCAATGAACGACCATTTTGTCCACGACCTCTACCTCTAGGCGCTTGTTGAGCACCTCGTCCTCTTACACCAGAAGTACCATCTGTGCGCTGTAACAAAACCGGACAACTATTCTTAAAATGGCCCTCTTCTTTGCAATACGCACACTGATTAGGCCCATACGGAAAACGTTGTTGAGAAGACTCGTTCCTTTGCGAGCTTCTCGAATATTGCTGATTCTGCTGATAATTGTGTTGATTATTAGTACTGGGTGGATAAGCTTGTTGTAGAAGAACTTTAGTCTTCAATTCCTTAGTCTTCTTATCCGCTTTCTCTACCTCATCTTTGTGCCTATTTTCATAGTACTGGGCCATAGCTCAAATCTGCGCTGACGTGGAAACAGCCCAAGCACTCTCAGAGTCTTTCAACTTATTGCACAACTTGGGAGGCAAATTATGTACGAATTTGTCGACGAACAATCTCTGGCCACCCTCAGTAGCCATGTCCTGACCACTATGGTCTACAAAGGTCTCTTCAAACCGCGTGAAAAAGTCAGACACCGTTTCATCTTTCTTCTGCTTGCAAGCAGACAACTTGTCCCAATTAACACGCACTTCAGGCATCAAAGTCTTCATGTAAGTAATGATCTTACCAGGGAGTTCAGTAATCAAATCCTCAGGCTTAGCGCCACCTAATTGTCTATTATTGGCATCTCTAAGATTAACCCAAGTGTCACCTAATTCTTCCACGGGATCCGTATGACGAATCTTACTCCAAATAGGCTGTGGAACAACATTCCCATACAACATGTCTATGTCCGCCAAATTCATGATACACGAACCCACAGTTTGAGTGAGCTCTTTATAATATCCCGCCGGATTTTTGCGCGGATCAGGCAAAAACTTCTTAATAGCTAAAACTTCAACACGCTTCCAAGGAACATGTACCCAGATACGCTGAAAGTATGACGGAATGGCTAGATTAGCAGCTGCATCACCAGGTCTCCAAACTGGAGGAACCTCACGCATCGGATATTGACGCGCTGCTCTCCTAACTGACGAATCAGGCTCAAACAATCGCTCAGAATGAGTGTCGCTACGAAATGACAATAAAGTCGCAAGTGCTTTCTCAACATCATGAGGACCCACAACGGTCCCTTTCGCAAATTCGGAACGTATTCAGTACAACTCAGAAGGAGCTTTACCTTCGTCAACCCATTGTTCATGGAGGAACACACACATCATCTCAAAGACGTACCGTTGCTTTGGTGCTTCCCATTGAAGGAAAACATCCATAACACCCTCAAGATCATACTGTGTAGCGTACGTAACCCATTTACGCGCCATGTGATCCAAAACTGTACGCCCATTAGCATCAGGCAATTGACTACGCGATTGCCTACGCTCAACAACAGGAGACATACCCAATGGTCCCAACAGAGGAGAAAAGAAACTAGAAACTGCAGCAGTCATTCTCTGACTAGTAGAAGGAGACGGTGTCAGAATAAGAGAAGACGGAACAATAGTAGAAGAATCCAAAGTCGGAACAGAAGGAGTATTATAGATAGGTGTAGGAGTAGCAGATGAAGGGGGAGGCAAAGTTGGCGGCCCCTGAGGAGGCTGCGCCAAAGGAATAGCAGCCAACGGAAGAGGAGCTGGCTGTGGAGGAATCACAGGTGGCAAAACAACTGGAGGTTGCGCCATTACAACTTGTGGCGGTGGTGCCGTAACATTCTGTGCATAAGGGGGTGGCGAACTCAATAGATGCGACATTAAAGGATCTTTCGTAAGATCTTTCTTCTCTTCCTGCTCTTTGGACGGCAAAACTGGGTAGCACTTATCTACCGCTAACTTCCTAACCCTAAGCATCTGTTCGCTCTCTTGCTCTTCCTCATTATCCCTATACGCTATAGCAGCTTGCACCATTGACAAACCTCATTCTCGTTTATTCTTCTTTGCTAATTTAATTTCTTCCTGTTTGGCTTCTTTGCGCCATATGCGGAAAGAGTCAAACATTGCCGGCCGGGCTTTCTTTTTAAACAATTTAACTACGAGACTACCATAACGGGGCCACTGTAGGACACCGTCTTTCTTCGTATATTTTACCCAGATGTCATTATAACCAATAGGGCCTACTCCATGCTTCACGTAAAGCTCATATGTTGGAGTTCCAATCGGAGGAACCTGACACGAATCCTCCAACCGGGAATTCCTAGAACAACCACAACCAAATATCTTTCCAAGTCTGCTAAAACCAGGCATCTTCGCTCACTAGCCTAGCTTCAAACGTCAAGGGAAATCCCAAAACGATAGTCTCACGAATACACGAGTCCCTTGGCTTTGGGGCCTGCAGGTACCAAATCAAACCGATTCTCGAAGGGATACAAAACAAACTAAGGACTCGGAGATGCTCCACTCATACTTAACTGAAATGTTGATGGCGTCACCAGAAGACCCGTCTATCGTCTCGCTCTACAAATCGTCTATGGCTCCAAGACAGGGCAACAGTCAGAGCAGCAGTCCTTCGTAGCTGTCGGAAGGCGGGGAACCTCGCAGCAAAGACTTTCGGACCACGACGACGACCTTTATCGAACGAGTTCGGAACCACCGAACCTCAGACCCTCAAACTACGGAACTACACCCTGGTAAGATATGTTAGCAGAGAGATGAATCCTTTCCCAGACAGTACTGCTTACCGTTGTTGTTCTAAGGAGAGGTGTGAGGACAGAGACCACCAACTGATTACACTGTACTGTACATCCAAGCTGTCCTGGAGATAAATGTTAGTGCAGAAGACGATATTCCCTATATACTACTGTAAATGTCTGTGATGCTGGGGAGAGCTGTGAGTGGACAGGGAAATCCAGTCCCACACACTAATAAATATGGTTATTTCTCTGGGGATAGTGGTCAGTGGGGAAGCTAGTACTTGTTTTACTTAGTATGGAATAGTATGGTTTTATATGTGAAGTGAGTGTCATACTTAACCTATTATGCATGCTACTGGGCCTCGGAAAGGTGTGAATGGAGAGGAAGTCTCTCTTTACACCCCACTCTACACACTAGTTATCTTAATGCAATGCATGCGTGCGAGCCTGTGCATGCGTATTCCTGGTGAGAAACGCGCATGCGCAGGCTCCCGCGCATGCGCAGTTTCAAGAAGAAGGCACAATAGACCAGGAAGAGATGACCCCGCGGTAAGGTAAGTGTAATTAAATATTATTTTAAGCTTTAATCTGTTTAATGTTGCGGGCGGGAGGCGGGCGGCGGGCGGGTGTCACGTAACAGAAATTTGCGGAGAGGCACGGAAATTGGTTCAATTTCCGTGCCTCTCCGCGAAAGTCCCTTACGCGACTTCCGCCCACCCCTAAAAGAAATCCGATACCAATTTATAAAAATAGAGTGTATTTTTCCTATATAAATATAGACACCAAAATGAACTTCGTTTCATACATGCAACCAGAGTGGTGGATTTTTAAATCGTTCAAAAATAGATGCACTTTAACCTGTCATGCTGTTCCCCTTGAAATCAATGGGAGAAAATACAGGTGACACTCGGTTACTTGCAGGGCGGGTTCAAGCAAACTCTCTTGTTGATGAGGTCATGCGGGTACCTAGATCAAGTTCCAATAGCTTTTACTTTGTTACCTTGCCCAGGGAGTCTGGGTGCAGAGGTGACTTGGCTGTCCTTCATACCGAATAGGATCCATGGGAGTTGTCAAATTTGCAGCACTTACAATATGGAGTAAGACACGCACTGTTGAGTAAACAGCAGGTTGAATTAATGAAAGGTTGTCGCGTACAAACCAGGGCTTCGCTGTCTGGACAAATCAGCATTAAAGTAAGTACAATGTAGCAATCTCCCGCTTGACAAAACCACATTTGGAGATGGAGTTCTACTCTACCCTTGGTGAGTAGAGGTCTTTGGGGTCATAGGGCCCAACTTCAACAGCTGGATTTCTTCTACCTTGCATGGAGGCTCTGGGTGCAGAGGTAGCTAACAGCTGTCAATCCCTGGAGCAGGTGGCATCAAAGATATTTTACTACAGACTTGATGACACCAACTTCGGGATGCGGGAACACAGCAGAGGGGTAGTTGCCAACATGAGTTGCTGTGAGTTACTCTAGGGCTGGAGTTGCCGCTCTAGGGGTCGATCCCCCCACTGCCGATCCCTAAGCCTTGGCTGCGGCAAATGTAGTCCACTGTAACTTCCAGGAGTGGATTAGTGGATTGAAACTTGATGTGAGTTTGGCTACCACTCCAGACTTGCAGGACACCACTTCTCCTCAGGCTAACTCTTGACAGGTCTAGGGGGCCGCAATGCTAGTCATTGAGCACATAGATTTTCCTGCCGCTTGTAGGGGACTGGTCTCACCAATCCTTTTGAGTCTGGTTCGATTTCAGCTGTCCACTGGAGTTCCTCTAGCTGGGAGCAATGAGCTTTTGCCACCGGCACACATTAAACACATGGTTCCATTAAAAACCTCTTCAGGGCACTTCAGTCTCCTATCTTTGCACGTCGGAAGAGCCCAAAGTCTTGTTGTTCATGACAATGTCTTGCTTGCCTCTTCACGGCTTCAAAGTCAGTACTGAGGTTCTGGTTTCAGGGGAGACCTTAAATCATAGTTTAGAGGGTGTGAAGGGCGTAAGGGACAGTGGCATATGGGCTAATGTTCCCTGTAGCTAACCCGCCGCTAAAGTGACAACATATTGTGGGTGTATGTCACTTTTCTACCCAGAATACTCTATTTCAGGTTCTGACAGTGCCAGCTGTACAGATCTCCTATCCCACCTTAAAGGTATGGTTAGCCATTTGGAGGTGTATGCCTCTTGACTACCTAATTTTCCTGCCTTTATGCAGGCATATCTTCTTCAGGGGTGGGTAGGGCTTTGTCCTTGATTGGGGGACAAGTATTTTTGCAGCTCAGGGGTAGCAAAGCCTTTGAGGCTCACTACCTTAATTGCTGTTTTGATTAGTGTCACCTCCTTCCTGCCCAGACCTTTGCCTCCATCTTGGGGAAGTACTAGCACATCTCACCAGGAGGGCAAATGGCTCGGGGAATCGTGCTAAGGCACTGATTCACTATATCCTGTACCACTCAGGGTTGCACCCTTGTGCATTCCAGCTCACCCATGACACTAGAATCATGTTGGGAGTTTAAAAGCACTGTGTTTGACACCAAACATGACACAATTCGGTTGTTCTGTAATGGAACAGGCTAACTTGAGTTTTCTCGTAGCCACCCCATGTTACTCTATGGATCGTCAGTCCCTTACAGTAAAACCTTGCTTTACAGGGTTACTGTAGGAATATATATCTATAAGCGTATATATCCACATCTTTATTGTAATACACTTTACCTCCTGGTCTTAGGCAGACAACCTTAAGAGTGACTTAATTCCATTAAGGCAGTGATGTGGCTCTGAAGCACATGGTGGGTGCAGATTCACTCTCGAGCAGACAGGCTGCTCGTGCAGGGCTGGAATGGCAGACCTGCAGACATACTTTTACTTGGGTCGCACAGGGTGGCACAATATATTACTGCAGCCCTGGTGACCCCTTAACCACCTTTGCCCTGGGTACCACTGGTACCATATACTAGGGACTTATAAGGGGGCAAAGTACCTTGCCAATTGGGTATACCAATTCACATCACGTTTAAGAGAAAGAACATGGTCACTGGAGTTTCGTTAGCAGGTGAAAACCTAGCACCTAGCAGTATATAATGGGGGCAAAAAGTAGGGGCATCTGCAAAGAAGCCAAGTTTGCTGCAGTTATCAAGAAGGAAAAAAAGGTAACAGTTCAAACAACATACAAAAAGAAAGTATAGGGTAGCTCTGAGAAGAGCTTTTTTAATTAACACTCTTTAACAGCTGTATTTTTTTGTGCTTTTTAAAACTAAATTTTTTTTTTAACAATGTAAAACAAAAACAAGAATTTGGAAGTAAACAAAAATGCATCTCCTTACGTCGCATAGAGGTGACAAAACTAGAAATTAAAAACGACTGCCGAGGTGGACATTTCTGATTCTTCACAAGCCTGTTCTGTGCAGCCCTGCAAGGAAAATGCATCTGCTTGAATAAGCATCAAAAAAGGGCTCTGTTCAGATAAGGAGAGTTGTTATCTGCTTGAGTGGTGAGCACCTGGACAGGCACAGTGTCACTCGGTTGAAAAGTTGGGAATGTCCCATATGAGTTATCAAGCTCTGCAGCACGGGCTAACTCAGCCCCAGCAAGGCATTGAGGGTGCATCGCTCTCAAATGTCACCACATCCCAGTGATACTCATGCTGTAGTGCTTGTTCCTGCTGACCCTACTGGACTCCTTTTCAATATTTTGCAAATCACAATTTTCTCACACACTTTTTCCCACCTTGCCTCATTTCAGAAAATTCCTACACCAAGGACTTCTTGGGTGGCTGAGGTGGCTAATTTGCAGGGACAGCAGTGTGGTTCTCATCTGAATCTGAAAATTACATTCTGGGGACAGAAAATCAGCAATGTCACAAGCTAGCCAAAAATGTTTAACCCCAGCAAAAACCAATAGGTAAATGAAGCAACAAAGAAGGACTCTTTCTTTCCTAAATAAAGACATCCATATGAACCAATTACAATACTTCCTTGCGTCTTGCGGGTGTCTCGCGAGAAGCACAAAAGATCATAAAAACAGAACTTTCTTAATATCTCGAATGGAACAATACATCAACTGTTTTTCAAATTTAAGCAGCACTTATATCTAACTCTCTTCAAAAGAACAAAAATACACTGGTATGAATTTAATGAATTTAATTCCAAATGTATGATCTAGCGAGCCACTCGCGAGAGCTGGACAGGAAGTATAGGCCCCTCATTGTCCTTGGGACTGTGTGTTCGACTGCCTCTATTGTCTTGTGAGACCTGTAAGTGTTAAACTGACTCACTAATACAATACATATTCTGTACTGACTGTATTTTTAAAGATTAGCATTTAGTAATAACTGACTTCATGAAACAGATCTATGTACAATAGATCAGAACAAAATGTATAAATCGAGTCTCTTGTGAGCCACACGCGAGCCTCCCCTGAGAGCGATCACACACCTTAACAAGCATTTGCAATGCAAATTGGTCTCGTATTTGTGAGAGGGAGAGGTATTGGCATTGTAAATGACAATGTATTTTACCTCCCAAAGGAATGAAAGAAGAAATAATATGGAAACATAAAGGATGCTGGAGAAAGGAGGAAAATGAAACGGAAGATGGAACAAATATGTGGAAAGTGGACAACGGGAGTGAAATTAAAATAATGGGGAAAATGGACATGGCACAATAAAGACAGCGTGATGAAAAAGAGAGTAAAATAAGCAAAAATGCCCAAAGATTAACAAAGTAAAGAAAGCAGGAAATAGAGACGAATAAATAGAAACAGGAGAAGAAAAGAACAAACAATAGCAGAGCAAAACAGGCCCTTTGCTCCTTCCTTTAACTTTCCAATATATGAAAAACTCTTCCTAGGGCACCGCTTCTGGCCTGTTTTACACAATGCAGGCCAACTGGCCTTTCCTGGGGCTCAAATGCCCTCTGGCCACAATCTCAGGGCTCTGACTGGGGCCTTCCACTGGCCCTTTTGCTGCCAATGCAGCGAAGACAATGTGCCCATGCACTGGGTGTACCTCACCCCTTCCTCCCTTCATCAGTCTGTGGCCGTTCAATAATGAATGCAAGACTATCAAGTTAAAGGTTTTTGACACAGTGTTTGTGAAAGAGAAGGGAGATGGCTTCATGATCTTCCTTTTCGGCATGCTTCACCCCTTCTGTGTCCTTGTCATCTTCTGCCCCATTGCAGTGCCCTAATATTTACAAGCACACTTATCTGTTCTCTCTCATCCACTGCAGTGTATCAACCTTCTTTTGTTTCTACGCCTCCATTACCTCACTTCCTGGGTACTTTTCTGCCCCACTGTTCTTCAGCCCTCTTAATAGGTGCCAACTCCAGATGCACTTCAGGGTGCTTTCTTCCTTAGAGCTGGTCATATTCAGGGGTGTGCCTATCATTGGTGCATCGGAAGCTGTGGCCGGTTTGTGAGCGACCCAAGGCACCCCAACTACTGCTGCCTTTTCCTACCCAGCTCTGGGCTAGGGGTGCCTGTTTTCCTTCTTGCATTAGGAGAAACAGAAACCTTGCTGTCCCAATACCTGTGTTTTCTTTGCTAGAGCCCAGAATACCATGCCCAAGGGTGCCTTGACGAAAAGGCACATTACAGTACCCACTACAGGAAATCAAGACACTCTCAAAGAATTCTTCAACTCCTAGCACTGAGCTGCACAGTAAGAAAACATCTCCCACAGTTATAAAGACTAGACCTACCCTGTGCCATCTAGTGCCCTTGGACATAAAGTTACTGCATGTCTACATCCGCTCCACTCCTGTGTTTCCATTTAACAACCTAGTGCATTCTGGGAGATGTTGCATTGGTTCACATCAGTTGCTCAATTGAAAACATCTGAAAATAATGATTTGTAAATGAAAAGAAACACAGGATTAAATCATTGTGTAAGGCATTGTGACCTGGGTGACACTGAGCCAGTCGGTGCATTGGGTCATAAGTTACAGGTTTGCTCTGGCTTGTTGTTTACGGCATTCCCATTAACACCGAAGGTTATGAAGGAAGTTACAGGAACAAAAAGAAACAAAGACCTAAAGGTAGTGTTGTTTTCTACAAAACTATAGAGAGAGGGCCTAAGGGGATGTTTAAAGACCTGCAATGCTACAACCCCCAAAAAATGCAGTTAAATACACAAAATGTAGCAGTGGGTCACACAAAGAGTATGGACTAACTATGTGTCTGAAAAAGCTACATGATATATGTAGGTGTTATAACAATAGGGTACTCCTTCTTTGTTAGAAAAATACCCATCAGTTGGCGATCGATACCGCCCTGTTCATCCTCTGGGATCCTTCTCGACCAGAAGGTAAACCTTGTTTTCTACCCACTGTGGATAGGAAAGATGGAAAACCACCTATCTAACCAATGAGGCCCAGTGTGAACTATGATATACCTTGGTTTAACGTGACAACTGTAGAGCAGTGTATAAGAGTGGTGAAGTGAAAACGTGCTGAGTGTGACTTAAAATTGGATAGTGAAGAGGAAAAAAGAACACTTTAATGAGGCACCTCTTTACTCCCATGTCAATAAAAAGAGCAACACAACAGTAGCTTTAGCAAATACCTACTGCTTGATTTATAAGGTCGACATGTTTCTGCAGACTGTGTGGATCACAAAGGGTATCCTACTGCTTCATCAGGACCAATGTTACTACTACTCTAAGTGATAATGAAGAAATAAAACAGATATTTTTCCCCTGGGTATTGTGTATGTCATCATTCTCCTGGTTTGTTTGAAGTCCCCAGAATGATAGATGATCAGGAAACACACAAACAAACACGTAGAAAGACACACAACCAAACATTAATATAGGATTGGTGTTGTTTTCTGCCCGCCCTCTTTGTCCTGACAGCAAATAGTAAGATGATAACGGGCTGACGGGCAGGCGAGCGAGTGGCCCATCCTGAGAGCTTGTTGGCAGTCACAGTGTCTTTAAAGTACACTTCCGGAATTAGGCGCTTGGGAGGGAGGAGCAAAGTGTGCAGCAAGGTTGGCAAAATTATGCACCATGAAAATTATAATTATGCAGCGTAGTGGGGCACATTTTGTGATAGTGTTTTGTAATTTTTACACTTTGCAAAACTGTCTGGGAACAGCTGTCACCTTATTAGTACCAGTTTGGGCGCCCCTGTTGCCTAATGTTTTTAAGGTGGTAATAGTCTGCTATATCCCATCTTCATGGAAGGAAGCAGTGGTGGTACCAATTTTTAAAAAAGGTAATAGGAACAACCCCACCTGCTTCAGGCCAATTTCCCCGATAGACTCTACGTGCAAGGTCATGGGGAGGGTGATCTTAGCCAGATTGGAATCATGGGCTAATGCATCAGGCCTAATGGCTGATACCCAATGCGGTTTTAGAAAGGAGATGGGAACAAACGAGCAGTGTCTTTACCTGTCCCTGATTATGGGCAAGTACATGAAGGCCAGGGGGGTCTCAATTCATCTGGCTTTCATGGACTTTTCCAGTGCTTTTGACACTGTGAGTAGGGGAAAGCTATGGACGATGATGGGGGAAATGGGGTTTGAAGAACCTCTCATCACCTTGCTACGCAGGTTGTATGAATCCACCACCGTAGCTGTTCGCCTTGGCACAGGAGGGGAGAAGACTTGGCCCATTGCCTCTATGGAGGGGGTCCGTCAGGGTTGCATCCTGGCCCCCTTTTTATTCCTTTTTATTCCTTGTATATACTAATGGCCTTGAATCATTCCTGATTGAACAGCAACTGGATTTTCCAAGAATAGATGGTAAATTGGTCCCCCTGTTATCATATGCAGATGACACAGTTTTAATAATAGCCTACAAAGAGCCCTGTCCGCCCTCACTGCTTTCATGCTAGCATTGGATCGTAAAGTACATTTTTGTAAATCCTTTGTCATGGTCTGCAGCCCGAAAATCCCCAAAAACTAGAGAATTCACTGTGAAAGGAAAGACTATTGAGAAGGTGCCCAATTTTACTTATCTAGGTAATGTTTTTAATAATACATTTAAGCGGGAGGACCTGGTCTTGATAAAGGCCCAACAGACCAGTAGAGTTATAGAGGGGCTGTTCTGTTTTGCTTGTAAATTAGGACACAAGCCGTTAGATGAAATGATAACTCTATACAAGTCAAAATGTTTATCAGTGGCTACCTATGGGGCCGGAGTATGGGGTTACCATAAGAGTTACCAGATTCAGGTTTTAGAGAATACATTTTCAAAAAGATTATTAATGATCCCTAGTAGCTCCTCAACATTATTTTGTAATTCCGGGGTGGGCCTGGAATATGTGAAAGATAGTATAAATATCGCACCATTGATTTTATTGGTGAAAATCTGGTCCTAAGAAGATTCGACCTTTTCTAGGAGCATCCTCAAGGACTGTATGAACTTGGATAACGCAATGTCACTGCCTTGGCTACGTTATGTTAAGGATGCCTTCTATAAAATTGGCCAAATTAATATTATAACAATCCAGAAACCATCCAACCTAACATGAAAACGATTATTAAAAATGAATACTGTATTGAATTAAGTATGTGTTGAGACATCAGCAATTTTATCTATCTTTTACCTTACATGTACAATCACGTTTTTTGTTGACCAGATTACGGTTGGGCACATTGCACTTTTTAGTGGCCTATCCTAAAAAGGCTGGCTGGTATGAGAGACTAGCCCCCTGTCCTTGTGAAAATCTGGCCAAACAGAACACAATGCACTTTATGCTGTTTTGCGCACTCTATGCAGACCCAAAATCACGGTTTATTAAGCCTATACTGAAAGCTTTTCGTCCCTGTTTCTATCAGGAGGGTTTTGACTATTTGAGGTCATTTTCTACAGCTGCACTCTCAAGTGCAGTGCTAAGTTTTATTAGAATTGCACTTTCAATCAGAAAACGTTATGAATTGTGAAAAGTAATCTAAATCTTTGTAGGTATCATCTAGAACTAGTGAATTATATACGTTATGTTGGGAAGGGGTAAGATGGTTTTAAAAGTTGATTGCATTTTTTACTGGTATACCAAGATTTATGGATGGGAACAAAATCAAAGGCACCACACTTCCAATGAAAGCCGCACTCCCGGACTTAAAAACAATATTGCCCCCTCGGTGCAGCTGCCCACGCTCTCCTGGTGCAGCTGGAAGCAGCAGAAGGATGGCACCACCAGAGTGCAAATTCGAGCCCCACTCACCGGGCTCTCCTTCACTCCTCCAGTCTCCTGAAAGTCTGGAGCAAGGCACTGACAATGTGCCTTGGCCTGCCCCTCTCCTGGGGCCTCTCGGGACCCGCCTCTCCCTTTTCCACAGGACGGGGGAGGCAGAAATGGAGCCTGCACAGCTCCGATTCTTCCAGCACTATGCGGGGCTCCCACCAGCACACAGGGGTCCCGCCATTCTTCAGGCACGATCCGCCTGGGTTCCTGTTGAGGCTGGGAGAGCTCACACGACTTCTTCTCTCCTGCCTGCTGGCCCGCCTATTTAGGCAACCCACGCCTAACATCTGGCGGTGGCCGTAATAGTCCGTGACTCTTCTTTGAGGCACAGAAACATGGTGTAGGCTCCCACCAGCATGAACATGTGGGCTGGGGTCCTACCAAGTAAGTGGCACAAATGCGAGGTAGGCTCTTGCTTGACTGGACAGAAGTGGGGGTGAGTTCCCGCTCCTGCTCTAAGCATGGGGGAATCCCCACGCGGGGGTTCCCTCGGAATGTAATGCAACATGCCAGGCACAGAACAGTGGGGTGGGCTCCCGCTTCCCTCCTGCAGACAGGGGCAACCACGGCGAACAAGGCAAAGGCAGAGTCCCCGTAGTGGCACGAGCACGACCGGGACCGCCTGGAGGGGGGGGGGGCCACCAAGAAGTCACGCACTGCAGGAGGGAGGGGAAGAGACGGGAAGAAAGTTGTCTGTTCAGTAAAGGGGCTGATAGCAATGGAAGGACACAAAGGACGAAATGGCTCTCATGGGGAGGGACTAACAACCCGAAAAAACAAATCAGAATGCAGCATTTGGGATGTAAGCCAATGCAAAAGATGGGCGGAAGCGCTGCCTAGGCGAGACATAAAAATGGATGTACATAGTGAAAACACATAATTTACAGTATAGTTAAAACTGCTCAGTGTCTTTTTGAAATATAAATATGAGGTTTTTTCAAAGATACATACAAAGAGTATGAAAACTAAGCTGGGAATATTTCTATATATATATGTGTTACGAAAATTAAGAAGTTGAATATTCTCAATGCAAACACTGTTGGAATAGTTAGTTTCTATGCATTTTTAAATATATTTCTATTTAAAACGCCCTTCAAACACACTGAAAAATCAAAGTTTCAAGTAGCGTTATAGTTAGGTGTAATAAAACTATTTTTTCAAATAAAAAAAACTTGAAATTCACAGATAAAAACAAAGGTTGAACTAACGTTATAGTTAGGTGATTTTCTCAGTGACGTTAACATTTTGAAGTAATAAAAAAACACAGACATTCACCACTTATTGTTAGCAGCACTAACCATGCACTGCTTATGGCCTCACAT
Organism: Lissotriton vulgaris; assembly: GCF_964263255.1. Taxonomy (NCBI): domain Eukaryota; kingdom Metazoa; phylum Chordata; class Amphibia; order Caudata; family Salamandridae; genus Lissotriton; species Lissotriton vulgaris. The sequence goes on from NC_141697.1 coordinate 42,733,172, forward strand.
ATGACATCACTCATGACATGTTGTATGACCTCATTTATGACATCACTGATGGCAACTCAAATGAAAAAGAAAAAAATAACAAAAGACAAAAAGACCTAGGCCTCTTCTATCAATGTTCCTGCAAAATAGCTTTGAAAAGTGAAAGAAAAGGAACACACTGGCTACACAAAATGACTTCATTGTGTACATGTCAACCAAGGGCGAAGGCATGGAAAACAAAGAACACATGCAAGCGTATGGTAAAAGCAAAGCACACTGACTACAAAATGGCCACCGGCCACATGGCCACCAAAGGCTAAAGCATGGACAACAAAGAACACATTTAGGCATATGGCCAAAGCAAAGCCCACCGACTACAAAATGGCCACCGACCATATGATCACCAAGGGCATGGACAACAAATGACATGTGCAGGCCTATGGCAAAAGGAAAGCACACTAACTGCACAAAACAAAATGGCCACCCTGCCACATGGCATGGAGAACAAAGACAAAACGGTGGTCCCTGGCAAACACACACAAAGAAGTGACCACTTGGCCAGCAAAGAAAGGTGGCATGATGAACAAAGAAGAAAACACTACCATTAACTTAGCAATGGCAAACACGTATCACCCAGAAACATCTCAAGAACGCATCAAAAATTACCCCATCAAAATACTTTAACACATTGCAGAAAAATGTAACATATAAAAAAAAATATAAGGCATTTAATCCAAGGCCATTCCTAAATCATTATATGTTAAAAACCATATACCACATAAAGAACAGTTGTTTATATATCTATCCAATACCTACTAATAATAGCTGGCTGGCTGTGAACCATGGCGTGGGCAGACTAGTCCCCACAGTAACATAGGCAAAATAATTATGCATAATTTTCAAACAACAAATGAGAGTATGGAGAAAAAGTACTTTAAAAACCAGGCCCCTCGCTCTCCCAAACCTGTGTAAACCTTCCACCTTGGAAAAGACCAAAGGGGCAGATTTACAAGCCCCATGCGCCACTTTTGCGCCGCCGCTGCGTCACCTCAGTGACGCAGCAGTGGCGTAAAACTAGCGCCATGCTGAGATGGATTTACAACGTGACGCATCTAGGGAGATGCATCACGTTGTAAAGCCCTGCACCACATTAAACTTGCATTAGGTTTATTGTATGCAGGGTGGGCGGTCCATTGTAAAAAGCCTTGGAAAAGTAACGCAGTGAAATCTACAAGATTTCATAGAGTCACTTTTCCGACGCCGCTGTGTCAAAACCCTGCGCCTGTTTGAATCAGGCCTAAGGCGTGACCTAGCATGTTAGGTATGGGAAGCCACTGAGCATTGCTGGAGTTGCGTCGTGCTTGCGCCACGACTCCAGCAATGCGCCACCCTTACGCCATCAGATGCGTCACGCATCTGTTTATCCTTGAACCACGAAGTGCTGCATTGTAAATGTGGCGCATCTGAGGTGGCGCAAGGGTAAACTTGAGTGGCGCATCTTAACTGGCGCATCCCTGCTGATATGCAGGGATGGGCCAGTCCCTGTAAATCTGCCCCTAAATATGTTAATGTGAAATAGGCCCCTACTGCAACTTCTGACCACCGTCAATACAATTTAAAAATGGAAGAATAAACATAAAAGATGAAAAAAATATTGGTGCATGACCTCCATCAAACAACAAACTTATCCAAAAGTTCTTTAACTTACTTGATTACTCAAACAAACATCCTTGAAAATCCAATGCTATAATCAGCAGGGATTGCAGGCAAAGAAGAGAGTGTTCCTTTCATTTCAAAATCCAAATGAAAAGTGACCGAGGGATGTACATAGCACTAGGAAGAGGCTTAAGGACAGGAACAGGAAGTTGGAGCCTCAGTGGCATTTCTTTCCTGTTAAAAAAAGTAAAATAAAAAAAAAAGCATTTCACATTTAAAAACTACTTAACTGCCCATTTGTGTAGAATAGTGTCTCGAATATCCAATTTTAAGTTCCTTTTGCTGCTTCTTAAGTAGAAAATCTCCCAGAGAACCAGCCCTCTGATCACAACCACAGGCGACCATCCGTGATGTATTGCCCCTCGCATTACCACTGTTCTGTGTTATAAAATGTCTTCAATAAAACTCTTTGAAATAAAAAAAAAAAGAAAATGGTACCGTAAGGCTTCCTAGCAACTGGAAATCACGTGGAGAAGTGTGGCTCACTGGTTAGAGGAGGCAGACCTGGAAGCAGAGGTCAGCCTGGGACCAGGGTTCAATTCCCGGCTCAGCGGTGTCTTGAGTCCTAAAATGTCCATGGATGCCACAATTCTCGCTCCGGTGCCTACTCGATTCACGGGTTCACACTCTGCGACTCTGGGCATTAGCTTTCTTAATCTCCACAACGGCCCCTCGCGGCGGGATGCCTGGCTTTCACCTTGCGGATACCCTGCTGGGGTTATCTCACAGGGGAATACCAGGACGGGTTCCCTAAGCAAGCGCTTAGAGACTGGTTGGTGATTTGCGCTATATAAATTCCTGTACATTTACATACGGGATGCAAAATCTCGTTTGTGCTTGCCAGCTCGCTATCTCGAGCCTTGCATTGTTCCCATTACCACTGTGTTGCTCGAACAGGAGCGAAATTCCACCACGCTGTAATTAGCGCAATTTTGTCTGGAACTCCACGTTAAAGAGTAACATGGAGTGATCAAAATTCCAACAATACCGTGAGTGGAATGACATTTACCACCCACCCCTAATTGAAACTTACAATATTCTTGGAAGTGGGCACTCATCAGATATCACAGACACTATTGTGCTCCACAATGCTGATGCTCAGGTTTGACAGAAACATGTTTCAATGTAGGAAATAGTATGTTAGGCATGGGGGGCAGAGGTCACAACCTTCATGTGAACGGTGATTAAACTCCCACAGAATCCCACCAGTCTTGCTGTTATTTGACAAAGTGATTAATGTGAGAAATACCTAGCTAGCTTGTGGTAGCTGGTGCAAGTATCAAAGCCTCACTGGGAGGAATGCATGCATTGCATGTGTGGCACCACAATACAGCCAAACAGCAAGAAAATAAAAAATGTAACAGATCCAGTGCATGTTAGTTAAATAGATAAGTAATAAATAAATGCAATATAACAACAAGCATTGTCAATGTCAGTAGGTACTGTTGCAGGGACTCTGCAGAGTCACAGAACTATTCTTGGGATTATGGAACCTTTGTAGGCAGGGACTGAGTTATCCTATTACCCGAGTACTCATCAGCTTTGGACTGACTGTGTCTCACTTGCCCTCCTACCCACTCACAGAGGAACAAGTGATTAGACACCTCCGAACACAACACTCCCGACCCTCTCAGGCATCACGGTTGCAGGACACACCCTTTCACTCACACTCGTACTAATCCACAATGAGTTCTGACAGAGACACGAGGAAAGTTTAAAATGTTTATTTTAACTATCGTAGGCAGTATATGTGCCACAACAAGTAAGCAAATGCCTAACACAAATATGGTTAGCATAGCAAGTAGTCCGTACGTCATAAATTGAGCTGTCATTATATACAACAGTGTAGCCTAACCTCACTCACCTTCTACAGAAGCAAAAGAAATGATATATCAGAAGATCTCTAGGTGTTAGCAGCAGGCCCCGCACCTCAGTATACACAGATGAAAGATCTACATCTCTGGTGTGGTCACAATCTCTTCCCAGGAAAGGTCTCTCTCCAAGTATGTGCTACCTACCTGTGCATGCCAATATGACAAGAACTACGTGTTCCCCAACAACAGCTGCATCTGCGTGTTTTGTCTAGGTGCTAGGGCCTGACCAGAAGAGAATAACATTGTTGTTCGACCTTGACTATATGTTCAGACTAAATCCCAGGAAAGAACAGAATACAGAAACAACAGCATGTTCTGTCTGAAAGTACATTGTGGCACAAATCAAAATATATCCCTAAGGTAATGTGTGCAATGCAGAGGACAGTCTGCAACGTGCTCATGCTAACATAGGGAAAACAACAATAGGCTTGCACGGCAGTACTGCTTGTGAACGAAAGTGCCTTTTGTGTCACTGATGTGTTTATATATTAATGAAAGCTACAATGGTTTGAGAAAAAATATATAACAAGGAAAACAAGTTTTCAATCAATAATACAAATAGATTAGTGAAATAAAGAAAAAGGTTTTTAAAGGCAAACCAAAACTTGAAGAGAAAAATGGATACTCAACACAGAAAATTATTAAAAAAATATATTCTTTACTGCAATAACAAAATGTAGACAAACAATTACAAAAACATGGTGCTCGCATAATAATACAATAAATAATTCATAACATGATATACTGTGCAAGACAAGGAACAAATGGCAAAAAGGAAACACAATATTTAAACAAACAGTCCAACAAATAACAAGAACAGAAGATGGCAGTTAATGCTTCTTTATAACTGTATGCCAAGTGTGGGCGTCAACGGCGTTTCAACCTATGTTATTCTAAGGCCATCATCAGGACAGATGTACACTTTAGGGGAGCATTTACTTATTGCCAAAGTGGTATTCCAATTAGGAGTAGAAAGCTCATCCGGAACACTTCCAGAATTCAAAATTGGGAAAAGGGGGTGAGACACACGTCATAAACAATGTGTCTATGCAAAAGCCCAGTGTAACATTTTAACCCAGCTCAGTACGAATTCATAGCAAAAAGTATCTGAGTTCATTAAGACGAATCCTACAGAGATTGCATAACGCTCCCTGGCAATACTGTGTGACCTGATGGGTTTAGGCACTCAACTGGCCATCATGCATGCACTACAGCACTCATCTTTGCATTCATTAATCCATTCATTGATCCACTGGCTCATTCTTGCATTCATCCCCTGACACAATCACAATAAAACACACACAAATTCAACAACATATGCACAATAAAAAGAATACAAGCAGAGAAAAGAAAACCTGTGGCTGTCTAAAAAAAGCATATTCTTGCAATATCAAAACTAAACATAGTAGTAGGTGTCATCTTGCAGCTGTATTGTAAATACTCTATCAGTCTTTTAAAGTACCAGCATGGCCGCCAAATTTACAACCAATGGGTTGGCCATCTTGGAATGGTAAAACAATGATACACTATAGGCAACCAAATTCCATCACAGTGTCCTAGTATAGAAGAAGTGGCCACAGTGGCTGCAGCGCACTGCAGATGAATCAGTGCAAGCAAGTGACACACTAGCATTGGCTAAAATGAAATTATAAAATCAAAAAAGGAGAGACACAGAAATTAAAGGGACTATATGAAAGGTGAAAATTAAAAACGAAAGGACTGGCCTGCCAGCTGTAACACTGAAGCACAATCCTTTTCAGGTGGATGTACACCTGTGATTAGAAAATGTAGTCGTCACAGTGCAAGAGAGTCAATGAGTGATATGGAATGAATCCTTACCCCACGAAGTACGATGCCATGGATGTATTGGTTAATGATTTTCTTTGTACAAGATCCTGGGAAACAGCTACGGACAGATTCCAGCAAGAATTATTCCAGTGCAAATCTTTTCCTCAATTGTTTGTCAGAGGCGGTAACCAACACCAAACTCCTTCAATACAACAGTTATTTGTGACATTTCATTTAACGAAATACTTATCTGTAGGCTTTAATACCGAGAAATAACCATCCACCCTTAAAAACCTATTGAGTTTAGTTCATGCATTTCACAATCAATATGTCAGGCCTACTGCGGTTATCATAACTTTTTATAATAAATAGACCTGATTTATAGCTTTGGAAATATATTTTCCTAGTGCACCAATCAGTATCACTGTCTTATCATCATAGCCAACTCAGACCTACTATATGGATTATAATCCTTCCCACAAGGCACTCATCAGGTATGCCATAATCAAATTGCAAATATATACAATATAGAGTTGTCAAAACAATATAGAATCCCTACTAATGGAGCCTAATAGAGATTACCGTAGTGCAAATCGCCTATCCCAGTGGTTCGTTCGGGTGAGTCACCAACACGGAAACCCTTGTCTACTAAGGTAATCTGTGAGAGTCCATGTATCAAAACCCCTCCCTTCGGCATTAGCACAGTGTAATACCATATCACCCTTAAAAGCCTATTGCTCTTAACACATGCTGTTCACAATAAGTACGGCCTACCTGCTTTGTCATACCCTTTCCTTACAAACAGATCACATCTAAGGAATCTGACATGACGTCTCCCAGTGAATCGATAAGGCCTCCTGCCTTTATCATTGGCTTGACATTATATACTATACAGGCCTACTGAAGTGTGCATAAACTAGAAAACATCATGCATACAGTTATAAAATTAGAAATATGTACAAATTATGATTAGCAAAATAATATATGGCCCCTTTCTCAAGAAGACCCAACAGCAAAGTAAAGGTCTGCTCCCTGGGTGACCAACAACAGACCCCTTACCTATAATGGTATCTTTCTACATACTGTAATATAATGTGACTACTGTTTCAGGCCAGGCCAGACATACTTCCTTAGCAACAACTTTCCATGATACCCAGTCCAGGCCAATGGCATCTGCCATAACATTTCCCTGTACACTAATTAAGCCTATTGCTGTTGGCTTGTTGCCATAACTAGCCCGGGCGTGCCGTACTGAGCCTGAGCTTTCACACAAGGCAACCATCAGGCATATAGTGCTAAAATTGCAAATGTATACAAAATTGCATTTGAAAAAGAAGAATACTGTCCCTGCTAACAGGAGTAAACAAGGATTCTCACAGTGCAAATTTCCCAGACCCATAGTTTGTCATAGGGAGAAACCAACACCAAAACCTTACATACTAAGGTAATATGTGAGATTCCATGTAACAAAAACCTATCTGTGGGCTTTAATTCATGGTAATAACAACCCACCCTGAAATATCTATTAACTTTAACAAATGCTTTTCACAATCAATATGTCAGGCCTACTGCAATTATCGTAACTTTTCATACTAAACAATCATACCTATACCCTTAATCACTGGCATATCACTATAACCAACTCAAACCTATTGAAATAAGTGTAATCTTTGTACAAGGCAGCCATCTGGCACGCAGTTTTGAAAGTGGAAATGTATCCAAAAGTACAGTTGTCAAAGCAAAATACTCTCTATCCAACGAGAGCCTTAAAATATTTATTGTAATGCATTTCTTCCAGAGCCGTGGTTTGTTCACGTGAATCAGCAACACCCAAACCCGTGTCTAAATGGTGATCTGTGACAAAATGCCTGCCTGCAGGATTTAGCACAGTGTAATATCAATCCATCCTTAAAATCCTGTTGTCTTTTGCACATTTTTCACAATAAGTAGGACAGACCAACTGGCTTTTTTATAACGTTTCATAATAAACAGATCAAACCTGTGATAATCTGGTGTGACCTTTTCCAATGAACGGATGAAGTCTTTACCCTTTACCATTAGCTTTACAGTTCAGTTCATAAGCTTTATTTCGATAGTACATCATAAAAGCATTTAAATACACATTCGATAAAAATATAGATAATTAAAAGCATGATCCATCATAAGAACCTAACCATCGCAGAATGCAAGCATGGTGGAAAACACCTTACAACATCTGTTTGCCATCGCTGAATCATAATACAACACAAAAAGGAATGATGTATTAGTAGATACTGTGTAGCAAAATTAAATAAAAACATGACCAACTGTACAATGTCAGGTAGGGAGTGTAGAAGGGGTACTGATGTTGAGCACATGGCTGTTATCATTTATGGCGGGGCCTATGTATGTTGGACATACAAACAAGACATGGGAGATGGTTTCCTATTGGTCAGTGCAGAGAGGGCATTTGACTTCCATTTCAGGGGCCCAATTATTTGTGTAAGATTTTAAAGGGAGGGATCCCAACTGAAACTGGAAGGAAAGTTTCCTGTCAAATGGGACAGATATAAAGTAAGATTTCTATGATCCTCCCAATGAGGGGCATGCTGTCGGCATCTCGGAGTCTACTTGCCAAGATCATTAAGCATTATTAGAACATTGGAATGTTGGGAGCGCCATTAAAAACAATGGAGTGATCCGGGCTTATAATGGCTGGTATAAGCCTGGAGCGCCAACATTCCAATGTTTCTTTGTTCACTGCTCTGGCTGTGAACAAAGGCTTCAGGGAACCTGAGGGGATTCCAATCCCCTCAGGCTCCCAAAAGGCTTTGTTTTCTTTGCTAGGACATTCTACCCTCCAGTGGCAGAATGTTCTAATAGCCTATAGCCCTTCCTAACCGGGCTATACCGCTAAAAGCCCTCGCCTTCGGCTCGGCCTTTGACGCTGGAGAGGGCCTTTAAGAGCCAGTATAGCCCTCTATCGCTTCCTGCCATTTGGTTGTTTGTTGTTTCGTGGCCCTTGTCTCCTCCCCCCTCTCGCCTCCCAGCTGACCCGCCCACCCACTGGTAGAGTAAGCTCTCTCCTCCTACCACCAATTTGTGACCTGCTGGACTCGCTCCGTTGCGGTCGCTCCCACACGCTCCCTGCCTCAGCCCCTTCTCTGCCTGCACCCCTCCTCCAGCTAAATTGGATTGCCTGCCTCGGCGACATCGCCTGCAATCTCAGAGCGCTGCAACACGGACATAGCGCCTGGTATTGTTATCTGCCTTCGCATTTTAGCCAAGTTGCCTGTATTAGTATTTAAATTAATTGTGCTGCACTGCTGTGTAATTTCATCGATTTGAAAAGCATTTTTGTCTTTGTGCCCCAGTTTCGCTTCCTGTCATTTGGTTGTTTGTTGCCTCGTGGCCCTTGTCTCCTCCCTGCTCCCGCCTCCCAGCTGACCCGCCCACCCACTGGTAGAGTAAGCTCTCTCCTCCTACTACCAATTTGTGACCTGCTGGACTCGCTCCGTTGCGGTCGCTCCCACACGCTCCCTGCCTCAGCCCCTTCTCTGCCTGCACCCCTCCTCCAGCTAAATTGGATTGCCTGCCTCGGCGACATCGCCTGCAATCTCAGAGCGCTGCAACGCGGACATAGCGCCTGGTATCGTTATCTGCCTTCGCATTTTAGCCAAGTTGCCTGTATTAGTATTTAAATTAATTGCGCTGCACTGCTGTGTAATTTCATCGATTTGAAAAGCATTTTTGTCTTTGTGCCCCAGTTTCGCTTCCTGCCATTTGGTTGTTTGTTGTCTCGTGGCCCTTGTCCCCTCCCCGCTCCCGCCTCCCAGCTGACCCGCCCACGCTCCGCCCCCTCCACTCTACATTTAAGACAGATGGACCTACGTGCAGGGGTCGCGCCGAAGGTGCGCCAAAGGTAAGCCCGTCTACGCCCGTCCGTGCCTGGACCGCGCCCAGTGCCAGACCCCCTGGCCCCCACAAAACCCAATCCTCCCGCATCTCTTACGACGCCTCTACCCTCACAGCCCTGAACCCCGGTCGACGACCAACCTGCTACCAAGCCACACCTGGCCTCACCCATGGACCCTTCTCCTGCAATTCCTGCAAGTTTGCCTGCATCAGGACCCTCACCAAACCCACCAACATCAAACAGACTCCTGACACCAACCAACTGAAATGTATCCTTCTCAACACCCGCTCAGTGCACAGTCACGCCACTCAACTTTGGGATTTACTCGACACTACTTCACCGGACGTCGCCTTCCTCACAGAAACCTGGATGAACGCCTCTTCAACACCCGACATCGCCACAGCCATCCCTGACGGCTACAAGATTATTCGTACGGACCGCACCAACCAAATAGGAGGAGGCATCGCCATTGTTCATAAGAACACCATTCGCATATCGACCAGTTCCGACGACAACCTCGCATCCGCCGAACACCTCCACTTCCAGATCCACATCGACCCCAAGACCACACTCAGAGGAACCCTCATCTACAGACCACCAGGTCCCTGCACACAATTCAGTGAAGACATCACAGACTTCATCAGCCCACACGCCCTCCCCTCCGAGGACTACATTCTACTTGGCGACCTCAACTTCCACCTGGAAAAGAACAATGACAACAACAGTACCACCCTATTGGACAACCTCGCAAATCTTGGACTCAAACAACTTGTCAACACCCCCACCCACTGTGCAGGACACACGCTCGACCCGTTCTTTACATCCAGCAAATACATCTCCTTCAACGACGCCACAGCTCTCCATTGGACAGACCACAGCTGCGTGCACTTCAACTACAAAAAGACTATGTCCCACAACCACCCTCAACAAATCCCCCGCAGAAACTGGAACAAAATCACCACTAACCAGCTTTTCACATCGCTCCACCAATACCCTCCTACCTATTCTTCAGACCCAAACCAAGCAGCTACCAACCTTGCACAATGGATCACCCGCAGCGCTGACGAATTAGCACCACTGAAAAGCAACCCTACCAAATTAAACATCAAGAAAGCCCCCTGGTTCAACGATGAACTTAAAAAATCCAAGAAGACATGCCGCACTCTCGAGAAAACCTGGAAAAGAAACCCATCCACCGAAAACCTAGCCACTTTCAAAACCGCCACCCGTAAACACCATCAACTAATACGCTCCACTAAGAAAACAGCATTCAAAGATCGACTCGACAAAAACGCCCACAGCAGTAAGGAACTGTTCAACATAGTAAAAGAATTCACCAACCCTTCAGCCGGCACCAATGACATCACTCCCTCCCAGTACCTCTGCGACTCCCTAGCTTCATTCTTCCACAAGAAAATCGCCGACATACACAACAGCTTCACAATACAGCCGGGTGACAAGTCCACCCCACCCACCTCAGAACCTAATACCTCTCCTAACAACCTTTGTACCTGGAAACCAGTCACCACTGAAGACACCATCCGCCTGATGAACTCCATCCACTCAGGATCGCCAACCGACCCATGTCCCCACCACATCTTCAACAAAGCAGACTCCATCATCGCTCCCCACCTTCGCGACATCATCAATAGTTCCTTCAACTCCGCTACCTTCCCGGAAAGCTGGAAACACGCTTAACTCAGCGCCCTCTTGAAGAAACCCACAGCAGACCCCACTGAACTTAAAAACTACCGACCTATCTCGCTCCTCCCATTCCCTGCCAAAGTCATCGAGAAAGCTGTCAACAGTCAACTCGCCGCCTTCCTCGAATCCAACAAATCCCTCGACATATTACAATCCGGATTCCGTGCCAAACACAGCACCAAGACCGCCCTCATCGCAGCAACAGACAACATCCGCAAACTATTAGACAATGGAGAAACAGTCGCCCTCATCCTACTTGACCTCTCCGCAGCTTTCGACACAGTCTGTCATAGCACCCTTATACACTGCCTCAGAAACATCGGAATTCAAGGAAAAGCACTGGACTGGATCATCTCATTCCTCGCCGGAAGAACCCAGAGAGTCCGCCTCCCCCTTTTAGATCAGAGGCCACCGAAGTAATTTTCGGCGTACCACAAGGATCTTCACTCAGTCCCACACTCTTCGACGTATACATGAGCCCCCTCGCAACCATCGTTCTCAAACACAACCTCAACATCATCTCCTACGCAGACGACACCCAGCTGATCCTCTCCCTCACCAAAGACTCAAACACCGCCAAAACCAATATACAAGAAGGAATGAAAGAAGTGGCCGAATGGATGAGGAACAGTTGCCTTAAACTGAACTCGGACAAAACGGAAGTCCTAATATTAGGATCATCCCCCTCCGCTTGGGCACCGGCTCTGGGAAACGCCCCCAAACCTACGGACCACGCACATAATCTGGGTTTCATCCTAGACTCCTCCCTATCAATGACCAGACAAGTCAACGCAGTCTCCTCCTCATGCTTCAACATCCTACGTATGCTCAGAAAGATCTTCCGATGGATCCCCACCGAAACAAGAAAAACAGTCACACACGCACTGGTCACTAGCAGACTTGATTACGGAAACACCCTTTATGCCGGAACCACCACCAAGCTACAGAAAAAGCTCCAACGTATCCAAAATGCCTCAGCCAGACTCATTCTAGACGTCCCCCGCAGAGCTCACATCTCCAATCATCTAATAGACCTCCACTGGCTCCCCATCAGCAAAAGAATAACGTTCCGTCTCCTCACCCACGCACACAAAGCACTATACGATCTAGGACCCGAATGCCTCAACACACGCCTCTCCTTCTACACCCCACCCGCAATCTCCGTTCGTCCAACCAAGCCCTCGCCGCAATACCACGCATCCACAGATCCTCCATGGGGGGAAGATCCTTCTCCTATCTTGCTGTCAAAACCTGGAACTCCCTCCCCACCCACCTCTGACTTACTCAAAACCACCTCTCCTTCAGAAAACAACTCAAAACCTGGCTATTTGATAAGTAACTCCCCACCTCCCTCAAGCGCCTTGAGACCCTATGGGTGTGTAGTGCGCTATATAAATGCCAAACTTGAACTTGAACTAGTGTTCTTTCAGTTTCTCTGTTGGGGGAAACGGGGCACCAGTTCGATTGTCCCATAATACCTTCATTCCCATATTGGTCAGTGTTTTTTTAATTGTTTTTGAGCCAATCATTCTTATGGAAATGGTCAGCCTCCATAACATCCTTTATGGCTTTGGCATAATTGGCCAGCTCAGATGTAGACCACAACCTACGCCGGTATAGTATTGGGCGGAGTCTTGCTTTATTAGCTAGAGTCTTTCTGCCAAATCAAGCATCAGAGGTTCTAGAGGGTGCTTTGAGGGAGGCATATAACATTCCTGAAGACCTAATTCTCTGAGCTGGTAAGAGTGGACCTGTTCAAGAAGCCCCATAGAAGAGCCATAAAGAACTGAGCCCAGCACTTTGGCATCATAAACCTGCAAGACTGGGCTAATCAGTATGTTATGTTATGTTATGTTATGTTATGTTATGTTATGTTATGTTATGTTAATATTTATGTATTAAGCGCTCGTACGCCCGGAGGCTTCATGGTGCTACGTTTGGAGAACGAACTGTTGAATTCTTTAACTAATGCTCCAGCGATTTGACGGTCTTTGAGAGCCATTATTTCCACTTGGGGTTTCCATGACATATTTGAGGCATAAGTAACACCAAGATAGCTAAAGAGCTTGGTTCTCACAAGGGGCTTGTCACCCAGCCTTATCCTGTCCTTGAAAGATTTATGCTGTTTAAACATCATGTACCTCGTCTTGGTGGTGGTGATAACAAGGCCTCGCATCCTGCAAAATTCCTCAAAGCGAAGCAGCGCACGCTGTAACCCATCAAGGCTTTTTGAAATTAATAATTAATTTGAATTAATTAATCATTAGCTTTACATTTTACCCAACACTGGCCTTTATGAGAGCACATAAACTTGCAACCATGATTCATGCAGCTATAAAGTTACAAATATGTACATAATTACAGCTTGAAAAACAATATCCAACCACTCTCAACAGGGCCTAGAAAGATTCATCTCAATGGCAACCTCTTGGGTTTGTCAGAATGAGACTTGAACACCAAAGCCCCTGCCTACTATGGTAATCGGTGAGATTACATTTAACACGCCTATAGCCTGTCATACAATGTGATCGCAACCAAGTGTTAAAGGCTTACCAGCTTTAACAAATGCTTTTCACAAGTAATGAGCTAAACCAACTGCCTTTGTAGTAACGGTTCATAATGATTAGACCATACCTACAGCATCAGACAGAACCTTTCCCGGTTCACAGATCAAGCCTATATCTCATCACCATAACCACCGGGCCTGCAGTTTTGGCCGTAAGCTTTTCTACAAGGTACTCATTGGATGCACAGTCATACTATTAAAAAGGAATTAAAAATAACAGCTGGCTAAGCAAAATGCTATCTTGCCTCAGATGGCAAAACAGGGATTCTCACAGAGTAAGCCTATATGCATGGTTTGTCACACAGGGTAACCAACACCAAAAATATATGAAATGTCATGCAACAAAATCCCTTTTGTAGGTTTTATTTTAGAACAATAACAAGGTACACTTAAATGCCTATTGACATTAACAGATGCTTTTCACAATAAATATGTCACACCTAGAGAATTTTATCATAACATTTTACAAGCAATTGAAGTCTATAGCCATGGTCATTAGGTTGTCATCATAACAAACTGCAGTGGGTTGGTCCCACATGTTCAGGAGTCACAAGTAGGCGCTGTAGACGTGGCCAGGTAGAAGAACATGACGTTTATTAAGTTCTTAGATGTAGATACACTAAGCCCACCAGGAGCAGCCTCCTAGCTACTCAGCCCATCCTCAACTGACAACCCTCACACCAGTCACCCAAGCATTCCACTGACACTAACATTCTAACTGGAACATTCACACTGGCTGAGCAGCTAGGTACAGAGAACATAATGACATGACCTGAGGATATTACACAAACTCTACTCAATCCTATATTGAGTATAAACTGTAACACAAACCAAAAAGTGCAATACAAGCAGTCAGTTCAGTCTGTATTCAATTTTATATGTAAGATCATACAAGTGGGCGAGTAAAAGACATTTCATCCCAAGAAGGAAAGAGAAAATTAGATACCATAACATGTATTCATAAAGTGCTTGCTCACCCGTAGGCCTCTTGGTGGGGAATAACAGATGCTTATTGTTACCCAACTCAATGGTACTCATTTTATCTGCCTCAGAAGGATGAAAGGCTTAATGGACCCACTGGGATTGGAAGCTGTGACAGTGAGATCAAACACTGGCCCTTACAGTGGACGCATTAGTCCACTAAGCCACCAGACCCAGAAGACACCAAAACAGCAAAACAAATTCCATTTAAAACAAAACTGCTATTACCAAATCCGCGGGCAAAAGCCTGTCATATAAAATACCTATGGGTAAAGCACTATACAGAAGTCTGGGCCTAATATCTTGAGGTAAAACCCCAGACAAGTACCAAGACACATTAAAACCGATATTGTATGTGGCTTGGAGCTGTAAATATTAAAAGGCAGGTCTACCCAGGGGAGTATGTGATGTTACAACATCGCATGCTGTTGCAAACGCCAACCTTTACCCTGACTTTCTGTCAGGGGAGCGCTGGAAGTAGGAATAGATTCATTTTCTATTACAACTCCAGTGTGTGCAACAGAAGGGAAGGTGTTGGAGTTAAATCCAACACCTTCTACCCACTGCTGCACACCTTTTTTGTTGCAACGGCATGCGATGTAATGGCACGCGTTGTAACGGTTGCGTAGTAAAGGCTGTTTCCCATCTTATGTCCGTGGTTAAAAAGTGTGGTCTTAAAAACTTATGGCAAAGGGTGCTGTGTTTAGAGCAAATAAGAACAATGTGCAAAGTATCGCAAGCTGAACACAGGTGAAAGGTGGTGGATCTGTGGTTTTAAACCAGGTGCCTTTTGCGAAAAGCAGCTTATGGAATATGTCTAGCCTAAAATAGGTCATTAAACGCTGTTGATGGTTGGGCCTCTCAAGAAGAAGATATGGTCCTATAGCATTAACTGCTTTACCATAGTATATTGATGAAATTTTTGTTTGGATAAACCAGAACTTCTATCTCAGGAGCCACCCTAAGATGAAAGGCCTACTTTACCCAGACAACATCTTGTCTTGTATTCCTCTGAGTTAAGGAATAGCTCAGCCCTCCCAAGGGCTTTAAAGTTTACCTCAGATAGTGCAGCCAGGTTACGTTGGAGATATTATCCAGTTTCAAACAGTCCTGGATGACTAGCATACTAAGGCTTAGTTCCTTCTTAAGCCAAACTGAACACCATAATAAATGGGGTCACAGCCAAATTAAATCAGCAATATAGCTCATGCCTACCTCTTCGTGTATAATCTCAGAGGGCGTGCACTGACCTATGCCCAAAAAAACCCTCAAAAATGTATTTTCCACCACCGAAATCGGGGCTATATCAACATACCTCCAGATCTCCCAACCAAAGGTGGATATTAGGATACAAATAGTTTTAGAACATCTAAGGGCCGGGACCACACCAGTTGGACTGCAAGTTAAGAACGTGCCAGTAATATTTACAGAAGACCCGGAATATCTTGAGGGATTCAGTCACATCGGCACCAAATGCTCAAGAGATTGGATGTTTCATTCAATAAAAACTGCTGAACGTTTGGGATTAAAAGAACAACAGCTCATTAAAGAATTAGAAGAGGCTTTCTTGAACAATCGAGCCGTAGAAAACGCCCAAGCTCTTCTAGCTAAACTTGAAAAAGAAAATCAAACTTTCCAAAAAACAACCGAAGATTTCAAGAGGCAAAAACTACTAAAAGACATTACAAACTATTCTGAGAAAAAAACATACCCCTACTTGGAAAAGGATTTTTATAAACAGCCACAAAATACCGGATCTCTACGAACTTACGGAGGCAGAAGTAGAAGGCAATTCATTACGTTCTCTGACGAATCCTCGGCGTCAAACAGTTCAAGTGACGCGGACGCACCCACTGGCAATAGAGACGATCAAGCCCGCCAGCATTACCAGCCGGCACCTTTTTCCGACAGAGGCAGAGGCAGACAACGTGGCCGTCAAAGAGGAAACAGATGGTTCAATCGGAACAACCAATACCAAGGAGAGATCACCACGAGGAGACAGGTTTACAGATGGTAAAGAAAACCAACTGTGCAATATTTAACCTATCCAATCACATCTTGTCACCCAGTGAAATGAGTGTACTACAAAAAGGGTTAACCTTCATTCCAACAGTTAAACCAAATATCTGCCAAACAAAATTGGAATTGATTCAATTATTCAGAAAAATGAGGCTGAAAATATTTTTTCAAGATCAACAAGATACGACAGCTCGAAATTATTCAGGACTCAAAAACCCTTCTACTTTCTTCCCACACTCGAGTCAGATGCCTGCAGAACTACTAACATTCGAAAAGAATGTGTTACGTGATCTGGACATACTAGACAAGAAAAAGAAACGATACACAAAATGGAACTTACTGAGAGATGAAAAGACTGCCCTACATGATCTTCAAGACAATAAAAGTCTAATTGTAAAACCAGCCGACAAAGGCGGAGGGATCGTTATCCTTTCGCGTGAAATGTACGAAGCAGAAGTCCAAAGGCAATTATCAGATGAAAGGTACTACAAACTAACTGATGAAAACTGGAATAAAAAACTATTGAATCGACTAGAGACACTGGTAGATGAAGGCCAAAGAGAAGGCTGGCTATCTAAAAAAGAAGGAGAATATCTTATAAACAAGAACCCCAGAACTCCCTTGATGTATGTCCTTCCGAAGATCCATAAGGACCCCAGAAATCCACCTGGTCGACCAATAATTTCGGGAGTCAACTCCATACTTGAACACCCAGCAAAATATGTGGATACCTTTCTGAAACCACTTGTAAGCCAAACATCTAGCTACATAAAGGATACCATGGAAGTAATAAACTTCCTAGACGGACAAAACTTCGACAAATCCATGGAAATCCTAGTAACTATGGATATAGTTAGTTTGTACTCTAACATCCCACAAGAAGAAGGCTTGGAAGCCCTTGAATACTTTCTAGACAGAAGAGAAAGACCCCACAATGTCCCCACAGACTTCCTGTTGAAATTAGCAGAAATCTGCTTAAAATGCAACTTCTTCAAATTCAACAACATACAATATTTACAAACAATGGGGACCGCCATGGGTTGTCCCTTTGCGCCGGAGATGGCGATCATGTACATGGCACTGTATGAAGCCAAATGGATTTATAACAACAATCCCTACGATGGCCATATTAAAATATGGCGTCGATATATCGACGACGTCTTTATGCTTTGGAGAGGTGGTGAAGAGCAACTAAAAGAATTTTTTGTATGGCTCAACAACCGAATCCCCAATATTCAATTCACATTGGCATACAACAAAAAAGAAATTAATTTCCTCGATTTGATGATAAAACATGATGAAGGTATCATATATACTACCCTGTATACAAAAGAGACTGACCGGAACACCTTCCTTCACTTCTCTAGTTTTCATCAACGCAATCTTCGAGAGAATTTACCTCTAAGTCAATTTATGCGGTTGCGCAGAAATTGTTCTAAGAAAATTGACTATTTCTCAAATGCCAAAGAACTGATGGAAAAATTACTAGAGAGGGGATACCCAAGAAATTTACTGAAGCGAACAATGAAAAGAACATGGTATATCCCCAGAGAAACCCTCCTGACCCCGAAAGAAAAAACAAAGGAAGAAGTGCCAATAGTTTGCGTGACAACGTTCTCAGGAGCTACAACTCAAATAAAGAAGATCGTTCGCCAAAACTGGAATACAGTAAAAAGCTTGAAACCCTTTGAAACTCTACCAATATTTGCACTAAAAAAGAATGAGAATGTGAAAAACAAATTGGTCCGTGCGGATACTTTTTTGCCTCCACAAAACACTACTATCCATGCCCTTTTGAATCTCCCACCAATCAAAGGGCATAAGAAATGCGGAAATTGTGTGTCGTGTTCAAGCACACTGGAAGGAAATACATTTACATATGGACTAAAACAAATTAAACATGATGACTTCACGAACTGTAACACAACCAATGTTATATATTGTGTAGTGTGCCCATGTGATCTTGTCTATGTGGGCAAAACAAGCCAACCAGTTAAAACAAGAATATCACAACACCGCTCAAGAATCAGATGCAGGAAAGAAGATGCACCCATGGTCCCACACTGTATTGCTATGAACCATGGACCAGATGACATAAAATGGACAGTGGTCAAACATATTAAAGGCAAAAATGTGCCCCAAAACTTATCAAAGCAGGAAGCTACAACAATCATGTATCTTGGCACTGTTGATAATGGATTGAATGAACTAGCAGAAATTTCCAGTTTTGTATAATAAAGTTCCACCCCTCTATGTCAAAAAGAATCCATATTTCTGACTATGTCATGACACAGATAACCATGGAGGAATAAATGATGTCATGAGACATACAATCATGAGGCCAAAAATGATTTGCTGCTATCATCTCCAAAACAAGAATACACACCATGCATAATAAAGAAAAACGCTAGTCATCAAATACTTTTTCCCCCCCAAAAAAAGCTGGTAATCCCAGCCCATGATAAACGTCCTTTATGGCTTTCCAATAATATTTTTCATACGCCATGGAAACGGACCGGAACCACACACAGCCTTCAAAACTACTTAATATTCAGACAGGATGACGTGATAATATCGAAAATGTATCACAAGTTTTCCAAAAAGTTACAGATGGCCCCAAAGACGCACCAGCTTATTTCAGTAAATAAAATCAAAAGCTTCCATAAACCCGGGACAACGGATAGCTTCCTGAAACCATGGCAACAGGCACCCCGACCAATGGGAAAGCGGAGTCTAACCTAGAGTGTAGCTCAGCCAATGATAATACTGCAAAGTCAGGCAAAGTGTACTAACAGCTAAAAAACGGCAACCAGCTCTACCTCATGTCGCTGACTTTTCAAGAACAACATATGACACATAGGACGACCTGTTTTGAAATGGAGTCTGAAAAAATCATATGCTCCCTAAAGCAACACAGTCCGGACAACCCAGGACCCATAGAAAGCACAACGCGCCATGGAAACCGGCCTCATATCCAATAAGGAAGGTGCTCTCAAAACATGGGCGAGCGCAACCTATCGGAAATGAGAAAAGAAAAGAAAAGCCATAAAATAACCAATGGACGATATCCCTGTGAAACCCATGTTACTGACGAAACGCCGACATAGGAGGAAAATCGCCACGAAGAGATAACGCACTGGGAACTGCCTAAATGAAATCCAGAAACCAGGCGGCAAGATACAGACAATAAGGTACGAACTACAAACCCTGAATGTGCCTTGCTTTATCAAGTTCCGAGTCTGGGGAGGCACACCTAGCATGATGTCCCGCCCAACACGCGGGTCAAATAACCATGCAGAAACACTGCTCCCCGGGGCTACAGACTCACTCAAGAATGGAAACACACTCACCCCTTTTCTCAATAGAGTAAGATAATCTTAACATGAGCCACATAACAATTAATTAACTAGAATGCCTATCCTTGTCCTGCCTCCAGGTTGTCTTCCAGAAACCTCCCGGTAAAGACTTTCAAACACGAACTTACTCCAAGAAGAAAGCATTACCTTACCGGTTGTTTCAACATTTGATGCTATGTAAAGACACGAAGGATAAAGTCAAAGAACAACCACCGTTCTACCACAAAGGGTACGTGATCCCTAATATTTATTCAACACAAGTGTATATAAGACTTCTGATCCCCTCACTAAAACATGCCCCTTATAACCTTACAGGTATAGCATGATGTCCTACACAAGACTACCATGAGCCCTGATGAAGACCTTTCCTAAATCATATCCTGATACTTGAAAGAAGGTCGAAACGCGTAGGCTTAATATCCAGGCCAGGAGAACTAGATGCCCTATGATCTAATATACCAATAGGACATACAGTGAGAGACGTATCTCACAATAACGGCCAAAAAAACCTTAAAAACATTTCTCCGACCTTATACAGGACAAAATTCATTGTTTCTTTGTTGGAAATTACTATACCTCGAAGAATAGTTTATTCACTGAAAGAAAGTAGGACTGTTCTAGCGAATTTGGCAAAATAACAAATTTGCAAGCACACTTTTTGTATGTTTTAAGAATAATAACATCAAGATCAGAGTTTTTTCTTTAATGTTGTAAATTGTCGATTTTTTGTCTTTATGTAATATAATGAAATGTCGTAAAGAATTTAGGTTAATTATTGTTTTATTGTTGAATGTATTTTACTAATGGAGATGATCTAAACAAATGTGCTATCACCCTATTGTGCAATACTGAAAAGTTTTTTGAAGAAAATGCAAAAATTTAAATTGCTTACAATGTCAATAAAATAGGACATTGGGATAAATCGATTGTACAATTCATGGTGTCAGAGGCAATTGCCTTTTTTTGCTACAAATAGTTTTATAAACATCAAGTAACATTTTAATTGGCTTCTGACCCAAGAAGAAAGAGAAATCAATTAAGCTGGCAATGGCCCTCATGAGACTCACAGTATTTTTTTTTCAATAAAGGTTTCTAGCCAAGAAGTGAGTCTATTAAAACCCTGAGATAACAAAAATGATCCACCTTGCTTCAAACCCGGCTCTGCACTGAACACGTAGAAATGTTAGTGTTCTTAGGTCTCAAAACCATAACATGAGATTTATTAAAATTAGTAAGTAAGTCCAGTCTGCCATAAAATCGATAAAAAGATCTAGAAGCCGATGAAGACTTCTATCAGTATCTGCAATCAAAATTGCATCTTCTGCATATAAAAGTGCCGGGCGCAGTACCCCAACCAACCCCGCTCTTGGGACATCCAGACCCTTACCTGGAATCACCCTCTCTAAGCAATTAATGTACATAATAAAAAGAAAGGGTGCCTGCAATACAAGCAGTCTTTTTTGTGAAAGAACACAAATTTACCCACTCAAATCCTGTTCTCTGGGGGACGAATATGAGAATGGAGACTAAGCCCCTCTCTCAATAGTAATCTGAAATCTCCTTTTTGTTGATTACAGAAGTTCAGGTGGCTTTTGCACTGTCAAGCCAGACCTAAAAATTCATTTAGATTAATTTGTCCTGGGTAGCCCATACCACTCTCAAACACAAATCTGTCAGCTGAAGTCTAAGGAGTTAGTAATAGAAGTGGGGTGCTGGGACACAATACATTCCTCATGCCTGCCCCCTGCCGCTGTTCTGCCAGATAAAGGCAAACACCATACATTATCTAGTTATGTAAGGCATTTCACAGCATTACAATGTCACGTGAGTGTCCCTGAAAGTTCAAGCACAGGCAGCTGGAAAAATAAACAAACTGATCACAGCTGCCTGGAAGGCAAGCTCTTTTTTGTGGAGTTACACAACTTCTGCCCAATCAGAACAGGTGCTCCTGGAACCCCAACATGTTAATGGAGCCAAAGCCCCTCACTGTTGATGCTCTGAGGACAGCTGCACTTTCAGGCCAGACCATGAAAAGGAAGATAGAAAACTAGAGCAAAGAACTGGAATGCGTCTTTAAAAAATAGTCCGCTTTAGACAAGCAAAAAACATCCGTTGAAACTGCCACAAAGGGTAGCAAAGCATCTGGCACTGAAAGAAAGTAATGCTATAAAGGTAAATTGTTTCAGAGGCAAATGAATTAAAGAGAATTTGTACCTTTTTTACAATATCTTTCCTAACTTAAAGCAGCGATTTTTCCATTAAAAAGTACCTGAAAAATTATCCAAATTGCAATTTAACGCAAACAATCCCCTCATGTATATCACCGGGTTTTTAAGGGCCTGAAGATTATGATTAAAAGCTAATGACTGATGAGAAGAGTCTGAGGAGATCATTCCTATGCCATCGTGAATAGGAAAAAGGCAGATCTTAAGAGATTTTCAAAACTGCAGATGGTTAGGAGGAACTCTCATGTGGGCAAGAAGGGCATCATCAAATTACAGATCTACCACTAGGGGTAAATCTGGGATTTCACCCAAACCAGTGGGTGGATGAGTGGGAACACCCACGCTCCTTCCATGTGAAGTCTCCCTGGGTCAGAGTGACCCGGGCAGCGATTAGCACTGCCTTGCGATACTCCACATTTATCAAGCCATGCAGGGTCATGCAGGGTCATGCAGGGTCATGCAGGGTCCCCTGGCGTGTCTTCATAAATCTCGCTTAGGTGTTACGCCGGGCTTGCGCTCCCTTGCGTGGCTCAAGGCTGACTTTTTTGGTGCACGCTGTTGGTAGCTTTGGGTTTCTTTTAGCGCTGGGACCCTCTAGGGCAGCCATGCGCTCTACAAATCAATTTACATTTCATTCATTTCATTCATTTCATTCATTTCATTTCAAGGGTGATGCAAAACCTTGATAAATCCGGCTGTATGGCTTTAGGACACCGACAGAAGTGGTTAGGTATCATATTAGCCCATACAAGTCAATGGATGGCCCGTCAGACTGTCGTTGACTCTTGCAATCAGGACATTTCTGACATTTTCACCTCCTCTGTGCAGTGTTAGAACAAAAAAGGATTTGTTCAATTTGGATGCTTTTGATGGAATATCTTAACCAATCTTGGAACATTAATGTCTACAGCATTCTCCCAAGAACGCTCTTCTGGTTCACACACTTTCCTATCGATGAATTCATGCAATTTTCAATGTTGTCCCCTTGAGTTACAAATAATAGCCCGTACTTCATATTCCTCTTAACCCTTGCACAAAAGTGGTGGCCTACATGGTAAGTTTCGCACCTGGTACCCTATTACCATAGGGGTGCATTGTCCTGTTTGCTCCACAGACCACATTAAAACAGGTGTTGCAGGTGCAAACAAGGGAAGTGCGCCCTATTTTCGCAGAATGCGCTGCCCTCAAGGGGGCAGCGCATTCAGGTGAAGTACGGAGTAACTGCTTTAAGGCTGCTCCGTGTTTCACTGTGCAGGCGGCACCCACCTGCCCTTTCAAAAGGGATTAGAGATCCAGGAGGGAGCAGTGAATAAGTGTACCTGCCTGCAAGGCGATGTCTGCGGAGTCCATGGGACCCCCTTTCTCTCCTCCAGAGGGCTGCCTTTACGAGGTGCATTGAAAATGCATCACCTTTTCATGGTGCAATTTCAATGCACCTCCTAACAGCATGTTTACCTCTGCACCAGGCGTCAATAATATGGCGCGGGGGCAAAGTGATTCCCTCATTTGTACGGGGACACGCCCCCCATGCAAATGAGGGAACACTCTCTAATTATAGAGCTGACACTGCATGTGCGCCAGTACAGAAAGGGCCGCACAAGTTCTCTGCAGACCCTTCTGTAATACCAAAGTGCCCCGGGAGAGCACAAAGTGGGCACACATGCCTTTTGAGCACCTGGGGAACTTTCTGTAATAGGGCCCCTGGGAGTCTCCTTGCTTTAATAAGGATATGTGGAACACTGGATGGAGTCTCCTGCTGGTGGACTGTGCGGATTTGACAGTTAATAGATACAACTTTTGATTATTTTGAATGGCCCTAAAAAGACTGTTTGAAATGTCTCTCTTTTCTTACAAAAATGTAAAGTCTTTCTGAATAACCAGATTCAATTGTTTATTTTTCATTCAGGTTGTGCCTTTCTCTTTCTACAATTCGACCTTCTATGATAATGTTGTTGAGCAACTTGAAGATGACGGAAGGGAGACTTTTGTAACTTTTGTATGGTTTGTACTAAATTGTTTACTGCAGATGCTATGGATAGCAGTTCTGGTTTTGGAATTAATCAAACATATGTGTAGGTACAGTGAAACAGCAAGGTACATAATATGCCATATTGTACAATATTTTATGCAAATTCAGGTAAATATAGCTTCGAGTCTTCTGGATGATCTTGGGTAAAACATTTATAATACTGTTCTAGTGTCTCGCGGAGCGGTAGGTTTGTCCATCTGTTTGAGGATGGTATACGGTTACTAACGCAGTTGGAATCTGTAATTGCTTGGTTAACTCTTGCCAAATTTTAAAGTGTAATTAATCTCATGGTCTGTGTTGATGTTTGTGGGTAATTCATGTAATCAATATACTTTTCAAACTAGTTATCTTGCGGCGTCTTAGAAAGTTGGCAGCATAGTCATTGCCAAGAGGTAGCCATTTTTGTGGTACGGCCTTTAAATACTGTAATGCTAGTTATCTTTTTTGGAAGGTGGAAAATCTGTAAAAAAAAAACGAAGATTTTAGTCCAATGTTGTTCTGATACAGTTATTGATTGTATTAATCCAAATGTAGTTTGAGAGGGTTTAAATGTTGCACAAGCTATACATTATTTACATATTCAAAAATGTCTCCTTTCAGTTTAGACCTCCCAAAAAATAAAGTCAAACTAGCTGTAATGGTTTAAAGGGTCCAAAATGACCAGCTCTGAGTGTATCATGGCAATATTTTATACGGTGCATTCGTAGAATTTTGGTACAATTTTTCTCTTACATACATACATCACATCAGTCCTGCCTTCTGGAAATCTTTTATAAAACCTCTTCATTGTCAGAGGTTGTTAACTTTGTTGTTCACACTTGATATGAATTCTTCAGGTTATCAATATTCTTATGTTATTATTACTTTTTGGAGCTGAGAAAAAACTAGTGGTATTTTAGGTTTTCTCAAATCTGTTCTTACTACATGATAATGCATTAACACACACATTATTCTTGATGGGTGAAAAGGTTATTGGAAAATCAAATTGTAAGAAAAATTGGGACCAACCTACTAATTGCTATTTTAAACACTTTGGGCTCTTGAGATATTGCAAATTCTTATGGTCAGAAAATATCCACCTCTGTCCCCCTGAAAATTAAATCTGATCTACTATGGCTTCCTTTCACCACTTATCTTTCTTCCAAATCTCCCACTTCATTTGTTACGACTACTCCCAAGTAATTTAATTCTATTTTCTCCTCCTTCTAATCTTTTCCTCCTTTCTTTCCTTTTCTCTTTTCTCTGTTCCTTTCCTTACCTTCACCTACCCTCTTTATCTTTTTCCCTCTTACTTCTGTACCTTTTTATATTTCAGCATGTCATGGAATACTTATGCTTATGTATTTTTTTCCATTACTGATGGCATGTCTTTTGTATTATCTTTCAATGATAAATAAAAATGTACTAAACAAAAAAGAAAATATCATGGCTTGGTGTGGAGAACCTTCAAGGAGGTGGCTCAATTCAAAGAAGTCAAATCTTCTTGCCAGTAGCTATTTTTTCCAAAACGGTATAGTGAATTTCTCAGTTGCAAACTTGCAGGAATAATAGGCTAGAAGGTTTAGCTCTCCACCCAACTGCTTTTGTTGTCATATTGCTCTTATAGTTCCCTCTGAGGCATCCGTTGGGATGTAAAATACTTTGCATTCATTGAGATAGGATAACACTGGAGCCTTTGAAAAGTTTGCGTTTAACTGCTGGACGGTTCTTTCAGATTAGGAGTCCCATAAATAGGGGATTCTTTTTTAAGTGAGATGATTCAAGGGGTGCACTATTTGTGAGAAATCTTTAATTTATAGCGCTGATATTAGTAGGCAAATCCTAAAAATCTTCTCAATGTTTTGATATTCTTACGCTGTGTCTACTGAAGCAGAGCTTGTAGATGTTGATCTTCCATTGCTGCTCTTTGTTGCGACAGGTGATGTCCAAAGAAATCAAGGTCTTTTGATTACAACTAGAGCATTTCTCTAATACTGGATATAATTAGTATTATTAGTGAAACTAACACCATGAAGTGGCCTTACACAATGGCGCTGGCATGGAGGCGCTGAGGGGTCCATCCCTGACCCTGGGCCACAGTCACAGACACTATGAGACACTAACACCGCTGAACTCACATGGGGTGCTGACAGTGGGTGAGTGGCACAGACATGGAGATGAGGATGCTGACACTGACACAGGGACAGTGAAACTAACAAAGGGGCACAGGTAGGCATGGGGGCACCGACACCGACAGAGATATGGGGCATTGACATTGGGACATTGATGGACCACTACTGACAGGTAGATATGGGGACTGACACACTGACATTGGGAGAGTGACACTGCAACATGGACACAGGTCCATGGGGATTTAGTGACACAGGGACACTGACAGGAGCAGTGAAACTTACACAAAGTCACAGGCTCTGGGACAAGAGGACACAGGGAAACTAATGTGTGGACAAAATGATTAGGCCATGGAGAGAGATGGGGAGACCATGGACATTAGAACAATCCAGTCTATGACCCCAACAAAATAACAGTGGGTCTGATCCACAGATTGGCAGGTGGAGGGCTGATTGGCATGTTGGTTGAGACATTATTTCCACCAACCTGAGGGACTCCTGCTTGGCACAGATAGAGACCACCACTGGCCCAGCTGTGGCCTCTGTTCCTTCTCAAGGACCACCATCATGGCACCTCCAGTCAAGAGACAAAACTTTTGGCATACGATGGACATTGGTGTTGATGGCCATTCCCCCATCTTTACTAAACTTTTTGTCTCCCAAAAACAAACTCCTGGAATATGAGTATGTTATTGAAAAATTATTAATTAATGACCTTCACACCAAGGGAGTTGGTTTTCTTTGTGTGGGCGTTATTATACGTTTTTTCTGCCAGAAAAAAGAATATCACACTGTCCATGCTCAATAGGGCGGGTGGTGTAAAGAACTTTCCGCGATGGCCCCTTTTCCATCTGGTCGTGGAGGAAGTTTTCTAGTGATGGGGGCTCTGGCACTGGAAAGCTGAGGCTCCTTCTGACTGTTTATAGGATGGGAGGGACCAGTGGTGTGGAGGAAAGGGTTGTCTGCACGTTTGTGATGGAGCCGTCTGCCTGCCAATCTCTAAATCAAAACAAATGCTCTTCAACAGCCCTCAACACCAAGAGGCAATAATATTGGCAAATGGTGCTTACCAACAAAACTTCTTAACTTTCTTGCTTGAGATAGCAAGTCATCCTATCAGCTTTCACACATCATGTCTACTCATCTTCACCCAAAGCAGCCCACTCCCTGACTCAGACAGTGTAAATTCCCAGAATTCACATATTTTGTTTTCCACACTATGAAAAAGCCACATGTTTCTGATGTCAGCATGCAGGAACGGGGGCTTCAAGCAGGCTGGCCCTGTTGCATGTGAATTTCAAGGCTTTCTAGTTTTGAATGTGTTCCAGACCTCTTTTTTCCACAACCCTAACCTTCATGTTGCTTTTTTCTTAAGCTTAAAGTTTCTTTTTTTCTCTAACTTTCTCTTCCCCTTTCTTTCTCCTTTTTCTGCTTAAGTCCCTTTTGGTCTGGGTCACAATCTCATAATACCGTGAAAAATAAGCCCAGGCCTCCAATAAAATAGTGCTGGTGCCTACCACCTGCACAAATTAAGCACTGAACTCTGTCCTCTGAACCGATGGCTGGGTGGCTACCTGGTTAGCTCTTGCACCCTTGACTGATGGGAGTGGGTCCATACCATATAATCACTCTCTTATGTGTGCATGCTTCCCCAGTCCTCTAGTCCTGCTTGCCTACCTGTCCTCCTGACTGCTCCATCAAGGTCCTTCCTGCAGGAGCCGGGTACAGTCAGTGCAGTGCTGACTGTGCTGACTGACTGCGGCCATGTCTCTGTCTCTGTAAGCACCATATCTGTGCACTCATTACTATGTACCAATGTGTTTTGAACGGCCTTTTAAATCAATGCAATTACTTTCAATGGCTGTTCGTAAAATGTGCTTAGAAATGCAGCGTTTGCAACACATTTCCACAAAGGTGCCTTGAGGGAGAACAACAAGCCCACGAATCGTTGTATTTATACTCCAAACACCACGTTTTTTAATGGTTATTTTCCCACCCACCGCACACATCCGAGAAATAAGATTTAACCTTCACAAGCTGATGTCCACGAAGTTAAAAACATTACTGTGATTTAGTGGGCGTCCATTTCCGCTTCCCTCACCAGAACCGCCGGACTTAATAGGATTTTAACACTGCGGCAGGATTAAGTGAAGTGCAGAAAAAGGGACTGAATGTGTAAAAAAATAATTGCATTTATGTTCTATTCAGTTTTCATCAATTTTACTGGCCGAAAATGCTTTCAAAACACAATTTTCATGAAAAATGTCCCTGTGTTCCTAGCTGTGCTTTGAAAGGCGCCATTTCCTACAACTATCAGAAATCATAGTAATGGCAGAATATTGGTAATTATTTGAAAAATACTGCAAAATTGTCTGTGGTCTTTAAAATTTCACCATATTGGGCTGCTTTAAAAGATATAGTGGGGGAGCCACTCTCCGGTCTAGCTGCGAGATACGTTTATGGTGGGGTTGCTTCTTGTGGCCAGGGCCCCCTGAAACTTCTGCCTATAGAAGTGAGCCTACTGTGATGTAGTAAATGTATCCTCAGAGACAATCAACCAGTGCTTAATTTGAGCGGGTGGTTTCAGGTACTCAGCACCAGCAGGTAATTGTCAGCACAGGCTCTACTGACAGTCCACCACATGGTGGTGCTGTCTCTCTAATTTTGAGATGAGCACAACCGCTGTGGTTAATAATCCCATATACATCACAAATTAATAATACCTGCCGCGCACGCCATTAATATAGCTGTGGGTAATCTTGCATAGTTCGAATTGCCACACTTTTATGAGTGCAATGTTTTTTTCTTTTTTTAAAACATTTATTTTTTGATTTTATAAGAGATACAAAAAGCAATAACCCCCCCACGCCCCAAGTAGGCATCATTAAAGAACACAGTATTACATCAATCGATGGACTCATGGCATTCTGCGGAAAAAGACAACATCTGTAATCAAGGAAGTCCATGGGACACCGAAGAGTCACCAACAGTACAGTACAGAAAAAACGTGAGGCCTTATGGCCAGGTGCCATGACTCGCCCTCCACATGTCAATGTTCATAGACTCACTTCCCTCTCCCCCTCCAGTTCCGAGTCAGGAGCAGAGAACAGCTCGCCACTGGTCCCCTCCGAGTCGGACTGGGACTCTTGACCAAAGCCCGCCATACACAGGGTTCGCCAAACCAACAAATCCTCCTGCAACTTATCATCTCTCCTGGAGCATTGCATATGCGCTTCCTCAGCTAGTACCCATTCCCTTACATCTTTGAGCCAGATGTCTACCTCCGGAGCCCTCTGTCCCATCCATGTAATACCGATTCTACGCCTAGCTAAAACTAACATCAATTGCAAAAGCCTAGACTGTAGTTTCCGTTTCCTGGGTTGAGGTACCAGGCCCAACAGGCAATGCAAGGGGGACAAGTCAATTCGGAGTCCGGTAACGGCCGCTATACGACCCACTGCTCCCGCCCAGAAGCTTCCAACCAGTGGGCATTCCCAGGCCATATGCAAAAATTTCGCGCCTCCTACTCCACACCTGGGGCAACTGTCGCGTTTGTCTAATGAATAGTGGCTCATCATCTTGGGGGTAAGATAGGTGCGATGGAGAAAATTGAAGTGAATAAGCTTGAAACGAGCATTACAAGACACTCGCTTCATCAAAGTCCCTATGCGTTTCCGCTGACCGGCGTCCACGGATATGCCCAAGTCCGCTTCCCAGGCCGCCCATGATGGCGGCACCGGGGGGCTGAATCTCGCCGCAACAACAAGGTGATCAATCTACGTCCCCTGCCACAGGACAAAATGATATGAAGAGTGTGGGTCATCTGGGGGATCTCCGGACATTGCGGCCAGATCGTACGGACAATGGAGCGTAGGTCACGGTAGTGAGGAAATTGCCCTCCGCCGAGGCCAAAGGTTTTCTCCACCTGCTCATAAAAAGGAAGCTATCCGAAGGGTGCAAGTCCGCCAACAACTCACAACCCCCCTCCTTCCACACTCGGAAGGACATCTGGGTCTCCACCTCCACCATGGGGGCCAAAATCCAAATTGGCAACTCCCTATGAAAAGGCGCCAAGCGCAGGACCCTTTCCACGAAGCGCTGCCACGCGTTAGCCGTGTGCCGCACGACATATGGCAGCTCCGATGGAGCCCCCAAACCCCGCATCAGTGCCTGCTGAAGCTCCTGCATCGTGGCCCACCCAAGCAGCCGTCCCGACTCCCACGTGTCAGCGTCTGCAAACCATCTAGCCGCCGGGAGGAGTTGTGTTGCATAATAATAAAGGTCAAACCGCGGGGCCTCCAATTCCCCCTCCTCAAAGGAGCGCACAACGGTGCTCAGGGCCACCCTACTACGCCGCCCCACCCACAGTACGGACGTGAGGAGGGAATTGAGGGATCGAAACACCCTCAGAGGGAGGGGGCACATCGAATTCTGTAGGACATACAGCATTCTCGGTAGCATCACCATCTTGGCAATGGCGAGCCGGCCCATGAGGGATAATGGCAGGGCATTCCAAAACTTGACCAATTGACGCAGCGCGGCCACCACTCTGTCTGCATTGCGGGCGAGGGACTGATCCTCCGTTAAAGTGACGTGTATGCCCAGATATCTAAAGCTGGTCAGTTCCCACCGTAACCCTAGCTCTGGCAGGTCCTCCACTCGCATAGAGTCAAATCCCGAAAGCGGGAAAATCAGAGATTTATCACGATTGAGCCGCAATCCGGACGCCTCCCCGAAGGAGTCCAGCAGGCATAGCAACCGCGGGAGGGCCACCCTAGGGGCAGACAGATAGAACAATGCGTCATCCGCGTCTAGCGACAAAACAATGCAGGTGTCGCCCACTGTGATGCCCCATTGACGAAGTTCAGTGAAAATACGAACCGCGAAAGGTTCTATAGCCAAGGCGAAAAGCAGCAGCGACAAGGGGCAACCCTGTCTCATTCCCCGCCCCAGCTGCCACTCCTCTGATCTCGCTCCTCCGATGCGGACCCGGGCACGGGGAGAGCTATACAAAATCTCGACCCAGCAAGCAAAGTTGGGTCCGAAACCCATTTTCCCGAGCACCTCCTGGAGATAACCCCAGTCGACTGTATCGAAGGCCTTGGCCGGATCAATAGAGACCAATACCGACTGCTCATCCCTACCGCTCACCTCATGCTGTATATGATTTAACTGCCTCATGTTCATCACCGTATTACGGCCGGGTATAAACCTGCACTGCTCTTGGTGCACCAAATGTTCCATGTGATGTGCCAGCCGGGTAGCCAGCAACTTGGTCAGTATTTTAACATCTGTGCTAATCATAGTGATGGGGCGGTACGAGGAAGGGTCATGCTTGTCCCCCCTGGCTTAAGAATCATACAGATCTTCCCTTCGGCCATGCTGCCCGGAAGAACTCCCCCCTCAAAGGCCTCCGAGTAGACCTGCAACAGGAGGGGTGCCAATCTGTCCCTAAATTCGTAATAGAACTCCGGGGGGAAGCCATCGCTCCCAGGAGATTTGGCACGTGGCAAACAAGCTAGAGCCCCCTGTATCTACACAAGAGTCAGGCCCGCGTCCAGGCCATCATGGTCCGAATCTGAAAGAGTCGGCATGGGTAACTCCTGCAAATAAGGGAGATAGGTGGCTGCCGAAATGGCTGGGTCTGCCTGATATACTAGCTGTAGATGGGCATGAAGGACCTCAAGGAGGGCCTGTTCGGAATACACGATCGTACCCGCTGAGTCCCGGAGAGCCACTATACGTTCGGGGGTATGCTCCCGTTCCAGGATCCAGGCTAAAAGCCTCCCCGACGTATCTCCTTCTCGGTAGAGGCGCTGCCTGTATTGGCCCAGTGTATATTTGTCCAGTCGATCCAGGACATCGTGTACCCGGGCACGAGCTGCCTGTTCCTCCCGCCGCTGGGGGGCACTAGGTTCAACCACCGATTGGGCACGCAGGAGTGCGTCCTCATTCTGAAGGTCGTGAAGGAGCTTCCTTCGGACTCCGTAGGTGAGCCCCATACAAGTCCTACGCACATCCGCCTTAAGGGCCTCCCATCTCGTGGCCAGGGAAACCGACCCATCGCGCCAGTTGATATCCGTATAGTCTTCTATCGCCTTTTCCAGATGCGCCCTACCCACTTGGTTACGAAGGATGTCCACTGGAAGCCGTCAGGTACGAAGCCGGGGCACCGGGGACCCCCACCGGACCTCACAGGTCACCGGGGAATGGTCGGACAGAAACCGAGCCTGGTGTGTAACCTCTATTGCCAAACTAGTTCCAGCATCCGCCACCAAAATCCTGTCAAGACGGCTATGTGTATTGTGCGTGGGTGAATAACAGGTAAAGAGCCTCTAGGACGGGTGTTTCAGTCGCCAGGTGTCTACTGCACCCACATTATGCATGACCTCCCTAAGCTGTGCCGTCATGTGGAGTTTAGTACCCTCCCGAGGCGGGGACCTATCCAGGACCAGATCAAGGATGCAGGTAAAATCCCCGAACCAAAGCAATGGGGTCCCCAAATCATGAATGACCGTGTCTTGCACTTTCCCAAATAATGTCGCATCGTCAGTGTTGGGTGCGTAGGAATTCAAGATGATGAAATCCTTTCCGTCTAGCGTAGCTCTAAGGAGCAGGTACCGCCCTTGGACGTCTGCCTCCATGTATTGCATTGCAAACGGTACCCCTGGCGCCACCCAGACCAGAACCCCCCTAGCATAAGAGGAGAAGGAAGCATGAAACAACTGCCCTCGCCACTTTTTCCCTAGCTTCTGCGCCCAGTTGTCAACTAGATGGGTCTCCTGCAGGCAAGCTATAGATATTTTGTGTCTCCGGAGGTAGGAGAGTACCCTGTATCGCTTGGTGCATGTACCCAGCCCCCTCACGTTCCAACTCATAAACTTATACCCCATGGGTTCCGAAAACTGTCAGCTCGTCGTACTATCCCCCACACAGAGAAAGGCTTCCACAGTGCCCGACCTACAATACCAATGATGCCATAAACATTTCCCCACAACTACCCAATTAAACAACCCCCCCTCCCCCCACCCACGAGCAAAATGTCAGCAACAACCACACGTGCCACTCTGCCCTTACCCTGCTGGTGCCAGGATGTGCACAGCCACCCCTTACACCTAAGAAGGCCAACCCCCTACAATCAACAAAGAAAATTAGAACTACCCCCCCCCCCCCACCGACTCCCCATCAAACCCATTGTTTCTATCAAAAGTCCAGGCTCAACATCGCGACACGAGCATCTACACACCTCGTGAGAACTCGGGGCAGGCTCCCACCCTTCCACATGGGAAACCCTTTACCTAACTGAGACTCTCCCCCCCGCCCCCCCCCAAGTAAATCTCCTCATTCCAGAGCGCCCACACCAAGCTAGCTAGCTTCCCCAAGTCCACCCGGCTGAGTCACCCAGCAGTCATACAGCTCACTTCCATATCCAAATCTCTCAGGAAGGGGCTCCAGCCCCCTGGAATCCACTCGCCGCTGACTCCGGTATCGTTGTGGCCGTAAGCGGCACAGTCTCCGCCGCCCCCAGTTGCGTGTCTGGGACCAGGATGTTCTCCTGATCAGTAGGGAGCGGAGCCCCCAGATCGTCAGCCACGTCCGCCGACCCCAAGCGCAGGGCTCCATCCTCGCCGACCAGGACTCTGCCGCGCTCCTGACTTCCTGCTGCCCCGGTTCGGCGCCGTCACCTACTGTTTAGTCTCCTGGACGTTCGGGAGCCCCATCGACACCAGGGGACCCCACGCTCCCCGGGGGGAAAGATCATTGCCCCGAATCTCCAGCCACTCCCAGACCTCGGCTGGGGCCTCAAAGAAGTGCGCCGTTCCCTGCGACAGGACCTTGAGCTTGGCTGGGTATAGGAGCATGTATTGCAAGTTCATCTCCCTGAGCTTCTGCTTAACCCCCAAGTAGGACTTTCGCAGCTCCTGAACCTGCTGGGTATAGTCTGGATAGATGGAGATCCTGCTATTCTCAAACATAAGGTTCACCGACTCCCGTGCAGCCTGCAGCATACAATCCCTGTCCCGATAGTTCAGGATTTTAGCAATAATAGCTCTAGGGGGGGCACCCGGCTTCGACGGGGGAACCAAGGCACGGTGGGACCTTTCAATTACAAAGACCTCCGAGAGCCCCCTCGGGCACAGGTGCGTTCGGATCCAGTCCTCTAAAAAGCATTCCGCATTCCCCGCTTCCGCCCGCTTCGGCACTCCAAGGACTCGGATATTACTGGGCCGTGCCCTTCCTTCCGCGTCCTCGGCTCTCCGCTCCAGGGCCACCGTTGCGGCAGTCAGCTGTGAGACCATCTTCTTGAGGGTGACCACCTCGCTCTGCAGCTGTTCGATATTACCCTCTGCCTCAGTGACTTTGTCCGCCACCTTCCGCTGGTCCGCCCGCAGCAGATTCACATCTATAGACACCGTTTCTATTTGGCGTTCTAATGCGGAATGGGAGCCCTGAATCGCCTTCAGGAGTTCCGCCCTGGAGGGCTCCCCAGGAGCGCCCGCGCCCTCTTCTTGGCCCGATTGCCTCGTGAGCCGCTGGGACTGGAGCCGCCGGGTGGTATATTGCGTGATGGTATTGGGCTGCGATGCCCGAGTCGGCTTGTCCTTGCACATCTTATGAGTCCCGTTGCTGCCCTCCCGGTTCCAAAAAAGAAGGAGGGGGGACCACCCCAACACAAGGCCAGAGAATCCGACCACAGGCGGGCAGCTGGTGTTGAGAAGCTCCAACTAGACCATCCGTCTACATGGGCCCAGGATACAAATGTAGGCACCACCCCAGGGGTACAATAAGGCGCTCCACACAGGGAACCCCCCTAGTCCATAACACGCACAAGGTGCGGGGGGAGTTATGTTGATCGTCCTGTCTCCACGATCTCCAGGGTCCGCAAGGGCCTTCCCCGGGGAGCACCAAACACCCCTAACCAAGGCCGAAAACAATGGACCCCCACAAGGTCCAACAGGGGAAGAAGAAGCCCCCCCGCAGGCCGTCGATATGGTCTTGTGTGTGGATGAGCAAGTGCTGGATGTGACAGGCAAGCGCTCAGACAAGCCACGCACGGACATGATAATTGGTGGGGTAAAGGTGCACATAGCAATCGACTCGGGATCCCCGTGGTCCATAGTACAGCGATCTGTGTGGGAAGAAGACTTTGTACCCACCCTGGGACCGATGCTACACCCACCAGATATCCGTCCCATTTCATACACCAGTAACGCAATTCCCATGGTGGGTTTCCGCGCCCTGAAGTTCGAATTCAGAGGTAGATCAGCCACCTGCAAGCTATACGTGGCGGAGAAGGGACCCTCTGTACTAGGCTGGAGAGACCAAGGTGACTTGGGAATTAAGTTGGATCCCGGCGGCAAAGAGCAAATCCTGTTAACAGAAGACGACCTATCGCCCCAACGAGACAAACTGAAGCAAGCCTTCCCCAAAGTCTTCGGAGGCACAGTAGGAAAATTGGAAAAGTTCGTACATAAGATACTCCTCAAGGAGGGTGCCCGCCCGGTGTCCCACAAAGTCAGGAACATACCCATCGCCATTAAAGAAGCGGTCCAGCTGGAACTCCAAAGGTTGGAAGACCAGGGGATAATCGAACCGATTGACAGTTCCGAATGGTTGGCCCCCTTGGTCGTAGCCAGGAAACTAAATGGCAAGGTCCGTTTATGTGTGGACCTCCGTGAGCTCAACAAGTGCCTAATAGTGGAGAAGTTCCCCCTGCCAAGGATTGAGGAAATGTTGGCGAGAACGAAAGGAGTGTCATGGTTTTCTACCGTCGACCTCACGTCGGCGTATCATCAGATCGACCTGCACCCATCGAGCAGGAAATACACCTCATTCATCAAACCTTTTGGGTGTTATCAGTTTCGCCGCATGCCATTTGGACTGGCCTCTGCGGCCGCAATGTTCCAGAAGCTGATGCATCGTTTATTTAAGGATCTAATGGGAGTCCAGTACTTCCAGGACGACATCCTGATCATGGGAACGAACCAAGAGGATCATGACAGTAAACTGACAAAGGTGCTAACAGTACTCCAAGAAAAGGGTCTCACTGCGGAGTGGAGCAAGTGCAAGCTAGGCATGTCGTCAGTCACATACCTGGGCCACGAGATCGGGAGTCATGGTATATCCCCCAAAAGACAGAACGTGAGAGCCATTTGGGATGCCAGGGCCCCAGTCAACAAGGAAGAAGTACGGTCATTCCTCGGGATGGCTGAATACTACAGCAAATTTGTAAGGCACTTTGCTACCAAGACTCATAAACTTCGTCAGCTCATCAGGGACAAATCGATGTTCAAGTGGGATGCAGAGGCACAAAGCGAGTTCGAGGGACTGAAGAATGACATCAGTGGGGCAGTACCCCTACATGGATATGACCCCACAGGCAGCACCATATTGACAACAGATGCCAGTGAAAAAGGATTAGGGGCGGTGCTGGCACAAGAAAGGAGGGATGGCACAATAGAGACTATCAGTTTTGCATCCCGGGCGCAATCCCCCACCGAACAGAAATATAGCGTCATCAAAAAAGAGATGCTGGCGGTCACATGGGCCATGGGAAAATTTAGGCAATTTATCTGGGGCACCCGTTTCAAACTTCAAACTGACCACAAACCGTTGGTCAAGGTGTTGACATCTTGCGGCCACGACAAAGCCACACCACGCATTGCCAAGATGACGCTTAAGCTGCTGGACTACACGTATGATGTAGAGTACCTGCCAGGGACACAGAATAAGGTAGCGGACTACTTAAGCAGGGCCTCCGCCATGGAAGACGCACCTGTGACCCTGCCAGACGCGGACGAGATGGTGGCAGACATGGCTGACACGGAGAGGACGATCAGCCGGCAAGAATGGACCGAGGCGTATGAAAATGACCGTGAGATAGTGGAAGTCAAACAATATCTCATCTCCGGCTGGCCAGAAAGACGGAATCTCAAAGCGGACCTGAGGAAGTACTATGAGATTCGGGAAGAGTTATCGATGAGTGACTCAGGGATTTTCATGTACCGTGGTGACAGAGTGATACCACCGGTGGCCATAATCCCTGTGCTACTAAACCAACTTCACGAGGGACACCTAGGCATTGTGAAGACGAAGGTCAGGGTGAAACAAATGTACTGGTGGCCCGGAATGGACAGTCAGATCAAAATACAGGTGAGGGAGTGCGTCCAGTGCCAAGGAGCTGATAAGATACTGAGACCATTGAGACCTGCGTTAGGGGAATTTGACCATCCCCAGAACCCATGGGAAGATATCGCTGTGGACATACTAGGCCCCATTCTCGACAACAGAGGTATTGGCAAATACCTGTGTGTGGTCATCGATAAATACTCGAAATGGCCTGAGATCGATGTGCAGGGATCCATGGACACGGACACAGTGTTGAAATTCCTCACCTCACTGTTCTTGAGGGAAGGAATACCAAAAACAATATTGAGTGACAATGGGCCACAGTTCACCTCGGACAAATGGACCAGGTACATGAAGAGAAATGGAATAAAGTCCAAGCACACTGCAGTCTATCACCCAGCGTGTAATGGGCAAGTGGAGCGGTTCAACCGCGTACTGATGGGGTCAATACAAGCTGCCATAATTCAAGGGAAGGAGTGGGAAATAGAAGTCCAAAACATGGTGTGGGCATACAGGATCACTCCGACGGTGCTAGGATACAGCCCTTTCCAAATCCTGAGAGGCAGGTTCCCCTTTACAAGAGACAATGTGGAGTGGAGAGAAAAGACAGTGACTAGTAAATGGTCACCGGCAGTGGTGCAGCACAATCTGGAAAAAGCTCAAAAAGTGTATGCTGCACATTACAACAAGCGGCACAACACCAAAGACACCATTCTGGAAAAAGGGGAGTGGGTTAGAGTCAAACTCCCAACTCTCCAAAAGAAGGGAGAAAGCAAGTACAGCAAACCCTTGCAGGTTCAAGAAGTGTATGGAAGAGCGGCCTTGCTCAGCGATGGGAGAGTGTGGTCCCAAGACCGCATGGCAAGAGTCAACAGGATCATGCAGTGGCCGGCGGTCAAGGAAGAGGAGGCTGAAGAGTAGCGGCAACCCGGAGAGATGGAGATAAGCGAGGAAAAGCAGAAGGAAAAACTTGTTGTGGAGGACAATGAAGGGAACGGAGAATCACGAACATTTGAAGAAGCAGGAACCAACGGAACCCCGGCTGAGGAGACGGAGAAAGGGACTCAGATGGACACTAGGAGTCTTTCCAGTGGAGGTAACAGTGAAGAGTCCAACCTGGTAAGGCGTACCCGTGCCGGGAGAGCAGTCACCCTGCCTCCTCCATTTAAAGACTATGATATGAGTGACTATTGAGCTGGGACTTTTGTTGTTGTTGTGTTGTTTATAAAAAGGAGGAGATATGTGGTGTTGCGCTCTAGCCTTCGGCGGCCGGCGTAATGACGTGCCGCGCCGGAGCTAGAGCGTGAGACCACGCATGCGCGAAGACTAGGGAAAAGCGCGCGAGCTAGGCTAACGGCAGAAGCGACCAGAGCTAGAGAGGATTAGACGCTCGGCGCTCTATGAGAAAGCAATTTAACTGTAGCGGTGAATAAAGCAGTTGTTTCACTACCCTTGCTTCATGTGCTCTGTGGGGAGGAACATACAACATTACATGAAGGAGTTTATGTTTATGTTTTGTAAAGAGCATGGCTACCCGCAGGCTGCCCCGCGCTGGGGAGTACCATGCTGAGAGCTGGGCCTCTGGTACATTAACGGAGCCACAGCCATGTCTTTAGTTTCTTCCTGAAGGAAAGTTCATTTTGGAGTGCACTTTGGATGCACTTTAGATGCACTTTGGATGCACTTTGGATGCAACCAAAGTCCAACAGGGGCCACGATCCACTTTTAAAGCGGAAAACAACTTGAAAAGCCAACAGGCTTCAAAGTGGCGGGGAGCCCTGAGGGGGTGGGGGCAGAGGGGCATAGGGAGGTGAAACAGGGTCAGTTAGAAAGCTTCATAAGTACAGTATTAAACAGGATGAGGTCTTTCCGCTGTCATATCAGATATCCATGTGACCTGTAGGTCATATTTCCAATCCCAAAACTGATGACTACTATTTCATTGTGCAACACCTTTTATTTATAGCTCCGCGAAAATGCTACAAAAGATGCTATAAATGCCCTATGTACTTTCTGTTCCTGGAGGTGCTTTAATGACCCCTGAGACCAAGGGTAACAATTGAAGTTCCCCAGGTACACAAGGGCAGATGCTATCCCTAGTTACCCCCAGTTCACTTATATTCTGTTCCAGGATATGTAGATACCTTTCTAGTTTTCAAACTCTTTCTCTGCTGGGGAGGCTGGTTAGTCCTGTGGTCTTGTTAAAGTTATGTGCATGTACTCCTCCCCCCCCCCCCCTCCCCGAGCTCAGGTGGTCCCTTCATTCCCTTCCCTGCACACCTCTCTCCAGCGAGATCCTATAAAGGTTCTTTTGTTCCTGGAACGTCAAGCCCCATGAGGAGTGGCACCCTCCCGTCACCAGGCTCCGGTGTAACACAGCGTAAATAACTGTATTTGCATGACAAGCCAGGCGGCTCTGTCACAGACAGACAATAGTTACCTAAAATTGATACATTAATTACAGTCATGCACATTGCAGATCCAGACTCTGTATTCACCAACCATGTCGTTTCGGTTGACAGACACAGACATAGTTCAGCTCTTTGGCGCTTTATTTCTGGGGTCTGTCAGCTGCTGTGTGCGGTGTTCTTTATCCTGTGATTCAAGAAACCTTCATCTGTCTGAGACAGACAGACAGGGTGGGAAAGCAAGGAGGGCGTCAGAGATGTATTCAGTGCTGCTGAAGAGGGTGTGTTTGCCAGTTTTGGTGTCTCCTGTGTTTCCCTCTGCCATTTCTGTCTTCTTCAGGCTTCTCATCTGATCCTGCACCTGCCTCCATTCCCAGACTGGACGCCCCTTCTCTAGTTTATGACAGTTTGGCAGTCACTTGCTCTTGTAACCATAGTAAGGTAGTCTGCTTGGTGGGTGTGCCATTTCAGGGACCTTTGCATGTGTGCTGTGGTCTGTTGTTCTTTAATCCAAGTCAGAGGTGCAATGGTTTTCTCAGGTGCTCTAACAGGTCATGAAACAGCTTCGTCCTGTGTTTCATTTTACTACTTTTGATGTCCACTAGTGCTATGGCATGATGAGCAAAAGAACGATGGATATAACCCACACCTCTTGACTGGGGTGAATGTTTGATTTATTCAACATTCCGTCCATCATTTGTTTGCGCAGCATTTTTTTCCTTAAGTGAGATGGGTATGCCCCAGACGTTCGTCCCTTGCAACTGGATGCTTGATTCCGGTCCAGCAAGGACATGGCTTGGCAGTTCGGGCTGGACTGTTCCCATGAGGCACAGGGTCAAGGCTGATTTGCATATAGCCAGTGTCTGACCTAGGGTAGTGTGGAGTGCAAAAAAAACTATGGATTTAGGCCCAGATCTCTGTACTGGGGTGAATCTATGACATTGTTCTGCATTCTGTCCATCAACTGTTGCTTTTGCATTTGTCACCCCGAGTGGGCTGGGTATGCTCAGACGTGAGTCCTATGCTCTCCACACCACTGGAGTCAAGCTATCCTGGCTGAAGACGGCTGATAGCCAGAAACCGGTCCTGGGATGCTTGATTCCAGTCCAGGAAGGACATGGCTTGGCAGTTCGGGCTGGACTGTTCCCATGAGACACAGGGTCAAGGCTGATTTTCATATGGCCATGTCTGAACTGGGGTGGTGTGGAGTGCAAAAAAACGATGGATTTAGGCCCAGATCTCCATACTGTGGTTAATGTATGACATTGTTCTGCATTCTGTCCATCAACTGTTGTTTTTGCACTGGATTCAAGCTAGCTTAGCTGATGAGGGGTGTTACTCCGAAACTAGTCCCAGGATACTTGTTTGCATTCCAGGGAGGACCTGGCCAGGCAGTTGTGGCTGGACTGTTCCCATGAGGCACAGGGGCAAGACTGATTTGCATATGACTGGGTCCAAACTTTGGTGGCATAGTGAGCAAAAGAACGATGCATTTAACCCAGATCTCTTGACTGGGGTGAATGTTTGATTTGTTCAGCATCCCATCCACTATATGTTTGAGCAGCATCCTTATCATCACTGACTCCAGGTGTCACTATGTACAGCTTCTTTTGACCATGTCTGGGTCTTTCTACCACATGTAATACAGAAGTATAACATATAGAAGCAAAGAAACATGTAGCATGGGAACATCTGGTACCCTATTACTCATACATGCATTTTCCCTGTTTGCACCATGGCGCACCTTCAAATAGGTGTGCCCTACGAAAACCGGGAGAGTGCACCCTATTACAGTGAATGCACTTCCCTCAGGGCACCCACGAACTTGTGCTGCTCTGGGGCAGCACATTCAAGTAAGTGACTTGATCAAAGTCACAAAATCTGGTTTGCCTGACGATCCTTGTGCTAATGCCATCATGTACTTGGCCCCTGAGGTCATTGCTTACCATCTCACTGCAATCTTTAACAAGATGATAACAACTGGGTGGTTCCTGACACTATGAAAAAAGGCATCAATACTCCCCGTGCTAAAGAATCCCAGCCTAGATCCAAGTGACCCTAATAGTTTTCGGCCTATATCCAGACTACCTTTTCCTACAAAAATCGTTAAAAAATCCTTAAATCATCAACTGGCTGCTTTTATACAGTCACAAGAGCTCCTGGACTACATGCAGTTCAGATTCAGCAGCTGTCACAGCACGACAAACGCACTGATAAAGTTCACTGGAGAAATTAGTTGTATTTTGGGCAATGGCGGGAGCGCCACTCTTATTCTTTTAGACCTATCAGCGGCTTTTGATAATGTCAACCACAGTTTGTTGGTTGACAATCTCGAGAGCATTGGGATTAAGGTGCAGGCCCTGTCCCTCCTGATCTCCTCCCTTAGTGGAAGGGAACAGACGGTATCCTTGAAGGGATTCATGTCTGTACCTTTGTCTTGCCTTGTGGAGTTCCGCAGGGGTCTTCATTAAGCCCCAAACTGTTCAGCATTTATGTCTCGCCCCAGGCAGCTTTAGTTAAATCATTTGGCTTTTCTTTACCGTCTTATGCTGATGATACTCAAATCGTTGTGTCCTTCTCCAACCCACTTAACAACACTTATCAGAATTTCTGCAACTGTATGCAAGCTATTTGCGATTGGATGGAACTTAACGGTCTGAAATTAAATTCCAGCAAGATGGAGGTTCTTCTTTTCAGGAAGGATACCTCCTTCTGGACGCCATCTTGTTGGACTCTGGGGTCAGGATCCCCAACCTTCCCCAGCCAGCAAGGTAAAGAACATAGGCATTCTTAGGGATAACAAGCTTGCCTTCGGAGACCGAGTAAATGCGACCATATCTGCATCCTTTCTTACACTTAAGATAATTAAGAAGATCTTGCCTTACATTCGTCTTACTCTACAAACTACAGTGGTAACTGCTTTCATTTTAGCAAAACAGGACTACGGCAATGGCTTATATCTTAATATGCGATTTCAGTATGCTAACAAACTCCAGGCTCTAGGTTGTTGTGGGGAGTTCCTAAATTCTAAACAGCTAAACCTGCATTACAGAAGCTTCATTGGCTTTCAGTAAAACAAAGAGTGAGTTTTTAGGCCTTGTGTATCACTTTCAGGGCCCTACATGATTCA
Organism: Lissotriton vulgaris; assembly: GCF_964263255.1. NCBI lineage: Eukaryota > Metazoa > Chordata > Amphibia > Caudata > Salamandridae > Lissotriton > Lissotriton vulgaris. The sequence continues at coordinate 42,776,080 of NC_141697.1, forward strand.
GGCCCTAAATTCCTCAAAGAAAGGCTTAGAAGGTACCAACCAGGGAGGCCGCTGAGCTCTAGCACTACCAGGAACTTTGTCGTCCCAAGTCTAAGCTTTCCTCCTGGGGCGCAAGAAACTTCGTTGTAGGGCCTCCGAAACTTTGGAATTCCCTTCCGCTGCATATAAAGTTAATGCCTGATTTACTGTATTTTAGAAATGCTCTTAAAACCTGGCTTTTCAACAACTAGTTGGACAGACATTTCTCTGTATCCTTGCAGTGCCTAGATGCCTCTGGGTAATTGTTGCTTTGTATAAAAACATTTAACATTGAACAAACACAGAGCGGCTTTAGAGCAGCCGCTCCGTGTTTCAATGTACAGGTGGTACCCGCCTGCACTTTAAAGTGGGGAGAGGGATCCCCTTGCAGGGGGTGCAGTGAGTGACTGCACAAGCCTGCAAGGGGATGTCTGTTGGATCCCTAGGACCCCCCCTTTGGCCCCTTCTAGAGGGCAGCCTTGAGGGGGCACACTGAAAGTATGCCACCTTTTTGTGGTGCACTGTGAGTGCGACTCCTGACATCTTCTTTGCCCCTGCACCCATGTCTAATATATGGCGCGGGCAAAGAGGCAAACAGATTTCCTCATTAAATATGGGGCCACACCCCCATGCAAATGAGGGAATGCCCTCTTGAGATAGTGCTGAAGCTATATGTGCGCCATTACAGAAAGGCCGCACAAGCATCTATGGCCACTTCTATAATACCAAAGTGCCCTGGGGGTGCACAAAGTAGTTGCACATGTCCGTTGCTCCCCCGGGGCACTTTCTATAATACGGCCCCAGTGGTCACTATGATAACACCTAGAGATTACATCTGTGGCAAAAACTCTGCAACCATTCCATCACTAATTGGTACGGAAGTTACATTTCTACCACCCACTAAAAAACGGTATTAAAATGTTAAGCACATAAAACAAACCTTGGTCTGATGACTAAACCTCAATTAGAATCCTTCACATTTTACTTGTGAAGGGACACGTGAAGCTGATGGGTCCTATGGAAGTAGGAAAGCGCTGAAGGACATAGGGCCAGATGTATGTACAATTGATCGCAAAACACTGGTCACAATTTGCGGCCAGTATTTTGCAACCAATGTGGTTATTTGCATACCAACCTATGTACTAAAAGGTTAGTTTGCAAGTTACCAATTTATAGTGTGTCGCAATTCGACCTACCTCATGAATATTGAGGTAAGTCACAAATTGCAATCCACTCTGAATCACAGCCATCATAGTGATGGTGGCCTGTTGGAGCCAGGAGCCATCAGACAGCCATGTCTGTAATTGCGTTCAATAAACCAATCTTTATTTTGTTTAAATGCAGCCAGATTCCCGTAAAGGAAACTGACCACATTTAAAAAGAAAAGCTTTTTTGTTTTTGTTTTTGTTTATTTAAGAAGATGCAGTGGCTTTTTTGGAGCACTGCCTCCTTCTAAACAAGCTTTCTTTTTCATTCACCAAGGGCTATGAGTCCCACATGGATTCCTTCCCATTTGCGAAAATGTTACCACTACAGGTCTGTAGTCGAAAAAGTATTAATGTTTTGCAACTGGAATTCCGTTGCAAAAAATGAATACATACCTGTCTGATTTGGTGTTTGGAAGGGACCCCTAAACACGCCCCTTCCAAATACTGGATCGGTAGTTTGTCACAAACCGAAATTGCGATTCAGTAAAGTTTTACCAAAACGCAGTTTGGGTTTCGTACATACCAAAAGCACGGACGGCTCCTCCGCTAAGGCGGAGGAGTGTTGCCCCACTGCATTTTGAGTAGGAAAAATAAAATGATGATAACATGGTTATTATCATTTCATTTTTTGCTGGTTCGGGGCTGGGTTAGAGGAGGGCGGGGCTGGAGGCACAGGAGGAGGAGTGATTTGCACACTCCAAGTGCCCATGACTGTTTGGCTGGCCGTCTTGGGCCGGCTAAACAGTCATGCACACTTTGCATGTTCCCAAGCAGGCTTCATTACTCAGTCTGGTGGGGAACATGCCCAGGCCCCCAGACCCCTCTGAGCGCCGATCCACGGCGCTCAGACAAATTACAATGTTGTATTGCATTGCTGTGATTAGCTATGGGGAGCCTAGGTGCTTCTTGGTTCCAGGACTATCCAGAGAAGTGGAGGAGAGACCCGGACGACAAAGGAGGTAAGTGGCATTTATTTTTCTCGCCCTGCCCCTCTACCCTCATTCCCTGCCAGCCGCTACTGACCAAAAGGATTTTTTTATGGTCGCTAACTGGATGATTCTGCTAATCAGCCTGTTTGTGATTGCAAGAAAGCTTAGTACATCTGGCCCATAGTCCATTACGTCAGGCAGGTCAGTCGTCTGACTTACCATAACTTGGCTCCAAATCACTTGCAGTCCTGTCTGCCCCACTACAGATATCAGTTCCTTTGTGCTAAAATCAAACAAACAGGGACTTCAGTATTTCCTGCCTCTAATAGGTGCGTAACTGTTTTTCTCCTGCTTTATTTATTCATTTTAACTTTGTTTTTCCTTTTGCTTGTTCCCGCCGCTCCTGCCCCTGCGAACCCTCCCCCCCTGGGCAGACCCCGCTTCTGCCTCCCAGCCTCTCGTCCCTCCCCTATTTAATGGTGGCCTCTGCACGGTCAGCAGCGGACACGCTAAAGGCAAGACCGACTGAGCCCGTCCGCAACCACGGACCCTAAATCTTCCACCAACCACCGCTATGACCCAGCCACCCTCCTCGTACTCAACCCCGGAAGAAACAACATCTGCCAGCAGGCCAGACCTCACATGACCAACGGCCAGTTCTCCTGCCACCACTGCCGCCAGACCTTCACCATCACCCCGGCCGCCAACACCCCCGATGCCCTAAGATGCATCCTCCTCAATGTGCGCTCCATGCACCGACACGCTGTGGAAATCTGGAACCTCCTGGACTCGCTCTTTCCCGACGCCGCCTTCTTCACTGAAACCTGAAACAACACCTCATTGGCCCCTGCTATCGCCATCACCATCCCAGATGGGTACAAGATGCAGAGGAAGGACCGCCATTGCGCATAAAAGCTCCCTCCGCCTCACCACCTCCAGCGAAAACTTCCCCGTCGCCGAACACCTGCACTTCCAGGTGCAGACCAGCCGTAACTCCACACTCCATGGCACCCTCGCCTACAGGCCCCCCAGCCCTTAGAAACCTTCGCCGACACCATCACTGACCTCATCACACCCCAGGCCATCACCGCCACAGACTACATACTCATCGGAGACCTGAACTTCCACCTCGACGACCTTGGCGATCCCAACTCCGCCGCCCTCCGGTACAACCTCACCATCATCGGACTGAAGCAACTCATCACCACACCGACCCACAAGGCAGGACACACTCTCGACAACAGAATCCTCGCCAACTCCGGCAAAGCCAAGGAACTTTTCAGTATCATCCAAGAATTCATCAAGGCCCGCAGCGAAGCCACTGACATCACCCCCTCTCAGGGCCTCTGCGACAAACTCAGCTCCAACTTCCACCTGAAGATAAAGAACATCTACGACAACTTCAATGGCCACACGCCCCACACCGCAGTCAGCCTGCCCAGCGACAATGCCAGCCAGACCACCTTCTCTGCCTGGACACCGATCACGACCGAGGAGACCGCCGCGACCATGAAAGGCAGTCACTCTGGGGCCCCAACAGACCCTTGCCCCCCCCCACATATACCACAGAGCTGCGACCACCATTGCGCCTGTATTGCAACACGCCATCAGCACCACTTTCAAGGCCTGCTCCTTCCACGACTACTGGAAATGCACAGAAGTCATGCCCCTGCTCAAGAAGTCCTAAGCAGAACCAACGGACCTCAAGAACTACCGGCCCATCTTGCTCCTTCCTTTTGCAGCTAAAGTTGCTGAGAAGACCATCAATGCAGAACTGTCAAGGTTCATTGAAGAGAACGCCATCCTCGACCCTTCCCAATCTGGATTCCAAAGCAACCACAACACAGAGAACGCCCTACTCGCTGCTACTGATGACATTCGCACCCTCCTCGACCAAGGCCACATCGCTGCCCTGATTCTACTCGACCTGTCAGGAGCCTTCGACACCGTCTCCCACCGCACACTCACAGACAGACTACACAGCGCCGGCATACAAGTCACTGCCCTCGACTGGATCAGATTGTTCCTCACCAGCAGAAGCCAAAGGATCAGACTGCCACCCTTCCTCTCCCAACCCACTGAAATCAACAGCAGAGTCCCACAGGGATCATCACTCAGCCCAACCCTCTTCAACGTCTACATGGCCCCCTTGCCACCATCATCTGATGGCACGGCCTCAGCATAGTCTCCTATGACGACGACACCCAGCTCATCCTCTCCCCCACCAACAGACACAGCTTTCCGGAAGGAGTGCAGGACATTGCAGCCTGGATGAACAACACCTGATTGAAACTCAACTCAGAGAACAATAATAATAAAAATAATAATAATTATTATTATTATTATTATTATCAACTCAGAGAAGACAGAAGTCCTCATCCTCGGAACTACCCATTCGGCGTGGAACAACACCTGGTGGCCCACCTCCCTTGGCAGCCCCCTGACCCACACAGACCACGCAAAGAATCTCTGCATCGTACTTGACTCCTCCATATCCATGAATCGGCAGGTGAACGCTGTGACCTCCAACTGCTTCAACACGCTCTGCATCCTCCGTAAGACCTTCAAATGGATGCACCCCAGAGGCAAAGAAGACAGTCACCCACGCACTCATCACCAGCAGGCTGGACTACGGAAACACCCTCTATGCCGGAATCAACAACTCTCTACTCTGCAAGCTCCAGACAATACAGAACACCGCCACCAGACTCGTTCTCGGGGTACCTTGACATGAACACATCAGCCAACACCTACGCAAATTCCACCGGCTCCCCGTGGAAAAAAGAGTCACCTTCAAGATACTCACCTACGGCTACAAATGCCTACACAACACAAGACCCCAATACCGCAACAACAGAATCACCCTCCACGTCCCCAAACGCAACCTCCGCTCCACCAACCTCCCGCTCGCCAAAACCCCACGCATCCGCAGAGCCCGAGCAGGGGGAAGGCCCTTCTCCTACATCTCGGCCAAGACCTGGAATGAGCTAACGACAGACATCAGATGTGCCCCCTCCCTGCACACCTTCAGGAAGGCGCTGAAGACCTGGCTCTACGACTGATGCGGACCTGCTGCTCCCAGCGCCTTGAGACCCTCATGGGTGAGTAGTGCGCTTATAATTCCCCTGATTGATTGTAACTAATTGCCCTTGGAATAGACACATTCTGCCATCTCGATCAGGAACATTTGATTTGGTGTCAATAGTGAAATGTTGTCCTGATCCTGAAGGTAGATTAATTTCACTCAAATTATTTAGTGAATATACTCTGCACACTACAACAAGATGAATTCATGTTTATGGCGCATCCGGCTCATTGGACTGACACTTCCTGGTCCACGTCCGGTGTCAAGCACAACGCGTGCAAAGCACCTCCCCCCTGACTCCCCAGATATGAGTCATCTGAGCCCCTCAACAGCGGGGCCAGGGAATAGGGGGTTCGATTGGCTTGAAATTCTGTTCCTCGCCGTATCTTCCTTCCGACATCACCACCTTCGCCTCACTGACGCCATTTGTAGACACAGTCGTGTCTGTCTCATTCCTGCCCGTGGCCCTCTCCTCAAGGCGCGCAGATCCGGCGCGATGGAGCCCCCGAGGCCATTGTGGCATAAAACCACCCGTCTGCTCGTGCATGGGCTTTAAAACACAGGGAGGGGGCGTCTGGGGGGCTGTGACTAGTCAGCCATGTTTGTATTTATGGAGAGGGAACGGGTTGCGTGTGTTTTAAGAGCGCGCCGCGTGTTTTGCCAACTGTCAGCTGAACATGGCGGGAGCAATCTGCAGCAGGCGCGCCCCCTCCCCTTCAGGAGGGGCTGAATGCTACCCCCCCCCCCCCCCCCCCATGTCCACCCCCGCCTTCAGATGGGCTGAATGACAGTCGAAGGCGGGGGGAGCTGTGATGGCGCCTAATAACGTCTTGGCACGGGGACGGGCAGATGTGACAGACAGATGGGGGGACTTTAATGGTTCCGAGCGCGTTATTAGCGGCCCAGGGATGTGTTGAATGTCAGCCAAAAAAACGCGGCGACCTGGCAATTTAGCGCTGAAAAATCCCATCTCGCCGCCGAGGGATGCGCTCCGGACGACATTGGGCTTTTCATCGGCCCTGGGCTGGCGGCGGAGAGCAGGGGACAGAGGGGCGCTATCTGTGTCCGCGCGGAGCGACTTGTCAGATGCGCACAGATGTCTTCATGACCCCCCCGCAGCCACCATTGTTTCCCCCAGGAGATAGATCGCCAGCCAGGCTGAGACGGCCACAAGAGGAAGCGGTAACCGCGCCTAATGGGAAACCGTGACCCTGGGGGGGATTTAGAGGGCGTCTTGTATTTACCCGTGCAGGATTACCAGGTAAACAAGGGGCCGCAGTTGCACGGGGTCAACAGATAGGGTCCCGTTCACGCCTCCCTGATCCATTTCTTGCACTCTGCGCCACGGTGCATGCTGAAACACCACTGGCCTGCTGTTCCCTCTAACATGTCCTGTAAGTTCACCAATGACAGTGACTTTTAAAGCGTGCGAGGGGGGTGGGAGGGGGGGGATGCAATGAAGGGCTGAGAGGAGAGCATGGCTGCGAGAGCTCTCCAGGTCTAAAAGGACCTGTTGAGACTTGAAGAGTCTATGTGGGACCTCATACAAGACCTCCCCCCTCACTGAGCCTGAGGTGTGCAACCACCTGTTGTCTAATAATAGCACACTCTGACTTCCCAACATCCCAACCATGCTCGCCCACCTCCACACACTCCTTCTACTCCTAGGACCTCATTAATGGGGAATTACTGAGCCGGAGGTGTGCAACCACCTGTTGCCTTATAGTAGCACACTCTAGCTTTCCCCACATCCCACCCATGTTCTCCCAACTCCACCCACTCGTGATACTCCTAGGGCCTCATTTATGGGGAATTGGCGAGGGTTTGCTGAGCTGCTCTACGCCAATGTGAAAAGGCAGGAATGCACCTTATTTATGATATCCCGTGTATTCCTGCCTTTCCCCCCTGTGCTGGCCACAATTTGCCGCCTAGCACCAACGCAGGCACCCTTGTGCAAAGGCGTCCGCATTGCATGCAGGAAGGCACATAAGTACACAGTGCACAGTACATTGCGCCGGGACACTCACGAGTAGCTGAGCGCGTTATTCATTTTCCGAACATAACATAACATAAACAATTCCGAGAGGTGCTTTCCTCTTTCTATCTGTGCTGCAGAATGCAGCGAACATGGAAAGAGGAAAAACAGACGAGAAATAGGAATATTTCTCCTCGTTACGCACACACTGGAGAGGCATAAGGTTTTGACACTGCTCCAGGTTCACGTGATTAAGTAAATCTGAGGCAGCGTCTAAATCCCTGGGTGTTACGTGGGGATACCCAGCGCAGCGTCAATGGAACGTGTACCGGGCGCAGAGTAAGGCAAGGCTGCGGCTTGAGCTGCTTTGTCATACTCCATATCCATGAGACCACACAAGGCCATACAGGGTGGCTAGACGTGGCCTCATAGATATGATTAAAAGGCTTGCGCTGACAGAGTATCAAATAAAGCGAAACTCGGGCAGGCACAAGCCTCTCATGAATGAATGTCTGACATAATATCGACAGACAGAATATCGAAATACAAAAATATCGGCACAAAAATATCGACATCAAAAATATCGGAGTCATATCTTCATAAAGGTAAGTACAAAAATATCGAAAAAATAAAATCGTAGTACAAAAATATCGAAATTAAAAATATCGTTTTTTTAAATGTATTAATAATAATGTAAAAATAATTTTAAAGTACATATAATTTTACAAATATTAAATAAAAATATTAAAACAAAATTAAAACTAATTCATATACATTTAAAATAAATAAAACACTTAATAATTTAATGTAATTTTTTTTTAATTTCATTTAATTGATTTAATGTAATTTTTTTTTATTTTTACCCTGTACGCCTGTACCCCAAAAACCCAAAACTGACCCTGAACCCTAAAAATATCCCTGTACCCCAAAAACCCAAAACTGACCCTGAACCCTAAAATATCCATGTACCCCAAAAACCCAAAACTGACCCTGAACCCTAAAATATCCCTGTACCCCAAAAACCCCAAACTGACCCTGAGCCCTAAAAATACCCCTTTACCCAAAAACTGAAAACTGACCCTGAACCCTAAAAATACCCCTTTACCCAAGAACTGAAAACGGACCCTGAACCCTAAAAACACCCCTTTACCCAAAAACTGAAAACTGACCCTGAACCCTAAAAATACCCCTTTACCCAAAAACTGAAAACTGACCCTGAACCCTAAAAATACCCCTTTACCCAAGAACTGAAAACTGACCCTGAACCCTAAAAATACCCCTTTACCCAAAAACTGAAAACTGACCCTGAACCCTAAAAATACCCCTTTACCCAAAAACTGAAAACTGACCCTGAACCCTAAAAATACCCCTTTACCCAAGAACTGAAAACTGACCCTGAACCCTAAAAATACCCCTTTACCCAAAAACTGAAAACTGACCCTGAACCCTAAAAATACTCCTTTACCCAAAATTAATTAATATTATTTAATTACCAATTAATTATTAATTAACAATAACAATAAAGTAAATATATTAGCACATTAGCTGTAATTAATTTAATTTAATAATTAATATTATTTTTCCCAATTAATTAATTAAGAATAAAAAAAAATTATATATAAAAAAATCACTCTAATTAATGTAATTAACTAATTAATATTAATTAATTACCAACTAATTAATAATTAAAAATATGTACAAAATTATATTAATTAATTAACTAATTAATATAAAAAAATTATATATAAAAAAATTACTCTAATTAATGTAATTAACTAATTAATATTAATTAATTACCAATTAATTATTAATTAAAATATGTACAAACATATATTAATTAATTAATTATTATTAAATTACTTCCCACCCTATTCCCCTATAAACCCATAACCCGCTACAGAACATATTTATCAAGTAATCAATTAATTTAAATTAATTAATAATTAATTCTCAATTAATTAATTAATAATTCCTACTAATTAATAATTAATTTAACATAATTAAATTACTTCCCACCCTATTCCCCTATAAACCCACAACCCGACAGTATTTAATTAAATTACATTAAAAATAAATAATAAAACATAATAAATACAATATAATATACACGAAATTTATTTAAAAATTGATATTAGTAACATCGAAGTTATTTATTTCGATATTATTGACATCGATATTTAAAACTTCGATATTACTGATATCATACTAATATCGATATTAAGACTGTCGATATTACTTACCTTCGATATTTTGTCCCATCGATATTTAAACTTCGATATAATTGTATATCGAAATTTAAAACTCGATATTTTGTCTGTGTACCCTCATGAATATGCCCTCTGGTGCCTCAAGATTATAGACAAAGTGAAAGATGCACACAGCCTTTGTTCATTCGCAAACAACTTGAATCTTAGAATCAGGCCGATTGCAAACAAAAAAGTGCATTTACAATGACCAAAGGCCCAATTTGCCATTCGGTAACCTATCAACTAATCACAAATTAGGTTTGCGAATCGGTATTAGGAAGGAGCGTGTTTAGGACGTCCCTTCCTACTACCAAATTGCGGTGGTAGGTGTGAATGTTTTATGACCAAAATGCGGTTGCAAAACATTCACATTTTACCACTGACTTCAAGTAGGTGGTAACGCATTCATAAATGAGAAGGGGTCACCAAGGGACCCCTTCCCCTTAGTGAATGTTTGTAGAAACGTTTTTTAAGAGCAGGAAGGGGTCACATGGACCACTGCCTACTCTTAAAAAATGAAAAATAAACACCTCCCGTTTTCGGGCTGCATTTAAAAAAAATGCAAAAAAAACATTGCTTTATTGAAAAGCAATCACAGACATGGTAGTCTGCTGACCCCAGCAGGCCACCATCCCTGTGAATTTTGTGATTCCCACATGGGTTGCAAACCAATACCTAACTCATGAATATTAATTAGGTAGGTTTATTTGCCACCCACTGGGCAGGGCCAGCACTAGGCATGTGCAGTATGGGCAGCTGCCCAGGGCCTCACACTCAGCCCATCAACATGGAGCACCACACAAGTTTACCACACCACCAGCCCTCCATTACTCCTGCCGCTTCAATTGAAAGAAGGGCGTCTATTTGCAATTTGGCCCATGAAAGGGAGGGAAGGGGGCCCTCCCTGGGCCTCTTAGGGATGGTGTCCCAGTTGCAATGAGACGCAATTTGTAGGTTTGTCCTGCAATTAAACCTCCTGCTCTGCTGCCCATTCAGAGACACTGTGTCCAGCATATTAGCGCCCCCCCCCCCCAGTTTTAACTCTCAGCCCTCAAGCAATTCTCACAGCTTCAGCGGAAATGGGCTGTAAAAGAGGTGCTTGTAGGAGGCTGAGAGGAGGAGCTGCTGCCCAGGAAGAGTCTCCACAATTAAGCTTTCGGAGCCCTGAAGGTGTCACTTATGAAGATTGGCGGGGCCTTGCACCTTCCCTTTCGGCCCAGGGCCCCAAAAATCCTAGAAATGGCCCTGCCACTGAGAATTGCAAAATGTGTCGAAGACTTATTTGTAAATTGGTGTTTGTGATTACCAAATAGCGTATCGCATACATTCGCTCTCGGGTAATCTCAAATAATTACCAAAGTACATCTGGCCCCTGATGTTCTGATATGATTGGACCCCCAGTCACAGCTTTATCGTAATGTAAACATTCCATGGAGTCTTTGTTCCAAGTGCTATGAAGCACTAATCAAGGATGCTTATAGCATAACATTACATCCAGTACATACACCGATCCCGCAGGCCAAGAGAAGGTGGCACACATATTGAGTCCCAAAACACAGGCCCTCTATAAATTCTTCTCCTGCCTCTTCTTGCTGTCTCTGTCCCAGCCCACTACCTTCCACCCGATCTAGTATCCATCTAGCGCCTACTCCACCTCTAAAATGCAAAACTACATTTTTATTGTCTTGACCAACAGTTTGAACAAAATGTTTCTCTGCTTTTTTGCCAAATTAAAATTTCCAAATTCTTCAGATTGTGGGAGTAAAGGTTGTTACTTTACAAGTCTCTAGTGCCTGGTCCATTCTATATAAACTTCTCCAACACTCAAGGAAAAAGTGCACTATCATCAACACCTTTACAAAGAAAATATCGCAAAATTAGACAACACATCTAGAACAAGGAAGTGCCCGGCACAAGATGTCAACCCCATGATGCTCCGAAACGGGCAACTTTTGACGCTTTGACCCTTGATGGCTTCTTAAAACCCATCACTTTACGCAAGGTCATTATTTTTTCAGCTACTCAACATAGTCAATGCATCTTTCTCACAAAGCATCTTTCCTAACGTACCCAAGAGCAGACAGTGCCTATCACTGTTTTCCAGTGTCGAGCTGGTCCGTGACACCCTTGTAAATTCCTGCCCCGTCACTCACTTGCTTTTACTGTGCACCACCTGCCACACAACTACATGAGTAGATTAGGACCAGTGTCACCATCCAGTATTATTAATCTGGCTTCAGGTAGCAATGCTTTGCATAGTTGACTGCAATCACAGTAGTCAGTGAGACTCCAGATCATCAAGAAAAACAATAGAAGTCTCCGGGTCCTGCTTCTCAGCCATCAATGCCTTGCGGGTATGTAGTGCGCTTTACAAATAATTTGATTGATTGAAATTATTTGATTGATCAACCATCTTTTTTTAAAGTTCTAACTCCTGGTATAGCACACGACTCACTCTCGAAGGAGTATCTCGACGCTGTCCTGATCAGAAGAACTGGAACATTCTAAAACATCTAGGTTTTTAACATCTTAAAATTCATAAAATCGGGGTAGGTACGAAGAAAGAGAGAGAGTCTGTTCCAGTGATCCGGGCCATGTACGAGAAAGATCTGCCCGCAAATCTGGAGGTGCGAATGAATCAAGCCCTCTCTTCAAAAACGGCATCATCCCGCAATGATCCTTGTCCTACACGAGCATCAGTTCCCCATTTGTCCAGACAGCTTCTCCAGGTCGAAGACTTTCTCTGTCTCCTGATGCATTTGGAAAAATCCATCCAGTCACATCTGATATCCATTCACTTCATGGAAAAATCTTGGTACCTTTCTGTGTGACAACAGTGTCATGAGTCATTGATGTGTGGACGATAACCAGATCTTCCAGGTCTCATGAGGTGACAGCATCATCCACCCAAAGAACTGCCATGTCATTATCTAGGCCTGGATGTCAAAAGCTATTACCTACTGGCAACAAGCAGAAACAAGTGCAAGGCCGACTCCCGATGATGTCACCCATCAACGTATCATTGGTGTCATTTAGTTCTATCCTCCGCTTAAGAACCCATATTGCAAAAAGAAAGTGAAACCGCTTGGCATGGACTCTCGCTGTCCCACAAACAAAAAGATTCTATCCCAAAACCCGGCTTCTGCCACTCGGGTAGAATTTCCACCCGAGCTGCAGGAAGACCAGCGTGAACAGCAGTTCACACTACACTCTGCCACTTGCGGGACTTCTCAGAGTTTTTTGTAACTTTGCGGAGCTCTGCAAAGCAAAACTCCACAGCCTACACCCAGGCTTACTTCGGACCTACTCATCCGGCACTGATTCTGTTGCCTATCGATGGAAGCAACTCTGTTCGTGATGGATTGGTGTCAGTACAACGCGATGTATTACAACGCGTTCCGTTACAACGCGATTTTTACATCGCAAATACCATTACAATGCATGCCATTACAACGCATGGCATTACATAGCAGATACTTTTACAACGCATGGCATTACATCGTAATTATAGGTAAGTATATCTTTTTTTTAAAAAATGTAATAAAGTAAATTAAATTAATTTAAAATAATAAAAATAATATAACATTTTTAAAACAGTAATTAATTTAATTATAGTAATTTAATTAATATTAAAAATGATATTAATTTAATATATTTAAAATAATATATTTAATGATATATAAAAAATTAATAAATAGAAAAAAATATAATGTAATTAATTACAATAAATATAATTATAATTTAATTAAGTTATAAATAATACATAATATAATTATATTTAATAAAATTAAAAGAATTTAATTAATTAAACATTTTTAAATAAAATAATTTAATTATAATCGTTAAATAAAACAATTAAATTAATAATTGTAAATATAGTTATTATTTTAATTAAATTAAAACAAATTAATTTAATTAATTTAATTAATATAAAGTCGTAATACCCCTGTACCCAAAAAAAAAAACCCAGCCCTAAAACCAAAAAACACCCCTGTACCCCAAAACCCAAACCCTGCCCTAAAACCTAAAAACACCCCTGTACCCCAAAACCCAAACCCTGCCCTAAAACCTAAAAACACCCCTGTACCCCAAAACCCAAACACTGCCCTAAAACCTAAAAACACCCCTGTACCCCAAAACCCAAACACTGCCCTAAAACCTAAAAACACCCCTGTACCCCAAAACCCAAACACTGCCCTAAAACCTAAAAACACCCCTGTACCCCAAAACCCAAACCCAGCCCTAAAACCTAAAAACACCCCTGTACCCCAAAACCCAAACCCTGCCCTAAAACCTAAAAACACCCCTGTACCCCAAAACTCAAACCCTGCCCTAAAACCTAAAAACACCCCTGTACCCCAAAACCCAAACACTGCCCTAAAACCTAAAAACACCCCTGTACCCCAAAACCCAAACACTGCCCTAAAACCTAAAAACACCCCTGTACCCCAAAACCCAAACACTGCCCTAAAACCTAAAAACACCCCTGTATCCCAAAACCCAAACACTGCCCTAAAACCTAAAAACACCCCTGTACCCCAAAACCCAAACACTGCCCTAAAACCTAAAAACACCCCTGTACCCCAAAACCCAAACACTGCCCTAAAACCTAAAAACACCCCTGTACCCCAAAACCCAAACACTGCCCTAAAACCTAAAAACACCCCTGTACCCCAAAACCCAAACACTGCCCTAAAACCTAAAAACACCCCTGTACCCCAAAACCCAAACACTGCCCTAAAACCTAAAAACACCCCTGTACCCCAAAACCCAAACACTGCCCTAAAACCTAAAAACACCCCTGTACCCCAAAATCCAAACCCTGCCCTAAAACCTAAAAATACCCAAACACCCCAAAACATATACATCAGTACCCCAAAACATATACTCCTATACTCATACTTATTTAAAAAAATACTTAAATTAATATATTTAATTTATAATATTTAAAAACGAAATAAATATTTTTAAATAATTAATAAAAATTAAATCAATTATAAAATATTAAATAAAATAAAAAAAAAAATGTAAATACTTACCAATACTTACGATGTAATGGTATGCGTTGTAATAGCATCTGCTATGTAATGCCATGCGTTGTAATGGCATGCATTGTAATGGTTTTTGCGATGTAATAGCTGCGTTGTAACAGCATTACGTTGTAAAAGATGCGTTGTAGCGGTAACACACCGTTCGTGATGCCTTAAAGTCCCATATGAAGCCTTGAAGTCCTCCATAGTGGGGCTTTCTCAAGGACTGAAGATGTTTGGGACCACAAAGAGCTTGAATGTTTTCCCTTAAGTGTCCTTTATGCCTTCAAAGTCTGTCACAAGTTGAACATTAGAAAGAGCAGATAGGGGGACAGAACTTCTTTCACCGCAGTTCGAGCAAATTCATCAAATGATGCTCAACTCAACAGGTAATGTTTTGGCCCCTGCATAAGTCTCAAGCCTTCATCAGCACCATGGAAGTTTCTTGTCTTCAACTATTGTTCACGCTGATTGGCCACGAGACTCGGCTGTTTCTAATGTCCATACTGTGACTCTTCAATCAATCTCCAAGTTGTGTATGTACATGACCTATTTTTGCCTCCAATCTCTCTCTCAACCATAATTAACACCTCCCATGCTCGTGACGGAACCGTTCCATCACGAGCCTCGGGTGGGATGTGCTGGTGACGGAACAGTTCCGTCACGGCCCGCTCGCCGCGCCTGTGCGGCGCAAATTCCGCACCTGTGTGGCGCGAATTCCGCGCCTGCGCTGGGCGTTCTAAAGAGCGGGCGGGGCCGTGACGGAACCGTTCCGTCACAAGCACAGCTCACTCGAGGCTCGTGACGGAGTGGTTCCGTCACTAGCATGGGAGCACCGCACGGCCACGCCTCCCCCTTAGCGCTGCGGCGGAATAGCTGCCGCAGCGAAGGGGCTAAAAAGTGTGTCGAAAAGTTACAACGTCCATTCTACCGTTTCATTTGATGACACGTCAAGCTTGCAGCTCACATCAGGGCACATCTATAGCACTCTGGCTTGGCAGCTACTGCCACACACAGGCATAGCCTCTACTTTTCATCATCTTATTCAGATGCATGAACCTCCAGTAATCCCTCCTGGGTACTGACGCAAATTGGATACGCGCCCTGTACGCAACTCATCTTACCTTGATACTAGCCCACAGAGGTAAAGCATCAAGTTGTCAGGGAAACATCTTTAGCCCTTCTGTGTGACACTAATATCACCACCTCAGCACCCATGTCCCTGCCAGCAGCCCTCGGGCAAGGCAACGGGCTCCGCGTCATCATCAATGTCAGGCGCGCGCTGGACGCCAAGGGCAATGTTCTCATTCCAGCTATAATAACATTACAGTGATTTAGCCTTCCTCTGTTCTTTTCCTCTTTGGAAGAAATTATGCTCTTCCGCCTGCCAGATTTTGTGTCACCAAATGTCATATTCATCCTTGAAGCTCATTCATTGTTGGTCCCTGAAGTTTTGATTTTGTTTAAATCGTCCGTGTTAATTGCTCATTTCTTCTCTCCTGTCTTTGACATTTAAATATTATTCACAACTTTAATGTGCTTCCTTTTATCACTTTCTAGTGCCATCTGGGGGAGGAGGGCAGTTGATTACCCAGCTTACATTTTCCCCTTACTGAGTTTCAGATATTATCTTTGTTTTCAAAAACGGTTCTGAGGATTAGGATTCTTTCCATGCTGGCAATTAGTTCTTGGATGTCCAAACACTGCCTTAAACTTAGATAAAACTGAGGTGATCCTGTCTGGTAATCTATCGCTTGCCTGGTCCTCTAGTTGGTAGCCTGAAGATTTGGGATCTCCCCCCCCCCATCTCAGCAACACAGGCAAAAAATCTGGGTGTGATAATAGATGAAAATTTAAATTCAAATCTCAAGTCAACTCTCCGATCTCCTCCTGATTCAACCTGCTCAGAATGATAAAAAAAACACTCTTCCCTTTTATCCCAGTGGAGGCGAGAAAGACAGTGATCACAGCATTGGCCCTTTCTAAACTGGATTACTGCAAGTCTTTGTGTCAATATGCAGGAAAAAAACCTTAATAAGCTCCAGATGGTGCAGAATGCGGCTGCCAGGCTTCTTACGGGACCTCTAAATTCAATTTGGTGGCCAATATTTGGCAATTGCACTGGCTTCCAGTAAGAAGCTGCGTCAAATGTAAGGCTCTGTGCATAGCCTACAAGGCTTCGCACAATATTGGCCCTGGGTTTCTGAAACACCCCTTTCAGATGCACACTCCGGGCAGACGGCTGTTGGGGAGGCAGAAGCTTTGTGATCGGAACCACAGAGATTTGGAACAGCCTGCCCTCCCACATCAGAGCTCTGCCTACACTCATTTCCTTCAGAAAAGAGCTAAAAACGTTGCTCTTTAACAACTAGGCTCCTTCCTGCTCAGGAGTAGGCAGCGCCAAGACACCTCAGGGTCGATGTGCGCTTAACAAATTGCTCTAACATAACATAACACTTGCATTTTGTAGGTTGCTACCATCCTACATTCTGTCATGTCTGTTTTTTTTTACCTTTGGGTCTGGGAACTTTTGCTACCCCACCTTAGATCTGGCGTCCTCTGCAAGCCCGGGTTTCACTTGAGTGTTTTTCTACCTTTTCTTCCACTGACGTTCGTTGCATCTTTCTGTCTTGGTTCAGTCGCGTTTGCTCTCCTCACCTGAACACGATGTCCGTTGTATGAAGACAGGGATAAAACATCTTTAATATGTCATTAAGATTCCTTTAGTTTGAGTTTGCGGTGCACCAACATAGCCTTGAGTCCTCAGCATTAAACTTGCAGTTGGTGAAGATGCAGGTGGGCACAGGGGCCTCTGTGAGAGTTAACCTCATGAAGAGATTAGAAGACATGCAGAGCTTTTCCCTAATCCTTTCAATCATCTGAGAATTGTGGGCCTGAGGTGTCCCTTAGCAAGGGGTTATTGTGCTGTCACTCACTGTTGCCTGCACTGTAAAACTACAGGTGCTAAGACTCAGAGGTCAGTGATCCAGAGGGCCTGGACACTGTTCCTCTCATGGGCATGGATGGACACTGCGGCCAGGGAGAGTGCTCCTCCTGTGGGCTTGAGGTCGTGCTCCTTCACTTGCCACAGGCGCTGTGCTTCTCTGGTTGCAAACAAAACAGGTGATGGACCGAATGTGGATCAATGTCACACATTCATCCCAGTCCAAAGATCTGGGCCCAAATCCATCGTTTTTTTGCACTCCACACCACCCTGGGTTAGACAATGGCGATATGCAAATCAGCTCTGACCCTGTGCCCCATGGGAACAGTCCAGTCCGAACTACAAAAGCCATGTCCTTCCCAGAACGGAATCAAGCATCCGAGGACCGGACCGGTTTCGAGGTAACACCTCTCATCAGCCCGGCTAGCTTGACTCCAGTGGTGTGGAGTGCATGGGATCCACGTCTGAGCATCCCCAGCGCACTTATGGCGGCAATTGCAAACAAAACAGGTGATGGACAGAATGTGGATCAATGTCACACATTCACCCCAGTCCAAAGATCTGGGCCCAAATCCATCGTTTTTTTGCACTCCACACCACCCTGGGTTAGACAATGGCGATATGCAAATCAGCTCTGACCCTGTGCCCCATGGGAACAGTCCAGTCCGAACTACAAAAGCCATGTCCATCCCAGAACGGAATCATGCATCCGAGGACCGGACTGTTCCCATGGGGCACAGGGTCAGAGCTGATTTGCATATCGCCATTGTCTAACCCAGGGTGGTGTGGAGTGCAAAAAAATGATGGATTTGGGCCCTGATCTTTGGACTGGGGTGAGTGTGTGACATTGATCCACATTCGGTCCATCACCTGTTGTGTTTGTGCTTCTCTGGTGGGCATGTATGACAGTGCAGTAGTGGTGGCAGGCAGGAGCTCGCAAGCACTTGTGTGCAATGAGCTCACGCCGTTCCTACCATCTGCACTTATTTTTAATTTTTTTTATTTTACGGAGTTTTATATAGCACAAACTTGACCCAAAGGGATCGGGTATCAGAACGCTTTACATAGCACCAGCTGCGTTATATGAGGACACATTCATTTTTGTTATGCACGGGGAGATTACGTGATTTGCCCAGAATCACAGGATGTTCAGCGTCTTTTGCAGAAACTCGAAACCAGTGAACCCAATGCTTGAAGCCACCCAGAAGATGGCTGTGGATTGCACACACATAGAGCTTCCTCTAAGAGATGAAAGAAATGGTTTAGATGCTACTCAACCACATCATGGGGAGCAGACGCTGAATACCTTCTTTACCCCACCTACAAGGTTGCTTAGAACGATTGCCTATGGTGGTAGAGATTTTGAATGTTCAAGTCTCTCCAAGAATCGCCTGCACTGAGTGAACGCCTGGGTACACTCTATGCCAGGCGGCTTGAAATGGAGGCTATGCCATGATGAGCCCAGATAAAGAAGTAGGAGACCAGATAATTCAAGGGTGTCGCCCCTCCAAAGGTCATCTGATATTGCAAGAGAGGCAGCTCACTCACAGACATTTTGGCCGTATGTTGATCCCATGAGCTGTTGTGCAATTGTGTGGCTCACTAGAAGGCCACAATTGCAGTGGTCCACATTTGTACGGCTCACAAGGAGGCCACAACTGTAGTGGTTTCAATCGGATCACCACGAACGACAATTGCCCCAAAGCACAAGCTGGGTGTGCCAGGTCCAGAGGAGAATTGGCTACTTGGGGGCCAAAGACCAGCTGCACTGACCATGGTAAGAAATGGCAATGTAGGGGGAAAAAACTATTTTACACAAGTGTGCTTTTGAAAATGACTCTCGGCAACATAGAATTCCAATTCTGAGAATGCCATCCCGATGCAGGGAAAAGACAAAAGGAAGTAGAGACACAGTGGGGTCTCTGGACAGGGGCCAGATGGGGCCCGTGCCTCAAATCCCTTTGGCTATTTTAGTATTTATCCATTTTATTTCAGCTTTTGATAAAAAAAGATGAAACTAGTATATTGTCACATTTATTTAATCAATAAATGTAGTCTCATACTAGAGTTCCTGAAGGGTCTCAATGCTATCACTACCTATAGACGATAAATCAATACACCTGTATGAAAACATGTACATTTTAGTCAAATCTTGAGCACATCCACAGATTTTTAAGCTTCATTAGGAAACATTGTCCCTTTTTATAACTCAAATATCTGTCAATAGGAGCAGCTATTGGTCTACCAAGCATGACTGACAGCATAAAAAATCACTCAAAATGCAACCTAATTTCCGTTTTTATCCATAATTACAAATAAATACAGATAAGATTTCAGGAGTGTGCGGCGGTGCGGAGCAGCTGCAGAGCCACCGAAAAGCCCAAAAAGCAGAGAAAGCCGAAAAAGTCGTAGCCGCAGCCGTAGCCAAGGCGGGGAGAAGGTGGAGAAAAGGCGGCGGTCTTTCAGTGAACATCGGCTTCAGCGCGGAGGGATCTTATCCCGTGCTCCCCCGCACTGCCAGCTGAGCGGTCACCATCCTCTCTGCCGTCCTTTCTGCATGGTACTGAGAGAAGGGGTCCCAGCAATTACGTAGGAACATTTAAAGACAGTTAGCAACCAATAAGGAAAAACTTAGTGAGCCTGCATTGTTGTTTATTCACAATGTAGGTATAAACTGATTATAATTCATTTCAATTACAAAATCACACAGTAATTCATAGTACCCCTGGTAGGGAAGGAGGTGATATAGTGCAGGGTGGTGTAGGTAAGGGATGGTGACAATACAAAACAGCCAAAAAGGGCCTCAATGTACTATGTATCCAAGTTCAAACATAGACAAAACAAAAGACCATTGGCTCAATACAACATTGTATAATCATCATGCTCCACATATCACACTGAGTGAGCTATTTTAGGGGTGAAGCTGAATAAACACAAAAAGCTGTCAATGTTTTGACCCTTTAGTATTAGCAGGCATTAATTATGTCCTTGCGTCGGGTCTTCATCAGGACGGGGTCGGGGCAGGCAACCAGGGGTTGCTTGCCTCCGGGATGGATGACGAGGAGGGCGCTCTCAAGGAAGATGGTGTTTTAGATTATATAATGATGATATTGTGCAGCCATCAGGTAGAAATTGAAGCACATGTCTGTCTGTCAATTTTAAAGTTGGTTCGAAGATCCCGCAAAACTTTTTTCAAATGTCGGGAAGTAGACCGTTGATGCCGGGAATTAATCCGTATCGAAGCAGCCTCACGTTTGTTATTGGCGATCTGCATCGGCACCGGCGTCAGGATCAGCAGCTACACGGTAGGTGAGGTGAGGTGAGGCCGCTGCATAGGGCGAGACGAAAGACGTGGCGTGAGCGTGGCTGCCGATAGTAGGTCCCCCCCGAGTGCTCCGCTCACAACCAGCTGCTTCCACGGGCTTTTCTCACAGCCCCCCCTCACAGCCTTCACATAGCCTCCATTACCCCTCCTTCCTTGTCAGCTACCGCGGGGCCACTGTTCACAAATTGCCCCCCCCATCAAACCCAATCTAAAAACCCCTCATCTCTCCTGACTCTGACCTTCAGCAGAGGAGCAAGCGAGCTAGCTAGGAGCGAGCAGCAAGGAGGGGAGCGGGGGTAGCGGTTCCTCGCTATCTTTTATCTTTCATTGGTGGTTTCCCGGGGCGGCGGTCCATCATCATCAACTAACGCCATGAGGTCAGGAAAGGTCAGGGGCCCCCGGAGCCAAAACCAAAGCCCACAGCAAAATCGAACGAAACACCAGGAAATGGGAAAGGGCACAAGAAAACAAAAACGAGTGCAAACTCCGCCACCGGCATAGAGCCAAATCTCTCGACATCAGAGCAGGCATTGGGGCCGAATCATAACACAACGGAGCAGGGATCAACAACGGCCCTGATATCAGAGACCGTAGCAAGTGCACCACAAACTACTAAAAAGCTCTTCCAGCCCAAAATATACACAAAGTTTGAATTTCTAAAGGATGCAGGCTCAGCCATGTTTTCGAGCAACAGTCACCGGCATGGTCTGCAAACACCAATACTTCCCGCTGTCTTGAGTCCAGCATGTCCGCCACCATCCGTGCCTGAATCTATAAGCCCTTTGTCCGTAGGAAAATACACGTCAGACCCTATGCAAGGCAGCACCTCAAAGCGCAGGAACACAAGCATTCCTCTGGAGACCTTTAGCGTAAGTGGAGAGACATTCAACTCTGCTGTTTTTAATCACAATCCATTACCCGTCTACCCAGTCGGCACAGCCCTATGTAGCCGAGAAAATGTCTTACTAACCCCACTGGATGATTTTAATGCTAACGCGAATGAGATACTCACTTTAGCACAAAAATCAGCTGATACAACAGAGATTTGCCCAACTGATAGGGCTTCCGTGGCAGGCCTACAGACACCAGTGCCGGTCTCAATCAAGGAAGCATCACTCAGCCCGGTGCTGGATACACAATCTACGAGCCAAACCCATAGCACACCCATCAAGTCTCACCTATCGGCTGGATGCCCTCCACTACCCATAGATCAGGGAACCTACGACCTAGCAACAAACTTCCCTGGCAGGGAAGCAGCCAGTCCACACGACTCCAGCTGTAAAGCAGAAGGCAGGGCAATAATGTCTTATCTCAATACACAAGAATAGGAAGACATGCTAGCAATTTACACACCAGATCACAAAGAGCCCCATGCCCTCGATCCACCTTTGGCAGCCAAAAACACAAACAAGTCCGTTAACACCTGTAAGGAGAATGAGCGGGGAAAAGAACAAAACACCGGAACTTGGAATTCACTGCTAAATACAATTCAGCTAGCAGTTGATGCAATGCAATATCAATCTGACAAAATGGAGCGTCAACTCATTCTTCTCAACACACTGGCAGTTTTCACAGCTGGCATCGATGACAAGTTAGGCAACTTAAACAACCAAATAGTGAGAGCACAAACAAACACCTACGCAAGCTGCAATTGCAGCCAGGCACTAGACAAAGTAGCCACATTGCCCTCAATGCTAACTGACCTAATAGGAGACTTAAGGAACCTTCACAGAGGTAATGCATCTATGGAAATGGGCCCTACTAAATCTGAAGAAGGAGCCATCAGGTGTAAAGCATCCCGAACCAAAGTAGAGCTAACTGTCCACCACACTCCCGCAAACGAAGAAACAACCCAGACGGGACAGGAGCTCCCAAAAAAACTCAACGCCAAACAACGGCGTCAACAAAAAAGAAAAGGTCGGAAGCAAAAACCTGAAACATCTACATCCAAATACTTCCCCATCTTCTTTGTTTCAAAGAAGAAATCTTCTCCCAACACAAATATTGATCATCCCGCAGAGGGCGAATACCACTCGCCCTTTAGTTCAACTCAGCAGCAGCACAAAACAAACCGTAGCCTGCCGAATCAAGAAGGGCAAGGGCCCCAAGGATCACCGGCAAAAGATCAACTGGAACAAACAGACGCACATAGAGATGTGGTAGCAAAGACCAAACAGCTTATACAGTTAAACTGTGTCAAGAACAAGATAGCAAGGGCCCTCCACGGCCAAGCGGGAGATCCAACACCGCAAAGCAAGGAGCCTCCTCTTCAAAGGGAAAGGGAAACATTTGAAGCTACTATCAATCAAGATACACCATCAATTTCAGTAAGTAACTATCCTCTCAGGTCAAATTCCGAGGTGGAGGACAGGAATGGAATGATTGGTTCAACGCTAAGCCAAACCCATGAAGTCCAACTTAGAGATACACTAATTACGACCACTCATTTGGATCCAAGCCAAACTGAGCATCCCTAAGTAAATCGGACTCCTGAAACACGAACAACATCAAAGCAAACACTCTTTTTCAAAGCAACCACACACATCGCCAATCTGTCAGGTGAAGACACTGCCCCGGCATCCTATGAAGCTCCCCTAGGTCACGCCTCATCAGTTCAAGCATATCATACAACAAAAAAATACCAGGAGGAAGGAAGCACCAAACAATCAACAGAGATGCTTTTCTTTCTTCCGGAATATACGTCGCAAGGGCAGCACGACACGCTAAACCGCGGCAAAATCCTTAAACTAATGGAATATATTCCCAGCCTGGAGGGAATAAGTACTAATGACTTAATCTCTGTTGAATTCCTGCCCCCTACAAATCCAAACAGCCCGGAGGCGACCAAGACCACTTGGTCCTCTAGTAACGTTGCAGATTCAATTGTAGCAGAAGCGGAGCAATTTAAGTCCTGGGGCATCAAGCTAGTACCTTTATTAAAACCAGTTTATCCCTCACCTCTTCAGAGGAGGACAAGTTTAGAATCAGAGGCAAAACAGACAAACACCCTTAGCGTTCTCAGAGGTGCCTTGGATAGCTCACCCAAAAAAAGAAAGAACATGCCCTGGCAGCTCTCGGAAGACAGGCCCAGGGTGGTAGCTGGCTTCGAATTAGCACACACAACAAGTGGCGATGGCCAGTACCAAAGGTTCATCAGACCCGCACCCTTACCACGACTAAGTCCTTGAGAAGAAGCCCGCCATACAAAAACACATGTAGTCCCCGGGGACGGAGAGAAGCTAGTATAAGGGGGGCTTCACACCAACCGAGCATTAACAAGAGAAATACTGTCTCGAACGATCTTTACACGTCCTGAAGAGGCTTGATGCCACCAACAAATAAGAGACGACACCAAGGGCAGGGTGCCATCCATAGGCATTTGCTCTTGGAATATAAACGGTCTACCCTCAAAAATGGATGACCCGGATTTTCAAAAGTACATCTTTCTATTTGACATAGTAATGCTGCAAGAAACCTGGCTAACATCCACACAACACATTATTGGTTTTACTTGCTTTTCAACAGCAGCAGCCAGAACCAACAGATTTGGTCACCAGTCAGGAGGTTTGGCTACATATATATCCACTACAACAATTTCATCGGCAGTTCTTATGGACTCTTCCACATCCACAACCTTATCAGTAAAGATAAAACTACAGCTCGGCAACAAAGAGGAAGAGATATGCCTGGTCAACGCATACGTCCACCCTAAACACAGAGTCAAAGACTCCAACAAAATTTCCAACCAACTCGCGGAGTACGTATCTCATATGGAAAAACCACTCTTCCTTCTGACAGGGGACTTCAACCAAAACATGATTGGCTCATCAGCAGAGGAAGACGCTCTGGCTTTAAACATAATCTACACCATACCACCACAAAGCTCCCCGTCACATAGGAGAGAGCAACCAAACAACGCTTTACTTAAAGATCTAGAACATCAAAACCGTCGGGCATTAAATGGTAGATTAACTACTGACTCTCCGCCAGTAGAAACATTCTACTCACAAACAGCCAGCTCCAACCTGGACTACACATTTGCCAGTCTGGCACTATTTCCCCACATCCTGGGATTCAGAATGGGGGATAAGGGCGAAAGCGACCATCGCCCCCAGGAATGCCATCTAATAGCAAAGACGCCTACTGCATTTAGGCCAGACAAAACGATAGGGGCGATCCATTCCATTAATCAAAAAAGGATCAAATGTTCGCCAACCAACCTAACAACTCTGGTCGAAACTGCCCTTCAACTAGCAATACACTGGATCTCTGCTAAGAGAACTGGCAACCAAGTCCGCCCCAAAAAGCAATCTCCATAAAGAGGGCAGCAAAACCAACTCAAAAAGAGGACCGAGAGCACAATTAAGGCTACACAAAAGATTAGTTAACTTGACCTTACGGAAGTTAAGATCAACCCCCGAAAATGCACATCTTCGGATAGCGCTGAAGAAACAAAGAGCGGAGCTCAAATACACAAAATGGAACATAAAAAAAGATGCTGAAAACGAAACATGGGCAAAACTACTATATGATACCAAAAGCAGTAATAGTGCACGCTTCTGGCAATCAGTGAACAGGATCCTGCATCCACAGCATACAGACCTAGGCTTGCACATTGTGGAACAGTCATGGATCAACTATCTCTCCAGCCACTTCAATGACTACCCGGAACAGGCAGGAGCACAAAAAACTAACAACACAGAGCCTGATTCTATAACGTCCTTTTCGGAGTCCCTGATCAAAAGAGAGCAAGGCCTACCCGAAAACATTGTGGATATATCAGCTGCTCAGCAAACAATATTAATAACAAAACAGATTCGCAAGGGCAGGAAAGAAGGAGCTCCAAGACCTAACGGTATACCGCCAGCTCGTTTTAATGAAAAGAACATAGAATGGGCTACTATTATGCAACTGCTATTCTCGGAAGTCAGACTTCTAAATAAAACCCCAGAATCCTGGAGAGGGCCAACGATTGTCCCTATACACAAAAAAGGCGACAAAATGGACCCTAACAACTATAGTCTAGTAGCCCTCCTTGATAATGAGGCAAAATACTTTGCGGGAACCATCTTAGAGGAGATTGTGTCATGGGCGGACTCAAATCAGATCATACCATTGAACCAGACCGATTTCCGGAAAAATACTGGAACAGCTAAAAACAATCTGGCAATCTCTCTAATGATTAACGCAGCAAAAACAAAAAAACTGCAACTGCACATGTGCTACATTGATTTTATTGCGGCGTTTGACAACATCGAGAGAGGCAGACTCTGGGGGAAACTGGCACAATGGGGAATACCGCAGCCAACTCTAAGCATGCTGAAGCTTCTCCACTCTGATACCTGGGTGCAGGTGATGCTAGGAGGCGGCACATATCTGTCATCTAAAGTTTGCACCACCAAAGGCCTCAAGCAAGGGTGCGTGCTTGCCCCAATATTGTTCAATCTGTACATGGCGGATCTATCAGGCATACTAAATAGATGCAACTCCCACTCCCGAGGTTGGGAGGGAAATCTCTGAGATATCTTTTGTACGCAGATTATGTTGTGCTACTTAGCCACACCTACATCGGCCTTCAGCAGCTTCTGAATCAAATGCACAGTTATGCCACTGAAAACAAACTAAAAATAAATCTGAGCAAAACACACACTATGTCGATAAACACACACAAAAAGCTTCAGAAGTCTTGGGCCCTAGGCGGCCAAAAAATAGAGCCAGCATCTGTCTATAAATACCTGGGAGTCATCTTCGACAGGGATGGTACATTTGCACAGCAAAAGCAGGAAGCAAAAAGGAGAGGGTCTTGCATTGCCGTCACATTAAAAAGTATAGCCAACCAACTGACGGGACCAATTCTGACCCCCTATCTGAAAGTTATCCAGGCTAAGTTACTCCCTTCCATCTGCTATGGCAGCGAGGCACTACGCGGGAGAGACTCCAAGAACCTGGACACAATCCAGACAAAAGCCTACAGAACAATGTTTTCGCTCCCGTCCCATACATCGCCCGCCCAACTTAGGTTGGAATTTGGACTACAAAAACAAGCTCTTGCAAGACAGGGTGCTTATATCATCTGCTGCCACAAACTTCGTTCTGCTACTACCAACACTCTAAATTTGTTGCTATGGCAAGATATTCAAAGCAGGGACATATCTCAGGCAAGATCTTATCTGAAGGCATCCCTTGGGGCCACTAATCTATCCGCGATCTGGGACATGCAACTAGGGCATAATCTGTTTAAAAAATTGGTCTGAAAAAACGTCAAATCTCTTTCACTACTAGAGGATAAAGAAACATTTGCCAAAAGAAACCATGCATGGATGACACTAAATTTGTATAAATCCCTGACACCACAATCATACTTCAGTCAGGGCTCTCCCAAGGCCACAAAACTGAAGTTCTTGAAACACATATTAGGGGTCTTGCCTATCAGAGAGCATTTTCCACCATGGCTCAGGAGCAATGGCCATGAAGCCTGCCCCTTTTGCAACACAGAGAAGGGTGACATAATTCATATGACCTGTATTTGCTAAGAGCTTCGGCCAGCCCGCCAACAGCTCTTAAAGGACCAACTTAAGCAGATAGGAATTCGCACTAGAAGGCAAGCGGTGCTTGCCTGCCTGAATCCTGAAAGCACGAAACTGAACTGCAGATATGTAAAGTTCCTTGTGATAATCGAGCAAAAACTGTTAAAAAACATTTCGACCATTGACAAAGTCAATATATAGGCGCTAATCAGAACTCAAGGGAACATGCAGCCCTGCCTTAAGATAAATGTTCCTGGACACCAGACTGGGCTTTTTACTGTATGCTTTTTAATGATATTTGAAAACTTTTTCTGTAAAACGTTTTGCACTGGTTTTAATTAACTATGCATAATAAACTTACCATTACTTACCTTTTCTTCCACCGACGTTCGTTGCATCTTTCTGTCTTGGTTCAGTCGCGTTTGCTCTCCTCACCTGAACACGATGTCTGTTGTATGAAGACAGGGATAAAACATCTTTAATATGTCATTAAGGTTCCTTTAGTTTGAGTTTGCGGTGCACCAACATAGCCTTGAGCCCCCAGCATTAAACTGGCAGTTTGTGAAGATGCAGCTGGGCACTGGGGCCTCTGTGAGAGTTAACCTCATGAAGATGTTAGAAGACATGCAGAGCTTTTCCCTAATCCTTTCAATCATCTGAGAATTGTGGGCCTGAGGTGTCCCTTAGCAAGGGGTCATTGTGCTGTCAATCACTGGTGCCTGCACTGTAAAACTGCAGGTGCTAAGCCTCAGAGGTCACTCAGAGGTCAGTGATCCAGAGGGCCTGGACACTGTTCCTCTCATGGGCATGGATTTACACTTCGGCCAGGGAGAGTGCTCCTCCTGTGGGCTTGAGGTCGTGCTCCTTCACTTGCCACAGGCGCTGTGCTTCTCTGGTGGGCATGTATGACAGTGCAGTAGTGGTGGCAGGCAGGAGCTCACAAGCACTTGTGTGCAATGAGCTTACGCCGTTCCTACCACATGCACTTATTTTTAATTTTTTTTATTTTACGGAGTTTTATATAGCACAAACTTGACCCAAAGGTATCGGGTATCATAACACTTTACATAGCACCAGTTGCGTTACATGAGGACACATTCATTTTTGGTAGGCACGGGGAGATTACGTGATTTGCCCAGAATCACAGGATGTTCAGCGTCTTTTGCCGAGACTCGAAACCAGTGAACCCAATGCTTGGAAGCCACCCAGAAGATGGCTGTGGATTGCACACACACAGAGCTTCCTCTAAGAGATGAAAGAAATGGTTTAGTTGCTACTCAACCACATCATGGGGAGCAGACGCTGAATACCTTCTTTACCCCACCTACAAGGTTGCTTAGAACGATTGCCTATGGTGGTAGAGATTTGGAATGTTCAAGTCTCTCCAAGAATCGCCTGCACTGAGTGAACACCTGGGTACACTCTATGCCAGGCGGCTTGAAATGGAGGCTATGCCATGATGAGCCCAGATAAAGAAGTAGGAGACCAGATCATTCAAGGGTGTCGCCCCTCCAAAGGTCATCTGCATATTGCAAGAGAGGCAGCTCTCTCACAGACATATTGGCCGTATGTTGATACCATGAGCTGTTGTACAATTGTGTGTCTCACTAGAAGGCCACAATTGCAGTGGTCCACACTTGTGCGGCTCACAAGGAGGCCACAACTGTAGTGGTTTCAATCAGATCACCACGAACGACAATTGCCCCAAAGCACAAGCTGGGTGTGCCAGGTCCAGAGGAGAATTGGCTACTTTGGGGGCTCAATGCCAAAGACCAGCTGCACAGACCATGGTAGGAAATCGCAATGTGGGGGAAAAAAACTATTTTACACAAGTGTGCTTTTGAAAATGACTCTCAGCAACATAGAATTCCAATTTCGAGAATGCCACCCTGATGCAGGGAAAAGACAAAAGGAAGTAGAGACACAGTGGGGTGTCTGGACAGGGGCCAGATGGAGCCCGTGCCTCAAATCCCTTTGGCTATTTTAGTATTTATCCATTTTATTTTAGCTTTTGATAAAAAAAAGATAAAACTAGTATATTGTCACATTTATTTAATCAATAAATGTAGTCTCATACTAGAGTTCCTGAAGGGTCTCAATGCTATCGCTACCTATAGACGATAAATCAATACACCTGTATGAAAACATGTACATTTTAGTCAAATCTTGAGCACATCCACATGACAGCATAAAAAATCACTCAAAAGGCAACCTAATTTCCGTTTTTATCCATAATTACAAATAAATACAGATAAGATTTCAGTCTGTATTTGAGTGTAAAAATCAATTAAAACGGAAACTGGGAGCCTTAATTGCAATTTAGGTTCCGCTAATATTAATCCGCTAGGAAGAATTCTGTTTTCGAGAATGTGTATTGCAACCACTCTCCCCTAACCGTAACTTTTTCCTACACCATTCCCTAATGTAAACCCAAAACCTTAATCTGTTTCCCTAGCCCTAATACTGACCTTAATCCTAACCTTATTCCTAAACCTATCTCTAATGCAAACTCTAATCTCTTCCTTTTATCTTGCCCCAATAATCCCAATCCTAATTATCCCTGGGTATAGTTTGTGTAGTAGCGCTACGCGTAGCTACGCCAAGTGCACTTCGCACTACGCGAAATGCGTAGTGCACTGTGCAAAATGCTGTTCGCACTGATTGCACAGTGCCGGATGCTTGTCCACACTGTGCAATCAGTGCAAGCCGCATCTTGCACAGTGCAAGCAGTCTTTTTCTGCTGCTCGAGTAGATTTCTACTCGAGCGGCAGCTTTCTCAACGCGGACTGGTAGTTTTTCATCACAAGCGGTCGCAAGCATACGCGACCACTCGCAATGAGAAACCCGACCTCCCCGCGTTGAGTATCTTGTGGGAGGTTTATTTTCCACGCTCGCGATCGCCAACTTGATGCTGTTGATCGCGAACGAGGAAAAAGTCTTGCCGGGATATCATTTTGCTCGCTCGCGGTCGCCAACTTGACATTGAGGACCGCGAGCATGCAAAAAATGACCGCTACACTATGCATGTTTTCACTGTGCTACGTGCAATTCGCGTAGTGCGAAGTAGCGCAAACTTCGCGAAGTACACGAGCGTAGCGTAGTACTTCAACCAGGGTTAATCCTAATCCTAACTTAATCCCTCAACCTATGCCTAATGCAAACTAAGGGTGGGTGGCAAATTCCGTTCCGTTGGCGGAATTTGCGAAAGTTTTGCATTTTCGCATTCCATGCGGAACGCGAAAATGTCGATACTTCCGTGATCCGCGGCGGAAGAGAATTCGGACGCATGAGGGCAGTAGAAAGTACTCCAGTTGAGTAGATGTATGGCACAAAACGGTAGCATCTTCTTGGTAATTATTAAATATCAGGGCAGGATTCATTCTGGCACGATGCTCCTGTCACAAAAATTAAACCTCAACAGGAAGCACTTACAGATATAAATAAAGCAGGTGCCCGAGTTGAAGCTCAAATTCAGTAACACATTAATCAGCCTAAACCTTTAGTGAGCTCTGTCGAGGCTAGGCAGGTGTGCTTTCTCCCATATCTACCATCTACAATTAGCTGTAGTCCTTGATGGAGGTCTTTGCATCCATGAGTTTCTCGAGGACAATCCCAGTGTAGTTCCTGTGACCAGGAGGCTGCTTTCCCCTCATCTAATGCTCTGATCAGTCTCTGACCCTATCAAGAGGCATGTGAACTCGCAAAGAAGCCCAGCCCCCGGTGACAAAGTTACAGACACATATGGTCACTGATTAGCCAGTCGAAAGTACTCCAGAAAATTAGTGAGCACTGTCGAGGCTAGGCAGGTGTGCTTTCTCCCCATATCTACAGTATACAATTAGCTGTAGTCCTTGATGGATGTCTTTGCATCCATGAGTTTCTCAAGCGCAATCCCTGTGTAGTTCCTGTGACAAGGAGGCTGCTTTCCCCTCATCTGCTGCTCTGATCGGTCTCTGACCCTATCAAGAGGCAAAGAAGCCCCGCCTGTTCGGCCCCACCCCACACACACTAGCGGTATGCAACCTGTTCCTGCCATTTCCCCACTATGATGGACAGCTCACTCAAGGGACTGCGGGGACTTTTGGCGTGGTGACAAAGTTACAGACACATATGGTCACTGATTAGCCAGTATAAAGTACTCCAGAAAATTAGTGAGCACTGTCAAGGCTAGGCGTGTGTGCTTTTTCTCCATATCTACAGTCTACAATTAGCTGTAGTCCTTGCTGGAGGTCTTTGAATCCATGAGTTTCTCGAGTGCAATCCCTGTTTAGTTCCTGTGACCAGGAGGCTGCTTTCCCCTCATCTGCTGCTCTGATCGGTCTCTGACCCTCTCAAGAGTTGAGTAGAGGTATGGCACAAAACGGTGGCCTCTTCTTTGATAAAAATCAGGGCAGGATTCATTCTGGTATGATGCTCCTGTCACAAAAATGAAACCTCAAGGGGCGCAGCAAAATCTCTGCGAGCACGCGAAATTCTGTGTGTTTGCTGAGATTTCCTGCCGTTTTGCTGAATTTTGCAAAAGGCAACTTCACAAATTCCGCCCACCCCTAACAAACCCTACCTCCATCCTTTTCCCTTGCCCTAACTCTAACAATACACTCAATACTAATCATGCCCTTATACCTAAAGCCATCAATAATGCAAACCCTAATCCCTTACATTTCTCTTCCCATAACCCTAATATTAACTTTAATCCTAACCCTAACCTGTCCCTAATGCACGCCCTAATTCCTACCTTTTCCCTTGCCCTAACTCGAACAATAACCGCAATCCTAATCCTAACTTTATCCCTGAACCTATCACAAAAGCAATCCCTAACTCTAAAAACACCTTTACTCCTAACCCAAGCCTACCTGTAATGCAAACGATAGTGCACTTTGGTATTAGAGAAGGGGCTTTAGACTCTTGCACTGCTGGTAATGCAAACCCAAACCCCATTGTTTTCTCTGACCTTAATACTAACATTATCTATAGATCTATTCCTTTCTGTTACCCTGATGCTAAAATAAACTCTAATGGGAGCCTACCATATCTTAATCCTAACCCTATTTCTACACCTGGCACTAACCCACCACTGACTCAACAATCAATACTAATCCTAGCTGCAGAACGAACCCTTTGAACCCCATATAACTTACAATTGCACTAAGGTTAATAGTTCAAGTCTCCCAAATGCTCACCGTAATCCTATTTCTCGTCCTTACCATAAAACTGCAATATATATATTTTTTTAAACGGCAATAAAGAAATAACACAATTTCAGTAGTATTTTTATTTTCTTTATGCAGGATAAAATGTACTGCCGCTTTTCTCCATTAATTTGAATTAATGTAGTGTTTTCCACTCACAGTTCTTTATTGTCACATAATCCTTTAGGAAAGCCCTGCAAACTTCCGCCAGCATACAAGAGGTTTGAATCCCCTGACCAACACTCGTGATATGTATAAGAGAAACAGGAGGGAACCCATAGACCACGTTGGGATGGGTGTGTAATGTAAACAAGAACAATTCCCAACAGGTATCATAAGAAGGCAATTTTAACAATGTATGCAATTCGCATTACAAAAATAAGCAACAAGGAGTCACTAGGGTTTTTTTGAAAAAAGGCGGTATTATTTCACCAGTTGAAAAAGGAGGAGGTCTTTCACATGGTAATACAGTTAAACAGCACTGTACAGAACAGATCATGTGACAACCCAGTGGCACTTGGTGAGTAGTGATATATACAATTAGTGACTGTGAAGGTGCAAGTGCTAAGGTGAACAGCGTGATCGGCGCATAATGGCAAATTATACATCAATAATGGCTCCAAAAGATCAAGTTGTAGTCACTTAGAACATGATTGCATAAATTTAACAGGAGCACAAAACGTAATAAGCGTCATATAATTATGCTGTAAAGTCGACAGCGTTTCGATCCCCTTAAGTTGGGATCGTCATCAGGACAGGGTTGTCGATGAAGCCAGTGAAAGTCACCCAAGCGAAAGCTTGCGTCCAGGCGGTCGCTCAGGAGTCGGTAGCTGCTGCTGATTGTAAGTAGAGTTGAATCTGGTCAGCGAGGGGAGTCGGGCGGTGCCTGTGTGAATCAGGGCGCAGAGGGCGATTAGGGCTCTTGGGATCCAAGGGTGTTAGCAGTAAATGCCGATCACGCTGTTCACCTTAGAACTTGCACCTTCACAGTCACTTCACAGTCACTAATTGTATATATCACTACTCACCAAGTGCCACTGGGTTGTCACATGATCTGTTCTGTACAGTGCTGTTTAACTGTATTACCATGCGAAACACTCGTGATATGGCACTATCCACCACTTACAAGGAACTGTGCTGAAATATAGGCTTGAGCCTCAATTGAGGGGCAATAACGCTGGAGAAGGTGTGGCATAACAGCCAGAGCTGCCGACTTTGGAGTTGGGGATCCATGTTCAAGTCTCGGCGTTGGCTCAACATCCTGCGATTCTGGGCAAATCACGTAATCTCCCTGTGCCTATGAGCAGCACCTGAATACCTGGGAGATTAGCAATGTTCTACAAATCTGAGTATTTATTTAATAACAAGGGAGAGGCCTTTAGTAGCCAATAAAGGACAGAGAGGAAGGGTTATAAGGCTATTGAATATTCCATCCACTGAGGGTAAAATTAAGCATGGGCGAAATTTGCAAATTCGCGGTCCGCAAATTTGCGGATTTGCGAATTCACGATCCGCAAAATTCGCGGATTTGTGCAAATTTGCGGATTTTTTGATTTTTGCGTATTTGCGGGGCGCTTTGCGTGTTCGCTGGGCGATTTGCGTGTTCCCGGGGCGGTTTGCATGTTCGCAGTTTTTTTTGTGCGAGACCGCTATGCGCCCTCTGGTTCATCACTGCCACCCTCTCGTTTTTTGTGCCCTTCTGCCCTCTGTACCACTCGTTTTTGTGCCTTTCTGCCCTCTGCCCAACTCGTGTTTGTGCCTTTTTGCCCTCTGCCCCACTCATTTTTGTGCTCTTCTGCCCTCTGCCCAACTCGTTTTTGTGGTCTTCTGCCCTCTGCCCCACTCGTTTTTGTGCTCTTCTGCTCTCTGCCCCACTCGTTTTTGTGCCCTTCTGCCCTCTGCCCCACTCGTTTTTTGTGCCCTTCTGCCCTCTGCCCCACTTTTTATGCCTTTCTGCCCCACTCGTTTTTGTTCCTTTCTGCCCTCTGCCCCACTCCTTGTTGTGCCCTTTCTGCCCTCTGCCCCACTCGTTTTTTTGCCCTTCTGCCCTCTGCCCCACTCGTTTTTGTGCCATTCTGCCCTCTACCCCACTCGTTTTTGTGCCATTCTGCCCTCTGCCCCACTCGTTGTTGTGCCCTTTCTGCCCTCTGCCCCACTCGTTTTTGTGCCATTCTGCCCTCTGCCCCACTCGTTTTTGTGCCCTTCTGCCCTCTGCCCCACTCGTTTTTGTACCATTCTGCCCTCTGCCCCACTCGTTGTTGTGCCCTTCTGCCCTCTGCCCCACTTGTTTTTGTGCCATTCTGCCCTCTGCCCCACTCATTGTTGTGCCCTTCTGCCCTCTGCCCCACTCATTGCTGTGCCCTTCTACCCTCTGCTCCACTCGTTGTTGTGCCCTTCTGCCCTCTGCCACACTCGTTGTTGTGCCCGTCTGCCCTCTGCCCCGCTCGTTTTTGTGCCCTTCTGCCCTCTGCCACACTCGTTGTTGTTCCCTTCTGCCCTCTGCCCCACTTGTTTTTGTTCCATTCTGCCCTCTGCCCCACTCGTTGTTGTGCCCTTTCTGCCCTCTGCCCCACTCGTTTTTGTGCCATTCTGCCCTCTGTCCCACTCTTTTTTGTGCCCTTCTGCCCTCTGCCCCACTCGTTTTTGTGCCATTCTGCCCTCTGCCCCACTCGTTGTTGTGCCCTTTCTGCCCTCTGCCCCACTCGTTGTTGGGCCCTTCTGCCCTCTGCCCCACTCGTCGTTGTGCCATTCGGCCCTCTGCCACATTCGTTGTTGTGCCCTTCTGCCCTCTGCCCCACTCCTGTCTTATTTTAGAATGGCGCCGGCAAGCTGCCAGTGCCATTCTAAAATAGTTACTAAGTTAGCTTCATCAGGAAACACTAATAGATAAAATAAAGCAGGTGCTCGAGTTGAAGCTCGAATTCAGTTAAACTCAAGCACCTTCTTCATTTTATCTATTAGTGCTTCCTGTTGAAGCTAACTTAGTAACTATTTTAGAATGGCACTGGCAGCTTGCCGGCGCCATTCTAAAATAGTTACAAGCTTGAAGCTTGAACTTTTGCCCCCGGATCCATTCCGCTCGCGGATTTGCGAATCTTCGGCAAATTCGCAGGAATTCGTGGATTGCGAATTTGCCGAAAATCTGCAAAATCCGCGAGCGGAACGGATTTTGCGCCCATGCTTAGGTAGAATGTTCTGAATTAAACAGGGAAGAAGAGAAGGACAAGTGCTGGAGTGTCAGAGAAGAAGTTGTATATCAACCATTACAATCAAAATGCAAATGTTAGCCGTGTGAGCCATACAATGTCACACTAGTATACATTTCTAATCAGTGTCTCGATTCTCTATGCTCTACCTTTCATGACCCCACTGCTTTGAAATGACACGTAATACAAACATAAACAAAAAGTGAAAAAGGAGCATATTATTTTCCTATGTATAACTTCCTTGATAGTACAAAAAGACACATTATTCAATCACATCCAATTATATTCATCAGGGAGTCAGAGTTCAGAATCCTGAGAAGTCGATCTGTGACTGCTCGGGATTTGGAACTCGGACAAGGCAGATTACACCAGAGGGTACAGTACCTCCCAACACATTGGAAAGGGAACGTGTATGGGGTGACTTTTACCAATATTTTTACTACATGAAGACATTTTACTCATTTGAGGAACATTTTCAACCCTGATGAAGTCCTGTTGGACGAAACGCGTTGGCTGGGCTGATGTACGCTTGTAAAAAAACTTCAATAAAGTGAACATGAAACTTCAATAAAGTGGACTTGGAACAAGACTCCCTGATGAATATAATTGGATATGATTGATTAATGTGCCTTATTGTACTTACAATCAAGGTATACATAGAAAAATAATATGCTCCTTTCTACTTTTTGATTATCAGTGTCTATATCAATCATTACTGTCTTTTTACCCTAGTCTTGTCTTCAATGGAGCGCCCAACATTCGAATCCAATTTCTAATAACCAAGTATACGCACCTGTCCTACAGGACTATTCAACACTTGTTCCTAGGATCTATCATGATCTTCAGAGACTGTGCATCACACAATTTTTTATCAAATTAGTCTATCCTTTTGTTTCTTCTCAAGGTAACCAAAGAGATCCAGCAGTGATGCTACTGGCCCTACACAGCAGCAAAAGAATGTTAAAATGGGCAGGCCCCCCAAGTGAAGGTCAAACTCTATGTGTGGAAGTGTTGTCCCCACCACCACGGAGCAGCTGCCCTTGCAGCGGACGGAGAGATTGACTGCTAATAACAGGGAATGGCGCGAGCGGAGGACGGCGTAGAGTATAATGTGTGCAACACCCTTGGCTTCACCTCGGATGGAATTGAATGCGCCTTCTGCCGCGCTCTGCGTCACCAGCTTCCATTCAGGTCATTATTCCTCAGTTATGGCTTGGCAATAAAACCTGTCAGGGCGGAATTTATCGCCACTCGCTCTGATTTATTCACGAGCCGCATGCACGCGAGGGGCGTTCCGCCTGCGCTGCCACCGCGCAGGATCTGGGGGATACCAAGCACTGAGCAGGCTTAATTGTCTTTTGCTGGTTCACTTCCCCCCTAATCTCAGAGAATGATATCATGTGTAGGCTGTGCGGAATGATAATGGAGAAATGTCGCGGGTGATGAAGTGTTGATTTCATCGTATTTTTCTTCTCTTTTTTTTAATGTGATGCCAAATTTCTCATGGGTCACAGGATCCAAACGGCATCTTTAGCAACTTGAGATGGAGGCAATCTCCTCCTGCCTCCTGAAATGTATCCATTGTGTGGGGCTATGGTGACATGTCCCTCTAGGACATCTTGGAACTCCTGCACTGATCAGCAGTTCATTATGGGAAAGTAAGGATAAAATCATGAGGAAATGACATAGGGCCAGATGTAGGTGGCCAAATAGCGAGCGCTAATTTGCAATCACTATCTGGCTGCGAGCAATGTAGGTGAGTTGAAACCTACTAGCAAAATAAGGAATCGTAAAGTTACGATTCCTTATTTTGCTCTTGCATTTAATGAAGCGCAAATTGCGATTCCTTAAGTGCAATGTAAGTAGCACAAAAGAAAGGGCACTTTAGCCTTTAGGAATCGCTAATTACCACCAACTTCAAGTTTGTGGTAATTAGCGATTTTCTTTAAAAATGCACTTTTTTGCTTTTTTTTAAAGTGCCATGTGGTACACATTCATGCCCTTGGGGCATGTATGTGTGCCACATGTGCACAAATCCACATTTCAGGGGTGCAACAGGGTGTCCTTTTGACACCCTGGCACCCTTAAAATAGTGCCCGCTATTTGCGATTCTTTAATACCGAATCGCAATTAGTGAATATCTTCCCATTCATTCTTATCGGCCTCCTATCCCATAGGAATGAATGGGTAGGTATTCCATATTAGCGAATCTCAATTTGCGACTCACTATTAAGGAATATTAGGGATTCACTAATATTTTAGTGATTCCTACCTACATTGAATTTTGCGAGTCCTTAATAGCGAATCGGTAAAATTCGCTATTAAGGATTCGCTAACTTGATTTTAGCTATATCTGGCTCATAATGGCTAATCCAACATGAAGAAATGTGAAAATGATTATATGTTTTTAGATAACAGTGAAGAAAATGATTATTGAATCAAAGCAAATTTTGTTTAATTATAAAAAATGACAATGTGAAATTGACAAAGCCAATCGGCCTGGCTTTCTAATAGAACAAACAAATATAGAGAGTGTGAAAGGCACACAAATAGGTCATTTATACAACCATTCATACCAAATTTAGTGGCAAACGTGCTCTAACAGGAAGTGTAGGGTTAGGCACCCACCCTCACTTATAGAAT
This sequence comes from Lissotriton vulgaris, assembly GCF_964263255.1. NCBI lineage: Eukaryota > Metazoa > Chordata > Amphibia > Caudata > Salamandridae > Lissotriton > Lissotriton vulgaris. The sequence goes on from NC_141697.1 coordinate 42,814,405, forward strand.
ACTACAGGCAAATGTGCTGTCACATGGCACATCACACATGGTTCTTCAAACCTCATCTACATCTGTAACGTAGGTCCACCTAGGAGGAAAAAGGGCATTAAAGGCTGAGCATCTGTAAAACTGTGTAAGACTCTGATTGATTGATTGATTGATTTATCAATTAATTGAAAATCACCCACAAATAAGAGCACAATCCTTAAGTTAAATCAAAACTTCAATTCTACTAGTGATTTTAACTTCACAAGCTGCTTCAATAACTGATTGGGATCATTTCCAAAATCCATGATGTGGCCCCACCCCATCAGAACATCATAGCTCCATGTGTATTTCTTGGCTTTAAAAACTCTTTATCATTCTAGACTTCCCATTGCATTGTGGGCCTTGTAGTCAGATAAACTGTGGTTAATTTGTTACCTCACAAACACACACAGTCCTTGGCCTAAGAGCCATCTGCTCAGGTAACAATGCATTTCATGGTAATAGATCTCCTCTCATTTTGCCACAATGCAGCACTTTGCTGCCATTGCTGTTTTTCACATTGTAATACGTTTCATCTCATTTTGCTTCAATGCGACTCCTGGGAGAGCAGACAGAGAGGAAGGACTATCAAAGCTCAAAACATCTCTGGGGTATGAGCATCATAGGTCGCTGCTGCAAGAAGATCAAGTGTTTCCTATCAAGTGGGTAATAATAACAGCTGCTTCAGTCAGAGTTAAGGTAGGGATATGTTTAGGGTAACTGTAGGAAAGTAGGACCTGCTTTTATGGTTACCCCCACTTTTTGCTTGATGTGATGCTGTTTCTGACCAGTCTGACTGGGATCCTGCTAATCAGGACCCCAGTCTCTGTATTTTCTCCCCTAAATTGGTTTGATAAATACTTAAGTACATTCCAGATTGGACCCGGGTGTACACTTATCAGTTCCTAGTATATGGTACTAAAGTACCGAAGGCATAGGTACACCAGGGGTCCGCCATGGGCTAAAGCATGCATTATACCACCCATGGGAGACCACTCAATTTGCAACTACAGGCCTGCCACTAGCACCTGCTTATGAAAGATATAGGATTACCTATATCTACTGTGGCTACACTTAAAACCTACAAGTCACCCCAAAGGCAGGCCTCAAAATCCTGAAGACAGGGTGCTTGGTTCTAAGTGGGAGGGTTCCCCTGCATGAACAGGACACCCCTACAGCCCATGGAGTCCATTTTACTGGGTTGTAAGTGAGTCAGCCATGTGACATATAGAGGGGTACCCCGTTATTGCATGGTGACCCTCTTGAAACTGGATGTGACAAACCCTATCATGTTTAGTATCAAACATGTTGGAATCATACCTCCACACTGTAAATGGTGTGGGAAGTATGATTCCATGCACCGTAAAGCTCCTTTGGGATGCCATTAGTGCTCCGGGTACCAGTCTTCCAGACCCGGACAGCCTGGCAGGGCTGCTGACGGCCAGAGACATGTTTCTGCCCTCCTGCTGCTGAGCCAAGCTCAGGCAGGGGAAGGCAGAACAAAAGGTATCCTGTCACAGGGAAGTGTGATCACCTCCCAGACAGGATTTAGTGTATTGGGGCAGGGTGGGAGCGCATGCCAGCACTACATGGTCAGTGTGCAGCACACACTTGGTGCCCTCCATGAATAATCCAGTTAAAACCAGTTCAGGGAGCCATTAGCGCGAATCTGGACAAAGGACTGTGGGAGTTTTCTCCCCCTTCTCCAGCCCCTCCTTAGTGAGGGACCCCTGTATCGTCCCAACCCCTTCCTTAAGGTAATTAAAGGGTTACCTGAGGGCAGGTCCCTAGATTCGTCGTGGGACAAGATACATTTCTGACACCACTTCTTCAACTGCCTGGGCACTCTGGACTTCGCTGGACTTCCCTCTGGGCATCAAGGATGCAACTAGGAAGACTCATGCTGCTCCTAATATCATCGCCCTGCTCGTCTGCTGCAACGTTCGAACCTTCCAAGGCCTGTTGGCATCCAAGACACCTGAAGAAATCTCCCTTGAAGTGAATGAGTCACTTTCCTGCATCTTCAGGCACCACAACTTAGCTGACCGGTCTGCTGGTCCGAAGCTCCTACGGACTCCAAAAGGCTCAGCAACACAGGTTGAGGTTCTCCGCATCCTGCAAGGCCTGCCCTGTCCTCTTCCCATGGTTGAGGCCAGTATCCCTCATCAGAGCTGCAGGAACCAAACCCATGTGCACCGCTTCCACATGCAGTTTCCAAAGGCTTGTTGGCTTCCTTCCACCAAGATCTTCGGGTTCCAAGTAGCCCCAATCTCAAGCATCTCCAGTGACCAAGATCTTCACCCTCACCACATCTCTTGCATTGTGGGCTTGCATCTTTGGTGAGCTGCTTGAGGACCTCTTGCGACTTCAGTGCCTCCGACCTGTGGATCTTCTTGAGGGTCATTATCAAATTCTTTGGGCACCCCTGATTATTCGGGGCCTGCCCTGACACCCCTGCTTGTAGTGAGTCTCCTGGACCTTGCTGGTCCCGACATTGCACCTTTCTCCACTTTGACGTTGGTTGCAGTTGCCAAGGCTTGTTGGTGCTCCCGCCGGACACCGACCCCTCAACTCTCGACATCCAATGTGGGACAGCTTGTGTAGGGCTCCGAGTCTTCCACAGTGTTGTCTGGTCTACACAGCTGCAGCTCTAAGGTCACTGTCAACTCTCCTGCAGTACCCGACATTGGTGAGCATTCGTCTTCCATGCCTCCTGGTCACTTCCGAGTGACATAGACTCTGTCCCCTCTGCTTTCAGGTACTTCTTGACTTGAATCCACCTTTGGGTTCCACCGGACACTTTCTCCTTCTCCAGCAGTGGCATCTTCCTGTAGTCCGCCATCGGGTTTGACTGCGGTTTCCGACGCCACTTCACACCTATGCACCCAGCTCCCCTGGTGTAGGTATGCTGGTTCCTAGGTATCCACGGGTGGGGTGGCTTGCCGACCTTCTGTCTTCCATGGGCTTTTTTCAGGGTCCTCTGCGAAGGGACCTTCTTCTTTGAAATTGTAACCACTTGCCAACTGCAAACACATTGGGGTTCTTTTTGATGAACGTGGACTGTTGGACATTCTGAGACTGCAACAGGATTTTGGACTCCCAGTCTCCGAGCAGTGAGGGTATGTAGCAGTCCGCCACTGGGAGACACCGCCGGCGGTGAGATCTCAGCCAGGGCGGGCTCTCACACCATTCAAGTGCTGGCTTTTGTCTCGGAAAGATGACCGATGCCTGCTGTTGGACATACATACTTACTTAAACACTGCCACAAGCCCTTTGCGTTCACCAGCTAGGAGGAGGTGGGAGGCGGAATGTGAACGCAAGTTCACAGATAAGGAGTGGAGGGATATTCTGCATAGGGCTCACACGTCGGGCATGCAGCGCGGCCGGAAGGGAGACACTACTTAAGCTAGTGCATTTCTGGAATTACACACCTTCCCGCTTGGCTAAGTGGAAGAAGGGTGAGAACGGTAAGTGCTGGCACCACTGTGGCCACTCCGGCACACTATCACACCCTTTGTGGCACTGCCCCAAACGACACCGTTATTGTTCAGAAGTGCTTGCAGACATTGACCAAATGTTTGATAATAAGCTACCCCGCTTCCCTAGCTATATTTTACTAGGACTCCTTAACATACTCACATACCCACTATGTTTGCCGAAGGGGAGGGCTATTACACTTGCCCTATGCACAGAGAAGCAGTCCCTATTATCAAAATGGGGAACCGATGCCACTCCTACACAACAAGAATGGACACACAAGTTCTGAGACCTACTTGGAATGGAGAAACTCACAGCAATCACAAGCCAATCACTACATAAGTTCGAAAAGACATGGGGACTGTGCCTAAAATTATTATGTAGCACCTTTTGGGAACTCACCTGCCGCATTTATTTGCGCATTCTGCACCTCGCGGAAAGCATACAGCCGGACACCCCAACCGATACATAGTGGGCTCAGGGACAGATTACTCAATTTCCATTGCACGTGGCTATGGAATGCATTGTTTCACTGAATTTTATTACCTTCTGTTAAATGTACAGTTACCCCTTGTCCCTCACCATCTTTCTTCATCGGCCACTGGATATAGGCAAAGATTTGTATACTCTTTTAGATTAATAAAAATTGATACAACCCTAAAATTGCAACCACGACTTACCCAGTGACTTGCATTGATCACGCGGTTGTGTTCCCTCTCTGCACTTGGCCTCCGCGGGGCTCCTAATTACTTCCCTTGGGTGGTTCCTTGGGTCTCCGACACTTCTATATCTTCTGGGTATAATCTTGACTCGAGTGGTGGTTCGCGTTCCACTATTTTAGTATATGGTTTGGTCCTCCCCTGGTGACCACTGTGTATTAGGTGCTACTTACCTGTTTCTATTGAAAAGTATTGTGTGTAGCTCTGGCTAGGAGATACCTGTATGTGTTAGTGAGTGTTATATAATAAATACATATTTATTATAAATACACTGTGTGGTTCTTTTTCACTAAATCTATAACAATAAGATTATGTTCTGGTAAAACAAGCTGCTTTACACTCCTTCTGGACTAAGCCTGAAGGCTGCTCTCCAGAGCTGCCACTTAGAGAGCTTTTTAAGGTTGTCTAAGACCACTAAACTCACCATAAGGGTTGTCTGGATTGGTGCAGGGTGCCCGCATACATAAGTGTGCATAATACACCAGCTTCTCACAGTTACAGATAGCAAAAAATGTAGTCCCAGATTTATCAAGGTTTTGCGTCGTCATGGCACCAGACAAGTTAACACCTAACCTAGAATGAGATTTACCATTCCACGTAAAGGCTCGCTGCGAGGCCCTGCACGGTTTGGTAAATCTAATGTTACGCAAGAAAGCACACGCTGTTCTCTTGTGTTAGACTGCGCCGGGAATGGCTTGCGTGGGTGGAGAATGGGTGTTCCCATGCATCAATCCATGTATTCTGATGCATTCACAGATTTACGAACACTGGAAGACCTGGGAATGCATTACAATTGTACTCTGTCCCGATAGAGGTGCAACAAGGAGAAATATCTTTATTTCTTCTCATTGTTTTCAATTTCTAAGTGTTCTGCATTATGCAGCACTCTTGCAAAGAGAAAAATGTCTCTAAATATTGTTTTTGTGCTGGAAGGTATCCCTTCCTGTACAAAAACAATCCTGCCTATTACATACGCACCCTTGCACAACGGCACAAGGGTGCCTGCATTGGCGCTATGCCGCGCCAGTGCATGGAGAGGACAGAAATGCAAAGAAACAAAAGGAGAGGCAGGGAGATTAAGGAACTCTCTCTTAGTCCCCGGTTATCAAATATAAACAAAAGAAGAGAGGTTACATGTGTCTCAGAAGCCACAGAGACGGAGCCATGTTTAGAACTAATTTACACACCCAATTTAAAAGGCTGAAACATGTTGACTGACTTAACTTGATTTCTGAATTAAACCAAACCATTACCTTTGGCTGTAAATTCAGACACATATAACTATTTTTAACCGTATCATAGGGATCTACTAATAAAATGTTTTTTGAGATACTCTTTAGACACTTTTATAGATATTTCTCACTGCACGCCCTATCACACAACCAGCTCCGCAGTCTTTCTGGCGTTGTAGCACACCAAAGAGGCACTCGGCCTCTGAGGTGGGGCCCTATGATGAAGCATGACACTGACTAGGTCGGTGTGTGAGGGCTTTCCTATTCAGCCAAATTGGGTGTGTAAATTCGTTCTTAACATGGCTCCGTCTCTGTGGCTTCGAGGACAGAAATGCACCATTTCCTGACAGATATGGTGCAGTGTTGCCCTCTCCTTTTCCCACAGGGCAGCCAGGTGTTTTGTGCCTTTCATGAAAAAAAATCATAAACCTTGGCCTAAGTATTAAAGTTAGTTAAAAAATTGAGATTTGAATATATTTTAATTGTGATGCTATATTTCATCTTCAAGTCATACTTTACTCTGAATGGGTACTTCATTCGAATCTGCCATAAAATGGGGAAAATAATGTTAGTAGGACCTCTCCAATTTGTGTTCTGCGTCGTTCTTATTTATTGTAAGTTTTTTAATTTAAACAAAGATCCATAATTCAACACATTTCATATTCAGCACTAGATAATCCTTTGGTGGGAGCTCCTGGGTCAGAGTGAAGGCTGCAGGGGTCTCTCCAGGTCCACCACCCTACTCATCCTCTTTCCAACACGGATTGCAGCTCACTCTACACTCAACTTGACACTTTCTCCTTAAGTCCCTTCATCGCTGCAGTGGGTGACAAACTTTATTAGCGCCCCCGTTCATCATGTGCACATGTGATGGTATTTTTGACGCCTGATTTACTCCTGCATAGGTAATAGTGAAATATGCGACAGCCGGGGATATCAAAAATTGAATCTTCAATGTGCGCAATAGAAGTGGCATGGGAATAGAATAGAAGCGAGGCTAGAAGAGATGGCGAGACGTGTGGACCGGGACACCAGCAGGAAGGGGAGAGCAGAAACAGCTCAGAGGAGGACAAGAGCATCAAGTGTTCTCGCAAGAAATGTGCATGCGCGGGCACGCTGGCATGCACAGTTTTCTCAAATAATTACCCAGACTGCGAGGAAGAGGAGGAGGGCAGCCCGGGGACGCCGTATGCCAGATAAGTGGTTTTAATTTAATTTTAAGTTATGTAAATTAATTAATAATATAGGGGGGTGGAGGCGGGGGCTGGCCAACTCCGCTCCGATGCGGAGTGTGCGGAGATTTGCCTTCTCTGCGTTCTCCGCGGAACTCGGAGGAGGCAAATCTCCGCTCACTCCGCGGGCGGAGCAGAGGTTTCTGCCTGGGGTTAAAAATACATTGAACTTCAGACACCTGAAGTGAGATGGCACTTTGGACCCAATCCGTTCTGGTCAGAATTTTACGAAGACATACGTGTCCACCTTTCACACCAGTTACTCACGTTCTCCTCCACTTATGTGAGACAACAGGAACAAAGAAATCACCTCAATACTGGACCTTGGTTCTGGTGGCCCAAGAAGGAGATGAAATTTGGAGACGTAATCCCTGCTTCACCCTGTCCCAAGCCAGGCACGGAGGACAGGGCACCACCATGTTTATTTATTTATTTATAAAGGAATTCTTTATCCCAAAAGTGGTGATGACAAGCTGCCTGCAAGCCATGGAACTTGACGAATTGAACCAATGCGGTTTAGGAAGACCAGAGAGTCATCATTAAGCGGTCTTAGAAATATCACAAACTGCCGTTATAACTGTGATAAAAGCAAGCTCTATTTGTGAGGCACTCTGAGCTGAAGGGCTTGAACCTCACAGGAAACAGGAAATGGTAAAGGGACAATATGAAACACTTCCACGGACCCCACTGAGGGGCATATTAACAAGGGATTAATTTTTTGGCTTTAACCCCTTCGACGCGGATGACGAGCTGGGCTCGTCATGGCGTAGCCTCCTCGCACGCTGATGACGAGCCCAGATCGTCATGTAAAGTGCGTTTTTAAAAAACCCAGCGTGCGAGCGGAATTCCGCTAGCGCGCATGCGGTTAAAAGCCAAAAAAGCAGAGATAAAATTATCTCCCTATCAACAACAGGGTGCTTACATGCAAAATTGCATGTTAGCACCCTTTTTCTCTACGCTTCCCTTTGCATCTCTAATGAGATGCAAAGGGGGCGTTCCGGAGTAAAATAATAGGAGAAATGTCCTATTATCAAGCTTCACACTAACCCTCTTACAGATAAAAAAGCAGCTTTTACCACGGTTAACTCTGCTTTTTAAACTTGACAACATCTAAATTTTAGACTTGACAACAAGAAAACTCGGTCTCAGTTTAGTTGAAGCTGCTCTTTATTCAAAGCAGACTGTTTCACAATTTCCACATCAACAAAGGGTTATAAGTGTATATGTGTACACTCGAGTGGTGTACATATTTAACAAAGGTATGTTTTTAAAAAAAACTATCCCATGTGAGTTTAGTCCTAGATCATTGCCAAACAAAAAGGGTTGTAGAATTGCTAGAAAATAAGTACTAGGGTACTATTTCAATTTGTTTTGTAAATATTGTTATTTGTCATGTGTTAGACCTGTCAGCCCTAGGGTGGTCTTTCCATATTTTTTTTCGCCCTTGCCTCATTTTTTCCACCTTCTTTTTGTTGGCCTTAGGTCTCCGGGCACCTTTCCATTGCTAATCAATGCTAAGGTGCAGGTGCTCTCTTCCCCCAACATGGCTGCCACTGACCCCTGCTACCGCAGCGTGGTCTTGTTAGACGCACTCTAGTAGCCAGGAGCTGGCTGGAATCCCTAAACATTGTAGCAATGCCAGCCTGCCTGCCTGCCCATATTTATTTCATTTATTTGTTAAGTTTATAAGGCGCTCAGCTACCCAAAAAGGGTTTCCGGGCGCCGTGACGGAGTGAAACAGCAGATGACAACCTAAATACACAGATTTTACTGGTCGAAAAGCCATATCTTAACATTTGTACGGAAACGCACATAATTTGTTTCTTTCCGTATAGAGGCGGGGAGTGTATTCCAAATGGAAGGACCTAAGTAAGAGAAATATCTCCCACCCATTCTGGATAGTCTGAACCTTGGTACACAGAAATTAGCTGCAGTTTGGGATCTAAGATGACGGGTTGGTACATAGGGGTGCACTAGTGCTTGCAGATATTTGGGAGCGGTACCAGCTTTTATCTTAAACATGTAGTTTAGGGCTCTGAATCTGATACGATTCTCTATTCTGAGCCAATGCATGTCTCGTAGATGGCCAGAAATGCTAGTTGATTTGGGTACCTTACAAAGAAGTCTGGCTGCAGAATTTTGTATCAACTGCAGTCTACGTACTACGGCCTTGTTTGACCCAAGATATAGAATGTTTCCGTAGTCAAGTCTAGATGTTACTAACGCATTGACTACGATCTTTTGGGTATCAGCCGGTAGCACCCACAAGATGTTTTTCAGCCATTTGAGTATAGTAAAACACAAGGCTGCTACTTTACTGGATTGTTGATTCATGGATAAAGTGTTATCCACAATCACACCCAGGTTACGGACATGGCTAACTGGAACTGGAAGAGTACCCATTTGTGTGAGCCAATGTGAAGAGTTCCAAAGATCATTTTGCTGCCCTAAAACAAGCACTTCCGTCTTGTCTCCATTTAATTTCAACTGGTTTTCAGTCATCCAGTCAAAAATATCCATGAGACCCAATTTAAGATTTGAAGGAGAAAGTGAGCTGGAATCCGAGACGGAGAAGATGATTTGAGAATCATCTGCATAGGTCATAAGTGTAAGGCCTGCTTTGTCCGCTATGTCTGCTAAGGGTTTAACATAAAGATTAAAAAGCAAAGGACTAAGGATTGAGCCCTGTGGTACTCCATGTGGGTGAGAAAAAAGTTTTAGAAACGGCCGATCCTGACATGATTTGAAAAGTGCGACATTCCAAAAAGAAACTTATCCATTTTAGAGCCGCGCCACCTAAGCCCGTATTTTTCAAGAAGTTCAACAGCCTTTTGTGCGAGATGGTATCAAAGGCCGCACTAAGGTCCAAAAGAATGAGGGCGACTGTTTGACCATCGTCCAGGAGCATACGTATCTTTTCCGTAACTCCTAGGAGTGCTGTTCGGTGGAATATCCAGCTCTAAAACCGGATTGGGAAGAGTGTAAGTAATTATTAGTTTCTACAAATTTAGTAAGAAGGGAATGGACATGTCTTTCTAATATCTTTGAGAATACTGGCAACAGAGAGATAGGTCTATAGTTGGACAGTACCTCAGGGTCGGCCATAGGTTTTTTTAATAGGGGATTCACCATTGCGTGCTTCCATGAAGCGGGTACCAAAGATTGCGGAAGGGAAAAGTTAAGGATATTAAGGATCACTTCCAAATGTAAGGAATCCTATTACTTTAAAATATTAATTGGCACTGGATCCGTAGGTGAACCTGATTTTATACCGTTAAGAGAAGTATTAAACTCTTCCATATTGATGGGAGGCCAATGATCTATAATGTTAATAATACCAGGGACACTTTCCATTTCATCTATGTCACGAATGTCGGGATCTGAGATATTCAATTCTTTAACTAACCTGTCAATCTTACCAGTAAAAAATTGTGCCAGATTATTGCACTGTTATTCGGTAAGCAATTGGGGAGTAGCGACTGATTGTGAGCCTGCTAATTCCTTAACCATATTGAATTGTGTTTTAGGTTTATTCGTTGCTTCTTGTATGGTTTTGGAAACATACAGAGCTATAGTTTTTATACAGGACGTATGGTACAAATTTCGTGCCTTCGTGTATATGGTCTTTTTATCTGGTGCATAGTTTTTTCGCCATTGTCTCTCCAATGCTTTACATTTTGATTTTTCAGTTTTTAGTACATCATTGTACCATGGAGCAGGGGGACGATGGTTCTTTGATTTTATATGTGGTGTAGGCAGATATGCATTAGCAGTGTCGGATAACCAAGTATGCATGGTCTTAGCTGCCCTTTCCACATTTAACCCATTTAAGGGAGGATTAACACAAAGTGCTTTATTTAAATCTGAGAGTTCCAGCTTTTTCCAGTTTTTTCTTGGTACAGTTTGTGCAACGAGAAATGGCGTTAATGGGGCAGGCAGTTCAAGAGTAAAAGGACATAAAAAATTATCTGAACAGCATAGAGGAATTACTGGATGACATATTAGTCCTGTCAGGCTTGAAAAAATAGGGTCTAATAGGTGTCCCACTGTATGAGTAGGACCAGAATTTAATAGCTTGATATTCATAACCGACAAATCCTCAATCAGATTTCTGCAAGTAGTATTTAGTAAACCATCTAAATGTAGATTAAAATCTCCCATAAGAGAGAAATTTCTGGAGCCCATGTGAAGTGGGGTAACATAGTTTGCTAGAGTATTTGCCCATTGGGTAGAAATTCCTGGAGGCCTGTAGATCAGTAGGCCAGATAAGGTAAAGTTAGGTGTTAGAGTTAGTTTAAAAATGGCTGCTTCGCAGTCAGGAATATTTACAGGTTCAAAGTTACACTTCAGTTGATGTTTAAAAATAATAGCTATACCTCCACCAGTTTTCGAGGCTCTATCTCTCTGTACAATAGCGTAATTCGTAGGAAGCGCTGTTGCTATGTCGGGACCGGCGCCATCGTGTAACCATGTTTCTGTCAAGAAAAGAGCATCTGGCTGCTCGTCCCAAAGAAGGTTAAAAATATCCAGTTTATGTTTCGGTAGAGAGCGACAATTTAGACTATAGAACCGAAAATTCTCTGTAGTATTTGAAGTGTAGGGCTCGTGTAGTGTTTGATTTATGTCAGTGGGCGGGTAAGGCTGAAAGTTTAAGAGTGATAATTTGCAGTTTGGACAACTTTCAGTCTTAGCCAGATGAGCTTCGAGTACTATGGATCCTTTTTGTATCGGGGGGCGCCTGGACATAAGTTGTTCAGATGAGAAAACCTGTGTATCCTGAACTATAGGAGCAGAGGTCATGGCCCCTCTGTCCCGTCTGGGCCCGTCTGCGCCCGGACGGGCACAGACGGGCAGGTCTTTGGCTTCTCTTCGGCACAAAGTCTGCGCACCCGCTGCGCATGTCTGCTGCGCTGACTATGAGATGTAAGTTAAGTAGAGACGGGCTCAAGGTCAGATGCCCACCCGAGCACTGCCTCACCGCGCTAGACCAATCACAGCAGCCCCCAAGAGGAAAGGTACCGCCCTGCACCCTCCACAACAATCAAGCCTAACGCTTGCAGTGGACCGGGGTAGCAGAGGTGATGAAACAAATGCCAGTAAGTGCCCAGAAACAATTTAAAAGAATGCAAGTTTTTAAAAAAAATGTATTAAACACAGGAACACCTTCTCTTGCAACAGCGCAGGTCGCGCTGCTGTTTCAGGTAAAAAGCGCGTCAACCGCGCCTGGAGACTGGCCTCGGGGTTTAATAGTGAAGTGAGCTCTAATCAGCTTCGCCTCACCGCCCTAGACCAATCACAACAGCCCCCAAGAGGAAAAGTACCGCCCTGCACCCTCCACAACAATCAAGCCTAACGCTTGCGGTGGACCGGGGTAGCAGAGGCGATGAAACAAATGCCAGTAAGTGCCCAAAATAATTTAAAAGAATGCAAGTTTTAAAAAAAATTTATGAAACACAGGAACACCTTCTCTTGCAACAGCGCAGGTCGCGCTGCTGTTTCAGGTAAAAAGCGCGTGAGTGAGGAAGCTCCTGGAACCTTCCGGAATAGAGGAGTGGTCACCAATTGCCAAATGCCACTATAAAAGAAAAGGGAGGGAAACTTTCTAGTCAGTTGGGGCATCACTTACCTGGGGGACCCTAAGCAGGAGACTTAGGCGGAAGGGCCTAGTCAGGAACCTATACCAGTGGGGGTGACAGGGTTTAGGCGCTGCCCACCAAGCTGTGTGAGGAACACTGAACTAGCCCACTGATCTGGCCCGGTGGGAGGGGAACCCACGGACCACCTGAAGTGACCTGCTGAGGAAAGCCTTCAACTCAACCCCCCCCCCTCCTCAAGAAACCAAAAGACTGAATCTGTCAAGGGCGCAGGAACCACCAAGCGCCAAGAACAAACCTCACTGCAAGGACTACTGGGGATCAATCAGGTATAGGGCTGTGTCCACTCTGCGCTCCTTTCTGCCTTACCTGGGTCCCTGCACTGTTCTGCCTAACCCCCCTGACGGATCTGCCTGAATTGCTGTGCCCTGAAGCGCTTTTCTCCTCACGTGGAATCCTGAGGGTCATCATTAATTGGACTGCCTGACTGGCCCCCTCGAGTTGTAGTGCCTCTCCAGTGCTTCCCTCTGTGCCCTTGGAGAAGCGCTGGATCCCTGTCACCTGTGCCTGCTACAGTGCTGCTGCCCCTGAGCGCTGTGTCCTGAGAAGCACTATTGAGGAAGCCTCCCCCAAGCACTGTAACCTGTTGACCTGCTGTCTGCCTCTAAGCGCTAGCACCCCCAAGCGCTGTGATTTGTGGACCGGCTGTGCCGGAAAGCACTGTTGTCCCCTTGGTCCCCCCTGACAAGAACTAACCATTGCGGTCCAGCACCACGCGAGAGGGGTGCCGCTATCATCTTTGGGGCCTCGGAGGGAATCGGGGCCTCGCCATCGCTGACGCGACCTTGGCACTTCTCTCTGCGTGGGCCTGGCTGCTGTGTGTGCCTACGCGGCGGCCCCCGGTATCAGGAGAGTAATGAAAAATATGCGTTTTTAAGGAAAGGTAATGAGCTATTACTACTGTGATCTTTGATTGCCCTGATCTTGAGCTTAGATAAAACTTATTTATTTGAATCAAACATACTGGTGTGGTCTCAGTCTCTGCGTGCACTTATTGTCTCAGTGGATGCATGTGCTGTGCAGTCACTTAACACCTAAGCTTCGGGTGCCTACCTGCTCGGTCCTTGCTACCCCCCCCCCCGGGGATCTGGTGAACCCAGGTCCTACATCATGTATATAATTGTTTTGTGCAGTAATATTCTATATAAGTTTGTGAATCATAAATGTATGGCAAGGTGCAAAACTTGGAAAATTTTCAATGATGTAACTGTATGAACTGAATCAACTCAAACACTTGATGAAAAATACATCGATACCCAAGAATTAATTTAAAAGGGTATATAGTCTGCTTTGAATAAAGAGCAGCTTCAACTAAACCGAGACCTTGTTTTCTTGTTGTTAACACTATTATATTGTCCTACTCGGTCCCGTAAGGACAAAACCCCACTTTCTTTTCAAATATTTAGACGTAGGCATACCTGTAATGGGAGGTGGATTATGTGACTGCAACCACAGTCACTATCACCAAGGTTATCACAGTTTTTCATTGAATATCGCTGGAAATCCAGCGTTATTCAATGTAAAAAAGCGATATTCCTGCTATTTTTTTATTTTTTTTATTGCTATGGCACTCAGTGTAGATAATACTGCGCTACCATGGCGATTATCGCCAGGGATAGCCGTCGATATATTTTTTAATGCTAACAGCGGTCAGTGATAATTTTCGCTGCCGCTTGTTAATAAGCCCCTAGCAGAGTAGAGAAATGCATGAGCAGGTACCTCCTCACCCTCTGCCAGTACCTATCTCTCTGAAACAAGCTTCTTTGGGGGTCTTGCAGTTCATACAACACTGTATGTGTTACTGCCCCTGTAGCACTTCACAAGGCCCCTCTCACGAGACACAAATGGGCAGATTTACAAACCCCTTGAGCCACTTTTGCGTCATTTTTAACATGGGAAAAGTGACGCAAAAGTGGCGCAAGGGCCTTGTAAATAAGCCCCAAAGTCTCCAGAGGCAGAAGCATCTTACCAGTAGATCACCCAGTGCTTTTCTGGGATCTTTCAAATCCCTCATAGATTTTGTGTATGTATTTTTGAGTTTGCTCCCCACCAAGTCCGAAATCTTTGATGTCATCTTTGCGTTGGTTCATGTTTCCGGCTGGCACACTGTGCCCTTTTGACCACTAAAGGTATCCTCAATCCATCTCTGCTATCTTGAGATTTGTACAAAAAGAGCCCTGCTCGGAATTGATGTTGATTTATTCCTCTGCTGATGCTGAAGCTAGAATGTTCTTTGCACTTCCCAGATTTTGAGCATTTCTTAGACACTTATACAGGGAAGATGGTCAAACTTCCGGGGTGGCAGTCGTGACATCACAAATTCCTCGACAATAGATGACACCACTGGGCTCATCCCTGGTCCCAAATGTAATCGCTCAGCAGCTTCCTGATTGCTGCTGATAAAGGGCAAGCAGTGAAAAAAACTGCACAAAGTAAACAAGCATTGGCAACGTTAATGAGTCTGGTCTCAATGTGCTAACACACACAAACAAGATTTGTAGATGCCTGTGTCTACATACATTAGCTCATTAAAGTCAGACGTGTTTTATTTTTAATGCTTCTTTTGTTGCCTTCTGCAATAGATGTGTGAATATTACCACAAGCAAAAAGAATTCACCAAACGTCTAGGATCATAAACGGAAATCCAGGACTGTTACAGTTTTACAGGCGAAAACTAGAAATGTTTTGTGAATTCTTGACAGGTACTTAGGGGCATATTATCAAGGGGGTTTATCTCCGCTTTTTTGGCTTTAAAAGCCAAGAAACCGGAGATAAAATTATCTCTCTATTACCTAGCTGTCGCTAACACCAGTTAGCGACAGCTAGTAGGAGATAGCGACCATCTTGGGCCCCACTTTGCATGTCAGTGATATTTATCACTAATGAGATGCAAAGTGGGCGTGCCAAGATGTTAGCAACTGGAAACAGTCGCTAACATCGCTATCTCCTATTACCAACTTTTGGAGATATTCGCGCTAAGCGGGAATATCTCCAAAAGCTAACACCTGCCCTGAGCAGTTCTTAGCCATGTTATCCAATGGTAGGTGGATAACATGGCTAAGAGCATTAGCTCGCTAATGCATGAATATCGCTGACTTTTCAGCGATATTCATGCTTTGCGGCGATTTTTACCGCATTTGCGTTAAACCTTGGTAATACCAAGGTTTATTTGCGGTACAAATCGCCGCAGAGCTGCGGTAAATTTTTGTCTCTAACCAAGCAATAGCGATAATTATCGCTATTGCTTGGTAATATGCCCCTTGTTTCTTTAAGAATGAGGTCCAGAAGAGAGGGGGAGAGAGAGAGAGAGAGAGAGAGAGAGAAAGGGAGAGAGGGAGCGAGTTAGAGAGAGTGTTATTTCTTTAAGAATGAAGGGGCATATTACCAAGCAATAGCGATAATTATCGCTATTGCTTGGTTAGAGACAAAAATTTACAGCTGAGCTGCGGCGATTTTTATCGCAGATAAACCTTGGTATTCCCAAGGTTTATCGCAAATGCGATAAAAATCGTCCGCAATGCATGAACATCGCTGAAAACACAGCGATATTCATGCATTATCGAGCTAATGCTCTTAGCCATGTTATCCACCTCCCATTGGATAACATGGCTAAGAACTGCTCAGGGCATGTGTTAGCTTTTGGAGACATTCGCGCTTAGCGCTAATATCTCCAAAAGTTGGTAATAGGAGATAGCGATGTTAGCGACTGTTTCCAGTCGCTAACATCTTGGCACGCCCACTTTGCATGTCATTAGTGATAAATATCACTGACATGCAAAGTGGGGCCCAGGATGGTCGCTATCTCCTACTAGCTGTCGCTAACTGGTGCTAGCGACAGCTAGGTAATAGGGAGATAATATTATCTCCGCTTTTTTGGCTTTAAAAGATAAACCCCCTTGATAATATGCCCCGAAGTCCAGAAAGGGAGAGAGAGGTGGCGTGTGAGAGAACTAGTGCAGAAAACGAAAAAGAGAAAAAGAGAGTGTGTGTGAAGGATAGTGAGAGAGTAAGGCTTCTAAAAATATGAAGGTCATCACTCTCTTCCAAGAGGTCCTGCAACCGTTTCTTTATGGACAGATAATTTACCACCTTGAAACCATCACTTGAGACGCAGACCTTCCACTGGCCATAGAAGCCTTTGGACAGCGATGACTTGCGCTTGCTCCCAGTAGCTGCACACTCACTGCCTTTCACATCACTTGGGAGATGTGAGGTCATAATTATGTCGGCAGGACGAAGGGAAGGTCAGCAATTAAAAAGAGCACCACTAACGGTCCACCAGAACGCCAATGAGCGTTCGTCCTAGCCCATGCGACTGGGGCCATTAGACCTCACTATTCGGTTCCCACAGAAGGTATACTATACTATCAATGACTCTGTTTTAGCGTATGGCATTATACACATGCACAAACCAACCATCCCTACATGAGTAGATAAGGACCCCTTGGTCCTGATGATGGCCGTGATCCTTTTGACAATAAATAGGCATGAAACATGTTGACCCTTTTTCTTTTCACTCACACTAACAAGGGCCTGAGAGGATCATCATAGCCTACTCTCACCTTGATTTTCTGTTGTTTTAGTCATAGCAAAGGATCCCAGTGAATGAAGAATCTTTGGGATTCCTCTAGTTATTTTTCCCTCACACACACTTCCTCCACTTCTACTCAGACCTTATTTACCACACTCCCCACCATTCCACTCAACTCACATCTGCAGAAAGAAAAGACCACTGGCAAAAAGACCCCTTGAGGGGCCCGTTGGGCATTGCAGCGCCGGCCTAACGAGGAGCTGCCCGGTGATGAAGCATGACACTCCTAGGGGGGTATGAGGGCCCTTGCTCCTAAAAGGAGAACTACCCCCTTCTGTACAAACCTAGAGTTCCCCCCTTAGGAACTGCATACTTCCTGTTTTACCAATCTAAGCTTGGGGTACGTATGCAGGACCTGTTTCAAGCCCCGGTCCATCCAGTTTCTCTGTCTTTGTAATAATTATACAGTCAACGCATTCCCTGATCCAATCTTCAAGCCTGATACATCTTGCGGCTCGTTTTTTGAGTTTGTGACGCAGGGCAACGCATCGAGTCACCTTGCTGCACTGCACTGCATGACAGGGAAAGGGCGTAATGCACCGCATTTAAGGCATTACTACACATTCCTGTCCTTTCTCCCTGCACTGACACCCTTTTGGTAGCCTAGCGCCAATGCAGACACCCTTGCACCATGGTGCAAGAGTGCCTGTTCTGCATGCAGGATTGTTATTATACAATGCATTATGGTAAATGTGGTCCAAGAATAGCGCTTCCTAGTTTGAGCTAGTGAGCTGACCAGCTCTGGTTGATGCTCCTGTGCCCAGTGATTGGTATAGACACCTGAGAAGACTGTGGGCAGCACTTCCAGAACCCCCAAAAGAATGTGGTGCTCTCTACTGGAGAATAACAACTATTCTGGAACTCATGTCTAAAGATACACAGCACTGGCTGCACCTACAAGCAAAAGCCGGACTAGAAACCAAAAGCAGCTCTGGCACATTTGGTCAGACCAGCCCCAAACGGTGCATAGCGAGCAAGCCCAGCAAGCGAGCCTGACTACTACAAGGGGATTCCCCGCCCCCCCAATGATAATTTGGGGAAAAATTGCAAAAGATTTGCATTCTACAATACATTTTTCATTTTATAATGAATTCTATTAATTTTTGAAGCATAGTAAATGATGACCTTAAAGTGCACCAGGACAAGACAATCTTTATTGGGGCTCTTCTAATTAGGATAATGAGGGACTGGGGAAAAAACTTTACTTTCTAACCTAGATTATGTTTGTAACTTGCACAGTAACAAAAGGATTTCTGTGACAAAAGAGATAAACCACTGAGCTATGCACATAAAATACTGTTCTGTGATTTGCATAGTACACCCTCTTTGCAGTAAGCATATTAACCCTGTATGTTACCTTAGATGAGTCAAAACTTTCACTAGACAAAACTCCAATCTCTCTCCAGCAGGTACATTACCAACAGTGTTATCTTGGCGCTTTTAATGTTGCCCTAAAACTGTTGGATATACAAGGAACTCTACATTGCTTTTAAGACTGCTGCAGTGCTACAAAACTGGCCCCCAGGAACAAAAGTGTCCCCTCACCCTTCCAGCCTCCTGGGAAAATGCTGTTAAGGCCAGTCTAGACTTGCTTACAAGAGTGAAAAACTGAAGACTGTCACTAAAGTAGATGTTATCATGCACTGCATTTACCATGATGCATTGGGGCAAACTGAGTGCTAGGATGTAAGGCAGTGTGCCCGACACTATTTTTACATTTGCTGTGCGTTCAAAGAAAGAGGTCAAATGCCAATACAGTTTTCTGACAAACTGCTGGTTATTCTTTTAACATAGAGATTCCAGTTTACTTTTCTTTTTCTTACTAAAAAGGGGTCGATTCCGATCTCGTAAGGAAAGCATCCTGACCGAATCGGATCCGGAATGTTTTCCATACCACTCGGAGTGCTGGAGTTCGACCGAGTGAGTATGATGCATCCATATGCTGACGGACTCGATTCGCTTGGACTTCCATTGAACCCTGTGGGAGCCTGTATACTGAACGAGTACACAGGCTTCCATAGCTAAAAGGCGTAGATGGGGAGAAGCATACACCATGTGGCGGCACCCAACGGTGACCACCACACTGTGCATGCTTAGATCGGGGGGACCCATGGGCACCCCCATAACCAATTCGGAGGACCCCGGGTCTGATTTTGATAGCCGTTTCGTCTCTCCGAGACCGAGTCGATACAACTGTCTGAATCGTACTCGCTCGTTCAAAATCCATATCCATTGCACGGCATGATTTGGCTACGACGAGTCATACGGATAGGATCGGGAATCGATTTGGTCAACGTGAATGAGATCTATGCATCGTACTTGGTCATTCAGAACTGTGTACGATTTGTCCGGAAACAAGGGCTATGAATCGGATCCAAGAAAGCCGAATCTGATTTGGAGGCCTTCTAAACGATTTCGGAATCAGGCCCAAAGTGTGAGGAATTTGTGAAGTGAACTGTCTGAGAATATTGCTAGTGTGAAGGAAAGGTTGCAAAACGTTGCTTTCTTTTAGCACACAATAAATATTAAAATGCCTATAAATGTACTTTACAAATATTTCAAAATAAATAAACTTTTAGGGAAGCATACAAGAAGCACATTTTCCAATTCTGAAGTGTAAAGGAAACAAAGATTTTAATAGGATCAAAACGTACCAAGAACCTTTACCTGGTGATGTGCAAATGAAAACATTCACTGAATCACAATGCCCACATATTATCTATTGCCTGAATGTGTAAATCTGATGATCATTTCAATGGGAGATGTGCTGTCTGTAAGGAACAGCGGCCGCCAATCCCTGCTTTAATTATATATCTGTGACAGTGTGCTGCTAAATGCACCACTAGCTACGTACGACACCTTTACCACTCTCCAGCATGATGGGTATGGCTCATTTGGCACACATGATCTTTGTGCGATGCTTGCTTGCCTTTTTTCAAAATTCCTAAGAGTTCAGTGATGCAACATTGATGACAGCACCCCCACTCTGAAAACTGTTCCAGTGCCTGCTTACTTTGCTTTTTGTCAGAAGTCTTCTTTTGGGAGTCAATATGTGTTTTTGTGCCCTATTGAAAGGCGGCACACGCAGGTGTAACACCGTCCACCTCAACAATTGGGGAGTTAAGTTGGGGCTGTTGATCTGTGTTTGTAACATGGGCAGTTTGGTTAGTGTCTTGCAGTGGGCTTGTTTGAGACTGGTTCTCATGATGGCTGCATCGGGATCTGCTAATAAAGAAATGAAGAGATGCTTACCTTGTATGTAGCATCTTATCTATGTACTGCTTTAGTACACGTTTTAGGAGACGGAGTTATAAAATCCTGCCCCAATGAAAGAGTAAATCACTTGCACAAGAAAGAATTGAAAGTAAAGCTAGGTGGAGGGCCAAGAGTAATTTTTGTGTCCTGCAACATTTGGAAATGAATGGCCCAGCTCACAGGGCTTTACTGGGAAGCACATTCGCCTGCACAGACCTGATATATGTGCCTCGCGTTCCAGCTGTCCAGCAGCAGTAAGTTATGGTGCTCGCTCCTAGAGTAAATCACACGCGTCATCTCAAGGAGACGCGCAAGGGGAAATGGCTGTCCATCATCCGGCTTCAAAACCTGGCTGAGGCTCTCTAAATGGAAGAGGCTTTAAATCTCCTTGAACTGTGACACTCTGAGTGACTGATTCCACTGCCCCTTGAAACTGTGACCCAGCACCCCCTTGAAACCTTAACCTTCTAAGTGAGGGGGCACCCAGCATCCTTACCAAACCCCCTCAATTCTCTTGTGAGCTGTGACCCTCTGAGTGATCGGTACCTATCCTCTTCCACACTCCTGTGAACTGTGACCCTTCGGCTGATTGGTGCTGTGTATCTCACTTCTCAAACCTAGAACCTGCCTTTAACCTGTGACCCAACATCCCCTTGAACCACAGTCCTCTGGGAGATGAATGACCAGCACCCTTGCAGACTCTGCCCTAGTTCCTGCTTCCCTGTGTGAACTGTGACCCAGAATCCCTCACTCCCCATGAATGGTGACCCTCTGAGTGATTGATGCTCAAGACATCCTCCACACTCATGTGAATAGTTACCTACCCTCAGTGTGATTGGTCCTCGGAAACCCCCTTCTGAACTGTGATCTTCTGAGTGATTGGTTCCTAGTCTCGTCCACATTTCTATGAACTGTAAACTCCTGTTTAATTGGTTCTAAGCTTACCTGAGACTCTGTCTCAGGGCAGCCCTACTTTTGAACTATCACCTCTTCAGTGATTGATGCTGAACACCTGCTTGTGTGTGTCCCTTCGCCCCCTTCTGATATCTGACCTTCTAGGTGACGAATATTCCATAAGCCTTGAAATCTGTGAGCTGATGAGTTTTAGGTGCCCTAGCACCCACAGGTGACATGTGAGGTTCTGAGTGAATGTAGGAAAGTGGGTTTCAGTTGCAGTTACCCCTCCACTTTTTTCCAGACTACTGATGCACTTTTCCTTGGTGTGCCCGGGGTCCCTGCCAATCTGGCTCCCAGGGCCTGTGTTCTCCCCCCAAAACTAACCCAATTGGCATATCTGGCCACAGGTCAGCTCCTGGTATGTGGTACCACAGGTACCCAGGGCACTGTGACCAGGGAGGACCTCTAAGGGCTGCAGCACTTATTGTGCCACCCTTAGAGGCCCTGTACCCTGATACTCACACATTGTCTTGGCAGGCTGCGTGTCTTGGTGCAAAATAAAGTGAAGAGTCGATATGACACACATCCCTGGGTGCCATGCCCACCAACCACTGCCCTGGCATACATCAGTCACCCCTCTAGCTGGGTGCCCTATGCCAGTGGTGAGGGTACAGGTGCATGAGCCCTGTGCCCCTATAGTACCCAGGTCCATTCCTGGGCATTGTAAGTGCAGTGCTGCCATTATGAGTATATGGTGCTGGGAGTTTTTTCATTACGAACTCCACAGCACAATAATGGCTGCACTGAAGACTGGGAAGTTTGGTATCAAACTTCTCAGCACATTAAGCCCACACTGATGCCAGTGTGGGATTTAATATAAAATGCACAACAGAGGGCATCTTGGAGATGCCCCCTAAAACTCACCCAACTCCTAGTGACCTGACTGAGTGGCTGCCTAGGTTGCTACCAACAGACATGTTTCTGTACCCATGGGTCGAGAGCTTGCTGCTCTCGGGGGCCTGAAACAATGCACATCCTAGAACGAGGTGCCAAGCCACCTCCCGCAGGATGGGCAGGGTTCACGAAGGAGAAGCTTCAAAGGCATTCTGCCTTTGTGAGCCTCTCCAGATCACTTGCTGTACTCAGCAACTGGTCCCCACTGGTTCTACCTCCCACTTTGGGTGGGAGAACCAGCGGGAAAAACAAGTGAGGTAGAGAGGTGTGCCCACCTCTGCCAACTCCACCCCTCAGGTGGGGGAGGTGAGGTGAAGCACAACTTTGAGTCCCTGCCATCTTAAGGATGGAGGGACCCAGCCAACCAGGGACCGGCTTTTGCCCCCCTCCAACTGGCGAGTGGCAGATTAGAGGGTGTACCCAACCCAAGGAAGGGACCCATTGGTCCCTGCCCTTTACCTACCTGTAAAGCCTCCAAATTTAGTATTTAGGGGCACCCTGAACCCTCCTTCCTTAGATCCAGCAACAACAAGAAAAGAAGAAGGACGAGAAGCCGTGCAGAGCTAACAAGAGGATGACACCCACTGACTTGGCCCCAGCCCTACAGGCCTGTCTCCCCTCGATCCTGCTCCTGTGAAACTCTGCCGTGTCCAGCGGCCAGCAACCTCAAAAACCCCGGAGGACCTGCCTGCCTTCACTTTCCAAGCTGTTTGACCCGTGAACACCGGACATGTTTGAACTGAAGCTTTTGGTGCGAGCCAGGAACTGCAAATCCAGCCCACTCTGTACCTGCCGAACCCAGCCAGAGCGGAAAAATACCACAAGGAGGTCCCCCTGGCGATTCTGACCCGATATCCAGCGACCCCTGACCTGCCTCAAGCCTCCAGACGATGCCTGTAGCCTCAATCCAGAGGACCCCCCTACTGCGACCAGAGCAGGTAAGGAATTCCATGTCCCAAGGCACCCCTGCACCCAATGCCCCATGGCCTTGTGTGCCCAACCCAGCGGTGCCTAACCATCCCTCTACATCCCAACCTACCCTTTGAAGTGGTGGTCGCCCCTGAAAGATCCTCGTCCCGAGCCTGCAGTGTTTATTTGTCCTGGAGAATCCCCATTGAAATCAACGGTGCACCCGACCTCAAAACAGCACCCTGCACCCGGCCGCCCTAGCGCTGCTGAGGGTGCCCCTTTTGTGCTAACTTGGTTCCTATTTTGCCCTGAGCTTAACCCTAGGAGCTTTGCTCCCACAACCCCGTGGCCTGCTTGCCAGCATCCACCAACCGGAGCCTCCCTATCCTCTATAGGATAACATTGGGTCTCAACACTCTGCACCTGGCCACCCGAGTGCCACTGAGGGTGCACCAACAGTGCACACTGACCCTGGGAGACCCCTCAGTCTAACTCCAGAACCCTAACATAAAAGACCGATTACTTATCTTGAAACCGATAACAAATTTTTCCTCATAGGATAACATTGACACTTTTTCTCCCAAAAAGTTTTTAAGTGTTGACTTTTGAAAACTACAAATATTCCTTAAAAATCAGCCGAATAACCAAAACACATTTTCTCAACTGTTTTCAGGTAATGTCCCAGTGCTGAATCTTGGTATCCAGAACTGAATAATAAAAAGTACCACTAACTTAACTTACCTGCTAAGTGAATTTCCTCCCATATGATAACATTGGTGATTCTATGTGAAAAAGTTTTTGTGTCAACTTTTGAAATGCAATGATATTCTTTAAAAATCGTACCTTTAACCAAAACGCATTTACTCACCTATTTTCAGGAAATGTCCCAGGGCTGAATCTAGGATCCAGTCCTGTGTTAGCAAAAGTAATCTGAAAAGTAATCAACTGCATTTTACTTAAAACGCCCATTCACTTGAATGTCCTATACCTGCAATGTGTTGCAAACTGCTTACTTAAAACTGTGACCAAAACCAGTACAAGTTACACTGCAATTTTGAACTGTGTTCATACAAGTAATTTACTACTGAAAAGTATTTTATGCTTACCTGTTTCAGGCTTGCTTGGTTCTAGAAATAAAACAACTGTATATTTTTTATACAAAACAATTGGCCTAGAGTTCAGTTCTTGATTGTGTGAGACCATTTGCTGACCGAGTGTGTACATCAAATGCTTTACACTGTCCTCTTATACTGCCTTACTGCGCGACCAAGCTACCACTTTAGAGAGTAAGGTTCTATCTAACTTTAGCCTCTACCAAACCTCTGGCGACCCTTGGACTCTATACACACTGTACGTCACTTTGATGCAGTATAAATATAGAGCCAGTTTCTTACAGTGAACAGTTCCAAAGAACGCATGATGGTCGTGAGCCTCTGAGGGATATGTGCTCAGACGCCAGCAAGATCACACCCTCAAGAGCATGGTGGAACAGCAACCCTGTAAACTCTGAGCATCCTCTCACACACAAACCCCTTATCAGCTTTACCACCATCAAAGAAACCTGAAAACCCCTGACACCACCACCAGTGTCCTAAAGCTGACCAAGCCAGGTATATCCACGCAATTCACTCACCTCAAAAGGTAGGAGGAGGGTGACCCCTTAACAAACCACTCATGGCCACTACAACCCCTTCTGTAAGCTCACCTGCCCTTCTTTGAATTCAACTCCCTGGTTATTATGGCCTCCAAATTCTCAAAACTGCACTCATTAACCCCTTCTCTGCGGCGGCTATTCCGCCGCAGCGCTAAGGGGGCCGCGCGGCGCTCCCATGCTCGTGATGGAACCGCTCCGTCACGGCCCCGCCCGCTCTTTAGAACATCAGCGCAGGGGCGGAATTCGTGCTGTGCAGGCACGGCGAGCGGGCCGTGACGGAACCATTCCGTCACCAGCACAGCCCCCCCGAGGCTCGTGACAGAACAGTTCCGTCACGAGCATGGGAGGGGTTAAGGGCCTTATTTATGAGGCTGTGCAACACTTTTGCGCTGCCGGCGTGTCACTTTTTATGATGCATCGCGGCATAAAAAATGCACCATGTTGAGCCCTATTTTCAAAGTGACTCATCTAGGCAGATGCATCACTTTGTAAACCCCTGCGCCACATTATACCTGCACCAGGTGTAATGTGTGCAGGGTGGGCGTTCCAGTGCAAAAAGCCTCGAAGAAGTGGTGCATTGAAATCTCTGACATCTCAATGTGCCACTTCTAGGATGCCATTGCGTCAATATTCTACACCTGCCTCTCAGTAGGCGTAACGCTGACGCTGTGTGCTATACTCAGAGCCCTCCCACTGCAATGCTGGAGTTGCATCACGCTTCCGACACAACTCTAGTAATGCATCAGTTTTGCGCCTACAGATACGTAGGTAATACTGACGTATCTGTCATTCCTTGCGACATGATGCGTCAAACAGTAAATGTGATGCATCAATCATGTTGCAAGGAGGGTGCAATGAAAACTGTTGCATTGCTGTTTTTAGCAGCAATGCAACAGTTTTCATAAATAAGTCCCTAAACTGTTTGTGAAAATCCTGATTACCAGTACCAGAGGTACCAGCTGAATAGGGATTGCGAGTTATTCTGAAACATTTTACTCCTGATGTATTTTCCCCTGTCAATCACAAAGGAGGGGCTGAGGGCTTTTGAGACAGGGCCAGCATACATGCCCTAACAATATTGAAGATACAAAAGGTATGCTGTTCCTAATTTTGAGACAAGGGGAAACTGGTTTTGTGTGGTCATGAAGTGTAGGAGGATGGGGATTCCTCCTCTTGGAATATAGGGCCCTCACACACCCGGCAAGGTGTCATGCTTCATCATAGGGCTTGCTCCTTGTCAGGTCGGTGATGCAATATCTGACAGGCTCCCTATGAGGGGCTCTTTGGCGGAGATCTTTTATTCCTACACTTCATGGCCACACAAAACCAGTTTCCCCTTGTCTCAAAATTCGGAACTGCATACCTTTTGTATTTTCCCTGTGCCATTTCATCAGAAAAAAACCTTGCACAACGTTAACTGAGGAAATTTACTCAGGATGAGGAGAAACAGAAGACATGAGGACATCAACGCTAAAATTATGACTTCTAAGGTAAGTACCCGTGAGAAATCTTGTGATCGGATACTAAGATGGAAACCTGAATCACTAATCATCGTTGTATCAATAATTCTGTGCATGGCATAACTTTTTATCTTATAAATGATTTTATTGGGATTTTATCAAACATGCAGCAGAGAGCATGTCATACGTAAATCCAAAAACCTATATCAAGCACTCAGGAACTTCAAATATAACATTAATATATATAACTCAGTGGACAACCAGCCAAATTTCCTAGGGTTCATCTTGTATGTATTTCACATGTCCAAATACATGGCTAAGGTTCATAGCCCCCTTCATCCCCCTCTCTGCACAGCCAAACACTTGCCCCTGACAGTCCTGCCTCAAATTACATTAGTTGTTTCTTCAATACTCAAACCATAAAACTCCTTACACATCCACCAGATCTTCTCAAAGTTGCTGTGGCAGCCTCTAGTCTCATACACCACCTTTTCGACACCACAGACCAGTCCATTGTTCCGGCCGCTGCCCTTTAGTCGGCATTTGTAGGGATCCCCCGTACCCGGCAATGCCTGTTTTTGACACTACTAAGTCCATCATACAAAAAATCTTTCCTCGGAAGATCTACATTACTTGGAATACCCACAATTATCAATTAAGGGCTGAAGGAGATTTTGCATTCCAGTATCACCCCCAATCCTCTCAATATAACTTCCCAATAATCTTGGAACCTCCTGCAGCATAAAGGTATCCTCTTCTCTGCCGCACTTCCCACAGTGAGGCGTCTGGGCCCTCCCCATTTAGTTGAGCCTGATCCTATCATAATAAGCCCAATGCAGAACCTTAAACTGGATCAGGTGAAACCTCACCTTGATGGCTAGCTTTATGTGGTCCATTCTGTCTGCCTCCCTGTCGATATCTCCCATTGCGCTCAGATCCCTTTCCCATTTTTGTCAGAGGGTCATCAAATTGTCATTATTTATTCCTTAGGGTTTTATATAAGGATTAAACTACTCTTTTTGCCAGTTCCCACAGCAAAATTCCAATTCTCAAGTGAGGTGTAGTGCAGCAGGTCAGACCACTCAGGTGCCCCAGCCTGTAGGGCACGTCTGAGCTGTTTGGATGTCAGACCTGCATGTTCGATACCTTATATTCCTCCTCTAGGTATCCAGATGTTTTTATATTCCCTTCCTCCATGATATTCCGTACCCTAGAGATTCCACTCAGGTCCCACAATGCATAACCCTGTCGTTTAGTTACTTCTTTCAGCATGGTCATTTTCCATACTGGTGTTTTCATACTTTGCTCTTCAATCCTAGATACGCTGTTGACTTGTCCGAGACCTACAAGCCATCTGAGCCAATAGGAGATGTTTCTTTCTACCCTTGCCACGTAAATATAGTGTGTCCAGGTTGGGGCTGTCATGTAGCACTTATCCAATCTCACTGCTGGGTTTTTCCCAGGGCTCTATATCCAGTCATTCACTGGTTGAAGCTGGACATTTCAGTAACAAGTCCTTGAGTGTAGCAAAGCCATTCCACCACTGTATATGGTTCTCTGCAGGTTTTTCAGTGCTATCCCTCTGTAAAGCCCGTCTCAAAATAGCATCTGGAATTCCTTCCCAACCCTAAGGAATGCTGTCTCTGGTCTGGTATCAGAAACGGCACATTCTGAATTACTTACCGGAGTTTAGGAAGGGTTATCATCTTGAAGATTGCCGCCTGTCCCATTATCATTAAAGGGAGGGTTCACAATCTACCGACACCCTTTTGATAATCCAATATTAACCTTTCAATGCTCCCTTCCAGGAACAACTCCCGTTATGGTGTTTTGTTGATTCCTAAACATTTAAACCCCTTTGGTGGTAATATTTATATCATTAGGCAATTCCTCCTCCATCTCCCAACTTCCACTTTTGGAACTTTCCCCAGTTTATGTTATACCTGGAGTAGCTTCCATATTCCTCAACTAACGAGAATATAGAGGGTAAGGTTCTGGTGGGGTTCACCACATCTAAGAGGAAGTCATGCGTGTACAGCAAGGTTTTCTCTCCTGTTGCAAAACCTGATGCAGCACGCCAAGGGCTCTATGCACAAGGTAAATGGTAACGAGGAGAGAGGGCACCCCTGTCTAGCCCCACTTTCTGGAAGGAACGGGGAAGGCACATTACCATTTACCCTGACAGCCGCCATTGGGTCCTGGTTCTGGAGAGCTACCAATATGCAAAAGTTTGGACCAAACACAAATCACTTCAATGCCTGAAAAATATATGGCCAATGTATGGAATCAAATGCGTTTGTGGCATCTAATGAGAACATGGCGGGGTGTGGGTCTTTACAAATTATTCTGTATCTCCCTGGCTATGCAATCTCTAGAGATTCAGTCTGGTGGAGGCATTAGATATAAACTCTGTTTTGTCCTTATGAATAAAATAAATTATAACTCTTTGCAGCCTCTTGTGAATATCTAGCCAACATGTTAGTCTCTACGTTCATCAACAATATTGGGTGATACGATGCAAAGTCTGTTTTTTGTTTGCGCTTCTTATGTATCATGGTTATGATGAAGTGTCTCATGTTTGGCGAGAGAGCTTTCTGCTCCTGGACCTGGACATCCCAGCATGTGTTGGATATCTGCTTTGGGAACATGCCAGCATGTGTTGTATATCTACCATTGAAACATGCCAGCATATGTTGGATATCTGCTATAGGAACATGCCAGCATGTGTTGTATATCTACCATAGAAACATGCCAGCATATGTTGGATATCTGCTATAGGAACATGTCAGCATGTGCTGGATATCTGCTATGGGAACATACCATCATGTGTTGGATATTTACCATGGAAACATTCCAGCATGTGTTAGATATTTACCATGGAAACATTTCAGCATGTGTTGGATATCTGCTATGGGAACATGCCAGCATGTACTGGATATATTCCATGGGAACATGCCAGAATATTTTGGTTATCTGACAAGGGAACATTCCAGCATATGTTTGATAATTACCCTGGGAACTTGTCAGCATGTGTTGGATATCTGCTATGGGAACATACCATCATGTGTTGGATATTTACCATGGAAACATTCCAGCAAGTGTTAGATATTTACCATGGAAACATTTCAGCATGTGTTGGATATCTACCATGGGAACATGCCAGCATTTGTTGGATATCTACCATGGGAACATGCCAGCATGTGTTGGATATTTACCATGGAAGCATGTCAGCATGTGTTGGATATCTACCATGGAAACATGCCAGCATGTGTTGGATATTTACCATGGAAGCATGTCAGCATGTGTTGGATATCTACCATGGAAACATGCCGGCATGTGTTGGATATCTACCATGGAAACATGCCAGCATGTGTTGGATATTTACCATGGAAGCATGTCAGCATGTGGTGGATATCTACCATGGAAACATGCCAGCATGTGTTGGATATTTACCATGGAAGCATGTCAGCATGTGTTGGATATCTACCATGGAAACATGCCAGCATGTGTTGGATATTTACCATGGAAGCACGTCAGCATGTGTTGGATATCTACCATGGAAACATGCCAGCATGTGTTGGATATCTACCATGGAAACATGCCAGCATGTCTTGGATATCTGCTATGGGAACATGCCGTGCTCCTGTCTCAGTGAAGCTTGAATCTTCCAACTTACCTGAGGTAAAAATAAACATAGGTGCCTGGGACCCTCAGGGATCGCAACCCGGCTATATTCCCCGTGAAGCACAAATAAAGTGGAGGATAATCCCTTGTGATGACTCTCTTGGGGCCCAACGGCACTGTGGCCAGGGCCTCGACTCTGACATGTAACAATGTGCATTTGTATCGTACCACCCGGATCCAATCTTCCTCCTAACTCCTAACCAAAGACACAAAATGCATCACAACGGAGGCATCAATTCTGCATAAACACTCCTCACATCCCTCTACGTTTCACATGGACATCAGATCACACCCCCGTCACTCACCACCTCCTGCTCATGCGCATGGACGCCCGAGGAGCTGCTCTGCGATAAATCATGCAGGAGGCGTATCACACCTAATGAAACCCATCACACCAGCCGGTGCCCAAAGCTCTGCTCAGGAGCCGGCAGTCAGTGCTATTAAATGTCAGCGCGCTGAATACCAAGGCTGCCTAGTCTTAAATCCACCCCAGGCCTCTTTAATCCACTGCAGACCCCCCCTGGCTCTTTATCTCACTCTTGCAGGGTTCTGCTTTCTCCCTTGCTGTTGAATTTTAACCCTTTCTCTTCCTCCTTATTCCACCTTTGTACGATTTCTCTCTCTTGCACTCTGCAAATATCTGATAAGGAAAAATAAGTGCCTTAAAATGAGTGCCGGTGGGCACTACAAGCACCGCTGGCTCAAATGAAGCACTTCACTCAACACATTAGTAATCTGAGAAACATGTCCATATACATTACCCATATCCAGTGTGATCTGCGATGTGGTCAAATGGGATACATATTCCATGTGGCATCTGAGCCACTCATGAAACAGACAGCAGCAATGACGTCACACACAAACACTTTAAGTTTCTCAGCCCCTGACATTCAGCAACCTCCACCTCTGGAGGCCTCATTGCTGTCAATGCAAGCTCTCATCCACAGACGCCTGGAATTCACAAATTTAAAAACAACCATCACAGTCACTGACGCAAGTGTCACAAATCTATTTAGAAACAACACCCTCCTAAGTGATCCTAATATCAAAAACATGAATGAATACTTCTTCTGCTTATCCCTGTCCTGGATGCCACCTCCCACATAAACTGCCCACCCCCTCAAGGGCGATCTCCATTGCCCTCAATGCCCCTCCTCTCATCTCCAAAAGCCATTCCCGACGGGTCCACCACCAGGACATTCCTTGTCGACTTTCATCTTCGCTCCAGCGTCTTCACAATCTGCTGTTAAAGTGGAACACCCAATCCTTGGCATTTCGTCCCGGGCTACTGGAGTGCTTTCTTTGAATTACGGGGTGTGCATGGACTTCAGATGTGGTTTGTAGAAACATTTGCCTTTCTGAATCCATTCAGTGGTTTCTTTACTGCAATCACTGATGAAGGCTTATGAATGTGATTTGCACAAGGAACTGATATGCTAGTGTTCTGAGATGCTTATTGGATGCCTATTTCTAATTAAAAAAATGAAAAAAATCTTTAATCAATAATTGAAGAATATGAAAATCGAATATTGTGCAATTACGTTTTGGTCCTTTAATTGTGTTTAAGTTTTATTGCTGTTGTAGTGAAAATGTGTGTGTCCTGATGGTGACCCTATTCATCGAAACGTCACTTTTTAAGAAGTCAAACTGACCTGGATTATTGAACGGCTTCAAGTGATTTAACAGGATATGTGATCATTTGTTGATGTTTAGCCTTTATGTTTTGAATTTTTGCCAGTGGTACATGCAGCCATATTGGCTCTGACTCTGCAACCCTTCATTGTCCAATCAAAGTATAGATTATTTTCCGCACATTTCATGAAACATACTTTAATCAGAGTTTTCTCCCTGTGCTGGTGTTTGATGCTGCGTCGTTGTTCGATTGTAGCGCACACTTTCTGCTCCGCTTGCAGTATTTTGCTTTCTCATTTACCAATTCTCCCTATACTTTTACCTTTTATATTGTAGACTTCGCTCTGCTATTACACATTTTCATTACTTTTGTTGTAACTGAATTGCATACCGGTGCATTTATGCCCTAAACTTTCTTCAATTTTGCCAAGTGATGACATATTTTTGTGTGTTCTGCTGTACTTTATTGCATTGTGGCAGTTATACAGAGCTTCATTCGCCTGATGAGGTTCCCATAGCTGATGTTGTACCTTTGTCTTTGATATTTGCCATTATCTTGGTCACATGTTATTGTTTTACTTCCCACTCTACCCCTCCTTGCATCATCTGACACCTCTTTTACTATACTGATCCCGCAAAACAAACCTTTCTAAACTCTTCCCCTCCAAAACCATTTTTACTCATCCAAAAGCCTCCTCCTACTGCTATGACCTAAAAAAAGAAAAAAAAATTCTTCACTCTTCAATCCCTCCACTATCCTTTTCAATCAAAATAACAGACTAACATGATCACTTCTCAAATTCCATATTCCACTATACTAATTCAACATTAATCCTCTAGGGGCCTCGGAGTAGCATGCTACTCGCTGAAAAAGCGCTTCAACGCCTCGTCAGGGGTAGTAAGCGCTATACAAATGCAATTACAATACAATACAATAATTGACTTCATATTTCACTTGGCAGCTGCTTACTTTTTATTTATGTCCCTTTATGGTATTGCATTTGCATAGTGCTTCATAATGAGACTTCGTAGAGCTTGACATCGTCTGTGAGGTTCAACATTATGGCGTTTATTCGCCAATGTCATTAGCTTTACCATCTATAGCACTATCGTGATCCTTCGTTGATTGTCGGCACCCTACGCTGTCAGCATTTTCTGCCAACCGCCTACTGTTTTTTTAGGACATGACAAAATGTTAGTTACGACAACTTTCGCATAGCATGACATTTATGATTTTTTTCAATATCTAGCACAACACTAAAATCACACAGGCACCTCGCGTAAAAAAGTCTAGCCAAATACCAGCGGGGACTGGTTCAAACAGAAAATGTTTCTATGAGAGACACTTTCTGTTCAAACCATTCTTCCACTGGTTTCTTGCACGTCTTTTTTACGTGATGTGAGCGTTCAGTTAAAAAAGTGATGCAAGATACCAACAAACCACATTCCACTACAAAAGCATTATTCTTTTTCTCTTCATGGAATTTTGTAAAATTAAGCAAGGAAAACATCTATGACTTTGACCAGCATTCGTTTTCATCCTTGATTTGGTATTATATTCTTTATCTTGTTCGCTACTTTCCAACTTTTCCAATGTTATTTCCTGTACCAGTTATTGTTATCTCCTTCCCACTGCTTCTCTGATTTCTTTACGTCACACTCTACCTCTGTAGTCTGCACTTTCTTCAGCAGCATCCTTTTCAGGTCTTGCCTACACGACAGCACACGCTGTCTGGTTGTCAAAAGACCTATTGATAACAGTGGCCTTAGACCTGCCCATTGCTTTCCATTGGTTGGCTTTATTGTCACTCTCATTTGCTTGCTTTTTATTCATTGGCTTGTGTGGGCTTTCCGTCCTCTGTTTGTATTTGTCCCTCTATGGATCATATCCTAATTACTTGTGTCCTTACTTTATTCAGGCGCTACTTCTTTTATGTTTTTGGTTAAACACTTCATGAGAATGTACATGTTTCCCAGTTGTCTCCCTCGTATACTTCTCTTCCCCCCTCCACATTGTTCTCTGCTGCTCTCTTAGTTGTTTGATTCTTTCCCTCTCCCTCTTTGTTGCGCTTGTCCTGTTATGCTTCTCCTCTATGTTGTCAGTGTGAACAAAACACAAAAGGCACGATGACAAGGCTGCATTATTTTGTAGCCATAGCTGTGTTACAATGTTTGACACAGTCAGCATTTTTACTTTCATTTACTGAACCTAGATGAATCAGTAAATAAAAGAAAATAAGATGCACAAAGGTGATTCTATTTATGAAGTGGAAGGATCAACAGCAATTTGCTGGCTGAAACTCAAATAAAAAATATATATTTATATAGGTCCACGGGAGGTGGCCGCAGAAAGTGCCGATCTGGTTTAGAGGATGGGTAGGCATGGGGGAAAGAAAAAAAGCATGCAAGGGTTGGAACAACAAGGAGGGTGAGGGAAGATGCACACAATGAGACAAAAGCATTCGGGTAAGGGGCAATGCACATGGAGTGCTGGGGAGAGAAGCAGACAGACGAGAGTGAGCAACAGAGAGCATGGGGAGGGAAGCACACGGAGAACAGGGTGCAACATGGAATAGGGGCAGAAGGACACAAGGGAGACATATACAGGCTCATGAAGTGCTTAAACAAAAAATAAAAACTTGTTCCCTTAAAGCGAGCAGTGAAGGACACAAGAAAGGCGACTATGCTCCAGGGTAGGGAGAGACACAAGATGGAGTAGGCAATCCAGAAAATAAAATGAAAGTTAATAGGAGTGACAATAAAGCCACCCAATGGTGAGCAAAGGTTTGCTTTAAGTCCACTGTAAGCCGTTGGTAAGGTGATCTTTTGCAACCAGACAGCTTGTGATGTCCAGTAGGCTTGACCTAAAAATTACATCTTCTCGATGCAGCGGCTGAGACAAAAAACTGGGGGGCTCATTTATGAGAAGTGACGCATCACTGCATAAAAGCAGCAATGCATCACTTCTCAGTGCGCCCTCTTGGCTACATGGTTGATGTGTCACATTTACTGTATGACGCATCATGTTGCAAGGAGTTACAAATACGTCAGTATTTCTGACATATCCATAGGCGCCAAACTGACGCATTGCTGTAGTGTGTCACAAAAGTGACGCAGCTCCAGCAATGGGTCCTTTCACATGGGGCAATCCCCATGGGAAAGGGCCTGCGTGAGTCTTACACCAGCTGTGAAGCAGGTGTAAGTTTTTGATGCATTTGCACCCTAGATGTGGCGCAGTGAAATCTCATAGATTTCACTGCATCACTTCAAAGAGGGTTACTTACGTGGGAATGCCCAGCCTGCTGCATACATTATACCTGACGCAGATATAATGTAGTGCAGGGGTTTACAAAGTGAATCATCTGCTTAGATGCGTCACTTTGTAAATTGAATGCAACAGGGGGCATGTTTTACCCTGCCATGCAAAACTGACGCATGGCCTCATAAATAAGGCCCTAAAAGTATTCGGGTACATGGGACAGATCTGCAGGAACAATAGTACTGAGGAAACAAGGATCAGAGCTGGAAACTAGAGAGACAATTATATCATAATGTGAATTTGTGCATGCTCATCAGTGGCATTTTCATATTTGCAATTTAAAATCGGACTTCACCATAAGTTAGGATTTTAAATTGTGATTTCGGAGACACCAAACATGAACAGGTCATCTCTTCCCATTTGGAAATGACACTTATAAAATGTAATAAAGCAACTTCAATGTTATGTTATGTTAGAGATAGGCCCTGCAGCAGTGAAAAACAAATGTAAGAGCTTTCCACTACCAGGACATGTAAAATTTAAAAGTACATGTCCTTCTTTTTAAATACAATACACCCTGCCCTCTGGGCTGTCCAGGGCCCACTCTTGGGGTGACTTATATGTATTTAAAAGGAAGGTTTGGGCCTCGCAAAAGATGTATTTTGCCAGTTCGAAATGACAGTTTAAACTGCACACACAGGCTCTGCAATGGCAGGCTCGAGAAATGTTTAAAGTGCTACTTAAGTGGTTGGAATAAGCAGTGCTGCAGGCCCACTAGTAGCCGCTAATTTACAGGTCCTGTACAAATGTAGTGCCAATTTTCTAGGGACTAACAAGTAAATTAAATATGCCAATTGGGTATAAACCAATTATACCATGCTTTAGGGAAAGAGCACAAGCACTTTAGCACTGGATAACAGTGGTAAAGTGTCAAAGGCTTAAGGCCAGCAAAAACAGAAGATATAAAGGCAAAATGTTAGGGGAAAGACCACGTTAAGGATGCCAGGTCTGACACTCCTTTTAACATGTGTACATTTGTGTGATATTAGACGACAGCAGAAGTGTTTTCTTATTTACCTTCTAGCGCTTACAGTCCGCGATATCTGACCTGCTGTTTCATAAATAGTTGATAGCGGATTAACATAATAAGGCATGACATAACAATTTACTTTAGAAATTCCGTTCGCTTAAGATCAGGATGTATATAACAATTGCTTGTACTTCTGCAAAAATACTGTGCCTTTCCATTTGCACCATTTTTCCTGATTACATCATATACAATAGAGTAAAGAGCCTTTGCAACAGTGCAACGTGTGCAGGGAAGTGACTGCAAACTACTGTAGCTGTTTACAGAATGCAAAGTAGGCAAATTGTGTTTCGCTCACACTTCAAATCTAAAATATGAGTCCTTGTTTGGAGCAAAACGAAGTTGCTTGAATGTTTGTTACACACTTACCATAAATAGCTTACAACCACTTCACTTTATTACTTGCTTGTCTGTTTTGTGAGGATTCAGCTTTCTTTGTTAAAATGTCTATGACACATCAAATGGTGTATAAGTACTACGGGGCAGATTTACAAGAACCTTGCGCCACTTTTGCGTCACTTTTCCCATGTTAAAAATGACGTAAGAGTGGCGCAAGGGGCTTGTAAATCTGCCCCTAGATGTGTTGCAAAACGGTTCACAATCTGTTTTCTGCCTTTTCACCCTGGTGCGAAATTCGTTCTCTGGATGGGCTGGGGTGAAATGTAGGCGCTCTATTATGTATTGCGCGAGAGTTTAAAATGATGCACACAGACCTGTCCTCCTTTGCACCAGTTGAAAGGTTCTATGACGTGGTGCCTGTAATTAAACATTATCAGCCCCTGCTTACAGCAGGTTGTGAGATGGCCTCGTGGATCACGTGGTGCAGGACGACACTGAGGCCGAGAGCACAGAATCTGCACTCGGGGCCTCCAATGACGTCGACGTGGCACTGCCAAAGCTGACTGTTATGGATGTCGCTTCACCAAGGTGCCGGGGGCAGAAGCATGTAAATCACACTCCATCTGACGTCACGAGTTCACAGGAAGTTACATCATATGAATTTGACCCTTAATCTACCCAGGAAAGTAGGTCACCTGATCTTTAACCCTGTCGGCATCAAATTAATTGATATTACTGAAGCCATGAACTCCGTAAGAGCAATTAGTACAATAATGGCAGTTATGTGCATAGATATTGTCTGTCTTAGATACGACCTGTCCTATATTTGAATTAGGTTACCTCCTATATTAAATCCCAACTGATCACAAGTGTTGACTTGAACTTGAACTCTGCTATTGACTTACAATATTTTCAATCATTGGCAATTTGATTTCATTTGGGATTTCTTGTAAGGCTCTAGCACTGAACTGACACACACTGGAGAAGGTTTTGTTCAAAGCATTGGGGGTCCTTCCGATGGCGGTCGGACTGCAGCCGACAGCTCATTGGATGCGGTCTGACAGACTGCCGTCTGCTGCTGCGGTCCGACCGACGCATTACAATGTGTGTAGTCAGAGGCAGCAGACAGAGGGACAGTCTGACACTGTCCCACAGGCTCAAGGACCCATCAGGCCATCCAAGGATCTGTATTCCCTATAATAGGGGCGGTGTCTGCTCAGCCAACCGCAGTAGGGATTGCAAAGTCCATTTCTGCCTGCCCTTCCATGGCCCTCTGCTATGGGTACTGAGGGGCACCTATGGTGCCCCCTTAAACAGCCATGCACCGTGTGTTAGGCACTGCATAGTGCCCGCAACACATTACAATGATGTTTCTAAAGTGTATATTTTGTATTGCGACTTGTGCTGCAGCCCGCAGCCCAAGCCACGGTGTAAAATATACACTTTGGGTCCGCCGTGAAGGCGGTCGCATTGTAAAAAGGGCAGTGGGACCGGCGACTCCACGTACCACTTCCACTGTGGTGCTTGTCGGTCGGACTTGGACTAAAATCCGACCGGCATCGTAATGATGCCCATTGTTCTTCATCTAAGAAGAACACAGGAAAGTGAAGCACCCCAATAAATTCATTTAGAAAGAAGGAAAGTCTAGTAAATACTTAGATTTAAACATGAAAAAAATCTAAAGCATGAACATGTGCCAAGTACAATCAGTTGCTTGCAAGTAGTGCTTTTCTGAGAAGGACTGAGAACGCAGTTCAAAACTCTGTTCGGACTCCAAGCCTGGTATTCTTTCAGAATTCCTAATCTGAGGTTTACGTAAAGTGACTAGAGGCACCATTGGGAGTACCTACACGCAAGCCACTGATTCTACATGGCACATGTTCATGCCTTAGATATTTTGCCCCGGAGAAGTCCCAGTGTTTTGGGATGAAACGTGTTGGCTATGTCTGTTACGTAATTTTAAATTTGAAGCAAAGAAATAAAGAATGATCTATTTCTAAACGAACCTGCTTTGTGATATCTACATCCATTGATTTGAGGTTGATGTAACTCTGATGATTTGACTCTTATTTGGGATTTAGGGCCATATGTATCATCATGACCATTTGCGATTTCTAAATAGCGATTTTTAAGGAATCGCTATTTAGAAATCGCAAAATGGTATCGCTTCTTTTTAGCGATTCCTTAACATTCCTAAATTGCGATTAGCAAATTGCTAATCGCAAATTTCCAATACATTTCTATGGGCCAGGAGGCCCATAGGAATGAAGGGGAAATTTGCGATTAGCAATTTGCTAATCGCAATTTAGGAATATTTTCAAGGGTGCAGGGGTGTCACAAGAACACCTTGCTGCACCCCTGAAAATGACATGTGTTGGCATATGGCTCCCATACATGCCCTAAGGGCATGTATGAGCGTCATGTGGCACCTTTGGATTTTAAATAAATTGCTTTTTTAAAAGAATTCGCAACTTACCACCAGCTAGAAGTTGGTGTTAATCTGCGAATCCTTATGGGCATTTTTGAATTAATTTTCCTTTGATACATTGCATTTAAGGAATCGCACAATTTGCGATTCCTTAAGTGCAATCGCAAAATAAGGAATGGCAAATTTTGTGATTCCTTATTTTGCTCCCCAAAATGTGTCATACATACCATTTAGCAAATTAGCATTCGCAAAGGCCGAAATTCTGCGAATTTCGGCCTTTGCAAATGCTAATTTGCTTGATACATATGGCCCTCAATGTTCTAAATCTGTCTTTACTAAACTCGTCTTCTTTATAAATGAATTTATAGGAGTGCTTCTCCCTCATGTGTTCTTGAACGATAATTGGGACATTCCGAACGGTTGGCTCCAGGAGTGGACACCCTCTTATTTTGGAACTTAGTGTGGTGATTAATACCACAGCCATTCAAGATGTGCTAGTACAAACTGTTTTTCATCTATTCACAAAAATGAAACTTGACACCAAGGGGCATATTCTCAAGGACTTATCGCCAAGTTATCAGCACTTTAGCACAGCCAAAGTTGCGATAAATTTATCGCCCTATTCTCAAGCTGGTGCAAACAGCCGATATCACCAGTTTCCCTGCGATAGCAGCCGCAAAAACATCGCCACAGATGACACCGGCAACTAACGGTAATGATATGCAGAGTAGGCGTTCCCGTGCAAAAAGCCGCGACAACACCACTTCGCAACATTCTCAACAACCAGCCAGATCAGCGATAAGATACCAAAACAGGCATTAAGGTGCTTTAACAGCAGGGATTTAACACCTGCCTTTTACTGGTGTTAAGCAGGACAACTACCTGCAGTATGAAAAGGTGCCCAGCCCAGAGCCACATCTGAAGAGCAACAGATGTTATGGAGCCAATGATCATGCAGCATGGAGACCGAAGAGGGCCCACAATAGACGGTGATATGAAACATTACGGTAACTGATTTTGGGGATGATTATCGCACTTTCTTGAGAATATCCCCCTAAGTTGTTTAAAAATGTCTGATTATCACACTGAAATAATTATATTGAACAAGCATAATAAACACTTAGGGCCAGATGTAGGTGGCCCAATACCGGTCGGTAAAGGCCGAAATTACCGAATTTTGGCTGTTACCGACCGGTATTGGGCATTTGGGATGTAGGTGGCCGAAAATTGCAAATTCGGTAATTTACTGATTCGGTATTTTGAGGAATCCGTAACTTATTGATTCCTTAAAATACCGAATCGGTAAATTACCGAATTTGCAATGTAGGGAGCACTCAAATGAGGGCTTTTCCCATTTTAGGATTCGTTATTTACCACCAACTATAAGTTGGTGGTAAATAAGGAATACCTTTGAAAATGCAAATCTGTGCATTTTCAACTGTGCCCTGTGGCAGACATACATGCCCTTAGGGCATGTATGTGTGCCACATCTGCACACAAGCACGATTCAGGGGTGCAACAGGGTGTCCAAGTGACACCCTGGCACCCTTGAATGTTTCCCCCATTTTACCGAATCGGTATTTACCGATTCGGTAATTGCCATTCATTCCTAGGGGCCTATAGGCCAATAGGAATTAATGGCAATTACTGAATCGGTAAATACCGATTCGGTAAATACCGAATCTTACCGATTAGGTAATTTTTACCGAAAATGTATCTACATCCCATTTACCTATTCTTAAATACCGAATAGGTAAAATTCGGTATTTAAGAATAGGTAAATTGGGATTACCTACATCTGACCCTTAAATGCTTAATGTAGGTGATACAAGCCAGTGGGACTCTACAATAATGCCTGGGTTTTCTATTAAAGATTGAAAATGCTTGTTTTACAGCTCGTGTTCTGAACTAAATGAAACCTTTTTAATTGATACCCAGTAGGTGGGCCGTAGACATGGTTTCAGGTTCCAGGCTACCATTCATTTAACATCTTGGCTGCTAAGGCAATTCCCCTCTGGTGCTGGAAATTGCCCAATGCCATGCATCATGACGAGCTCAGCTCGTCATCAGCACAGCTCAACTGTGCCTCATGACGAGCTGAGCTCGTCATGAGCATCGAAGAGGTGAAAGAATGCTATAGCACTACTTAGTGTTTTAATCCATAAAACTATAGCTGATTGTCATGTACCTAGAGTGAGTTGTAGAAAATGAACTGCTCGTCAGCACCATATTTACCTTTTGTTCTTTTCACTTCTTTGGCCCCTTTGATGTCAGGGGATAGGCAGTGCTTAATTTGAGCCAGTGGTTTCAGGTGCATGGCATCCTTATTTAATTGTCAACACCAGCACATATGACAGTCCACTACAAGGTGGCTCTGTCTGGCTAATTTTGAGATGACCAAAACAACACTCAATGTTAAAAATTACTATTTCCTGCTGCCAAAGCCCTTCTTATAGCTTTAAGGGCCTGAAATTGTCTGAACTGTCACACTTGTAAGAGTGTGATGGTTAATAGTTGTGTTGTTGCAGTCATTGGCAATTCTGGCAAGCAGTGGCGGCTCCTCCGATGAGACAGAGGATCATCGCCCCAATGCTTTTCAGCAGTGGAAAAAAGAAAAGATAACATGATAACATGTCATTATTAGCATTTTATTTTTCCTCACTGAGGCAGTTTTGGGGGTGGATCGGGGCTGGGCTGTCTCACAGCCAGCAAGGGGAGGTGTGGTTCATGCACATAAGTGCACATGACGAGTTAGCCGCCGTCTTAGGCTGGTCAAACAGTCACTCCCACTTTGCAATACACAGCCTTGATGGAGAACAGGCCCAAGCTCCCAGCCCCTGTCTGAGCGCCGAACCACTGCACTCAGACCAATGAAAACACTGCTGTCATTGTGAAAGCAGCGTAGTGATTGGCTTAGGGGAGCATGGGTGCTTCTTGAGGTGAGATGGCGCCGGAAGAGAGACGGAGAGATGGCGGCAGCAGAGCAGGTAAGTGGGATTTAATTTTTTTTATTTGACATCACCTCAACCCCCACCCCGCCCGCCACCGCTGCTGTCAGGAGCAATGTGTAGTGCAAGCTGAAGTAGTTTCCTGACGTGAGTCATGGAACTTATCTTTTTACAAACTCAGCACTGGACGGGAACAATGAAACTAGTTCAGAAAGTTTTCTGCGTTTCAGGGCGTATCACCTGACTCATGTACCGAATCCATCTTCCACTCAATAATGGTGGACATAGTAGAGGGATTATCCGTGGAGACGGATATTAAATTAGGAGTGTGTTTTTCCCGTTTTTTGGAAAAAACACACTTGGGGATCGAGTGGCCTGCAACCACGGCAGCACGGTAAGATACTCCCCTCAAACATGAGGGTTTTTGAGTTCTACCATCAGGTGACATACGAGTCACTAATGGAGCGATATGTAAACTAAGTTTTGCTTTTTCACTTTTTCTCATAGCTTCCTGATCGCTTGGGACAGGAGCGTTCCTTTTGTGAATCAAGTCATTAATTTAAGGTAAAAACATTTTGGGTGTCTATTAATACGCTGTCTTTTTCATGAAATATAAGTCTGATTGGCCATACCTTTATGGGATTTCCATTTCTATATAGCTTCCTGGTCGTTGGGTACAGGAACTTGACTCGAGTCCTAGACACAGCTGATTGGACACAACTTCAGCATAGGAATTTTGATGGATGATTTAATCATCGTGAAAAGGTAAAATATCATGGATAGACCCATGTGATGGTTATGAATACATGGTCTATTAGAATGAGTTGCCTACATTCTGCATTAATTATGTCTTGCAAGAGTGAATTCCACTCGGCTCATTAAGGAGGTACACCTTGTTGGTCTTGTACCCTGGGGTAAGCACGCTGCCCTTTCTGGTTTTTAATTAATTCCTTACAATATATCACTACAATAGGGTAATTCTCTTTTATTCCTTGCAGGGTCACCTGTTACCCTTTGTTGCCCAGCTATTGTCTGTCCTGATGAAGACTCGCACGGTCCAGGTTCGAATTACCGGATGACCATAAGTCGAGTCGAAACGTCGACGATATTATCTCTACCTTGGACCCACAATTGTGATATAAAAAGTGCACACAACTGACATTGATGTCTTTTTATCTTAGATTATTCTGACATTAGTTGTTATGAATAGGTATTTTGTGTGGCCAGGTAGTTTCAATACGGAAAACTGTGAAACCGCAATTGTATAATAATAATGTGAATATCCTGTTTATTATCACTCTGATTTTTCCTTTTCCTCTATCCACTGTACACATTCTTTTGATCACTCCCTTTGTGCACGCTCCTTTGGGCAAATTTTTATCCTGAATCAATGAAAAGTTTTGTGGATTATCAATGGTTTGATTAGGAGACAATGAATTAAATATTGACTCTGCTTTGATATATTGTTGGTGTAGTGATATTGCTGTTTGTTACGAGTAACTGAGTTCATTTGTGCATTGGAGCGGATCCAATAGGAACGCCCATGAATATATAACTATATGAATATGGACTGCTTGGAGCAGATCAAAAAGAAATAGGTTTTGGACCACTGTTTTATTTTTATCGCAATATACCCAGGTCTGTACCTTTTGGGTTGCCCCATTTCATTAATGGGTGCTTGGAGACAGCCCAGCAGTTTATCCGCTGTCAAGCAGTTGCCACCAAGAGTCATTAGATGCTAAAATGTTCGCTTGAGCAGATGTACCTCTGCTTCTAAAACACGCGTCGTGAAGGATGGGCGCGATGGCTAATGCCCACAGCGGGGAGGAGATGTTGCTGCTTTCCTCACTTTTATATTAATGTTGGGTTTCCAAGGCTCTGTGAAGAGCGATGGATCCCCGAAGACATCATAAGTGTTGCTTAGATGTTTGTGGAGTGTGGTGATGGCCAGCTGCTTCTGTTGGTAATCCGGGGAAATGTTTCCGATCACTCTTGGGATAAAGAGTGCGGTGGTGCACCCTGTTTATGCAATGGGAATACAGAGGGAAGCAGACAGGGAAAATAGGGGAATTGATACATTTCCTCACAAGTCATTGCTTTTGGAACGTAGGCAAATTTCATGGTACTTCCAAAGTCATTTGCATTTCAATTTTTCTTACTATTCCACAGGCCAATGACTCTGTGAACATCCAATCTCTATTGGAGACAAGTCACAATTTATAAAAGACTCACCCAAAGAATTGTAAAAGAAATATTTCATTGACTATATTTTTTTCTACAACTTTTCAACAAAGATTTCGAACGTGACTGGAGAAATGACTCCTCATGTCACAAAGTTTGTGATTATTAACTCCAAGTCCTCCAAAACCCAGACCCTCCAAATCAGAGATTCCAGTAGTGCCAGTAACTCCTTACAGAAAAGTACCTTCAAGATTATGGGCAGAGCTACAAAAAAACACAGCAGCCGATGCAATATCAGCATTTTCGAGATATCCACTCTGCCCATTGCGGATAGGTGGAGCCAACACCAAAACTGTACTGTAATGGATGAAATGGATGAAATATCCCTTCTCAATTCCCCCTCTGTATGGTAAATGTTGACTCCCAGATACTTTATGGTGTCAAATTTCCATTCGAGTGGGGTGACGGGGAGGGCTCAGATTCGCTCCTCGGGTACGTTGATCCAGGGGAAAAGGCAAGACTTGTCCCAATTGATTTTTAGTGCTGAAAGATGACCCAAGCCAGTAAGTGACTCTCTCAGCTGCGGAAAAAGGGAATCCTTGGGCTGAAGATATATTAAAGCATTGTCTGCGTAGAGGGAAATAATATGGGGGCAGTGCCTCGCTCATAGACCCAAATGTGCTCTATACCCGCAGAGACCGGGCAAATGGCTCCATAGCCACAGAAAATAGACTCTGGGAGAGAGGGCGCCGCTGTCTGGTGGCCCTGTGTATCTGAATGGGCTCTGAAATGGCAGTTACGGCTCGGAATCAAGCTTTGGGGTCTGTGTAGAGCAGTCCCACCCAACACATAAAGTCCAGTTGAAGTAGGGCTGGCTCAGCGTATTGAAAGTTTTTTCAAAGCCAAGTGAGGCCACCCACGCCGCCACTCCCACCTCTCCGCCCAGTCCAGACTTCTGAAAAATCTTCTCAGATTGGGGAAATTGTTCCTGCCAGGTATTAACCCGTTCTGGTCTGGCGCTACTATCATCTGTGCCAAGGGTATCAGTATGTTTCCTCCAACCTTGTAGTCCAACTTGTGGTGGAACAAGGGTCGAAACAAACCTACTGCAAGCGGATCTCTGCCTGGTTTTTGAAGGTCTACAATCGGCACTTCCCTTAGCGTATCTGTCAGTATACCTTTCCCCCTAGTTATTTGAAATACCCGCAAGAGTCCATAGGCTAAACTGGCACTGTACAGGCCCTTAAAATAGTCCTCAAACACCCCATTAATATCCAAT
Organism: Lissotriton vulgaris; assembly: GCF_964263255.1. NCBI lineage: Eukaryota > Metazoa > Chordata > Amphibia > Caudata > Salamandridae > Lissotriton > Lissotriton vulgaris. The sequence goes on from NC_141697.1 coordinate 42,859,294, forward strand.
TGAGAGTTGACCAACTCTCCTGCGCGAATTGCGAGTTTTGCACATACATGAGGTCTGGGAGTCTCAACATTCAGCAGCCATGCCAGCAGGGCGCTTGATCTATTGCTCATTCAATCAATCAATCAGGATATTTGTAAAGCGCGTTACATACCCGTGAGGGTTTCAAGGCACTGGGGGGAGGGGAGGGGGCTGCTACTGATCGAAGAGCCAGGTCTTGAGGAGTTTTCTGAAGCCCAACAGGTCCTGGGTCTGACGTAGGTCGGTCGCGAGAGTGTTCCAGGTCTTGGCAGCGAGGTGGGAGAAGGATCTGCCGCCAGCGGCAGTGGTTTTCCGGATGCGTGGAACTGTGGCGAGGGCGAGGTTAGCAGAGCGGAGGCTGCGGGTGGGTGGCGTTGAGGTATGCTGGCCCGGCATTGTGTAGGGCTTTGGCTTAGGAGTTTGAAGGTGATCCTCTTGTTGACGGGGAGCCAATGCAGGCCTCTCAGGTGGGGTGTGATGTGTCTGCGTGCCTTTTCGGCAAGCAGTGTATTCCCAATAATCCAGGGGGTAGTACTACATGTATAACGGTTCATTGTTTATTTTCTTGCTGAATGAGTGTCCCCAACATTAATGCTACTTCTCTTTTTGTTTTAGCCCAGAGTATCTTTCTTTTAAATCACCATTTATTTCTTATATGCAGTGATTTCTAATCTCCTCCACAAACTTCTCTGTGTGCTTGATACTTTTTGCTAACTCCACTGCAGCTTCCAAATGTGTTAGATGTGGCCTGCAGTCATTCTTACGTTTCCTTGTTATTAGCACTTGGTCTGTTACCACCTGGTCATAGTGTATTGTCTCAACCTGGCATGCCACAAACTCTTCTATACTTTCTCTGATTTCTTGTTACTTTGAAAAAAGCCTTATAGCCCACTGCAGTAGGCTATACTGGCCATTAATGGCCCGTCCATTGTTAACAAGGGAGCGGGCCTTTAATAAAGCCTAGCTATGGTGGGCTAGAGGGCTAGAAGAACATTCAACCACTAGAGGGCAGAATGTTCTCAAAAATAAAGCAAAGGCCTCAGAGAGCCCGAGGGGCTTTAAATCGCCTCTGGCGCACTGAGCCCTTTGTTCACAGCAACACCTGTGAAATAATAACATTGGAATGCTGGAGCTCCGGGCTTCTAGCAGCCATTAGGAGCCGCAGCCCTCCATTGTCTTCAATGGAGCTCTCAACATTCCAATGTTCTGATAAAGTATATACCTTTCCTTTCCTGTGTTTACTTCCTTCCCATACCTCATTGCTGATTCTCTCACAGAATATTTAAAAGAATTTAAATTAGCAGCATTCTGCAAAGGGGGCAATAGTTTAAGTTACCATAAGCCCTCCCCTCCTAAAGTGTTTTATCAAGGAGGGACAATGTTCTATGATATGGTCAGTCACCTCCCCCTAATGCTTCTACTGAGTCTAAGAACATTCCATACCACATTCCAATTGGTTTCAGGTTCCCCATGTTTGGTCAAGAAACATGGTGGAAGTTGTATTCCAGACATACTGCGACTCCCTGCTCAGGAGAAAGAACAAAGAAAATAACATAGTCATCGCTGTCACTTTGTATAGGATAAAAAAGTCCTTTGGGGCAAATTTAAAAGCCCCTTGTGACACTTTTGCGCCACTGTTGTGTCTCTTTTGTGATGCAGTGGTGGCATAAACAATGCGGCCAATTTACAACGTGACGCAATCTAGGGAGATTCGGCACGTTGTAAAAGCCCTGCGTCACATTATACCTGCGTCAGGTAAAATGTACGCAGGGTGTGCATTCCCACGCAGGAAAGCCTTGTAAAAGTGACGCAGTGAAATCTACAAGATTTCACTGCGTCACTTCTAGGACGCCACTGCGTCAATACACCTGCTTGACGCAGGAGTAAGGAGTGAGACAGCACAATAAGTATAGGCCTCAACATGCATAGTGTCAGAATTTCTGACACATCTGCCAATCCTCGCGCCATGGTGGCGCAAGGGTATTTCAGGCTGGCGCAGGTAAACTGACGCATCTTTACAGATGCGTCAGTTTCTTGTAAATATGCCCGTCAGTTTTGAGGTCGTTTTAAAAAAAAAATTAAATAAGTGATTATTTGTTAAAAGAACAAACTTACACATTATTTGCTGTTCTTCTGGAAGGTAAACGCGCTGTCTGATTCCCAGCTGGCGCTTAGCCACATGACGGGCAGGCGACTGTGACAATAATGCGGACACGAGATCGCGCATGTGGATTAGAAGCGCATTCTCCCAATGCTCTGTTATTTTCCCCAAGCAAATTTGAAAAATAAATTCAAGGGAAGCAGAGGCAGACATTTCCACAGAGATGGCAGGTGCTCTGCACAATTCCACATGTGAGGTTACAGGCCACAGAGGGAGGAGAATCAACAGTAACACTGAAAAACTGATGGCCTGAATCAGCGAGACCCTTGAGACACACACAGGTCTCTCACTCATAGAAGATGGAGGAAGGGGCTGCCAGTCTAAGGTAAATTTATTCTGTAAGTAATATCGGTAAGAAGGTCCCACTTGTCCCCGCCGCACACCTCACCCTCATCCGCTCAATCTGTCCGTTATACAAAGGGTTGGCACTAGGCATGGCAGTGGGGGCAGCTGCTCAGGGCCTCCAACTCAGCCTACAAGTATTCCTTCAGATCCAATTGAAAGAAAGGTGTCTCTTTACAATTGGGCCCATGGGAGGGGGCCCTCTCTACGGGCCTCTCGGGGATGGTGTGGAAAGGCTTAGGGGAGGAGGGATACTTCCTCTTGTCCAAGTTGCAAGGAAACAGAATTTGCAGGTGTGTCCAGCAATTCGGCCTCCTGCCCGACTCCCATTCAGAGACACCACAGGACGCCCAACTCTCAGCCCCCAAACAATTCTCACACCTTAAGCCCGATATGAGTTGTAAAAGAGGTTCTTGTTGGTGGCTGAGAGGAGCAGCTGCGGCCCAGAAGGACTCTGCACAAAGCAGCTTTCAGAGCCCTGAATGTGACACTTATGTAAATTAGAGGGGCCTCGCACATTCCCTTTCGCCTGGGGCCCCGAAAATCCTAGAACAGGTCCGGGTTGGGTTATACACCTTGAACCATCAGACCTTTTAACCGACAAGGGGCGGGGCCTTGGAGAGGGCGGAGTGTAGTGAAGTCCTTATAAAAGTAATTCTGGACATCTAGAGTATTTTAGATACCTTCTTTATTAAGCCCGGTACAGCAGCCTGTGCTGTCAACATTCCATGACGCTCTTGACTCACACCCACTGAAGAACTCACAAATGAACTTGTCTGGTATCATGTTTAGATCATAATACAATTTGTTTTTCATTTGTGACTTCTTTATACTCTCCTCAACTCTTCCATATCTCACTCCGCCATTCTACTTCTCTTCATCCATCCTGGATTGACCTTGGAAAAGGGAATTCTACCCCTCATTCAGGCAGACAGTCTTCCCAATGGATCCGTGGCTATTTACTCTATACGCCCAAGCCATTTTTTAAGTTCCATTCCACACGAAGAGCTGCAAAATGCCTTTGAATACTCTGTTCACTCTCTCAGCAATACTGTTCCCATTGGGATGATACAGAGCAGTGAATTTCTGCTTAATCCCAGATGCATTCAGATACTCAATCATCTATTTGGATTTAAATTGTACTCAGTTGTCAGTAAAAATGGATGCAGGAAATCCCTCTCTTAAAAATACACTGTCCAGGAAACTAAGTACAGTTCTGGTGTCCACATTTCCCACAATGCTTATTTCAAACCACCTCAAAAACATGCTAATAATAATAATATACCTGACACTGCCATCTTGCAAATTAATGGAGCCCACAATGTCTAACGTTACATCCACCCAAGGTAAACTTGGACAACTTAAAATCCCTGTAGGAGGATTTAAGTTTTTTTTTAATTATTATTGCAAAAGTAGATACATAAGAATGACAATTCAGATCGAAGCAAACCCCGCACCCCCCACCCACCTTGTTGAAAAAAAAACATTGTGTAGATTGAATAAACAGGGGCGCGTACAGAGAGAGAAAAAAAATAGAGAAAAGAAGGAAAAAAAAAAGAAGCCATTAGGTAAGACAGCGACAATCGGAGGCTTATCCCCACTGTTCCAACCAAGTAGTTAATTTTTCCCAGATCTCCAAACCCCTTTTGCGCCCCTTGCGCCCTTTTCTGGCGTAGACAGCTTTTTCTAAGTAATAAGTGGAGACAAACCTAGCCAGCCACTGAGAGAATGATGGGGACTCAGAGTCAAGCCAGGCGGCAGGCAACACAAATCCGCCATACTGCCATTGCAATGAAGATTAGCCCCTCGCTTTTAACGTTAGGGATTTCAGACTGTGTGCCAAGTAAGATAACAGTAGGGTTTAGTAGTGTACACTGGGTAGTGACTTCTCTTAGGAATTCCTGTACACGGGCTAGTGTGGGGCCAAGCTTTGGACAAGTAGCAAATATATGGATTGAGTCGTCTCCGAATTCAGAGCATCGGGGGCATAAAGTCCCTTTGTACAAAAAAAATAGTTTTAAAATGTTGTGCCTGCAGCTTGGCCGACAATAAGATGTTTTGAGAAAGAGCAAGTGAGTTAAAAAAAACACTGCGTGGAATATCAAGTTTTGTGTGCCATTTGTCTGCTATGGTTTGTAGATCATCAGGAGTTTGTCTGTTTAAGATGTTATACAACAGACCAATTCGGGGAGCTATGGGGTTACGCAAAGTATTAAGAAGATCTACTTCCATAAACCCTGTGGGGCCTCCAACCTTCCTGGAGAGAAAATCGTGTATGGATAGATACTTAAAGTAATTGTGGTTCTTAAGGCGAAACTGAGAAAGCTAGTCCGAGAAAGATGTAACTCCCTCACTGGTTATAAGATCCCCGAGTTTTGTAATGCCAGCTTTATACCAGTCTGTGAGGTAAGACCTTCCAAAAATAGTGGGAAGGTTGTCGTTGTCAAAAGTAGGGGAATAGTGATTGAATCTGCCCAGCCCGAAGATTCTACGGATGTTGCAAAAGACTTTGTAAGAGCTCATAAGAGTCTTAAATCTCACACGTTTGTAATATCCGAACAAGATCTCGCGGAGTAGGCAGCCCCAGTATTGTTCGCCCTGCAAAAGCTGTTTCCCAGTAACAGTTCGGAGCTATACTGTAGGACCGAGGCCCAGTACTATAGAATAATGTTGAGAAAGGACCAACCTCCTCGTTCTTTTGGAAGAGATAGTTGTCTTAGTGCTCGCCTAGGTTGCGAGTATGCTCATATAAACTGTGTAAAGATTTGTTGGAATTTCAGCAAATTGGTTTTGCTAAATTCCAAGGGTATCGTACGGAAAAAGTAAAGAAGTTTAGGGAAGTATGTCATTTTTATAACAATACATCTTCCGACGAGAGTGAGATGCATGTTGTCAAACTGTTTTAGGGCCTTACTAGTGTGAGCGGCAAGAGGGGTTAAGTTATTTGTTACAATTTCAAGGATTTAAGGTTTTAAAAGACTTATCTGCAGCTTCACACCTTACACACAACCTCACCAATCTCTCAACAGCACTGTTGATATTCAGCCACCAATCTAACTCCTTGAGACTGCTCATGGTTCTGCATGACCTTCATTACAGAAATGCATAATTGTATCTCTTAATGAGCTGAAATGAACACTTTTTCCTTCCTTCAAGAGAAATTGATCTGACAAACGAAATGTGTTCCTCACCTCACAGACTCTACTCAAATCCTTGTAGGAAGGTGGAATCTGACTATATGGTTACCCCCACTTTTTTCCTGGTGTTTTGCTGGTTTTCGACTTAGTTGGACTGGGATCCTGCTATACAGGGCCCCAGTCCCTAGTATATGGTACCTTAGGTACCAAGGGCATAGGTACCCCAGAGGCCTACCAGGGGCTGAAGCATGTATTAAGCCTTCCCAAAACGGTACCAACAGTCTGCTCCTGCAGCCTGGGTAAGGTGGTGTAAGCACCCATTACTAAGATATAGTATACCTATATCTACCTTTTAAAACAGACACATATAAACCTATAAGTCACTCCTAGAGCAGGCCTTGACAATCCTGGAGGCAGAGTGCTTGGTTTTGTGTGAGAGGGTGCCCTAGCATGAGCTGAGCCCCTCTTCAGCTTTCGGAATCCCTACCTTATAGCTGTTCTGTGATACAGCCATACCATATACTCTTAAGTGCATTATAATCTTGTGGTTGATGCCAACTTTGGAATGGCTGCATCAAAACATGTTGTGTTTGGTGTCAAACACTTTGGAATACTACCCCCCCTCCCCCGCCAGTCCTGGTGGCGGGGGTAGCATTCCACCCTTCTGGAGAGTGAAGACATGTACACACTGGTCTAACAGGTAAAAGTTAAACAGAGCCTCAGCATCACAAAAATGGATGCTGCTGCCACAGACACGAGTCTGACCTCCTGCTGCTGGACGAAACTCCAGCAGGAGAGGCATGGACAATAGGTTTCCTGTCCAGGGAGGTGCCAGCACCTCTCCAGACAGGCTTTAGTGTATTGAGCAGGGTGGGTGCATTCAGTGAATGCTTTTCAGACAGTGCCTGGGGCACATAAGGTGTCCCCATGCATTTCCCAGTCTAACCAGTTGCTGGGGCACTCAGCCCCAGCTCTGGCGCAAAACTGGACAAGGGGGAAGGAGTGTAACCACCCCCTCCCCAGGTCCTCCAATAGATGGGACCTTAGAGTTAGTCCATACTCTAAACTTAGTATAAGTATAGGAACCCAGTCCCTATGACTTTAGATTACCCTGGACAAAACTCTGAAATATATATCTTGGACATTCGACATTCTATTTCGACTAGAAGACTGAAGAAATCTCCCTTGGGGTCAAGGAGTGACTCCCCTGTTCAAACAGGCACCAAAGAAGCATCTTGCCGGTCTGCATTTTTTAGGCTCCCGCCGGATCCCGAAGAATCTGCGAAACAGGACACAGACTTCCAGACATCTCTGAGGCTGACAGGAGTCCTCAGCAAAGCTGGGACCTGTAGCCATCACGAGAGACGTGGGAACGGAATTCCTGGACAACCAGCACATTTGCTAGTGCATCAACTTCCCGAGCTTTCCCGAAGTTGTGTATTGGGCTTCTGGTAATCCAGGCCGTGACCACCTTTTGCATGGAAACTTGTGGGCCTACACTCCACAAGTGTTCTGTGGGCCCGCTTCCTGCATTTCTGCTCGAGCCCCCTTTGCGATCCCTGGTCCGATGACTGGTGGGTCCCCATGAAGGATTCTCTTTTGTTTCTTGGGCTTTCCTGGTTGCTCCAGACGTGCCTTGACTTCCCTCCAAAGGGTGAGTCCCTCAGATCTTGCTTCTCTGAACAAATCCAATATTTGCATTCTGCATGGGTTGCTGTTGCCAAGGCTTGTTGGGTCCAATCCTGATACCGACGCTGCAGCACTCGACATCTGACGTGGAACAGCTCAAATCCAGCTCCTGGTTGTCGTCGACACCTCCAGGTCCTCGTGGCTGAAGAGTCAAGAGACACCTACATCACCTGAAAACACCCGACATCGGCTGGCATCTTCTTGTCTCCATCCTGGTCACTGGCTAGTGACCCACACTCTATCCCCTTTGCTTTCAGGTTCTTCAGATCCTCGATCCACCCTTGGATCCATCGGACACTTTTCCTCTGGTCGCCTGCAGCACTTCTTCGCAGCTCTCCATAGGAAACGATGACGAAACCCGACACGAAAAGACACCTATGCACCCAGCTTCCCTGGGTTTGGTAACACAAGTACTTTTGTGCTCCCGTAGGTCTTGACTCTTGAAGTGTCTAGTACTGAAGGGGTTTTACCATAGTCCACTTCTAAGTGTCCTTATTCTTTAAAAACCAAACTGTAACTTTCTCCATAGAAGTTAATGGTGATTCCCTGCTGTGTTTAGACACTGGCTCCTGCGTCACTACCTTGGGTGGTTCCAGGTTGCCCCAGCGGTTCTACAGGCCCTTGGCCTTGTTTCTATGTCCGTCGTGTTTTTTTTTACCACTTTCTTAGTATATGGTTTGTGAGGCCCCTAGGGCAAAACGTATACTGTACTAATTTACTGTGTGCTACTTAAGTTCCTGTATTGTACTTTTGCCTCTAGCCTCATAAAGAGACTAGAGGGGTGTGTTTAGAATAAATACATATATTTTATATATGTACCTGGTGTGGTTCTCCTTTCGTTTGGTCATTCACGAGATTATAGACTGGTAAAACAAGCTGCTTTACATTCCTTCAAGACTTAGCCTGAAGGCTGCTCTCCACAGCTACCACAAGGATAGCTTTCTATATAGGTTGTCTTTAAACCTAACATCAATAAGGGTCGTTTGGACTAGTGCAAGGTGCCCACTAGAATAGTGGACAGAATATGCCAGGCCAACTTCTCACAATCCTCACCAATGCTTTTCTTTTCTGCATTGCTCCAACCACCAATAACTTTAGATTTCACCTCAGACATTGTGGTATCTTCCTTATCCGAATGTAACCATTCATCGTGACTAATACTCTCCAGTAACACGTTTACCTGTGATATGCTAGCCACAGATTACTCATTCCACAAGTCTAAATCAATCTCAATTAAAAGGAAAGTCATTCTGCTAAAGAAATCTGCTGTGAAATTCTTCGCACCAGGGATATACTGGTTGTCAAACCTCAAGTCCTGCAACCTCATAGGAAATCTCACAATTCTAGCAGTTGTTCAGTGCAGCCCCTTGGTCTTTAACAACTTGGTCAAAGGTTTTTGTTCACACCTTACTGTAAGTTTCATACCCCACAAGAATTTCCTAAAATGCTCCAATGCCCCACACTAATGTCTCTCTTTCAAATACGGAGTACTTCTAATCCATTGGTGTTAGGGATCTGGAGGCGAAACTAACAACAACCTCCTTTATGTTTTCATTTACCTGCGCGAGGACACCCACAAACCTTCGCTGCTAGCATCAGTTGTTACAAACGTACTAGCAAAAGGATCAAAACTTTGAAGATTTGGTGCTTTGTATATGGCTTCTTTAATTGCTTCAAAAGCTTGTTGACACTCAACGGACCAGATGAAGCTGAACGTATTCTTCAATAAAGTTCTCATATGATATGTTTTTTCTGAGAACTTGTTCACAAACCTTGAATAAAATTCAGTCAAACCTAAGAATGACCCTAAATCTTCCTTAGACGGGTGAGGGGGCATTGGCAAATGCCCTAACTAATTTCTCATTTGGTTTGATGCCCTGACCACCTACTTCATGTCCCAGATACATTATTTATTTTACAGAGTATTTTCACTTTGAAACCTCTGCAGTTAAACCTTTATTGTTTAGTATTGACAACATTTTTCTCAACCTTGCATCATGTTCATATACATTACGTCGCATAATGAGAAGGTCAGCCTGGAAGTACATAATCCCCGGCATGTCACCAAAAAGCTGAGACATAAGTCTCTGGAATACCACAGCCGCCGAGGTCAAACCAAACGGCATGCAGTGAAATTGGTTTGTATCAAAGGGGGTGCAGAATGCTGTAACTCTTCTATTAGAAGGATGTAACACTATTGATGATAGAGGAAAGATCCATGGTGGAAAACAAATTTGCACCTTGGGTCACTGACAACAGTTTGTTACTTATGGGTAGTGGGAGTTAGTCCACAACAATGTTGTCATTAAGGCTCCTAAAGTCAACACAAAGACAAATGTTCCCATTGGCATGTCTGGCTATCATCAATGGAGAAATCCACTCCGACACCTCCATTGGTCTAATAATACCAACCTCTTGAAATGTATTCAATTCTGCCCTGACCTCATCTCTAACAATAATATGTATATTGAGTACCTTATGTATTTTTGGTGAAGCAGAAGACTTTACTCTTATACGGTGAGTGAACCCTTTGAGTTTATGCACCTTTCCACATAAAAAATCCTGGAACTCCTCCAAAACCCATTTATTTGTATTTTCACTATCACATACCACCAAAACTTGCTCAGGACTTTTAGGGTGAAGTATGATGTGTAATGCTGTTTGGTCCTTCCACCCTAAAACCGAAGGAGACCGACAGTGGCAACATATAATTTACAAGCAGCTCTGTGATCCTTAAATTCAAAAACAAGGAACCTATACCCCAACATTTCTGTTTTATCTCCCCTGAAACTTTCTGGATTAATATCCATTGGCTCCAAATGTGGACCAATAACATTCACAAAATTACTCTCCCAAACAATGAAGCAATAATTGTAAAAGCTGATCCCGACGGAATACCGCCAAAGGTAATAGTACACATTGGCTTGTTCCTATCGTTACATTATGTTCAGTGCTACCACAACAATAACAAGAGGAACCCGTCATTTTCCCATGCTTGTTCAAGTTGTCTCTGTCTGATTTTTTTACACTACTTTGGTCATAAGTGTTTCTACTGCGTGCACCTTTTTTTCCGCAGAAATCGTGTTGATCAAAGAAGTATCATAATGTTAATAAATTGCATTGGCACTCCTTTCAAATAACGCAGCTTTCTTCACCAAGGGTATAATGTCCTTTTAACTTGAATCACCATCTATCCATAATGTATCTTGAATGCTCTTATTCTTGATGCAACCAACAATCTGATTGCAAGTCAAATCATCATGCCTATCCCCGAATTTGCAAGTAAGAGCCAAAGTTTTGAGAGCAGACACGTACTCCTCACTAGACTTGTGTTGTTTCTGTTTCCCATTAAAGAAAGGACATCTAGTTATTGCAGTACAAACCGTGGGCAAAAAATGATCTTTCAAGTCTAAAATGGCACATTTAAATACATCAATATCTCCTGCTTTTTCCAGTTTCTGCATTTGATTGTACACCTTGAGGTCTTCAGGGCCCAAACAATGCATTAGACTCCATTTTTTCCTTTCAGCTGATAAAATGCTTCCATTATCCTCCAAAGTGGCAATATAATTTAAAAAATACTCTTTCCATTCAGCCCATTTAATAAGAGGATCTCTTGGACTAATCAGAAATTCTTTTGGTGTATTAAGGATAATACCCACATTAGTGATGCTTGAACTAGCACTGGCTGACCTGGAACTGGCTTCCATGGTACACAATAGTCACCAAAAATGAACCGGAGTAAACTGTTCTAGCACTCAGCGCAGTTCATAAACTAAATATGAGAAATCAACAAACTAAAAAACAAACAGACAAACAAAAATTCCTAGGCAGGAAATTACCGTAGAAAACTGCAAATACTTGCAGAGTCCATTAAAAGCAATGAAGCAGTTCCCTTACGGCACATATAGGATGCAAAACAAGTAGTTTGTACTATGCTCGCTCAAACTGCATTGCGATTCTATTACAGGACCGGATGCGAGGATTATACTTCTCAATCTTTACTGCAAAAATCACAGCAGCCAATGAAAATGCATATTTTCTTGTATAACAGTATAAACAAACTACATTTTCCATGATGCACATATAATAGCCACGCCTCCATTGTCCATAAGAACCCTCTGCGTGTAGCCATCTTCCTCTTTCTTTGCTGCTCACAGCAAGAGTTAAGTGCACCTTTCATGTTACCTCACTCTGCATGGGTTTCGCTGTAATTTATGCCATTATAATATGTTACCTTGATATTTACATATTGATGTGGTTGTAGACACTGTTATTGATGTTGTACCTTTGCAGTTTGTTTTCAGGGTCAGGATTCGAGGGGACTCGGGGTGCCTCTCCGTTCCCTGGCGCGAAATCCTTCCCCATTCGGGTAATTGCCAACGCAGCAGTTTATCTCCGTTTTCAAAGCTAGCGACCCCTCAGAGTCGCGTTTGACTTCACGGTCATTGACCGGCAGAGCGGCAGCCGTTTTCAACAAAGGAGCCTTCGTTACCTGCATTGTGCATTAGGCACCGGCGCTGAGCCCCCTAATAGCCCTCCTCTGCGGTAAGCGCTGGGTGGCTCTCGGCCGACACGCGCATCCAAGCGCGACCAATTTGGGCTGGTTCTGGTAGTGTTTGGGCTGTGCTCCTCGGTGCGAATCCCTGACAGACTTTAAACGCATTTCAAAGCGTTTTACACATCGGTTGCATCTCTGTAAAACTTGCCTTCCCCAAAGGTTGTAAAATACTGGCCTGAGAGTACGCACACGCTCTGAATATAGTTTTGGCCTAGGTCACTGACCTATTGAACTACAGCAGTGCTGAGGGGGTTTTAGACTTCAGTTTCATATAATTCTAGTGTGCTTGTGGGCTGACCCCCCCATTACCCCTCCTGGTGGCTGTGATACGAGCTGTTCTTTATCACTGTTCTATTTGCTTCACTCCAACTCGACTATGAAGGAGTGGGTTCAGTACCCTGATGAATATGGTGAGGAGGAGGAGGTGTATGATAATCAACAGCAGGAGGCTGTCTTAGAGGACAACATTGTGGAAGCATTAGATGCTTCGGTCCAGTCTTCTGTGAACAGAGCAATGGAGACCACGGTCCCTCAGACCATCCATCAAGCCCTCGCAGCTGCCTTACGACCTATCAGAAAACAGTTGGAGGGCTTTGCAAAACGACATGGCTACGACAAGAAGCCGCAAAGAGACAGTCTGAAGCTTCTGCTTCTGGTGTAGGCGCGGGTAACCCCAAGCAATGGCCGCATGCCCAGGCTCTATCAAACCTACCTGCCAGCGGGGTAGCGGAACACGCGTATTCAGGGGGTAAAGCAAAGGCTAAGTCAAAGGGACATGATGACACGGATACCACTACCACTAATACTGACACCGACCCAGATACATCGGATGAGCCTCCTCCCCCAAACAAGGCGAAGACTGCGCTCCAGTCAGCGGGAGGCCCTTCGAACACCCCTTTTAACTTTGACCCTTCCGAGATTGTCCATCCCCGGTCTTCTGAGTGGATACCGCCCCCGCGGTTTCTGACTACCTCCACGAGAATCTGAGAAAGGGGTTTTCCAGAGAGGTGCGCAACCGTCTCAGATTGGAGTGCCCACGCCCGGAATTGCCAGACAAGGTGGCGGAAACACCCGAAATCGACGCAAGCCTCCTCACGTTTTTGAAAAAGTTCTTCAACGACCCCAAAATTGGCATCGACCGTGCGTGGCGCGGATGCTAGGATAAATTGCTCGACGTAGTGGGCCCTTTGGCTAAGATATTAGAAATGGCATTGGCGGCCAAGGAGAGCGCTGCCCCAATTGACCCGGACATTCTTGCGGGTTGGACCCAACGGGCTATATGACTCGTCGGCAACGCTAACTGTGCGATCTCGTCAGAGAGACGCAAGTCATTGTTAATTAGGATGGACAGCAACCTAACCGAGTTGGCGGATGCTGAGCCGGGGGGCCCTTAGCAAGTGGTCAGCTATTCGGAGAGCGCTTTGTTAAAGACGTCTCAAAGAATGTGGGCACGTTCACTTCCCTCGATAAGGCGCAATCTGGAATAAAGAGGATCTTTCAGCAACGTGTTTTTAATCGGGCCGGACGAGGCGGGGGCCGCTCGTCAGGCTGAGGATTTCAACAAGGGTCCCAACGAGGCGACTTTGGTCGCGGAAGAGGAGATTGGGACTTCACTCGTGGAGGTACCTTTTACCCTGCATGCAGAGGATTTAACAGAGGGCGTTTCCAGTCCGGTAACAACAGGGCGAACTTCAAAGGCCAACAGTCCAAAGGTGAGTGTAGTAGACCACTTTCTTCTTCCTTTTGGGGGTCGTACTCGTCACTGTCTGGGACAGTGGCAAGCCCTGACCCAGGACGCTTGGGTGTTGCAAACCGTTCAAGGGTTTCAGTTGGAATTTTACTCTCCTCCTTTGCAGCTAGCTCTTCCAGCAGATCTCCATTTTTCCCTACTAGATCGCAATTTCATACACGAAGAGGTTGCAGAATTGCTGCAGAAGCACGCGATTGCACCGTGCGACAAAGGGCCTCACGGCTTCTGCAGCAACATTTTTATTGTGCAGAGAAAAGGAGGTGGCAACAGGCTGGTTCTGAACCTCAGAGAATTCAATCAATTTCTTACGTACAATCATTTAAAAATGGAGGGGATACATCTTTTGGCGGATTTGTTGCAAGAGGGAGATTGGTTGGTAAGGCTGGATCTCAAGAACGCATTACCTCTCCATCCCAATCTTCCCTCCCCACCGCCGCTTTCTCCAGTTCCGGTGAAGCGGCCAGTGGTACGAATTTTTGGCCCTTCCTTTCGGACTCTCCTCAGCTCCTTGTTGTTTCACCAAGGTGATGAAGCCTGTGGTCGCCCATCTGAGGGAGAGGGGATACGTCTCATAATATATCTAGACAATATCCTAATCATGGCTCAAGATCAAGCCACACTCAGACAGCACCTCAGTCTTACGACTACACTGCTGCAGAGATTAGGGTTTGTGATCAACCCGAAGAAGTCGGTAGTTGTCCCGACTCAGTTGATAGATTTCCTCGGCTTCACGATTGATTCACAGTCAGCAAAGCTGTGCCTTCCCAGGGCGAAGTTGAGGGACCTCAAGAAGGAAATCCGGACGTTACTGAATAGTCAGACAGTCACGCTCAGGGCCATTGCCAGAGTGGTAGGGATTTTAGCATCATCAGTTCAAGCAATATTCCCGGGCCCTCTTCATTACAGGGCTCTTCAGCGCCTGAAGATCAGGCATCTTCAGAGAGGACTGTCCTATGCGGACTCCAATCCAATATCACAGGAAGTCAGGACCGAATTACAGTGGTGGCTCGGACATGTAGACGCCTGAAACGGCAGAGCAAGCTTCGTCTCTCTACCAGAGGTGGTTATCGAGTCCGACGCCAGCCGTTGGGGCTGGGGCGCATGTTGCGGGGACATCTCCACAGGCGGAAGATGGTCTCCACAAGAACTTTCCTTGCACATAAACTGCTTAGAACTGCTGGCAGGGTCCTTTGCAATTCGGACACTGTCCCCGAGGCAGACCTCTTGTTGCATCCCCCTCCGCATGGACAATGTGTCCGCGGTGAGGTATATCGACAAGTTGGGCGGCACGAGATTGTCTCTTCTAGTACAGATAGCCAAGGATTTTTGGCATTACTGCCTCGCAAATCAGATCTCAGTGTTGGCGGAGTACATCCCGGGCCAATCCAATCAGGAGACGGATTGGAACTCCAGGCATCTCAGGGATTACAGCGACTGGAAGTTGCTTCACAAAGTCTTTCAGTGGCTTCAGATGATTTGGGGTCCCTTCCAGACGGACCTTTTTGCCTCAAGGCTCACATGCCAGATTCCCCAGTTTTTCAGCTGGAGGCCGGACCCAATGGCACAGGCGACCGATGCCTTCCTACAGGATTCGTCGGGCGTGATCCAATATGCATTCCCCCCGTTCTTGCTGATCCCCAGAGTGATGACGCAGGTGATCAGACAACGGGCAGAGATAGTCCTGGTGACGCCGTGGTGGACGTCTCAGCCGTGGTTCCCGAAGTTGTTACAGTGGAGTTGCGACACGCCCAGGTTGCTCCTGAAGTCGGAGACGCTATTGCGACATCCCTTGATTTTAGAGGACAGACTCACGCTGATGGCATGGAGGCTTTCAGGGAACAATGGTACTTGTCAGGAGTTTCGGACAAGGCTTCTGAGTTTATCAGACAGGCCTGGGCACCTTCCACAAGGAAACGGTATTCCTCAGCCTGGATGAAATGGTTGGATTGGTGCTTGGAACGAAGTTTGGATACTGTGGGGGCAGACTTACCCCACTTGTTGAATTTTTTGTAAGTCATGGCGGCGGAAGGTCTGGCTTACCGATCGGTGAACAGTTTTCGATCAGCCATTTCGGCGGGGCATATCCAAGTAGACAGGAAACCGGTGGGTGTGCACCGGGTAGTATGCAAACTACTTAAAGGAATTAGGGTTGCTAACCCACCTAAACCTAAATATACGGGTCTGTGGGAAGTTTCCTTAGTCATTTCCCTATTTAACAGGTGGCCTATTAATGCACTCCTATCTAGGAAACAGTTATCTGCCAAGCTGGCTATGTTGCTTTGCCTGTCGTCGTGCAGACGTTCATCGGATATGAGAGCACTCGACGTTATAGGTAGAGTATTTACCCCTGAAGGGGTTTCATTCACTATTACAGGACGTACTAAAACATTGTCTTGTCATATTGATTTTAATGCTTTTCCAGACAATGAAAAACTATGTGTGGTACAATGTTTAAAAAAGTATGAAGACTGTACGAAGGCCTTGAGGCCTCAAGGTTGTTCTCAGCTGTTGATTGCACTGCAGAAACCATTTAAACCAGTGGTGGCTGCCACCATTACCAGATGGCTTTGTTTTATAATGCAAGAAGCTGGTATTGACACTCAAATGTTTGGTCCTCATTCAGTAAGAGGCGCTATGGCGTCAAAAACGTACATGTTGGGTTCTAACATTCAGGACATTATGCATTGGGCAGATTGGTCCTCTGAGTCAACTTTTAAAACATTTTATTATAAGCCGGTGGGTGATATTACTTCTGTGGTTTTTAATGAGCGTTAAACTAGCATAATCTGAAGCCTCCGGTCCTGTAATAGAATCAAAAATTTGCTAGCATTCGCGCCAAGAATTTTCAATTCTATTAAGGACACGGAGGCGAGGATTATCCCACCCGGCTTTGTTAACAATACAAAAGCATACCAGCCCATGTTCACTGTTGACATATTGGTTAATACAGTGGTTACGGTTGTATCATTTCCTTTATTTCAGGATCACACAAGAAGTCTGAATAGAAGACGGCAGATGACACGAGTTTAGACCTGAAGCCTTGGTATCTCCCACGTTGGAGGAATTTGTACAGTTATTCAAGTTAAAATTTGGACTTGCGTTCTCTGCAAAGAAAGAGGAAGATGGCTACACGCAGAGGGTTCTTATGGACAATGGAGGCGTGGCTATTATATGTGCATCATGGGCAATGTAGTTTGTTTATACTGTTATACAAGAAAATATGCATTTTCATTGGCTGCTGTGATTTTTGCAGTAAAGATTGAGAAGCATAATCCTCGCCTCCGTGTCCTTAATAGAATTGAAAATTCTTGTCGCGAATGCTAGCAAATTTTTGACTCCTCACAAAAACAAAGATCCAAGATGGCGGCACGTAAAGGTTACGTATCGTGACATCGACAATACTCGTACCAATGCAAAGCGGCAGATGTGTCAGGATGCTCTGCGATACCAGGAGCCTGCTGGTACAATGCGCTGACTCTTCAGAGAATGCGGGTGATGCGCCGCTGTGGTAAGTTCATTCTACTATTCTGTGTGTATGCATATGTTATTGTTGTTATTTAAGTTGTCGACACGCGCAACGTGAACGGCACAGGAGGATTTCAGCCTTCTACTAGAGAATGGTTGTGTTCCATACTGGCTCGACGTGTCGCGTCTTATTGAAATATGCAATAAACTCACCTCTACGGTGCTACACTTTGTGGACAATCTGTCTTTCCAAAATTTGGCGACGCTTGGTATTATTTGCTCTGACCCACCAAGATTTTGACATCCTGCGACCCCGCTGCACTGTCGGCTCACCCCAGGTGCCACCGGAGGATTGTCACGTCCACTGTGCACTTATGCTATACAGCGGCACCAGACATCCTGTTACTTTGTGTGCTCCTATTGGACTTGCGCATTGCTTGATTGGGTTTTGGGTGTTTGCTTGAGCCCCACGTCGAGTGCGCTCTCTGATTGGCTCGCACACTGGTCCTTCCAAGCTTCTCTTTCACCGCTTTTCCATCCGACGGATCAAGTTCAACGTTCATACGGTGGCATCATCATGTTTTCACCGGAAGCCATCTTTGTTTGGGCTGCTTCAATTAAATTCATTGCAGAGGCTGTAACATCATCGTATTTCAACGTGGCAGCCATTTTGGGTGCATTTCATTGTTTTCAAATGCAGTTTCTCATCATTTACTGCTCGTTCGTGCATATTGATTCAATGGTTTGGATTTCTGTTAAAAATATTTAAGGTACATTTCAATCTAATTTTTAACCATTTTTTCTGACTGTGTTTTGCTGTTGCTAGGAACATTCAATTGTACTGTGTTTTAAGTTCAAGTTCAGTAATTTGTATAGCGCACTACTCACCCAGAGGGTCTCAAGGCGCTTGAGTGAGGGTGGGTGCATTATTTATCGAATAGCCAGGTTTTTAGCTGCTTTCTGAAGGAGAGGTGGTTCTGTGTGAGGCGGAGGTGAGTGGGGAGAGACTTCCAGGTTTTGGCCGCTAAGTAGGAGAAAGATCTTCCTCCCATGGTGGATCTATTGATGCGCGGGATTGTGGCGAGGGCTTGATTGGATGAACGTAGTTGGCGGGTGGGTGTGTAGAAGGATAGTCGTTTGTTGAGGCATTCGGGTCCTAGGTCGTGGAGGGCCTTGTGTGCGTGGGTGAGGAGACGGAACGTTATTCTCTTGTTGACGGGAAGCCAGTGGAGATCTTTCAGATGACCGGAAATGTGAGCTTGACGGGGGATGTCCAGTATGAGTCTGGCTGAGGCGTTTTGGATGAGTTGGAGTTTTTTCTGTAGTTTGGCTGTGAGTCTGGCGTAGAGGGTGTTTCCATAATCTAGTCGGCTAGTGACTAGTGCGTGGGTGACTGTCTTTCTTGTTTCGGTGGGGATCCATCGAAGATTTTTTTGAGCATGCGTAGGATGTTGAAGCATGATGATGAGACGGCGTTGACTTGTCTGGTCATCGATAGGGAGGAGTCTAGGATGAAGCCCAGGTTACGTGCGTGATCTGTAGGTATGGGTGCTGTGCCCAGAGCCGGTGGCCACCATGAGTCGTCCCATGCAGAGGGGGATGATCCTAGGATGAGTACTTCCATTTTGCCCGAGTTTAGTTTTAAACGACTGTTCTTCTTCCATTCGGCTACTTCTTTCATTCCTTCGTGTAGATTG
The DNA here is from genome assembly GCF_964263255.1 of Lissotriton vulgaris. Taxonomy (NCBI): domain Eukaryota; kingdom Metazoa; phylum Chordata; class Amphibia; order Caudata; family Salamandridae; genus Lissotriton; species Lissotriton vulgaris. The sequence goes on from NC_141697.1 coordinate 42,878,114, forward strand.
GTTTTGGCGGTGTTAGGATCTTTGGTGAAGGAGAGGATCAGCTGGGTGTCGTCAGCGTAGGAGATGATGTTGAGGTTGTGTTGTCGCGCGATGGATGCGAGAGGACTCATGTACACATTGAAGAGGGTGGGGCTGAGTGATGATCCTTGTGGTACGCCGCAGATGACTTCGGTTGCCTCTGATTTGAATGGGGGAGGCGGACTCTCTGGGTTCTTCCGGCGAGGAACGAGATAATCCAGTCCAACACTTTTCCTTGTATTCCGATGTTGCTGAGGCGTTGTATGAGGGTGTGATGACAGACTGTGTCGAAGGCGGCGGAGAGGTCAAGTAGGATGAGGGCAACTGTTTCTCCGTTGTCCAGTAGCGTTCGGATGTCGTCTGTAGCGGCGATGAGGGCGGTTTCGGTGCTATGTTTGGCTCGGTTTCGGTGCTATGTTTGGCTATCGTATTTACTGAACACTCATCATGGCCCCACAGCAGCAAATTACTCAGCTGCCTCCTTTTCTAGCACAACCTGTTAAACCACTCATTAAATGGATTTAGTGGCTTAGGTTATTTGAAAACCATTTGGTTGCCATAGATGTCAATGGGTACAGCCCTGCATGCAAATTTGCCTTGTTATTTGGAAGCATTGGGCGTGCTGCCCAACAAGTTTTCAACAGTTTACCGCCTGTTCCTGCACCATCTGGAGATGGTCCATTGAATGTTTATCTGGAGGCTTTAGCTAGGATGTGAAAACAGTTCTCGACGAGCCTAACATCGTGCTTGAATGTCATAGGTTTTGCAAGCGTAAACAACAACCAGTGGAGAGAACATGGAAGGATATGTATCAGCCTTCTAGTTCATGCGAATTTGGTCCTTATCAAGACACTTGCATTTGTGACTAGTTTGTATTTAAATGTTATTCTAGGAAGATTCAGGAAAGATTGCTGAGTTGCAGGAATCAACTTTGCACGTAGTTGTTGACTTAGCCAAGAGCATCGAGAGATCACTAATTTCTTCAAAAGGGCTGCATCCTGAATGTATTGTCAATACTGTTGTTCCTGGTGAGGATTTTTCGGAATCTGTTTGTGATATTACCATGAAAGGGAAGCCTTTTAGAAACACTGGCAAGAATGTTTGGGTTCTCGCTATAGGTGTGGTTCTAAAATGCATCTCTGCAATTTTCCTGGCTATCCTGCCATTGGCAAGAGATGTTTGTTATGTAAGAAAATGGGCCACTTTCAAAGTGTGTGCAGGAGTGTGAAGCAAACTGCAAAGATTGGAAGTGTGGATGTGGATGTTGATGTTGATGTGTGTGCAGAATCCTTGAGCAATGTTGTTCTCACATTAGACTGTACCGATCAGGCCACACCTGTGAAAGTGCCAACATGTGAAGCTTGCATTGGTAATGTGTTGTTGATGGTCATGGCTGATTGGGGTCACCCATCACCATTCTGAGAGACGCCACATTTCATGAGTCTTGGGGCTCTAATCGCACCTTGTTCTGCTTGGATGTCAATCCCAAGGCTTTTGACGAGAAGGATATTGAAATGCTGGACTACTTCAAAACAAATGTGTCTTGTCTGGGTAGAGAGACGTACACTAAAGTGAATGTGGCAGGAATATTATAGGATGGCGGACCCTGCCAGAATGGGTTCATACCTAGTTCAAGGTTCTGACAGATTGTAAAGGTTGGGTTTGTTCCAGTTTCATTTGTGGATGACATACAAGAGACTGTTGAGATTGTATTGTCTGATTTCAAACCACTGTTTGACACATGCGTAGGCAAAATTAAGGGGTTTGAACATCAAATTAAATTGATCCCTAATGCTCAACCTGTAGATCATAAGGTCTGTCCAGTACCTTTGTGTTTAAGGGAGAACCTGCTTGATGATTTATTATCCTAAGGGATCATTCAGTCTACAGATTCTTCTCAGTGGGTGGCATCTATTGTGGTGGCACGTGAGAAATCTGGCAAAGTCAGGTTATGTGCTGACTTGCATGCTCTCTCAATAGGAATATTGTAGGGGATTGCCACCCACTCCCTAGAATTCAGGATCTGTTGGCCAGTCTGAGGGAAGCTAAGTGGTTTTCCATTATTATCCAATGGAGCAACGGAGGACCACTAGTTCCGCACCTCACACCAGTTCTAATTAGTGAATTTGCAGCGCAATCAACCGCAGCGACAGCCATTACGTGACGTCACTGTGCTCCAGATCTAAGAATTGTTTAAATGTCAAATGGGGGTGCGCAGATCATAAAGTCTTATAATCAGATATTGATGTAAAAATATTTTCTTTATTCCAAATTTATAAAAGTCATCAGACATGGAAACTCCAGCCAACGCATTTCATTCCCATGGGAACTTCTTCAGGGCAATGGAAAATTACGGCTTGAATAAACCAGCACACACCAGCCGATTTCCAAGTTCAGTAATCTCAAATAAGGTGGATTCTCCAAAAGTGAACACACATCCATCTGTCCTTCTGTCCCGAAGATGCATAAGTAGATAGCAAGGATGTTGTGCTCTCTGGACACAGGATACCATAAGAGGACACAGCAGGTAAATCTTAGCCTTTTATTCATGGGAACAACGAGCCACAGCTTCTCTCTTAAGAGGCGAGAGGCACCAACTGACATTCATAGAATACCTTACACCAGAGTGCTATGGCAACACATGAAGGTTCTAGGTACAACCGCCAACAAGCACATCTAAGTACATCAAAACTCTTCAAAAAGAACAACCATACACTCACAGTTGAATCAAGAGACATTGACAATTGACCTTGAACATGACCTGAAGATGATACCTGTCCTACACCATCCCTAACCCAATGAGTCACAGCACTGCCTAAAGTGTTCCGAACCCACCCTGGTGGCAGAGAGAGCACTGTGTACATGAGCCATTCAGCCTCGACTGCAGCACCACTGTTCACCTTCACCTGAGTATATGATAAGGCGGCTGCGCCCTCTAACACGCGTAGTGCGCATCTTCAAGGGCAGCCCATGTAACAACGGAAATGTGAGCAGGTGTCTCCATCATTGCACACTCTTCGTTGTCTACATAATTATTACTGGCTTTAATGGAGCCTTCAGGGACACATGTTTGCCATTTCAGAACACCGTGATTAACATCTGTTACTGCTACCAAATGCAGGGCTTTAAGTGGGGCAGGTGCTGCCAGTGCTCAGACCGGGCAGTGTTCCAAAACTGTCATTGAAACCGGTTCCACAGCTCCTGTATCCATGCCCTTCCCTTTCTTTCTGACAATGTTCGCGAACCCGGAGGGGAATCCATGTCAGCGAAGCAGTCCCGGCTTGGATTTCATGACTCACTTCATCTGGCATTCCCTGGGAGTATTAACGTTTTCAAGGTGTTGTGTTTCTGTGGGTTTATTTTCAGGCAATGTATGAATCTTCTATACTGCCTTTTTGTGAACTGAGCCACTTATTTGCTTACGGGTGATTTCAGGGTGTGAATGGGTGTTTATGACCGGGTATGACAGTGAGCTCTGGAGATGAAACTGAAGGCAGTGTGAAGTTCTCACAGTGCCTATCTGTGGGTCATAAAGGTGTGGAGACTACATGCTAATCCCATCTTTGGCTCTCTGTAGAGAGCAGAGCGATGGTCACATATATCCAATGTGCCATTACCATATTATATGAAATTGAAATATTGATAGCACCAAAGGGGAAAAACTGAGAGCCATATTTATGACCCCAGTTGAATCGTGCTTGCACCACGCAGAGTGGTACATGCGAGACGCAACATAAGAATGAGATTCATGAAGATACGCAAGGACACCTTGTGTGGCTCTGAGTGGCTTCATAAATCTGAAGTAAAGCAACGCAGCACAAATCACTGCGTTGCGTAACTCTGGCCCAGGGAGACATTCCATGAGCGTTGCGTGGGTGTTCCAATGCATCGGCCACGATTTTGATGCATTACCAGAGTTACCAGAACTAGTGAACCTGGGAAAGGGCCAAAAAGATACACCTTCCCAGGAGAGGCAGAACGAGGAGAAATATCTTTATTTCTCCTTGTTGTTCTTTCTTTCTACATGTGTGTATTCTGCAGGACACATAGAAATAGGAATGTGCCTCCAAGGATTGTTTTTGAGCAGAAGGTGCCCCCTCCTGCACAAAAATAATCCTCCATGCAACACACGCACCCTTGCACCATGGTGCAAGGGTGTCTGCGTTGGCACTAGGCAGCCAAAACGTCTCCAGCGCAGGGGAAAAGGGAATAATACGCCATATTCTGTTAAATACAGCGCATTCCTGCCCTTTCCCTGTCACGCAGCGCAGCAAGGTGAGTGTGTGACACATCTAAATATGCCGCTCTGTGTTTACAGGAAAAAGAGCGTGTGAGTGTGTGAAAAGACAGTGATGAAATGGAAGGGGGTGACGTGTGAGATATGATGATAGATGATTTCAGAAAGTTGTGGCGATAAAACGGTGTGGGGTCTAACCGGTTGAGAAATTGCAGGAAAACATCAGGGGGCGACAGGAGAACAGGAGTGACTGAAACACTCTGAAGACCACTACCCTTTCTAGAGACCTTAGTCAAATGTAATTCAGATTTTCAGAATTGAAACATTTTCATTCATAAGTATTCACAGCAATATTTCTTTTATTTCCTATCATTTTCCAAGAACAACAAACACGATACAGTACAAACCTGGCTGAATGATATGAACATTGACGGCTCCGAATCCCGACTTTCTCTGAATGCCAAGACACTTGTATTCATCCTGGACATCAACCCCACCCTCAAGGTGCACATTAGCAAAAAATAAAACCACCTGGTTTTTAACCCCTCCCCTGCTGATGACAGAACCGCTCCGTCATCAGCCGCGGTCGCGCTGTGCTGATGACGGAGCGGTTCTGTCACGGCCTGCTCGGAACGCCTGCGCGGCGGGCGCGGAACGTTTCTATTGAGCGGGCCGGGCCGTGACGGAACCGCTCCGTCATGAGCACAGCGCACCCGCGGCTGGTAACGGAGCGGTTCCATCACCAGCATGCGCCCGCCGCGCGGCCGCCCTGCCCCCTTAGCACTGCGGCAGAATAGCCACCGCAGTAAAGGGGTTAAAGGAGGTGAAATTGTTTTTTCCAGAAAACGTCTTCAGAACTGCAGTTTAAGCCCTCAAATTCTGGTATCTGGATGGTGGTAATGCCCTACTTTATGCAGGCCCTGGCATGATGCACTCTTGAGATGTGCTCGTCAGCAGTAAGCACATAATATCCGGAGTTGTCTTGCCAGTCCCAGGTGTAGGAGAGTGACTTTGTTATGTTATGTGTATCTGTAAAGCGCACTTCCACCCGCGAGGGTATCCTCGCGCTGGGCAGTGGTGCGTGCCGAGCCCTGCCTGCAGTGGGTTGGTTAATTGGAAAGCCAGGTCTTTAGCATCTTGTGGAATTCAAGAAGACTTTGAAATGTCCTTGCATGGTCCATGTGGTGAGCCGACACTGGGAGCCCATTTTGACCTGCTCCAATAGCTGGTGCTGCAATGACGAGACGTGTGAAACAAAAGGAGTGCTCCCACCTAATTAGCTTTAGAAAATGGTGTCAAGGCTGAAAGAGAGTACAGAGACTGAAAATTGTCCCCTCCCTGCATGCCCCAACAGTCCCTCAAGAGAGCGCAGCTACTCTCTCCGTTCTGTTTACATGGCACAAGTTGGGGGGACGCAGTAGAACGGCGTCCCTACGCTAGGTTTAACAAGCATTTGCAATGCAGTAGGTCTTGCGCAAGAGTTTACGTTATTGGCATTGTAAATGTCAATGCATTTTATTTATGTGTTTTGATAATTAACACATAAAAAAGGCATTGTCATGTACAATGCCAATAGCTCAAAATCCTGGAAATGCGAGACCTATTGCATTGGGAAAAAAACACCCACCATTGACCTAGGCTGCTCGGATATCGAAAGCGCATGTGGAGCGCTGAATGTTGATGTAAAGCATGCCATATCTGCAGTAGGAGAAACAGAAGTAAAAGGGCCAGTTCTCATGGGAGGTTACAAATGAAGACAAGGCGGTACTAAGGAGGGACTTGCAAGCCTATTAACGAATCAGAAGCCAGCGTTTACGAAGGACAATGACATAAGCCAATGAAAAATATGGGCGGCGAGTGGGCGGAGCTTCAAGTCCTCCATACACCAATACAACATGCCTAGCAGAGTAACGCATGCACTGCCCAGGCTCGACCTAAAAAGGGGACGCCCCACCACTAGTTTTAGACCCTACGATGAGATGTGTCACCCTGTGCCCCGCACAGGGTGACACATCTGCTTGCATTTGTAAATACCTCAAGCCTGTAACCTGACCTCAGGTGTTTTAAAACTGCCATCCCATCTGCAACACCACCTTTAGTTGAAAGACTCGCCCAGCAGGGGTCATGTTTTAATCAGTTATCTGAAGATTAAAGAACTTGACACCATTAAACTTCCTATTGCTTACCATACTTCAAACGCGAACCATTTGGAGGTACAGAAAGAACATCAGAGGGAAAAAATATACATTAACAGCAAGTTTCATGTTTAAAAATACACCCAGCACAATTTGTTTAGTCGCTGAAAGCTGTTTACAAAAGAAATTTGCAAGCTCCACGTGGCTACTTAAAATCCACTTTCAGCCAATTCTGAGCTCAGCTACACCTATAATATATGAAAAAAATAATATGATTTATAAAAAATAAAACATTTTTTCTTCATATTTCTTTATGACTATGCTAGTGTGTTGCTTCTGTAAAATAAACCCTTGAAGTAAGGATTATCATAATTGTATTAAATATTGAATATTGTGACGTCACTTCCTGTGTCCTCATTTCTAATTTGAATATGATAATTATCCCTCCACCCACTACTTTCTTTAGCACTTGCCCTGTCTTATGCACCCTCCCTGCCCCTTTGGAGAGAACAGGAACTGGAAGGAGCCTCTCTATACCCCCTCCCCCCAGACCCTAAAGAGAGCGCAGAGGCTTGAAAGATGCCCTCTCTCCCCTCGGTGGGTCCCTACTGGCCTTGGAAGATCATACAGAAACGGAATGACGCTCTCTCCCGTCTGCATCCTCTATGCCCCACCAGCACAGGAATGGAGAAAAGAGAGTTGAAAGATGGTCTCCTACTAGAGAGTACCAGTGCTTAATTTGAGGCGGTGTTGCTCAGCACTCGCACTTAATTGTCAACTGCTGCGCTTGTGACAGCCTGCCACAAGGTGGCGCTGCCTGGCTAATTTGGAGATGACCACAACAACAGGTACATGAAGCACTGAGTCAAGTAGAGACTCTGAATGACTTCTCTCCGCTCTGTGACCCGCCCCCAGCCCCGGAAGAGAAGACGGAGGCTTGACAGATCCTCTGTCTGGCCCCCACCCCAGAGAAAGTAGGTGGGCTGCATGGTTCCTCTCTCCCGTCCGTGTATGCGCCATCCCACCGCCGGAAGAGAGCAGGGACTCGCTCCCCCTCCTCCCAGAGACAGGCAGCCCGTCAGGGGCCGCTGGGGCCCCCTCCTGGTGATGGACAGCCCCTCCCCGGAGCCCTGCACTGTGTTAACCGCTGAGGGCGCGGGGATGCAGGCGGGCAGATAAATCAATCCGCCGCACGACCCTGCTGAACATTTCAAATTGCTTCTCATTCCAGCGCCACAAGATCCATATGGCGCTGGCCCCCTAGAGGGGCGGGCTGAGGGGGGATTAATAGGATTTCAGTCACGGCGAGCCTGCCAAAACCCCGTCAGGCGGGCCCGACACAGAAAGGACGCTGCCTTCCTCGACGGCTCTTCGAATGCACTTTCCGGCCCCTCCTGCGGGCACTGTCCTTGGCACCGGTGGAACTACAGGCTGGCGACGAGCACACGAGCTGGGCCGTACATGACGGGGTTGATGTGAGATGAAAGTATTGGGGTGGAGGGGTCTCTCAAAGGTGCGTGGACGATGTAATTAAAGGCGTGGTTAAAAAAAACACCGAAAGCTAAAAAAAATGGTGTGTAGCACATAGTGTGCCGCCTGACTGGCATTTTGCTGTTTCTGTAATTGCATCCAGATTATATAATACAAGTAACATGACACCACAACAAGCCAGGACTATTGGCTTTGCCAATGGTTGTTTTAGGTGCATAAGATTAATAAGCAACACATATGGCTTCGTTGTACTGTACATAATAATGAAAATGCTTCAGTTCTGAAATGATAAGGCTGTGAAAGAAATATAACGAGTCTCTTTGAAGTTACATCATTGGCAGTGAAGTGTGGTTGTGAATATTTTTTCACCCTGAAGGTGAGGGTTGAAAGAGAAAGCCCGACTGGGCCCGTCTTAGCACCTGCTCGTTAGAACTCCTGGTGCAGAGCACCGGCAGGACCCTGCCCACTTAAAGGCCCGTGTACAAGGCTGCTGGGAGTGCACACCCTCTGCCCATTCAGTCCTTTTACCCTCCAAGGCAGTGCTTTAAATGGGGAAAAAATAAGTGCAGGTACTCATCAATTTAAGCAGTGAATGGAAGAGGGGCAATTGTGGGCGGGGTTAGAGGCAGAGATTGGAGACAGGCATTTAATGGGAGCCACATTTTCTTAGTGCCAATGGTGCTTTACAATACAGAAACATTTCTGCTATCTGTAGAGTATTTGGTTTTTCCTCCCATGTGCAAAAGGTTACTTATATTATTGTGCAGATTGTCTCTTGAGCCTAGGCACACATGAAACATAAAAGTCATTTGCCCAGAATCACAGGATGTTGAGCTGAAGCTGGGACTCAAACCTATTTCCATAGTTCCCTATTAGGCAGCTCTGACCCTAACATTACATCCTCTCAATGTTCCTATCTGGGAAAGATGCCTCACAGTCTATGCAAACATACCCCCCCCCCCCCCACCACCAAGGCCTGAAAGACACTGGAGCGAAGGTGCTAACAACAGGCACACAGCAAGGCCAATTCACTAACTTTCTCCCTTTCACAGCAAACTATAGCTTCAGGGCGCCGCCCTAGACGAACAGGGAAGAAAAGCAGAGACGCTTAGGCACCATCCCTTCGCCCAATATCTGTCTTCCCAATCTGATGCTGGGTAGTGTGTGAAATCTCCCCCCCCCCCCCCCCGCCCCCACCTCCTCTTGACCTGAGAGGTGCATTCATCTCGGGTGTCACGCTGTAATTTGATTTGTGGGGTAGGGGATAGGCTCAGAGTCCCACACCCACAGTGTGATTGACTGGGCAGGGTCTGATTGGACCCTTAACTTTTATTCGCAGAGGGCCACAGGGCATCCACAACCCTAAACAGCCCTCCATCACCACCCCCTTTTGTACAGCTTGTGGCCGCCATAAGTGTGGCAGGGTATGCTCAGACGTGAGTCCCTTTCTCACTTTGCCACTGGATTCAAGCAAGCCGGGCTGAAGACGGCTGAAATGCCAGAAACCGGTCCTCGGAAGCTTGTTTCCGGTCCAGGGAAGGCATGGCTTGGCAGTTCAGGCTGGACTGTTCCCATGAGGCACAGGGTCAGACTGATTTGCATATAGCCATGTCTGAACTGGGGTGGCAGAGTGGGCTAAAGAACGGTGATGGATTAAACCCAGATCTTTTGACTGGGTGTGAGTGTTTGATTGATTTAGATGCTCCGTCCATCACCACCCCCTTTTGTACCGCTTCTCTTTTTTGGCAGCAGCTGAGCACAGCACTTTCTACAAAGCCGCACACCGCCCAATGCCATCAAACCTGCACTGCCTGACTTTCCCCTAAGAGTACCGGTACTCAAAGGGAGAAAAATAAAAAAGTGGCGGTACTCCGTACCGGTGAGTACCGGTCCATTTAAAGCACTGCTCCAAGGACACTAGCTCCTGATTTGAGCGTGAGAGTGTGTGCGCGCACACGTAGGCGCGGGAAGGGGAGGGCGATCAGAGGGTGCTGTGCACCAGCGGATTACCCCCTGAATGGAGGGGTGCAGCGACTCCAGCCCCACCCACTGCAGAAAGGACACTTTACTATTTTCAAACAGTTGGAAAGATTTATTTTCAACAGCATAATCATTCTGTGTTGTCAAGTGTAATTACTTAAAATAATTACAATTTGCGGTGAATAAAAATTATCAGGACATGATCAGCAAAATAGCCACTGAAACATTTTGCCACTCTGCTAACCTAGGCTTAAAGACTTTGAAAGAAAAGCAGACGTATAAGGTGAGCAAATTTAGAGTGTGGCTGGTGTTGTGAGTGCTCCATACAGGAGCTGCTTTCCACCTAAACTTGAGAACTACCCAGAGTTCTACACTATATATATATATATATATATATATATATATATATATATATATATATATATATATATATATATATATATATGAAAAAAGAAGTTGCCCTCCAAATGAAGAAGCCACACGCAGGCAAGCTTAGTCCATTTATTTGCAGATTGCTGAGCAGTCCGGTGCCCCAAACACAAATACAGAAGCCGGACGCGTTTCGAGCGTCAAACCGCCCTTGTTCACTGGCAAAAGTGGAGAACAGCAGCAAAGAAAACCACCTGCGCATACTTTAATACTTTGCTGCTTTTGCCAGTGAACAAGGGCGGTTTGACGCTCGAAACGCGTCCGGCTTCTGTTTGGTGTTGCATTATTCCGCCTTAAAATAATTATTTGTGCAACCTCCCTGGAGTGCCGAGGTTTCCTGTGATTCTTTAGGAGTTGACAGCATATATCCCTAGCAATGCATTTTGGGCTAAGAACGTTTTGTGCTATTTTCTTAGCGCAAATTGCATATTCAAGTACATTATATTTATATATAGTGAATGCGGGGATACATTTTGTGCTAAACAAAGAGCACTAACTGCAGCAGAACCATAAATAGCTTGCACTTGCATTGGCTCGCGCTCGCTAAATGTGCTCTTGCGGTAGGATTTGGTCCCCTAAATTACTTTTAATTACGCAAGCTGGCATAATTGCATTATTATCAGTAATTCTGTATCAAAAAGTAACGCGAAATTCACAGTGCACAAACAGGGACAGGACTGTTTATTGCTATTTAACACTCTCCATGCTGTGTACCTGCATACTGCATGGGGTGAAAGTGTATTTAATGACGTATGGGTGCATTTGCAGTGTGCATGGAGTGTTAAGAGTGTGTATTCTGTTGACTTTTAGAGCACGTGCCTGTGACAGTCAAGTGCACTCTCATGCAATAAGTGCACATGGAGTGAAATATGGGTGATGCAATCATTAATATTACGCTAATTCAGTAGAATCGCTGTGTGCATTGAGAGAAGGTGAGTTTAGTCTGTCATCCCAAAGGCATATGGCAGAGCATGCGGTCACAACCTAGGCTACAGCAGGATTCACCTCCCTGCCTCCATTGCACTGAAGAACGTCTATGCTTAGAATTTTAATTGTAATTATTTTTGCCCATCAATGTGTGTTTAAAAAAAGGTCTTCAAGTTACTGCACGTCAAACCTGTACTATATGTTCTTTGTGCCAATAAGTATCGAGTTTCCTGCTGATGTGCATTAAATCAAAAAAGAGTTTCTATAGCTCATCTAAGTATTTCTTCATTCCCCTACACATCCATGTGAGTCAATTAAAAGTATATGCCATGGTTACATTTTTCAGTATGACATTTGTGTTGCAAGCATTTAACCGTCATGTTTAGGCAGCAATGTGTTTTCTTTCTTTCCCTCTCCTTTTATTTTTGTGGCAGATGCGTGCAGTAAAAAATAATGATTGCACCATCTTTCTAAGCCTGGGTCTGTTGGCTTTGCCAATGCTTGTTTTAAAACATCGACAAGTTAGTGAAGTTTGCAGCTTTGCACAGCCCTGCTACACAAAAACAATGCCCTAAGTGTGAGTAATTCAATCTCTTGACTTCACCATGCAAGGGTCATAGACTCCAACACACAGTCTATGGGCTCCCAAACGTTGTCAGCACAATGGTGGAGATCCTTAGCTGCGGCCAATGTTCTTCTACAGCTCACCATTCTGCACGTTGAAAGATGGTGACCTATGTTCAGAATGTGATGACGCAGAACATAGTGAAGGAGCATATGACAAGCGAGGCATGCCCGCGTGTCACCAATGTCAGCGTGTCTCTCTGTAAGCTACTCGGTATTCCAGTTGCTTCCAGAAAGAGCAGGCAGGATACCATGGCAACAGCTGCAATCGCAGGCCTGAATGACTCGGCCATCATTAACCACATGGCTGCTAGGCGTTTTCCCGTCCTGCGCTGGGAATTGCTGTTTTACTTTATTTCATGACGAGCTGGCCTTGTCATCCGCGCACGGCAGGTAAGCGCCATGACGAGCCCAGCTCGTCATTAGCTTCGAAGGGGTTAAGGGATACTCCTGCCTGCCTTCAGAAATTGATATGATAAAAAAGCTACATTCCTTGTACAAACTACCTCCACTTATGCTGATGAAACTCCATGTCTGTGATCTAAAGGTGACTGATTGCCATGGGCAAGCGAAAGTGAGATGCCGTTTTGGAATAGCCCGGGGCGCGTGATGCGTTCCACCGGAACATTAGTTAAGCTGCAAGGCAAGATTGACTGCAAACAATAGTTTTCAGATGCCTTAATGCGGCATTGACATTTACCAGTCAATGCATGAGCGCGGTAGGCCTGAGCGACAGCAGATGATGACCTTTTCACAACTCTCTCTGCAGGAACTTAAATCCACACTGCTCACCTCCATTTCCACCAGGCCTATCCCCACGGTTCCTCAAGGGAAAGGGAAGGTTTGGAAAAAACTTCCAATCGGAGACTGTCTTCTGGCCTCGGTCACAACCAGCGTAGACTGTACCTTGGAAGAGTAGGGATGGTTGACGGCTGCTTAGAATAAATTCACGGAACGGAGACTGTCTTCTGGCCTTGGTCACAACCAGCGTAGACTCTACCTTGGAAGAGTAGGGATGTTTGACGGCTGCTTTAAATTCACGGAACGGGAATGAGGGAGATATCCCAAAACACCTCTTAGGGCAGGGCTTTGTGAACTTCGCAAATGACCAGTACTCAGCTGGAGGATGGTCTGCTGTCCTGAGGTTTGACTGGTCTTTGTCCAGGTCTGAACCCTCCCTTAAGTCTTTTGCTCAGAACAGAAGTCCTCGCCTGGAACATTTTCTCCATTTCTGAAAAAAAACCCTGTTGTCTTTCTTTCAGTTCCAAAGTCCTTACCTGGAATATTTTACCCTGGTCTGAATCCTCCACTGAAGTCTTTTTTTCAGTTCTAAAGTACTTACCTGTAACATTTTTCCAACTCCGAGTTCTCCGGTGGAATGAATTTACTACCTAGAACATTTGAAGCTTTGAAGCCTCACCTGAAAGTATTTTGTCCAGCTCTGAAGCATCACTTGTAGTATTTTGTCCAGTCCAAAGTCTCACCTGAAAGTATTTTAACCAGCTCCGGAGCCTCACCTGAAAATGTTTTGTCCAGCTCCAGAGCCTCACCTGAAAATGTTTTGTCCAGCTCCGAAGCCTCACCTGGAGTATTTTGTCCAGCTTCGAAAGCCTCACATGAAAATATTTTATCCAGCTCCGAAGCCTCACTTGTAAGCATTTTTGCCGGCTCCGATTCATCACCTGAAAGTATTTTTCCAGCTCTGAAGCATCACCCAGAGTATTTTGCCCAGCACCGAAGCCTCACCTGAAAGTATTTTGTCCAGCTCCGAAGCCTCACCTGAAAGTATTTTGTCCAGCTCTGAAGCCTCGCCTGAAAGTATTTTGTCCAGCTTTGAAGTCCCATCTGAAAGTGTTTTGTTTGGCTCCGAAGCCTCAACTGAAAGTATTTTGTCAATTTCTGAAGCCTCACCTGGAGTATATAGTCCAGCTCCGAAGCCTCACCTGGAGTATTTTGTCCAGCTTCGAAGCCTCACCTGAAAGTATTTTGTCCATCTCTGAAGCCTCACCTGGAGTATATTGTCCATCTCCGAAGACTCACCTGAAAGTATTTTGTTCAGCTCCAAAGCCTAACCTGGACTATTTTGTCCAGCTCCAAAGCATTACCTGGAAGTATTTTGTCCTGCTCTGAAGCCTCACCTGAAATAATTTTTCCATCTCCCGAGACTCACCTGAAAGTATTTTGTTCAACTCTGAAGCCTCACCTGGAAATATTTTGTCCAGCTCCGAAGCTTCACCTGCAGTATTTTGTCAAACTTTGAAACCTCATCTGGAGTATTTTATCCAGCTCCAAAGATTCACCTGGAGTATTTTGTCCAGCTTTGAAGCCTCACCTGGAGTATTTTATCCAGCTTTGAAGCCTCACCTGAAAGTCTTTAGTCCATCCCAGAAGCCTCACTTGAAGGTATTTTGTCCAGCTCCACAGCCTCACTTGAAGGTATTTTCTCAAGCTCAAGAGCCTCACTAGAAAATGTTTTGTCCAGCTCCGAAGCCTCATCTGAAAGTATTTTTCCCAGCTCCAAAGCCTCACCTGAAAGTATTTTCCCAGCTCCTGAGACTCACCTGAATGTATTTTGTACAGCTCCAAAGCCCAACCTTAAAGTATTTGTCCAGCTTTTTAGCTTCACCTGGAGTATTTTGTCAAGCATTCAAGCCTCACCTGAAAGTATTTTGTCCAGCTCTGAAGCCTCACCTTGAGTATTTTGTCCAGCTCCAAAGATTCACCTGGATTATTTTGTCCAGCTTTGAAGCCTCACCTGGAGTATTTTATATAGCTTTGAAGCCAAACCTGAAAGTCTTTAGTCCGTCCCAGAAGCCTCACGTGAACGTATTTTGTCGAGCTCCCAAGCCTCACCTGAAAGTATTTGTCCACCTTTGCCGCCTTACCTGAAACTATTTTCTCCAGCTCCAGAGCCTTACCAGAAAGTATTTTGTTCAGCTCCAAAGCCTAACCTGGAGTATTTTGTCCAGCTCCAAAGCATTACCTGGAAGTATTTTGTCCATCTCCAAAGCCTCACCTGAAGGTATTTTGTTCAGCTCCCAAGCCTCGCCTGAAAGTATTTTCTCTAGCTCGAGATCCTCACCAGAAAGTGTTTTGTCTAGCTCCGAAGCCTCACCTGACAGTCTTTAGTCCATCCCAGAAGCCTCACCCGAAGGTATTTTGTCCAGCTTCCAAGCCTCACCTGAAAGTATTTTGTCCACCTTTGACGCCTGACCTGAAACTATTTTCTCCAGCTCCAGAGCCTTACCAGAAAGCGTTTTGTCCTGCTCCGAAGCGTCACCAGGAGTATTTTGTCCACCTTCAAAGCCTCACCTGAAAGTCTTTTGTCCATCTCCAAAGCCTCACCTGAAGGTATTTTGTTCAGCTCCCAAGCCTCGCCTGAAAGTATTTTCTCTAGCTCGAGATCCTCACCAGAAAGTGTTTTGTCTAGCTCCGAAGCCTCACCTGACAGTCTTTAGTCCATCCCAGAAGCCTCACCCGAAGGTATTTTGTCCAGCTTCCAAGCCTCACCTGAAAGTATTTTGTCCACCTTTGACGCCTGACCTGAAACTATTTTCTCAAGCTCCAAAGCCTCATCTGAAAGTATTTTGTCCAGCTCTGAAACCTCGCCTGGAAATATTTTGTCCAGCTCCGAAGCTTCACCTGGAGTCTTTTCTCCAGCTCCAAAGTCTCACCTGAAAGTATTTTGTCCAGCTCTGAAGCCTCACCTGGAAATATTTTGTCCAGCTCCGAAGCTTCACCTGGAGTATTTTGTCAAGCGTTGAAGCCTCACATGGAGTATTTTGTCCAGCTCTGAAGCTTCACCTGGAGTATTTTGTCAAGCTTTGAAGCACCACCTGGAGTATTTTGTCCAGCTTCGAAGCTTCACCTGGAGTATTTTGTCCAGCTTCGAAGCCTCAACTGAAAGTTATCCAGCTCAAAAGTCTCACCTGAAAGTATTTTGTCCAGCTCTGAAGCCTCACCTGGAAATATTTTGTCAGACTCCGAAGCTTCACCTGGAGTATTCTGTCAAGCGTTGAAGCCTCACCTGGAGTATTTTGTCCAGCTCCAAAGATTCACCCGGAGTATTTTGTCCAGCTTTGAAGCCTCACCTGGAGTATTTTATCCAGCTTTGAAGCCTCACCTGAAAGTCTTTAGTCCATCCCAGAAGCCTCACCTGAAGGTATTTTGTCCAGCTCCACAGCCTCACTTGAAGGTATTTTCTCTAGCTCAAGTGCCTCACTAGAAAATGTTTTGTCCAGCTCTGAAGCCTCACCTGAAAGTATTTTGTCTAGCTCCGAAGCCTCACCTGAAAGTATTTTTCCCAGCTCCAAAGCCCAACCTGAAAGTATTTGTCCAGCTTTTTAGCTTCACCTGGAGTATTGTGTCAAACTTTGAAGCCTCACCTGGAGTATTTTGTCCAGCTATGAAGCCTCACCTGGAGTATTTTATCCAGCTTTGAAGCCTCATCTGAAAGTCTTTAGTCCATCCCAGAAACCTCACCTGGAGTATTTTGTCCAGCTCCGAAGCTTCACCTGGAGTTTTTGTCAAGCATTCAAGCCTCACCTGAAAGTATTTTGTCCAGCTCTGAAGCCTCACCTTGAGTATTTTGTCCAGCTCCAAAGATTCACCTGGAGTATTTTGTCCAGCTTTGAAGCCTCACCTGGAGTATTTTATCCAGCTTTGAAGCCTCACCTGAAAGTCTTTAGTCCATCCCAGAAACCTCACCTGAAGGTATTTTGTCCAGCTCCCAAGCCTCACCTGAAAGTATTTTGTCCACCTTTGACGCCTTAACTGAAACTATTTTCTCCAGCTCCAGAGCCTCACCTGAAAGTATTTCTCCAGCTTTTTAGCTTCACCTGGAGTATTGTGTCAAACTTTGAAGCCTCACCTGGAGTATTTTGTCCAGCTCCGAAGCCTCACCTGGAGTATTTTGTCCACCTTCAAAGCCTCACCTGAAAGTCTTTTGTCCATCTCCAAAGCCTCACCTGAAGGTATTTTGTTCAGCTCCCAAGCCTCACCTGAAAGTTTTTTCTCTAGCTCCGAAGCCTCACCTGGAAGTATTTTGCCCAGCTCCAAAGCCTCACCTGAAAGTATTTTTCCAGCTCCTGAGACTCACCTGAAAGTATTTTGTCCAGCTCTGAAGCTTCACCTGGAGTATTTTGTCAAGCTGTGAAGCCTCACCTGAAAGTATTCTGTCCAGCTCTGAAGTCTCAACTTGGGTATTTTGCCCAGCTCCGAAGATTCACCTGAAGTATTTTGTCCAGCTTCGAAGCCTCACCTGAAAGTCGCTAGTCTGTCCCCCGAAGCCTCACCTGAAGGTATTCTGTCCAACTCCTAAGCCTCACCTGAAAGTGTTTTTCCAGCTCCCGAGACTCACCTGGAGTATTTTTTTCAGATCCGAGGCCTCACCTGGAGTATTTTGTCCAGCTCCGAATCCTCACCTGGAGTATTTTGTCAAGTTTTAAAGCCACATCTGAAAGTATTTTGTCCAGCTCCGAAGCCTCACCTGGAGTATTTTGTCCAGTTTCGAAGCCTCATCTGAAAGTCTAAATAAAATAAAGGAATAATAAAAAGCCATCAAATATTTTTTTGTCTGCCGACTACAAAAATATTGTAATTTTTATATAATAAAAACATGCTAAAGTCATTCAGAAAGCAGTTCATCATAGACCAAATTAAAAATTCCATCATTTAAGGCCAAATAAACAACTAAACAATACACAAAATAATAGACAATGTTTTATTTGTCATATGCAAACATTAAAAATGAAAAAGTCAAGCAATCCGTAACGCAAGAGGAAAACAGATAAAAAACAATTTAACAATAATGTAGAAATGTTGTCACCATTACCAAAATATTTATAATTTACTTAAAAGAGAATGCATCAGAAAAGGGGGTGGTGATGAACAGAGTCTCTGAATTAAGCAGCCCACTCTTACCCAGTCCAAAGATCAGGGCTTGATCCATCACCGTTTTTTAGCTCACTGCACCATCCCAGCTCAGAACCTGGCTACATGCAAATTAGTCTGTTCCTGTCCCAGTGCATGATAGGAACAGGGCAAACCAAACTACCAAGCCAATTCTTATACTGGGAAGGAAACAAGCTTCCGGGGACCGGTTTCTGGCATTTCAGCCGTCGTCGGCCTGGCTTGCTTGAATCCTGATGGTGCAATGAGCAAGGGACTCACATCTGAGTATACCCTTCCACGCTTATGGTGGACAAAATGATTCAGAAAAGGGAGTGGTGATTAACAAAGTGTCTGAATTAAGCAGACCACTCTTACCCAGTCCAAAGATCAGGGCTTGATCCATCACTGTTTTTTTAGCTCACTGCACCATCCCAGCTCAGAACCTGGCTACATGCAAATTAGTCTGTTCCTGTCCCAGTACATGATGGGAACAGGGCAAACCAAACTACCAAGCCAATTCTTATACTGGGAAGGAAACAAGCTTCCGGTGACCGGTTTCTGGCATTTCAGCCGTCGTCGGCCCGGCTTGCTTGAATCCTGATGGTGCAATGAGCAAGGGACTCACATCTGAGTATACCCTTCCACGCTTATGGTGGACGAAATGATTCAGAAAAGGGGGTGGTGATGAACAGGGTGTCTGAATTAAGCAGACCACTCTTACCCAGTCCAACGATCAGGGCTTGATCCATCACCGTTTTTTAGCTCACTGCATCATCCCAGCTCAGAACCTGGCTACATGCAAATTAGTCTGTTCCTGTCCCAGTACATGATGGGAACAGGGCAAACCAAACTACCAAGCCAATTCTTATACTGGAAAGGAAACAAGCTTCCGGGGACCGGTTTCTGGCATTTCAGCCGTCGGCGGCCCCGCTTGCTTATATCCTGATGGTGCAATGAGCAAGGGACTCACATCTGAGTATACCCTTCCACGCTTATGGTGGACAAAATGATTCAGAAAAGGGGGTGGTGATGAACAGAGTGTCTGAATTAAGCAGACCACTCTTACCCAGTCCAAAGATCAGGGCTTGATCCATCACTGTTTTTTAGCTCACTGCACCATCCCAGCTCAGAACCTGGCTACATGCAAAGTAGTCTGTTCCTGTCCCAGTGCATGATGGGAACAGGGCAAACCAAACTACCAAGCCAATTCTTATACTGGGAAGGAAACAAGCTTCCGGGGACCGGTTTCTTGCATTTCAGCCGTCGTCGGCCCGGCTTGCTTGAATCCTGATGGTGCAATGAGCAAGGGACTCACATCTGAGTATACCCTTCCACGCTTATGGTGGACAAAATGATTCAGAAAAGGGGGTGGTGATGAACAGAGTGTCTGAATTAAGCAGACCACTCTTACCCAGTCCAAAGATCAGGGCTTGATCCATCACCTTTTATTAGCTCACTGCACCATCCCAGCTCAGAACCTGGCTACATGCAAATTAGTCTTTTCCTGTCCCAGTGCATGATGGGAACAGGGCAAACCAAACTACCAAGCCAATTCTTATACTGGGAAGGAAACAAGCTTCCGGGGACCGGTTTCTGGCATTTCAGCCGTCGTCGGCCCGGCTTGCTTGAATCCTGATGGTGCAATGAGCAAGGGACTCAGATCTGAGTATACCCTTCCACGCTTATGGTGGACAAAATGATTCAGAAAAGGGGGTGGTGATGAACAGAGTTTCTGAATTAAGCAGACCACTCTTACCCAGTCCAAAGATCAGGGCTTGATCCATCACCGTTTTTTAGCTCACTGCACCATCCCAGCTCATGTGGAAATTAGCAATATTAATGTACATAAGCGGCGTTCATTTGCCTTCTCCCATTCCCCTCCCTGTAGGCACCATGAATACCGTGAAACGTTGACCGCATCATTCCGCCAGTAAAAGCCCGTGCCCATATGTACATGACAGCCATTTTAGGCACCATGGCCTTTTTGCCCGCTCATTGGAATCCCCGGCTTCCCTCCTGCGCGTATTTGAACACCCCCCCCACTCTCACAAGCACAGACCATAAAACCCTCTCCCTCTGCGCGACCCTGCTCTGAAAAGCAACCCTCCTGCTTGACCCACGCAACCCCCCATTTCCTCTCGAAGAAGCATCCTTCGCCTCAGTTGACATAACCCCCCCCCAGCTGTACCTGACTGCCCCCGCTCTCTCATGTACGGGTCATAAGACCTCTCTCTCTCTGTGCGACTCTGTCCCTGGGAATCACACCCCGTGCCTGACCATCACCTCCCTTCTTCGAATGAATACCCCTCCCTTGATGACCCCTCCACTGAGCCCGATTGTCCACACGGACCACTGGTCATCCCCTTCGCCTGAGGATACAGTTCATTGCCCACCACTGTATGCACTCGTCCCTCTTCAAAAGAGCTACTATTAATGACCTCCCCACCCCTCCGAGAATCGTTCAGGCGCACACATTCCAAAGAAATCAGCGGAACACTCAGCTGAGCAATAGCCCCCTCCCATTGTATGGTGTGAGGACCTGTACTGTAGCCACGTGTTGGATTGCGCCAGAACGGGGAGGGGTCGGGGATGTCTTTTCCTTGCCTCACAATGTCGTTATTGTAATAAGGAATGTATGTGATGTATAAAAGGCGATGCCTCAGAGAACTTGTTAGAGCACCTCCCGAAAGACACTGTGTTTCGTGTCCGAAATGACAGGCTCTCCTCATGAGAAATAAAACTCTGTTCTTATGATCCTGCTTCCAGCGCCCGTCTCTTTATTTGGTAACTATTCAGGATGGGAACTAAGAGGCGTCTTGCGCTAGCAGCCTGGGCATCGGTTGTAAATTGGGCTGACTTTCCACAATTGGCGCCCAATGTCGGGCCCATCAGCGACATAAGGTCCGGTAAGAGAGGTCCAGACGATGGGGGTGAACATCTAAACGATCGGAGTATACCTGCCTTAAGAGGACCCTCGTCCGGCTGCCGATTGAATGAACTTCACCGATTCCGAACGGACCTCTCTCAAGTGACCTACTGTCCTGACTGGGATCCCACAGGACTGCTGCGGTAAAATCATGGAGTAAGAGAACGATCGGAAAGGGGAAGACAAAGAACTGTCCACATGGTCCGGTCCGGGTAAGGTTAAGTAGGAGACGCCTGTTACGTCTAATTGGTAGGATGGCTTTATCCATCTGATAGATTGATTGATTGTTTGTATTGGAATCGGTATTTAAATACGGATATTGTTCATTGATTGGTTGCTCTGTTGTTCTTGGAGATTCGCTGTCTGCAAACAGGGAAAGAACACGTTCTCTCTTTGCAGGTAGCGAAAGGGTAGGTAACGCAAACCTTTAACACGTCGTACCTACTTATTCTCCCCATTGATTGATTGTGGCCCGAACTGTTGTTCGCGGATTGTTCTCTGGAGATTCTCTGCCTGCAAACGGGGAAGAACAGGTTCTCTCTTTGCAGGTAGCGAAAGGGTAGGTAACGCAAACCTTTAACACGTCGTACCTACTTATTCTCCCCATTGATTGTTTGATTGACCGAACATTGATTGTTCGATATTGGTTCTTTTTGAGGTATTCACCGCCTGCAAACAACGAAGAATAGAAATATTCTGTCTAGTCTTTGCCCGCCGTGATAAGATAGGTAGTGCAGACTTTTGTCCCCGTTGTAATCCGTCATGCCTATCTTCTCCCCACTGATTGGTAAACTAGTTCCACCCGGACCATTTATTGGAGGTAGATCATCCGGCTCAACCGGAGGGTATCCCTGATAAAAGGACATATAAAATATGAAGTGATCACCGAATCCTGTTAACAGAAACTTTAGCATGAAACACACACTAGAAAAAGGAAGGAAAAGAAGTCGAGCTAAGTCAGTAGCCCACTGATGAGTTTCCGACTTCACTAAAAAATAAGAAAACGTTAGAAATAGTCCGTAATAAGAATTATAAAATGGCGAAAGAAGCCAAGCTTGACGCCAAGACAGCCACGAGGTAGCTAGGCCCCGCCGCCCCCTCGCTATCCAAAGCATGTCTGTCCCACCGCCCGCCACGCCCAAATAACGGTAACATGAAATAGATACAAATCAGCAGATACCTACCCCCATTCCGGAAGCTCCCGAAGCGCAACAGGTCCGCGGTTACGCCCATCCGGAAGGCGAGGCCTCAACACGTGCAGAGCAGGGCCCGGCTGGCCGCCATCGGAAGGGGAGGCTGTGGGGCGGACGGCCCAAAGGTTGTAATGGTGCCTGACCATCACCTCCCTTCTTCGAATGAATACCCCTCCCTTGATGACCCCTCCACTGAGCCCGATTGTCCGCACGGACCACTGGTCATCCCCTTCGCCTGAGGATACAGTTCATTGCCCACCACTGTATGCACTCGTCCCTCTGCAAGCCGGGCCGACGACGGCTGAAATGCCAGAAACCGGTCCCCGGAAGCTTGTCTCCTTTCTGGTGAAGAATTGGCTTGGTAGTTTGGTCTGCCCTGTTCCCATGATGCACTGGGCCAGGGACAGACTAATTTGCATATAGCCAGGTTCTGAGCTGGGATGGTGCAGTGAGCTAAATAACGGTGATGGATCAAGCCCTGATCTTTGGACTGGGTAAGAGTGGTCTGCTTAATTCAGACACTCTGTTCATCACCACCCCCTTTTCTGAATCGTTTTTGGCCACCATAGGTGTGGCAGGGTATACTCAGACATGAGTCCCTTGCTCACTGCACCATCAGGATTCAAGCAAGCCGGGCCGACGACGGCTGAAATGCCAGAAACCGGTCCCCGGAAGCTTGTCTCCTTTCTGGTGAAGAATTGGCTTAGTAGTTTGGTCTGCCCTGTTCCCATGATGCACTGGGCCAGGGACAGACTAATTTGCATATAGCCAGGTTCTGAGCTGGGATGGTGCAGTGAGCTAAATAACGGTGATGGATCAAGCCCTGATCTTTGGACTGGGTAAGAGTGGTCTGCTTAATTCAAATACTCTGTTCATCACCTCCCCCTTTTCCGAATCGTTTTTGGCCACCATAGGTGTGGCAGGGTATACTCAGACATGAGTCCCTTGCTCACTGCACCATCAGGATTCAAGCAAGCCGGGCCGACGACGGCTGAAATGCCAGAAACCGGTCCCCGGAAGCTTGTCTCCTTTCTGGTGAAGAATTGGCTTAGTAGTTTGGTCTGCCCTGTTCCCATGATGCACTGGGCCAGGTACAGACTAATTTGCATATAGCCAGGTTCTGAGCTGGGATGGTGCAGTGAGCTAAATAACGGTGATGGATCAAGCCCTGATCGTTGGACTGGGTAAGAGTGGTCTGCTTAATTCAGACACTCTGTTCATCACCACCCCCTTTTCTGAATCGTTTTTGGCCACTATAGGTGTGGCAGGGTATACTCAGACATGAGTCCCTTGCTCACTGCACCATCAGGATTCAAGCAAGCCGGGCTGACGACGGCTGAAATGCCAGAAACCGGTCCCCGGAAGCTTGTCTCCTTTCTGGTGAAGAATTGGCTTGGTAGTTTGGTCTGCCCTGTTCCCATGATGCACTGGGCCAGGGACAGACTAATTTGCATATAGCCAGGTTCTGAGCTGGGATGGTGCAGTGATCTAAATAACGGTGATGGATCAAGCCCTGATCTTTGGACTGGGTAAGAGTGGTCTGCTTAATTCAGACACTCTGCTCATCACCACCCCCTTTTCTGATTCGTTTTTGGCCACTATAGGTGTGGCAGGGTATACTCAGACATGAGTCCCTTGCTCACTGCACCATCAGAATTCAAGCAAGCCGGGCCGACAACGGCTGAAATGCCAGAAACCGGTCCCCGGAAGCTTGCCTCCTTTCTGGTGAAGAATTGGCTTGGTAGTTTGGTCTGCCCTGTTCCCGTGATGCACTGGGCCAGGGACAGACTAATTTGCATATAGCCAGGTTCTGAGCTGGGATGGTGCAGTGAGCTAAATAACGGTGATGGATCAAGCCCTGATCTTTGGACTGGGTAAGAGTGGTCTGCTTAATTCAGACACTCTGTTCATCACCACCCCCTTTTCTGAAACGTTTTTGGCCACTATAGGTGTGGCAGGGTATACTCAGACATGAGTCCCTTGCTCACTGCACCATCAGGATTCAACCAAGCCGGGCCGATGACGGCTGAAATGCCAGAAACCGGTCCCCGGAAGCTTGTCTCCTTTCTGGTGAAGAATTGGCTTGGTAGTTTGGTCTGCCCTGTTCCCATGATGAACTGGGCCAGGGACAGACTAATTTGCATATAGCCAGGTTCTGAGCTGGGATAGTGCAGTGAGCTAAATAACGGTGATGGATCAAGCCCTGATCTTTGGACTGGGTAAGAGTGGTCTGCTTAATTCAGACACTCTGTTCATCACCACCCCCTTTTCTGAATCGTTTTTGGCCCCTATAGGTGTGGCAGGGTATACTCAGACATGAGTCCCTTGCTCACTGCACCATCAGGATTCAAGCAAGCCGGGCCGACGGCGGCTGATATGCCAGAAACCGGTCCCCGGAAGCTTGTCTCCTTTCTGGTGAAGAATTGGCTTGGTAGTTTGGTCTGCCCTGTTCCCATGATGCACTGGGCCAGGGACAGACTAATTTGCATATAGCCAGGTTCTGAGCTGGGATGGTGCAGTGAGCTAAATAACGGTGATGGATCAAGCCCTGATCTTTGGACTGGGTAAGAGTGGTCTGCTTAATTCAGACACTCTGTTCATCACCACCCCCTTTTCTGAATCGTTTTTGGCCACTATAGGTGTGGCAGGGTATACTCAGACATGAGTCCCTTGCTCACTGCACCATCAGGATTCAAGCAAGCCGGGCAGACGACGGCTGAAATGCCAGAAACCGGTCCCCGGAAGCTTGTCTCCTTTCTGGTGAAGAATTGGCTTGGTAGTTTGGTCTGCCCTGTTCCCATGATGCACTGGGCCAGGGACAGACTAATTTGCATATAGCCAGGTTCTGAGCTGGG
Source organism: Lissotriton vulgaris (assembly GCF_964263255.1). Classification (NCBI taxonomy): domain Eukaryota; kingdom Metazoa; phylum Chordata; class Amphibia; order Caudata; family Salamandridae; genus Lissotriton; species Lissotriton vulgaris. Next base: position 42,902,821 of record NC_141697.1, read on the forward strand.
ATGGTGCAGTGAGCTAAATAACGGTGATGGATCAAGCCCTGATCTTTGGACTGGGTAAGAGTGGTCTGCTTAATTCAGACACTCTGTTCATCACCACCCCCTTTTCTGAATCGTAAAAGAGAGTGCAAACAAAATAAATTGCAAAACCGCGAAGCCAGTATGACATGCGAAAACACAAAAACACGGAAAAAAATGTGTTCCAATTCATAACAGCAGAATAGATAACAAAAGAAAAAACAAAACATTATTTTCTGATTTGCGAAAACGGCTAATTACCAATATGTTACAAAATAAATGCACATAAAAAAATATTTACTGATGCAACCATATAGTGAGTCCAGGTAATGTTAGCTTTCAAGGGCGTCTCTACCCCCTGGGCACCCAGGGGCATATTATCAACAACAAGCGATATTATCGCTAAATGAGCTTAGTGATATTTTTTTTATCGCCGCGCATTGCTGAATTTTATTGCGGAGATAACGTTCTATTAGCAATGTTTTTCTCAAATTCGATAAAATATTCACCGATAGCGGCTCAATGCGTGAATATCGCTGGAAATCCAGCGATATTCAGGCATTAACGCCAATAGGGTCTTCACCTGAATATCCAACTCCCATTGGATATACAGGTTAAGAAGTGGTCTGAGCAGGTGTTAGTTTTTGGCGATATACGCGCTTAGCGCACATTTTTTATCGCTGTTCCTGCGTTGATAATAGGCGAAAGCGTGTTAGCGACTGCTTTCAGTCGCTAACAGGTTGGGTACGCCCACTTTGCATGTCATTAGCGATAAATATCACTGACATGCAAAGCGGGCCCCAAACTGCTCGCTTTCGCCTTCAGTCTGTCGCTAACTGGTGTTAGCGTCAGCTTGCTAATAGGGCGATAAAATTATCGCCGCTTTAGCGGGAAAAAGTCCTGCTAAATCGGCTATAAGGCCCTTGATATTATGCCCCCCTGTTTGTCATTTAAAGCAATTGCAAGGGCATTCCTAACACAATCTTTGCATACATCTCCTTTGGCTGTGCCTTTGTTCTGTTACAGATCCGATTGCAGGACACAGGTGGGTTAAACTTCTGGATTCAGAGTGTGTTTTCTAAAGGTCATTGCAGTTAATGGTTCTGTTTATTTTAATAAACCCGCCCTGGCTGTGGAAGGGTGTGTATTTGGTAGAGCCTTGTGAGGAGGCTGGAATGGATACAGTCATTGGCTGGCCTTGGAATTAAGTCATCTCTCGGCCCCTCCTGACTCTCCTCACCACGCGCTGGAGCCAAACTGAACATGGCATTTTACCTGAAGCGACTGTCGCCCCCGAGGCAATGGCTCCATTATCCGCGGATTATGCAGGGGCTGACCTATCCGCGGTGCTAATGAGGTCCCGGGAGCCGTGGCCTCTTGTTATCCTGACACACTGAAGGCTGGACGCCTCTCCAGGGCTCTTCTCCTGACACCCACCGCCCCCTCTGCTTTGGAGTGTGACAGGGGGGTGAGTACAGACAGGTGCGGGAAGACCCTTCAAAGAGCCCTCTCGCTTACAGAAGTAAGCAGGGCTGGAAGACATCAGTCGTGCATTCATGGAGAAGGAGAAGTGCTTAATTTGAGCAGGTGGTTTCCGGGGCTCAGCACCGGCACTTAATTGTCAACACCGTTACTTATGCTAGTCTGCACCATGGTGGCACTGGCTGTCTAATTCGGAGATGAGCACAACAGCAAATGTTTATTAATTCAAGATACATTAAAAATGACTGTTACTAGTGCTCAAGCTATAGTTATCGTGTTGAGGGCCTGGAATTGTCAGAATAGTCACACGTTTTGGAATGTGATGGTTAATAGTTGTTTTGGTACTGTCATGGGCAGCGCAGGCCGGAGCGATGTGTGGCGCAAGCTGCAATGGCCTCTTGTGGAGGGCCCGGCATTTTTTTTTTTTTACAATTGAGCACTGAGGGTTAAATTACATTTCAGTTGTGGCTAGTGCGGACAGGGGTGTCAATGTAGACTCTATTGGAGTAGTCAAGGTGAAGGGGAGCAGTAGAGATGGTGTCTCGGACCCTAAGCAGGCAGCTCGTCTCAGGCGCCTGGGGTTGCTTTTCTACTGTTCTGCTTGAATGTGCTGAACGTGATCTGATCTCAGTGTTCTTTGAGACAGTCACTTATCCACAGAATCTTCTAGCATCAATACCTTAGAGCGATCTCATATGTGCAGCATACTGTTTGAGTTATCCCACCTTGGGGAGATGAAATAGATACATACATATTTTGCCTCAGAAAGATCCTTGTGAGGTACACAGTGTATAGATATATTTTTTTTATTTCACAAGATTTTTATTAAGATTAAATGGTGCATCAGTACACAAGGGTAAAAGATTCATTACGGTCTTTTTTTTAAAAAATTACATCACACTCATTTTTGTTATATACATAGGTAAAGTAATTAAATACACTGATTGAGTAATAAACAAATGGTTAACTTTAATTGTATTTAAAACATGTGCACAACTGCATAATGCACACAGCAAGATTCAAAACAAAAGGTCACCTACACGTAAACATGTTTGTAGGTTATGCCAGCTTCATGACACTGAGTCAATTGAATAAGCAAAGCAAGTATATTTAAATAGTCAGAAAAAAATCATCAGGTATTAATAGTTTAATAACATAGACAATGTACATAAAGTAGTCTGTGGTACTTTTTGCGAAGACGATGAACTCAGAAACTTTCTCAAGGGTACATAATTTTGGATTCGAAGAACATGATGGATCCCTGCAATTATGACCTTTGCACGTGAGTCATTTTTTGGGCATCTTGGTTGGTCACTGCCCTGTAGACATAGGCGATTTCACCTTATTACTTGGTCTTTACTGCTATGCTTGGTCAGGACATTTCTCCTAAGAGCTGTGGGGTTGCTTCTCCTGTGTATTTGTCATCTGCCGCTTGTCTTTTTCTCTCATTGATATGCACAATCTGCGATCAAGCTTTCGGCTCGTTCCCTTCAGCTCGGCCAATTCACTGCTCTATCATTTATTTTGAGATTTGAGACTTGATTGTGCTGTAGATATGCTTTAAACCGCTCAACACTTGTGTTCTCACAGCGCCTGGTTGTTCCAGGCCTTGGAGACTGGCTCTTATGGGGTGGCCGGCTGCTGCAGGTTTGAGGCAGATTGAAGCAAGAGATAGTCATGTGGGCAGCACTGCTACCACAGACACGTGCCATATCTGCCCATTGATGTTTAGAAAGGTCAGTACTGGCCATAGGGTGTAGTTCACTCAAATTTTGGGGTGGTCCCCATAAAGGTGGTTGTGGAGGGGGGATGGGTAGGGTGACCAGACGTCCCCGTTTTCCCAGGACGGTCCCCGTTTTTGGAGAAATGTCCCCGTGTCCCGACACTTTTCTCCAAGTGACTCAAATGTCCCCGTTTTCAAACAGTGTCCCAGGTAAACACAGAAATGTCCCTGTTTTTCATTGTTGCAGTTGATCATGCATGCGCATGCTCTCTTTGCACTGGCATTTGCTAGCCTGTGATGTTTTATTGATTTTTGGCAAATATATGCTGTAGTCCTTAAAAGTGTAAATGTAATAAGAAGTACTAATGCTGCTGTGTAAAGGAGAGGGGTGCCAATAAAAGACCTCGGATTTGTTGTCTGTAATGCTTCATCTCGGTCTGTGGAGGGAGCTGTTGTTTTTGTCCCTTTTCTATGTCTATGACAGCTGTCAAATAATGCTACTTTTATGTCGATGGTTACTGCAAACTGTAGTCCTACTTCTATGTCTATGACCGGTCCCCGTTTTTTGTTTTGAGAATCTGGTCACCCTAGGGATGGGAAATTCTCTACAGTTTGGCTCATGTGGTCGGCCAGTGAGGGCTGATGAGTGAGTTGTAGGGCGCATTATCTTTAAGGTAAACATCCTGCTTTGCCTCGAACTACACAGACCACCATGGTCTGAACTTGTTGCTTCCACATATCTCCAAGTTCTGTTCTTCGTGTGCAGCTCCAACATGGCCGCCCTGTTCGCCCATTTACTTTCCATTACCTTGCTTCTCGCCCATATATATATATATCTTCCATCAGCTTTCTTCTCACAGTTTCTGCAGTGAAGGGCGCTCTCGGATGGACCCCACGCACGACCCTGACATTTTCACTCATGTACCCACGCGTCGCCTGATGGCGGGGGAGGCTACTGATTGGCAGATCCCCCTGAAGCCGTCACAGTTACCTTCGAAGGCGCGCGCTCATTCCTCGAGTCACGTCACGTCCTCGTGGCTGTCGAGCGCGTGCCATGCATTCCATCCCCGGGGATATATCGCTCGCCCCTGCTCGCCTCCATTTGCATGTTTTAGCGCCCGTGATTATTCCGCACCTGAAGCCTGCCTCCCGAATAAGCCCTCGACATTTCCCTCTGTTCGTCCTCGCCGTGGTGATGAATGCGCGCTTTTTTATGCTCTTCCCTGCAATTACTTTTTATCCCTCTGCTCTGTGAAACGAGTATAACTCACCAGTGCGGAATTTTACTCGATGCG